>NC_091986.1:28992791-30342931 GCF_044704955.1 Pristiophorus japonicus | reverse complement strand
GGAGATATATTAGAGGCCTGTCACCACCTGCTACGTTAAAACCTAGGCCGGAATCACCGCCTTCAAGAAAAAAGGAGAGAAAAGGGAGAGAGAAGAGCGTTGTAAATTTGCCACAACTCATCCAAACCAATCAATGCACCTGACACCCTTTCATCGGTGAAGCCCTCCTTGTACACTTGTTGTAAGTTTGCATCAGAATTGAAGAAAGTGTCCGAGTCTAACGCCGTGTGGAGTTTGCTGCTCCATGTGTTTGAAAGCTCCTACTGCCTGACTTTGTCATTTGCTTGGTCCAGGCTGTGACACTGGGGATTCACATCAGGCTGGTTATGGATGACAGATGCCAATTTCCTGTTGTCAAGTAAGCTGGCCCATGTGTTCGGCAGCGAATGCGGTACCTCCTTGCAGCCCTTGAGCTGAGTCCAGCTGTTATGATAAGCTCTGAGACAACTTGGAAGATTATGCCATGTTAACGTTCCAAGTTGTCTTATGTTTCGAATTAGAAGTTAGAAGAATGTCCCATTAGCAAACCATGTTGATTATTAAGTGCTTTACAAAAACTCTCACAGTTGTTTTTTTTTATTGCGTAACCTATAGGTGATGATAATCTAATGATTAATAGATCTCATTTGAGCACGGACATAAGATGAACCAATGGAATTAATGACAAGTAGAGCTTCATTATCTGACTTGGGCCTCATCATCAGAATGTCAGGGACATTTAGTCCTTCTAAAGAACATGGGCAACCCAATCTGATCATGGACACTGCTCCAGCCAGTTCATTTTCTGAGGAAAGGTTCTGCAAAGTTACTTCCTATTCCTCAAAGATAAATCAAGCACAAGTCCAGAATGCCTATCTAAATTTGCATCTTACCGCATTACTAGGGTAGTTGGCTTAACACTTCCATGTTCCTAACAGTTCAGGACTGATCACGTTATACACCACATTTAATTATCTATGTCCACATATATTATAATAGGACTATTGATCCCATTGCTAATCAGGTATTTACATGCTCTTTTTTTTCCTTTCAAACTACCTCCAATCTCATCATGGTATTCACTCCTTGCTGGCTCAAGGTTCATGGGTCCCAATCACTCTCGTACCCCAAGTATCATTCTTTATATGGCATACCTTGACAGTAGGTTGTGGGATCGGGAGGCGGGGGGGGGAGGTGGTTGGGTGGGAGGAGTGCAGAGATTATAAAACAAGGCCAATCTTGTTCGCACTTGAGGTCACTCTTCCAGCAGGGATCAACAGATGGTGATCGGGAGCAGGAAATTGGGCCTATTTTTCATCCCCAAGCTTGTGGCCTAATTGCAGCTCCCTTACCATTACCCTGGCTCGTCAGCTGAGATTTCTTGGGCCCATCTTGGCATGTATGGCTCGACTACTCGCAATAGTCTGCCCAGCCCAGTCAAACAGCCATTGGACTGTCAGAAATATTGGAGATATCACTCAAAACAGTGTATTTTCTCTCATTCAATATTTTTAAAATGAATAAGCAAAAGTGTTCAAACAGAATGAAAGGAAACAGAACGTTTTTTTAATGCCCCTATGATTTTTCTCCCGGGGTTGCTTGCAGCAGTGTCCTGTCTTTAATTGTTGGAGAATCCAGGGCAATCCTGGAGGGTTGGCAACCTGAGATAGTCTTTTCCACATATCTACATTAAAAGGCCTTTGTGATACGCCACTCCAACATCTGATCACTTTAATCACCATCATCTACGTAGATAAATGATGCAGGGTGCAACCGAACATGAACGTCTCCAACCATTTGATGAGCAGTGCCCTTAGGCCATCACAGGTTGCTCCACCTTTTGTGAAATGTTCAAGTTTCAGGTTTTGGCTTTCAACGCAAAAGTAGGTTTCTAACGTTCAAGTTCTAACATATATAATTTAATTTTTAAAAGCCTATTGCGGAGTTCAAGCTGCAGACCCTCGCTCTTTCCCTCCCTCTCCCCGTCCCCTTTCAGTAACAAGCGTCTCCAATGCGGAGATTGTGTTGCTGGTGATCATGGCTGAAGAGCAGAGCCCAGTGCATTAAGTGGACGGTTCTTCTGTTATAGAAGAAGAGGCCGCCACATGGTCTGCTAAAGCAAAAGCGATCTCAGCGGGTGGGACCAACTGGGTGATAATTGTCAGCATAACTGGCGGAGGATGTTCCAAGATTACCCAGGCATCTCCAGGAATTAAAGACAAATCTCTACGACACTGCCTCAAGCAACCCAAGAAAAAAATAAGAGGGGCATTAAAAAAAAGTTCTGTTTCTTATCATTCTCTTTGAACACTTTTGTTTATAAAATATCGGATTGTGGGGAAATACGCTATTTTTGACTGACAAGTCAAGAATCCAATCGGGGTAATGAAGCGTCTATTCGCTTTCCAATTGACCATGGGGAGGCCGTGCAGCATGAGTATGGACATGTCGGGCAACCAATGAGGGGAGTGTGGGGGCGGGGCATGTAAGAAAAGAAAGACTTGGATTTATATAGCGCCTTTCACGACCACCAGACGTCCCAAAGTGCTTTACAGCCAATGAAATACTTTTGGAGTGTAGTCACTGTTGTAGTGTGGGAAACGTGGCAGCCAATTTGTGCACAGCAAGCTCCCACACAAAACAGCAATGTTATAGTGACCAGATAATGTTTTTTTGTTGTGTTGGTTGAGGGATAAATATTGGCCAGGACACCGGGGATAACTCCCCTGCTCTTCTTTGAAATAGAAACATAGAAACATCGAAATTTACAGCGCAGAAGGAGGCCATTTCGGCCTATAGTGTCTGCGCCGTCCGACAAAGAGCCACATGACCCTTCGTCATCAGCCCTTAAGGTTACATACAAACCCATGAACAATAACGGAAAGCCAAAGAGCACCCAGCCCAACCAGTGTGCCCCACGCCACTGCGACACCCCTTACACTAAAAACATCTACACTCCATCCCAACCGGAGCCATGTGATCTCCTGAGAGAGGCAAAAACCAGATAAAAACCCAGGCCAATTTAGGGAGAAAAAATATGGGAAAATTCCTCTCCGACCCATCTAGGTGATCGAAACTAGTCCAGGAGATCACCCTGGCCATATTCTATTCCCTGCAGTACTTACCATTATATCTGCGCCGACCAACAAAAGGTCATCCAGTCTAATCCCAATTATCAGCTCTAGGTCCGTAACCCTGCAGGTTATGGCACTTTAAGTGCCCATCCAACCATCTCTTAAAAGTGCTGAGGGTTTCTGCATCCACCACTCTTCCAGGCAGCGAGTTCCAGATCCCCACAACCCTCTGTGTAAAGAAGCCCCCCCCCCCTCAAATCCCCTCTAAACCTTCCACCAACCACTTTAAAACTATGCCCCCTTGTAATAGACCCTCCACCAATGGAAATAGACCCTTACTATCCACTATGTCCAGGCCCCTCAATATTTTGTACACGTGGATGAGGTCTCCTCTCAACCTCCTCTGTTCCAATGAGAACAAACCCAGCCTATCCAATCTGTCCTCATAACTAAGATTCTCCATTCCAGGCAGCATCCTAGTAAATCTCCTCTGTACCCTCTCTAGTGCAATCATGAACTTCCTACAATACGGCGACCAGAAATGCACACAATACTCCAGCTGTGGCCTAACCAAAGTATTATATAATTTAAGCATAACCTCCCTGCTCTTACATTCTAGGCCTTGGCTAATAAAGGCAAGCATTCCGTATGCCTTCTTAACCACCTTATCCACCTGGCCAGCTACTTTCAGGGATCTGTAGACAAGCACTCCAAGATCCCTTTGTTCATCTACACTATTAAGTGGCCTACCACTTAATGTGTATACCCTTTCCTTATTAGTCCTCCCAAAGTGCATCACCTCACACTTCTCTGAATTAAATTCCATTTGTCACTCTACCCACCTGACCAGTAGATTGATATCCTCCTGCAGCTCATGACTTTCCTCTTCATTATCAACCACACAGCCAATTTTAGTGTTGTCTGCAAACTTCTTAATCATACTTCCTATATTCAAATCTAAAATCGTTGATATATACCACAAAAAGCAAGGGACCCAGTATTGAGCCCTGCGGAACCCCACTGGAAACATCCTTCCAGTCACAAAAACATCCATCAATTATTACACTTTGCTTCCTACCTCCAAGCCAATTTTGGATCCAACTTGCCACTTTGCCCTGGATCCCATGGGCTTTAACCTTCATGACCAGTCTATGATGCGGGACCTTATCAAAATCCTTGCTAAAGTCCATATATACTACATCGTACTCACTACCTCTTGGTTACCTCCTCAAAAAATAGTGCCATGAGGTCGTTTACGTCCACCTGAGAGAGCAGACGGGGCCTCGATTTAACATCTCATCTGAAAGGCGGCACCTCCGACAGTGCAGCGCTCCCTCAGTACTCCACTGCAGTGTCAGCCTAGATTTATGTGCTCAAGTGCAAGGAGTGGGACTTGAACCCACAATCTTCTCACTCAGAGGCGAGTGTGCAGTTGGAGGTGGGAGGTCACGTGATGACACCTCCAGGAATATGTCCAACCAGAGTTGGCAACCCTGGCTCTTTATCATAAATCTGGCCATGATATGTCCTATTTAGAACACTTGTACATTGTAAACTGGTGAAAGAAAAGATTTCTAACAGGGGTGTAGTTTACATCGTCATATAAAATTAATTAAAACTGCTCTGTGATATCATTTTACCATTATGATATAATACCCTTGGAAAAAAAATTTTCGTTGATGATTCACTGCAGGTGTTGTCAGAAGGACTTCAGTAGCACATCATAGATGCATTTAAGGAGAGGCTAGAGAGAAATACATGAGGGAGAAATGAATAGAAGGGTATGCTGATAGGGTTAGGTGAAGTAGGGTGGGAGGAGACTCGTGCGGAGCATAAACAACGACATAGACCAGTTGGGCCAAATGGCTGGTTTCTATGCTGTCAATACTATGTAATTCTGAGTGTGTGAATTTTCAGCAGAATGGCTACTTGAACTGAAGGAAGCACCTGGCAAAACAATTCTATTTTAAATATCTGTCCTTTCTTTTTCTGTGTGGAGTATTTAAAGCTGTAAACCAGTCTGCCACTGGAAATGTTAAATGGTGATGAATTGGAGGGGTGATTCCACGATGGGCTGCTCCCAGCACAGAACCGCACATGGCAGTGAGCACAGGTGGGGGTGATAACTGGGCCTATGACCCCAATGAGCCCTGAGATTGATGAATGGATGCCCCAATCTGCGGTCCCTCGAAGCTGGGAGCGCCCAAACATGGGCTCAGCACGTCAAAGTGTCATTCAAGAAACAAATTGCCCAGCATTGAATAAAATCAGCTTAACTGCACTTTTATCTTGCAGCATCTTGGTGCCAATTCTCAACTAGCCTTAGTGATAATCACATGACAGTGCTGTAAATTGTGCAAATTGGGAGTTATCCCTGGTGTCTTGCCAATATTTATCCCTCAATCAACACAACAAAAAAACATTATCTGGTCACTATAACATCGCTGTTTGTGTGGGAACTTGCTGTGCACAAATTGGCTGCCGTGTTTCCCACATTACAACAGTGACTACACTCCAAAAGTATTTCATTGGCTGTAAAGCACTTTGGGACATCCGGTGGTCGTGAAAGGCGCTATATAAATGCAAGTCTTTCTTTTCTTTAATTGCCCCGCCCCCACACTCCCGCCATTGGTTCAAATGTATTTTCTGAACATCTTTGTTGGGGGGGGGGGTTGCGGGGGGAGCCATTCAAGGCCACTGTGCCTTTAAATGAGCAAGCCTACATTCTCATATTACCTGTGGCTCAGTGGGTAGCACTTGTGCCTCTGAGTCAGAAGGTTGTGGGTTCAAGTCCCACTCCAGTGTCTTGAACACAAAAGATTAGCACTCAAGTGCAGTGCTGAGGGAGCTGTCTTTTGGTTGAGACCCTGTCTTCTCTCTCAGATGGACGTAAAAGATCCCATGGCACTATTTTGAAGAAGAGCAGGGCAGTTATCGCCGGTGTCCTGGCCAATATTTATCCCTCAATCAAAAAAAAACAGATTATCTGGTCATTATTACATTCCTGTTTGTGGGAGTGCACAAATTGGCAGCCACGTTTCCTGCACTACAACAGTGGCTACACTCCATTGGCTGTAAAGTGCTTTGAGACGTCCAGTGGTCATGAAGGGCGCTATATAAATGCAAGTCTTTCTTTTCTTTCATGCAAGTTAGGCTGCACAGTTAAACAAGGAGAACTGTGGCCAAGGACTAGAAAGCAGAGATAGATGTCTCCTCTTACTAACTGATATCTCACAGAAGTCGAGAAAGATCTTCGAAGGAACTATTTACTGGATATCATCTGGTGTTCTGACTCCTGTTTATTCAGAGATGCGGGCAGTTTTATAAATATCTCATTACTCAGCCATTGCACACATTTCAGTGACATGACTCAGGAGCTGCTATTAGCAATACGAATGTAGCGTCTGCAGGGGTGGGGGGGTGTGGGGGGGTGTGGGGGGCGGCGGGAGGGGAGAAACAAACATGTGGCATTAATACGCAGTCCTAGTTTCTAAAACATCTGATAGGCAGATGGTACGAAGCTGATTTTCCAGCTGAGAAGAAGGGGCACATCATTTAAAAGCTTGTTTGCATTCTAACAGATAAATGCAGAAAACAGCAGCATGCATAGGTCATTTGCAAACTGAGTCTGCAACTGTTGACGCACTCTGGAAGTGACACACAGCTTGGCATTGATCTTGTTTCTCTCCATGAATATCAATTGCTGTGCTTCAATCCAGGAATCATATTAGTTGCATTTCAGCAGAATAAAGAATGGGAGGCATTACAATCAAAGAATTAATTGACATCGCAGCAACATTATGAAAAAAATAAAGACTTGGCATTTATATCGTGCCTTTTATGACTCAAGGATGTCTCGGCTTGCAACCAATTAATCACTATTTGAAGTGCAGTCACTGTTGTCATGTAGGAAACGCGGCAGCCAATTTTTGCACAGCAAGCTCCCACAGACAGCAATGTGATAATCTGTTTTATTGATGATGTGGATTGAGAGATAAATATAGTCCAGGACACCAGGGATAACTCCCCTGCTCCTCTTTGAAACAGTGGAGCATTTACGTCCACCGAAGAGGGCAGAAGGGACCTTGGTTTAAAGTCTCATCTGAAAGACGGCACCTCCGGCAGTGCTGCACTCCCTCAGCACTGCACCACTCTAGAGTGGGATTTAAACCAACAACCCTGTGACTCAGAGATGAGAGTGCTACCAACTTAACATAGAAACATAGAAACATAGAAAATAGGTGCAGGAGTGGGCCATTCGGCCCTTCAAGCCTGCACCACCAGTCAATAAGATCATGGTTGATCATTCCCTCAGTACCCCCTTTCCTGCTTTCTCTCCATACCCCTTGATCCCCTTAGCCATAAGGGTCATATCTAATTTCCTCTTGAATATATCCAATGAATACATCCAAAGCTCTGCAACCCATATCCTAACTTGAACCAATCCTGTCCACTTATCACCCCGATGCTTGCTGATCTAATTGGCTCCCGGCCCAGCAATGCCTCAATTTTAAAATTCTCATTCTTGTTTTCAAATCCCTCCATGGCCTTTCTCCTCTCTATCTTTGCAATCTTTTCTATCCCTACAATCCTCCAAGATGTCTGTGCTCTTCCTATTCTGGCCTCTTGCGTATCTCCGATTTTCTTTGCTATACCTTTAATGGCTGTGCCTTCAGCTGCCTCTGGAATTCCCTCCCTCAGCCTCTCCACCTCTCTATCTCTCTCTCCTCCTTTAAGACGGTCCTAAAACCTACCTCTTTGACCAAGTTTTTGGTCACCTGTCCCAATACCTCCTTTTGTGGCTCGGTGTCAAAGTTTGTTTGATAATGCTCCTGTGAAGCGCCTTGGGATGTTTTACTACATTAAAGGGACTATATAAATGCAAGTTGTTGTTGTTGTTAAGCTGCAAACAGGCATTTGTAGGGGTCCACCTTTCCATCTCAGGAACAGGACACGCACAGTGTTGGCGGAAATAAAACCAGAAATGTATTGCTTCTGACCTTGGTTCTATAATTCAGAGGGTTTAAGGTAGGATGCCAGCAGCAGCAATCCCCTGTGTGGATTGGAACACCTCCATCGGTAGCAGTGATTTCAGCAAACACCAACTTCATCTGCGCTCACAGGGCAATGAGCACCTGAACCACCCCCATATTACCTCAGCCATTCCTTAGGAGGAAAAAAAGCAGACTTCCTGTGATTTCCGTCCACCTCCCGCACCCCCCCCCCCCCCCCCCCCCCCCCCCGCAGACACTGCCATCGACAATGTTAAATATAATTAAAAGTACAAGAGGCTCCACAGTACAACAGGAAAGAAAAGAAGTCAGCATTGGCACCTGTACAAAATCTATAAAACAGTGTGAGAGAAGTAAATAAAGCAGGTACCAGTTGGTTTTAAATTAACCAGTGTCTACAAATGCTTTGATGAATTAATGCAAATAGCAGGTCAAGGAAAAAGCGCAATTAGAATTTCTCCTTATGGAAGAAAATATCCAAATAATATGCTGACCTCACAAGCAACTGTGGCAATCTTGGTTTTCTGTGTTCTAGCTGTATGCAGTTAATATGTTCATACCATGAACCTGACCTTTTAGGCCCACTGGATCAGATAGGCATTGAGGCTACTTGAAACTGGCCAACGCTCCTTGACATGAGTCCACTATATTGCCCAACTATCAAATATTCTGCCTCACCAGCAGTTGGTAAACTCTTAGGTTGAAAGAGGTGATCTACCCGCTCACCCATTTGTTAACCTGCATTGGCTTCTGGTTAAGCAACTCCTCGATTTCAAAATTCTCATCCTTGTTTTCAAATCCCTCCATGGCCTTGCCCCTCCCTATCTCTGTAATCTCCTCCAGCTCCACAACCCTCCGAGATGTCTGCGCTCCTCTAATTCTGCCCTCTTGAACATCCCTGATTATAATTGCTCAACCATTGGTGTCCGTGCCTTCTCTTGCCGAGACCCAAAGCTCTGAAACTCCCTGCCTAAACCTCTCTGCCTCTCTACCTCTCTTTCCTCCTTCAAGACACTCCTTAAAACATACCTCTTTGACCAAACTTTTGGTCACCTGTGATAATTTCTACTTATGCAGCTCGGCGTCACATTTTTTATCTCATAATACTTATGTGAAGCGCCTTGGGACGTTTCACTACTGTAATGTCCTTACACAATACCACAAACCCACACGAGGCACAATCTATGGACAAGGTCACTCCATGACCTGAACCTTTATTCACAGGACCAAGAAGTGATGATCCTGCATGGGACCTCCCTTTATATACCTGGATGACCAGGTGAGGAGTGTCTCCCACAAGTTCACCCACTGTGGTCAAGGTGCGCATTTCTTACGTATATACAGTATTGCAGTGTTGTTACATAAAGGTTACATACATGACATCACCTCCCCCTCAACATCTTATTGGGATCATAGGTTAAGTCTCTCGGGTGGTCTGTGCGCTCTCGTGGAGCGCCGCAGTTGGGACTCTGGTTGTTGAGCCTTGGTATGCATGTCTGTCACCTGTGGTGATTCCGGCCTGTCTGGGCTGGCCGCAGGGACTGTGCATGCTGCTGAATGTTCCTGTTGCTCGTTCGCTGGCGGTGGTGTGAGCACCATCTCATGATCTTCCTCAGGTTCCTCAGTGTCCATGCTGAACCTTTTTTTTTACTTGGTCCAGATGCTTGCAGCATATCTGCCCATTGTTAAGTTTAACCACGCTGACCCTCTTCCCCTCTTTGTCTATTACAGTACCCTCAAGTCATTTGGGCCCCAAAGCGTGACTGAGAACAAATACGGGGTCATCAATTTCTATACAGCTTCCCCTTGAATTTCGGTCATGGTACTTGTTTTGGGACTGGCGCTTGCCCTCAACAATGTCGGAAAGTACTGGATGAATGAGGGACAGCCGAGTTTTGAGTGTTTGTTTCATGAGTAGCTCCGCGGGTGGGACCCCCGTGAGCGAGGGAGTCGGGACCTATAGGCCAACAGGAGGCGCGATAGGTGGCAGTGAAGGGAGGGTCCTTGAATCCGGAGCATGCCTTGTTTTATGATTTGGAGGCCGGCTTGAACGGTGCTGTCCTGACATGGTTAATGCCATTACCCGGCATGAACTCCCGGAATTCGTAGCTTGTGAAACATAGGCCATTATCGCTAACAAGGATGTCCGGCAAGCCGTGGGTTGCAAAGACCGCACGCAGACTCTCCACGGTGGTGGATGTCGTGCACGAATTCAAAATCATGCACTCAACCCATTTCGAGTACGCATCAACCACAATGAGAAACATTTTTCCCATGGACGAGCCCACGTAGTCTACGTGAATACGTGACCATGGCCTGGTGGGCCAGGGCCACGGGCTGAGCAGGGCCTCCCTGAGGGCATTACCTAGCTGGGCACACGTCGTGCACCTGTGAACACAGTGTTCCAGGTCTGAATCAATTCCCGGCCACCACACATGTGACTGGGCAATGGCCTTCATCAGCACGATGCCTGGGTGCTCGTTGTGGAGTTCCCTGATGAATGCTTCCCTCCCCTTCTGGGGCATAACTATCCGGCTGCCCCATAGTAGGCAGTTGGCTTGTATGGAAAGCTCATCCATCCGTCTGTGGAACGGTCTGACCTCCTCAGGGCATGCTCCGTGTGCGGGCGCCCAATCCCCAATCAGGACATATTTCTTAGCCAGAGATAGGAGGAGATCTCTGTTGGTCCAGATTTTGATCTGGCGGGCTGTGATGGGGGAGCCTGCGCTGTCAAAGGCATCGACAGCCATGACCATCTCAGCGCTTTGCTCCACTGCCCCCTCAGTGGTGGCCAGTGGAAGCCTGCTGAGCGCGTCAGCGCAATTTTCAGTGCCGGGCCGGTGCCGGATGGAGTAGTCATAAACAGCCAGCGTGAGAGCCCATCACTGTATATGAGCTGACGCATTGACATCCAGGTTGTGGAGGTGTTCCTCGGTGTCACGACCGGTGATGAGGATGTCGTCCTGAAATACGATTGTTCCAGGAATGGATTTGAGCAGGCTTTCCATGTTTCTTTGAAAAATCGCGGCCGCTGATCGAATGCCAAACGGGCACCTGTTATAAACCCTTGTGCGTGGTGATGGCAGTCAGTAGTTTAGATTTGTCGGCCAGTTCCTGGGTCATGTAGGCTGAAGTGAGGTCCAACTTGGTGAACAGCTTGCCGCTTGACAGCGTGGCAAAAAGGTCCTCTGCTATCGGGAGTGGATATTGGTCTTGTCGAGACACCTGGTTGTTAGTGGCCTTGTAGTCGCCACTGATCCTGACCGAGCCATCCAATTTTAGGTCGGGAACGATGGGGCTCGCCAGTCGCTGAATTCAACTGGCAAGATGATGCCCTCTCTCAGCAATCGGTCCAACTCGCTCTCAATTTTCTCCCGCATCACATGCGGCATAGCTCTGGCTTTGTGGTGCACTGGTCTGGCGTCCGGGGTGATGCGTATCACTACTTTGGTACCTTTGAACATCCCGACGCCAGGTTGAAATAGTGACTCAAATTGCTGTAGGACTTGTGAGCATGAACTTCGCTCCACAGATGGCATGGCGTGCACATCCCCCCATTTCCAGTTCACCTCAGCTAACCAGCTCCTCCCCAACAGTGCGGGACCATTGCCCGGGACAATCCAGAGCGGCAGCCGGTTCACCGATCCATTGTGTGTGACCGCCAACATTGCACTGCCTAGCACTGGAATGATTTCTTTGGTGTACGTCCGTAATTGTGTCTCAATGCATTCTAGTTTGGGTCTGCTGGCTTTGAGTGGCCACAGCTTTTCGAATTGTTGAACACTCATGAGTGACTGGCTGGCCCTCGTGTCCAGCTCCATGCATACAGGGGTGCCGTTTAATCGGACTTTCATCATCATAGGTGGTGTTTTGGTATATGAGCTGTGAATGCTTGCCACATGAACCCGCTGAACTTCAACGTCCATTGATTTTCCCCAAGCGTCATCCTGCCTCGCAGACCCCTCATCTGGTTCATCCGCCTCATATATTAGCCTAGTTACAGGCTTTCTGCACATTCTGGCTAAATGGCCACTAAGGTTACAATTTCTGCAGGCGAACTGTTGAAACCTGCAAGTCCTGGCAGCATGTCTGCCCCCACACCTCCAGCATGAACTGAGATTCCCATTGTTATGAACAAAAGATCTGTTACAAGGCATTTCTCGCTGATTGTCCCTTTGACTGTTCTTGAGCACCCTGTTAGTGGGTGTCAATGGCCCCATCCCGGGCCGCATTGTCCACTGGGATGGTGTAAATGTCCGTTCAGTCTGGCTTTGTCTCTGTTGGAGACTTACTCTTAGGTCTATTGCTGCTTGGGGTGTGTCGAACTGCCCTTGCCTGCCTGCGGGGCTCTGAGTCGCGTTTATGATATTGACTCCCTGATCCATCCACGTTGGAGGCAGAATTGAGCGCGTATATTATCTTGGTTTCCTCCTCCCCCACCATAAAAGTCTGAGCCATCAACGCCGCCACTTCCAATGTCAAGTCCTTGGTCTCAATTAGCTTTCTGAAAATCCCAACATGACCGATGCCCTCAATAAAAAATCCCCCAGCATCTCCCCCCTGCAGGCATCTGTGAACTTATAGGGGCTGGCCAAGTGCCGGAGGTCCGCAACGAAATCCGGTATGCTCTGTCCTTCCCGACGTTGGTGGGTATAGAATCTGTGTCGGGCCATGTGCACACTACTCGCCAGTTTGAGGTGCTCACTGATTAGTTTGCTGAGCTCTTCAAAGGTTTTGTCCACCGGCTTCTCGGGTACTAGCAGGTCTTTCATGAGTGCGTAAGTCTTAGATCCACAGCTGGTCAGCATATGAGCCCTTTGCTTGTCGGCCACTGCGTCTCCCAGCCAGTCCTTCATGACAAAACTCTGCTGGAGCCTCTCAATGAAATCGTCCCAGTCCTCACCAACACAGTACCATTCAGCTGTGCTGCCGGTGGCCATTCTCGTGGGTCGTTGATTCCCGTTTCTCATCGCCAATACAATATCCTTACACAATACCACAAATCCACACGAGGCACATTCTATGGACAAGGTCACTCCATGACCTGAACCTTTATTCACAGGACCCAGAAGTGATGACCCTGCGTGGGACCTCCCTTTATATACCTGGGTGACCAGGTGAGGAGTGTCTCCCACAAGTTCACCCCCGTGTGGTCAAGGTGTGCATTTCTTATGTATATACAGTATTGCAGTGTTGTTACATAAAGATTACATGCATGACAACTACATTAAAGGCGCTATATAAAATCAAGTTGTTGCTGTTGTTTTTGAAAGGCTGTGAATCAGGCCCTGGATGAGGCTCCTGTGAAAATCAGGCAGGTGGTTTACTTAATAGGCAGAAGTCATGGGCCAAGGATGTGATCGGTACTGCGATATAATATTATCGCCCGACAGCAGAACCATGGCGGGAGATGCCAACTGGCCAGAAAAGGCTAATGCACATATTAAAAACTTCCTTCTCTTTGGACTTCACAGTGGACCAGGAGGAGCAAGACTGTTCCCCACGGGTCACCAGCTGTGGCCTCCTGTGGCCAAAATCCCGTTCATGCACGTCGGCTAGTCAATCAGGCCTGGTGCCAGGTGGGAGTCCAGACAGTTTTATTTCAGTGAGGTAGCGCTTCTTATCTATGTTGCCTCGTTTAAATCATAGAATGGTTACAGCACAGAAGGAGGCCGTTCGGCCCATCGAGCCCATGCCGTCTCCCTGCAAGAACACTTAAGCTAGACTTAATCCCCTGACCTTTCTCCGTAGCCCTACAATTTATTTTCCTTTGGGTGCTTATCCAATTCCCTTTTGAAATCCACAATCGAATTTGCCTCCACTGCCCTTTCAGGCAGTACATTCCAGATCATAACCGCTCGCTACGTAAAAAAGATTTTCCTCTTGTCGCCAATCACCTTAAATCTGTGTCCTCTGGTTCTTGACCCTTCCGCCAATGGGAAAGGTTTCTCTCTATCTACCCGCTCCAGACCCCTCATGATTTTGAACACCTTTATCAAAGCTCCTCTCAATCTTCTCTGCTCTAAGGTGAACAAACCCAGCTTCTCCAGCCAATCCACGTAACTGAAGTAATATTGAACTGAAGTTTGGTTGTGGAATCAAACAATGGATGGCACCTTTATCCTCGAGACCATCAAGGCGAGCGTTTGATTGGATGTTTTCATTTTCCAAAGCATCAGCAAATCAATGTTAATGTCTGCAGTTGCTGTGCTGTAGCTGCCGCAACTTCATTTTAATGGGCTTCTGCTCCGCATTTCCACGAGGGTTGCAAACTCTGGGTGGACATATTCCTGGCGGTTTCATCATGTGACCTGCCTCCGACTATCCCATCCCCACACTCCCGCTATTGGTCGCCTGACATGTTCATCCTCGTGGTCCACTGCCTTCCCACGGCCAATCGGAAAGCAAATGATTTTTTTTAAATTCATTCATGGGATGCGAGTGTTTTGTCCATCCCTCATTGCCCTTAAGAGGGCAGTTAAGAGTCAACCACATGGCTGTGGGTCTGGAGTCACATATAGGCCAGACCGGGTAAGGATGTCAGATTTCCTTCCCTAAAGGACATTAGTAAACCTGATGGATTGTTACGACAATCCGGTAGTTTCATGGTCACCATTACTGATACTAGCTTTTTATTCCAGATTTATTTAATTAACTGAATTTTAATTCCCTCAGCTGCCACGGTGGCATTTGAACTCGCGTCTCCAGATAATTAGTCCAGGCCTCTGGATTACTAGTCCAGTAACATAATCACTATGTTACCATTCCCCCTTCATTACCTAATTGGATGATTCTTTACTGTCACTCAAAACAGCTTTTTTTCCCCAGGTCCAATAGTTTTCTAACTAGTAAACAAAAGCGTTCAAAGAAAATAAAATGTAAAAACACAATTATTTATTGCCCCTCTGACTTTTCTGCTGGTTTGCTCCAAGCAATGTCCTGGAGATAAATCTTTAAATCCTGGAGACTCCTGGTCAATCCTGGAGAGTTGGCAACCCAATGCTGAACAGCATGGTCAGGTCAAAGTCAGGGTCATAGGTACTGATTTCTACACTCAACTCTGTCACCTATCAGCAAACCTCTGAGGCAAGACCAGAAAATGTTGGAAACACACAGCGGAGGAAGAACAGACAAGCTAGCGTTTCAGGTGCCGACCCAAATTTCAAAACCTCAAACCCGTTTTGAGGAAGGATCCATGCTTAAGACTGGCTGTTCCAACGATTTCTCTTTTTGTCTCGCATTTCCAGCATCTGCTGTTTCTCTGGTTTTAGTTTAGCCCAAAACCTCAGAGTATGCCCAATGGCAAATATGTGACTGAAATGCATGGTAAATCTTCCTACAAAATGGTTTGAAAAGAAGCAAAATGGCAGTGAAAATATTTTTGCTAGCATACATTCTTTAATCAAAGTGCTACTCTCAATCAACCTTATGTATCTGCCTGTGAGAAATTCTCTCAGTATTTGTATGCAGTGCAAAAGTATCAATAACAGGTGTGCCTTAATATAAATGCTCTGTTTTTAATCTTTGACAAACAGTGCGTCAGCTGTACTGTTAGGGTGTATGCAAAAGGTCCTAATCACGGAACATCCTTCCTCCAGGGCAACCACATTTGGTTAATGGGCCTCCAATGTCAAATTTACTCCATCTCTTAAAGGAAGAAAGTTATGGCAGGGTTACGGGAGACACCCTGAGAAAATTCATCCACTGTGTTGGTCAACTGTTTACTACACCCATTTTACACCGATTTTACACCAACGCCTGCACCAATGGTGCAATGTATGCACCTGTGAGTTTGATTACAGGTTTGTAGAGCTGTTGCATTGTGGGGGTGGCTTAGACAGTCACATGATGTTCACAAGATTCAATAAAACCCTGGTTAGTTGGGTCTAGGTCATCCCACGATGAGGTATGCAGTTGGGAGCCTAGTGGATGAATTGGTAATGTGTAGTGTGATTGTTAAACCTTTGTTAATAAACCAACTAGTTCTTAACAGCAATATGTTGCTATGAATTCTTTAGCAAAGAACCTATGAAGCAAACACATTACAAAAGGAATACACAGGGTTGAAAGTTATGCTACAGTTGTATAAAGCACTGGTTAGACTGCGCCTGGGGAACTGGGTTCAGTCTGGGCACCGCATCTCAGGAAGAATATCGGCCTTGGAGGAAGTGCAGCATAGATTCATCAGAATGATACCTGGGCTAACAGTGTTAAATTATGAAGACAGATTGCCTAGGGTAGGTTTGTATTCCCTCAGGTATAGATTATTTAGGAGTGATATAATTGAGGTGATAAAGGATTTGATATGACAGATAGAGAGAAACTACTTCCTCTGATGGGGGAGTCCAGAACAAGGGGGCATAACCTTAAAGTTAGAGCTAGGCCAGTCAGGGGTGATGTCAGGAAGCATTTCTTCACACAAAGGGCAGTGGAAATCTGGAACTCTCTCCCCCCAAAAAGCTGTTGAGGCTGGCGATCAATTGAAAATTGCAAAGCTGAGATTGACAGATTTTGGTTAGGCGGAGGGTATTAAGGGTTACGGACCCAAAGCGGAACACACTTGAGGGGCTGAATGACCTACTCCTGTTCCTCTGTTCCAATGCGAATGCAAATGAGCAGATCCAGGAAACTTGTGTGTAACTCCCACTGGAGGCCATCAGTGAGCGCACTTCTTTTTTGAAAGAGCCAACAGCAGTGAAACTCGAAGAAGTTGTAGCAAACACTGAAACAGTGACATGCCCCCTCTCCCCTCACCATTCAGTGGGAGAATACAAGTTTGAATTTCCAGTCTGCTAAGTTGCTGATAGCCAGGATTGTGTATGTGTATGTGTGATGATCAGAGAACAAAGGACACTGTTGTATGCCACCTGAGGGCAAAAGAAACATACTGCAGATGCTGGAAATCCGAAATAAAAACAGAAGATGCTGGAAATACTCAGCAGGTCAGGCAGCATTTCTGGAGAGAGAAACAGAGTTAACGTTTCAGGTAAATTAACCTTCGTCCCTTTGTTCTGATGAAAGGTCATCGACCTGAAACGTTAACTCTGTTTCTCTCTAGACAGATGCTGCCTGATCTGCCAGCATTTTCTCTTTTTATTCCTGACTCAGGAGAGATCTAGCTCATATCCTAGGCACTTATCATGCACTCAACTTCTTAATTGTAGCAGGCGCTCAACGTGGAGAAACCAAGGGGGAGAAAACCAATTGGGAAAACCATGGACAGTAGTAGGCCCTCAAAAAACCCCAAAAAGAAAGGCTTGTTGCCGGAAATTATAAATTCAAATGCAACGTATAAAGAACAGAGATTAGTTCTGTTCCAAGTGTAAGAGATAGCATGTCTAACTATTACAGTGCTAAAAGGTTCACATTTCAAGGGATTAAAAGTTAAATCATGTAGACAGTTTCAATTCATATACCTTGACTCTATTGTTAAAGGACAAAGAACTACTTCTCCACCCTTTGAATCTCTTGGGAAACGAGCAGCCCGCTCACCCTGCTGATTGCAGTATTTTGTTTTACTAACAATTTATCTCCTCAGATTTTGTTTTTAATGTTTCTCCCGCCCATTTCTCTCTCACAGACACACACACACACACACACCCTGACCCACCTGGCATCAAAGCGCAGTTAGGCAGCCAAGAAATATCAATACCTAGTATTAGATTTCAGACCGTGTACTGGGAGGAAACTCATTTCATGACACAACCGCCTTTCACAAAGTCTGTGGAGGAGATCAAGGCAATGTGGGGGCCCTTGTTAAAAACTGTACAAAATGAATGTTTGTCTTTTGACGATTTAAATACATCTCGCTGGACAAACACGTTTAAGTGTGATTTATTTTCTTTTTCAAATTACTCTGTCACTGTTTCTCAATTGCTGCAGGCAGCCACCTGGATTACTCACTTAATGTCCAACCTCAGGCCAAGCCAAAACAGCCTCACACGATTGTCTCACCCAACTTATTAGTGGAGCACCAGCTCCGCGACGGGGGTCAAAGGTTTTGTTTCAGTATGTATTATCTTACAAGATCATTTTTACTCAAATTGGAGAAAAAAAACAGCCAAGAAACTGATAATAAACAAACTATTATTGCCTGAGGCTCTGAGCCAGTTAATACACTTTCACTGAAGTTTTCTTTCAACTGTTGCTGGACAAGGAAAAAAGAAATTTTGAATTACACCCATGTTCAATCCTTAAAACTGACATTGCATTTCATCTCAAACCCCCAGCCAAAGGAAAGACAAAAGACTGATTGTCTTTTGGTGCTTCATTTCACATGAAACAATGCAGACTTTTGGAGCTGATGAGAAACCACCTTAGATACAGAGGTGACATTCGGTTAGAGAGAAATCTAACCGATGCAAATGCTCACTGTATCTTTTAGATTCAGTAACTATTTCTCACGATTATAAGCAGAAGTCTTCTTACCAGATCCAATAAGTAATTTCTTCAGGAAAATACAGGCGCAAAACTGACCAGTCCAACTTTTGCTCCATGGTAAAGCAAGCAGTGTTGGAAATTACACGCTTTGGTGCTCGTTGGCCATGATCCCTTGTATCCACTTGCATTACACATGATGCCATTTTCATCGATCTTAAAAGAGCCTGCAATAGCTTTGTAAATTATCACACAACTCCAAATCTACAAGAATCTGACAAATTCACAAGTAAATGTGAATCCATCTGTTGCTACTATTGTACAAAACAGGTTAGTGGGCATCATCCAGATGGCTTGGCCCTCCCATTGCGGACGGCAAGCTTACAGTCAGCCCAAATGTCCACCCGATCAAAATCACCCCATAATGCCCACAGCCATTTGACTTGTGTTTATAAGGATCAAACGGGTGGACACTACCACAAAACTGCAAAACATCTGTTCCCAACACACTACCAGAAATCGGGCTGATGTACACCGTTAGCAAACAAAAATATGCAACTGCTTGCATTTATAGGACACCTTCAATGTCGAGAAACTTCTCATGGCATTTCACAGAAGAGGACTAAGACACAAATCGACACTGAACCAAAGTACACCTTGACTCATATACCTGTGTATAACGTATACCTGCGCCAGCCTTGGCTCAGTTGGTAACACTCTTGTCTCAGCCAGAAGGTAGTGAGTTCAAGTCCCACTCCAGAGACGTGAGCACATAATCTAGGCTGACACTCCAGTGCAGTACCAAGGGAGCTCCACTGCACTGTCAGAGATGCTGTCGTTCGGATGAGACATTAAACCAAAGCCCTGTCTTCTCTCTCAGGTGGACATCAACGATCCCATGGCAGTATTTCTAAGAAGAGCAGGGGAGTTATCCCTCGTGCCTTGGCCAATATTTATCCCTTAACCATCATCATCACATTGCTGTTTTTTGGGAGCTTGCTGTGCACAAACTGGCTGCCACATTTCCTACATGATAACAGTGACTACACTTCAAAAGTATTTCATTGGCTGCAAAGCACTTTGAGACGTCCTGAGGTTGTGAAAGATGCTATATAATTGCAAGTCTTTCTTTATGTGCTTGGATGAAATTTCGGCATTGGTTATTTCAACAAAGTCGGGTACACACAGAGATTTTATCCAAATGCATTCACCAGTTTTCTACAAATAGCGCACGGAACAAGTTGTATCCCTTTGTGTTCCACATCTCACTCCTCTGTTTTTTTAAGCCCTCACTAAAAAAGGAAATAAAGAAACAATGGCACTGGGAGTGGGGGGTTGTACATCAAAGGGAAAAGCTTCCTCCGTTAATTACATTGGTCACTCAGGAACAGACAAGTGATCGTTATGACTTTGCCTGTGGAAAAAACGTATTACATGGAGGAATTCTGCACCCTCCCGCCCCCCCCCACCCCACCCGCCCCCCCCCGCCACCACCCCACTTGATGCTTCGCACCTAAACAAAAAATTATGAAAAATCTAAACTAGAAAGTGAAATAGATGATAAAATTCAGATTATACAGAGACAAATTCAACCCTACACGCGGGGCGGAAATTGGGCAGGCGGGCAGTTTGATTCAGCAACATCCCACTTCATGTCCACGCTCTTCTATTTTAACCTGTTGTTCTGATCAGGCAGCAGTGACACCCGTCTGAAACCGGCGGGATCCTTCTTTACATATGCAAATTGGGGATCGGTGATGTAATTGGGACCCCCAATGCAATTTTAATCGGAAGCTTTCCCACCAGGTGAAACCAGCAAGAAGAGTGAGCTGAGCCCACAAGAGGCCCAAACAGATACGTTTTTTTTTAAAACCTTTTTTTTTTAAACTAACATTCCTTGTGGCACCGGGAGGAGCCTCCCCTCGCCTGGGCTACTCTCCCGCATGACCCTCCTGAAACTCCCTCCCGGGATTTGCCCGAGTGCCGGCAATCAGTCCTGACCTCCAGCCACTTCCCGGGAGGTAAAATCCCTCGGGCCTCACACTGCCGAGGTCAGAGGGGCTTGGCACTCGCCTCACCACCCTGTGCCCACCTTATGTTGGCCTATAATATCTGTCTTGACTCCTATTGCAGGTCGGTCTTTTTGTTAAAACTACAGTCATAGGTCTGAACTGTTTGTCAGTCACACCTTTGCGTAGTTAGAGGACAAGAACAATGGTGCATGAAGGTGTGAATTGCACGCCAATTTTCCACGAGTGTAAAAATGGAAATTGAAATAAAATTTAAAAAACAACTTAATCGGTTAAATTGGAGATTGAGTAGAAAAGAAACTCCACCCCCACCATGACCTGCGTAGTGTGGCTGCAGTGTGTACTAGCTACAGGATACACTGCAGAAACTCGCCAAGACTTCATTGGAAGCAACTCCCAAAAGGGCTTGCTCCGTCCACTCCACGCATCGACCTGGTATTGCAGTGTTTCCAGGAAGGTGCAGCTTCCCCTCTCGGCCTTTTGGCTAAGATCAAGTGTAGTAGCGCAAAGTGATCTTTGGCGCTGGAGTTGATCTGACAAGAATGGGAAAAAAAAATAAAAAATACTGCCCCCACCCAAGAATATATGCTCCATTATTTTGAAGTTAGAAGGAATCCTGCTGGATGCCTGATAAGTCAGGTTTCCCAACCAGATGGGCCTGCCCAGGTGTCATATACGGTGGGTCTGTGGTCATGGCCAGTGTATGCCGTGCCTCCGGTACGTTGATGCCAGCACTCCAACATGCTTGAAAAGCTCGGTAGCAGCTGGGAATGAGAAAACTTATTGTTTAAAAAAAATAGTGGCTCCGATAGTCCCGGGGAGACAGGGTGGGTGAGGGGGAGCACAGAGGCAGGAGGAATCCTTGGGAGGCCAGAGATGTGGAAGTCCTGCTGAAGTTAACGGCATGACCTCATTCTAATTTCCTTCTTCCAGTTAGAATCAATGGGCCCAAAATTAGTGGCTTTACTGCCCACTGCCACCGACTTTTTCCCCCCACTCTCCCCTCGGTCACAGATTCCTCTTGGTCTGCTGCCGGTAGGAGGGAGTACCGCCGGGAACAGCCCGCTGATGGCCAAGCCATGTAAGTGACCTCCCGTCCCTCGAGCTGCCATATTGGTATGGGCGGAAGTCGGCGGCAGCAGGGGAAGGACCGCTGCGTGGAGGCAGATCCAATCCCGCCGGTAATTAAGAAGACCTGCAAAAAAAGGTTAGTGAACATTTAAAATTTTTTTTTTAGTATTTGGGATCCCCTGCAGGTGTTATGGTGTTTTTTTTTATCGTGAAGATTTTTATTTTTTAGTGCTCCCCCCCTCCCTGGGCCCGACTCAATCCTCGGCAGCACTTTGACGAGGAACGCATTTGCCGCGGAGATTGAGAACTCCAGCCTACTGCTGCCCAGATTGACGGCGTAAGCCGTTATTTGGCCGCCAGGCAGTACTGCCAACTCTTTTAGAGGGATCTTCCTGGCAAAGTGCCGCCCAGTCTCTTGGCGGCCATCGGCAGTCCTTTGGGCCACAATTGGCCGGGGTACTTGGCTTCCACCAAGTTCGGGCCCATAGAATCATGGAATGGTTATCGCACAGAAGGAGGCCATTCGGCCCGTCGAGCCCGTGCCAGATCTCTGCAAGAGCACTTCCGCTGGTCCCACGCCCCCACCTGGCAGCCGGCTAGACCATAGACTGACAGACTGGACGGCTGTCGGGCGGGGAGACCGTTGGGGATGGTCCGCAGCAATCGGGAGGTTGCGATCAGGGATTGGGATCGGGCCTTAGTGGGGGGAGCCGAGCATGGAAATGGCAAGGGAGGGAGAGATCGGGGTTGGAGATGGGTGGGGGGGGGGCAACGGGGAGAGGTCGCCGATCGTGGCAATGAGGACAGGCTGCACTCGGCAGAAGGCTACCTTGAGAGGCCGGGTGGCGGGGGAGCACTCCTGCTTCTCTTGGCCCACATGGAGTGCCATAAAATTCACTAGCCCACTGGAGCCGGCAGTCCTCACCTCCATTCCCGAACCCTGGCAGCTGTTAAAAATGTAATCAGGCTCCCTTCTGCACAGTGGGCGCCTGATTTAAATATGATGATGAGGTAGCCCGCATCTCCATGATGGGACACACACACACCTCGCAAGCAGCCACCATAAAATTGGTGGTAGGTGCGTATGCAGTGGGTTGCAGACGCATTCCGCAATACTGAATTTTTTTAATACCCTTCCTGGAGGTAATATTGGGGCAAGTGTTTCTTTTTGGGGCTAAAAGTAATTTTTTCCTTCTTGCACACGGTAGGAATTTTTATGTCGATGGCAATTTCTTCCTTTTATAAATCGCCATATTTATAAAACCCCATTAAGACCAGAGGGTATACATATTAGAAATGGATGAACAGGCTGGGTCTCTTTTTCGGAAAATAAAGGCTGAGGGGTGACCTAATAGAGCTCTGTAAAATTATGAAAGGTTTTGATAGAGCGGATACAGAGAGAATGTTTCCACTTGTGGGGAAGAGCATAACTAGAGGCCATCAATATAAGATAGTCACCAAGAAATCCAATAGGGAATTCGGAAGAAACTTATTTACCCAGTGAGAATGTGGAACTCGCTACCAGAGGGAGTGGTTGAAGCGAATAGTGTAGATGCATTTAAGGGGGGGCTAGACAACGGAATAGAAGGTTATGTGGATAGATTTAGTTGAGGAAAGACAGGAGGAGTCTTGAGTGAAGCATAAATGTTGGCATTGACTGATTGGGCTGAATGGCCTGTTTCTGTGTTGCATATTCTATATACTATGTAATGCAATCCATATACCTCCATCTCACAAGTTGCCAACCTCCCTGTTATTACCAATAATGCAACCATAAATGACTGTGGTTTGCAACAAAAATTGCTGCCAAAATCTCTGAATGAATTGCGAATCACTTAGCTTGTCTTATCTCAGAACGGCTTATTGTGCAATGGGAGGTTCAATGGTCATACTGCAGATTGGTTGACATTCTGATTTTGCAAAGTACATGGTGCAATAATGTGTTAAATAGCACTAATGGCACTGTAGCAGCACGAGGAGTGAACTGTCAGAGGGCAGGTCATTTCCAGGCTGCTCATGTCAAGTTCCTAGCAGAGTGACATTGATGGAGAGGCTTGGAAGGCGATGCCCGTTCCCCCTGAGAAGTTGGGGGCTGAAGCTTGATACCAGGAGATCTGGATATGAAATTTAGAAAAGAACTCAAAGACAGTTTATTCAAAAAACATCTAAATTGGTAACCATTAATACAGTGTACGGCACCTTTCCGTGCAAGCACAGGAGATGCAACACCTGCCCTTTTACCTCCTCCCTTCCCACTATCCAGGGTTCCAAACACTCCTTCCAGGTGAAACGCCGATTTACTTGTACTTCTTGCAATTTAGTATACTGTATTCACTGCTCACAATGCAGTCTCCTCTACACTCGGGAGACCAAACGCAGATTAGGTGACCACTTGGCGAAACACCTCCGTTCAGTCCGCAAACGGGAACCCGAGCTTCTGGTCGCCTGTTAATTTAATTCTCCACTCTGCTTGCACGCTGACCTCTCTGTTCTCAGCCTCTTACACTGTTTCAACAAAGCTCAATATAAGTTCGAGGAATAGCTCCTCATCTTTCGGTTAGGCACTTTACAGCCTTCTGGACTCAACATCGAGTTCAACAATTTCAAACCATAAACTCAGCCCATATTTGTTCATATGACAGCTGTTGATGATTCTGCCATTTCCATTTACACCTCTTCTATACTCTTCTTTTGTTTCATTACTTGTTCCATTACCATCTCCTTTCGCCTTGCACCATCATCCCCTTTGTCATTTAATCTTACCCGCCTTCCACCCTATCACAGACCTTCTCTTTTGTTCTTTCCTCCCCTACCCTCTTTCCCTGCCCCTGCAATTGCTTAAAATCTGTTACATCTCAAATGTTTTCCAGTTCTGATGAAAGCACATCGACCTGAAACGTTCACTCTGTTTCTCCCTCCACAGATGCTGCCTGACCTGCTGAGTATTTCGAGCATTTTCTGTTTTTATTTGCCGAAGGATACGGAGACAGGGTGCGATGAAGTCAGGTGGGAGGAAGCTTGTGTGGAGCATAAACACCGGCACAGACCAGTTGGGCTGAATGGCCTGTTTCTGTGTTGTAAATTCCATGCAATGGCTTTGTGGGTAGTGTGCTATTGAATCAAACAAATCCAAAAAGTTGGGTGTTCCATTCCTGATATGTGCTAAATTAACCAATCTCTATTAAGTTTAATTGGAGGCAAAGTAACTGTACTTGCACTGTGCAGGATAAAAACATGGGGCAATTCCACTCTCCAGATCAACCCTGATGAATGCATTTCTCTGTGGATATCAAGTGAGAATACAGTTGGCCTCGGGAATAATTGCGCTCATTATCAACTATTGCCTTGACAGTGCCCAGGCTAAAACATGAAAAATGACTACCTGGGTGAGGGACTGGAGGGCCTCTTGTACCCGTGAAGTAGCACGAGTCATAACCTTGAGGAGAAAAAAAAGTCACAATGTCAGAGAGGAGAGATATATGTATAGAAATAAAATTCAAAGTGGGTTACATCTAGTTGAAACGTCATTAGCAGCACATGTGCCTTAAAACCACTCCATGCTATGCACTTCCAATCTGAGATGGTTGTTTTGTCCAGAATTGCTTTGCTCAGGAATTCGACAGCCTCATTGCCCTGATAGTAAGGTAAGTCTCATTGGCAACTATAATGTGCTTGCTCATGTTTGCAGTTAAATCAGCAGGCTCAACTTTTCTTACACTCTTTGGAGCACCTTCCCTGCCCAGAATGTGGGAAATGTGTAGCGACTGATTTAACTGTTGACACAAAGAAATGATTCGCTTGCTGCTCTCGAGTTGTCCGCGTTTGTAGTTCAATTAGCTGATTCAAATTCCCGATGCTCTGCGGAGCTGCTGTGACTCACAGAATGGCTCTCGATCATTGGAAATGTGAACCTGCAGATCTTAGTGTGCACACAGCCACTGATATCTCCCTGGGAGGTCCCTTATTCTTCAACGCTGCCTTTATCCGAACTTCAAACCATTGGGAAGCTAAACTATCAATGTCAATAGTGGTTCTCAGAATCTGTTTTCATGTACTATGTATGTTGGCTTTGAGACTGTAGTATGAGTGAATGGGAACATAAGTGGGCTGACTACATGCATGGAGCAGGTATATGTACAATGTGATTCAGTCCAACTCCCCTCATGTTTCCTATAACTCAATGCCTATGTGATATATATTCATCTCACATTGATATATCAAGGGTATTCTGAACAACAGTAGCAAAGGAATGACATAGGTGAAAGGTGATCCCAAAGACTAATACTAGAGTATCAGGAATTATCAAAGAGAATTTAAGTTCCTTATTGCCCATTTAGTCTTACAATATTGTTGATAAATACATTAATATTTTGTATTGAGCTCTAAACAAATGTATAGAGTTGCCTGGTAGGTTTGTGGCTATTAAAGCTTTTAACCACAACACAGAAAGATTATCCAACCTCTTCATGATTTTTTTGTGCCCAAGAGTCTCGGGAGGGTGGGGGCGGGGTGCTAAAATTAGACTTCAGTGATAGCGAATTGTCAAACAATTTTACACACCACCCAATTGTGCTTTTAATTGTCAATGGTAAAGGAAATTGAGCGGGCTGTAAAGTGGGCTGCCAATTTGCCAACCCTCCTGATAAACTCGAATTTCAACCCCTCGGTTTCCCAGTCCATATTATTCTGTTTATACAAATAAAGTTGTAGGTGTGTGAATTAGTTAAGCTGGATTTGTCATATCATCTGAACTGTTTCAAAGAAAAAATATCCTTATGCTTACTGGTGTGTCTCAGTCACAAGGGGATGATTTTAACGTGTCCCAACTGGTGCAAATGGAGCGACGATATGGTTAAAATGGCAGTGCCCTATTCGCACCTCCATTGCCGCTGCCACCATTTTGAAAACGGCCTACCCATGGGCGGCCAATGCGCCTGCCCATTTCAGGCAGTAGAACCATTTTAATATGCAAATTGGAGATCTATGCTGCACTTGAACCCCATGCCATTTTAGGAGGGAACTGTTGGAGCATGCTCTGTGCACTCTCTGATCGGTTCCACTGGGAACAAAGCCAGAGAGGCCCAGCAAAGGGAAGTTCAAAATTACTTTTGTGCGGCCAGGAGGAGCAGGAGTGCTGGGAGTAAGGGTATTTTAAAGACACGAGAAGCTCATTACGTTCTGTGGATGCATCCTGCATTTTTGCTACATACGAATGACTTAACAAAGGTGATATCGAGTAGACTGTCATGAATAGTTCTTCCTAATCAATGAGACAGCCATGGCAAAGGTTTTTAGATCTATCTTCAGGAGCTTTGAAGCTCCAGTCAATGAATGAGACTTTAAACAAATATATATATTATTCATTCACGGGATGTGGCCATCATTGGCAAAGCCAGCGTTTATTTCCCATCCCTAATTGCTCTTGAGAAGGTGGTGGTGAATCGCTGCAGTCCGTGTGGTGAAGGTACTCCCACAGTGCTGTTAGGTAGGGAGTTCCAGGATCGTGATCCAGCGACGGTGAAGGAACGGCAATATCTGTCCAAGTCAGGATGGTGTGTGACTTGGAGAGGAACGTGGAAGTTTTGATGATCCCATTGTCCTTTTAGGTGCTGGAGGCTACGGTTTTGGGAGGAGCCCTTCATGCAAAGGTTTGCTCAGAAAAAGAAACAAAATTGCGGAAATGTGATGCCAAAGTACTGATTGAAATCCTGAAGTCCAATGGAATAAAAAGGAATTTGGCTTATTCAGTCACCTTGAAGCAATGGCCTTGGTCATTGCAGGACTGTTTTTCAGGCGCCTGTTTTATCTTCGAGCTGTCACCTATTTAAGAGCTGTGTCAGCTATTTTGAAGCTGTTTGTCAGCTTTACTGACTTCAGGAAGTAGTCATGAATGACATCTCCATTTCTAACATGTTAGGTTTACATGACAGTTTAGTTTAAAAGAAACTTCCCATTAAAGCAATGAAGACAGTTAAGCTCCTTTGGCTTTGTTTCAGGATGAGCACTTACATAAATTATGGAAAGTAGACCACTTCGCAATTGTTTAATATGAGGATAAATAATAGACTCATCAGGGTAAGATTTTCCATGCACGCTCTACCTGCTTTTATGATTTAGCTGCAAGTGGTAAATAGAGGCGATCCCAGAAAAGCCTGGAAGAAGTGAACATCGGAAAGTTGGGTGGGCCGGAGACGATCCCGGTTTTCCGATAGTTATTGTGCCCAGTGAACTTGGGTGTAGGCCTCGGAAAACCTCCAAGAAAGAAATCTAGCTGAGTAGCACAGATGAGGACATAAAAGTAATTACAGTGAAATTAATATACTTCAAGTCCATCATCTGAACTGCACAATTAGATCATTGCTGGTAGACTCAAGAATGCCTGTTATTTTATTCTAGAATGCTGCACTATTGGAGGGGCAGTACTCAGAGAGCACTGCACTGTCGGAGGGGCAGTATTGAGGGAGTGCTGCACTGTCGGAGGGGCAGTACTGAGGGAGCGCTGCACTGTTGAAGGGGTAGTGCTGAGGCAGTGCTGCACTGTCGGAGGGGAGGTACTGAGGGAGCGCTGCACTGTTGAAAGGGCAGTGCTGAGGCAGCGCTGCACTGTCGGAGGTGCAATACTGAGAGAGCGCTGCACTGTCGGAGGTGCAATACTGAGGGAGCGCTGCACTGTCGGAAGGGCGGTGCTAAGGGAGTGCTAAACTGTTGAAGGGGCAGTACTGAGGAAGCCCTGCACTGTCAGAGAGGCAGTACTGAGGAAGTGCTGCACTGTCGGAGGGGCGGTGCTAAGGGAGTGTTACACTGTCGAAGGGGCAGTACTAAGGGAGCACTGCACTGTCAGAGGGGGCGGTGTTGAGGGAGCACTGCACTGTCAGGGGGGATGTACTGAGGGAGCACTGCACTGTCGGAGGGGCAGTACTGAGGGAGCACTGCACTGTCGGAGGGGCGGAGCTAAGGGAGCGCTACACTGTCAGAGGGGCAGTACTGAGGGAGCACTGCACTGTCGGAGGGGCAGTACTGAGGGAGCACTGCACTGTCGGAGGTGCCACCTTTCGAATGTGACGTTAGGGCGAAGCCCCCGTCTGCCCTCTCTGTGGAGAGGATGGATGCGGAGAATCCCACGGCTATTGTTGGAAGGTGAAGCAAGGGTCAAGTCTCCACGGTGTCCTTGGGCCAGCTTTTGTTCCTTAACCAACAGCACTTAAAACAGAACTAGGGGGACATCAATATAAGATAGTCACTAATAAATCCAATAGGGAACTCAGGAGAGACTTCTTTAACCAGAGAGTGGTGAGAATGTGGAACTTGCTACCGTAGGGAGTGGTTGAGATGAATAGCATGGATGCATTTAAGGGGAAGCTGGATAAACACATGAGGGAGAAAGGAGTAGAAGGATATGTTGATGGGGTGAGATTGTAGTATGGTGGGAGGAGGCTCGTGCAGAGCATAAACACTGACATAGGCCTGTTGGGCTGAATGTCCTGTTTCTGTACTATAAATTCTGTGCAATAACATGGAGTTGGTAAGGGCGTAACTATTTTGGTTCATCTTAGGCTGGAATCAGGTGTCAAAGTATAAATGGAAAATGACGATGCTCCAAATCAATGTCCTCTTTGGTTGATTAATGATGACAATGTAGTTACTGAAAATTTACTAAATTAGGGGTAGATTTTTCAATGATTCAACCAGATGTTGGAAAATCTATATTTTAACACAGTCAGTTTATGTTATATACTGTTAATTTGTTGGGGTGGTTTTAGTCAGTCTCAGGGTTCATATTGTTGATGTTTGTAGCTGTAAGCATGAACTTGTTGGGCCAAATGGCCTGTTTTTGTCAGTATATCCTATGTAATCCTATACAATCTTCAGCAACCAACACACTCCATATTTGACATGCAATGATGTCCACACCAAAGTATTCATGATTTCAATGTCATTACCACAATATGTAGATATTGCAGAGATAAAGAGAAGCGGATCTCAACTGTTATTTGACACCACACCTGTTGCATAAATCAAGCTACATCAAACTTATTGGAGAAGACTGGATCCTTTTACAAAGGTCTGTCGAGGCACTTTGATTTCCCATACATTTGTATAGCAGCCAGTATAAATGAATTGTGGCTCTGCTGTTACTATTTGATGTTGACTGTGTTCAGTAAATCACTAGGCTCTCGGCTTTCAGTATTCCATTGTCAGATTCATTCAGGGACAGGATCAGACAAACAGGGTTAAAAGACATCTGCGAATCCTGCCTTTCTAACTGCACTCATTCAATACACCATATCTCTAACCTTCATCTTCTCGTGACCAAAAATTTTGAATCATTGCGACACACAAGGAGGCCATTTGGCCCACTGGTCTGTGCCGGTCGAGAAAGAGCTACCCAGCCTAATCCCATCTTCCAGCACAAGGTCTGTAGCCCTGTAGATTACAGCTCTTTAAGTGCACATCCAAGTACTTTTTAAATGTGATGAGGGTTTCTGCCTCTACCACCTTTTCAGGCAGTGAGTTCCAGACTCCCACCACCCTCTGGGTGAAGAAATGTCTCCTCATCTCCCCTTTAAACCTTCTACCAATTACTTTAAATCTATGCCCCTTGGTTATGGACTCCTCTGCTAAGGAAAATAGGTCCTTCCTATCCACTCCATCTAGGCCCCTCATAATTTTATAGACCTCAATTAAATCTCTCCTCAGCCTCCTCTGTTCCAAGAAAATTAACCCCAGCCTATCCAATCTTTCCTCATAGCTAAAGTTTTCTGTGCTGCATTTTATTTGCAAGGTCCAGACTGTGCGCATACATTAATTTAAAAATCGCACACCGCCTGCACAAATCACCTGCCAGACTTTAATATGGAAAAGGCATCGAGAGAAAGGGGAAACTAAATGCATCATCAATCACAAAAAAAAATTATTCCAAATCAACTATGAATTGTAGCTTTTTAAATAAAAATGGTTACCGGTCAGGTTATGTTGGTGGATCAGTTGGTAAAGTCAGCCTTAAATAAACAGCCCAAAAGGTTCTGGGTTCAACTGCTGGCCTGTGCTGAATCAGCAGATCTTACTCAGATAGGTTAGATCTGAACCAGCTTTTTGCCAGCACATCATCATTCACTAAAACAAATAAAGAAGTGATTTTATTTAACCAAAACATGCATTTATCAGGGTATTTACCACTTAAGACCTTTTTTGGTGTAATGTATGCTCACAGGTTTGTAGAGCTGTTGCTCTTCCATTATTTGAAGGGGCTGCTCCTTGATTTTTGGCTGTACTTCAGTCCCACGCTCCTGATCTTTGGGCACCCGGTGCAGAGGGGAACAGGCAGGTAGGAGGGTCTCCTCGTGGGACTGCTCCTGGGCCTGGCCAAGGTGGCCATTAACTGGTCCAGGCAGCGGGCGGTCGAGGGGGTCGTTCAGCCTGACTGCCTGCCTCTCTTCCGCAGCTAAGTTCACGTCACGATGTCCCTGGAGATGGAACACGCGGTGTCCACCGGTATGCTCGCGTCGCGGCCGTCTGCGAGAGGTGGGCACTGGAGGGATTGGAGTGCATCATCACCCCCGGCAACCAAATTTTAGTTTGATCTAGGTCTCGTTAAAGTTTTATTTGGAAATTTGTGGGTTCTAGTGCCCTTGCCAAAAGGGGGCACTTGACTTAAAGTTCTACTTAAAATAGTTGTAGAGCTGTTGCATTGTGAGTGGCTTAGTCAGTCACATGACGTTTACAAGACTCAATAAAACCCCAGTCAGTTGGGCCTAGGTCATCCACGATGAGGTATGCAGTTGTGAGCCAAGTGGATGAACTGGTAATGTTTAGTGTGATTGTTAAACCCTTGTTAATAAAGCAACTAGTTCTTAGTGTTGCTATGAATTCTTCAGCAAAGAACCCATGAAGCAAATACATTATATTTGGGAAGTTCAAAGTGCTGGAGCTCCCTCCATGATGACAGCACTGTGAGAGTACCTTCACCACACAGATTGCAGCGGTTCAACAAGACAGCTCACTACCACCTTCTCAAGGGCAATTAGGGATGGGCAATAAATGCTGGCCTTGTCAGCGATGTCCACATCCCGGAAAAAAAAAAGAGTGCTGTTAGCACTGGGCAAAATTGGGACCTACAATGCAGTATTTTCCCAATTCAGCCAGCATTAAGCGTTTGCTGATCAAGTATAACACAGCTCCCTTTACTCTTTTCCAGCAAAGTCTTTTAACCCTCATTTCAGAAAAACAACTCCATCTTTAGCAGTGTAATAATTCTACTTCACATACCAGCCATCCCTACTAGGAATGGAATTACAACCATCCAAACTCAATTCAAGAAGATATTTAACTATCACATAAGACTACAGTTCATCTACCTTGGTTTGATTATGTAATCAGCTGGTAGAACATATCAGATCCCCCGTATTTTTATTAGGTCAAATATTTGAATTACATTTTCTAATTTCTCGAGGTTTACTGCCTCTATTCCAAATTGATAACCCTATATCTTATGCTGATCTCATTTTGTTCAATCCATTCTGGTCTCCCATCCCTTCATTCCACAACCTCTCACAGACATCTGTTACAAGCCCACTAACTCGCACAGCTACTTAGATTATGTTTCTTCCTAGCCCGTTCCCTGTAAAGACTCCATCCTTTTTTTAACCAATGTCTTTAATCTCTGTCATATCCCAGTCCAATATCTCCACTTTCCACACCAGAGATTCTGAAACATTCTCCTTTTTCCTCAGCTGATGCTTCCCCTTGGTTGTAGTGCTTGACCATATCTGATCCATTTCCAACACATCCGCTTTCAACCCCTCTCTCTCCTCTCAGCAACAATAGAGTCTACCTTCTAAGCCACTAGTCTCAGTATTCACAAGATAATGTTCCACCAAGCACATCTTCCCCTCATTTCCCCTCTCTCTCTAATTTCAAATGGGAGCGTTCTCCTCAGATTAATTCTTCGATCACCTTGACATCCTCCTGCTCTTCCCCTCTCACTTTCCCATGCAATTATAGCATTCATTCATCTCTTTCTACACCACTGTCCACGGCCTCAAACAAGTCTGCCGTGTGACACAGTGACCCAATGTTGCTCACATTGGGAATACCAAATGCAGACTTAATGACCACTTTGCCAAGCATCTCCAACTTACTTGCAAGAATGATCCTGACTGCACTGTGACTCACTATGTCAACTCGGCCTCTTCATTCACACTTTGACCGATCCATCTTTAGTCCTTAAACTGTCCAATCAAGCTCTAATAGTGACGGTAATTTTCTGAGTGTCAACCGGTAGTGAGAAACCTCATCCACCACCCGTGTGTACTTGAAAATTAGTCCAATATCTCATCTTTCTCCCGAGTGCTCTGCAGCCCTGTCAAAACGTGGACATTTATAACATCAGATTTTAGCTATCACCCATTTTCTTAAGAGTCAGGGAGTGTTAGGGATGTGCAGCAAGTGCGTTCACATGGAGGCAGGGGTGGGGGGATAGATTGACACTTATCAGAACACAGACCTGATGGGGAACCTACAGCTGGCAAATTGCAAAGTATTACAATCTATTTTCAGCACAGAAACAGACCAACAGGTCCATGCCAGTGTTTATGCTCCATGCGAGTCTCCTCCTATGCCTATTCATCTAACCTCATCAATATATCCTTCTATTTCTTTCTCCCTCAGGCACTTATCTAGCTTCCCATTGAATGCATCTGTGCTATTCGCCCAACTACTCCATGTGGTAGCGAGTTGCACGTTCTGACCACTCTCTGGGTAAAGAGGTTTACCCTGAATTATTGGAATCATGACTGACTATTTTATATTTATGTCCTCTAGCTTTGGTTGCCACCACAAGTGGAAACATCTTCTCTACATCTGCCCTAAAAAACACTTTCCTCATCTTGAATCCCTCCATCAGGTCACCCTGCTCAGTCTTCTCTTTTCTAGAGAAATGAGCCCCAGCCTGTTGACCTTTCTAATCTCATTTAGAGTTCTTGAAGGCTTTGTTGTACATTTCAAGCATTTTCGGTTTTTATTTCTGAATGTTCCCCATTTTCTTTATGCTGTTTTTGTACAGGGAAAAACTCAATACAAGTACAAAATGGTCAGCATAAAAACATAGTGCAAAACTGAATAAAACCTCATCATAAAATTAATAGAAATATAGCTGTCCTAATTGCAAGGCAGTGTTTTGTGGCTTATAACCTTAGTTAAACCCCTTCATTAGATCGCCATCCTGTAATCACTTTTTGGTACCTATTACTGTACATATCGCAAGTCATTAACTCTAAAGTGCAGCTCCGCAAATACCAGAATAATTTGTTAGGAGCTTTATTTGTTTTAAAAAACTAATCTTCTCCCCTGTCTCGTCTGGTCTTATTAAAATCAGTGGGAGTCTGCCTCCCAGACTAATTGGTGGGAACAGCATTCCACTTGTTTTGATGGCATCAGGTCTATTGGAACTCCTGGGATTTTAAACGCAGATTGTCTTCAATGAATAAAAGACACCTCATTATTTTTAAGGAGGCAAACCACAGCATCAAAGTTTTAGCCAAGGAAAGTAAAGGACAACATCCAGACTGCTTCTGAGGCACCTAAACAATTGTCTGTTATTTCCTGGTGTAGTGGAGAAAATCGACAAAAACTAGAATCTCTCCGTTAAAATTAGCCGAACCTCTGCTGTCGGGTCCTAACTCCCACCAAGTCCCGTTCACCCATCGCCCCTGTGCTCGCTGACCTGCATTAGCTCCCGGTTGAGCTAAAAGCGTCAATTTTAAAATTCTCATCCTTGTTTTCAAATCCCTCCATGGCCTTGCCCCTGTCTATCTCTGTAACCTCCTCCAGCCCTACAATCCTCCAGGGTCTCTGCGCTCTTCCAATTCTAGACTCTTGCGCTTCCCCCGATTTTCATCACTCCAATGTTGGCGGCCGTGCCTTGAGTTGCCAATGCCTTAAGCTTTGGAATTCCCTCGCTAAACCTCACCGCCTCTCTCTCCTCCTTTAAGACACTCCTTAAAAGCTACCTCTTTAAACAAGCTGTCCTAAAATCTCCTTATTTGGTAGGGTGTCAACTTTTGTTTGATAACGCTCTTTGGAAGCACTTTGGGATGTTTTACAACATTAAAGACGCTATATAAATACAAGTTAGTGCTGCTGTTGTCAAGGCCCGTAGAAGTGCATTCATCACTGGCTGCATTCTTCAAGGCTCAGCAATCCAAAGTAAACCATCCAGTGCTGATTAAAAATTAAACTTCCCTGATCTTCCATCATTAAATCAAAGGAGACAAGAAGGAGTTTGAGCAGGAGGAGATGTCATTAAAGACGATCAAATAGCAGCCTGCTCCTCTTCACTGAGGGAGGTACAAATGACTAAGTACTTAAAATAGCAACAAAATGCTCTAAAGTGTATTGTGAGGCAGGAGCACAGCTTACTCAAGACACGTTTCAACAACACCTGCGAATATTTAACTGAAACCGGGATTAAGTAATCACCTGCCTTCAACAGCCATTTGTTCAGGTTTATTGAGATGATTTGTAATGAGAAACCAATGTACATTTGCATCCACTTGTTTTAAGCAAGCAAGCGATTTTTTTTGCTTGGCTTGTATTGACTGTTCATATCCTACTGTATTCTTTTTCATAACGTTGGTATTAACAATAAAATATTGGAAACGAGCACTGAATATCAATATATAAAGGCAGTATTATTGCAGCCTTGGGCATAACTATGTGAACAAAGGCAGCAGATCAACGGGTTGAGTTGAGTATAGAAATCACTACCCATGACCCTGACTCTGACCTGATCATGCTTTCGGCATTGTGTTGCCAACTCTCCAACCCTCCAGGATTGCCCGGGAGTCTCCAGGAACTGAAGGTTAATCTCCAGGTCGCTGCTGTGAGCAAGCCTCGGAGAAAAATCATAGGGGCAAAAAAATGTGGTTTATAAAAAATATATATTTGAGCACTTTCGTTTACTAGGACTGGTCACGAAAGAAAAAACCCATGGGATCCAAGGCAAAGTGCCACGTTAGATCCAAAATTGGCGCAGAGGCAGAAAGCAAAGGGTAATGGTTGATAGGTGTTTTTGGAAGGCTGTTTCCAGTGGAGTTCCACAGGGCTCAGTACTAGGTCCCTTGCTTTTTGTAGTATACATCAATGACTTGAACTTGAATGTAGCGGGTATGATTAAGAAGTTTGCAGATGATACAAAAATGGGCTGTGTGGTTCATAATGAAGAAGAAAGCTGTAGACTGCAGGAAGATATCATAAGAACATAAGAACATAAGAAATAGGAGCAAGAGTAGGCCATATGGCCCCTCGAGCCTGCTCCACCATTCAATAAGATCGTGGCTGATCAGATTATGGACTCAGGTGCACTTTCCCGCCAGCTCCCCATAACCCCTTATCCCCTTATCGTTTAAGAAACTGTCTATTTCTGTCTTAAATTTATTCAATGCTCCAGCTTCCACAGCTCTCTGAGGCAGCGAATTCGACAGATTTACAACCCTCTGAAAGAAGAAATTTCTCCTCATCTCAGTTTTAAATAGTCGGCCCCTTATTCTAAGATCATGCCCTCAAGTTCTAGTCTCCCTCATCAGTGGAAACATCCTCTCTGCATCCATCTTGTCAAGCTTCCTCATAATCTTATACGTTTCAATAAGATCACCTCTCATTCTTCTGCATTCCAATGAGTAGAGGCCCAACCTACTTAACCTTTCCTCATAAGTCAACCCCCTCATCTCCGGAATCAACCGAGTGAACCTTCTCTGAACTGCCTCCAAAGCAAGTATATCCTTTCGTAAATATGGAAACCAAAACTGCACGCAGTATTCCAGGTGTGGCCTCACCAATACCCTGTATAGCTGTAGCAAGACTTCCCAGCTTTTATACTCCATCCCCTTTGCGATAAAGGCCAAGATTCCATTGGTCTTCCTGATCATTTGCTGTACCTGCAAAATCCTTTTGTGTTTTATGCACAAGTACCCCCAGGTCCCGCTGTACTGCAGCACTTCGTAATCTTTCTCCATATCAATAATAACTCGCTCTTTGATTTTTTTTCTGCCAAAGTGCATGACCTCACACTTTCCAACATTGTACTCCATCTGCCAAATTTTTGCCCACTCACTTAGCCTGTCTATGTCCTTTTGCAGATTTTTTGTGTCCTCCTCACACATTGCTTTTCCTCCCATCTTTGTATCATTAGCAAACTTGGCTACGTTACACTCGGTCTCTTCCTCCAAGTCATTAATATAGATTGTAAATAAACTGGTCAGGTGGGCAGAACAGTGGCAAATGGAATTCAATCTGGAGAAGTGTGAGGTAATGCACGTGTTGAGGGCTAACAAGGTAAGGGACTACACATTAAATGGTAGGACATTGAGAAGTGTAGAGGAACAAAGGGACCTTGGAGTGCATGTCCGCAGAGCCCTGAAGGTAGCAGGTCAGGTAGATAAGATGGTTAAGAAGGCAGACGGAATGCTTGCGTTTATTAGTCGAGGCATAGAATACAAGAGCAGGGGGGTTATGCTTGAACTGTACAAAACATTAGTTAGGCTACAGCTAGAGTATTGCATGCAGTTCTGGTCACCACATTACAGGAAATATGTGATTGCACTGGAAACGGTACAGAGGAGATTTGCAAGGATGTTGCCTGGGTTGGAGAATTTTAGCTACGAGGAAAGATTGGATAGGCTGGGTTTGTTTTCTTTGGAACAGAGGAGGCTGAGGGGAGACATTATTGAGGTATATAAAATTATGAGGGACATAAGAACATAAGAATTAGGAACAGGAGTAGGCTATCTAGCCCCTCGAGCCTGCTCCGCCATTCAACAAGATCATGGCTGATCTGGCCGTGGACTCAGCTCCACTTACCCGCCCACTCCCCATAACCCTTAATTCCTTTATTGGTTAAAAATCTATCTATCTGTGATTTGAATACATTCAATGAGCTAACCTCAACTGCTTCCCTGGGCAGAGAATTCCACAGATTCACAACCCTCTGGGAGAAGAAATTCCTTCTCAACTCGGTTTTAAATTGGCTCCCCCGTATTTTGAGGCTGTGCCCCCTAGTTCTAGTCTCCCCGACCAGTGGAAACAACCTCTCTGCCTCTATCTTGTCTATCCCTTTCATTATTTTAAATGTTTCTATAAGATCCCCCCTCATCCTTCTGAACTCCAACGAGTAAAGACCCAGTCTACTCAATCTATCATCAGAAGGTAACCCCCTCATCTCCGGAATCAGCCGAGTGAATCGTCTCTGTACTCACTCCAAAGCTAGTATATCCTTCCTTAAGTAAGGTGACCAAAACTGCACGCAGTTCTCCAGGTACGGCCTCACCAATACCCTGTACCTAGATAGAGTGGAGAGGAAGAACCTATTTCCCTTAGCAGTGGGGTCAACAACCAGGGGGCATAGATTTAAAGCAATTGGTTGGAGGTTTGGAGGGGATTTGAGGGGAAATGTTTTCACCCAGAGGGTGGTGGGGGTATGGAAGTCACTGCCTGAAAGGGTGGTAGAGGCAGAAACCCTCACCACTTTTAAAAAGTATTTTGATATGCCCTTGAAATGCTGTAACCTAAAAGGCTGCGGACCAAGAGCTGGAAAATGGGATTAGGCTGGATAGCTCTTTGTTGGTCGGTGCGGACATGATGGGCCGAAATGGCCTCCTTCCGTGCTGTAAATTTCTATGATTCTATGATTCTACACTAGTTATAAAAATATCAAACTTGGTGGGGGAAGAAAGGCTTTTGACTGACAGTTAAGATTATCCAGTCAGGCAATGAAAAATATATTTGCTTTCCAATTGGTGAGGAAAGGTGGGGCACCGTGAGTATGGGCGTGTTGGGCAACCAATGGCGAGATTGTGGGGGCAGGGTGGTTGGAGTCAGAAAGTCATGTGATGACATCTTCAGGAATATGTCCAACCAAAGTTGGCAAGCCTATATGTGACGTTGCTTATTATCACTCTTTCCTGCTATTCCATTATCTGTGGCAACAGACAGTCACAAATGACAGATGACAACAAACTAGACATTGATGTTCAAACTCCAGGATGAAGGCCTGTGAGATGCACAGTGAAATAACTGATAGTGACACTCGAGAAGGAAAAATGACAGCTATTTTTCCCTATAGTTAAATAGATCTACAGGTAGCAAAAAGTGCCAAGAATCATTCGTGCTTGTATTAAATCAAGTTTTCTGCTAGTCCCAAAGGTATCTTCTTGCTCTCGCTTACTCTCATGGCAATAATTTTCAGGTAGGCTTACAGTGCACATTTCATAAGGATTGTTAGGTTGTGCATGCTGTTGGAACAGAAATAATTTTGCATAATTTACGTGCTTGCTGCAGTTATGGTCTGACATGCTACGCATAAGTGACGCAGAGATCCACTACCAGGGAACAGGCGTTGGGAGATTTAATCAGAATTTCTGTCTATGAATTTTAATCACTGTGGCAAAACAATGCCAATTTCTCATGATTGATTTGAGTCATTCTGAGCTGATGGTTGAACAGCAAATGTTCTATTATTGTTCCTTGTATTTTCAACTATTTACATATTTACACCTCGATTTCAAAATTCTCATCCTTATTTATAAATCCCTCCATGGCCTCACACCACCCTATCTCTATAATCTCCTCCAGTGACACAGCCCTTCGAGATGTCTGCGCTCCTCTAATTCTGCCCTCTTGAGCATCTCTGATTATAATCGTTCAACCATTGGTGCCTTCTGATGCCTAGGCCCTAAGCTCTGGAACTCCCTGCCTTAACCTCTTCACATCTCTGCCTCTCTTTCCTCCTTCAAGACATTCCTTAAAGCCTACCTCTTTGACCAAGCTTTTGGTCATCTGCCCTAATTTCTCCTTATGTGGCTCAGTGTCAAACTTTTTGTCTCATAATACTCCTGTGATGTGCCTTCAGATATTTCACTACGTTAAAGGCACTATATAAATACAAGTTGTTGTTGTTATAAATAACTCTCAGGGAAGCTAACCATTTGTTCGTTTTTTCAAAAGATTTGGCCTTAAAATAATAATTAGTAATGACATTGCAGTAGTCAGCTGCAAATGCAATCAGCAATAATTCAAAAGTAATAGTACACTTAACTATATTATCTTTTGCTTAATTCTTTCATCCATAGAGGTCTTATGGCTCCCCTCTGAATGCAAAGCTCAAATCAAATTATACAGTATTGTCTTCCTTAGTGTGTAACTATTTTCCACCGTTCAAATAAGCTTATTTGTAGTACAGACAGGTGCTGTGAAACTGCAGTAGTCATCCAAAAGGTAGTCAATTCTATATCACTAATCTGCACTGTTCCAGAGAGGACCCATTGTTACTATGAATATTGTAGCTTCAGGGTTTATGGTACTAGGCTAGCCATCCAGAAGTCAAAAGTTTCAATTCCAACATACTGAATTGTGAAATTAAATTAAACAATCGGATAATGAGCTATAAGCAAAATATGGGAAAGAGGGAGGGAAAGAGAGAAGAAAGGAGGGAAGGAAAAAAGGAAGGGAAAGGGGGAAGGGAAAGAGGGAGGGAAGGAATAGGTAAAAAAAAGAAAAGAAGGAAGGAATGAAGGACAGCCAATGGTCACGCAATTAAAACTGAGGAGCGCAGAGATCTTGGAGGGTTGCAGAGCGAGAGGAGGTTATAGTGATAAGGAGGGCGAGGCAATGGAGGACTCCACACTGTGTTTGATTCTTAATGCCTTTAGAGCATTAGTGGTAAACACTGTTGTCTATTCTTTGTCATCTATTTCCCAAGGATAAATTTAAAAAACACAGCTTTCATTTCATTTGCCTTCTGAAAAGACAATGGGCCATAATTGTTCTGTAGCACGGCATCAAACGGCATCTGCCATTAGCTGGACTTGCCATTGCAAGTGTAGGTTTTTAACCTTTTTGCAAGGCATGTTGTTGAAAGTGCGAGCTGATATTGCCACAGCGGGAGAAACAGAGCATTTGGGACCTGAGTGAACAGGACAAGCAACTGGGTATCTCCTTAACCAATCAGATTGAAGGATTATCAAATTACCAGTGCAAGGATGGAGAAGGAAGTGTAAATTAGTTTGGGTGAATTCAATGTCAAATCAGGTACGGGATGAGAAATAAAGAGAGGGAAAGAATAATTGGTTAAGAGAGAGAAAAAAAGATAGAAAGGCAAAATAAAAAAAATATAAAAATGAAATAGGTTACGTTAAAAATTTTTCAACAACAATTAAAACCTGAAGGAATGAGACTATAGTAGTTCACTTTCAGTGCGAGAGGTTGGTTGGCAATAATTAACACTCATCAAGTCATTAAAGGATACTTAGATTGAAATGGACACGACTTAACTTTCTCTGGTGAGTTTAGTTCATATCTACGATGCAAATATAACAGCTTTGCGTGATTCAATGCATTTCAATGGTGAGGCAAGCAGCGAGATGCCGTTTTTACGAAGCTATCAGCGGAGCAACGCATCTCGGACAGTAACTTTTGAATATTTGAGTTTAACCGCACATCTGCCACTCGCCTGAAGTTCATGTACCATTTGCACACCAATAACGGTAACACTATTAGACCCACCATTTTTTTGACAGCAATTTATAGGTCAATAATTTACCCCACATTCTTATTGTCGTTCCAATAAGAGTCATTTTCACCTTATCCCAGAACATCACCATTATTCTCATGACATCTCCATTTGAAGGTGTAAAAAGAGACCATTATTTAGGCACCATCACACAATGGGCATCAAGTGGCATTTGTAGTTTCCAAATTTTATTAAGTCGATGAATTTTAAAGAAGTAATGACTTAATTATTTTTCAGTGCTATAAACTCCAAATAGCAAAGCAGGCTAATCACATTTGCCCGAACAAATCCAACACTACCCCAAATCTCAGAAATGATCAGCTCAACTATTCCTGCAGGGTGAATAATTTTTGGCAGATCTGCGCACTCATCAACAAAGATACATAACATTTTTAAACACATATCATAATTCGTTATTGCTAAGTGCTCGTCACGGTCATTTGTCCTCCTTCAAACTCCATGCACCAGATGGCACTGCGCGCAGCATCAGGAGATAACCAAAGGCAGTTTATTGCTCCTTAACGAGCTTCGGCTAGAATTTGACAGTAACACTTGCTGGATCTATCAGACACTGGGTGGGTGAGTTTTAAAAGTGGAATGCCCCACAGATACACATGATACTGCAAATTCACAGATTATAATTTTGTTACACTCACCTTCAAAACACAATCGGTTTCAAAGCCAATTTTTGGTTTTAAAGAGGGATTGATAATTCCTCACGCCACAGTCTTTAGTGCAATTTTGGAATTGCTGCAAAATGAATTTCCAAACCAGATAAAACCTGAACTGGACTGATTGGGAATTTGGATATACCTTTAAAGAAAAGTCTTGAACACTTCAATAATGGAACACACTGGGTTGGAAATTTGTTCGCGCCTCTGTTGCAGCGTTAATCCAGGCAGAGCGGTAAATCTTGCACCGGCAAATGTTTGCGTCTCCAGCTGCAAAACTCATCAGCTGGGCTCTGAGTTTGGAGCGGAGCGCTAAGGAAAGCTTTGCACATCTCTTTTAGGGCGCCAGGTCGGTTGAGCAAGTGAAAATCCCAAACTAAACAGCCGGCCTCAGAGCTCCCTAAGAGAGGCCTTGGGAGGGAAAAAAACAGGAAAAACACAACCAAAAACATTCCCAATAAATAACTCACACCATCCCATCACAACATAAATCGCAAAAACAAACAATCAAACTTACCAGAGGTCAAAATTACTTACCTCACTGGGCCGCTACAGATTGGAATGCAGCTTCCACAGGCGTTCTCACCAGGGCACGCTACGGGGCTCCAAGGGTCGGGCGCGATCCAAATATCGAACCAGTGTCGCAATCAGGGCCGTTGCACATCGCCTCGCCACTTCCAGGCGGTAATGCTTTGCGCCCCACCGAAACTGGTACCAAATGTCGCACCAGAGCGCTGGAAGCTCCGGGGCGCTAACAAGGGCAGCAGGAGACCGAAAATCCAGCCCACTGTATTTCTCACAAAATATGTTGCATTAAAGGTTTATGAGCCATTTTGGGTTTAATAAATAGGGACAGAGTACAAAATTAAAGAAGTAATGATCATTTTGCGCGATTAGGTTGGGTCACAGTTTGAGTACTGTGTGCAGTTTGGAGTAGCCCATTACAGAAAAGACATTAAAGCCAAGGAGAGCCTTATTACCTAGATTCACCAGGAAGATGCCAGGGTTGGAAAAATACAGTTTTAAGGAGAGATGTTTTACACTGGGACTCTTTCTACTGGAGCAGAGAAGTCTATGAGGAAATTTAATGGAAGTTTTTTTAAATTATGAAGAGTTTGGTTGCATGAATAGAGAATGGCTATTTCTTCTGGTTGGACAGACAATAATGAGTGGTCATCAAGTTAACATCATCACTAAGAGAGTGAGGAAGAAACTTCTTCAGGCAGAGGGTTGTTGGAGCTTAGAATACTTTTACCACAATGACTGTTGAGGCAGAAGCCATTGCATCTTTTATGGGAATAAAACAAAATAAATATTTGAAGCAGAGGATGATACGGGGAGAGAAGAGGGCAGTGGCTTCAGTTCTGGGTTCAGCTAACACAAGATGATGGGCTGAATGGCCTCCTTCTGTGCTGTGAAGTTCTCTGGTTCTAAATAGGGAGACTATGACGATGACTGTGGGAGTGCGAAACAGGCAGTAGAGGATCGGCCGTTTGTTACACAACCCGCCCAATTTTCCTTTTCATTGGGGTGGACAGGTGAATTGCACCACCTATGTAACAAACTAGCTGCCATTTATTAAAAGGGCTCTCCTGTTCTACCCCTAAAATGGTGGCTTGCCGTAAATAGCTTCTGTTGTGAAACAGAATCCAGTCAGATTGCCAATGACCGATCACAGAAAAATGAAAATCATTTCTGGGCACTTTAGTAATGCTGACAGATTTTTACTTCATAAATGCAGCTTGCTGTAGGGAATTAAAATAAACAAAATAAAATAAAATCTATCCTACAGTGAGTGAAGTTTTGATGTATAATTGCTGGCAGCTCACATTGCCCAAAGCGCAAAATCAGTTTTGCCATTTGATAATTTGCTTGATTCACTGCACTGCTCCATGTAGGGCATTGAGTGCTTGATTTATGTTTAATTGAGTCACCTGCTCAATGTTAAGGAGGGTTGCAGTCAGACAGACGGGATATAACTGTTTAAGCAGGATGCTTTGGGCACTTCCTGAATGAACACAAAGGCATCTTACAGCACTGTATATAGACGACATTACTGCAAACCAACGGGCTGGATATGTCCAACAGGCTTAGGCCAATAACAGCAAAAGCTAAAATCCAATATTAATCAATGTAAAAACACTCATACTTTAATAAAATTAATGTAAACCGACATCTTCTGATGACCTTTGGAAATTTCTCCCCACCAATTCTCTTACTGTGTTACATTCATAAAGAGAATAATTGAAACAGACATTGTTGCTTGAGATTTCTGATTTGCAAGTCAACATTTTTTGCTTTCTTATTGTGTCCTCCAACACAATGGCAAATCAGCAGCAGTCTTTTCAATTATTATTTTAGACAGTTTAAAGGATCCATGCAAATATTGACATGCTTCTGAAGACCTTCTGCAAATACTTAAACATTCCCGGGGCTCACTGCACGTACTGATGGAGTCCTAGGGTCCCTCCCCCCTCCCCGCCCCCTCCACCACCAATCCTAAGTTCTGCAAGTGTCAGTTAGTGAAAGGAAAATAGTGCTATCATTGCAGAAAATGTGCCTTAATATTGTACAGAGTCAGAAAGAATGTGCTAGCAAGTCACTGTATACAGGAAGGTTCAGGGGCCTGGATGCAGCAGGTTTAATTCAACTTAGGTGATGACACAATACAGGCATTGGTAGTCCGGCTGCCCATTTCGCACCCCTACCAATATTATTTTCCATTGGCTTCAACGGGTGTGTATGACGCCTGTTTTCCTCCACCCCCCCCCCACTCCCGCCAAAGCTGTCTTTTACCCCCGCTAACCTTTCTCCTGTGGGACAATATATTACATAGGATTACATACAATATACACCATAGAAACAGGCCATTCAGCCCAACCAGTCCGTGTCGGCATTTATGCTTCACTCGAGCCTCCTCCCGTCTTTCTTCATTTAAATCTATTCACATAACCTTCTATTCCCTTCTCCCTCATATGCTTGTCTAGGCTCCCCTTAAATGTATCTGTACAATTCACTTCAACCACTCCCTGTGGTAGTGAGTTCCATATTCGCACCACTCTTTGGGTAAAGAATTTTCTTCTGAATTCCCTATTGGATTTGCTGGTGACTATCTTACATTGATGGCCTCTAGTTATGCTCTTCCCCCCAAGTGGAAAGATTCTCTCTGTATCCACTCTACCAAAATCTTTCATAATTTTAAAGACCTCTATTAGGTCATCCCTCAGCTAAAAGTGACCCAGCCTGTTCAACGTTTCCTGATATGTATACCCTCGCATTTCTGGTACAAATTCACCTGAGGGACAGTGATGTGTACAAATTCACCTGTCGGAGGTGTCGTCTTTTGGATGAGATGTTAAAACGAGGCCCCGTCTGCTCTCTCAGGTGGCCGTAAAAGAACCCATGGCACTATTTCGAAGAAGAGCAGGGGAATTATCCCTAGTGTCCTGGCCAAAATTTATCCCTCAACCACCATAACAAAAACTGATTATCTGGTCATTATCACATCGCTGTTTGTGGGAGCATGCTGTGCGCAAGTTGGTTGCCACGTTTCCCACATTACAACAGTGACTACACGTTAAAGCGTACTACGGTGGCTATAAAGCGCTTTAAGATGTCTGGTGGCTGTGAAAGGCGCTATAGAAATGTAAGTCTTTCTTTAATCTGCTTTGAGATTCTTAAGGTCAGGAGCACCAGTTTGAAAACCTATGATTGACCGGTAATAGAAAGTGGAAATGTAAGTGCTATATACTTATACAGGTATTGGTAAAGTTTAAGACTGTTCTAAGCTGTAATTGCTTACCTCCGTTTCCCTCTTCAGTCACCAAAACACTTAAAGAGTTTATTGCTGTGCTTTGGATGCACTTCCCAAATGAAGTATTTTCTCCTTTAAAAGTCTGTTTGTTGCTCTCCTATCAGGTCCTCATTAATACAACACTGTCAGGCCATTCTGACTTTAAGTTTGGAAAGTAAGATGTACTTAATTGGAAGCTAGATAAGCGCATGAGTGAGAAAGGAATAGAAGGATATGCTGATAGGGTTTGATGAAGTAGGGTGGGAGGAGACTTGTGTGGAACATAAATACTGGCACAGACCAGTTGGGCCAAATGGCCTGTAAATTTGATATAATTCTATGTTACTGATTCTTTGCTAAGTAGTTACGCAAGATTCACAGTCTTTATATCCTGTTAAAGAAAGACAACTGCACCCCCCACGGCCAACAAAAAATAACATAGAAGATACCCAATGATTTAAACTTCATAAATGCAAGTACAAAATCCCAATAATACTATCGAATGAATAACATTTATTGTAGGGCATTTGGACAGTGATAGAATTCAATATTCATATTTCAATTAAAGGGGTAGTACTACTACGGTAAAGTCCTTCGGGGCGAAATTTGGTACAGCTGCGAGGCAAAAGATCCTGCACCAGGCATGGAAGTCCCGCCCCGAGAGCTATATTGGGCTTACCACCCCTGAGGAATTGCAGCACAAATTATCACGCTGTAGGTCCTCTCGGGGGCAGGACCGGGGAGAAAAGGGATGCAAAATTTCCAGAACTGCATGGTGGGATGCGTAACACTGGCGGATAGACAGGGTCCATTAAAGGGAAAGGCTAAGCTGCCGACTCTGCGGGTGGGAAAGGGGTCCATCCCTGGACGACCGGGGAGCTGGGTGCCATGGCAGCAGCCCGGCACACAAGTGGAGAGGCGGACTGCAAGGTCGCAGCACAGATCCCATGATCTACAATCAATAAGGCCGCAACTGATTTTTTTTATTGCTGCACCTCCCCTTTAATTTTTGCCCCGTGAGAGGCCTACAGCCCATGGTAGCTTCACAGGCTGCTACCGAATTTGCATTCCAGGTTGAAAATGGGTTGCTAGTGGTTACCGCCACCGCTCAATCGCAAAGAACCCTGGGGGCACTAACGGGAAGTGCAAACGAGCCGAATTTCCCCCCCCCTGTCATTGAGAAATACTTGAAATTGTATGAAGGCATGATTGGCTACCCTTTGCCATTATGTTGCCCGCTGAATGGTGGTGCTGCAATATATTGGCTCATCCGCTTTAATAAAGATACCAAGCGTTGGAAGTCCTGCCCAGGTCTAGTCTAATTCCAATATGGCTTCTATCACAGCAGCTTTGCAGTAGAACTTTCATCACAGTCTGGCCATTCTCAAGACTGAGCCTAGTCCAGAATTCCGTTGTGCAGTGACACTGTCCTGTAAAGCCTAATTTTGCAAATGAAGTTCGATAGTGAAAAGCAAAGCTCAGTCACCCAAACAGTCCTCGACTTGGTCAGAACCGACTTCCACCTCACCTCTGCCTATACCTGCTCAATTTGCACAATTATTTCTGCACTGTGGCTCCCTGACATTTTTATACGTACCGCATAATTAACAGTGGACAGTGGACTCTTCCACCTCAGCAGCCATTTTTAACCCATACATGGGTGCAACGATGATTTGAAGCAAGGTTGTGGTCAAGGGGCAATTCTTTTTCCTGATCTGACACGAACGGATAACTTTTTAATTCAATTATTGTTAATATTTAAATAAAACATGTTTGACACATGACAAGCAGAGTCATAGGTATAGCAGTTTCACTGAAGGACAAAACCAGTAAGTTAATTATTGCCTGTCCTCGGTCACATCCTATTCGAATATTTGTTTAATTATATTTTTGATATTGTCCACCAGATGTTGGAGGAGTTTCAGGGAGCTCAGAAAGATGGAAAGCAGCTCCATGGAATGGTCAGCTTATTAATTGTGTCAAGACATCTGTTGCTAATTCAATATTGTTAAACGTAATTTGCTAAAAATTGAGACATTTTTGTGTAAGCTTTCAAAATACCATATATTTATAGTTTGTTTCATAACTGAAGCACCAGGCATAATATTTACTGTAGTCAACATACGTTGGCAATGATGAAGGTTAGGAAAGGACAAGCAAAAGTATTTGGCTCATCAAACTAGATCTTTCCAAAAGCCATGTATAATATGACTCATCAGGCAATCTACTCAACAAATGTCATCTCCTGAGGAAAGTACTGCAAACTTTTTTCTCTAACTGCTAAAAAACCATCAACCAAGCTGTTATGTATCCAAGCTACAGATACTCCACACATTGACAGAGCCCGTGGTGTGGATTGACCAGGATGGGGCCAGGGACAGAAAACAGTCGATCTGAGGAGATACTTGAGATACTGGGATTATTTTCAATGGAGTAAGAGAAGGCAAAGAAGCAACTGTATAGACGATTTTAAAAGCAAAATATTTCAGATGTTGGCAAACTGATATAGAAACAGAAAATGCTGGAAAATGTTCAGCAGGTCAGGCAGCATCTGTGGAGAGTTCAGTTCGATGGCCGTTCATCAGAACTGGATGAACCTTTCAGAGGACGTTTGGAAAAACCTGTTCTTCCGGGTTTCCCAACTTCACAACAGCACAATAAGCCCCCACCCACCCGTCCGCCCCCCCACTCCCCTCCCCCGCCGCCCAACTTGGAACTTGTCTCCTGGCTAAAATCCAGGCCTATGTTACAAAATTACAGTGGCAAAGCAGAAGTTCCAAAGAAATTCACCCCCAGTACTATGCAGAAATAATGGAGCAGTCAGATAAATGTTGGATTGCTCTGACAAAAGGAGTTTGTCAGGTTAGAAATTGGTATGCATTGTGCCCACTTGTCGGGCATAAAACAGCAATGGGGCAGCCCCCAAGCAATCAATCTTGTGCACAGCAAGTTCCTGCAAACAGCAATGTGATTATGATCAGATAATCTGTTTCAGTGATGTTGGATAACAAGATAACTATTGGCCAGGGCACCGGGGAGTACTCCCCTGCCCTTCTTCGAAATAATTATTAAATATCCAGAGTATGATTGTATCCTGTGTTGCTCAGATGGTTAGCCTGCATTTTAGTCACATGTCCCCTCTAATCTCAACAGTAGCTCCTAGCACAAGCTGTTATAAGTATCAGCTGTGACTCAGTGGGTAGCACCTTTGACTTTGAGTCAGAAGGTTGTGGGTTCAAGTCCCATTTCAAGAACTTGTGCACATAAATCTAGGCTGACACTATAGTGCTGAGGGGATGCTGTCTTTTGGATGGGACATTCAACCAAGGCCCTGTCTGCTCTCTCAGGTGGACGTAAAAGATCCCATGGCGCTATTTTGAAGAAATTTATCCCTTAATCAACATAACAAAAACAGATTATCTGGTCATTATCACATTCCTCTTTGTGGGAGCTTGCTGTGTGCAATTCGGCTGCCGCGTTTCCTACATTACAACAGTGACTGCACTCCAAAAGTACTTCATTAGCTGTAAAGCATTTTGTGACGTCCGGTAGTCGTAAACGGCGCTATAGAAATCCAAGTCTTTCTTTTTTTTCTTTCTTTATAATTAAATATATTTATTTATTTAGTTAGTTAGTGTCCTGATAGCCAATGCAAATGCTATTCAAATAGAGTCTGTCTTCTTTTGCACCGATATTCATTGACAATATTAGTTGAATACTTCACTTCCTGCTCACGCTAAAAATTCCAATATTCAATCCCGTCGTCAAAATCAGACACTGGCTTAAAAATTTCAGGCAAGAAATTTCCCTTCCCTAAGTATCTGTGGAATATCTTGTGGATAGATCCTGTGTAATCATTATAGATTTTGTAAACAAACACGATGCAATCCTCTGAGGACAAAAAATAGACATCTTCTGAGTTGTGGAGCTTAAAAATTGACCCCAAAAAGCATCAAATGTTTGTGTGACAGTTTGGCGAATGCATTTCCACATAAACGGTCAGCATTATTAAAATATTTAAAATTGTTTGCATCAACCGCCACAAAATAAGGGGTTACGGCAAAATGAGGATTAACTAAGATGCATGTCATTGCGGCAATTTGCGATTTCAATAAGCTTCATCATGATGACCTGCTGTAATGAAGTTAAATCCCACGTAAGAGAGGGGATTGATGCCTCTGTCTAAGCTCCAGAGCAGGAAGTATTGCCAGGAGCGTGTCAATAACTCCATGGCCGTGACTGCAGCTCTGTGGATGTAAACACAGAAACAACGCTCTGCCACTTATATAAAACAGGTACCACTCATTATCAACTGAAAATAGCAGTAAAAGGTTATTTAGCAATCAAGGAAGCTGCAGCCCTTCAGTCAATGGGCTGAGCATCCTCTGTTCATGCAAAAACATCTTGTTCAGTTGAGTGTTAAATTTTAAAAGGGCCTTTGTCATCTTGTAAGCAAAATATGCAAAATCGTTTATCATTTTGACTGGGGTCATCTCAGTTTCTTTTCCTGGGGCGGAGGGGGCGAAGGTGTAACCTATTTCCTTCCCCTCTATATCCTACTTTCCTTTGCCATGCACTGTTATCCGAGTTAGAACGCAATGAGGCAAGTTGTTCCCAAGCACTTGCTCTCGAGGCACATTGAGGAAGTGCTCAGAAAAACCACAGGTTAATCTTCCTCTTACTATTTGCGTCATCCCTGTGGGAAAAGTGTCTTGAGTTTGCTCGGTGCTTCCCTCCACAAGAATGGATTGAAGACTGACATCTCACTGCGCTACGAACTGTAGGCAAGAAGCCACATCGCTCCTTCTCCGCATGTCGGTACATCGACTTACATTGTAACTGATCTGATCATTCGCATCCATTTGCAATACTTTTATTGCGTGTCAATGTATTGTGGATCCAACACCTAAGTGACGGTAAAGGAAAGGAGCTGAGTTGCACCATAGCCAACATACCATAATTAGTGTGAAAGGCTGAATTTTTATTTTCTTGTCAGTTTTCCCCTCTTCCCACCTGAAGGTGTTGACGAGCAGTTTCACAGGCACTCGGTGCCCTCTGACACCTTGCATGGGTGGCCATTATTCACACACAAGCCTTGGCATCAAATGTTGGCAGACTATTCAACTGCTGGGCATGATTGGCACACCCACACAATTCGGAGCAGGAACCCTGGCCTAATTTCCCTTCCCTGACCCAGGCACTCTGGCCAATTGTGGTGCCCCTGCACTACCATTAACCCAGCCATGCAACACTAATTCTACACAAACCTGGGGACGACTTGATCAACATGGTTCAGTTATTCACTGGCTAAAGCCGCAAAGCCATCAGGAGCCAAGTTCAGTCACCTTAAAGGTAATATTAATCTTTATGCTTTTAAGGTGCCGATTTAAAGCAGTACTCAGAACTGCTACATCCAGGTCTGACAGAAAGTCATCGACCTGCAACATTGACTCTGTTTCTCTCTCCACAGATGCTGCCTGACCAGCAAATTGTTTCAGAATGTTCTGTTTTTATTTCTGTTTTCCAACATCTGCAATATTTTGCTTTTGTGAAATGCTTTCTGGACACTTATTTTAGCAGACACAACAGAAATTACAGCAATAAAGTGAATGGGCAAACATTTGACAGATTGGGAAAATGTGAGGTTATCCACTTTGGTAAGAAAAATAAAAAAGCAAATTATTATTTAAATGGACAGAGATTACAAAATGCTGCAGTACAGAGGGACCTGGGTGTCCTTGTGCATGAAACACAAAAGTTAGCATGCAGGTACAGCAAGTAATCAGGAAGGCAAATGGAATGTTGGCCTTTATTGCAAGGGGGATGGAGTATAAAAGCAGAGAAGTCCTGCTACGACTGTACAGGGTATTGGTGAGGCCACACCTAGAGTACTGCGTTTAGAAGAATGAAAGGTGATCTTATTGAAACATTTAAGATACTGAGGGGGGCTTGACAAGGTAGATGCAGAGAGGATGTTTCCCCTCGTGGGGGAATCTAGAACTGGGGGTATAGTCTCAGATTAAGGTGTTGTCCATTTAGAACGGAGATGAGGAGGAATTCTTCTCTTTAAAGGTTGTAAATCTGTGGAATTCTCTGCCCCAGAGAGCTATGGAGGTTGGGTCGTTGAATATATTTAAGGTGGAGATAAACAGATTTTTGATCGAAAAGGGACTCAAAGGTTATGGGGAGCTGAGCCAAAGACCAGATCAGCCACGATCTTATTAAATGACAGAGCAGGCTCGAGGGGCCAAATGGCCTACTTCTGCTCCTATTTCCTTTGTTCTTATGTAACAAATAGAAGCCGACAGCTGGAACCACAAAGAATTTAAGCATCATATATAACTGCGGAGGTTTATTCTACTTACTCAAATAGGGGGAACGAAAACCAATTTCATTTCCCGCAATACAGAATAAACAGTATAAATATCATTGTTAAGGCTTTGGCTCATTAAATCATTTAAATTTTTTTTGAGAAAGCTCTGAATTGCAAAACTTTCTGACAGAAAAATCATCCTCGCCAAATCATGTGACACAAAAGGACAACTCTTTGCAGGTGCACATTAAAACCGAGTAAATTTAGATTATTTCACTGCATGTAAAACCAAGTGCTCCTAAGAGCTATGTTCATTAAGAAGCCCCATTCTATGGATTTTGTAAGTTTTCTCCATTAGCCTTTCTTTATGTGCTCTCTCTCTCTAATTCTATCCGTGCAATCTGCCTACTTCATTTTCTATCTCTCAGCTGTATCGGCACAATCTTCTGGTTCTGTCCCATTTCAGTGGGATCTTGCTGTGTGCAAATTGGCTGTCGCTTTTCCAACATCACAACAGTGCTTACATTTCAGAAAGTACTTCACTGGCTGTAAAGTGCTTTGGCTTGTCCTGAGGTCGTGGAATAAGCAATATAAATGCAGGTTCTTTCACTTTATCTCAAAACTTTATCCCTGTAGTCTTCTTATTTTCCATCATGTTTTAATAGCTGATATCTACAAACTCTTTGGGTTAACTGATCACCACAGATCAACACTACTTAAGGAAGTGGCCCTAGAAATAGTAGATGCATTGATGGTCATTTTTCAAAATTCCATGGATTTTGAATCAGTACATGTGGATTGGAGGGTAGCGAATGTAACCCCACTTTTTAAAAAAGGAAGCAGAGAGAAAATGGGTAATTATAGATCGGTTAGCCTGACATTGGTGGTGGGGAAAATGCTGGAATCAATTATTAAAGATGAAATAGCAGCGCATTTGGAAAGCAGTGACAGAATCGGTTCAAGTCAGCATGGATTTATGAAAGGGAAATCATGCTTGACAAATCTTCTGGAGTTTTTTGAGGATGTAACTAGTAGAGTGGATAAGGGAAAACCAGTGGATGTGGTGTATTTGGACTTTCAAAAGGCTTTTGACAAGGTCCACACAAGAGATTATTGTGCAAAATTAAAGCACATGGTATTGGGGGTAATGTATTGACATGGATAGAGAACTGGTTGGCAGACAGGAAGCAGAGAGTGGGAATAATCGGGTCCATTTCAGAATGGCAGGCAGTGACTAGTGGGCTGCCACAGGGTTCAGTGCTGGGATCCCAGCTATTTACAATATACATTGATGATTTAGACAAAGGAATTGAATGTAATATCTCCAAGTTTGCAGATGACACTAAGCTGGGTGTCAGTGTGAGCTGTGAAGAGGATGCTAAGTGGCTGCAGGATGACTTGGACAGGTTAGGTGAATGGGTAGATGCAGTATAATGTGGATAAGTATGAGGTTATCCACTTTAGTGGCAAAAACAGGAAGGCAGATTATTATCTGAATGGTGACAGATTAGTAAAAGGGGAGGTGCAATGAGACCTGGGTGTCATGGTACATCAGTCACTGAAGGTAGGCATGCAGGTACAGCAGGCAGTAAAGAAAGCAAATAGCATGCTGGCCTTCATAGTGAGAAGATTTGAGTATAGGAGCAGGGAGGTCTTACTGCAGTTGTACAGGGCCTTGGTGAGACAACACCTTGGGTATTATGTTCAGTTTTGGTCTCCTAATGTGAGGAAGGACGTGCTTGCTATTGACGGAGTACAGCGAAGGTTCACCAGACTAATTCCTGGGATGGCAGGACTGAAATATGAAGAAAGACTGGATCGGCTAGGTTTATACTCACTGGAATTTAGAAGAATGAGAGGCGATCTCATAGGAACATATAAAATTATGACGGGACTGGACAGGTTAGATGCAGGAAGAATGTTCCCGATGTTGGGGAAGTCCAGAACTAGGGGTCACAGTCTAAGGATAAGGGGTAAGTCATATAGGACCGCGATGAGGTGAAACTTTTTCATCCAAAGAGTGGCGAACCTGTGGAATTATCTACCACAGAAAGTTGTTGAGTCCAGTTCAATAGATATATTCAAGAGGAAGTTAGATGTGGCCCTTACACCTAAGGGGATCAGAGGGTATGGAGAGAAGGCGGGAGTGGGGTACTGAAGTTGCATAATCAGCCGTGATCATATTGAATGGCGGTGCAGGCTCCAAGGGTGGAATGGCCTGCTCCTGCACATATTTTCTATGTTTCTATGTTTCTATGATATCTGTGTACTTCTCAGATCAAACTAACTATCTCCGCCACCCAAACTCCCGCCCGCCCCTCTGCCCCTGCCCCCCCCCACCCTGCCCGCCCCCGCACCACTCCCCCTCATTCCCTGGACTACACCAGTATTGTTTTATATTAAATTTAAACTTTACTCTTTATTTCAGCCATATTAAACAAAACTAGGGGCTCAATTTCCCCCAAGCCCGTTTTCTGGCGTATTGCCAGATTTACGTCCATTTTTCTAGGCCAGAGATATTTTGCCAAAGTTTTCCCGATGTACAATTCAAATTTGGCGCGGCACAGCGTGTCCAGTCACCTCGAAGGGGTGGAGCCTGCTATCTGCGGCGGAAAACAATGTTGCACCTTTTGCGCATGTGCAACAAAAAAAATGACGTTCTTAACGTTATATCAATGGACGGATTCTGAAAAGGGAGGGTGAACAGCCAGTTGTTGTGGTGCATATAGGTACCAACGATACAGGTAAAAAAATGGGATGAGGTCCTACAAGACAAATTTAGGGAGCTAGGAGCTAAATTAAAAAGTAGGACCTCAAAAGTAGTAATCTCAGGATTGCTACCAGTGCCACGTGCTAGTCAGAGTAGGAATCACAGGATAGCTCAGATGAATACGTGGCTTGAGGAGTGGTGCAGAAGGGAGGGATTCAAATTCCTGAGACATTAGAACCGGTTCTGGGGGAGGTGGGACCAGTACAAACCGGATGGTCTGCACCTGGGCAGGACCAGAATCAATGTCCGAGGGGGAGTGTTTGCTAGTGCTGTTGGGGAGGAGTTAAACTAATATGGCAGGGGGATGGGAACCTATGCAGGGAGACAGTGGGAAGTAGAATGGGGGCAGAAGCAAAAGATAGAAAGTAGAAAAGTAAAAGTGGAGGGCAGAGAAACCCAATGCAAAAAGCAAAAAGGGCCACATTACAGCAAAATTCTAAAAATGCAAAGTGCGTTAAAAAGACAAGCCTGAAGGCTCTGTGCCTCAATGCGAGGAGTATTCGGAATAAGGTGGATGAATTAACAGCGCAGATAGCAGTTAATGGGTATGATGTAATTGGCATCACGGAGACATGGCTCCAGGGTGACCAAGGCTGGGCACTCAACATCCAGGGGTATTCAACATTTAGGAAGGATAGGCAGAAAGGAAAAGGAGGCATTGCTGGTTAAAGAGGAAATTAATGCAATAGTAAGAAAGGACATTAGCTTGGATGATGTGGAATCGGTATGGGTGGGGCTACGGAATACCAAGGGGCAGAAAACGCTAGTGGGAGTTGTGTACAGGCCACCAAACAGTAGTAGTAAGGTTAGGGACAGCATCAAACAGGAAATTAGGGATGCATGCGATAAAGGTACAGCAGTTAACATATTGATTGGGCTAACCAAACTGGTAGCAATACGGTGGAGGAGGATTTCCTGGAGTATATTAGGGATGGTTTTCTAGACCAATATGTCGAGGGAGCTGGCCATCCTAGACTGGGTGATGTGTAATGAGAAAAGACTAATTAGCAATCTTGTGCGAGACCCCTTGAGGAAGAGTGACCACAACATGGTTGAATTCTTTATCAGGATGGAGAGTGCCACAGTTAATTCAGAAACTAGGATCCTGAACTTAAGGAAAGGTAACTTCGATGGTTTGAGGCATGAATTGGCTAGAATAGACTGGCAAATGATACTTAAAGGGTTGACGGTGGATAGGCAAATGGCAAACATTTAAAGATCACATGGATGAACTTCAGCAATTGTACATCCCTGTCTGGAGTAAAAATAAAATGGGGAAGGTGGCTCAACCGTGGCTAACAAGGGAAATTAAGGATAGTGTTAAATCCAAGGAGGAGGCATATAAATTGCCCAGAAAAAGCAGCAAACCTGAGGACTGGGAGAAATTTAGAATTCAGCAGAGGAGGACAAAGGGTTTAATTAAGAGGGGGAAAATAGAGTACGAGAGAAAGCTTGCCGGGAACATAAAAAACTGACTGCAAAAGCTTCTATAGATGTGTGAAGAGAAAAAGATTAATGAAGACAAACGTAGGTCCCTTGCAGTCGGATTCAGGTGAATTTATAATGGGGAACAAAGAAATGGCAGACCAATTGAACAAATACTTTCATTCTGTCTTCACGAAGGAAGACACAAATAACCTTCCAGAAGTACTAGGGGACCGAGGGTCTAGTGAGAAGGAGGAACTGAAGGATATTCTTATGAGGCGGGAAATTGTGTTAGGGAAATTGATGGGATGGAAGGCCGATAAATCTCTGGGGCCTGATGCATCCCAGAGTACTTAAGGAAGTGGGCCTAGAAATAGTGGATGCATTGGTGATCATTTTCCAACAGTCTATCGACTCTGGATCAGTTCTAATGGACTGGAAGGTAGCTAATGTAACACACTTTTTAAAAAGGGAGGGAGAGAGAAAACAGGGAATTATAGACCAGTTAGCCTGACATCAGTGGTGGGGAAAATGTTGGAATCAATTATTAAAGATGAAATAGCAGCGCATTTGGAAAGCAGTGACAGGATCGGTCCAAGTCAGCATGGATCTATGAAGGGGAAACCGTGCTTGACAAACCTTCTGGAATTTTTTGAGGATTTAACTAGTAGAGTGGACAAGGGAGAACCAGTGGATGTGGTGTATTTGGACTTTCAAAAGGCTTTTGACAAGGTCCCACACAAGAGATTGGTGTGCAAAATCAAAGCACATAGTATTGGGGGTAATATACTGATGTGGATAGAGAACTGGTTGGCAGGCAGAAAGCAGAAAGTCGGGATAAATGGGTCCTTTTCAAAATGGCAGGCAGTGACTAGTGGAGTGCCGCAGGGTTCAGTGCTGGGACCCTAGTTATTTACAATATACATCAATGATTTGGATGAAGGAATTGAGTGTAATATCTCCAAGTTTGCAGATGACACTAAACTGGGTGGCAGTGTGAGCTGTGAGGGGGACGCTAAGGGGCTGCAGGGTGACTTGGACAGGTTAGGTGAGTGGGCAAATGCATGGCAGATGCTGTATAATGTGTATAAATATGAGGTTGTCCACTTTGAGGGCAAAAACATAAAGACAGAATATTATCTGAATGGTGGCAGATTAGGAAAAGGGGAGGTGCAACGAGACCTGGGTGTCATGGTTCATCAGTCATTGAAAGTCGGCATACAGGTACAGCAGGCGGTGAAGAAGGCAAATGGTATGTTGGCCTTCATAGCTAGGGGATTTGAGTATAGGAGCAGGGAAGTCTTACTGCAGTTGTACAGGGCCTTGCTGAGGCCTCACCTGGAATATTGTGTTCAGTTTTTGTCTCCTAGTCTGAGGAAGGACGTTCTTGCTATTGAAGGAGTGCAGCGAAGGTTCACCAGACTGATTCCCAGGATGGCTGGACTGACATATGAAGAGAGACTGGATCAACTGGGCCTTTATACATTGGAGTTTAGAAGGATGAGAGGGGATCTCATAGAAACATACAAGATACTGATGGGACTGGACAGGTTAGATGCGGGTAGATTGTTCCTGATGAGGCCAGATGGCAGGAGCTGGACACCAGCAGAGGTCACATAAAATTTCCACCCAAAGACATGAAGAAACGCTGGAACCAAGTTGCAGAAGATTACTGTGCAGTGGTGATCACCATAAGATCTGGTGGCCAATGTAAAAAGAAGTGGCAGGACCTTTGTAAAGTAGCTAGTGTAACTAATATTTTCATTTATTCAATGGAATTGCAATAGTAAATGTGGCCAGCTGTATATGTCCCACCCAGCAGAAAGACACCCTCTCTAAAAAGTTGCATTTTGTTCTTTGCAGAGGAAGGTGGCACATTCGACAAAATTCGGTCAGACAGAGTCAGCATGGATTTATGAAGGGGAAGTCATGTTTGACAAATTTGCTGGAATTCTTTGAGGATGTAATGAACAGGGTGGATAGAGAGGAACCAGTGGATGTGTTGTATTTGGACTTCCAGAAGGCATTTGACAAGGTGCTACATAAAAGATTACTGCACAAGATAAAGCTTCACAGGGTTGGGGGTAATATATTAGCATGGATAGAAGATTGGCTAACTAACAGCAAAAAGAGAGTCGGGATAAATGGTTCATTCTCTGGTTGGCAACCAGTAACTCGTGCGGTGCCACAGGGATCAGTGCTGGGACGTCAACTATTTACAATCTATATTAACGACTTGGAAGAAGGGACTGAGTGTAACGTAGCCAAGTTTGCTGATGATACAAAGATGGGAGGAAAAGCAATGTGTGAGGAGGACACAAAAAATCTGCAAAAGGACATCGACAGGCTAAGTGAGTGGACAAAAATTTGGCAGATGGAGTATAATGTTGGAAAGTGTGAGGTCATGCACTTTGGCAGAAAAAAAAATCAAAGAGCAAATTATTATTTAAATGGCGAAAGATTGCAAAGTGCTGCAGTACAGCGGGACTTGGGGGTAGTTGTGCATGAAACCCAAAAGGATAGTATGCAGGTACAGCAAGTGATCAGGAAGTCCAATGGAATCTTGGCCTTTATTGCAAAGGGGATGGATTATAAAAGCAGGGAAGTCTTGCTACAGCTATATAAGTTATTGGTGAGGCCACACCTGGAATACTGCGTGCAATTTTGGTTTCCATATTTATGAAAGAATATACTTGCTTTGGAGGCAGTTCAGAGAAGGTTCACTAAGTTGATTCTGGAGATGAGGGGGTTGACTTATGAGGAAAGGTTAAGTAGGCTGGGCCTCTACTCATTGGAATTCAGAAGAATGAGAGGTGATCTTATTAAAACATATAAGATTATGAGGGGGCTTGACAAGGTGGATGCAGAGAGGATGTTTCCACTGATGGGGGAGACTAGAACTAGAGGGCATGATCTTAAACTAAGAATCCACCCATTTAAAACTGAGATGAGGAGAAATTTATTTTCTCAGAGGGTTGGAAATCTGTGGAATTCACTGCCTCAGAGAGCTGTGGAAGCTGAGACATTGAATAAATTTAAGACAGAAATAGACAGTTTCTTAAACGATAAGGGGATAAGGGGTTCTGGGGAGTGGGCAGGGAAGTGGAGCTGAATCCATGATCAGACCAGCCATGATCTTACTGAATGGCGGAGCAGGCTTGAGGGGCCGTATGGCCTACTCCTGTTCCTATTTCTTATGTTCTTATAATAAAAGGGAAAGAACTCGAACAGGAGGAGTCCCGGCAAATCTGCAGCCACTGACACCATTGGAAGAGAGGGTCACTGCTTTGATGGGTTCTGCCTGGAGAAAAGCAACCACCACTGCACAAGCTAGGCCCACACTTGAGGAAGAGGGTAGGTCCTGCAAATTTCACAGTCTGGCTTTGCTAAATGTTAAGTACTGCGTAGGCTAGCCATGCTTTGGTTCCTGGGGATGTCTCCGTCAGCTATGCTTCAGTTGATGCAATGTGCTATCATTCATCGTGATCCTTCAATCACTGATCCTTCAGATCCTGCACTGTGTGAGCCTACAGATGCCACCCACCATGCCCCTCCTCTGCTGCTAACCATTTGTCTGTGTTCTGTTATATTTTGCATAACTTGAGACCGACCCTGACGATGCAGAAAAAGATTCAGACGAGGAAGAGTGTGAAGAGGAGAACATCTTCTAATCCCACCCTCCAGACCAAGAGCATGGGGGTGAGGGGGAGGGGCAGGGGTTGGAGATGGATGAAGCCCCCACTGTTTTACTGACTTTGGAGGAGGTGCAGGTACTGCCCATTGAGGTGCCAGCCCCTTCCGTGACTAGTGGTTTGAGTGTTGGTGGGACATTCCATGGCTTCCTAACATCTGAGGCTGCGGGTCACAGTGGTGGGTGCAGCGAGGCACACTCAGGACTCCACCTTCCGAGGCTGCCAGTTCCAGTCGTGGGTGTGAGCCACACTTGTGGGGAGGAGGGGAAGGAGAGCTCGACCACGCTCTCCTGAAGTGCAGGATCTAACAGATGTGGTTTAGATGACGGCAATGAGTGGAGAGCATTGACCTTACCTGATCACTCCTGGACACCATCAGTGAGGTGGATGATGAGGTACCGGGACTGTCGGGAGAAGGAACAGCAATCTCACGAGAAATGTCTGTGACCATGAGGGAGGGAATGTCACAGGTAGGTGATGCGCTGTCAATGAACATCAGGGAGGGAATGTCAAAGATGGTGCAAACACTATCACTGAACATGAGGGAGGGAATGTCACTGGTAGTTGAGACAGCTTTGCTCAACATGAGGGAGGGAATGTTGCAGGTCGTTGAGACACTTCAGGGTGCATGAGCGACATCATGTCGGAGTTAGCTGCTGCAATAAGAGAACACGTCCAGACCCCACGACCATTGACAGAATCAACTGCCACTCCCACTCCAATCCCCACACCAGCCTCTGAAGAGCCCTCCAACTTGCCGCCTGCCCTCCACCCTGCTGCCGCCCCTCCCACTCCCCCCCGCCACCGTAACAGGTGCATACTACCCGAGATCTTAGAAAGAATAAGCTTGATACCAAACCCAGAAACACTGCACCACTGCCTGCGGGTAGGGGTGGTGGAGTCACCAAGAACAAGCACGGCGGGCGGTCTTAGAATAGGTGGATGAGAGATGGGTGCAGCCTTTCTTTGCTGCTGCTGCTGCTGTTGTTGTTGTTATTGTTGTTATTTTTATTATTGTTGTTACGGTTGTTCTCAAATTAAAAGATTTTTGTAAAAGTTAGTAAGTGCTCTTAAAGTTTGCAAGTGATTGTAACTGAAAACTTTAAAGTTTGATACAAGAATATTTTATTAAAGTTAAGTTAAGTTCAAAGAACTGTTTGTTAAACTTTTGAATAAAATATATTTTACATTAAATCTGAATCATTTTCATTATTTGTTCCATTATTAACACAACTTTTGGAACTCAAGAAGAATCATTTCCATTATTTGTTTGTTTATTAAAACAACTTTTGAAGTAAACAAGAATCATTTCCATCATTTGTTCCATTAACACAACACAACATTACGGAACAGGTCCAAACAGTAAACATGGTTCATGTGGAATAGTTTCGCTGAGCCTTCAGGCAGCAAGGCGTTCATGGATGAGCTGCTGGCTCAAGGCTCGAGCAATCATTAAAGGGGCATGATGGCCCGCCTTTCTCCGCCTTCGTGCTTTGGGTTCAGGTACTTGCATGGCTTCCTCATCCTCATCCTCATCCTCCTGCTCGTCATCTGCATCTTCCTCATCATTATCATCAGCCACTCTCACCATAGGTGAGTCTTCTCCTACCAGCTGCTGCTGCCTCATGATGGCTAAGTTATGCAGCATGCAACACACAACAGTGAACTGATCGACAATCTCAGGGGAATATTGCAAGTAGCCTCCAGAATGATCCAAGCATCGGAAACGTTGTTTCAAGATGCCAATGCTCCTCTATATGATGCTGTGCGTCGCAATGTGTGACATGTTATATTGACGGTCAGCTTCCGTCCAGGTTACGCGTAGGGGTGTCATGAGCCAGGTGGCGAGGCTGTACCCTTTGTCTCCCAGTAGCCAGCTCATCCCTTCTGGCTGCTGCTGAATCATGGCAGATATAGCGCTCTCGCGTAGGATGAACGCATCATGGCTGCTCCCAGGGTATCTTGCATCGACTGACATGATGTGATGCATGTCGTCACACATGAGTTGTGCATTAATGGAGTGGAAGCCTTTTCTGTTGCCGTACATCTCGGAATCCTCCAAAGGTGCTCACAAGGCAATGCGAGTACAATCAATGCAGCCCTGTACCTTTGGGAAGTCAGAAATCCTGGAGAAACCCACAGCCCTGTCACGTAATGCTTAGGCTGTCTTGGGGAGCCTTATGCAGTCATTACTTCATGCATATACTGCAGCTGTCAACTGCCAAATGCAGACATGTGTTGCATGTTGAGAGATGGCGCACACATCCCCAGTTGGAGCTTGAAATGATCTGGAGGCATAGATTTAAAGTGCAGCTGTAATCTTCACTTCAACTGACAAAGCAAGCCTCCTGACGCTTCTAGGTTGCAGGTCTGCTTTCATCAACTCACAGATCTCAGTTACAACTTCTTTGCGGAAATGCAGCCTTCTGCACAGTCTGTATTACTCAGGTGCAGGGACGAACACCTGTCTTGATATACTAAAGGAGGGTAAGGCCTCCTGCCTAGCACTCTACGGACTCTGATGTTTGTCACACGATGACGCCGAATTAATCGTCTCCTACGTAGCACCATCATGCAGAAGGCTTGCACAAGGTATGGCATTGTCAATATTGCCCCCATAGTTATATTTTACCTTTGCAAGGAGCTCAAAATGGCAGGAAGGCAGGGAGGAGTGGTTCTTTGTTCTCTTTCCCCAAGTTCTGTATGGATGGACCACACCCAGGTCTTGTGACTTCTACTCCCTCTCTCCACCACCACCCAAACTCATTGCAGTCTTGTGCCTAGTACAGAAGCCTTCCATTCACCATCTTTCTCCCTGGGCTTGTTTTCCAGCCGAGCCCCTGTGTCCAGGCGCGAGGCCGATTCTGACGGCCGACGCTATGACACTCCTGCCCTGCTTGAAGATGTTCGGTGGGGGCGTGTGAGTAAAAAAAAATGAAAACTTCAGAAATCCAAGAAACTTCCATGTACTCCGTTGAAAGGTAACAAAAGTTGAACTTTATTTTGGATATTTCGAGTGTTCGAGACTCCCTCCAAAATCTTCGATGAAAAGCAATGGTGTCTGTCAGCACCAATTTCTCAATGTGCGTTGCTTTCTGTTAACTCACCAGAAGTTTTTTCGGGAGTGGCCAGATTCGCCGACCTAGGATAAAAACATTTTGGGCAAACTGCAAAAAATGCTGAAAACTGGTGCAGACATGAGGGAACGTCAAAAAAACCTAATGTAGAAAAATGGTAACTAAAGCAGTTACGCCAGCGCAGATTCCAGGGGGAAACTTTGAATTAAATAATTACGCCAGAAAAAACGGCGTAAATGACCTGGGAAAATTAAGCCTTGAGAGTCACCAAAATCAATACTTCCAAACCTTACTTGCCTCTTTTCATTCCTTTAGTTGGGCACCAGGTTCTGCAGGACTTGTCTGATAATACTCCTGCGAAGTGCACTATATAAATCGTAGAATCATAGAATGGTTACATCACAAAGAAGGCCATTCGGCCCGTCGAGCCCATGCCGACTCTCAGCTTGTTCCACTTCCCTGCCCTTTCTCCATAGTCCTGCAATTTATTTTCCTTCAGATACTTATCCATCTCCCTTTTGAAAGATAAGATTGAGTCTGTATCCACCACCCTTTCCGGCAGTACATTCCAAATCTTAACCATTCGCGGCGTTAAAAAAGTTTTTTCTTATGTGGCCTTTGGTTCTTTTGCCAATCACCTTAAATCTATGTCCTCTAGTCCTCGACCCTTCTACCAATGGGAACAGTTTCTCTCTATCTACTCTGTCCAGACCCCTCATGATTTTGAACACCTCTAGTAGTTAAAAGCAAGTCGTTTTTGTTGTTGTAGACCCCATTGCTGAGTCGATTGAAAAACAGTGGATTAACTCCCGACACTCACTTCCATCAAACTGGTTCCCTTAATCTAGCGGCACATAACTTTATGTTTCAACAATGCCATTTTTTCCCCAAGTGGTGGCCGTGGCAGCAGCGGAACTGATCATTATCACTGATCTGATATTGAGGTATATTCCAATTCTTTATCGGGAACAGTTTCTTTCCGACCTGCGTTATGCATCCACAGACTGTTGGGGAGAGGGCTGTGCATCTCCAGTCAGATATGCCTGTAATACGAGAGTGCCTAAATAACCAGCCCTCTCAGATCTCACTGAAGTGCTCTGTACATCGTTAACTGCGCAAGGGCTGCTGCTGATCCAAGATAAGGATCTTTTTGCCTTTTTGCTTAGCCGATTATCAATGGAATCTATAATTCAAGTGGCAGGGATGGATTTGGCAAATGGAATAAAAGCAAATTTTCTTTATAGCTACCAAATTCAAAGAGCCCATGCGACAAAGGCACAAAGCACTGGTCACAATGTTCATTGTGCCAACTGCAAATGAATTGCTGTTCACTCATTTAAAACAGTTCTGGTAGCATTGCAACCTGTCACCGCCAGAAGTGAGATGCAGACCTCTCCAATGCCCCATTAAAGAGAGAATGTTATCATTTCGGAGAGAGAACCTGCCATGTTAATCAGTGTGTCATCTTACATCACGCCCAAGCAGCTGTCATTATGTAATGCCAAAGTTTTATTGATAAGTGCATTGGAACAGTCACCTCCCCCCACCCCCGGCCCTGCAATTGTTTCCCTTTCTCTCTTCTTTCACTTGAGTGAGGTATTCAAGGATGTCCAATATCTGTCAGATTTGACCAAATTACGCTGTGGGGCTATTTCACACGTACCAGCCACTTTCCACACTCCCTAAGTGGTCAATTTTATGTGGGATATTTGACAACGAGTGTCAACCGGCTACTCAATCATGGAAGGCATGACAACCAAGCCCAACCCTGACCAGATCTGCCATCCACATTTCAACATGTTACTGGGAATGTGGCCTACTTGCTTTCTGAACACAAAAGCCTGAAAGTCAATTTTAAGCCCCAATTGTTGCTCTAACAACAACAACTTAAATTTATACCGTGCATTTAACATAGTAAAACATCCTAAGGTGCCTCACAGAAGCATTATCAGGCAAAATTTGACCCCCGACCCACATAAAACGATATTTGGACAGGAGACCAAAAACTTGGTCAAAGAGGTAGATTTTAAGGAACGTCTTGAAGGAGGAGGAACTCCTGTTCCTATGTTCCTTTGTTCTAATGTTTCTAGGTGAAAATGTTTAGAGAGGGAATGCCAGAGCTTAGGGTCTAGACAGCTCGAGGGACGTCCACCAATGGGGGGAGAAGGAAATTAGGAATGCACAAGAGGTCAGAATCGGTTACAGAGAGAGATGCAAGGCCAATGGAAGGATTTGAACACAAGGATGAGAATTTTAAATTTGATGCCTTGCTGGACCGGGAGCCAATGTAGGTCAGTGAGCACGGGGATAATGGGTGAATGGGATGTGGTGCAAGACAGGATGGATGTCTGTGGCAGATCTTTAGATGAGACTATCAAATTTAGCAAAGACGGGGAATTGAGTCTGGGACTTGCCTGGCATATGTGGCTCAGAGAATGAAGAGAAGAGAATAAACGTTCTGCACTCAGCCAGCACAATAGAGTTTTTCAAATTGTGATACTGGGAGGAATTTTAACCTTGCATGATGGTCGGGAGAGGGTCGGGGGTGGGGGGGGGGGGGCGGAGGTTAGGGGAGGGTGGTTAAATCGGCAAATATGCAAAACCCGACCCAACCCGCTGTGAACACACCGACTTCCGTTTTAACTGTGTTGGGTTTGGGGTTTCTGAGTAACCCGCTCAGGAGAGGTAGATCCCTGATTATATTATGTCAATGAGGTTCCGCTCCTCAGGTTTTAAAGAAAAAAAGACAGAAATATTTGCATTTATATAGCACCTTTCATGACCACCGGGCGTCTCAAAGCACTTTACAGCCAATGAAGTACTTTTGGCGTGTAATCACTGTTGTAATGGGGAAACGCAGCAGCCGATTTGCACACAGCAACTCTCACAAACAGCAATGTGATAATGACCGGATAATCTGCCTTTGTTATGTTGATTGAGGGATAAATTTCTTCAAAAAGTGCCATGGGATCTTTTACGTCCTCCTGAGAGAGCAGACGGAACCTCGGTTTAACATCTCATCTGAAAGATGGCACCTCCAACAGTGCAGCACTTCTTCAGCACTACACTGGTCAGCCTAGATTTAGTTGCTCAAGTCCCTGGAGTGGGATTTGAACCCACAACCTTCCGACACAGAAGCGAGTGTGCTACCCACTGAGCCACAGCTGGCACAGCTGTTTGGCAGCTATTTGAATTGAATGCTGGCCACATTTCCCAGTGCTCAGGGCTATTTTTCAAACACTGCTTGTGGGCCAGGAGGAGCAGGAGTGCTTTTCCCTGGCCCCTCAACCTGACGCGATCGTCCGACCTTCCCTCCCCGTCTCTAAACCCCTGCTCTCTCTCCGTCACCCCTCCCTCCAAATATCCCCCGTCCCCAACAACCTGCGATGTTTCCCAGGGTCAGTCCCCAACGTTCCCCAGTGGTGGCCTTCTACCGCTGGGTTTCCCTGTCAGTCTGGCTGGCTGCCAGGTGGGAAATAGAGTGAAAAATTATAAATGGACTGTCGTTAAATTCGGCGTGCCCTCTGCGATCCCGAAATTTAAGGGTCCCCACCCCTGCCGCACCTACAGGCGAGCTATTCCGCTCCCTCCCCCTATATATCGGGGCCAATGTCCCTTTAAAAACACCACAATCCTAAGAATGCTGGACATTTGAGAATAATGTCCCCAAGGCGCATTTTTCTAGAAACTTTTTTTGAATATCAATAGAATCAATAACTCAAGCAGCAGGAATGTATTGACAAATGGGATACAAGGACATTTTCTTTATCGCTCAACCAGATACAACAAGCTTGGGCTACAAAGGCACAAAGCGCCAGTCACAATGTTCATTTTGTCAACTGCAAATGGAATTACTGTTGACGACAAGAAAAAAAGCCAATGTTCCAATCTTGATAGGATCTCGTGCAGTAACAGCACAAATTACTTTCAATCATGCATTATCCAAGTTCCATTTTATCCCCACCCAACTGGGAACAATAAGGTCACAGAAGCGATAAGATTGAGTATTGCTTTTGATATTCCCCATGTCCAAATGATCTTATCGGGTTTTGACCATAATTGCATTCATAATTAAATAAAGGCACTTGCTGCCTGAATATTTGCAAAGGGGACTTCACCACTGGTGCTCAATGCGAAAGCCTTGGAAACGAGCAATTAGGGAGAAGACAAGTTTCATACGCACAAACCGCAGATGGACAGCTCTGAGGCTTCTTGCGAGGAAGTGCTTGATTGAGCATGTGATGTGTTGCATGAAGACGGCAATGTGCCTCAGGTAATTTTGCTGCACTAATTTGTGATGTACCTCTTTAATGGAAGATGACAATATTTAGAGCAAAGAGTTAGCAATTAAAAAAATGGAAGGGAGAAAAAGAAAAATCAAAGACGAACTTTCAAATTGTCCTGGACAGATTATATTAACTAATGTGGACAAGTTCTACATCCTGCTGAATAGACTGAAACTCTATACATTAGCATGACAAATACTGTGATTAGTACTTTATGTGCAGTTTCTATATTATTAAAATATATGGTTTTGTAAAAGCGATTTAATAACTGATGCGTTACTCTGGCAATAATAGGCAGAAAGGAGTTTGTGTTTGTGGTGACTATAAAAGACGCAAGGGAATGATAACTTGGCATGAGACAAAGTCAACTACAATGAAGTCACAGCGGGCTGCGCTCAGGTTCAGAGTGACCTGCAATTGTGGCCCTGTTTTCAGAGATTGTTGCTGTATTGGGATCAGAAGCGGTCCAACATGCCCATTAGCCATAAACCACCTTACTCTCTTGTTTCAACATCGCAAATGGAAACCAGAATGGGAGCTGACTGCACGACGCTTTCAATGCTGAATTGCCTCCGCAACAAAATGTTCAACTGAACTCTTTCAAAGTAATTTACAACAGCGGATAATCATTTTTGTATGGTGGTCATCTCGAGATTATATGAGGCAGAAGTGGGAGAGGTTGATGCCAATGTTGGAAAGGAACAAGAAAGAAAGAAAAACTTTGGTTTATATAACGCTTTTCATGACCACCAGACGTCTCAAAGCACTTTACAACCAATTGAGTACTTTTGGAATGTCGTCACTGTTGTAATGTGGGAAATACGGCAGCCAATTTGTGCACAAGCAAATTCCCACAAACAGCAATGCGATAATGACCAGATAATCTGTTTTTTTTGTTATGTTAATTGAGGGATAAATATTGTCCAGGGGATAACTCCCCTGCTCTTCTTCAAAATCACATCATGGGATCTTTTACATCCACCTGAGTCAGCAGACAGGACCTCAGTTTAATTTCTCATCTGAAAGACAGCACCTCCAACAGTCCAGCACTCCCCTTGAGTATCAGCCTAGATTTATGCGCAAGTTCCTAGAGTGGGACTTGAACCCACAACTTTCTGATTCAGAAGCAAGAGTGCTACCCACTGAGTCACAGCTGACACTCTTTGCACACAGTGCCACCACTACTGACAATAATGTCAGGTGCAGCACAGCCCAAACACAAAGTTAAGCTTCTTCTATACAGCCCTCATGGTGTATCTTAAACCCAGCCTCGAGGCAAGTACCTCTTACAAAACCAGTAGGAACATTCTATCCCCCCTCACCTGTCAATCGACAACTGGCTCCGAGTGAGATCACCAGCTGTAATTGTTCTTCGGCTACAGCATATACATTAATACATTCACAGTACGCAATGTGTATGGCACATTGTGATCGTGAATGTCTTTGAGTGGCTGGGGTGGTGACTAACCCTGGAGTCTGATTCCAAAGAGTGGCAGTGATGTTAGAAGTGTTCTGCCATGCTTGCCCACTGTGTCGACAGCTGATTCGTTTGGATTATGCCATCAGGGCTTTTGAAGCAATCAGTTTTCGCTGGTGTCACACTGAACAACTGCTGACTGGATACCAGGGGGTGATGGATAGTGCCCAAACCATGCACAAAATAAGCCCAGCGGGCACTCTGTTCGTCCGTATGTGCCGGCCTGAAGCCCGGACCATCTTTGAGGCTCGGACTTCACTAACATGGTTTTGGACACGATTGAAAATCATCCCCTGGCATCCGTTCCTGGAGCATTGCTCGAGGTTGTTCAACATACTACGTAGTGCTGTTGCTCTTCAGTTCTGGGAGGATGGAATATCAGCCAGGTGATCAGCCAGCTTAGTGGGGAGGGGGGCAGTTTTTTTTTTTTAAGATGCCCACGCCCGCTCCTTCTGCGCCCACACAAAAAATAAAATCAAACGTTTCCTGGCCAGCTTTGTGAGCGGCCTCCAGCAGTCCCTGTAAGCACCTCTGGCTGAAGTCATTCAGTGCCTGGTACCCAAAAGGGTGGATCATGCACAGCGCACATTCCATCCATTGGAGCTGAAAATTGCAATAGGGATCCAGCATAGTACCCCAATTTGTATTATTAAGCACTTCCTCTCAAGAAGACTCAGAGCTTGTACGTATGAACCTTGTCTTCTCTCTAATGGAGCTTTGGAAATGGAATTATATTCCTCTTTGGTTAGGGTATGTCCTATTGGGCTAGAATTTCCTATCAGCCCACCAGCGCCCGATTGCCGCCCAAAAGACCGCTAAGACTGCCCCCCAAAAAATAAAAAAAATCCGCTGAGCGAAAAACATGGGCCTTGCACCCGCATTCTGGGCAAAAAAGTTCAATTTAGGATCGATTACGTGGTTCGTAAACAAAATGGGCGAAATATTTTAAAAATCAATAAAAATTTACCCCGAGGCTGGGGGTTGGGCCGAACACAAGAAAAACAATCAAAATAATTTTTCAAAAATCATTAACTAAAAAATTCAAAAGAACATTCCCAAGACACTTTGGGCCCAAATTTCCACCTACCCTTAGAACGATGCAACTCCGTGAGGTGCGCCGACTTTCTGGAACAAAAAGTGCACCTAATCCTTACCGTGGTATTCTCCACGCTCATCAGGCCTCCTTCAGACTCGGCATTGTGCATCAGAACTAGTGGGGGGGGCGGAGCTATGGACTTGCTGGGTCAACACAGCCAGCAGGGGGGCGGGGCTAGGGCCCAGCATGTCTCTGAGTGCCGGCAGCATTGCGCATGCACGTTGGAGCATGCGCGCATGCGCAATGGCTCACAAACATTGGCAATTGTCCATCTTTAAAGGTATAGGCTGCAAAGTGATTTTTGGGTGCATGGAGTACTGGAAAGCCTTCTGATTGATTTTTTGTGCCTGAAGGAGTGCTCTTAGCAGTACTGTGGAAGAAATCAGCTGCTGGAATCAGTGAGTGCTCTGTGTTGCTGCTAAACTTCCAGAAAGAGTGCTGCATAGGTGCATGCAAAGTAAGGACTGTATGTTTTGAAAAATCACGAAGTGTCAATTCAATACAGCAATTCAACAACGTGCGCCAAAAATGAAGAATTTCTTGCATGATAAAGTGGAGATACTAGTTAATATCATTGAGAACAGATGGCAGGAGCTGGATACCAGCAGAGGTCGAACAAAAGTACCACCCAAATAAATGAAGAAACGCTGGAACCTAGTTGCAGAAGATTGCTGTGCAGTGGTGCATACCACGAGATCTGGAAGCCAGTGTAAAAAGAAATGGCACGACCTTGGTCAAGTAGTTAGTGTAAGTAATATTTTCATTTTTCAATGGAATTGCAATTGTAAATGTGACCATCTGTATATGTCCCACCCTGCAGAAAGACACCTTCTCTAAAAAGTTATATTTTAATCTTTGCAGAAGAAATTGGCCCACAACAAAAAGGGAAAGAACTCGAACAGGAGGAGGACCGCCAAACCTGCAACAACTGACACCCTTGGATAACAGGGTCGCTGCTTTGATGAGTCGTACCTGGAGAAAAGCAATCAGTACAGCACAAGCTGTAAATCAACCTGCTGCCTGGCCTGCTATGTGTGAGACTACTCATGCCACCCATCCTGCCCCCTCCTGTGTTGCTAACCATTTGACTGTTCTGTTGTATTTTGCAGAACATAATGCCAATCCTGAAGATCCTGAAGATGCAGAAGAAGATTCAGATACGGACGATCCAGACCAAGGCTGGGGGTGAGAGGTGGGGGGCATGATATGTGTTCAGCGGAGAATGTTGATCTTAATATGGATCAGTCCATATTACAGGACCTCAGTTTTCCAAACACTTGCATGGGTTCTGGTCTGACATTCCATGGTTTTGTCAACTCCACATCTTTGTTTAGTGATTTAAGTTCTGATGCGACATTTCATGGTTTCACAGATTCCGAGTTTGCGGGTCACAGTGGTGGTGGTGGTGGAATGCAGCTTGTAACACCCAGGGCCCCACCATCCCAGAACGCGCCTCCCACTGGAGGGGTGCCGCAAGGCAGAGCCAGGCCGAGGGTAAAGAGAATCCGACCATGCTCTCCTGAGATGCAGTGTACAACAGATGTGGTTAGGTTATGGCATTGGGTGTGGAGACCAATGACCTTACGCGATCACTTGTGCACACTGTCAGTGTGGTGGGTGATGGGACTGTCAGGAGAAATAGCAGTAATGACATGGGAAATGAAGAAGGGAATGTAAGAGGCAATGCAAACGACAGTGCATAAACCATCAGGGAGCGCATGCAAGTGACAGCACAGGCCATCAGGGAGGGCATGCAAGTGATGGCACAGGCCTTCAGGGAGGGTCTGGGTGAGGTAACTGCTGCAATAAGGGCACACAGCCCGGCCAATCAAATGCCACCCCCATGAAGAAGTGCACATTCACCGACATACGGATGAGAGATGGGTGCAACCTTTCTTTGCTGCTATTGTTGTTGTTTTTGAAGTTACTGTTATTACTGTTTACAAATTGAAATTGTTTTGTAAGTTTTGTAACTTTACAAGTGATCTTCGGGTTTTTAAGTGATCTTAGAGTGTAAATGTTCTCACATTTTGTAAGTTATTTAAATGTACAACTAAAAAGTGATCTTAAAGTTTAAGTGATCTTCGAGTGTAACCTTTTTCAAATTGAAATTGTTTTGTAAGTTTTGTAACTTTACAAGTTTATAAGTGATTAAAGTTTTTAAGTGACCTTAAAGAGTCATATTAAAATAAAGTTTGATACAAGAATTATTTTATTATACTAAAGTGCAGTACATTGTAAACTTTTCAATAAAATGTATTTACATTAAAACTGAATCATGTTCCATTAACACAACACAACGTTTCAGAACAACTGCAAAAAATAAACAGGTCCATGCGGAACAGTTGTCGCAGAGCCCTCAGGCATCAGTGAAGCGTTCACGGTGCTCGGATCCCGCCCCTAGCCCCTGGCCAAATGGCCCTAAAAGGCACTGATGCGTGTGCTGCTGGAGGACTCCCAGTGCTCGGATCCCGACCCTAGCCCCTGACCGAACGGCCCGAACGGATAGGCGCTGCGTGCTGCAGTAGGTGAGGTAGGAACTTTTAATTTTTTATTTATTGATTTATTTATCATTTATTATTGATGATGGTTCTTTATTGTTAAAAGTGTTAATGCTTTGGAAAATCCTCTAACTTCCCTTCCCCCTGCTATCTCTAGCTACCTGCACCTGATTTCTAAAGTATTCACAAGGTTTTTCTGTGCATACAATAGTGGACACTTACGCTGGCCTAAGTTAGTTTGGAGTAACTATTGGCTGTCTAAATTTGCTTAAATGGCCAAAATAGGCATAAGTGGCTGCTAATGCCCCCTTTTGAAAAAAAAAACTAAAAAGAAACTGAACTAACTCACAGAAACTGGAACAAACTAAATGGGGAGAATTGCGATTTTTAGGATACTCCAAAAAAAACTAGTTGCTCCAAAAAAATAGGAGCAACTCCTGTGGAAACTTGGGTCCTTTAAAACTAAATCACCATAACACATTTTTAAAATAATTAGTTAAAAAACAATTACTAACCTTTTTCTTGAAGAGCTACTCACCTACTGCCCAGTTCCGCTGATCCTCATGGGCGTTTAAAAAAAAAACTTACCTACGGGTCATCGCTGAACCAAATATTGTGCCAGAGCGATCTGAGGACGGTGTACACCGCCAGTCTGTTCCCCAGCGGTACCTCGAAACCGCCGGCGTAACTCAGGTAAGGACATTTTTGCTCATCTGATTACCGCCCACAATGGCCAAAACAGCCCAGAAACCGGGCGGTAAGCCATAGGAAATTCTAGCCCTGTGGGTCTTCCAGGCAACTTTTGTTGGATTCACATCTTAGGGCGAGGTGGAAGAAAAGATTCCATTATCTCCTCGAAATTAGTTTCAACGGGAGGAAGTTTTCTGGGGCTATGAGGGGCCATTTGATTCTGCTGCAATTGGCTTCTCTTTGCATTGTGGAGAAAATGGAAATAGCAAGTTGCAAAGAAATGCTTCAAAGGAAAATACCTAGGCACCAGCACATTAATTTGCCACATTTTTCAGCATTGGGAGCCACTTTGAAGCTTAGATTCTTTAGAAAAAAATATCAAGAGCAGAACTGAGACAGGAGGTAACCAGTTGGTTGCCAAGTTTCTTCAAAACAACAGCCATATTATTTCTACCACCTGTGGGTGAGAGCTCCAATTATATACAGGGCTCCGTTTATAGACGGAACAGTTTCACCAACAGAATTGTAATGCTGTCAACTGCCTCTCTGAGCATAAATAAGGTTTAAGGCTACACAACCACACAAAATATAATGCAGATATACAATAAGTAACCTTTCCTTGCACTCGACTCTCCACCCCCACCCCCCCACCCCGCACCTATTGACAGCAGCAAATCAGCAATGTTGCTCATTACTACAGCACATTTGTGTTCCATTAGCCAGTGTAAATGATGCAGTGACATTGGCTGCTAACCTTAGAACATACATAAGAACATAAGAATTAGGAACAGGAGTAGGCCATCTAGCCCCTCGAGCCTGCTCCGCCATTCAATAAGATCATGGCTGACCTGGCTGTGGACTCAGCTCCACTTACCTGCCCTCTCCCAGTAACCCTTAATTCCCTTATTGGTTAAAAATCTATCTATCTGTGACTTGGAATACATTCAATGAGCTAGCCTCAACTGCTTCCTTGGGCAGAGAATTCCACAGATTCACAACCCTCTGGGAGAAGAAATTCCTTCTCAACTCGGTTTTAAATTGGCTCCTCCGTATTTTGAGGCTGTGCCCCCTAGTTCTAGTCTCCCCGACCAGTGGAAACAACCTCTCTGCCTCTATCTTGTCTATCCCTTTCATGATTTTAAATGTTTCTATAAGATCACCCCTCATCCTTCTGAACTCCAACGAGTAAAGACCCAGTCTACTCAATCTATCATCATAAGGTAACCCCCTCATCTCCGGAATCAGCCTAGTGAATCGTCTCTGTACCCCCTCCAAAGCCAGTATATTCTTCCTTAATTAAGGTGACCAAAACTGCACGCAGTACTCCAGGTGCGGCCTTACCAATACCCTATACAGTTGCAGCATGACCTCCCTGCTTTTGTAACTCCATCCCTCTTGCAATGAAGGCCAACATTCCATTCGCCTTCCTGATTACCTGCTGCACCTGCAAACTAACTTTTTGGGATTCATGCACAAGGACCCCCAGGTCCCTCTGCACCTCAGCATGTTGTAATTTCTCCCCATTCAAATAATAGTCCCTTTTACTGTTTTTTTTTCCCCCAAGGTGGATGACCTCACACTTTCCGACATTGTGTTCCATCTGCCAAACCTTAGCCCATTCACTTAACCTATCCAAATCTCTTTGCAGCCTCTCTGTGTCCTCTACATAACCCGCTTTCCCACTAATCTTTGTGTCATCTGCAAATTTTGTTACACTACACTCTGTCCCCTCTTCCAGGTCATCTATGTATATTGTAAACAGTTGTAGTCCCAGCACCGATCCCTGTGGCACACCACTAACCACCAATTTCCAACCCGAAAAGGACCCATTTATCCCGACTCTCTGCTTTCTGTTCGCCAGCCAATTCTCTATCCATGCTAATACATTTCCTCTGACTCCACGTACCTCTATCTTTTGCAGTAACCTTTTGTGTGGCACCTTATCGAATGCCTTTTGGAAATCTAAATACACCACATCCATCGGTACACCTCTATCCATCATGCTCGTTATATCCTCAAAGAATTCCAGTAAATTAGTTAAACATAATTTCCCCTTCATGAATCCATGCTGCGTCTGCTTGATTGCACTATTCCTATCTAGATGTCCCGCTATTTCTTCCTTAATGATAGTTTCAAGCATTTTCCCCACTACAGATGTTAAACTAACTGCCCTATAGTTACCTGCCTTTTGTCTGCTCCTTTTTTAAACAGAGGCGTTACATGAGCTGCTTTCCAATCCGCTGGTACCTCCCCAGAGTCCAGAAAATGTTGGTAGATTATAACGAATGCATCTGCTATAACTTCCGCCATCTCTTTTAATACCCTGGGATGCATTTCATCAGGACCAGGGGACTTGTCTACCTTGAGTCCCATTAGCCTGTCCAGCATTACCCCGCTAGTGATAGTGATTGTCTCAAGGTCCTCCCTTCCCACATTCCTGTGACCAGCAATTTTTGGCATGGTTTTTGTGTCTTCCACTATGAAGACCGAAGCAAAATAATTGTTTAAGGTCTCAGCCATTTTCACATTTCCCATTATTAAATCCCCCTTCTCATCTTCTAAGGAACCAACATTTACTTTAGTCACTCTTTTCCGTTTTATATATCTGTAAAAGCTTTTACTATCCGTTTTTATGTTTTGCGCAAGTTTACCTTTGTAATCTATCTTTCCTTTCTTTATTGCTTTTTTAGTCATTCTTTGCTGTTGTTTAAAATTTTCCCAATCCTCTAGTTTCCCACTAACCTTGGCCACCTTATACGCATTAGTCTTTGATTTGATATTCTTCTTTATTACCTTGGTTATCCACGGCTGGTTATCCCTTCTCTTACCGCCCTTCTTTTTCATTGGAACATATTTTTGTTGCGCACTATGAAAGAGCTCCTTAAAAGTCCTCCACTGTTCCTCAATTATGCCACCGTTTAGTCTGTGTTTCCAGTCTACTTTAGCCAACTCTGCCCTCATCCCACTGTAGTCCCCTTTGTTTAAGCATAGTACGCTCGTTTCTGACACAACTTCCTCACCCTCAATCTGTATTAAAAATTCAACCATACTGTGATCACTCATTCTGAGAGGATCTTTTACTAAGAGATCGTTTATTTTTCCTGTCTCATTACACAGGACCAGATCTAAGATAGTTTGCTCCCTTGTAGGTTCTGTTACATACTGTTCTAAGGAACAATCCCATATGCATTCTATGAATTCCTCCTCCAGGCTACCCCATGCGATTTGAGTTGACCAATCGATACGTAGGTTAAAATCCCCCATGACTACTGCCATTCCTTTTTCACATGCCTCCATTATTCCCTTGATTATTGCCCGCCCCACCGTGAAGTTATTATTTGGGGGCCTATAAACTACACCCACCAGTGACTTTTTCCCCTTACTATCTCTAATCTCCACCCACAATGATTCAACATTTTGTTCCTTAGAGCCAATATCATCTCTCACAACTGCCCTGATATCATCCTTTATTAACAGAGCTACCCCACCTCCTTTCCCTTCTTGTCTCTCTTTCCGAATCGTCAGATACCCCTATATGTTTAATTCCCAGTCTTGGCCACCCTGCAACCACGTTTCTGTCATGGCCACCAAATCATACCCATTTGTAATGATTTATGCCGTCAACTCATATACTTTATTTCGAATGCTGTGTGCATTTAGGTAGAATGTTTTAATCCTAGTTTTTAAACCATGATTTTTAGTTTTGGCCCCTCCTGCAGCCCCTTTATATTCAGTGGCCCTTTTTATTTTTTGCCTTGGGTTTCTCTGCCCTCCACTTTTATTCATCTCCTTTCTGTCTTTTGCTTTTGTCTCCTTTTTGTCTCCCTCTGTCTCCCTGCATTGGTTCCCATCCACTTGCCATATTAGTTTAACTCCTCCCCAACAGCACTAGCAAACACTCCCCCTTGGACATTGGTTCCGGTTCTGCCCAGGTGCAGACCATCCGGTTTGTACTGGTCCCACCTCCCCCAGAACCTGTTCCAATGCCCCAGGAATTTGAATCCCTCCCTGCTGCACCACTGCTCAAGCCACGTATTCATCTGCGCTATCCTGCGATTCCTACTCTGACTAGCACGTGGCACTGATAGCAATCCCGAGATTATTACTTTTGCCCCAGTATTTTGGTGCTGCGGGTGCCGATTGAGTCCAAAATGGCATCCGTGACACCCATGGCCACTTCTGGTGCAGGCCGCGCCGGACGCCATTTTGGGTAGGGCGTTAGCGTGGGCGCTGGGAGCATGCGCAGGAAGTATGCAGAGTAGGTAGATCGTGCTGTCAATCAGCGGGCAACGCTGCTTTGAGGCTAGTGCTGCCATTTTCAACTTCAACGCTCCTGCTAACGCCCTCTCCTAAACACACACAGCTGAACACGCGTTCAGCAGCTGGAAGGACCCCCCACAAGCTCTATTTAAAGGGATCATCACCAATGTGAGTGGCTGCACATCAATCATGAGGTCCCGTGCAGGCTGTTCACCAACTCCTGCTGCTGGCAGGGACACCTCACATGCGCGGCTACGCAGCCAATTTAAAGGGACCGCGCACAAAACAATTAGCGGGAACATTGATCATCACCTGCTTTCAGGTTAGTTGCTGATTGATTTCTACTGGCCATTGGTGAGTTTGTACAAGTGTTTGGTGGTTTGTTATCTTTTTCGAAGTTGATGAAGTCTCCAGGGTATGGTGTGGCAGGTTACTTTAAGGCTTCTACTCAAACTAGTTGCTCCCAGACACGGGTGCAGTATTAGTATCCACCTTGTCTTTCAAGAGAGAGGGAAATGTGTCAGTGAGTGTGGTGCAATGTGTTTTGGTGATGTGCCTATCATGGTTGAATAGCTGACAGTGAGTGCAAGCTGTGAGATTTGGGTGTGAGGCTTGTATCACTGCTAAGTTTGTCAGGGTGAGGTGAAGCTATGAATGTGAGGCGTGTGTCGTGATTGATAGAGATTGTTGTCAGATGAGTGAAGGGTCGGCGGGGGGGGGCTGGTGGCGGGGGGTGAATTGAGCAATATCTGAGCTTAGTGGTTCAGTTGTAAGGATATGGCATTTGAAGATAGATTCCCTGACCATGCCCACTCGTGTGAGTCCATTCAACTTCTTGCGGCACTGCATCCAGGTCTTCAGGGCTACACTGCTGGTATTGAATGTGACGGCTGTCTGCTTCCTCTGCCTTCTCTCAGTTTGTCTGGAGGGCCTCTTGGCCCCTTGTGGATGGAAGACATCTCTCCTCCTGGCCACTCAGCAGCACATTCAGCGCTGGTCCATAGGCTACTATTATTTTAATTAGCAGACAGCACGAAGTTTGCGGGCTGCCTGCATCAGAAGGAATGCGCGCAGGTTGATCTCGCATGGCGGTCCCCAGGCCCGTTTTCAGGCCTTATCCAATTTCTAGGCCTCACCGTCGCTTGCCCTATTCACACAGGGCCCAGAACCCCTGTAGAGGGTACCGCACGAAAATGGCTTTCTAATCACAGCACGTTCCGGTGCAGCAGCCCGTAGAAAGTCTGTGGACAAGTGTACGTGCAATGCCTGGCTGGTGCTGTTGGTTCGCTGCTGTGCTCAATTTTAGGGAGGGTGAAGAGACCATCGCAAGTTCGGCCTGGAATTGTATTCCACAGTGGGATTTCTCCCTCTTCCTGATGTCTGGTTTAAAGCTGGCTGCACATTCACCTAATTCAGATCAGGCTTACAGCCACAGTGCGACGACAATTCGTGGTCACTTTCTGCCCCGAGGAAAACCACAGCCCCTGTGAACACTCGTACTCTCACATTCCCTTCAGAGTGACATGATCTAAACTGCTTGCGATCCCTCAGTACAACAGGCCCAAATGTCATACAAAAGATTGGAGCATATCTTACTTTTTACAAATGAAAATAAATTGTTCTTATTAGTAATTCTGTATCTTGCCCCAGAAAATCTTTCCAAATTGATTTTTACACTCTGAAACGCTGTGCTCAAAAGGAGGGTTTGCTTTATTTCAGAACTGGGAATACGAACCAACCGTCACCATTTCACACTGACAGTCAGCATTTGCAGAGTTGTGTCAGCATTTCCTGACCATGCCAGGTCATCTTCTGAGGTCATCGCCAAATGCCCTGCACCCCAGGGATTCAGAGAGAAAACCATCTGATGCCACGCACAAACAAATATGAAAGCAACAGAAAAACATCAGTATGTCTCCTCACAGAAAAAGAGGAATCAGCTGCTTCGAGCAAGGTGGTGGGGATGAGGAAGGCAGGGAGCTGAAGAAAGTCAGTGAACTTCGAGTCTGTTGGACCGTCCAGCTTTCATTTCTGACTTTGCATCCATAGCAAAGTCTCTTACATAATGAATCAGAAAGAAGCAGTCATGATTGGTACATACTTTTATGCTCAGAAGGTCTTGGACTCCCATGGATCTTGAAATTGATCAAATCTAGATGATGGTATAGAGCAACTACCTGTACCTGGAAGGAAAGAAGGAAAGAAAGAAAGAAAGAAAGAAAGAAAGAAAGAAAGAAAGAAAGAAAGAAAGAAAGAAAGAAAGAAAGAGAAAAGGAAGGAAGAAAAAAGAAAGAAAGAAAGAAAAAAAGAAAGAAAGGCATTTCTACGACCACCGGACGTCTCAAAGCGCTTTACAGTCAATGAACTACTTTTTGGAGTGTGGTCACTGCTGCAATGTGGGAAATAAAGCAGCCAATTTGCGCACAGCAAGCTGCCACAAACAGCAATGTGATAATGACTAGTTAATCTGTTCTCGTTATGTTGATCGAGGGATAAATATTGGCCAGGTCACCAGGGATAACTCCAATGCTCTTCTTCGAAATCGTTCCATTGGATCTTTCACGTCCACCTGAGAAGGAAGACAGGGCCTTGATTTAACATCTCGTCCAAAAGACAGCACCTCCGACAGTGCAGCACTCCACTGGAGTTTCAGCCTAGACTTTTGTGCTCAAGTCGGACTTGAACCCACAACCTTCTGACTCAAAGGCAAGAGTGCTACCCACTGAGCCACAGGCACCAACTGGACAATAAAACCAAAGAACTCCATAAGGTTTTCTGGTATTGATAACCATGTAGAAAACTGCATTCAGAATCGCCTACCCTGCAGATTCATTTAAATGTCAAATAACACTGAAACAGCAAGATTAAGAAAGTACACTATACTGTTATCAAACCCACTTTTAAACACAAGATAAACAGAAAGCACTAATAAAATTCAGATTTAGTGCAACCAAAAAACTGTAAATAAAATATGCAACTACAAGTTATAGCAATGCCAGAGGGTAATGTGAATTGAAAAGATGTCCCCAAACCGTGTTTCATCCTCCAATCTCCAAGGTGACACCAGACAATGCTGAATAAATTTTAACTCTTATTCTGTATAATACAGAAACACAAGCCGGAAATCAAGGCTCCATTATTTCCGGGGTGGTGTTGGGGCGGCTGTACTGCCCAGGAAACCCGAAAATGCAGGCAACCTGGAGTTCCTGCCGAATTTAACGGCAGAATCTCGTTAAATTGTTTTTTCTGTTTCACAGCCAGCACCTCACCAGATTGAGAGGCTGTTGGGCAGGAAGGACTACAGTACAAGGTTGCAGGCATTGAACAGAGAGGAGGGAGGGAGGGAGAGAGAGGTCGGAATCACCTTGGGGAGATTGGCGGCCTTGGAGAGAGCAGAGGTTGCGGGGGTGGGGGGGGGGGGGGCGGTGGGATGGGGAAATCGGAGATCGGAGGCGTTGGGGAGATCGGAGGTCGGGGAAGAGTTTGGAGGTCGTGGGGAGATTGGAGGTTGGGGAGAGGGGAATCGGAGTTCTGGAACATAGGAGAGATCGAGGTGGGAGAGGTGGGGAATCAGAAGTTTTGGGGAAGTCGGAGATTGTGGCCAGCCGATTGTGAGGAGGGAAGCAGGTTACCTTGGGGGACCGGGGAGAAGCACTCCTGCCCCTCCTGGCCCTGAAGCAGTGCTGGAAAGGCACTTGGTGTTCTCACCTCCCTTCAGCTGTCGGGTGTGCCGGGCCCTGGGAAACCCACCCTGAAAGCATTAAAAGCGAAACACTACCAAAATTTACAGCAAGCAGCTGCATTAAAATATTTAAATGATGGACCCACCTCTGGAGAGCAGGTTATTCGCTGCTCCCCCTACAACCCGTTAAAACCGGGAGTTAGCCTGTTGGAGGCGGGTTGGGGGTCAGGTTCCCTTTTTAGAAATGTTATGCTCTCTGCCCCTCTCCCGCATGTCCTGGGGGTTAAAATTACCCCCAAAAAGCACATATTGGGAATCTGAAATACAAACCTGTGGTTCTCCCCTCCTTTATTTTTGTCAGCTCTACGGAAGGCAGATTTGTAAATGTTTGTAGGTACATGTGAGATGAGGGGACATTTGTTTTACTCAGCGAGTTGTTAGGGTCTGGCATGCATTGCCTGAAAGGGCGGGAGAAGCAGATTCAATAGTAACTTTCAAAAGGGATAAATACAGGACTTGAAAAAGAAAAAAGTTACAGGGCTATGGGGAAAGGGCTATGGGGAAAGAGCGTGGGAGTGAGACAAATTGGATAGCTCTCTCAGTGAGCCAGTGCAGCCCCTGTGCCGTAAGATTGTAGCACAGGAACATGACATGAGCACATAGTTTAGAGTACCTACCCCACAAGACATTTTAATTTTTTAAAATGAATGGACAGAAAATCCTGACTGTAACAAATTCCTGATGTGTGCTACTGTTGTAGGAAAAATCTGTGGAGGGAGTGCTAACTAGTAAGAGCAACCCCATAATTTTAAGATTTTTAATGATAGTCGCACCCAAAATGCTAACGTCATCATTCCCTTTCAGATGCGGACTGGATTGCTAAACATTCCCAGTATTTTCTGTATTTATTTCATGCAAGCACAGATATTATGATTACTGTTTTCAACTTCTATAACTGCATTCAACCCAAGCCTGCTGAAGCAATGAGTGAAATACATAACAGCCATGATAGCACACAAGTGGTTGTGTCATTTTATTTTCCTTTCATTTCTTTTACGTCAACTGTTTGAGTCTAGCGGAGACCTTGAGGTCAAAGTCTTTGTGCTTGCTTTCCCATTGTATACAAAAGCAAATACCCTCTCCACGGGTGATGTTTGTATGCTGTTCAGCACCGGTCCCGAACATTTCTACAGGGAAGAGTCTGTGAAAGCCTGTTCTTAGGCCTTGACTATTGAACGGAATATATAAGAATGTTCCTGCTACAACTATCAATGGTGTTTCTCAACAACAGGTAATATCAAGGCTGCTCAAGGTAAGTAGAATTAATGGCTTGCTGGAATCAAGTGCATGGTTCTTATGTGCTGTATTGGCATCAGCTACTCAATAAATGTGTCCCCTTGGTATATTGGAGCAGTTAAAAGGGCACTTGGCATCTCACGCGGAGTTTAAACATTTTCTCCCCTCTCACTCAGCCTTGCTACATCTGTCGTTCAGATTCTCACTGACCTTTCTTCTTACAGAAAGCTCAGGGATCATGGATTCCTGGCTGAGTATTCCTTTTCAAGCGTGTGTCTTTACGAATGCCTTTCATCGTCTTCTCATGGCACGAGGAGGAGAAAAAAAAATCATTCCCAAAAGATCTTACACGAAAAAAATATTGGCATCTGAAAAGTAGGTGAAGCTTAAACAGCGACTGACATTTTTTTCTCAATTCGGAATTCAGAAAAAAATAATTAGTTAATCTCCTGCACACTGACAAACATTTTTAGCTGTCAGAAATGCATCTTTTCTTTCGTGTAACACCTGCAAATCCAATATTTGGCAAATTTGCAAGGCAGAATATTACAACTCAGAATTATTGCAGAACTTAGAAACATTTTACAATTCATAATATACACTCATCCTCCTCGTTACACCCTTATTGGTTTGAAATCAGGACTAAATACACTGTCTTCTAGTAAATTCATTCATCCACAGGGCCTCAAGACTGTGGAACTCATTGAGGGAGAAATTCGCTCGCGCCTCTGTTGCGGCGTTAACCCGGGCAGAGCGATAAATTTTGCACCGGGAAATAGTTTGCGTCTCCAGCCGCAAAATTCACCAGCCCTGCGTGTGGAGTGCAGCGCGAAGGGAGGCGTTCCACACCTCTTTTAGGGCGCAAGGGCGGCTGAGAAAGTGAAAATCCCGAGGTAAACATTTGTCACAGCAATGGAACCATGAACACACCACTGACACTCAGCAATAGCAAAGGCCTCATTACTGGCATCCATTTTCTTGCTCGTAAGTGAGAAATAGAAATTGCACTAGTTTCCAGTATTAGCAGCCAAGTTCACCCTTGCTCTGGCAGTTCACCTGGCTTTTGGTCCTTTACAGAAGTTACAACAGCAAACTGTCTTTATTAACACCAAAATAGGTCATTATTTGCACTGTGTTCAAAGACAAAGCAACAGAACTATGGGCCCAAGTTTCCACATGATTTGCGCCTGATTTTTAGGAGCAACTGGTGGAGAACGGACTATCTTAGAAATCGCAATTCTCCACATTTTTTTTTCTGCAGTTCTAGTCAGGTAGAACAGTTCTACTTTGGAACAGAATTTTTTCTTCAAAAGGGGGCGTGTCCGGCCACTGACGCCTGATTTCAAAGTTTCCACAGTGAAAACGGACTCCAAACTAACTTAGAATGGAGCAAGTGAAGATTTTTGTAGAACTGAAAAAACCTGTTCTACACATAAAAAAATCAGGCGCAGGTTACAAATTAGGCGTCCAGAACGAGGTGGGGGGAGGGAGGGGGGAAGGGAAGTCATTAAATTCTATAATAAATCCTTATTTATACTTATACAAATATTATACAAATAAATCCAACCTGAATAAACATTTATAAGCAAAGAAAAGATTAAATAAACCATCTTCTTACCTGTGTGAAAGTGCTTCAGGCAGGCCTTTCGGGATCGAAGGCTGAACGGGCCGGCCCGAGACTTCGGATCGGGTCCAGTCGGCGGGGGGAGTGGGAGCAGGAGCGCGGGTCAGGTCGGGTCGGGTGGCGGGAGTCGGGTCGGGTCGAGTCCAGTCGGGGGGGGGATCGAAGCGGGGGCGGGAATCGGGTCGGGTCCAGTGGTAGGGGGGGGGGGGGCTCGGGTCAGGTCGGGGGACGGGAGCGCGGGGCGAGTTGGGACGGGTCCAGTCGGGGGGGGGGGGGAGTGGGAGCAGGAGCGCAGGTCAGGTCGGGTCGGGTGGCGGGAGTCGGGTCGGGTCGGGTCGGGTCCGGAGGCGGGGGGGAGCGGGAGTCGGGTCGGGGGGCGGGAGCGGGAATCGGGTCGGGTCTGGAGGCGGGGGGGAGCGGGAGTCGGGTCGGGTCGGGTCGGGTCGGGTCCGGTCCGGGGGGGGGGAGCGGATGTCGGGTCCGGTCCGGAGGCAGGGGGCGGGGGGGGGGAGCGGGTGTCGGGTCTGGTTGGGGCGGGGGGGGGGGGCGGAGCAGGAGCTGGCTGTGGGAGGAGCTTATTCATGTGAGGCCATTGGGCCAGGGCTAGGGGCTGCGTGCTTCGGGCCCCTCCCACACAGTTTTGGGCGCCTGGAGCTACTGCACTTGCGTGCCCACTGTAGCACGCATGTGCAGAGGTCCCGGCACTGTTTTCAGCGCAGGGACCTGGCTCCGCACCCCCACAGCTCGTGCTGCGCTGCGCCGAGGGCCAGAGGACCTGCAGGGAGGTGGAGAATACCGAGGATTTTTTTAGGCGCACTTTGTGGCGCGAAAAACGGGCGTCCAGGGACTGCGCCGTTCTAGGCGCATGTGGAAACTTGGGCCCTATGAGTTATTCTTATTCAAACTTCCAAGTGATCTTGAACCACAACAGCTAAAAGTCTTCCTACTCTTTGGTGAGGTATCCCTGGCAAGGTTAGAAACATAGAAAATAGGTGCAGGAGTAGGCCATTCGACCCTTCGAGCCTGTACCACCATTCAATATGATCATGGCTGATCATGAAACTTCAGTACCCCATTCCTGCCTTTTCTCCATACCCCCTGATCCCGTTAGCCATAAGGGTCAAATCTAACTCCCTTTTCAATATCTAATGAACTGGCCTCAACAACTTTCTGTGGTAGAGAATTCCACAGGTTCACAACTCTCTGAGTGAAGCAGCTTCTCCTCATCTCGGGCCTAAATGGCTTACCACTTATCCTTAGACTGTGACCCCTGGTTCTGGACTTCCCCAACACTGAGAAGATTCTTCCTGCATCTAACCTGTCAAATCCCGTCAGAATTTTATATGTTTCTATGAGATCCCCTCTCATTTTTCTAAATTCCAGTGAATATAAGCCAAGACGATCCAGTCTTTCTTCATATGTCAGTCCTGCCATCCCAGGAATCAGTCTGGTGAACCTTCGCTACACTCCCTCAATAGCAAGAATGTCCTTCCTCTCTTCCTCACATTAGGAGACCAAAACTGTACACAATATTCAAGGTGTGGCCTCACCAAGGCTCTGTACAACTGCAGTAAGACCTCCCTGCTCCTATACACAAATCCTCTCGCTATGAAGGCCAACATGCCATTTGCCTTCTTCACCACCTGCTGTTACTGCATGCCAACTTTCAATGACTGATGTACCTTGACAACCAGGTCTCGTTGCACCTCCCCTTTTCCTAATCTGTCACCATTCAGATAATATTCTGCCTTCGTATTTTTGCCACCAAAGTGGATAACCACACATTTATCTACATTGTACTGCATCTGCCATGCATTTGCCCACTCACCTAACCTGTCCAAGTCATCCTGCAGCCTCTTAATATCCTCCTCACAGCTCACACTGCCACCCAGCTTAGTGTCATCTGCAAACTTGGAGATATTACATTCAATTCCTTTGTCTAAATCATTAATGTATATTGTAAATAGCTGGGGTCCCAGCACTGAACCCTGCGGTACCCCACTAGACACTGCCTGCCATTCTGAAAAGGACCCATTTATTCCTACTCTTTGCTTCCTGTCTGCCAACCAGTTCTCTATCCACCTCAATACATTACCCCCAATACCATGTGCTTTAATTTTGCACACTAATCTCTTGTGTGGGACCTTGTCAAAAGCCATTTGAAAGTCCAAATACACCACATCCACTGGTTCTCCCTTGTCCACTCTACCAGTTACATCCTCAAAAAATTCTCGAAGATTTGTCAAGCATGATTTCCCTTTCATAAATCCATGCTGACTTGGACCGATCCTGTCACTGCTTTCCAAATGCGTTGCTATTACATCTTTAATAATTGATTCCAACATTTTCCCCATTACCAATGTCAGGCTAACCGGTCTATAATTCCGTTTTCTCTCTCCCTCCTTTTTTAAAAAGTGGGGTTACATTAGCTACCCTCCAGTCCATAGGAACTGATCCAGAGTCTATAGAATGTTGGAAAATGATCACTATTGCATCCACTCTTTCTAGGGCCACTTCCTTAAGTACTCTGGGATGCAAACTATCAGGCCCTGGGGATGTATCGGCCTTTAATCCCATCAATTTCCCTAACACAATTTCCTGACTATTAAGGATTTCCTTCAGTTCCTCCTTCTCGTTAGACCCTCGGTCCCCTAATATTTCCAGAAGGTTATTTGTGTCTTCCTTAGTGAAGATAGAACCAAAGTATTTGTTTCATTGGTCTGCCATTTCTTTGTTCCCCATTATAAATTCACCTGATTCTGACTGCAAGAGACCGACATTTGTCTTCACTAATCTTTTTCTCTTCACATATCCATAGTAGCTTTTGCAGTCAGTTTTTTATATTCCCTGCAAGCTTCCTCTCATACTCTATTTTCCCCCTCCTAATTAAACCCTTTGTCCTTCTCTGCTGAATTCTAAATTTCTCCCAGTCCTCAGGTCTGCTACTTTTTCTGGTCAATTTATATGCCTTTTCCTTGCATTTAACACTATCCCTAATTTCCCTTGTTCGCCACATTTGAGCCACCTTCCCTGTTTTCTTTAATGCCAGACAGGGATGTACAATTGTTGAAGATCATCCATGTGATCTTTAAATGTCTGCCATTGCCTATCCACCGTCAACCCTTTAAGTATCATTCGCCAGTCTATCTTAGCCAATTCACGTCTCATATCATCGAAGTTACCTTTCATTAAGTTCAGGACGCAAGTCTCTGAATTTACTGTGTCACTCTTCATCTTAATGAAGAATTATACCGTATTATGGACACTGTTCCCCAAGGGGCCTCACACAACAAGATTGCTAATTAATCCTCTCTCATTATACAACACCCAGTCTAGGATGGTCAGCTCTCTAGTTGGTTCCTCGACATATTCGTATGCGCGATAGAAAACCATCCCTTATACACTCCAGGAAATCCTCCTCCACCGTATTGCTACCAGTTTGGTTAGCCCAATCTATATGTAGAGTAAAGTCACCCATGATAACTGCTGTACCTTTATTGCACGCATCCCTAATTTCCTGTTTGATGCCATCCCCAACCTCACTACTACTGTTTGGTGGTCTGTACACAACTCCCACGAGCGTTTTCTGCCTTTTGGTGTTCCGCAGCTCTACCCATACAGATTCCACATCATCCAAGCTAAAGTCCTTCCTCACTATTGTGTTAATCTCCTCTTTAACCAGTAATGCGATCCCACCTCCTTTTCCTTTCTGTCTAGTTGAGGAATGAGTTTGAGGAATTCTACGCAAATAGCAAACTGATTTTTTTTAAATATTCGTTCCGAGTTGTGGGCATCGCTGGCAAGGTCAGCATTCATTGCCCAGCCCCAATTGCCCTTGAGAATGTGGTGGTGAGCCGCCTTCTTGAACCACTGATGACCTTGTGGTGAAAGTACTCCCACAGGGCTGTTAGGAAGGGAGTTACAGGATTTTAACCCAGCGCCGATGAAGGAACGGTGACATATTTCCAACTCAGGATGGTGTGTAACTTGGGTGGGGAACTTGCAGCTAGTGGTGTTCCCATGCGCGTACTGCCCTTGTCCTTCTCGGTGGTAGAGGTCGCAGGTTTGGGAGGTGCTGCTGAAGAAGCCTTGGCGAGTAGCTTGGCGAATGGTTTATAACGAATTATTGCTAATTCAGGTAAACATGCACACATAACGTAAGGCCATTTGGACTGTCCTTAAAAAGAGTTGAATTTCCCTTTCAAAGTTTTGTTGCACTTTTTCTGTTCATGCTGGTGCACCGTTCCACAGGCACTGTCCATCCTCTACTGCCTTGCCCAAGTGGTCATTCTTCATATATGTGTGAGTAGACGGTAAGAGATGTCAGACTACACAATCCCAAGGTGCTTCATGGCTGAGCTAAAACCGTTCTCGCACTTTCTGTTCAACTAGGGCACTGGGTCAGAAAGTTGTGGGTTCAAGTCCCACTCCAGGGACTAGAGCACAGAAATCAAGGCTGACACTTCAGTGCAGTGCTGAGGGAGCGCTGCACTGTTGGAGGTGCCGTCTTTCAGATGAGACATTAAACCGAGGCCCTGTCTGCTCTCTCGGGTGGACGTCAAAGGTCCTATGGCATGATTTCGAAGAAGAACAGGGGAGTTATCCCCGGTGTCCTGGCCAATATTTATCCCTCAATCAACATAACAAAAACAGATTATCTGGTGATAACCACATTGCTGTTTGTGGGAGCTTGTTGTGCGTGATTTGGCTGCAACCTTTCCCAGATTACAACAATGACTACACTCCTAAAGCACTTTGAGACGTCCGGTGGTCGTGAAAGGCGCTACATAAATCCAAGTCTTTCTTTCTTTGTCAGGAGTAAGAGGCCAGGTGATATCTCGCCCTTTCCCCCCGTGTAGCACAGGAGCACTGAAGTGAATTATAGCGCTACTTAGGCCGAGAAGATTTAACTCACCACAGACCAGTACCCACATCTGTGATTTTTCTGCTACAATTGCCTCAATTGCACTCTGGCGCAGCATTCACCAACTCAGGAAGATCAGGAAAGCATCCCTATTGGGACATTTTAACATCTCCTGTAATTTCCTGGAGCAACGAGGAGGGCGGCAGGGGTGGGGGGCGGAGGGATTTATTTTTAGAAAGCCTCACGCTAGCAGTGGAAAGCGAGGATAGAGTGCAAGTGAGCCACATTCTATTAATCATACTGACAGTAGGTATGAAAGGAATCCACTCGTCACAACAAAAGGGAACCTTTGCGGGATTCAATTTTACACCAGTCCCGGGTTCCAGTACAATACCTGAATGGCACGCTCTTCTATCAGAGCTTTTGCGCTTAATTCAAGGCAACCACGTAAGCAAAGTGAAGCTGTTTCTCCGGAGAAGCCCATTACCTGTAGGCGGAATCATTCCCGGGGACATTAGGCCGGGGACAGTGTGCGGCATGATGTGGGAATTCTCGGGAGATGTAACGCTCTGGGACCGTTTGGGAGGTCTTCCAGGTCTTGAACTGGAAAAAAAGAGAAGAGTAATATTTAAAAAAAAATACACACTTTAAATTCAGTGAGCATCCACATTAGTAGCAACATTTCTGAAGTTTTTGAAAGTGCTGGGAGAGACTGTAAATAAACTTATTTCAAGGGCGATTGCTTTTTCACTAGATGTAATAGACTGCCTTTACTAATTAGATTACATGCTGAATTCATTTCTTTCATAAAGATCAGCCACTGTTAATGCATTATTCATAGCTCGTACCTCGTTACCTGATTCTCAGTATTAATATCTATACATGTTAGAATTGCCTAGTTTGCATATGCTAAAATTCGACATGGAGCTTTCAGCTTGAAAATTATGCTCTAACTTGTAATAATTACTGCAGTTAGCTTGATATTGATTTATGGGATTTTTAAAAGTCAAATATGTGTAGTAGTTTAAATGAATGCTATTTTAGGATTCTGTGGGAAATTAAAAGGCAATGTCAGCCTTAGGAAATCTGTTCCCACTTCTTTGCACATTTTTAATCCGACAATTAGCTAGGAGGAGAAAGAAAATGAACGAGGGAGGGGGCGGGGAGTCCTGTACATGGCAAATTCAACCCAGCTTTTCAAACAGTGGCTGCTGCCTCCTGGCTAGAATTCTCTGGTCTCCAGGCTAGTGTGACTGTCTGAGGAAAAAAACACTGCCGTTATGCTATGTTTTTTGGTGGCAAGCCATTAAATATATTAAATGTATTATATGCCCACGCATGTACACGTTAATATTTGCTGAGGCTATGGTACTCATGTAAACCTTTAAGAGGTCAGTTTTAAGCCTTTCTCACCGGGCAGGAAGCGTTGGCTTCAATGGCGAGAAAATCAATGGGGCGGGGTTAAAAAAACGGACAGCCAATTAGCGGTCACCCGGTTTCCATCCGGTATGATCATTTGAAAAGCAGCCCTCTCGTCAAGAAGAACTGCCATTGCATAACAATATCATAAATGCATACAAGAAGAACATGTTTACAATGCTGCTGTACAGAGTCCACTCGGTTGCCTCAAATCTGCCACCAAGCTCATGGTCTACAGGGCTGTAGTAATACCCACCCTCCTGTATAGCTCAGAGACATGGACCATGTAAGTAGACACCTCAAGTCGCTGGAGAAATACCACCAACGATGTCTCCGCAAGATCCTGCAAATCCCCTGGGAGGACAGATGTACCAACATTAGCGTCCTCGACCAGGCCAACATCCCCAGCATTGAAGCACTGACCACACTCGATCAGCACCGCTGGGCAGGCCACATTGTTTGAATGCCTGACACAAGATTCCCAAAGCAAGCGCTCTACTCGGAACTCCTTCATGGCAAATGAGTCAAAGGTGGGCAGAAGAAACGTTTCAAGGCCTCCCTGATAAAGTGCAACATCCCCACTGATACCTGGGAGTCCCTGGCCCAAGACCGCCCGAAGTGGAGGAAGTGCATCTGGAAGGGCACTGAGCACCTCGAGTCTCATCACCGAGAGCATGCAGAAATCAAGCGCAGGCAGCGGAAAGAGCGTGCGGCAAACCTGTCCCACCCACCCCTTCCCTCAACGGCTATCTGTCCCACCTGCGACAGGGACTATGTTTCTCGTATTAGACTGTTCAGTCACCTAAGGACTCATTTTTAGAGTGGAAGCAAGTCTTCCTCGATTCCGAGAGACTGCCTATGATGATGATGATGATGATGATGACAGAGTGCACAGAGCAGTTGTTCCCCTATGTTGGAATTTTGTTTTTAAATAACTCATCTGCCAATCTCCATCATTAGTCCTCAAAATTAATAATTCTGCTTGGGAGCACTGGACTCTGTTGAACACAAGTTTAGGAGGCAAGACGAAAAATAACATCAAGTCATCGATGAAGTGTCACAGAATAGTCTTGAAGCAAGTGAGGACCAGATAATTTTTTTTATAATTTAGCCATGCTTGTGACTGAATTAGTGTCAGACCCAAAGGTCTGTTACTGGCCAGAGCAGAGAGCAGTTATGCCCTAGCAGTTAGACGTGCACTATCTAATTGTTAGTCTAACTCGCATCATCAAGCAACTCTCATATACTTATATGGAATTAGGTCGCAGATCAGCTATTATTTCATTGAATGGTGGAACAGACTCGAGGGGCTAAATGGCCTACCCCTGTTCCTATGTGCATTTTTCACACATCTATCAGCGAGAGGCAAATCATTTAAAGGTTGCGACAGTTTTTCCACAATTTATGATGCCATCATCGAGGAAGACTTGCTTCCATTCTAAAAGTGAGTTCTCAGGTGGCTGTACAGTCCAATGTGGGAATTACAGTCTCTGTCACAGGCGGGGCAGGCAGTGGTTGGAGGAAAGGGTGGATGGGGAGCCTGGTTTGCCGCACGCTCCTTCTGCTGTCTGCGCTTGATTTCTGCATGCTCTCGGCGACGAGACTCGAGGTGCTCAACGCCCTCCTGGATTACCTTCCTCCACTTTGGGCAGTCTTGGGTCAGGGATTCCCAAGTGCCAGTGCTGAGGTTGCATTTTATCAAGGAGGCTTTGAGGGTGTCCTTGAAACGTTTCCTCTGCCCACCTGAGGCTCACTTGATGTGCAGGCGTTCCGAGTAGAGCGCTTGCTTAGGGATTTATGATCTAAATCAATGCTTACCCCTCCCTATCTCTGTAATCTTCTTCAGCCCCACAACCCTCCAAGATAGCGGCCCTCTTGAGCATCCCTGAATATAACTGCTCGACCATTGATGGCCGTGCCTTCAGCTTCCTGGGCCCTAAGCTCTGGAACTCCCTATTTAAACCTCTCCGCCACTCTACCTCTCTTTCCTCCTTCAAGACGATCCTTAAAACCTCCCTGTTTGACCAAGTTTTTGGTCATCTGCTGTAATTTCTTCTTAACTGGCTCGGTGTCAAATTTACTTGTTTTGTCTTATAACACTCTTGTGAAGCGCCTTGAGATGTTTTAGTACATTAAAGGCACTATATAAATATAAGTTGTTGTTGTTGTTGATCGGAACATGCTTAAGATCTTTTCCATTGTCCCTCTATGCCGATTTAAAAAAAATGAATAGCAACCTAACTCCCCCCTGACAAAACCACTCAAAACAAAATCACTAAATTACAAGTGCCAGACCTATTTTTTTAATGTTAGACTGTAAAACGGAGAAGAAAAATCATCCACTATTCTCCCTGTTAAGTATGTTTTGGGGGGTTTTTTGGCTATTGAAATTCATTGGTGCCATATTGTTGAATATCTACATGAAAAAAAAATTGCTGTGATCTCCCCCACGCTAAGAAAATCAACAGAATCCACTCCAGAACAGGAGGAAAAACTTCCATGTCTGTAAGTATCCTGCTTTACAGTAATTCTAATAAAGGTCATGAAGACGGGTTTGTGCTATGAATATTTTATTGACTCAAATGTGCCACAACCTGGAGTACTGCAATATCGCTTTACATGGTTCTGAATATGCTCATGATATCATTTTCATCCTAAGTATAAGTGCCATGACTTCCCTAGGATGATAAACATTTGAAGTGTATGATGAATCATAATGTCAAATGGAGCCTGCCTCAACAGCAGAGGCAAAATATATTTTTGTGTGTCGTTCAGGGGACATGTTGTACTCCTGACAACCATTTCACACATGCAGCAAAGGCCATTCACAAAAAAAGGGAGGGCGCCGTTTGGGCAAGAATTTTCTGGGCATGATTTATGAAGCGTTTAGAAAGTGCGCTGTTTGACATGAGGAAAAGGAGCGCTGTCCTTATAGTGGCCTGTGTGAAGAAACTTGTCAAGCCTCATGGGGATACTATTAACTTGTCAAGTAACATACTTACTCGCTTGGTACTGATTTTAACGTTTTCATCAGTTTTGAAGTAAAGCTTTCTTTTTAAAAAAATTCCAGGCCTGAAGAGAAGTAAATATGTGAGGCTGAGCATGTGTTGTGAGTCCGTAACATAGTAAGGCCTGATCCAAGTTTCACTCTGTGTGGTTCATATGACCCTTAAGCCCTTAACAATTGGGTCACGGCTTGTATCAAGCCTCCAGCCACCATTTAATGTCAAGATTGATATTTTTTTTTGATGATCAACTTTCCTGTTTGTGTATTTTTCCTATTTCCACCTGCTCTCTGTTGCTGCTTACTTTTCAATTGCTGCCATTATGGTCCCCAAGTAGATTTTAGCTATTTATGGCGGAATATTGTTTTCGGTCATGCAGCAAACTCGTGACTGCATTCTTTATACTCAAGTTTACGGTTTCACTATAAGTCAAGCACAGAGGAAACCTTCTCTTCACTCCCAAGCCCTAGGATCTAACAGGTTATTATTTATTTCAGAAAAGATTAAATCATAATATTAACTATCCTAGGTGAAAGAAAGAACTTGCATTTATATAGCATCTTTCATGACCTCAGGATGTCCCAAAGCACTTTACAACCAAAGGGGAAAAAAAAGGCATTAGAATTCCTGTTTAAAAAAGACTCCACTGTGTTCTGCATGTTTGCTTTTAGCTCTGTATTGGACGCTGTATTGCTTAGACGTTAAAAAAAAAGATGATGTTTAATTTTATACTGAAATCCAAGATTTGTTAAGGACAGAAATAGTCACTCCTTTGAAAAATCACAGGTATGTATGCGCTATTTTTGAAGTGTAGTCACTGTTGTATTGTAGAAAGCCATGCAGTCAATTTGCGCACAGCAAGGTCATACTGAGATAATAACCAGATCGATGCTGGTTGAGGGATAAAAATTGGCCAGGACACGGGGGGTGAACTCCCCTACTCTTCTTCTAAATAGTGCCATAGGATCTTTTACATCCACCCAATAAGGTAGACAGGGCCTCAGTTTAACGTCTCAGCCAAACGATGGCACCTCCAACCGTGCAGTGTTCCCTCAGCACTGCACTGGAATGTCAGCTGAGATTACGTGTTCAAGTCTCTGGAGTGGAGCTGGGTCCCACAAATCTTCTGACTATGTACGTTATGACCAGATGCAAAGTCACAAAATACACTGGCTGAAAATTCTATGTGTAAGTAGCAATGCTATTCGTTGTGGCCACACTGAATATTTTACTATTAATCAGGGTGAGACAAGAGCTCCTAGTTATGCCAATGTAAACACATTTCTTAATCACTTAGCTGTTAGCATTTCCTTCTTGGACAGCATTGGTATCAAAACATTTGTGCAGAAGATTTCAACTTAGACAAACATGTATTCATGAATTTCAGTCTTAATGTAAAATAATAGTGAGCCATGCATCTTCAATAAAGGTACTAAGGGCCATTATGGACAGGACATCATTCAGGCAGCAGATCGGGTGTGCTGACCTCCACACGTACGAATTCCCAATGTGCGTTCCTGTTGCTCTAAGCTCTACAGAAGGAACATTAAACCACTCTATCCCCTGATAATTCAGTCGGTTGATCCAGTGAGTGGCTGAAGGAGTCGATGCCTTCAAGAGAGGGAAGAACATTGGCAACTTGCGTTTTAAAGTAAAGCTTTTACAGCCACCAGTGGGTCAGAACTGCTCAGCAGCACAGCTTTGAAACTGCAGCGCAGGCTAAGGTTCATTTTTACCAACGAAACCACAGTAGTCTCTAAAATGTCAGCAAATATAAATTCAAGATAATTTATAACTCGTGTATTGTCCTGCTGCAAAGGTGGTGTGATCTTAGAGGTAATTAAAGATTAAAGGAACTGCATGCAGTGAACCCTTACACAATGGCCATTGTTGAAATTCCCATTATACTTCAGACAGTAAATGGACAAACAATAAGCTTTGTTTCCTTCAGAACTCTGCACCTGACCTCTTTGTAGCACATATAACCCTTTGAGTACCGAGTTTCCGTCATTATTTTCATAAAAACGCACGCATTTCCTTTCGTAGAACACCTGTAGAAGCGATTGGCCATTTCAAATGGCTTCAGAAAGAGCGAAACAAACACGAGACCATGTCTTGATTGGCAACATCAGCAAAATGCAGGAATGGAACTCTCCTGCCTTTCAGCAGCCAGTGTAAGTGCTTGCTGATGCATTGGCAAAATTCTAATTTTAATGTTTTTTTTTGGTCGTGACCCTATTTCTCAATGACGGTTAATTACTAATATAGAAAAATGTGCTTCTCCCTTCACTCTTGAAGATATTGACTCATGAAGGATAATTTTAACACACCCACCTTCCACCTTCGCCGGACAAGAAAGATTGGTGGCGGGGAGGGTGGGGGGGCGGGGGGGCGGGGTGTAATATTTCCTGACCAATATTTATCCCTCAATCAACATCACTAAAACAGATTATCTGGTCATTATCACATTGCTGTTTGTGGGAGATTGCTGTGCGCAAATTGGCTGCCGCGTTTCCCACATTACAACAGTGACTGTACTTCCAAAAAGTACTTTATTGACTGTAAAGCGAGATTTGGGACACCCTGAGGTTGTGAAAGGTACTATATAAATGCAAGTCTTTCTTTAAATTGGTAAATTTGCAAAATTCGATCCCAGCCCACCAGAAACGCACCTTCTTCCATCTTAACTGCGGCGTGTTTCGGTAGTCCGAAAAACCCAATCTGGAGAGATGGAACCGTCATGACAATATGTCAATAAGGCTCCGTTCCTAATATTTTGGCAGCTGTTTTGAATTTAATGCTGCTTCTCCAGGTTTCCCAGGGCTCTGGAAACCCGACAGCAAAAGGGAGGCGGAAGCTGTCGGATAGATCAGCTGAGTGCTGTTTATAGCACTGCTCGTGGGCCAGGAGCAGCAAGAGTGCTTATCCATCCCCTCCCCCCAACTAATACCTCAAGCAAAGCACCTGCCATGATCGACCAACATCCCCCTACCCCCCGCCCCACCAACCTGTGACGTTTCCCAGTCCCTCCTCCCTTCTGATGGCCGGTTCGTATACCCCCCCACCATACCCCCTGCAACTCCCAATCTATCTTGGTTGCTGTGAACCATCCCCAAGGGTCCCTGGCTGCAACTTTCTACACCACTGGCTCTCCCGCCTGACAGCCGGGCATCCTGTCAATCTGGCTGGCTGCTGCCGGACGGCAAAACGAGTAGAAAAATGTGAATGAGGTGATGCCGAATCCGCGTTCCCCACTTTTCCAGGTTTGCCCCCTGCAAACATGTTCCTCCGCTCCCTTCCTGTCTCCCCATAAATGTCAGGGCCATGGAATATAATTCCACAGATGCATTGGAAAACCTCTGTAATCTCAACCATTCTTCACATGTGACTCTGGACAGTGAGTGACTACAGGTTGTGGGAGCATCAGAAGTTGTCCTCACACAATGGCCCCAAGTTTCCACACGCTACAAAACGGGCGCCCCTCCGAGCTGGGCACCCATTTTTCGCGCCGAAAACCGCACCTGAAAAAAAAACATGCGATTCTGGAGCGCCCTGCAGCTCCATGGCAGCTTGGCGCAGTGCCCAGGGGGCGGAGCCTACCACTCACGCAGATTTTGTAAGTGGGAGGGGGCGGGTACCATTTAAATTAGTTTTTTTCATGCCGGCAACGCTGCGCGTGCGCGTTGGAGCGTTCGCGCACGCGCAGTGTAAAGGAAACATTGGCACTCGGCCATTTTTGTAGTTCTTTGTAGCTGTTTAATTTTTGAACATTTTTTAATAAAAGCACATTGCCATCAGCACATCAGCACTGAGGCTTCTTGCCCTCAAGTGGAAGGCTGCACAAATGCCTGTTTACTGCCTGCCTGCCCCTCCCTCCCTCCCTCCCGTTCGCGGGAACGATGCCACACCGCTGAGCTGACTGAACCTGCCTGAAGCACTTTCACACAGGTAGGAAGATGGTTTATTTAATCTTTTCTTTGCTTATAAATGTTTATTCAGGTTGGATTTATTTGTATAATATTTGTAGAAGTATAAATAAGGATTTATTGTAGAATTTAATCACTTCCCTTCCCCCCACCTCGTTCCGGACGCCTAATTTGTAACCTGCGCCTGATTTTTTTATGTGTAGACAAGGTTTTTTCAGTTCTACAAAAATCTTCACTTGCTCCATTCTAAGTTAGTTTGGAGTACGTTTTCACTGTGGAAACTTTGAAATCAGGCGTCAGTGGCCGGACACGCCCCCTTTTGAAGAAAAAATTCTGTTCCAAAGTGAAACTGTTCTAACTGACTAGAACTGCAGAAAAGACATTTTGGAGAATTGCGATTTCTAAGATAGTCCGTTCTCCACCAGTTGCTCCTAAAAATCAGGCGCAAATCCTGTGGAAACTTGGGGCCATAGTTTCTACACTGCTTTGCTCGAACAGGAATCATTGACTGGAGATCGGGAGTGGAAACCCTGGCTGTCTTTTTTCCACTCCTTAATCCAGCGGCACTGAGGCAAATTCCAATATCTCCACCATCACCTCAGTGGAGATCAGTTGAGTCAATATGGCCCACCAAACACCCCTGAGTTCTTCCTGATCGATGTGAATCAGTACCACAAAAAGTCATCCATTTACCCACTGAGCCTTCAGCTGTCTAGTCGCTAAGCTCTGGAATTCCATCCCTACACTTCTCCGCCTCACTATCTCTCTCTCTCTAGCTTTAACACATCTGTTTAAGAACTACCTCCACCTGTCCTAATATCTCCTTATGTGGCTCAGTGTCAAATTTTGTTTGATAATCGCTCCTGTTTTTTAAATTCGTTCCTGGGATGTGGGCATCGCTGGCAAGGCTGGCATTTATTGCCCATCCCTAATTGCTCTTGAGAAGGTGGTGGTGAGCTGCCTTCTTGAACTGCTGCAGTCTGTGTGGTGAAGGTACTCCCACAGTGCTGTTAGGAAGGCAGTTCCAGGATTTTGACACACCCTTGAAGCGCTTTGGGATGTTTTACTGTGTTAAAGGCGCTAAATAAATGTAAGTTATTGTTCATGAGGTATTTAGGTATTTAAATACCTAACTCTTGAATTAGTAGCCACTTTTTCTAATTTATTTGGTACAGGAATAAAAATAGTGCACTCTGATCTGACTAGGGTCATTAATAAGTCAATTCTGCTTCAGTGTTAAGCACTGCTACAGGTCTCTTAGGGTCAAAAAGGGATGTGCTAATGCAGTTCAACATCAAGTGAGTGCTCAGTACGACTGACCTTATCTCATGGTACCAAAATAAGCTGCAGCTGTAACCACTAGGCAAACAGCGCAAGATATTTCTTGCAATAAAGCAATCCACTTCTCTGTCTAATCACCTTCCATTTTCATTTTTCCTTTTTTTATTCCCACAGTTTGACATAGAATGTTCTCACGCTAAAAACACCGACACTCTGAGACTTCTTGTCATGACATTCATGACCATTTATAGTGCAGGAAAGGACACTGATAAGTTAAGCGTATATACATGAGAAATTGTTACATGGAAAGCAATTTCCCCAATGACTGATCGCTAGAGAGCATGATATCACTGTAGGCCAATCACATTACACAGTGGTTAGTCTGAGACTTACCTCAGTAAACAAATAGTGCTTGGTCACCGGAATTGGATACAAACTATTACATATGGCTTTAGGATTCAAACGTCAAAATGACCTCAGTCAAATTTTGCATATATGACAAGCACCTTTTTTTTAAAAACCATCTCAAAGTATAATCAACACAGGAGCTACTACTGTCTCATGTAATCCTCATCAGTTGGGAGGAGGATTTGACACTCTTTAAAAAGCAAACATCTGGCAGGGAAAAAACGATCCACAAGAGATAGCAGTAGTTTAGGTTTTCAGAGAGAACCATCCCAACTTGTCTCGGAACCACCAACTTTCCCAACACAACACGTCCCCCCACCCCCCAACCTCTCCCATCCCAGAACGCTGCAGAAAATCCTGCTTTTTTTAGAACTGTATCAGATAAATATATATTCAAAAGTTTGAATATAAAATTGTGGCAACACCCTTCAGCCAAGGGGACGACACTTCCCATCAGTTTTAATGCATGCCATGTATAGTAGACAACAGAATATATTTATGTATTGATATATGATTGCACTATGCTAATGGAATATTGATGTAGGTGCATATTGGGGAAATACTGAAGACACTATAATATGTTGCAGTGAAGCAGCATTCCAGGGACAACTAACTGCAAGAACAGCTGAAAGAGTCTACAAATTTTATGCCCAATGTACACACACGGCAACATTTGCGTATTATTAAACTATATTACGCTAATATGCAATTGACTAGTGTGCATATTGTTTAAACGGTATCAAAGGAAGCTGAGATAAAGTGGAACAAATATAAGCTTTTAACTTATTGACATTAGATTCAACTAGGAACATCTGTGCGCTGCTTATATAGCAAGTGAGGGACAGGCTTCTGTTTACTTGGGAGATAATCGTGAGGTTTATATTTCTGGATTTAATTTTTTGAACAAAAACAAGCTACTGTACCTCCAGGGCCCATTGCAGCAGTCGGTTATAAATGCAGCATTTCTCCTTTCTTGTTTTTGTAACCATGGTGAGACAATAGAGCCCGAACTTTCGCTGAACCTTGCTCCTTTAATGGACTGGGTCCATGTTGACCCAGCAATGCAGGTTCGAACCTGATACCATCACACAAACTGCTGGTAAAGCAATCAGATTAAAGAGAAACTACACTCAATTACATTCCTAATTTCAACACAACAAAGTCATTGTCATTAGAGAAAGATGGACTGCATCAATTAATCACTCGCTTTTTTTTTCAAATGCGTTTTTTTATTCTTTTAAAAGGGCACTACAATTAGGTAAAATGATCAATGAAAGAGTGCTATGCACACAGGCTTTGAACTACCAGAAAATACACACTGTTAATCCATGTTTTAAATCATAATTATGTCATCCAAAGGAACCAGCAAAAAGTCATCATTAGTACTTTTGACGTGGATAAATTATTAAAATATGACTGAAAGTGCCCGAATGAGAAGCACTCATTTCCCTGTCTCGATAAAGAGAAGGGAGTATGGGGGAGGGGGGGTGGTTTATCGACCACTATTCAACTACAGCCGCAGGAGATTTTTATGACCGAATTAATGAAGAGCAACAACAACCTGTATTTATATAGCGCCATTAACATAGTGAATTGTCTCAAGGTGCTTCACAGGAGTATTGTAGGTAAATCTGGAGTTCTGGAATCCAGAATTTTCCAGAATCCGGAGATCGGACCGATCGCAGGGTCGCCCGGAATCCGTGAAATGTTCTGGAATTTGGACCCTGCCAACCTCGGGGCCCTGTCGTTGCCTGACCTCTGGCCTCGCCTCGCCGCCGACCCACTCGAACACCTCCTCCGCGACGGGGCCGGCCCAAACAGCTCCTCGGCGGGGCCCCACCCAAACACCTCCTCTTTGGTGGGGCCCCGCCCAAACACCTCCTCTTTGGTGGGGCCCCGCCCGAACACCTCCTCCTCGGCGGGACCCGCCCGAACACCTCCTCCTCGGTGGGACCCGCCCGAACACCTCCTCCTCGGTGGGACCCGCCCGAACATCTCCTCCTCAACGGGCCACGCCCAAACACCTGCTCCTCGGCGGGACCCGCCCGAACACTTCCTTCTCAGTGGGACCCGCCCAAACACCTCCTCCTCGGTGGGAACTGCCCAAACATCTCCTCCTCGGCGGGGCCCCACTCAACAACCTCATTGACGAGGCTGGCCGGCCTGAACACCTCCTCTTTGGTGGGGCCCCGCCCAAACACCTCCTCCTCGGTGGGACCCGCCCAAACACCACCAATTAGAGGAACGCAGACATCTCGGGGCGGTTGCGGGGCTGGAGGAGATTACAGAGATAGGGAGGGGCGAGGCCATGGAGGGATTTGAAAATAAGGATGAGAATTCTGAAATTGAACGGAAGCCAATGTAGGTCAGCGAGCACAGGGGTGGAGGGCGAGACTTGGTGCGAGTTAGGACATGGGAGTTAATGAAAAAAAGATCATCATTACTCCTCTTCTAATTTAAAGAGACAAGGCCACCAATATACAGCGGGAGATGTCAGCATGGATGTTAATGTGGTCCTTTTGGTGGTTTTGGAAACCTATGAAATGGCACCGATAATATAACCTGATTGTAGCACATTATACCCTATATGATATGTGGTACAGTGGTAACAATCGACCATCATTTTTTAACATCGGTCGGGTGTCGGACATGTATGGAAACCCATCTTCATGTTTAAGAATCTCCAACCTAACCATTGAGAAATTCACACCCGTAGAATGTGCCCAATACAGAGTGCCCATTCTGAGGGTAATTTTCACTTGCATTGACTTGAACAGAAAGCTGTATAGTAGATCCACTACCGCCACTTATCCAAGGTATAGAGAGCTTAAGTGCAGGTTGGCAGAACCAAGACTGAGGTACAGGAAGGAGTACTGCTGGGGTTTAAACAGATAAAACTGTGCAGAGCAATGGTAAGCTTCCACTGCTTTTCCAGCTAGTATTGCCCGATGTTAGGCCACCAGCTTACAGGGTTATCGAGATGAGCAGAAAGAATCCCAACCCTCAGAACCAAGTTTCGGTTTCATTAATGAGCTGATCCCAGGTTGGCTGATCAATCATCAACAATGGCCGGCAGTACTTCAGACCTGCCTGGTTCACATGGCAAATCAAGTTAACTTGGTTGCAAGATTTCATTGTGAAGGTGTTTCATGTCAACTCTGAGGAGACCCTGCTAACTTTCACTCCCAAAGAGGATAGTCACTGGCATCTATGGTGTCAGCTGTGGCTCAGATGGTAGCACTCTCGCCTCTGTCGCCTCAGTATTAGAAGGCGTGGGTTCAAGTCCCACTCCAAAAACTTGAGTGCAAAAAATCTCGGCTGACACTCCAGTGCAGTACTGAGGGAGGGCTGCACTGTCGGAGGTGCCATCTTTCAGATGAGACGTTAAAACCAAGACTCTGACTGCCCTCTCAGATGGGTGTAAAGGATCCCATTGTACTATTTTGGAGAAGAGCAGGGGAATCCTAGCCAACATTTATCTCTCAACCAACTGCCCTTCAAAAATACTGCATTGGCTGTAAAGGGCTTTGGGATGTCCTGAGGTTGTGAAAGACGCTACATAAATGCAAGTCTTTCTTTCTTCCTTGCATAGTAATCAGGAGAGAATTTATTCATACATGTGAAAACTATAAACCATACAGGACTGATCATTCAGCAAAGTCAGCTCAATAATCTGCTAAAAGTTCCAATCATGACCTATTGGTCCACTGAACTGCTTTCAGTAGATATTAATTGGATACAGAAGGTTGGTGGGGGTTACGACAGTTAAGGATAATCAAGCACTTTGAGCGCCTGCTCCTCCTCACTAAACATCAGACATTTAGAGCATTCAAAGCAAATGGAATCGACTTTCACTTGACACTCAAGCACCAAATGGGCATTTCAGACTGGGCACCCATTCTAGAAACTGTTCGGTTATCATTGCCATGGAAATGAAAACGGACGCTTTCCACACTGCAATGCCAGTCTTACACCAGGGTGGCAAGTTGACGATCAATCCCAATAATTCCTATGTGAAATTTGCCATAGAGCAATACGTTGTGGAACCAACCAGAGAGCAGACTATTTTAGATCTGGTAATGTGTAACAAGTCTGGATTAAGTAATGATCTTGTAGTGAAGGATCCTCTTGGGAATAGTGATCATAGCATGGTAGAATTTCAAATTCAGTTTGAGGGTGAGAAAGCTAGGTCTCAAACGAGTGTCCTGAACTTAAATAAGGGTAATTACAAAGGTATAAAGGCAGAGTTGATTAAAGTGGACTGGGAAAATATATCGGAGTAAGACTGTAGAAAAGCAGTGGCAAACATTGAAGGAGATATTTCATAACTCTCAGCAAATATTTATTCCAGTGAGAAAAAAAGATACTACGGGAAGGATGAACAATCCCTGGCTAACTAAGGAAGTAAAGGATGGTATCAAATTGAAAACAAAGGCATACAATGTTGCGAGGGACAGTGGAAGGGCAGAGGATTGGGAATTTTTTAGAATCCAGCAAAGGATGACTAAAATAATGATAAATACAGAGAAGATAGCATATGAGAGTAAACTAGCAAGAAAGAAACAAACAGCTAGGAAGAGCTTCTACAGCTATATAAAAAGGAAGAGAGTAGCTAAAGTAAACATTGGTCCCTTAGAGGATGAGACTGGAGATTAAACTTAAATGGTGGTGGGGGAAGAGAGTGGGGGAGAGAAGGTGTAGGATGGCTTTGGATGGCCACAGGTAAAGATGTTCAGCAGAGTTCCTGAGGGAGCTGCCATCCCAGGCGCCATCTTGGGCACCTCCAGACTAGATCCAAGGTTGTCCCATCCTCTCTCATCGAACTACAGTACGCAGACGACGCTTGCGTCTGCGCACATTCAGAGGTTGAACTCCAAGCCATCGTCAACACCTTCACCTAGGCATATGAAAGCATGAGCCTTGCACTAAACATCCGTAAGACAAAGGTCCTCCACCAACCTGACCCCGCCACACAGCACTGCCCCCCAGTCATCAAAATCCATGGCACGGCCTTTTTCCATTCCTCGGGAGCCTACTATCAGCAAGGACAGATATTGATGACGAGGTCCAACACCGTCTCCAATGTGCCAGCGCAGTCTTCGGTCACCTGAGGAAGAGAGTGTTTGAAGGCCAGGACCTCAAATCTGGCACCAAGCTTATGGTCTACAGGGCAGTAGTGATACCCGCCTTCCCACATGGCTCAGAGATGTGGACCATATACAGCAGACATCGCAACGCGCTGGAGAAATAACACCAATGCTGCCTCCGCAAGATCCTGCAAATCCACTGGGAGGACAGATGCACCAATGTTAGTATTCTCACACAGGCCAACATCCCCAGCATCGAAGCACTGACCACGCTCGACCAGCTCCGTTGGGTGGGCCAAATCATCCATATGCCCAACACGAGACTCCCTAAGCAAGCACTCTACTCGGAACTCCTACAGGTGGACAGAGGAAATGTTTCACGGACACCCTCAAAGCCTCCTTGATAAAGTACAACATTCCCACTGGCACCTGGGAATCCCTGGCCCAAGACCACCCAAAATGGAGGAAGAGCATCCGAGAGGGCGCTAAGCAAATCGAATCTCATCGCCGAGAGCATGCAGAAATTAAGCACAGACAGCGGAAGGAGCGTGCAGCAAACCAGACTCCCAACCCATTCTTTTCTTGCACCAGTGTCTGCCCCAGCTGCTACAGAGACTGTAATTCCTGCATTGGACTGTACAGTCACCTGAGAATTCACTTCTAGAGTGGAAACAAGTCTTCCTCGATTTCGAGGGACTGCCTATGGTGATGATGATGATGATGATGATGATGATGAGACTAGAGACCTAATAATGGGAAATAGGGATATGGCAGACTTTGAACAAATATTTTGTATCGGTCTTCATGGTAGAGGACATTAAAAACATCCGAATAATTGATAATCAAAAAGCTATTCTGGGTGGGGGGTGCGGGGATTTAAAACAATCACAATCACCAGAGATAAAGGACTAGGCAAACTAATGGGACCAAAGGTGGACAAGTCCCCTGGACCTGATGGCCTGCATCCTCGGGTCTTCAGAGAGGTGGCTGCAGAGATAGTGAATGCATTAGTTGTGATCTACCAAAATTCCCTGAATTTTCCCTGATTTCCCTGGACTCGAAAACTGCAAATGTAACACCCATATTATAGACCAGTTAGCCTAATATCTGTCATTGGGAAAATGCTGGAGTCCATCGTTAAGGAAGTAGTAGCAGGACATTTAGAAAATCATAATGCAGTCAAGCAGAGTCAGCATGGTTTTATGAAAGGGAAATCATGTTTGACAAATTTGCTGGAGTTCTTTGAGGATGTAACGAGTAGGGTGGATAAAGGGGAACCAGTTGATATTGTGTATTTGGATTTCCACAAAGCATCCGATAAGATCCAAAAGGTTACTACACAAGATAAGAGCTTATGGGGTTGGGGGTAATATATTAGCGTGGTTAGAGGATTGGCTAACTAACAGAAAACAGAGAGTCGGGATAATTGGGTCATTTTCAGGTTAGCAAACTGTAACTAGTGCGGTGCCACAGGGATCAGTGCTGGGACCTCAACTATTTACAATTTATATTAATGACTTGGATGAAGGGACCGAGTGTAACGTAGCCAAATTTGCTGATGATACAAAGGTAGGTGGGAAAGCAAGTTGTGAGGAGGATGCAAAGAATCTGCAAAGGGATATAGATAGACCCAGTGAGTGGGCAAAAATTTGGCAGATGGATGATAATGTGGAAAAATGTGAGGTTATCCACCTTGTTAGGAAAAATAAAAAAGCAAATTATTATTTAAATGGGGAGCGATTACAAAATGCTGTAGTACAGAGGGATCTGGGGGTTCTTGTACATGAAATGCAAAAAGTTAGTATGCAAGTACAGCAAGTAATCAGGAAGGCAAATGGAATGTTAGCCTTTATTGCAAGGGGGTGGAGTATAAAAGCAGGGAAGTCCTGCTCCAACTGTACATGGCATTGGTAAAACCACACCTAGAGTGCAGCATACAGTTTTGGTCTCCTTATTTAAGGAAGGATATATTTGCATTGGAGGCAGTTCAGAGAAGGTTCATGAGGTTGATTTCTGAGATGAAGGGGTTGTCATATGATGAAAGGTTGAGCAGGTTGAGCCTATAATCATTGGCGTTTAGAAGAATGAGAGGTGATCTTATTGAAACATATATGATTCTGAGGGGGCTTGACAAGATCGATGCAGAGAAGGTGTTTCCCCCTATGGGGGAATCTAGAACTAGGGAGAATAGTTTCAGAATAAGGAGCCACCCATTTAAAACAGAAATGAGGAGAAATTCTTTGGAATTTATGGAATTCTCTACCCCAGAGAGCTGTGGAGGCTGGGTCTTTGAATATATTTAAGATGGAGATAGACAGATTTTTGAATGATCAGGGAGTCAAGGGTTATGGGGAATGGGTGGGGAAGTGGAGTTGAGGCCATGATTAGATCAGTCATGATCTTATTAAATGGCAGAGCAGACTCGAGGGGCCAAATGGCCTGCTCCTGTTCCTATTTCTCATGTTCTTATGTTCTTACATTCTTATGTAAGATGGTTGCTACTACCTACACACTGCCTGGCACTCTTCCACTAGAGGGAGTACCTGAATCTCACTATAATGGCTTTCAATAGTACTCTGGTTAGATTTTGTGTCCATTGAATGAGTGCTGGAATGAGGATTGAACATTTTCACCAAGCATTTCCAGGTCCAATATAGCACAGCTTATCTGTGACTTAGCACATCAAGTATTCCGGCAGCCACTATAGGACAGGTATATAACGTTGAACGCACATTCGTACTACCCTATACAGGATAGTACACATTAGTACTACCCTATCCAGGGTAGTGCACATTAGATACAACTCAGAGCTTTCCTCACTCTGTCAAATCAAGCATTACTAGGTCAATGCATTAATACAGGATAAAACTCCATCTACACAACACCATCAAGTAATCCCAGACAAAGTATAGAATAGGCTAGATATAGGATAAAGCTCCCTCTATAGTGCTTTATCAAGAATTCCCAGATCAGTGGTGCATAAAGCACTGTCTACAATGTTCAAGTAATACCTTCATCTTGTGTGTCTGAGCAATACTTAAATCAACATCCCTGAGGTGAAATGCATTGCAACATCCATCCCTTGCAAACTCCTCTACTTCTCATCTTGTACCTGTCACCTCCAGCACCGACCCCCATAATATTCCTCTTAAATAAAAAGCTTTGAAAATTGGCGTCCTAAAACAGGTATTCATATAACAAGACAACTGTGTAATTGCAGAAGAAGCATCAAATCCCTGTGAAGGGATTTCTATCACCTTGCTGCTTTGATTCATTAAGAAAATATAGTGGAATTCTTCGAGGTCCTATTTGTACAGACAGAGTTAATTTAGTCAGTACGCACTGCTGGTCTTAAGTGCACTATTTAAACTAAAGCCTGAAGCTGGATATACTTCAGGTTTAGCATGTGTAAACAGGGCGTTATGACTAGTAAATGCTTTGCATATACTGCAGGATTATTTCACGGTGCTAAATTATAGCGTGTGCCATTTTCATGAGGCGAAAGTTACTGTGAGGCACTCTCCACGTGAATAGGAGGATTCTGAGCATGCGGAGTCCACACTGCACAAACTGGCAACGTCAAGTGAGCTAATCCATGTGGCCAAGTCTGATTTCCAATTAGGCTGAAGTTTTTCAATGTAGGAAGACAATCTGACACAATTGGTTTTATAAATCAAGATGATCAGGCGTCATAAGGACTAAGAAACCGAGGGTTTAATTTAGGTGTGGATTAGAAAGGTAATGGTTGTCAAAACCAAACCTGGATTATGAAGGCACTCACATCTTAATTAGATATTTGGCCTCATTCCCATGGGTGATTGTTTGTGCAGGGGTTAGTCTAATCTGTGTCGTTGCTGCAATGAGTAGCATGCACTAAACTGCTCAGTGTATGAAGAGGCTATCTTAAGAACTACCATCCATATTCATTCAGTTTTTATTAGGTTATTTGCAAGATTCCTCCAAATATTTTTCAAAATGTCTCCCTCCCCCTATTTTTGGGCACCCATGCATCACTCCTTCGACAAGACATGGCAGCCAGAAAGAAGTCTGCACCCGAGGTTTTCCAGTCCTTCGCAGTAATTGGCTGCTGGCTGGGGCAGCAAGCGAGACTACACAGACTTTACCATTCCTCTCACGCCTTACTGGGCAGACAACTCACCCACATCCCTTCTCCCCCACCCCACATCTCCCACCCCACACACTACCACCCCAAACCCCCCCCCCACACTCCCACCCCAAACCCCATCCCCCCCCACACTCCCACCCCAAACCCACCCCCCCCCACACTCCCACCCCAAACCCCATCCCCCTCACACTCCCACCCCAAACCCCATACCCCATTCCCCCCCACACCCCCACACCAAACCCACACCCCAAACCCCAAACCCCATCCCCCTCACACTCCCACCCCAAACCCCATTCCCCCCCAAACCTCATCCCCCTCACACTCCCACCCCAAACCCACACCCCCACCCCAAACCCCATCCCCCTCACACTCCCACCCCAAATCCCATCCCCCTCACACTCCCACCCCAAACCCACACCGCCCTCACACTCCCACCCCAAACCCCACCCTAAACCCCATCCCCCCCACACTCCCACCCCAAACCCACACCGCCCTCACACTCCCACCCCAAACCACATCCCCTTCACACTCCCACCCCAAACCCACACCGCCCTCACACTCCCACCCCAAACCCCATCCCCCCCACACTCCCACCCCAAACCCACACCGCCCTCACACTCCCACCCCAAACCACATCCCCTTCACACTCCCACCCCAAACCCACACCGCCCTCACACTCCCACCCCAAACCACATCCCCTTCACACTCCCACCCTAAACCCACACCGCCCTCACACTCCCACCCCAAACCACATCCCCTTCACACTCCCACCCTAAACCCACACCCCCCTCACACTCCCACCCCAAACCACATCCCCTTCACACTCCCACCCCAAACCCACACCGCCCTCACACTCCCACCCCAAACCTCATCCCCCCCACACTCCCACCCCAAACCCACACCCCCATCCCCCCCACACTCCCACCCCAAACCCACACCGCCCTCACACTCCCACCCCAAACCACATCCCCACCCCAAACCTCATCCCCCCCACACTCCCACCCCAAACCCCCATCCCCCTCACACTCCCACCCCAAACCCACACCCCCATCCCCCTCACACTCCCACCCCAAACCTCATCCCCCCCACACTACCACCCCAAACCCACACCCCCATCCCCCTCACACTCCCACCCCAAACCCACACCCCCATCCCCCTCACACTCCCACCCCAAACCCCATCCCCCCCACACTCCCACCCCAAACCCACACCGCCCTCACACTCCCACCCCAAACCACATCCCCACCCCAAACCCCATCCCCCTCACACTCCCACCCCAAACCTCATCCCCCCCACACTCCCACCGCAAACCCACACCCCATCCCCCTCACACCCCCACCCCAAACCACATCCCCCCCACACTCCCACCCCAAACCCACACCCCATCCCCCTCACACCCCAAACCTCATCCCCCCCACACTCCCACCCCAAACCCACACCCCCATCCCCCTCACACTCCCACCCCAAACCCCATCCCCCTCACACTCCCACCCCAAACCCACACCGCCCCCACACTCCCACCCCAAACCCCATCCCCCTCCAAACCCCATCCCCCTCACACTCCCACCCCAAATCCACACCGCCCTCACACTCCCACCCCAAACCCCATCCCCCTAACACTCCCACCCCAAACCCACACCGCCCTCACACTCCCACCTCAAACCCCATCCCCCTCACACTCCCACCCCAAACCCACACCGCCCCCACACTCCCACCCCAAACCCACACCGCCCTCACACTCCCACCCCAAATCCTACCCCCCCCACAACCCCACCCCCTACCCCTCACATGCCCACCCCAAACCCCATTCCCCCCTCACACGTCCACCCCAAACACCATCCACCATCCACCACACCCCAAATCCCACTCCCCCTCACCCTTCCACCCCAAACCCCACAACTCCCACCCTAAACCTTGGAAGAAAGAAAGACTTGCATTTATATGGTGCCTTTCATGACCTCAGGACATCCCAAAGTGCTTTACAGCCAATGTGGTCGATGCTGTAATGTAGGAAAGGTGGCTGTCAATTTGCGCACAGCAAATTCCCACGATCAGCAATGTGATAATGACCAGATAATCTGTTTAGTGATGTCAGTTGAGGGATAAATATTGGCCTGCGCACTGGGGATAACTCCCCTGTTCTTCTTCAAAATAGTGCCGTGGATTTTTTTACATCCCCCTGATAGAGCAGACGGAGGTCGCCATTTACCGTTTCATCTGAAAGGCAGCACCCCTGACACTGACACTCCCTCCGTACTGCAGCATATTAGTACTCACAGCTGTTTCCAATTTCAAAATGGCCAACCAAATGAGTAAACAATGCTGCAGTCACCTTTAATAACATCTACACTTTGAATATTTTCCTTGGGGTTTCTCACACAGCTGCAAAATGAAACTTTTCAAACCAAGAGGAGTAGTGATTACCTTTGCAAATTCTTCACCAAGTATTCCCTAATTGTTCTCCATGTTATCTCACTCGGCCAGTAAGCAAATAAATTAACAAAATAGCTTTTTGTCATGCAGCGTAACCTTTTAACTGAAGCATTATCTCCAGTTTATTTTTCATTTCTTTTACAACAGATAACAGTTCATACTTTATTGATTAGTTTGCTGTGCCTCTGACCAGAAATGGAAACAAGGTCTCCCAGTTATTGTCATAACCCAGGGAAAACGCACACACGGTAAAAGCTATTACACGTTGTGTGTGCAGAATTCAGTTTCTTGGATACTGACAGCCCAGGGTCATATAGGGCAAGTTTGCTTCAGTTACACAGTGCCAAGATACAGTTCAAATGGAGATTTCCCAAGATCAGTTATCTTTTATCACAAGGACCGAAGGATTAAATTGGAAAAGCACTCCAGTAAAAGATACAGCCTTCTTAAAAATAATCATTGCTTAACCAGAACTCCTGGGCAATCAGGAGCAACTTGTTCTTACAAGTGGCAACTGTGTCAGACCACATGCTACCTGTTCAGAGGACCTGTGGGTTTTCTGGGAGAATCAGGGTCATTGAAGGGAAGAGAACAAAAAGAATGGGAACTCCAACCAAATAGGAACGACGGGGTAGAGTTTCTGCTGTGGGCGCAAACAGGAAATTGCGCACAAAATGCGCTTGACATTGCGCCGGTTGGTTTTGGCTTCAGGTTTCTGCTAAAATTTATTTGCATAATCACAAACGTAAAATTGCGCACGAACCAGCACGATTGGGCTGCGTAATGGTAAGTAATTGTTGCTTTTTTTTCCATTAAAAAGTATTCCTTAATGTACTTAAGATTGGGAATCGGGTGCAGCTTGATTCATACAGCTGAAAATAGACTTGTCACCAAAAATAAGTGTTTTTAATCAGAGTCTTCAGTCCTTCACCTGTGTGTAATCTGATTTATAATCACTGAAAATGACTTAAAAAACTATTATGATCCATTTAATAGTTTCATTGGTGTACGCTAGTCTGTTTCTTAGTAAATTAATATTTTTTGACATGTATAAACTTTTAAAAGGTGCCAACTAGTGCCTGTGCGCCTGAGATATTGAATGTGATTTGAAGAGTCTTCCATAGAAATATAGAAACATAGAAAATAGGTGCAGGAGTAGGCCATTCAGCCCTTCTAGCCTGCACCGCCATTCAATGAGTTCATGGCTGAACATTCAACTTCAGTACCCCATTCCTGCTTTCTCGCCATACCCCTTGATCCCCCGAGTAGTAAGGACTTCATCTAACTCCTTTTTGAATATATTTAGTGAATTGGCCTCAACAACTTTCTGTGGTAGAGAATTCCACAGGTTCACCACTCTCTGGGTGAAGAAGTTCCTCCGCATCTCGGTCCTAAATGGCTTACCCCTTATCCTTAGACTGTGACCTCTGGTTCTGGACTTCCCCAACATTGGGAACATTCTTCCTGCATCTAACCTGTCTAACCCCGTCAGAATTTTAAATGTTTCTATGAGGTCCCCTCTCATTCTTCTGAACTCCAGTGAATACAAGCCCAGTTGATCCAGTCTTTCTTGATAGGTCAGTCCCGCCATCCCGGGATTCAGTCTGGTGAACCTTCGCTGCACTCCCTCAATAGCAAGAATGTCCTTCCTCAGGTTAGGAGACCAAAACTGTACACAATACTCCAGGTGTGGCCTCACCAATGCCCTGTACAACTGTAGCAATACCTCCCTGCCCCTGTACTCAAATCCCCTTGCTATGAAGGCCAACATGCCATTTGCTTTCTTAACCGCCTGCTGCACCTGCATGCCAACCTTCAATGACTGATGTACCATGACACCCAGGTCTCTTTGCACCTCCCCTTTTCCTAATCTGTCACCATTCAGATAATAGTCTGTCTCTCTGTTTTTACCACCAAAGTGGATAACCTCACATTTATCCACATTATACTTCATCTGCCATGCATTTGCCCACTCACCTAACCTATCCAAGTCGCTCTGCAGCCTCACAGCATCCTCCTCGCAGCTCACACTGCCACCCAACTTAGTGTCATCCGCAAATTTGGAGATACTACATTTAATCCCCTCATCTAAATCATTAATGTACAGTGTAAACAGCTGGGGCCCCAGCACAGAACCTTGCGGTACCCCACTAGTCACTGCCTGCCATTCTGAAAAGTACCCATTTACTCCTACTCTTTGCTTCCTGTCTGACAACCAGTTCTCAATCCATGTCAGTACACTACCCCCAATCCCATGTGCTCTAACTTTGCACATCAATCTCTTGTGTGGGACCTTGTCGAACGCCTTCTGAAAGTCCAAATATACCACATCAACTGGTTCTCCCTTATCCACTCTACTGGAAACATCCTCAAAAAATTCCAGAAGATTTGTCAAGCATGATTTCCCTTTCACAAATCCATGCTGACTTGGACCTATCATGTCACCTCTTTCCAAATGCACTGCTATGACATCCTTAATAATTGATTCCATCATTTTACCCACTACCGATATCAGGCTGACCGGTCTATAATTCCCTGTTTTCTCTCTCCCTCCTTTTTTAAAAAGTGGGGTTACATTGGCTACCCTCCACTCCATAGGAACTGATCCAGAGTCAATGGAATGTTGGAAAATGACTGTCAACGCATCCACTATTTCCAAGGCCACCTCCTTAAGTACTCTGGGATGCAGTCCATCAGGCCCTGGGGATTTATCGGCCTTCAATCCCATCAATTTCCCCAACACAATTTCCCGGCTAATAAGGATTTCCCTCAGTTCCTCCTCCTTACTAGACCCCCCGACCCCTTTTATAACCGGAAGGTTGTTCGTGTCCTCCTTCGTGAATACCGAACCAAAGTACTTGTTCCAAACTAGCACAATCGATGGAATCTCGCAATGTCAGCCTGGGGGCATGGCCAGTTCTGTGGCTGGGGCCTAATCCATGCGAATTGAATCTTGAACCACGTAAAAGATTGTGGAAAACACAAACTGGAATCAGGGTGCAAAACTAACTGAAACAAGCGTAAGCTTCCTTCCAATATGTTCAAACACAGCCTAAATAGATTGGAAGTTGCCCAGAGTTTTATTTTTTCTTGATTCCATGAGGTAGTTTTTATGAATTAGAGCTCCCAGCGCAGAGCTTCACACAGCAGGAGTGCATGTTGGGAATTTAGGTGCAGAGATCCTTACATCCCACACCATTTTCCATCCACTGAAGTGTGGTCACTGTTGTAATGTGGGAAACACAGCAGCCAATTTGCACAGAGCAAGCTCCCACAAACAGCAATGTGATAATGACCAGATAATCTGCTTTTGTTATGCTGATTGAGGGATAAATATTGGTCAGGATACTGGGGGATAACACCCCTGCTCTTCTTTGAAATAGTGCCACGGGATCTTTTATGTCCACCAGAGAGAGCAGACAGGGCCTCGGTTTAACATCTCATTCAAAAGACGGCACCTCCGACAGTGCAGCACTCCCTCAGCACTGCACTGGAGCGTCAGCCTAGATTTTTGTGCTCAAGTCTCTGGTGTGGGACTTGAACCACAGTCTCTGATTCAGAGCCAGAACTGAGCCACGGCTGACACTAGAAATGACAACAACATCTGCATGCTGGACTCTTCCATCCTCCTGAGAAAAGAGGGCCTTGTATCTGTGAGGAAGTAGATTAAAACAGTAAAATACAAGATTAAAACAGAATGGCTTTGTATTGGGAAGTGGGTCACACACAAGCTAGGCAGTATTTCCCACCCATCCCGAGTTGTCCTGGGGGTAGTTGGGTTTTTGCAACAAACTAGCAGAATTTTAGTGGGGGTTTTTTGGTGTCAACCCACAAATTACCAGAATTACTCAATTCAATTATGGCATTTGAACTAACAACCTCTGTGTTACTAGTCTAATGCCATACCACTCGGCTACAATACGTCACCTCACTGCCAAAAATAATAGTGTAACATTCAGATTTTATTCTGAAACTGCTGTGGATATATTCAAAAGGGTAAAGCAATGACTTGAGAAGTGACTTAAAAGTCTAGGCAATTTGAACCCTTGTCTTAAACGTGAGAAGATTGTGCCTCAAAACACTGGCTTAAACTATAGAAGCAGTAGTTAACCTACTGGTTCCAACGTATGTTGAGAACTTCAGTGAAATAGTGCACAACAGAAGAAGCTGCAATGGAGATAATAAACTGAAGACAAGTTAAACATTCAGCATTTACAAAGGATCCCTGTGTTTCAGAAACAGTTTCTCTACAGATCAAAAATAAAGTCACTGTTTTTTTCACATCACTTGGTCTTTGTTTAGACTTTTGGCAAGAACAGACATGAGGAGAAGCAATTCCATATCTTACCAGTAAACACAGAAGACACCTCGCAGACACGTATTGCTGCCAAATTGGTGTCTCCTAACCTGTCAGTAAACTCCAAAGAGAATCAGAGCTTGGGGACAGAGGATGGAGGGTGGGGTTTACTGAAGAAAGAACTTATATTTATACAGTGCTTTTCATGTTCTTGGAATGTCCCATAGCATTTCTCAGACAATTAATTTTCTTTTTTAAGAGGAATCACTGTAGTTCTGTTGGCAAGTGCAGCAGCCAACTTGTGCACAATAAGATAACATATGCAGAAAATTAAATAACCAGTTTTGGTATTGTTGGTTAATTGTTTTGACACAACTAAACTGGTGATTGAATCAGAAAAATCCCAATATAGAAATACCTTGGAATTTGATGTTGCTTTGAGATAATAATTACCTCAAGGCATTTAACTCAAGGCAGTGAATCAAATTGCCTTGAAAAAAAATTCCACGTAGAATTGAAGAGAGGAATACTGCAGAAACCCAGATCATTATACACCACAACATACCACCAGCAAATATGTCGACATTCCCATTTTTTCACATGCAGTATCAGCTGTGACTCAGTAGATAACTCTCTTGACTCTGAATCAGAAGGTTGTGAGTTCAAAGCCCACTCCGGGGAGTTGAGCGCAAAAAAAAAAATATCTAGGCTGACACTCCTTTGCAGTGCTGCGGGAGTGCTGCACTATCCAGGGTGCCATCTTTCAGATGAGACATTAAACTGAGGTCCTGTCTGCTGTCTCAGGTGGGCGTAAAAGATCCCACTATTTCGAAGAAGAGCAGGGGAATTATCCCTGGTGTCGTGGCCAATATTTATCCCTCAATCAACATAACAACAACAGATTATCTGGTCATTAGCACATTGCTGTTTGTGGGAGTTTGTTGTGCACAAATTGGCTGCTGGGTTTCCTACATTACAAGAGTGACTACACTTCAAAAAATCTTCATTGGCTGTAAAGCACTTTGAGACATCTGGTAGTCATGAAAGGGGCTATATAAATCCAAGACTTTCTTTTCTTTCTTAGTTCAAATTGAAATTATAAAATGAGTGAGTAAACTTGGGTTATGCTGAGAGAAAAGCACAGCATTTCTACTGTTCCAAGAATTAACTGATTCCTGATAATGTCTCCCATTCTAAGAACACTATATAAATTTGAAACAAACCCTGTGAGTATTCTCTTTATTAATACAAAGTGCTGTGGTTCAGTCCATAATAGGTTCTGTAGTAGAACTGGGCACTAATCCAATTAAGGAACTCTGTTGTCACCTCATGTTTTTAAATCAATGCTCCTTTCCCCCATACTAGCACCTAGCCTACAGAGTCAGTCAGGTAGTTATGGCAGAGACTCTTGAATTACTCTCTTGGACTGATACCAGCCACAGTGCAGAGGTCAGCAACCAAAACTGATAAGAATAACTGGCTGTACTTTGTCAGAAAAAATTCAATTCGATTTTTCATTTTTTTTTACCCCAAAGCTTCCCCATTGATAAACGGCATTGTCACGGATGATTGAATTAGGTTCTTAGACGTGGACATGTGCAAAAAAAAATTGTTATTTCATTTTCTCCCCTCTCCTCCTGAAGGCAGTGATAACATGAGAACAGACGTGATAGGGTAACATAGTGGTTATGTTACTGGATTAGTAATCCAGAGGCCTGGACTAATAATCCGGGGACATGAAATCCCACCGCGGCAGCTGGGGAATAAAATGAATAAATCTGGAATAAAAAGCTCGTGTCAGTAATGGTGACCACGGGCCCAATTTTGGCCATGACTTGCATCAATTTTTTTGGAGTAAGTTGCTTTTTCTGGCGTAAGTTAAAAAATGCCATTTTTCCCCCAAAATTTGCTCCAGAGCAAGTCAGTGAGGTACGGTTTTTATTAAGTTCAGTTTTTTTTTTCAAAAGGGGGCATTCCCAGATACTTAGCCAGTTTTGGCCATTTATGCCACTTTGGCCAGCAAAAACTTATTCCAAATCGACTAAGGTCAGCGCATGTGGCCAGCTCTGAAAAACCTTATGGGCAGTGAAGAAACCAGCACAGGTTAGTACATTTAAAGCACCAAGACTTACAAAGCACTAAACAAAGCACAAAAATAAGCATTCAATAACAAATAAAACATAGAAGGAAGCTGAGGACCTGCACCTAGACTTAAAAAGCACTAAACAAACCACAAAAAGTAATAAGCAATCAATCAATAACAAATTAAAAAATAGAAGTCCTACCTTTATGCCAGAATCAAGTTGTTTTTTAAAGTCCCTCCCTTCCCCAAAACACTTTTTCTCCCCTACGCAAAACACTCTTTCTCCCCCGCCCCCCCCCCCCACCCCCCAACCCCCCAAAACTCTCCTCCTCCCCCCCACAATCAAAACTCTGAAGCACAATCATCAATGAATAAAAAATAAAACTGAAGTCCTACCTCGGCCCGGGAAATCAGCAGGCCGGCCGGTGCGGGAGGCCACTCGGCCGGGGATAGGGTGCGGTGAGATCGGGGCGTCCCGTCGGCTGGGGATAGGGGCTGCGAGCATCGGGTCCTGCTCACAGCCTGCAGGACACGCTGGGAGGGCAGGAGCATGCGCGCAGACTTCACTGCGCATGCGCGCAGGTGCCGGCACTGTTTTCGGCGCTGGCCTGTTGCTCCGCCCCCCCCACTTCATAAAGCATGCCATGCTGGGACTCCGGGGACTCGGAAGAGTGGCCAGGATGGAGCGACTTTTTTCCGGTGCTGTTTCCAGCTCACAAAGTCGAAGTGCGCCGAAAAAAGGGGTTTGGCAAAATTGAGCCCCATGAAACTATTGGATTGTTGTAAAAACCCATCTGGTTCACTAATGTCCTTTAGGGAAGGAAATCTGCCATCCTTACCTGGTCTGGCCTATATGTGACTCCAGACCCACAGCAATGTGGTTGACTCTTAACTGCCCTCTGACATGGCCTAGCAAATCATTCAGTTGTACTTCACCACTACAAAACATAACAGCACAGTGGGAGTATCTTCCCCACATGGACTGCAGCGGTTCAATTAGGGATAGGCAATAAATGCTGGCCTTGCCAGCAATGCCCACAACCCATGAACTAATAAAAAAAACTTCCTCATCAAACACAGGGGGACGCCTAAACCATGCAGTCCTTTCAGTTTGAAAATATGATTTGGAATATATATGCAGACCATAGACTATGTGAGCATGCGCAAGTAAACTGTTTGAAAATATAAGTGCACAGGGACAGAATGGATGGGCACTACATGTGAGAAGGTCAGCCCACAGTCTACAACTTATTCATATTTCTTGAATTTCAAAATATTTTGAATTTGAAAGCGCCCTCAAACCCCGCTCTCAGACATAGAAACATAGAAACTTAGAAAATAGGTGCAGGAGTAGGCCATTCGGTCCTTCGAGCCTGCACCACCATTCAATATAATCATGGCTGATCATGCAACTTCAGTACCCCACTCCTACCTTCTCTCCATACCCCCTGATCCCTTTAGCCATAAGGGCCACATCTAAATCCATTTTGAATATATCTAATGAACTGGCATCAACAACTTTCTGTGGTAGTGAATTCCATAAGTTCACAATTCTCTGGGTGAAAAAGTTTCTCCTCATCTCGGTCCTAGATGGCTTACCTCTTATCGTTAGACTGTGACCCCTAGTTCTGGACTTCCCCAACATCGGGAACATTCTTCCTGCATCTAACCTGTCCAATCCAGTCAGAATTTTATATGCTTCTATGAGATCCTCTTTCATTCTTCTAAATTCCAGTGAATATAAGCCTAGTCGATCCAGTCTTTCTTCATATGTCAGTCCTGCCATCCCGGGAATCAGTCTGGTGAACCTTCGCTACACTCCCTCAATAGCAAGAATGTCCTTCCTCAGATTAGGAGACCAAAACTGCACACAATACTCAAGGTATGGTCTAACCAAGGCCCTGTACAACTGCAGTAAGACATCTCTGCTCCTATACTCAAATCCTCTCGCTATGAAGGCCAACACGCCATTTGCTTTCTTTACTGCCTGCTGTACCTGCATGCCTACCTTCAACGACTGATGTACCATGACACCCAGGTCTCATTGCACCTCCCTTTATACTAATATGTCACCCTTCAGATGATAATCTGCCTTCCTGTTTTTGCCACCAAAGTGCATAACCTCACATTTATCCACATTATACTGCATCTGCCATGCATTTGCCCACTCACTTAACCTGTCCAAGTCACCCTGCAACTTCTTAGCATCCTCCTCACAACTCACACTGCCACCCAGCTTAGTGTCATCTGCAAACTTGGAGATATTACATTCAATTCCTTCATCTAAATCATTAATGTACATTGTAAGTAGCTGGGGTCACAGCACTGAACCTTGCGGTACCCCACTAGTCACTGGCTGCCATTCTGAAAAGGACGCGTTTATTTCCACCCTTTGCTTTCTGTCTGCCAACCAGTTCTCTATCCACCTCAATACATTACCCTCAATACCATGTGCCTTAATTTTGCACACTAATATCTTGTGTGGGACCTTGTCAAAAGTCTTTTAAAAGTCCAAATACACCACATCCATTGGTTCTCCCTTATCGACTCTACTAGTTACATCCTCAAAAAATTCTAGAAGATTTGTCAAGCATGATTTCCCTTTCATAAGTCCATGCTGACTTGGACCGATCCTGTCACTGCTTTCCAAATGCGCTGCTATTATATCTTTAATAATTGATTCCAGCATTTTCCCCACTACCAATGTCAGGCTATCCGGTTCATAATTCCCTGTTTTCTCTCTCCCTCCTTTTTTATAAAGTGGGGTTACATTAACTACCCTCCAATCCATAGGAACTGATCCAGAATCCATGGAATGTTGGAAAATGACCATCAATGCATCTACTATTTCGAGGGCCACTTCCTTAAGTACTCTGGGATGCAGACTATCAGCCCTGGGATTTAAGGGCCTTCAATCCCATGAATTTTCCTAACACCATTTCCTGACTAATAAGGATTTCCCTCAGTTCTCTCAGTTCCTCCTTCACACTAGACCCTTGGTCCCCTAGTATTTTCGGGAGGTTATTCGTGTCTTCCTTAGTGAAGACAGAACCAAAATATTTGTTCAATTGGTCTGTCATTTCCTTGTTCCCCATTATGAATTCACCTGATTCTGACTGCAAGGGACCTACATTAATCTTCACATATCTATAGAAGCTTTTGCAGTCAGTTTTTATGTTCCCTGCAAGCTTACTCTCATACTCTATTCCCCCCCCCCCCGCCCACCCCAATTAAACCCTTAGTCCTCCTCTTCTGAATTCTAAATTTCTCCCAGTCCTCAGGTTTGCTGCCTTTTCTGGCCAAATTATATGCCTCTTCCTTGGATTTAACACTATCCCTAATTTCCCTTGTTAGCCACAGTTGAGCCACCTTCCCCGTTTTATTTTTACGCCAGACAGGGATGGAGAATTGTTGAAGTTTATCCATGTGATCTTTAAATGTCTGCCATTGCCTATCTACCATCAACGTTAAATTATCATTCGCTAGTCTATCCTAGCCAATTCACATCTCATACCATCGAAGTTACCTTTCTTTAAGTTCAGGACCCGAGTCTCTGAATTAACTGTGCCACTCTCCATCTTAATGAAGAAGTCTACCATATTGTGGTCACTTTTCCCCAAGTACTTTGCATGAAAAGATTGTTAATTAATCCTCTCTCATTACACAAGAGATGGCCTGCTCTCGAGATAGTTCCTCGACATGTTGGTCCAGAAAACTGTTCCTTATACACTCCAGGAAATCCTCCTCCACAGTATTGCTGCTAGTTTGGTTCGCCCAATCTTTATGTATTCATACTTTTCATGGAGGTTTCTTAAGGCCTCAAAGACATATCTGTGCCACATTCCAAAACAACGCCATCTTCAACTTTCTTTCGACTATATTGCAGACAACCAGCTTCCACAGAGGGAACTTGAACCTAACCCTTCCGTCGGGAAACAGGTGCGATCAGGTCCATTGAAGTCAGCGGAGAGTAACATTGGGCGTGGTGTTAAAATGGTGCTGCGCCTGATCACGTGGCCTTCTCGCCCAGTAAGTTAAGTCCCTTTGTCCCTCGTCTTCAGTTTTGTTCTGTTCTGGAAAACTTAGCTATTTTTATTTTTCAGGTTAGAGTATCATTTTACTATTTATTTATGCTGAAGAACTTTGACCAAGTCCACGTTCATAATCTGGTATAACTTGGTCCCAGCTCCCGTGGTGAGCTATGGCCTGGGAAGCCCGTTTTCTTCCAGTCACAGCCTGGATCTGTAAACATGGCCTTCGGGTGATGGCAGGTATGGGCAAACCAACACTGGTGCAGGTGAACATGCCTGCAATCCCTTTGTTGATCTTTTTCTGTGCCCCCAGATTTCCACCGCCTCCCCCCCCACCACCAAAAAAAGGGATTGAGGGGCACCGAATGCTAACTTTGGCTTTCACATCTTTGGCTATCGCAATCTAACTTCAAACATAGCAACTAGAAGAATCTGCTTCCTACAGAGTCAGAATGTGAATCACCTTTAACACCCATTTTATATGAGCAGGATAAGCGCAGGGCGCCAGGCTTGTGTAAAACTCGGGACACTGCGCAAGATTGCATTAACATCAAACTGACCATGTTAATTAAGCACTCGTACATTTTGTGCAAATGCAGTTTACACCAGTCTATGAGGCTGACCAGACAAGCGTGCATTACACGAGTCCAAAATTGCATAAGCATGCCATTTCCTGGCCTCCGTGTGCCTAAATCAATAAAGCAGGTAAGATCCCACCGATTCAGAAAATATACCTCGTCTCCTGCCCATGTGTCAACGAGTTGTTCCTTCATGGAGAGTGTTATATATGTAAACCTGTAAATATTTTGTTTAATCACCAGAGGGTTCATCCCTTGGATTCCCAAGGGATCCCACAATCCCTTGGGAGCACCTGTATATAAGGAGGCTTGACAGGTTGGAGAGACACTCTGGAGACCTGTAATAAAGGATTACAGTCGCACATTACTTTAAGCTTATAGTATCTGGTCAGATTCTTTATTCAAGACATAACAACTGGCGACGAGATACAGATGACGAACCCCACCACAACAATGCAGAGAACCGTGGGCATCCTGGAGAAATTTTCGGAGGGAGATGATTGGGAAACCTTCGCAGAGCAACTCGACCAATACTTCGTGGCCAACGAGCTGGAAGGAGAAGCGAATGCTGCCAAAGGAAGGGCAATCCTCCTCACCGTTTGCGGGTCACCAACATTTAGCCTCATGAAAAATCTGCTCGCTCCAGCGAAACCCACACAGAAGTTATACGATGATTTGTGCACACTGGTCTGGGAGCATCTAAATCCGAAGGAAAGCGTTCTGATGGCAAGGTACCGGTTCTACACATACAAGGTCTGAAGGCCAGGAAGTGGCAAGCTACATCGGCGAGCTAAGGTGCCTTGCAGAGCTTTTGAAGGACACTTGGAGCACATGCTCAGGGACTTCTTTGTACTTGGCATTGGCCATGAAGTAATACTTCGCAAACTTTTGACTGTCGAGACCCCAACCTTGAGTAAAACCATAGCGATAGCCCAGGCATTCAATTCCACCAGTGACAATACCAAACAAATCTCTCAGCACACGACAGTACTGTGAACAAAGTAATGTTGTTTTCGAATCGCAACATTCAAGGCAGAACTCAGATGGCTGCAGCTGCACTACTGCAGATGTCTCAGAGTCTAGCATCAAGGGTGGTGAATGCAAGGCCATTAACACCTTGAGGGCGCTGCGGAGGTGATCATCGTTTTCATGCATGCCGCATCAAAGGATACGTTTGCAAGGGCTGTGGAACAATGGGACACCTCCAAAGTATGTGCAGACGAGCTGCAAACCCTGCTAATCCTGCAAACAACCATGCTGCAGAGGAGGACAGATCCACCGTGGATCACGACGAACCAGAGCCTCAGAACGAGGAGGCAGAGTTATATGGGGTGCACACATTTACCACAAAGTGTCCCCCGATAATGCTGAAGGTTGAATTAAAAGGAATCCCGGTGTCAATGGAGCTAGACATGGGCGCGAGCCAGTCCATAATGAGCAAAAAGACTTTCGATGAATTGTGGTGCAGCAAGGCCTCAAGGCCAGTCCTGACTCTCATTCATACTAAACTGAGAAAGTACACAAAGGAACTAATTCCCGTAATCGGCAGTGCTACCGTAAAGGTCTCCTACGATGGAGCGGTGCACAATTTACCACTCTGGGTGGTACCGGGCGATGGCCCCACGCTGTTCGGCAGGAGCTGGCTGGGAAAGATACGCTGGAACTCAGACGATGTCCGAGCGCTCTCGTCCGTCGACGACACTTCATGTGCCCAGGTCCTAAACAAGTTCCCCTCAATGTTCGAACCGGGCATCGGGAAGTTCCAAGGAGCAAAAGTGCAGATCTACTTGATTCCGGGGGCGCGACCCATCCATCACAAGGCGAGAGCAGTACTGTACATGATGAGAGAGAGGGTGGTGATCGAGCTGCTCCGGTCGCAACGAGAGGGCATCATTTTGCCGATCGAATTCAACAAGTGGGCCAGTCCGATTGTAGAGCTGTTGCTTCAACAAAAGAGTTGTCGAGCTGTTGCAACAAAAGAGTTGTAGAGCTGTTGCAACAAAAGAGTTGTAGAGCTGTTGCAACAAAAGAGTTGTAGAGCTGTTGCAACAAAAGAGTTGTAGAGCTGTTGCAACAAAAGAGTTGTAGAGCTGTTGCAATGACTGAATGACTATACTGGCTAGGAGGCGAGCTCTGAATGAATTGACAAAGCAGAAGAAGTCCCACTTTTTCGGAAGGTGTATCGAGTTTGGAATGTGTTTGTCCCCGTTGTAAAAGAGTATCGCCAAGTGTAATATGTTTGCTTCGTGGGTACTTTGCTTAAGAATTCATAGCCACACATTGCTATTAAAACTGTGGCCACACTAGTCTGAAAACATCGAATCCCAAAACCTAAACAGAATCAGGTCTGGTTAGTACTTGGATGGGAGACCACCTGGGAATACCAGATGCAATAAGATACAGTTTATTTAACAATTTGTGGGTTCTCGTGCCCTTGCCAAAAGGAGACACTTGGTTTAATGTTCTGCTTTGAAATTGTTAGTGGCTCAGCCAGTCACATGATGATCACAAGACTCTAGCCGCGCCAAGATCGGCGCAGCCCTGACCTGGACGTCCGTTTTTCGTGCCTAAAAGTGCGACATAAAAATACCTCTTAATTCTCCAGCTCCTTGCTGGTCCCTGGGAGCTCGGCGCGGCGCGCACACAGCAGCGGGGGGGCAGAGCCACAGAGTCACGCCAATTCTGCAAGTGGAGGGGGTGGGGCAAAGTTAAATGAGGCAACATCGTGCCGGCAGCTCTGCGCGAGCGCGTGCACGCGCAGTAGCCCAGAAACATTGGCACTCGACCATTTTTAAAGGAATTTAAAGAAAAGTGTTGATTTGTCTCGTGGACCCCTGGAAAGGCTTGGGATTGAATTTTGATGATTTTTTTTTGTGTCTAAAGGAATGCTTTTAGCAGCACTGTTGAATAAATCACCTGCTGAAATCAGTGAGTGCTGCTTTTCACTGCTAAACTATCAGAACAGGTGCTGCATTTGTGCATGCAAATTAAGGACTGTGTGTTTTGAAAAATAAGAGTGTCAATTCAATACAGCAATGGAACAACGTCCACCAAGAACAAAGAATTTCTTGCATGAGGAAGTGGAGATATTAGTCAACGTCATTGAGCAGAGATGGCAGGAGCTAGATACCAGCAACAGAGGTCACATAAAGAAATGAAGGAATGCTGGAACCAAGTTGCAGAAGATTACTGCGCAGTGGTGCATACCATGAGATCTGGAAACCAGTGTAAAAAGAAATGGCACGATCTTGGTCAAGTAGTTAGTGTAAGTAATATTTTCCATTTTTAATGTAATCGTAATTGTAATGTGACTATCTGTATGTCCCACTCTGCAGAAAGACGCATTCTGTAAAAAGTTATATTTTACTCTTTGCAGAAGAAATTGGTCCACAACAAAAGTGCAGCCTCATCTGTGTTAGGAACACAATAACTGGGGATGAGAATACGAATCCAATGCAAAGATGTAGCAAACTGTGGGCATCCTGGAGAAGTTCTCGGAGGGTGAGGACTGGGAAGCCTATGTCGAACGGCTAGACCAGTACTTTGTAGCCAACAAGCTGGACGGAGAAGGAAGTGCTGCAAAAAGGAGAGCGGTCCTCCTCACAGTCTGCGGGGCACCGACCTACAGCCTCATGAAGAATCTTCTGGCTCCGGTGAAACCCACAGATAAGTCATATGAGGAGCTGTGTACACTGGTTCAGGAGCATCTTAACCCGAGGGAGAGCGTGCTGATGGCGAGCAACAGATCTACTCGTGCCAGCGATCTGAAGCTTAGGAAGTGGCGAGCTACGTCGCCGAGTTAAGGCGACTTGCAGGACAATGTGAGTTTGATGGCTACCTGGAGCAAATGCTCAGAGACTTTTTTGTACTGGGCATTGGCCACGAGACCAGCTTACGAAAACTTTTGACTGTAGAGACACCAACCCTCAGTAAGGCCATTGCGATAGCACAGGCGTTTATGTCTACCGGTGATAACACCAATCAAATCTCTCGGCACACAAGTGCTAGCAATGTTCATAAAGTAACTGGAACTGTGCTTGCGAGCAGAAATGTACAGGGCAGAACCCACGAGTCTGCAACTGCCAGCAGGCCTCAGGTGACCCAGATGACTCAGAGTCCCCAACAAAGGATGAATGCAAGGCAATTCACACCTTGTTGGCGTTGTGGAGGCTTCCATTCAGCCTATTCATGCTGCTTCAAAGGGTATGTTTGTAAGAGCTGTGGAACAATGAGGCACCTCCAAGCTGCAAGCTCTGCAAAACCTGCTAACTACCACGTGGCAGAGGAAGATCGGTCCATGGTGGATCAAAGCAATTTTGAGCCTCAGAGAGAGGAGGCAGATGCGGGGTGCACACTTTTTCCGACGAAATGTCCACCTGTAATGCTAAACGTAAAATTGAATGGCTTACCCGTAGCCATAGAACTGGACACTGGCGCTAGCCAATCCATCATGAATAAAAAGCTGTTTGAGTGACTGTGGTGCAACAAGGCATTCAGACCAGCCCTGAGCCCCATCCACACGAAACTGAGAACGTACACCAAAGAGCTTATCATTGTCCTGGGCAGCGCCATGGTCAAGGTCACCTACGAGGGCACGGTGCACGAACTGCCACTCTGGATTGTCCTGGGTGATGGCCCCACACTGCTTGGAAGGAGCTGGCTGGGCAAAGTCCGCTGGAACTGGGATGACATCCGAGCGCTATCACATGTCGATAAGGCCTCATGTACTTAGGTTCTTAACAAATTTCCTTCCCTTTTTGAGCCAGGCGTTGGAAACTTTTCCGGGGCGAAGGTGCAGATCCACTTGGTCCCAGAGGCACGACCCATTCACCACAAGGCGCAAGCGGCACCTCACATGATGAGGGAGAGAGAGTAAATTGAGCTGGACAGGCTGCAACGTGAGGGCATCATCTCCCCAGTGGAATTCAGCGAGTGGGCCAGCCCGATTGTTCCAGTACTCAAAAGTGATGGCACGGTCAGGATTTGCGGTGATTATAAAGTAACTATTAATCGTTTCTCGCTACAGGACCAATACCCGCTACCTAAGGCAGACGACCTATTTGCGACGCTGGCAGGAGGCAAGACATTCACCAAGCTCAACCTGACTTCGGCCTACATGATGCAGGAGCTGGAGGAGTCTTCGAAGGGCCTCACCTGCATCAACACGCACAAGGGACTGTTCATCTACAACAGATGCCTGTTTGGAATTCGGTCGGCTGCAGCGATCTTCCAGAGAAATATGGAGAGCCTACTCAAGTCAGTACCACACGCGATGGTCTTTCAGGATGACATATTGTTCATGGGTCGGGACACCGGCGAGCACCTACAAAACCTGGAGGAGGTACTCCAGCGATTAGATCGCGTAGGGCTGTGGCTCAAGAGGTCGAAATGCATCTTCATGGCAATAGAAGTGGAATTTTTGGGGAGAAAGATCGCGGCGGACAGCATTCGGCCCACAGACGCCAAGACAGAGGCTATCAGGAACGCGCCCAGGCCACAGAATGTCATGGAGCTGCGGTCGTTCCTGGGACTCCTCAACTATTTTGGTAACTTCCTACTGGGGTTAAGCACACTTTTAGAGCCCCTACACGTGTTATTGCACAAAGGTGAGAACTGGGTATGGGGGAAAAACAAAGTAATTGCTTTTGAGAAAGCCAGAAACATTTTGTGCTCCAACAAGCTGCTTGTATTGTATAACCCATGTAAAAGACTTGTGCTAGCATGTGACGCATCGTCGTACGGAGTCAGGTGTGTATTACAACAAGCTAATGGGCAGGCAGAGCGGGCAGTACAAACCATCAAACAGAGCCTTAAACGAGTCACAGAAGGCTCACTCCAAACCCGCCTGTCCAGAGTACTGCTCAGCTACCGCACGAGAACCCAGTTGCTCACAGGAGTGCCCCCGGCTGAGCTACTCATGAAAAGGACACTTAAAACCAGACTCTCGCTGGTTTACCCCAATCTACATGATCAGGTAGAGAGCAGGTGGCAGCAACAAAATGTAAACGATGGTCGTGCCACTGTGTCACGGGAAATTGATCTGAATGACCCTGTTTATATGCTAAATAAACTATGGACATGGTCCCAAGTGAACTTACCCGATCACTCATCGGTAGCGTCAGTGCAGTGGGTAAAGAGGTGACGGTCCTGACGGGAGAAATAGCAGTAATGACACGGGAACTTAGGGAGGGAATATCCGAGGGAGTGCAATCGACGGCACAGGCCGTCAGGGAGGTAGCTGCTGCAATAAGGGCACACAGCCCGGCCAATCAAATGACACCCCCATGAAGAAGTGAACATTCACTAAGATGTGGATGAGAGATGGTTGCAGCCTTTCTTTGCTGCTTTTGTTCTTGTTCTTGATGTAGCTGTAGTAGCGTTTTTCAAATTGAAATTATTTTGTAAGTTTTGTAACTTTACAACTTATAAGTGATCTTAGGGTTTTTAAGTGATCTTATAGTGTAAATGCTCTCTCATTTTGTATCTTATTTAATTTTGCATCTAAAATGTGATCATGAAGATTAAGTGATCTTAAGAGTGTCAGATTTTTCACATTGAAATTGTTTTTAACTTTTGCAACTTTACAAGTTTATAAGTGACCTTAAAGTTTTTAAGTGATCTTCAAGAGTCATATTAAAAAGTAAAGTTTGATACAACAAATATTTTATTACAGTGACGTTAACTTTTCAATAAAATATTTTTTCATTAAAACTGTTTCATGTTGCATTAACACAACACAACGTAGGAACAACTGCAAAGAATAAACATGTCCATGCGCAACAATGGTTGCAGAGCCCTCAGGCATCAGTAGTTGAAGTGTTCACAGATGAGCTGCTGGCGCAGGGCTCGAGCAATCGTTAAAGGAGCACGATGGACGGCCCTCCTCTGACTTCGTGCTCCGGCATCAGTCACTTGCATGCTTTCCTGATCATCGTCATCATCCACATCCTGCTCTTCCATAATACTATTATCATGCACTGGACCCTCACGTGGGTCTTCTGGTTCCACTACCAGCTCCTGCTGCCTCATGATGGCTAAGTTATGGAGCATGCAGCACACAACAGTGAAGTGACCCACAATCTGAGGAGAGTATTGCAAGTGTCCTCCGGAATGGTCCAGGCAGCGGAATCGCTGTTTCAATGTGCCAATGGTCCTCTCAATGATGCTGCACGTCGCAATGTGCGCCATGTTGTATTGACGGTCAGCTTCTGTCCGTGTCACGCGTAGAGGCGTCATGAGCCAGGTGGTCAGGCCGTACACTTTGTCTCCCAGTAGCCAGCTCTGCCCTTCTGGCTGCTGCTCAAACATGTCAGATATAACGCTGTCGCATAGGATGAACGCATCATGGGTGTTGCCAGGGTATCTCACATCGACTGGCTTGTCGTCACACACGAGCTGCACATTGATGGAGTGGAAACCTTTTCTATTCTTGTACTGCTCGGAATCCTCCACAGGTGCTCGCAAGGCTATGTAGGTACAATCGATGCAGCCCTGTACCTTTGGGAAACCGGCAATCCTGAAGAAGCCCACAGCCCTCTCATGGATCGCTTGTGCGGTCATTGGGAAATTGATGAAGTCATTCCTCCGCGCATACAGTGCAGCCGTGACCTGGTAAACGCAGGCATGTATTGCACGTTGATAGATGGCGCACACATCTCCAGTTGTAGCCTGAAACGATCCTGAGGCATAGAAGGCAAGTGCAGCTGTTACCTTCACTTCAACAGACAAGGCAGTTGGCGTTCTGCTTCTGGGCTGCAAATCTGCTCTCAGCATATCACAGATCTCAGCGACAACTTCTCTGCGGAAACGCAGCCCTTTGACACAATCAGTCTCGCTCATGTCCAGGTACGAGTGTCTGGCTCGATATTGCCGATGTGGGTAAGGTTTCCTGCCCATCAGCCTACTGGCTATGACGTTCCTGGTGTGGTGAGCTCTAATCAATTCTCTCCTATGCAGTGAATTGCTGGCGAACCATTGCATAATCCGTGGTGTTGACGATGCAGCACCCATTCTGCAAATTTAAGTTTCAAACTGGCTATCTGGCTGCCTCTCCCTGTCCCTGGCCGAAGGGCCTCAGTCTCCCTCGCAGTTCAAAGGCTGCTTGCTGTGTCTTCGGCCGCCGTCAGCCACTGCCAACGCCCCTATCCCGTGGCCGAATGGCCTCAGTTTCCCTCGCAGCTCTAAGGCTGCTTGCTTGCTGCGTCTTCGGCTGCCATCGAACCACTGACGCCGCCCGTCTCCTACATGGAAGGAAGACCTGCCTGAAGCAATGCAGCTCGAAGGCTGCTGCTGCTTCTCACAGGTACGAATATTCAATATTTTGTCTTTGCTTCATTTGTATAAGTAAGACTGTTGAATGCTCGTAGAATTTAATAACTTCCCTTCTACCCCACCCCCCACCCCCCCCCCAGTCCCATCCCCCCCATCCCCCAGCCCCTCATTCCCTACGCTTGATTTGTAACCTACGCCTGATTTGTAAAGTGTAGACAAGGTTTTTCGAGCGTACAAAAATCTACACTTACTCCATTCTAAGTTAGTTTGGAGTAAGTTTTCACTGCCTAAACTTTCAAAACAGGCGTAAGTGGCCGGACACGCCCCTTTTGAAAAAAAAATCTATTCTAAAATGAAACTGTTGTAACTGACTAGAACTGGAGCAAATTAAATGCCGAGAATTGCAATTTCTAAGATACTCCATTCTAAACCAGTTGCTCCAAAAAAAAGGAGCAACTCAGGCCGAAACTTGACCCCAATAAAACCCCAGGCAGGTAAGGTGGTTGTGAGCCTGGTGGATGTACTGGATAATGTGTAGTTTGATTGTTAAACCTTTGCTAATAAACCAACTAGTTCTTAATAGCAATGCGTTGCTATGAATTCTTAAGCAAAGAACCCACGAAGCAAATACATTACACACGGCGATGTTCTGTTCCGACGGGGACAAACACATTCAAAACTCGACACACCATCGGAAAAAGTGGAACTCTTCTGATTTGACAATTCATTCGGAGCTCGCCTCCTAGCCAGTATGGTCATTCAGTCGCGTTATCAAATTGTGAAGGCGCTCCCAATTGGAAAAGGATGACATAATCATTCAAAGCCCTCCTGGGAGAGATTCGAACAATTGGATACTCGAGACTGGAAATCGTTTTATACTAGTTAGTGCAAGTTACAGTTCTGATCAGGCTACACAAGAGATGCCAATAGGAAATAAAATACAGAGGTAGTATTCCTTTTGAGGCACAGATAGATATTAAAACAGGAACATACACACTACTATCGCATGAAGCACTCAATCTTATTAAATATCACTATGTTGGAAATAAACACCACCAATAAGGATGGTTACTACATAATCTTCTGTCTAGCATGCTCATTTGAAGTGTGTGAAATAGCAATAAACCCAAGTTTGAAATAAAGATGGGTACACGTTGAAGTCTTAAAGAAGATTGAAGTGTTTTAAAAGGTTATATTATGTAGATTTGAATGAACTGAACTACTGCCATGTCAGGTATAAAAGGATACTGTCTGTCTGAGCAAGATGTTATGTAATGTAGTGTATGTTCATCAGCACATGCTGTGACAGCGTTATCAAACTGTTGATTTACACTGAGCAGAAATGAAAGTATTATCAATCATCCATCTCTCACAACTGTCAGGGCGCAAGCACAGCCACAGAATTGCGGCTGGATTACCAGACGGTGTAAAGAAATGTTCTTTACCACTGTTCAAAGAGACTTCCTTCTTTTTTTTTGCAATGAGCTCCTCGCTCTTTTAAGGTCAACTGGAGACATCAAATGAAAAAAAATTCAGCTTTTTAAAAAAAAAACACAGGCAGAAGGCAGCTGCCGCTACCTGGGTCTGGAAATTTTGGCTGCGGATCTGTCATCGTCTCCTGATAATTTGCTGCACTTGCAAAAGATACAGAGACTTAAAAAAAATGAGAAAGCCCTCCCCAAGCCGTCTGCTTCTGGGCACAATCAAGTTTATTGATAATTCATGATGTCACCCCGGCACCAGCTGTTTCTTTTCTGGGAGAGTAACAGGGAAATGCAAGTCAAGAATGTTGCGAGTATCTGGCTGTCCCCGGCACTCTGATAACCTGCACACTTCCTCTCCCCACACACCGATCACTGTTACCTACATCCTTTCTCAGGCGTGTATATCATGCTGCAGATGTAGGTTATCGTGTCGTCTTCACTGAATGAAGGTTCATCCTAATAGGACTCAGGTGTTTTAATGCAATCTTGCAGGTGACTACCACACCGGGGTAAAACAACATTGAACCCACCGATGACCAGCAGCACTCGGCGAGTCGGCAGCACGAGAATGAAACAGTGTACATGTGAACGCATGCATTCCAACAACAAAAAAATGTCGTGCTATTGTTCTTTTGCAGAAATATAGAAAATCTTGGTGAAAATCCCACTCGATCCCATATGGCATTTATGGGCTTTGGGAGCACATCCAGTTGTGCTGTGTTCAAGATGTGACTCTGACTGGAGTGAAAGAAATATATTACTTTTAAAATAATATTCGCATGCTGTTTTTTTTTTGATGTGACAAGGTTCAGAAGAAATCTGGCACAGATATGAGAATGTGCACTTTTTTTATGCAGATACGATTTTTGATAGATATTAAATGCTTGTCCACTCCAACAACAGGCAACACTGAATCTCATTAAAGCAAAAAGCAATTCTGAAAAATCTGTTTTGACTGATCTGCTCCCTTACTTTTCACAAAATCCATTAAATGTTGAACAAGTCTTCAAAAAGAAGGCCAGAAAAAAAAAACTTACAAGTCAGGGTGCCTTTGAGGATATTTAATTAAAATCTAATCCTGCATTCATTAAGGCTCACATAAATTAAGCTGTCATTCATAAGATTTATGTATTCTCATTTGCATATTGCATACAATTCATCAATTACTCAAGTATGAAAGCACCACATTTCCCTTGGAGCTGCCAGCTACTCTGCCAACATTTGAAATGAGGAAGAGAGCAAGGCTGTCACGTGCTCTTGCAAACTTTCCTCCAAATGTCTCCTGCTCGCTCTCTGTAATCTTTATCCCTTCATTACAAACCTTTGACAAGCAAAGTGCTCTAAGCTCCGGTCTGCATGCTCTCCACTTCAAACTGTAGCAGCTTCATCTTACCAGTCTTGTTATGGATTCTTTTAGAGCAGCGTGTGGTATATATCTTAAATATAACTGTCCTGTGCATTCTGTCTGAATTTTAAAACCAAACGCGGAAATCTAAGACCCCAGTTTAATAAAGAAAGAAAGACTTGCATTTATATAGCGCCTTTCACGACCCCCAGACATCTCAAAGCGATTTACAGCCAATGAAGTACTTTTGGAGTGTAGTCACTGTTGTAATGTGGGAAACGCGACAGCCAACTTGTGCACAGCAAGCTCCCACAAACAGCAATGTGATAATGACCAGATAATCTGTTTTTTGTTTTGTTGATTGAGGGATAAGTATTGGCCAGGACACCGGGGATAATTCCCCTGCTCTTCTTCGAAATAATGCCATGGTATCGTTTACGTCCACCTGAGAGGGCAGACGGGGCCTCGGTTTAACGTTCCATCTGAAAGATGGCCCCTCCGCCAGTGCAGCACTCCCTCAGTTTACCAAAATTGCACCCTGGTTCGAGCACCTGCACTCAGTGAGCAACATATTTTGACTCTGGTTCTCAAAGTTCACAAGGTAAAATAATTTTAGGGGCCACCTGTAATGGCTCAATTGTTAAATGAACTTTGCAGCAAGACATCCAGGCTAGGAAGGCCACAGGTTTGATCCCCAGTGGGATACTCAGTTAGCTGATCTCTGCTGAGACATGGTAGGGGCTCGACAATTGGCCTCAGTGCCCCGGCTTAAAGATGACAAAAATCGCAGGGGGTCACTGTTGCTGGTTGCTGGAAGTGGATCTTGGGTAAGGACAGGAGCTACCTTGGGCCTATACCCATTGGAGTTTAGAAGAATGAGAGGCAATCGTATTGAAACGTATAAGCATCTGAGGGGGCTTGACACGGTAGATGCAGAGAGGATTTTTCACCTAGTGCGGGAATCTAGAAATAGGGGGCATAGTTTCAGAATAAGGGGTCGCCAATTTAAAACAGAGGTGAGGAGGAATTTCTTCTCTCAGAGAGTCATGAATCTTTGGAATTCTCTACCCCAGAGAGCTGTGGAGGCTGACTAGTTGAATATATTCTAGGCGGAGGTAACAGATTTTTGAACTACAGGGGAGTCAAGGGTTATGGGGAACAGGCAGGAAAGTTGAGTTGAGGCCAAGATCAGATCAGCCATGATCTTGCTGAATGGCAGAACAAGCTCGAGGGGTCAAATGGCCTACTCCTGCTCCTGTTTCTTACGTTCTTATGTTAACTAGCTCAGAAAATGCAACGGTATAAGTTTCAGACTAGGACAGCATTGGAGTCGGCCGTGATGCTTCAGGGAGAAGAAAAATACATATTTTTGGTCGTGCATTTCTTCAGACTTTTCACCACAACGGCACTCTAGCTTTGACAGAAGTGCGGTGCCAACGAGATTGCCACGGTATCTCCGACAAAGGTACGGCAGAGCAGTGACAGAAAGTCCCGTGGAAATTCAGGGTCCACGATTACTGACGAGCTGGAGTTTTAATAAGGCTCAACTATGAAAGCTGCCCCCTCAACAGCAGCTGCCCTAAATCCACCTTGGAACCAGAATCGTCTTCATGTCAGGCACGCCGCACCAGATCTGACAGGACATGAGCACCTGCCTCCATTATAAACTGATTCAAACCAGTGAAACCACTGCGCAGCGCCCAAGCACAAATAAAATAATCAGCAAATATTTAGTGATGCGGATAGTTAAACAGCTCACGCGTATAACATGCTTCTCTGAATTGCTAATGCAGACTAAACTCCCTCTTTGACAATAATGCATCTCTCAATAATTACGATTCAGCCTGAGAACTCACGGCATTCAGAATATTTTAAGTCAGACTGACATAATCCTAATGGGCACCGTATACATCGCAAAAGCTGCACAGAAAGTTCGTAGAATCATAGAATGATACAGCACAGAACAAGGCCATTCAGCCCATCATGTTTGTGCTGGCTCTTTAAAAGAATTATCCAATTAGTCCCACTCCCCTGCTCTTTCCCCATAGCCCTGCAATCAATACTTTCAAGATATCCACTTGGACCATGCAAAGCCTTAATCCTACACTTAGAAGCCAATTTTCCCCTTCAATTGCTCTTTGAAAGTTACTAGTTGAATCTGTTTCCATTGGCCCTTCAGGCAGTGCATTCCAGATCATAACAACTGTCTGCATAAAAAGTCGGTGAATGTGACGTTTATCCCAGAAATGAAAGTGGCCGAGAGAAGTCACACATATACCGTCTATGTAGAGGTTTAAGTTACGAATTGAATAAATATCATATCTAATAACTTTCAATACAATGAGCCAAATCTTGGGGGCAAATAACGGAGCATGTACGACGCATGCCGTTATTAATGCGCAAATCGGCCGGCAGGTTTAGGGGATGAAGAGATATATTCGCCTAGAGTTGCGAATCTCCAGAACTTGCTGGTCGATTTACTTCGCACAAATGATCTCGCCTTTAGCCTCCCTATTATTTGTAAGAACTTGATAATTGTCCATTGAACTCACCACAGAAGGTTAGAGCTCATACCTCATAGCGTAAGTACCCTTTTAACAACATGATCATTGTTAATGCACTGCCAATCAACCTCTCCGGCCCAAAAAGGGAACAATTTAAACTGCTAACTCTCATTCCTGCATGTAGTGGATTCTTCTTAGAGATTTACAAATGTAAATTTTTTAAATTTTCAATGTTTTTCTTACTTCTCCTTTCTGTCTATTTTTATCTCCCTCTCTTAATACAATCTCACTTCCCTTGGCTTTCTTTCTCTTTCTGTATCTGATTTGACACAAATTCACCCTCCTTCTCTGCCGTTCCTCTGTATCTTTCTCAATCCTTAAATCTCATTAGTTAAGGAGATAGACTGTTGGTCCTGTCGTTCGTTAAGTTCCCAGATGCCCTCGCCACACCGTTATCAGCTCGCACTTCCAGCCAGTTACGGCACATTATGGCCCCAAGTTTCCACACGCGGCAAAACAGGTGCCCCTCTGAGCTGGGCGCCCGTTTTTCGCGCCGAAAACAGCGCCTGAAAAAAAACGCACTATTCTCGAGCGCTTTGCAGCTCGATGTGTGCTTGGCGCGGCGCCCAGGGGGAGGAGCCTACCACTCGTGCCGATTTTGTAAGTAGGAGGGGGTGGGTACCATTTAAATTAGTTTTTTTCGTGCTGGCAACCTTGCACGTGCGCGTTGGAGCGTTCACGCATGCGCAGTGTGAAGGAAACATTGGCACTCGGCCATTTTTGTAGTTCTTTACAGCTGTTCATTTTTTTAGCATTTTTTAATAAAAGCACATTGCCCTTCCATGATCAGCACTGAGGCTTCTTGCAGCAGTGAGAAGGCTGCAGGAAGCCTCAGAAGTTGAGGCAGCCGTTTCCCGACGGGCCCGACCGATGGCAGGGGGGCCTCCCCCTCCTGCCATCGGGAATAGCTGCCTCAACTTCTGAGGCTTCCTGCAGCCTTCCCCACACCCCCGCCGGCAGAAACGGCTGCAGCCGTCGGTCGGGCCCTCACTGCCTTTCCCCCCCCGCGGGAACGGCTGCCTCAACTTGTGAGGCTTCCTGCAGCATTCTCCCTGCCTGAAGCACTTTCACACAGGTAGGAACATGGTTTATTTAATCTTTTCTTTGCTTCTAAATTTTTATTCAGGTTGGATATATTTGTATAAATCCAACTAAGTATAACTAAGGATTTAGAAACATAGAAAATAGGTGCAGGAGTAGGCCATTCAGCCCTTCTAGCCTGCACCGCCATTCAATGAGTTCATGGCTGAACATGAAACTTCAGTACCCCATTCCTGCTTTCTCGCCATACCCCTCGATCCCCCTAGTAGTAAGGACCTCATCTAACTCCCTTTTGAATATATTTAGTGAATTGGCCTCAACAGCTTTCTGTGGTAGAGAATTCCACAGGTTCACCACTCTCTGGGTGAAGAAATTCCTCCTCATCTCAGTCCTAAATGGCTTACCCCTTATCCTTAGACTGTGACCCCTGGTTCTGGACTTCCCCAACATTGGGAACATTCTTCCTGCATCCAACCTGTTCAAACCCGTCAGAATTTTAAACGTTTCTATGAGGTCCCCTCTCACTCTTCTGAACTCCAGTGAATACAAGCCCAGTTGATCCAGTCTTTCTTGATAGGTCAGTCCCACCATCCCGGGAATCAGTCTGGTGAATCTTCGCTGCACTCCCTCAATAGCAAGAATGTCCTTCCTCAAGTTAGGAGACCAAAACTTTACACAATGCTCCAGGTGTGGCCTCACCAAGGCTCTGTACAACTGTAGCAACACCTCCCTGCCCCTGTACTCAAATCCCCTCGCTATGAAGGCCAACATGCCATTTGCTTTCTTAACCGCCTGCTGTACCTGCATGCCAACCTTCAATGACTGATGTACCATGACACCCAGGTCTCGTTGCACCTTCCCTTTTCCTAATCTGTCACCATTCAGATAATAGTCTGTCTCTCTGTTTTTACCACCAAAGTGGATAACCTCACATTTATCCACATTATACTTCATCTGCCACGCATTTGCCCACTCACCTAACCTATCCAAGTCACTCTGCAGCCTCATAGCATCCTCCTCGCAGCTCACACTGCCACCCAACTTAGTGTCATCCGCAAATTTGGAGATACTACATTTAATCCCCTTGTCTCAATCATTAATGTACAATGTAAACAGCTGGGGCCCCAGCACAGAACCTTGCGGTACCCCACTAGTCACTGCCTGCCATTCTGAAAAGTACCCATTTACTCCTATCTTTGCTTCCTGTCTGACAACCAGTTCTCAATCCACATCAGCACACTACCCCAATCCCATGTGCTTTAACTTTGCACATTAATCTCCTGTGTGGGACCTTGCCGAAAGCCTTCTGAAAGTCCAAATATACCACATCAACTGGTTCTCCTTTGTCCACTTTACTGGAAACATCCTCAAAAAATTCCAGAAGATTTGTCAAGCATGATCTCCCTTTCACAAATCCATGCTGACTTGGACCTATCATGTCACCATTTTCCAAATGCGCTGCTATGACATCCTTAATAATTGATTCCATCATTTTACCCACTACTGAGGTCAGGCTGACCGGTCTATAATTCCCTGTTTTCTCTCTCCCTCCTTTTTTAAAAAGTGAGGTTACATTGGCTACCCTCTACTCGATAGGAACTGATCCAGAGTCAATGGAATGTTGGAAAATGACTGTCAATGCATCCGCTATTTCCAAGGCCACCTCCTTAAGTACTCTGGGATGCAGTCCATCAAGCCCTGGGGATTTATCGGCCTTCAATCCCATCAATTTCCCCAACACAATTTCCCGACTAATAAAGATTTCCCTCAGTTCCTCCTCCTTACTAGACCCTCTGACCCCTTTTATATCCGGAAGGTTGTTTGTGTCCTCCTTAGTGAATATTGAACCAAAGTCCTTGTTCAATTGATCTGCCATTTCTTTGTTCCCCGTTATGACTTCCCCTGATTCTGACTGCAGGGGACCTACATTTGTCTTTACTAACCTTTTTCTCTTTACATACCTATAGAAACTTTTGCAATCCGCCTTAATGTTCCCTGCAAGCTTCTTCTCGTACTCCATTTTCCCTGCCCTAATCAAACCCTTTGTCCTCCTCTGCTGAGTTCTAAATTTCTCCCAGTCCCCAGGTTCGCTGCTATTTCTGGCCAATTTGTATGCCACTTCCTTGGATTTAATACCATCCCTGATTTCCCTTGATAGCCACGGTTGAGCCACCTTCCCTTTTTTATTTTTACGCCAGACAGGAATGTACAATTGTTGTAATTCATCCATGCGGTCTCTAAATGTCTGCCATTGCCCATCCACAGTCAACCCCTTAAGTATCATTCGCCAATCTATCTTAGCCAATTCACGCCTCATACCTTGAAAGTTACCCTTCTTTAAGTTCTGGACCATGGTCTCTGAATTAACTGTTTCATTCTCCATCCTAATGCAGAATTCCACCATATTATGGTCACTCTTCCCCAAGGGGCCTCACACAATGAGATTGTTAATTAATCCTCTCTCATTACACAACACCCAGTCTAAGATGGCCTCCTCCCTAGTTGGTTCCTCGACATATTGGTCTAGAAAACCATCCCTTATGCACTCCAGGAAATCCTCCTCCACCGTATTGCTTCCAGTTTGGCTAGCCCAATCTATGTGCATATTAAAGTCACCCATTATAACTGCTGCACCTTTATTGCATGCACTCCTAATTTCCTGTTTGATGCCCTCCCCAACATCACTACTACTGTTTGGAGGTCTGTACACAACTCCCACTAACATTTTTTGCCCTTTAGTGTTCTGCAGCTCTACCCATATAGATTCCACATCATCCAAGCTAATGTCTTTCCTAACTATTGCATTAATCTCCTCTTTAACCAGCAATGCTACCCCACCTCCTTTTCCTTTTATTTTATTTTATTTATTGTAGAATTTAATTACTTCCCTCCCCCCCCCCCACCACCCCACCTCGTTCCGGACGCCTAATTTGTAACCTGCACCTGATTTTTTAATGTGTAGACAAGGTTTTTTCAGGCCTATAAAAATCTTCACTTGCTCCATTCTAAGTTAGTTTGGAATACGTTTTCACTGTGGAAACTTTCAAATCAGGCGTCAGTGGCCGGACACACCCACTTTTGAAAAAAAAATTCTGTTCAAAAGTGAAACTGTTCTAAATGACTAGAACTGCAGAAAACTTAAATGTGGAGAATTGCGATTTCTAAGATACTCCGTTCTCCACCAGTTGCTCCTAAAAATCAGGAGCAAATCATGTGGAAACTTGGGCCCATTATATTTGAGCTGAATGGTGCAGGAATAGGTCTAATTAACACCACACACCACGAGATAACCCAGTCCAGCAAGATTTGGTCCAATATCTTATTTACACAGTGTATGTGCTTCAGTTTCCCACAATCTTGTGAGTAGTTTGAATTAATCCCATCTTTTATCACTGGAATTCTGGTTCACTATGGCAATCTTTTGTTCTTGCTTGAAACCAGCAGCTGGCTGCACAGAGGACCAATGAGAGTATGCCCGATGGTCAAATGGTAGCAAATGCATTGGGCAGGCATGCTTTAGTTGTGGGCATGTAACACAAAAGCTGTACATCGGTCGTTAGCCACAAGTAGCTTTGGTTACAGCTGTGGTTGCCTCCTGCTGAATATCAGTCAATAACCATTCGAAATGATTTGTCACAACTACTGTGCCTTGCGGTAAAACTGCTCCAGGTGAATTGCTATGTAAAGCACTTGTAATGAAGCTGATGTCCCACAGAAGCGATAGAACCAGTTCTCCTGTATAGGGTGCAGTTGGTCTGGTTTGCTGTGTGTTCCAATATTGTAATCACGTTCGCGACAGTTTACCTCCGATTGGTATTCCTACAAAATCCTACAACACCGTTATTTTTGAACAGGTTTCTGATTTTGCTAAAAATAGCAAGCAAAGGAAATCTTCTCGAAGGTGTTTTGAGTATTCCTACGCGCACCGGACCCATTCTTCCTTCCATGTTACCAGTGCCCCTGTGTTGTATCGGCAGGTGTGAGAAGACATTGTAAGCTCTCCCTCCATCCCTCATCACTAGCCGCAAGTTGGAGCATAGTTGCACTAATCTTTGCACACTCGTGTCAGACTAGAAAAAAATCTCAGGAGAAGGGCGTAAAGTTATGGCTAATACAACCTACCTTGGAAAAATAATCCATCAGCTATGTAATTATTACCAGAATAACGTGATCATTTATACGCACTATTAAATAGAACTTTCGAACTACAAGCAAAATCAACAGAATCCCTCTCCCAGTACCTCCCTTGACATTAAAAACCTCAGTGTCTCCAATAAATCAGAGCGTTTTGTTTGTAAATTATTACCAAAACTTATTTTCAGCTATTTTTCCCCCCCTTTGATTGTAGACAGATTTTTAGTTCCAATGTTTCCCAGCATGAGCTGTCTACGAGAACTGGTCCAAGCTGTGTTGCAACAGCAAAAGAATTTTCCTGCTTATAAAATAAAGCCACATTATTACATTTCTAGCAATCTGTACCACCTGTTCGGCTAAACACCATGATCCTGAGAATGGTGAAACAAGTCCTCAGGCTGATTCTGAAGCATTGAATGAAATGTAGTGATTGAAATGTAGCTGCAATTGTAGAGCTCTCCATTCCCCCTGACTGTGGAGCCGAAGAGCTGCCTGTGGCTAGAGGATGCACAGAACAGATCCGTGCTTGGGAACTGCAACAGCTGGGAAAATATGGAGCTTTATCCAACGGTCCAAATGTCATTGGCTCTTCCGCCAAGAAAATCTGAGCTCACTGGCAACTGTTTTACTGCCTGTTTTTCCACAGATAATTTGCACATTGATAAGTAAAATAGATAATGCAACAAGACAATGAGGGTCAAGGGATATGGGGATCAGGCGGGATAGCGGAGTTGAGGTTAAAGATCAGCTATGATCTTATTGAATGGCCGAGCAGTTTTGAAGGGCCAAATGGCCCACTCTTGCTCTTATTTTTTTAATGTTCTTATGCTCAACTTTTCAATCTTTCTTTTATTTCTTTATGCTTGGCCTTTTTCTTAAAACAGGCACAACTTCCTACTGTAGAAGGCTTCTCATTTGACACCTCGATCAAATGATAGCTTAAATTGGTCATCTGATGGTGCAGACTATCCATTCAAATCAACTGAAGCACAAAACCAGTTTTCTGATTGAGATTCAAAATACCCAAAGGCAAGGCTCTTCATTGTCTGTTACTTGTTAGCAGAAATGGTGTTGAAGATTCAAGTGGAAGCAAATATATATATACATATATATAACTGTTACAGGAAGCCTCGAGGTGGAAACAACATAACTCACCAATGGAAAGTTACCACAGTGCTTGTCCCAAACCACATGGAGCGCAATAAAGTGAGCATGGAAAGTTCTAGAAATGTCTGATAGTGCTGTCGCTGGAAATGTTCCAATATTCTAGAGGCTGAATATTCAAGAGCAATAACCTGCCTCACCACCCAGCTTCCGAAATGATGCCAGGTGAACCATTTATTCTTGTTGTTATCAACCCAGGCTTTGGTAGCAACAGGATGCCACTTTCAAGTAGCGGCTTATATACAGCAGCCAACTAGGGCTGGCTGAGATAGCCAGAGATTGCCTGAACTTACCACCTTGATCAGACTCAGTGAAAGCTCACTGCTCTGGAAGTGGTAAACAGCACTGGATTAACAAAGGGGAAACTAGTAACTTATGTGAGGGTTCCCCCATCTATGGAGCCCTTTGCCAACAGATACAAACCCAAATACATGGATCTTGTTTTACTGGCATCAACCAGATCACTTTAAAATATCTCGGGGGCTAACTTTTGAAAGCTGGGTAACTTAGCACCAGGTGCTAATGCTTCCCAGCTTTCAAAAAATTGACTTTAGCACTCCAGGAAGAAAGTAGAGCACTAAATCAAGCACTCCATTTCCTTCTTGGAGCACTGAAGGACGCAGGCAGAATGGAAACCTCCACAGCACTGCACACTGGGCCGTGCAGTGCTGCCGCATTTAAAGGGCCCATCCCTCCCTTAAAGGAAAGGGCCATCGCTGCGGGCTATGCATTTTTAAAGGGACATACCTGGACCACCGAGGGAGCAGCGAACCAACGCGATCAGCCCAGCGAACGATCACAGGCAGGACCCGCGAAGAAAACGGCAACAAGAAAGGTACTTTTTTTTTTTACTTATCTTGGCCATCTCGCCTTTAATTATGGCCCCCGGTAGCAGCCGGCTGCCCGATCCGGCAGCAACCAGTGTTTTTGCCCTGCGATGCTGCAGTGGGCGAATGTGTGAGTTTCTGGTCCGGGGTGCTACCGGGGCGATGCGCACGGTGATGATGTCATGATATCTGGATGCAGGAGATCGGGGCGCAATGCCGCGGCGCTGCCGCTAAACTACCACCCAATATGGCGGGAGTCGATGTCAGTGCAGCGTCTGATCGCAAAGGCATTTTTGGGCCCGGGAGGGGGGGCGGTGGCAGTAATGGGAGGTGCAAATGCACCCAATTTCTACCCCATGGCATCTAACCTCAGGTAGCAGGCATTAACCTGACTAATTGTATATGGGAAAAATAGGATAAAATTTGAACATTTGTAAACAACCTTGGGTTAACACTCCCAACATAGAGTATTGCGCAAAGGGAACGCATATTGGCTATTCAGGCATGGGAGGGCAGTACACCCAGCACAATCATCCACCCTTTATCAATTAATAACCAGAATATTGGGTGGGATGTACTGATGTCCCAGTATGTGTTGCTATTGCAAAAGGAAGCACTAATTGGTAAAAATCGTTCCCTTAACTGTTAGGTACAAGTGTTTGCATTACAGGATAGTGATCGTTTGCTGATTTAGATCAAGTTTCAAGGTGTCTTATCCTGCAATGCACCTTCTGGGGTTGTAAATATGTGAAGACACCAAGCAGCCATGCTATGGAAAGTGAATGAGTACATAAGGAGCTTTTCATCTAAAACTCAACATTAACTCTAACGTTAGGCAGGATTCCATTAGCAAAGGAGCGCACTCGCCTCGGAGTCAGAAGGTTGTGGGTTCAAGTCCCATCTCAAGTGATGCGAGCACATAAATCTAGTCTGACACCGCAGCACAGTGCTGACGGAGTGCTGCACTATCGGAGGTGGCGTTTTTCGGACGAGACGTTAAACCGAGGTCGCGCCTGCTCTCTCAGATGGACCTAAAAGATCCTTGATACTAGTCGAAGAAGAGCAGGGGAGTTATCCCAGTGTCTTAGCCAATATTTATTCCTCAGTCAACAATACTAAAAAACAGGTCATTTGGTCATTATCGCATTGCAGTTTGTGGATGCTTGCTGTGCGCAGATTGGCTGCCATGTTTCCTACATTACAACAGTAATTGCATTTCAAAAAGTACTTCATTGGCTGTAAAGCACTTTGGGACATCCAGTGGTCATGATAAGCGCTATATAAATGCACATCTTTCCTTTCAAGTCTTTCTTTCAAAGGATCGCATTTAAGTGTTTGGGTTGGAAAAATTAATCAAGGTCACTATGCATATAAAGATTGTGCGTCACGCTGCCAGCTGTTTCGGTGGAGAGTGCTGGAACACTCAAGCCTGGGTGCAGCAATGCTGTCATATTAAAACAACAGCACCTGAAGTCAAACACTTTGCATGTGCGCAGCCCGATAATATCTCATCAGCATTTAGTGATGAGGTAGCCACACTGGATTGTTTACAGTTATATGTTTTATTTCTTGCAAGCAAGGAAATAAATGAATTAAGGGGGGAGGGGGGTGAAATTCGACTGGGGCGAGGACGCATGACAGACGTTATCGCACCTATCACCCGTTATACGCCCCATCTGAAATTCAATGTCGCTCATATTGGAACAGGATATCATCATCATAGGCAGTCCCTCGAAATTGAGGAAGACTTGCTTCCACTCTAAAAGTGAGTTCTTAGGTGACTGAACGGTCCGATACGGGAACCACAGTCTCTGTCACAGGTGGGACAGACAGGCGAAGGAAAAGGTGGGTGGGACAGGTTTGCCGCACGCTCCTTCCGCTGCCTGTGCCTCTTTTCTGCAAGCTCTCGGTGGCGAGACTCGAGGTGCGCAGCGTCCTCCTGGATGCACCTCCTCCACTTAGGGCAGTCTTTGGCCAGGGACTCCCAAGTGCATTGGGGATGTTGCATTTTATCAAGGAGGCTTTGAGGGTGTCCTTGAAACGTTTCTTCTGCCCACCTTGGACTCGCTTGCTGTGTAGGAGTTCCGAGTAGAGCGCTTGCTTTGGGAGTCTTGCGTCAGGCATGCGAACAATGTGGTCCGCCCAACAGAGCTGGTCGAGTGTGGTCAGTGCTTCGATGCTGGGGATGTTGGCCTGATCGAGGACATTAATGTTGGTGCTGGACAGGAGATATAGCTTATAGCATTAAGTGTGTGAGCTACGGTTGGACTTTCGGATTACTTGATCTTGTTATAGTGGATCAATGTTTCTCAAAGAAATCAATCTTAAAAAAAGAGTTGGATTTATATAGTGCCTCTCATGACCACCAGACATTCTAAAGCGCTTTCCAGCAACTGAAGCACTTTTTGAAGTGTAGTCACTGTTGTAATGTGGGAAATGCGGAGGCCAATTTGCGCACAGCAAGGTCCCACAAACAGCAATGTGATGACGACCAGATAATTTATTTTAATGATGCTGATTGAGGGGTAAATATTGGCCCCAGGACACTGAGGATAACACCCTTCAATGATAACAAGGACAGAGGAATAAATTAAATGCATATAAAATCTATAAGATTTCAGTTGCAAATCTAAAAATTCCTAACTGTAAGTATTCAGATGCAATATAAAATGTGCCTTCAGCTATTCACTAAATCAAGACTTGAAAACTATTTGCCGAAGAGGAAATTTTAAGAGGGCTGCACAGCCTTGCCCATCAGGGGTATGTTTCTGCATCAAAATTGATGGTTGTAAAATTGGTGGGAACACAGGCTCAAATTTCCAATATACATTCACAGTGGGTGAGGCTTTGCTCTGACCACAACATTTCATACAATTACCTGAAATGCTTGTCAGCGCGCAAGGATATTTTGAAATAATTCATAATCAGCTCTGATAATTAAGAAATCGCAAGTTCCAAATCACCATATTTTAAACTGCGATTTATTACAATTTCCCTGTTTGGTTTATTTTAACTAAAGTGAAAATATCTCTTTGTGTTCAAGCATGTAATCAGCTAGCCCTCACAGGAAATAGAAAGAAAACAGATTTACGAAAATAGAGACAATTAATGTGCCTTTTCATTCGAGTTCAACAGGAAATCCTTTCTGATTAATATTGATTAGTTTGAGGCCTTGTGATTCCGAGACATGTTCTTATAAACAAAAATTATCTAATGTTTATATTCTTTCCTTTTTAATAATTAATGAAATGTAAATAAAGTCAATGGAGTTAACAGTTTGAAATTGCTAACTATGACAGTATAATCACAGGCAGATGCCTGCACAATACCCAGAACCTTTTTGTATAGAAGGAGGTTACAAATTTGCACTCTTTTCCCTCTTCAAAGTCGGAAATAATGGTGCCAGATCCCCTGAGCATTCGCTGTTAGAAACTGTTTGCATATTCAGTTATTGTTTCTGCTGCTCCAGTCATCTGCTGAAATTCGTTCTAATGTGGCCCTGATCAATTCTGCCAGCTGTGCTTAAGTGCTGTTTACTATAATACCATCACGTTGCATTTTCACTTGCAAACCAGCCGCCTGACAGTGCCTAAATGCATTTAGGGAATAACATTAGTTACATCGCCTCGTCAGGACATGAACGGCTCTCAGCAATCAGTTCTTCAAAAGAAAGAAAACAATTTTTTTCTTCCTTTTGAAAACATTTTTAAAAGCCATTTCGACCACAGACAGAAAGCATGATTTTTTTTTTTCCCATTTTCTGTTAAAATATCATTATGACCTTCAGCAACCTCGTCAAGCCATCCCTCTATCAGGTTGATTCAGTTCTATTCTTGAACCTTTTATTGTGCATTCGCCTGATGGAAGTTGCTGCAATCTGACTGCAAGATATTTTATAGATAACTGGTCAGCTGATTGGCTCAGGTGGTGCTGTCTTGTATTCTAAGATGCACCTCCATTTCAAAAAAAAAAGATGCACCTCCATGTAAAGCCACTGGAAAACCTAGTCTTGTGCTAAGTGTTTACTAGTGTCTCCATGTAAAAAAGAGAGAATGATGAAACAACAGCTTTAGGGTAAAATTGAGAAGTACTTTAGCTAGACTAGTGATACATGTCACCTCGGTCCACTCCAGTTTTGTGCTGAAGTGCACTCCTGAATGAAGAACATACAGTGAGTACACTCAAATTAACCATACTGTAAAATTGCACTAGTAGGTATACCCATCAGCATACTTGTCCTGTATTTGCATTAGACAGTAAAATTACCCCTTTTTCAGGACGATGATTCACGTGAAGCATTCAGGGAAAAATGACAGAAAAAAAAAGCCAGCCTGTTGGTTTAATGTACTTCTGATCAGCCCAGTTAAGCAGCGAGGTGGGCAGAATCCTGAGAGCAGCTCACCCGCTCACCATATCAGTTACGAAAAAATAATGGGTGCAACAAATTGGGAAGAAACCAAGGGGGAAACTGGGAGCAGAATAACAGTAGAAAAACAGCAGCACTATTGGCCTCAAATTTCCCCAGCTGCTTAGAGCGGCCTAGTTAGATGGGGTGTGCCGACTTCGTGGGGGAAAAAAAATGCTCCAAAAACTTACCGGGATAATTTGGTTGCTCCTGGATCCCTGTGGGCCCGTGGCGTGGCGCTAAGAGACCTGCGGGGGGCGGAGCTTGGGCCGCGCTTGTTCAGCGCAGCCGGCAGGGGGGGCGGGGCTTGGGCCCAGCGTGTCCTCGAGTGCCGGCAGGGGGACACATGTCCGTTTGTGCGTGCGCACATGCGCAATGCACGTTGCGCACTGGGCCAGGAACCTTGGCAATCGGCCATTTAAAGGGAGAGCGACCCCAGTGCCTCAGCAGCATTGGCAGTGGGCCATATTAGACGGTAAGGTGTGAATTGTGATTTTTGGGTGGCTGAGGGAGTAGAAAGGAGTGCTGCATAAATGCATGAAAGGTGAGAACTGTGTGTTTTCAAGATCACCTGAGTGTAAATCCAATACACCAATGACGCAAGAGCGTGCAACAAGAACGAAGAACTTCTTGCATGAGGAAGTGGAGAAACTAGTCACTGCCAATGAGGACAGATGGCAGGAGCTGGATATCAGTAAGAATGGTCCCACAAAAGTTCCACCCAAAAAAACAAGGAGACGCTGGAACCTAATTGCAGAAGAATTCTCCGCAGGGGTGAAGACCGCAAGAACTGGAAGCCAGTGTAAAAAGAAATGGCAGGACGCTGGTCAAGTAGTGAGTGTAAGTATTGTTGAGTTTTAAATGGACTTGCAATTGTCACTGTGATTATCTGTATATGTCCCATCCATCAGAAGCTCACCATGTGGCAAAAATTACATTTTCATCTTTGCAGAAGAAATCGGCCGACAACTAAAGGGAGAGAACTAGAACAGGAGGAGGGCCACCAAATCTGCACCGACTATCACCACTGGAACAGGGGGTCGCTGCCTTGCTGAGTCGCACCTACCGAAAAAGAATCAGCTCTGCACAAGCTGGGCCCACACGCGGGGGTGAGGGTCAATCAGGAAGATGCATTGTCGCCCTTCAAATCAACCTGCTGACTGGCCTGCTATGCATCAGACTACTCATTCTACCCATCCTGCCCCCTTCTTTCCTGCTAACCATTTGACTAATCTGATGTATCTTACAGAACAAGAAGATAATCCTGAACATCCTGAAGATCAACAGAAGATCCAGATGCGTCTGCTCCAGACTAAGGCGGGTGGGGGGAGGAGGGGTCCATAGATCTGTGTTCACGGGAGAATGCTGATCATGATATGGATCAGTCCATGGTACAGGGCATCACCTTGCCAGACACCTCCTTGAGCTCTGCCACGACATTCCTTGGTTTCACACCTTCCGAGGTTGCGGGTCCCAGTGGTGGTGGTGGAATGCAGGTTGGAACAACCAGGGCCCCACCGTCCCAGCCTGTGCCTCGCACTGGAGGGGTGCCGCTATGCAGACCCACGGCGAGGGGAAGGCGAAGCCGACCAGTCTCTCCTGAGGTGCAGCCTTCATCAGATGTATATCAGGTTATGTCATTGGATGAGGAGAACAAAGCCCTTACCCGATCACTCGTGGCCACCGTCAGTGGGGTGCGTGATGAGGTTGCGACACTGTCGGGAGAAATATCAGCTCTGAGACGGGAACTGAGGGCGGGCATGTCAGAGGGAGTGCAAATGATGGCAGAGGCCATGAGGGAGCTAGCTGCTGCAATAAAGGTACACAGGCCTGACAATCAAATGCCACTCCCACTGCAATCCCCACACCAGCCTCTGCTGAGACCCAAGCCGGGCCGCCAGCACCCCCCACCATCACCGCCTCGATGAGGAAGTGCACGTTCCCCGATATGTGGGTGAGAGATGGGTGCAGCCTTTCTTTGCTGTTGTTGTTGTTCTTGTTGTTGAAGTGCATTGTAAACTTTCCAATAAAAGATTTTTTGCATTAAAACTGAATCATGTTCCATTATCACCACACAACATTTCGGAACAAAAAAACATTCCTCACCCCAACAGTCATGTGTGCCTGCCGCCCCTAGCCCTGGCCGAAGGGCCAGCCAGTGTGTTCTGCAGTCGGCAAAGTAGGATTGAGCTATTTTCAGTAGCTGATTTATCTTTCATTTATTTTTGATGATGTTGTGCAGCTGTGTGCTGAAGTTGTTTTGATGTTGTGCTGATGCTATGAAGGTATTTAGTGCTTTAGAATCTTCTAACTCACCTCCCCCTAACTCAACTCACCTATCTCTGGCTACCTACGCTGATTTCTTAAATGTAGGTAAGGTTTTTCTGTGCCTACAAAAGTGACCACATACATTGGCCTAAGTTAGTTTGGAGTAACTTTTAGCTGGCCAAATTTGCTTCCATGGCCAAAACAGGCATCAGTGGCTGCTCATGTCCCCTTTTGGAGAAAAAAATCTAAACTAAAAAAAAACCTAACTAACTGACTTACACTGGAGCAAGTTAACTGGGGGAATATGCGATTTTTAAGTTATTCCAAAAAAAGCTACTTGCTCCAAAAAAAGCAGGGCAACTCCTGGGGAAATTTGAGCCCATTATTTCAAAATTAAAAACAGAAAATGCTGGAAATATTCAGCAGGTCAGGCAGCATCTGTGGAGAGGGAAACAGAGTTAACAGGGCCGAAATTCCCTATCGCCCTGGTTGGGGGCAGTAACCTTTCCGGCGCTGATGTCTCTCCCCGGAAGCAAAATTGAGGTTACCGCCTTACACAGGAAGTGGAACGCAATGTCGCGCGCTTCACTTCCTTTCGGGGCGGGATCGGGATTGCTACCCGGGGGGGGAGGGGGGTGGGGGGGGCATCACAGAGCGCGACGTGAACTCTCCGCGTAACGCTGATACCTTTCAATGCCCCTCCCCTTCCGTAAAGGGGAGGAATGCTGTGAACTCTGCAGGCCCTTTGATGGTCTCCATTGGGTAACCAGGGATGTGCAGTGCCATAGCCGCAACCCAGCACCGAAACGGAGTGCCGTGCTGCACAATCGCGGCCCAGATCCCGTGACATCGCTGGGCAGCGGCCCGAAAGGTAAGGCGGGGGGGGGGGGGGGGAAAGTGGTGGCGCGCAGTGCACCTCCCCTTTAACTTTCGCTCCGTGATGGGTGTTCAGCCCTTTTCGTGACCCGCGAGGCTGGCGGGGGCATCGCCCCCATTGGCCTCATGAGGCGCAGGCCAATTTGTGCCACGAGGCAGAACGAGGCCGCCATGGGGCGGAAAGGGTGCACGGCAACGACGACATTGCCAGAGACGCAGCGGCCCAGGGCGCTACCAGCGGCATGCAGCGCTACTGCATTCACGCCTCCGCTAACCCCCCGCAAAAGTTTGCGGGAGCCGGTAGCACCCCCACCCCAGGCGAAAACACTTTCATGCCCCGTTAGTGCCCCTGGGGGCGCACAACAGGGGAATTTTGGCCCCAGTGTTTCAGTTCGTTGACCTTTCATTCGGACTGGTTCTGAGGAAAGATCATCGACCTGAAACATAACATAAGAACATAAGAAATATGTGCAGGGGTAGGTCATTCAGCCCCTAGAAACTGCTCTGTCATTCAATAAGAACATGGCTGATCTTGTACCTCAACACCACTTTCCTGCACCATCCCCATATCCCCTGATTCCCTTAATATCCAAAAATCTATCGATCTTTGTCTTTAATATACTCAACGGCTGAGCAGCCACAGCTCTCTGGTAGAGAATTCCGAAGAGTCACCACCCTCTGAGTGAAGAAATTTCTCCCCATCTCAGTTCTAAATGGCTGACCCTTTATTCTGACACTGTGACCACTGGTTCGAGACTCTCCAGCCAAAGTAAACAGCCTCCCAGCATCTACCCTGTCAAGCCCTGCAAGAATTGTGTGTGTTTCAATGAGATCACCTCTCATTCTTCTAAACTCTAGAGAATGTAGGCCTAGTCTACTCAATCTTTCCTCATAGGACAATCCCCTCATCCCAGGAATCAGTCTGGGGAACTTTTCTTGCGTTCCCTCTATGGCAAGTATATCCTTCCTTCGGGAAGGAGACCAAAACTGTTTCTCTCTCCACAGATGCTGCCTAATTTGCTGAGTATTTCCAGCATTTTCCGTTTTTATTTCAGATTTCCAGCATCCGCAGTATTTTGCTTTTATATTTTTATAGCTTATTTTATTTAACAATAAATGGCTCTCGGTAAGTAATGGCCATTATACACATGTTATAAATTACCAAGATTGGCTTTGCAACTTGCCGTCTACCAAAACATACATTTCAAAATAGGATTTGAAAAACATGCTGAACCTTCTTAATACTTTAAATTTCATCAACGTACTTCCTTTAAAAAAAATTCTAATAAATATCATGACATGTTCAAGGCATTCTGACATAATGTACTCCTCCACATCACATTCCAATAAGTAAGAAGCACTCGAGAAATGACAGTATGATGGATACCGTGACAGATAATTCCAACATGGCACCATTTCACTTGATCAATATCTCCCTGCAATATCAGAAATAAAGGGTTATCTGCATGGTGCATTACTGATGAGGTGTGTTTCAGTCATGCTGAATGGAAGTTATAATTCAGCTCTGTTCTCTCTCTCCCTCGCCTTCAATTATTCAATACACTGGTATGTTTAACCCAACATCTTTTTCGCTGTCATTCTGGCAATTTAGTAACACATGTCTGTGTGTGATTATCAATACATGCACAATAATATTCCCAGGGTACTCATTGGCAACACTTGAATAACTAATATACAAACACAACAAAGGGGCTACCACATTAGAAACGGAAAGATTACCTTTTGGCATGTAGGGCTGAGAAGAGATTTGTGATTATTATGAGGAAGCTTTCTCACCAGTGTCTCTCTAACAATCCATTTCCAGTGCACACTGATACTGGATCAACTCTAATGATGTTGACACAGTGCTGTCTTCCTAATGAGGCAGGTTTTATTCAATGGTTTCCATCCAAACAGATTTTGCCCTTCAGAAATTTAGCACTGATTATTGCTACTGCATCTTTTAATTTTAACAAGAATTTCCTGCACTATTCAAATCAAGCGGATCACTGAAATCCAAATAGTTGTCACAGCTATTCCGATGTCCATTTGATGCTACTTTTTAAAGATTAATATTTTTCACTGGATCTACTTGGTCTGTGCTTTTAAAGAATTCGGGGTAACTCCATTTACGGTTCAATACCCTGATCCTCTGTATATCTTGTACAAAGTTTTACACTTTTTTTGTAATAAAATGCAGTATTGGACTTGAAATTACAGCATGAAAAATTAGTGTTCAAATGTCTAACATGACCATATGAAATGTCTTTCTCTGTTCTCTTAATAAAGGTGTTAACCCATTTGAAAAAAATGGGTCAACATGTTAAATATTTGTACTGTAGCTTCTCAGGACCATGATCTTTTAAAAATAACACATCAACTTGTATTATGTCCAAAGTAATGTGTTATCATTGCTGTGAATGAATTTATTGTATAGACAATGAGAATATAAAATTGATTGGTTCTGATCAATAGGTATTAGCCCTGGAAAGCAATGGAAACTCAAAGCTGAAGTATTTGGATTAATTAAATTAATTTGTTTTCGTTGCCCCACGATCGAAATGCGATTTTATAAACTTGAGAGAAATTTATGAGCCAAAAATACTTTCGATAACATATTTTTAAAACAAACTCATAATCAACGAGGTATCCAAGAAGAACACAGCAACATCTGATTTAATAACACACTCAGGATGCAGACAAACGCACCCTGAAGCTTTTAATTGAGTTATCATGTGATGAACATGTGTAAAAATATCCAAAGCTGACTCACAACCAGAAATGTGGCAGTCCAAGTATTTAAAGTTTCAGGCAGTCTGGTCACATGATCAGATCTGTCCAAAGCTTTAGCTGAGATAAAGGCACAAATGAGTTAACTCTGGTAGTTTTTGAATTTGAAAGGTGAATATAAAATGAATAAAGGCGATGTATAAACTATTTAACATTAAAAGAAAAATCAACAGTATTTTTACCACTTTGAAATTTCTGATCAAACCAGCATTCACTTGACCTGCTCCTGCCAGCCACTGGCCAATAATTGGTTGTAAGGAGCAACGCAAGAGCAACCAAGAGAGAGTTTCCCAGTGTAATGTATGCACCTGTGATTATGCTCACAAGTTTGTAGAGCTGTTGCCAATATTTGAAGGGGCTGCTCCTCAATTTCGGGTTGCAATTCAGTCCCACATTCCTGATCTTTGGGCACCCTGTGCGGAGGGGAGCGGGTAGGTCCGAAGGCCTCCTCATAGGACTGCTCCTGGGCACAGTCAAGGGGGCCATCAGCCGGTCCAGGCAGCGGGCGGTTGAGAGGGTCATTCAGCCTGACTGCCTGCCTCTCTTCCGCGGTTACATCCGAGCCAGGGTGTCCCTGGAGATGGAGCACGCGGTGTCCACCGGTACGCTCGCGGTCTTCCGTGAGAGGTGGGCGCCAGAGGGACTGGAGTGCATCATCGCCCCCGGAAACCAAATTTTAATTTGATTTTACATGTTTTAAAGTTTAATTGGTTTATTGTGCCGGGTTTTAGTGTCCCCCTCCCCTTTTAGCCAGAGGACACTTGTATAATGTGTGTTTTTTGTGCCCTCAAAAAAAAACAAGGGGACACTTGTTTGAAATTATTTGGAGTGCCCTCCACCTGCTTTAATCAGGGGAAATTTGATTTAATTGTTTAATTGTTTTCGACAACAATAGTTGTAGAGCTGTTGCTAATATTTGAAGGGGCTGCTCCTCAAATTCTGCTGCATTTCAATCCCACACTCCTGATCTTTGGGCGCCCTGTGAGGAGGGAAGCAGGTAGGTCCGAGGGCCTCCTCGAAGGACTGCTCCTGGGCATGGCCAAAGGGACCATCAGCCATTCCAGGCAGCGGGCGGTCGAGGGGGTCGTTCAGCATGACTGCCTGCTTCTCTTCCGCGGTTACTTCCAAGCCAGGGTGTCCCTGGAGCTGAAGCACGCGGTGTGCACCAGTACGCTCGCGGCCTTCTGCAAGAGTTGGGCGCCAGAAAAACATAGAAACATAGAAACATAGAAAATAGGTGGAGGAGTAGGCCATTTGGCCCTTCGAGCCTGCACCACCATTCAGTAAGATCATGGCTGATCATTCCCTCAGTACCCATTTCCTGCTTTCTCTCCATACCCCTTGATCCCTTTAGCCGTAAGGGGCATATCTAACTCCCTCTTGAATATACCCAATGAACTGGCATCAACAACTCTCTGTGGCAGGGAATTCCACAGGTTAACAACTCTCTGTGTGAAGAAGGTTCTCCTCATCTCAGTCCTAAATGACCTACCCCTTATCCTAAGACTATGTTCCCTGGTTCTGGACTTCCCCAACATCGGGAACATTCTTCCCGCATCTAAACTGTCCAGTGCTGTCAGAATCTTATACTTTTCTATAAGATCCCCTCTCATTCTTCTAAACTCCAGTATATAAAGGCCCAGTTGATTCAGTCTCTCCTCATATGACAGTCCAGCGATCCCTGGAATTAGTCTGGTGAACCTTCGCTGCACTCCCTCAATAGCAAGAACGTCCTTCCTCAGATTAGGAGACCAAAACTGAACACAATATTCCAGGTGAGACCTCACTAAGGCCCTGTACAACTGCAGTAAGACCTCCCTGATCCTATACTCAAATCCCCTAGCTATGAAGGCCAACATACCATTTGCCTTCTTCGCCGCCTGTTGTACCTGCATGCCAACCTTCAATGACTGATGAACCATGACACCCAGGTTTCTTGCACCTCCCCTTTTCCTAATCTGCCGCCATTCAGATAATATTCTGCCTTTGTGTTTTTGCCCCCAAAATGGATAACCTCACATTTATCCACATTATACTGCATCTGCCATGCATTTGCCCACTCACCTAACCTGTCCAAGTCACCCTGCAGCCTCTTAGCGTCCTCCTCACAGCTCACACCACCACCCAGTTTAGTGTCATCTGCAAACTTGGAGATATTACACTCAATTTCTTCATCCAAATCGTTAATGTATATTGTAAAGAGCTGGGGTCCCAGCACTGAGCCCTGCGGCACTCCACTAGTCACTGCCTGCCATTCTGAAAAGGATCCGTTTATCCCAACTCTCTGCTTCCTGTCTGCCAACCAGTTCTCTATCCACGTCAGTACATTACCCCCAATACCATGCGCTTTGACTTTGCATGCCAATTTCTTGTGCGAGACCTTGTCAAAAGCCTTTTGAAAGTCCAAATACATCACATCCACTGGTTCTCCCTTGTCCACTCTGCTAGTTACATCCTCAAAAAATTCCAAAAGATTCGTCAAGCATGATTTCCCTTTCATAAATCCATTCTGACTTGGACCAATCCTGTCACTGCTTTCCAAATGCACTGCTATTTCATCCTTAATGATTGATTCCAACATTTTCCCCACTACTGATGTCATGCTAACCGGTCTATAATTACCCGTTTTCTCTCTCCCTCCTTTTTTAAAAAGTGGTGTTGCATTAGCTACCCTCCAGCCCATAGGAACTGATCTTGAGTCGATAGACAGTTGGAAAATGATCACCAATGCATCCACTATTTCTAGGGCTACTTCTTTAAGTACTCTGGGATGCAGACTATCAGGCCCCGGGGATTTATCAGCTTTCAATCCCATCAATTTCCCTAACACAATTTCCCGCCTAATAAGGATATCCTTCAGTTCCTCCTTCTCACTAGACCCACTGTCCCCTAGTACATTCAGAAGGTTATTCGTGTCTTCCTTCGTGAAGACAGAACCAAAGTATTTGTTCAATTGGTCTGCCATTTCTTTGTTCCCCATTATAAATTCACCTGAATCTGACTGCAAGGGACCTACATTTGTCTTCACTAATCTTTTTCTTTTCACATATTTATAGGCGCTTTTGCAGTCAGTTTTTATGTTCACTGCAAGCTTCCTCTCATACTCTATTATCCCCCTCTTAATTTAACCCTTAGTCCTCCTCTGTTGAATTCTAAATTTCTCCCAGTCCTCAGATTTGTTACTTTTTCTAGCCAATTTATATGCCTCTTCCTTGGTTTTAACACTATCCTTAATTTCCCTTGTTAGCCACAGTTGAGCCACCTTCCCCGTTTTATTTTTACTCCAGACAGGGACGTACAATTGCTGAAGTTCATCCATGTGATCTTTAAATGTTTGCCATTGCCTATCCACCGTCAAACCTTTAAGTATCCTTTGCCAGTCTATTCTAGCCAATTCACGCCTTATACCGTTGAAGTTACCTTTCCTTAAGTTCAGGACCCTAGTTTCTGAATTAATTGTGTCACTCTCCATCTTAATAAAGAATTCTACCATATTCTGGTCACTCTCCCCCACTCTCGCACAACAAGATTTCTAATTATCCCTTCTCATTACACATCACCCAGTCTCGGATGGCCAGCTCTCTGGTTGGTTCCTCGACATATTGGTCGAGAAAACCATCCCTAATACAGTCCAGGAAATCCTCCTCCACCGCATTACTACCAGTTTGGTTAGCCCAATCAATATGTAGATTAAAGTCGCCCATGATAACTGCTGTACCTTTATTACTCACATCCCTTATTTCTTGTTTGATGCTGTCCCCAACCTCACTACTACTGTTTGGTGGTCTGTACACAACTCCCACTAGCGTTTTCTGCCCTTTGGTATTCCGCAGCTCCAGCCATACTGATTCCACATCATCCAGGCTAATGTCCCTCCTTACTATTGCATTAATTTCCTCTTTAACCAGCAACGCCACCCCGCCTCCTTTTCCTCTCTGCCTATCCTTCCTAAATGTTGAATACCCCTGGATGTTGAGTTCCCAGCCTTGGTCACCCTGGAGCCTTGTCTCCGTGATGCCAATTACATCATATCCGTTAACTGCTGTCTGCGCAGTTAATTCGTCCACGTTATTCCGAATACTCCTCGCATTGAGGCACAGAGCCTTCAGGCTTGTCTTCTTAACACACTTTGCCCCTTTAGAATTTTGCTGTAATGTGGCCCTTTTTGTTTTTTGCCTTGGGTTTCTCTGCTCTCCACTTTTACTGTTCTCCTTTCTATCTTTTGCTTCTGCCTCCATTTTATTTCCCTCTGTCTCCCGTATCGGTTCCCATCCCCCTGCCATGTTAGTTTAACTCCTCCCCAACAGCACTAGCAAACACTCCCCCCAGGACATTGGTTCTGTTCCTGCCCAGGTGCAGACCGTCCGGTTTGTACTGGTCCCAACTCCCCCAAAACCGGTTCCAATGTCCCAGGAATTTGAATATCTCCCTTTTGCATCACTCCTCGAGCCACGTGTTCATCTGAGCTATCCTGCGATTCCTACTCTGACTAGCACGTGGCACTGGTAGCAATCCTGAGATTACTACTTTTGAGGGACTGGAGTGCATCATCACCAATGGCAACCAAATTTTAATTTGAACCAGTTGACTGTCTAAAGTTTAATTTGTTTAAGTTTGTCAGTTTTCGTGCGCTCCACCTGACCCCCCCCTTTTAGCCAGGGGGCACTTTATTTAACGTTTTATTGTTTTACAGATACAACAAAATAGTTGTAGAGCTGTTGCATTGTGAGTGGCTTAGCCAGTCACGTGATGTTCACAAGACTCAATAAAACCCCAGTCAGTTGAGGTATGCAGTTGTGAGCCTAGTGGATGAACTGGTAAGGTGTAGTGTGATTGTTAAACTTTTGTTAATAAACCAACTAGTTCTTAATAGCAATGTGTTGCTATGAATTCTTAAGCTAAGAACTGATGAAGCAAATACATTGCACCCTCCAAGTATTCCTCCTTACAGCTTCTACTTGAGATCTCCCTGTAAAGGCATAGTTAAAGTAAGGAAGTGATGTGAGGAACTATGAACCTCTGATCCACTGTGTCAATGGTACAGCAAGTTGGGCTTCTGACATGCAATTATGCCCCACACAACTATTCTTAATTTACGGTGGAGGTGGGAAGATCTCTTTGGTTTGCTATCTGAAGCAAAATCATAAACACATGTTTAAAGATTTTTTTTCTGAGCTTATATTAAATGTTATCCCAGTTTTATACTTTGTCATCATTTGCAACAGTTCCAATTGAAAACATTCCATGGAAACAATAACGTCATTTTACAACCTGCCACAAGAGTGAACTTTCAACGTCGTGGGTTCTTGATAATGTGCTCTCATCGAACTACACGCACATCTCCATCGGGACAGTTAAAATATTAATGCCGCACAATTTCACTAAAACTTATTCAATGATAAAATATTTTGCAAGGTTATTAGTCAAGGAGTACTATACTACCCTAATGCATTCGTTGTTTTCCATGTGTTCGTAGGAGGAAAAACACAGAGTTCGGGAGAATTGCCATTTTCTCCCTTTCCCTTCTCAAGGAGCCGGCTCTGGCAGGAGCACAGTGCATTAGGTGGAAGAGTCCTCAAGCTTGGATACTGTATTCCCCATTTCTTTTCTGCTGCCAGGAACTCCCAGGTGTTGGTGGGGATGTTGCACTTTATCAGGGAGGCTTTGAGGCTGTCCTTGTAACGTTTCACTGCCCACCTTTGGCTCGTTTGCCGTGAAGGAGTTCCGAGTAGAGCGCTTGCTTTGAGAGTCTCGTATCTGGCATGCTGGGAGAGCGCTGAGCTCCTTGAGTCTCATCGCCGAGAGCATGCAGAAACCAAGTGCAGGCAGTGGAAAGAGCGTGCGGCAAACCAGTCCCACCCACCCTTTCCCTCAACGACTATATGTCCCACCTGTGACAGGGCCTGTGGTTCTCGTATTGGACTGTTCAGCCACCTAAGGACTCATTTTAAGAATGGTAGCAAGTCTTCCTCGATTCCGAAGGATTGCCTGTGATGATGATGATGATGATCTGCTGCCATTTCCCTCCTTCCCTGACAGAGCTGCGATTATAACTCAGCGCAAAGGCTGGTGGAGGAGAGGAGGGAGGATACCTCAGTGAGAAACTCAAGAGCGGGGCTTGGAGAGGCAGCAGAGAACGAAGATTTTAAAGAAGAGGTGAAACAAGATGAGGTGCTCGAAGGTGGAGAAGGTACCAGAGGAGTAGCGGGGGAAAGAGACAAAAGTGCGATTTAGTAATCAGGGCCACGCCGTCACTGTGGCGGTATAGGCAGGGCAGATGATAGAAAGTATAACTGAGTGGGGACGCTTCAGTAAAAGGCAAGGTATCACCATCCATGAGACAAGTTTCAATCAAAGCCGCGATGTCAAAGGCAATCATCCATATTCAGGTCATGGCTGAGTGAATGGACATTCTGGAGGGAAATGCAGAGAGGGATGATGATGGTTGAGCCATTGGCAGAGTCCGAGGTGGCATTTGCATATTTGAATCATGAGGCTCCACTGCAAAAGGAATATTGAATTTCAAAGCAAATCATATAGGATAGCAGTGATATAAATGTTTTCCTATGTCTGGTTGGACAGTCTGAAAACTGTAGGAACAAGCATGAAAAGGGATGTTTTATTCCTTTGGATGACAAACTTTCATTGTGTTATGGGTGAGGTAATGGAGTATAAAAAGCAGTGTGATATCTGCAGAGATATGAATAGGGCTTATTGGAAAAATGGAACAAGAAGATAATCATTTGGTATTTAAAAGCAGGAGAATCCAGCAAAAAAGGGGTGGCAGAGCAAAGCAGCGGACTTATAAGTACAAGAAAGTGAGGGGACTATCATGGCCTGGTAGCAGCAGGGGAACAGTATCATGTGTCGCACTGCTCACTCGAAACAACAACATTTTCTTCAGATGTGGCTCCAGAGGAGTTGCACTGTTAGAAGACTCGATCAAGTCAGAGAACAATCCCCCAGAGGACTGCAATCCTGTTTCTAGTTAAGTACACACTAATGACAAGAAGACAGCATTACAAAGTAATTGTGGTCAGAATAACATAGCATTTCCATCAACTTGGAGTTCTGTTTGGACAAAGCTACTCTCTTGTTTTCTTTGGGATGAAGTGAAAAGTTAGTAGTTAGATTACTTGAAAAATCACATTTTTAATATACCTTATACCAAGGAGCTTTTTTTAAAAAATGTCCTTGACAGAGTTGTTCAAAATCGTGAGGGGTTTTGATAGAATAATTAAGGAGAAACTGTTGCCAGTGGCAGAAGGGCCGGCAACCTGAGACCGCAGATTGCCAAAAGAACCAGAGGTGACATGAGGAAAACATTTTTTTACACAGCGAGTTATTATGCACTGCCTGAAAGGGAGGTGGAAGCAGGTTCTATAATAGCTTTCAAAAGGGATTTCAAGAAATACTTGAAAGGGAAAAAAATTGCAGGACTATGGGGAAAGGAGTGGGACTAATTGGATAGCTCTTTCAAATAGCCACCACAGGCACGGTGGGTCGAATGGCCTCAATCTGTGCTATATCATTCTATGATTCTATGCTGTTGTTTATACCACAAGTCTGGCAGGAAACACAGTAACACAATTTGCAGATTTGTGAGATTCTCTGTAATTTATATGTGGCCTGTGTGGTCTATTTATCTTTACATTCTTTCGAGATCTTCGTCTCATTATTTATAGTTTTATTTTGGAAGGAGAACATCCTGGTGGAATTATATTTTTTTTAAAAGCTCAAACAGTAGGGAAATCTTCAGGGAGGCTTATTTGCCAATATTTTGCCTCCCTTAGGACTTTAAAAAAATTCCCATTGTGTGGATCTCAGAGCTCCAGATTCAAAGAGCTTGAAAAGAAATCTATTGCATACGTCTTTGCATAAAGGAAGTTTTTCGGTATGTCTGTGTTATTTTTTTTTATTGCTTGATTTCCATAATTAACAAAAATGTTGGCAGTACTTTCCCCAGCACAGCCCATTATCTGAAACCCTCCAGTTTCCTCATAGGTGCATTTCTGATTGTCTGCAAATTGCATTTCTTTCTGTCTCACGCATGGGAATACATGCCAAGAAACTTTTCCAGACAAACTATGCAAATTAACACACTTTATCTGACATTTGAGTATTTTGTGCTCATCAGTCTCTAATCAAACACTAGCAAGTTTGTCGCAGAAGGAAAAAGCAATTCTTTTAATAGCATTAAACGAACCATGAGGATTCACTACTTAATGGTTCCTTTACCAGTCACAGCTGTGTCTGTGCAGCTCTGCTGCTGTGCTGAAGCACAAATGTGTTTTCTTGGGAGATCAGATAAATGAGAATTCTGAATTCTTTGGCTATTTATGCATATATACACACACATGCTGTAGCTCAACATGTGAGGAGATTGGTTTTCTGGTTTGGTTTATGTTTCCCAACACACATAAATACAATATAACGCACTTCATATTTACTCATTTAAATGTGTGTATTTTTAAAGGACCATTAACTGCATTTATTTGCTAATTGAATTGCGGATTAAGTGGTGCACTGCGTTAAACCAGAACTAAATTTTTTTGCAAATAGTGTGGATTTTTTTCTAAGTTGAAGCTTTCCAAATATTGGTTAAACTGTATCTTTGGGTTTCATGGGGGGGGGGGGGGCGGGGGGGTAGGGGTGTTTGGAGATGGGAGCTCGGGATGGGGAGGGGGGCGGTGGGGCGGTAATCGGCAGTTGGGCCTTCCATAAGGCTGGTTTCCCTGAGTCCATGCCTAGCGGCAAACCAATCTTACAATGGAGGCCTCAGGTAGGTGTTAGGTGCCTAATTTGCATACGCAAAGGGCCAATTGCCTGTTTCGGGCATGGATGAAGAATGCTTCTTTTTTTGTCCTTACCCAATATGGTGGGTGGCACGTTTCAGGCCGGATGTGGGTGCACGCTTTCTGCCCAACATTCTGGGGCTTTCCTAGGCCAAGTAGTGCCTGAAAAATGGGTGCTACACAACCCAATTTCTAGACCTATAAATTAGTAATTAAGTTCTGATTTGATTTCTTGAGAACATTAATGCTCTTTCCAAGAGGCCTTATCTTACTGACTTGACTTTGCACTGGGTGCAGTATAACTGGAGCCTTAAATGACAATTACAGGCTTACAGACATTTACAATTGGTACTTCTTTAAATAGTGATTGTTTCTGTCGTGGTATTAGTTAGTGGAATGCAACTTTAGTTTAGCTTAAAAATACAGAGGTAATAGGAGGCAAAGCTCGAGGCCAGCAAGGAAGAAAGTAAGTGCAAACTTTCTTTTATGTACTGCCCCATGACATTTCTCAAACATCCCAAAGCACTTCACATACAATGAATTAGAATCGCTGTCACTGTTATGCAGCCAAATGTGCTAGTCATTTTGTGCACAGCAAATCTCCATAAATAACAACAAGATGAATAACTAGTTCATCTGTTTTAGCAATGTTTTTGGAGGAGAAATGTTGGCCAGGACACTGGGAGAATTCCCTGTTCCTTTCTGAAATAAAGACATACAGGGGCCAATTTTTACTTTCATCACAAGTAGCATTGCAGAAGAGCTGCCCATTACACAGCTCGCACAGGTTGCAGTTCCATTGCAATCAATAGGAAGGAAATTCGGCTGGGGAATATAACAGGGGCCAACATACAACTGCCAATTTACTTCTTGTGTCGAAAGTACAAATTACCCCTTTGGGATCTTTTACCTTTGACCAGAAACTTAACTGGACCAGCCACATAAATATGGTGGCAACACGAGCAGGTCAGAGGCTGGGTATTCTGCAATGAGTGTCTCACCTCCTGACTCCCCAAAGCCTTTCCACCATCTACAAGGCACAAGTCAAGAGTGTGATGGAATACTCTCCTGGAGCAACACTCAAGAAGCTCGACACCATTCAGGATAAAGCAGCCCGCTTGACTGGCACACCATCCACCAATTTAAACATTCACTCCCTCCACCACCAACATACTGTGGCTGCAGTGTGTACCATTTCTAAGATGCTCTACAGCAACTCGTCACAGCTTCTTTGGCAGCACCTCCCAAACCCGAGACCTCTACAACCTAGAAGGACAAGGGCAGCTGACGCGTGGGAACATCATCACCTGCACATTCCCCTCCAAGTCACACACCATCCTGACTTGGAAATATATCGCCGTTCCTTCATCGTCGCTGGGTCAAAATCCTGGAACTCCCTCCCTAACAGCCCTGTCAGAGCACCTTCACCACACGGACTGCAGCGGTTCAAGAAGGCAGCTCACCTCCACCTTCTCAAGGGCAATTAGTGATGGGCAATAAATGCTGGCCTTGCCAACGATGCCCACATCCCACAAATTAAAAAAAAGTCATTTTAATGTCTCATCTGAAGCCAAAGCCCTAATTGTTTGCATCTGATGGTAAAATTAATACATTGTAATTATGGTTGCATGTGTATAATGAGTAATTAATGAACAGACAGGCTGAGATTTACCATAGCAGCAATTGTTCTCAATGAGTGCAGCAGGACTTTTACAACACTGTGATAACTGGTCACAGCATTGATATCAACTGTACTGTGATCCAGTGCATTATTAGTCAATCCAAAGCTAAATCACAATCACACTCCACCACTAACGACAAAATAACGCGATACATATACATCTGTGCTTTCCGTTAGGAACCAGATAGGAAAGATAAATCCCTTCAAAAAAATGTTTCCACCAATTTCCACTTGGCACAAAAGGTGATATTTATGCTTTTTGGGTGGGCTCATCAAGGAGGGGAATGAAGATGCTGGGAAGTCATAGAATCATAAAATGAAACAGAACAGCAGGAGGCCATTTGGTCCCTCGTACAAGGAGCTGGCTCTTTGAAACAGCTATCCAAATGGTCCCATTTTCCTGCACTTTTTCTCCTGTGTGGTGCAACATTCTACACTAGTTTCAAGCAATGTCGAGCCTTGTTGGGTAAATCACAGCACAGGTGAGACACAGGAGAGTCCAATCTTTATTCCAACAGTAATCTTCACCTTCCATTTCCCAGTTTACAGACACTCGAGCTTTGGTGTGACATTTCCTTTTCTTCTGCTATAAATCCTAACGACCTCTCTCTCTCTTATGGTGAAATAGTCCAGTTGGTGCTAAATTATAGGCAGTGTTCTGCTGTAGCATTGAATTCACTGGGAAATAGATGGCGATTACCCTAACTCATCCATTGAGCATCCGTAACACCCATTTTAGCATCCAATGTGAATAGCTTTTATTTGATTCTGGCTTGTTGAGATCTTTTTGCACAATGCACGGCATCCTGTTCCATTTGTGTAAAGACCCATGGTATTCCTATAGTGTTCAGTCATCCGCATCTAAAGGAATGCTCATAGATGGGTTAGTAACTTGGGCGATTATAAATGCCCACCCGCCCAGGTTCCACATAGGAGGGCTCGGTCACAATTTGCAGATTTACATCAGATATTCTCTTGGGATCACAAGTCACTCCCGTAAGTGGGTCTCACATTCCCTACACTCTGGAGTGTCCCTTTTGCTGTGTAATATCATAAACAATAGCATAATCCAGGGATGGTAACAGAGAACTGTTACTCCGTCTACCATTTACTGAATTATAACAGATGTCACTGCTTTTACCAGACGTAAGGGTTTCATGGGCATTCGCTGGGCAGTAGTTGGGCAAATAGCACAACCCTGTGCCAACGAAAGTCCATTTCCCGGGGATGCTGTGGATCTGTCAAGCTGAAACTTGTTAGATCACAGGTTCCGAGTTTTCGCGCATGCATGTCACATGCGGAAACCTGCAACTTGCGGGGCACTTACGATGCCGCACGCACTCATAGCCCCAGGGAAATCCGGGCCAGTATATCTGTAAATTGTTGCTACATTTCTAAGGACTACTAGAGCTTTGCACTGACTAAAGACCAAGAAGCAGAATTTCACAGTTACTCCAAGAATGCTCAAAACATTCTCTGTGCATTGACCCTTACTCTCATTGCCCTTCCAAATATTCAAGGATTATTCCTCGAGGGACTGAAAGAACAAATACACAACTCCTCACAAAGCAAGTGCAATCCTGCTTTCTGTACCGAAGCAGGCTGCAATCTATCGAATGGGCAAAAAGAAGTAGATTAAAACATTCAAAGAATGTCATGGGCTCTTATCTATTAAGCACCTAAAATATATTTGACTGCTAAAATACATCAAAGTAATTGAAACTTGAGATTGTTCCCTACAGTCTTTTAAACTGGTGTCTTTCCTGCTAGCCTGAATGATACTTTAATGCTGCAAATTAAATCTGCACAGACCTTACTAGAGAAATTACACCGCATTCCCCTGAGCTATTTTAATTATACGTATTCCAAAAACTTTCACTTTTTCTTTTATGAAGTTAAAGCCTCCCACTCAGATAATGTTGTTGCCAGGCTCAGTCATGCTTCACTCCATTCTGTTTCTCTGCAGTCCTGTTAAATTCTCACCTTGCACTGCCCTTGTCATCAAGTCATTCAAGCACAAAGCAGGGAGCACAGGAGTGTTTACTCATTTCCCAAGTCCATTATCTCACACATTAATCAACATTCTGTAACTTTCAGGCAACAGCAAATCTGTTACAGCTTTTATTCCCTGCCTGTACCGCCCCTGAATTCACTGGCTCAGCAGTATATTTATATTGATTTTATTTATATTGTGAATGGACTTGTTCAAGTCATTTCTACGTATTTGGTCCTTGCAAGTTTTGCTGATCCTGTGCTTCTTTCTTATCACTACACCTTGTGTTTATATAGCGCCTTTAACAACAACAACAACTTTTATTTATATAGTGCCTTTAATGAAATTAGGGCAGGTGACCAAAAGCTTGATCAAAGAGGTAGGTTTTAAGGAACATCTTGAAGGAGGAAATAGAGGTAGAGAAGCGGAGAGATTTAAGCAGGGATTTCCAGAGCTTGGGGTTAAGGCAACAGAAGGCACGGCCACCAATGGTTGAGCTCCACATAGGAAGTTTAACATAGTAAAACATCCCAAGGCGCTTCACAGGAGCATTATCACACAAAATTTTACATCAAGCCACACCTGGAGATATCAGGTGACCAAAAGCTTGGCCAAAGAGATTTAAGGAGAAGAGCAAGGTAGAGATGGAGAGGTTTAAGGAGGGAATTCCAGAGCTTAGGGACCAGGCAGCTGAAGGCACGGCCACCAATGGTAGAGCAAAGGAAGTAATTGATGCACAGCAGGCCAGAATTGAAGGAGTGCAAAGATCCTGGAAATTTGTAGGGCTGGAGGAGGTTACTGAGATAGGGAGGGGTGAGCTGGAGGGATTTGAACAAAAAGAAAGAATGAACATTGCACTTATATAGCACATTTCACATTTCACAACCTCATGACATCCCAAAGCGCTTTACACAACTTTTTTTGAAGTGTAGTCACTGTTGTAATGTAAAAAAAAAAGCAGCAGACAATTTGCACACAGCAAGGTACCACAAATAGCAACGTGATAATGACCAGATTTAGTGATGTTGGTTGAGGGATAAATATTGGCCCCATCATCATCATAGGCAGTCCCTTGAAAACGAGGAAGACTTGCTTCCACTCCAAAAGTGAGTTCTCAGTCCAATATGGGAATTACAGTCTCTGTCACAGGTGGGACAGACAGGGTGGGTGGGGAGCCTGGTTTGCCACATGTTCCTTCCGCTGCCTGCGCTTGTTTTTTGCATGACCTCATCTCTCCCATCTGGAGGGAGGAGAGCATGCCGGGAGATCTCAAAGATGCAGTAATCGTGGCCATCTTTAAAAAAGGGGACAAGTCCGACTGCGGCAACTACAGAGGAATTTCCCTGTTATTTGCCGCTGGGAAAGACATCGCGAGAATCCTCCTCAACCGTCTTCTCCCTGTGGCTGAGGAGCTTCTCCCGGAGTCACAGTGAGGATTCCGTCCACTACGGGGTACAACGGACATTATCTTTAAGGCGCGACAACTGGAAGAGAAATGCAAGAAACAGCACCAACTCTTGTCCCCAGGACATCTTTGAAATAGTGACCATGGCATCTTTTACATCCACCTGAGAGGAGTAGACGGGACCTCAGTTTCACGTTGAAAAAATCTCGCACCAAATAATGAGGCATAGTGATAGATTGTGTGCTTAGTAAGGAAATATCACTGAAGTCAGAACTTGATTTTGCTAATGGCCCTAGTTTTCAAACCTTCAGAATCTAATCCCCAAGTAACAATTAATAATGAATATGATTCCCAGGATAGAGCAATGGTTGCTTCTCCTTGAATAGGGGTTGCAACGGATTTAAACTGTCCGACCAAGTTTAGTTTGGTACCTTGAATAAGGACAGCATCCCAGTGAAACAGACGATAAAGTGCTTGTCCTGTTCAAATATATCACACAGCAGGAAATCAGATTCAAGGCACTCGGTTTACATTTTAACAATGGTTTTAAAGGGGTGGAGTCTGAATCATTCAATGTGTACAAATGAAAGAAACATTCAGTTGAACTCTGACTACACAGTTGTGGAATTAAAAACATGAAGGGATGTTACACAACCGCTTGTTTTGTGAAAAAAATACTTCATTTAGCAACAGACTATATTCAGTCATTGTGGAGGTGGACAACAGAATTAAACATGACCCAAAATCACCCTTAAAACGTGGCTCATTGGGCAGCACTCTCGCCTCTGGGTTAGAAAGTTGTGGGTTCACAGCCCCACTCCAGAGACTTGAGCACAGAAATGTAGGCTGACACCCCAGTGCAGTGCTGAGGGAGACTGCATTGTTGGAGGGGGCATTTTTTGGATGAGATTTTAAACCGAGGCCCCGTCTGCTCTCTCGGGTGGTCGTAAAAGAACCCATGGCACTATTTCGAAGAAGAGCAGGGGAGTTATCCCCGGTGTCCTGGCCAATATTAATCCCTTAATCAACATCACTAAAATAGATTACCTGGTCATTATCGCATTGCTGTTTGTGGAAGCTTGCAGTGCGCAAATAAGCTGCCACGTTTCCTATACTCATCATGATCATCATAGGCAGTACCTCGGAATCGAGGAAGACTTGCTTCCACTCTTAAAATGAGTTCTTAGGTGGCTGAACAGTCCAATATGAGAACCACAGCCTCTGTCGCAGGTGGGACAGACAGTCGTTGAGGGAAGGGGTGGGTGGGACAGGTTTGCCGCACGCTCTTTCCGCTGCCTGCGCTTGATTTCTGTATGCTCTCGGCGATGATACTCGAGAAGCTCAGCGCCCTCCCGGATGCACTTCCTCCACTTAGGGCGGTCTTTGGTCAGGGACTCCCAGGTGTCAGTGGTGATGTTGCACTTTATCAGGGAGGCTTTGAGGGTGTCCTTGAAATGTTTCCTCTGCCCATCTTTGGCTCGTTTGCCGTGAAGGAGTTCCGAGTAGAGCGATCGCTTTGGGAGTCTCGTGTCTGGCAAGCAGACAATGTGGCCCGCCCAGCGGCAGTGACTACACTCCAAAAGTACTTTATTGACTGTAAAGTGCTTTGGGGATACCCGGTGGTCGCGAAAGGTGCTATAGAAATGCAAATCTTTCTTTTTTTCTACTAATCACTTCCTGTATAGTACAGGATTAATACGCCCTCTTTCTATACAGTTCAGAATTATTAACACCTCTGCATATAGTACAGGAATATTACCAATGTTCCCTCAAAGCTATGTGGCCGCCCAGCTCTCTGCTTGTCCCGCATAGCTCGGGAGAGGCTTCTGCAATGTTAATGTTTATGCATGCGCAAGATTGTGAATGGGCCTCGCAGCCCCTTAAAGGGCCAGGCACCCCCCAAAAAATAGGGGTAACATTGATCATTACCCCCTCTTACCATACAATACAGAATTATTAATCCATCTACCTTTAATACAGGATTATTACCAGTGTTCCTTTTAAGCTCCACGGCCTCTCAGAACCTTCCGCGCAGCCAGCTTGCCATCTTTTCAATGTGAAAAACCCCTTAAAGGGGCCGCGTCCACCCCCAAAAAATTAGAGGGAACATTGATTGTTACCACCTCTTTCCATTTAGTACAGGATTATTCATCCTCTGTGTACAGTAAAGGACTAACTCCCATCTCTTTCCATAGAGTACAGAACTATTATCCCCCAGTCTCTCCTGCTTTATAATACGTGGTTAGCACCACTTTCAACTGTCTGCTACATTATCACACTCTTTCCCCCCTTTTCAGAGATTATTACCCTCTATCCACATTGTCAAAATATACAAATTATCCTCTGGGTTTCCTCTTGCAAAAGTGACTTCAAAATAACACAGATTGCAAAATACTTCCTTTTGCTGTTCGGGTAATGTGGGAAGAAGATTGGAGAAACAATAAACAAATTATGTGTTTATGTTACCACAGCTGAGAGCCCCAGCTACACACACTTCTATTAAAAATCACTATCTAACAGTGATTATCCTGCTTGTTTAAGGACTGGCACAGACCCGTGCTGACCACGTCAGTGCTGGCATAGCTCCCAAGTCACAACAGCTTTGGATCGCAGAAGCGCATCTGGCTCTCCTTCCGCCTTTGATACGGTCGGTTTGGATGAAGCAGGCCCTTTCGCTCAATCGATTTCGCCATTCCGCAATGCCAAGTCTACGGGTCATTCCCATGACGGTACCCAGGCATTTCTTCAATGACGCCAGCAACCTGGCTTCACGCAGCGCTCAATCACTCCACTGACTGACGGGTACTTGCACCACTTATACAGCCTCGTTGCCCCTTTTGGACTGCCCCGATCCCTTTGCCGTCACACAAAAGCATCTCCTTTGAAAGGTGCGTACTTGGGCCTGCCACCTCTCTGTGGTGGTTGATCTGTGACTCAGCCATGTAGCAGGGTCGCATTCTGCTCATCGGAGAACATGGAATCCTGCCACAGACTTTCCTCTGGGCACGGCACAGCCAGCTGCCTGCAATTTAACAAAGGTTCCACGCTATCCCACCAGGCTTGGGTGTCACATTACACGCTCACTTGTTTGCATTAGCACAGAGCCATGGTGGCAGGTGGGCTGGCACTGAGTCTACGCGACAATACACGGATACGCAGGACGAGAAATTCCCACAGTGCCAGAAACTGGTGCGAAATTGGCGCTGCAACTGGAACGTGGCTGGAGATTGTGCCTGCGTCCTCATTTGCATAAAACCGCCAAGCAGCCAACCCTAACTGGTCAGGACTTTTGGAAATTCAGCAAGCTCCAACGCCAAGCCAGCCCGCAGGGAGATCCAGGGAGGGTTGCGGAGAGGAAGGCAGACCGTAGGAGGGGCTAACCTAGGCCTGCAGCGGCACTCTGTATATTAGCGGAGCCAGGAGGAAAGACTCCTGCTCCTCCAGGCTTCACACAAACAAAAAGTACTCAAAAGTCCCTTACCTTTTTGTGGGTACCCTCCAGTGGTCCTTTTAAAGACCAATGGTTTAGACGGCAGTAAACCTGGAGCATGCTCCACCCAGTGGATGGCAAATATCGAGGTGGGTCCTAAAACAGATGTTAAGACCCTGATTTTCATATTCAAAGATGGCTAACGCCTGTTCCAATATGGCAGCCAGCACACTGGGGGAGATTGGGTGCAGGACATCATGACCCAAAATTGCCCCCCCCCCCCCACAATGCTAAGTTTTCACCCAAAAAATGAGGGGCGCTATGAGGACCAATTCTCCCCCCTCCCCCCGCACCCTCCCGTGGACACTTAAGTTCAAACCACCCACTATCGATATGGAAAGTGGACGATCGCCATGCGGGAACGATTGTGGGGCAGCAAATATGAAACTCCGCACAATGCATTTTCCCTGGAGGAAATTGGAATGGCAGGTCCTCGGCCTGTTCCACAACCACCCCTTTAAAGATATTGCCAGCACGAGTGTCTCTACTTTGTACTTAAGTTGCTGTAAATTACGGAGTTTGAGCCCAAGGACTGATCAGCAGGAGCCACGGCTTATATGCTTGCTGTCAATCTCTGCTGAAAATAATTAAAATTTCACTCATTCAGAATTATTTCTAATTTTTAAATCATATTAGGCAAGGATATTAAGGGTCACAGAACCAAGGCAGATAACATGGAGTTAAGATACAGATCAGCCATGATCTCATTGAATAGCGGAACAGGCTCGAAGGGTTGAATGGCCTCCTCCTGTTCCTATGTTGCAATTGAAAGCGTAACTTTTTTTTCCAGGCCTTACTTGCTTGTAAAAGAAAATGTAATAGTTGGCCCAACACACTTGTGATATATTCCTTATGACATCACAACACGCTCAGATTTTACAAGATGGCTCCATTCTTTTATTCTTGTTGTAAACAGCAATGGCTGCATTACCACAGTAGTCCACTAGATGGAACTATATATTACACTTCTCCCTCCTTAATGAAGAAGTAATTTAAAACGAACGATCATCATACATAACTTGCATGGTTATACATAACTAAAGATATGGACTTATTTTTCAATATTTACAAATCAAACTTAACCACTTGTTTTCTGTTTCAAAGAGGATACCTTCGCTCTCGAACAAAAACTTCCAAACATGGTGTCAAACTTAAACTCATTCTAGGCTGTTCCTGAGGAAAGTTTTCCTCCAACTCTCTACAACTTCAGACTGTTTGTCTGCCTGACTCAGACTCAGACTTCAATTCTGACTTTCTCTTGGACTTGATTCTAGTACATTTGATGTAGGATATGCTGTTGGTATTGCACTTGTAACAAGACTATCTGATTCATCAGAAATAATTGAATCATCCCAACTTTCAACTCCTTCCACATCTGTCGGTAAAATATAATCAATGTAAACAAACCTAACCTTTCCATGATCAAACATCTTGACCAAATTTGTGCAAGGACCACATATCTTCACCACGCTTCCTGGTAACCACTTTAACCATTTATGGTGATAGTTCTTCACTCTCATAGTCTGATTTAATTTCACACTTCTCTCTCTTACTCTACCTCTATCATGATTCTCTTTAGATATGTCATAATGAACTAACATGGTGCTCTCTACCAATTGGCTTTTACACTCCTTGAATGCTGCGTCGCATTTTTCTGACCACTTCCAATGGACCTGTTTTTTCAACAGCTCATTCAGTGGATGTAACACTGTAGTGAAATTTGGTAGGAACTTCCCATAATAGTTCAAAAGACCCAAAAATGATCGAAGTTCAGTGACATTCTTGGGAGTGGGTGCATTTCCAGTTTGCATACAGCTTTTCCTTGTTGGATGTAAAGATCTTTGTCTACTCTGTGCCCTAGGTACTCCACTGAGTTTTGAAATAACCCACACTTGCGAGCAGTCACTCATACTCTGTGCTTCTCTAGCCGTTTGAGCATTTCATTCAATATGTTATTATGGATTTGCCTGTTTGGTGCTGAAATGAGGATATCATCTAAATAACATACTACCCCTTCAATGCCTTGCAAAATCTGGTTCATTACCCCTTGGAATATGGCAGGGGCGGAAGACACTCCAAATGGTAGCCTATTAAATTGATATAGGCCTAGATGAATATTTATAGTCAAGCATAACTTGGACTCCTCATCTAGTTCAAATTATAAGTAGGCATTTGTGAGATCTAACTTTGAGAAGATCTGACTACCTGTCAAGGTTGTGAACAAATCTTCTACATTTGGCAATGTATTAGGGCGATTACCCTCGAGAACTTGGTTTATGGTTACTTTATAATTACCACACAACCTTACCTTACCATCGGACTTAGGTACAACAACAATGGGTTTAGCCCAATTACATAGATCTATCTTAGAGATAATGTTCTCTCATCTTTTGAGTTCTTGCTCAGCTTTTTCCTTGAGTGCATATGGTATGGGACATGGCTTGCAGTAAACTGGTCTAGCGTCCTTATGTACCCTGACACTCACCTTGAAGCCTTAGATCGGGCTGCCTGTTTTGCAGAACACCTTCGGATAATTCTTGACATCATCCTTTGATGCAAATCTCGTTTCAACATGAAAAATCTCATTCCAATCCAGCTTCAGTGATCCCAACCAATTTCTTCCTAGTAAGGCAGGCTTGTCTCCTGGCACTACGAATTGAGGCAAGCTCTCAAATTGATTCTTGTATTTCACCGGTATGATGATATGACCTACCACAGGAATGTTTTCTCCCAAGTTGCCTTGCAGTTTTATCTTGGATTTCTACAATGAGAAATCACGCAATTTGTCAAGATATAGTGATTCCGGTACTATGCTCATGGATGCACCAGTGTCGATTTCCATAGGTATCTTGGTTCCTGCAACATCTTGGATGATGATACTTTTCGAATCGCTGTTAGATACCCTTGTGCTCCTGATGACGTGTATCTCTTCATCCTGTTGCTTTTCTTCCATGCTATGTAATCTCTGGGACTTTCTACTTATAGCCTTGAAAGTTGGTTTACCCTTCAGTCGGCATGCCTTCACAAGATGTCCAGTTTCCCTGCAGAAAAAACACTCTGCCTTCACATATGGACAACTTTGAGCAATGTATTGTCCCAGGCACCAATAGCACGATTTCAATGGCCAGTTGTTGAGGCCTTGGGGCCCAACTGCCTTTTTCTTTTAACCTGCAGGCGCTTCATCTCGGTTGTCTGATGACTGAAAATGGTAAAAGATTCTCGGGAATATTGATCGGCCATATCCATTGACACAGCTGTCTGACAAGCTAAATCAAAAGTCAAGTTAGGGGTTGTCAGTATCTTTCTTCTGATCGCATCATTTTTCATCCCACAAACAAAGCAGTCATGCAATGCTCGGTCCTGAAAGTTTCCAAAATGACAGTGAATGGATAGTTTTTTTAATGCTACACTGTACTCACTGATACTTTCGTCGGTTAACCGATCTCATATTCCAAAACGATAACTTTCAGCAATTTCCAGGGTCTCAGGACTGCAGTGCTATTCTACCTTGCTTAGAATCTCCGTAAGTGATGTGTCCTTTGGCTGGACAGGAACAAGCACGTTTTTCAGCGTTTCATACACCTCGGGGTCTGCTTCAGTCAAGAAAATGGCCCATTTTTGTTTCCAACACCACCCGGTTATGGTTTTCATCAGGGATTTCGATGATACTATTTGCGGTGAAAAACATTTCTATCTGCTCCACATATGCTCCGAAAGTTTCCCGGTCATGATGAAATTCACCCAAGCGCCGTATTATTCCCATATGCGCAGTCATCTGGACTCTTCAGTTCAGCCAAGTATGCTTGTCGTTTACCTTGGATTTTTAGCTGTTCTGCAAACAAAGGACCTCTCTAGTCTCTCTGTTGTTTGGCTGGAATCATCCACCAACAAAAAGTTCAGCGAGCGTATCCAGGAATTCTATCCTTCATCGTCAATGTGGTATATTCTTTATCCCCTCACAACACACACAGACTTCACAAGATGGCTCCATTCCTTAATTCTTGTTGTAAACAGCAATGATTGCATTGCCACAGTAGTTCACTAGTTGGAGCAGTAGTCCATTAGATGGGACTACAACACTGCCATGCTGCGCCATGCATAATAGCACAAAACTTTGTACCTGTAACTCCCACATATCAAGCTCCCAATCTCAATGTAGCTATTGTGAGGAGTTGTTGAGCAGAAGGGTGCTCTCCCCACAGTAATGTTTTCCCCACACCATCGAAGGCGAAATACAGAGGGGAGTGGGGGAGCAATCATTCCCATGCACCTCCAGTTTCAAAAAGAAAGACAGACTTGCATTTATAGAATGCTTTTCACAACCACCGGATGTCCCAAAGTGCTTTACAGCCAATGAAGTACTTTTTTGAAGTGTAGTCACTGTTGCATTGCAGGAAACATGGCAGCTAATTTGCAAGCTCCCACAAACAGCAATGTGATAACAATCAGCTAATATGTTTTAGTGATGTTGATTGAGAGATAACTATTGGTCAGGACACCGGGGATAATTCCCCTGCTCTTCTTCAAAATAGTGCTATGGGATTGTTTACATCCACCTGAGAGAGAGCAGAGAGGGCCTCGGTTTTAACGTCTCATCTGAAAGACGGCACCTCTGACAGTGCAGCACTCCCTCAGCACTGCAATGTCTAGATTTTTGTGCTCAAGTTCCTGGAGTGGGACTTAAACCCACAACCTTCTGACTTACAGGCAAGTGTGCTACCCACTGAGCCACTGGCTGACACTACAAGTGACATTGGCAGAGACCTGGGAGAGGCTACCTGATCTCTGAGCCAGGAAGTGTAATGAAGGTCCTGCATGAAGCTACTTTAGAACCTCCACACCAACCGCTAGAATAATAGAAGCTGCCCAACTTTTATTTCCATTGACTTCAGTGAAAATGGAAACCAGGGCGGATGCCGTAATGATCAGCCAATACACATCCACAGTAATGTGCCCGGGCCGCAGGTTGAAAATCTACCCCTTGTATCTATGCATAGATTACGTTCTTCAACCCTTTGGTAACTCCTTTAGTAGATAAAGGTTTTCCTGCAATGCTTATGATTCGTAACTTGATAACGGATCACGTCAACTCGTCAGTAAGCCCAGTATTTTAAAGACAGTGTTTTATTATGTTTTGAATAGAAACTGTGCTGCCAGATTCCCCCTAGATGCAATATTTATCCAATAGGCAGATGGACTTGTTGTTTATTATTCAGTACACATCCTCTATTTAAATGAAATTGTCAAAAAGAAACTTTTATTGCAGGAATCAGGGTGGATTTATTTTCCACTTGCAGGATAGTTTAAATGGACTCATCTCACAGCCATAGAACATGCATGCTATGGCACATGCATGCTATGACACATGCATATTATGGCACATGCATGCTATGACACATGCATACTATGGCACATGCATGTTATGACACATGCATACTATGACACATGCATGCTATGACACATGCGTACTATGGCACATGCATGCTATGACACATGCATACTATGGCACATGCATGCTATGACATATGCACGCTATGATGCATGCATGTTATGACACGTGCATACTATGACACATGCGTACTATGGCACATGCATGCTATGGCACATATCAACATGACAATAGCATGCAAGCGATGAGGATGCAGTCACTGCGACTGAGCTCTGCGTAGGTCAGACTTTTCAGCTCCCCAGCAAGCCCATAGTCATGTGTGGAAATCCTGCACAATATGTAGTGGAAGACGGCGGGGAAAACAAGAGATAGGGGAAGGAAATAGATGAAAAGAGGTCAATTAATGAAATGCTGATAAATGGAACATTGCTTGTAACGGTTGCATTCTTCTCTGTAAGTGTAGCGCACCATGTCGCGTTGAACTGTCCCAGGCTTGCAGTAATTCATTTAGCCAGGAACCTACTTGTGAAAATGTATAGTTTATTGCTTGGAATGCGGGCTATAATGAGGCACGGACAGCAGCAACATTACACTTAATGATTTCATCTTGTGTTGCAGACAGACCCCCTGTTCTCTTGCTATTAATGTTTTCCCAGATCTCCTGTGGCAACAGTGTCAGCAGAGAGAGAAAAAAAACCCATCTGAAATTCAAATAAATGAGCAATGTCAATAGTTTAAAAGAGTTTACTTAAGAGAACAATGGAGCCTTATAAGGCACTAGTGACAAGAAATGGGAAAAAATGACCAAGCACAATGTAGTCTCTCTCCTCGAGCAACTTGTTATCAAGCAGTCACCAGGTCCCCACGAATCTGCATTAAAATACATTTCAATTCCGTCCCCTCATTTGCATTAATTTCTCCCATTATATTTGAAATCGCTGAATGTCTACCAGACACAATGCGGCAGCCTATCATACGCAGAGCGCTGCACCTGATGCCAATTTATTCCACTCGGCTCCTTTCATTACATTTGCTGATTTTAACAACTGGTGTTCCTTTACCGTCCGGGGGACTTTTCAATTGGATTTGCTCGTGGTGACAAAATAATTTTGCTAAAGGGGTGGGGGTGGTTGTGACTGGGCGTCTATCAATCTGCCATGGGAAAAGGAGAAGTGAATGATTCTCAGTGGATTCTCATTTCCACTATTTGTTCAGCGTTAGGCCCACTTATCTCCAGAAGCAAAAGCAACATGTGGAGAGCAACTGACAGGCAGAAATGCACACAGACACTCACTCACTCACTCACCCACTCGCCCAGCCACACTGAGCCTGTATTCAAACAAGAGGGGCCCGACTATAACCAAAGCTCTGGAGAAGACTTCAGTCAATTATCTCTGCTAATCCTTATTGCTCTATAAAGTAAATATTTCATTGCAATTTCAACGAAACATTCAGACAATCTAATGAAGCGGGAAGGGTAGGGGGCTGAAAAGAGGAATGGAGAGGGGGGGAACTTGTTAGAGAAAAGGAGAGGGGGCCAACGGAGGGGAAGAAGAAAAAGATTACAGCTCTGTCATCTTTTGTTGTTGTTCAACTTTTGATTCCAAAGGAAAGCGGCAGTATTTTGTTTTCTTTACTAACAAAAAGTATGTAATTGCTCTAAAAACGCATTATCACTTCAAATAAAACACAAGCGAGAGAGAGAGATGACAGAAGGCACTCAGTTCTCCTTGACCATTAATCACGGCAGATTGCGTGCCCTTCGTCCATTTGCCAAGGGCAGAAATCATGAGGAGGTGGCCGGTTTTCTTTTTAAAGCGAGGAGGGAGAAGGAGAAAGAGAGAATGAACGAGAGGCTATAGATATGCTAAACCCATGAGATGCCACAACAGATTCCGAATCAAGAGTGAAATTAACAGCTTTATGCACGGTTAGTCTGAATTATACATTTCCCAGACTCTGGGTGGTAGGAAGAGCCTCTAAAATGAGACACTGCTGATAACAGCCAAGAATGCCTGATATTTACTTCTTTAAAAGAAACCGTAGAAAGTTCTGAAGTCTAAAACGGTTCATCCTCTGAACTTTTCTTTTTCTCAAAAGGAAAACACTGAACTTTGCTAACAGAGTCTGGCAGTTTGGAATGTTTTTTGTTCTCGAGATTGCTATTTCTGAAAGTGTTTTCCCCGTGCAATTAATGCTCTTTGCCGCTATGTAGCTCTTGTTCTCCATTCGTTTTACTTTTTAGACCCCCCTCCCAAATGACATGAATTATTTTCTGATGGCAGGACTGTTCAATTGGAGGTGCACAAGAGTACGGTTCCACAAATTGACTCGACCTCTAATTTTTACCCTGCTTCCCTCCTATCTCCCTTCCCTCAACCCCTCCATCACCTCTCCCTCCTCCCCTTTGTCCTCACCCTCCTCCCTTCCCACCCTCCCATCTCCCATCCTTCCACTCCCCTCCCCTCTCCATTCTCCCTTCCCACCCTTCTCCTCTCCCTCCTCCACCTCCCACCCTCCCTCTCCCTGCTCCCCATCCTTCCTCCTCCCTCCTCCCCTCTCTCCCTCCTCCCCATTCTGAGGTGCAGAGTGCAAGTGTAATAAAGTGTGCACATGCACTCCAATGTCAGGCCAGACCTACTTTGAAAGCTGCAGATCGCAGACTCTGGGCTAGTTTTACACGTTGAACGAATGCAAAAACCGAAAACATATTACACTTGGGCACAATAACTGTTGGATAACAGAAGACAAATTCAAATAAAAGATTTGCACTGCTGCTTAATCTTAGAGGATGATATAAATAGTTGATGTAATGAAATCCGTTTAAAAAAAATCTCCGCTGGAAACATAGAAAATAGGTGCAGGAGTAGGCCATTCGGCCCTTCGAGCCTGCACCACCATTCAATAAGATCATGGCTGATCTTTCACCTCAGTACCCCTTTCCTGCTTTCTCTCCATACCCCTTGATCGCTTTAGCCGTAAGGGCCATATCTAACTCCCTCTTGAATATAAATAATGAACTGGCATCAACAACTCTCTGCGGTAGAGAATTCCACAGATTAACAACTCTCTGAGTGAAGAAGTTTCTCCTGATCTCGGTCCTAAATGGCTTACCCCTTATCCTTAGATTGTGACCCCTGGTTCTGGACTTCCCCAACATCGGGAACATTCCTCCTGCATCTAACCTGTCCAGTCTTGTCAGAATTTCATATGTTTCTATGAGATCCTCTCTCATTCTTCTAAACTCCGGTGATTACAGGCCCAGTCGATCCAGTCTCTCCACATATGTCAGTCCTGCCATCCCGGGAAGCAGTCTGGTGAACCTTCGCTGCACTCCCTCAATAGCAAAAACGTCCTTCCTCAGATTAGGAGACCAAAACTGAACACAATATTCCTGGTGAGGTCTCACCAAGGCCCTGTTCAATTGAAGTAAGACCTCCCTGCTCCTATACTCAAATTCCCTAGCTATGAAGGCCAACATGACATTTGCCTTCTTCACCGCCTGCTGTACCTGCATGCCAACCTTCAATGACTGATGAACAATGACACCCAGGTCTCATTGCACCTCCACTGTTCCGAATCTGCCGCCATTCAAATAATATTCTGCTTTCATGTTTTTGCCACCAAAGTGGATAACCTCACATTTATCCACATTATATTGCATCTGCCATGCATTTGCCCATTCACCTAACCTGTCCAAGTCACCCTGCAGCCTCTTAGCATCCTCCTCACAGCTCACACCACCACCCACCTTAGTGTCATCTGTAAACTTGGAGATATTACACTCAATTCCTTCATCTAAATCATTGACGTATATTGTAAATAGCTGGGGTCCCAGCACTGAGCCCTGCGGCACCCCACTAGTCACTGCCTGCCATTCTGAAAAAGACGCGTTTATCCCGACTCTCTGCTTCCTGTCTGCCAACCAGTTCTCTATCCACGTCAGTACTTTACCCCCAATACCATGTGCTTTAATTTTGCACACCAATCTCTTGTGTGGGACCTTGTCAAAAGCCTTTTGAAAGTCCAAATACACCACATCCACTGGTTCTCCCTTGTCCACTCTACCAGTCACATCCTCAAAAAATTCTAGAAGATTTGCCAAGCATGATTTCCCTTTCATAAATCCATGCTGACTTGGACCGATCCTGTCACTGCTTTCCAAATGCACTGCTATTTCATCTTTAATAATTGATTCTAACATTTTCCCCACTACTGATGTCAGGCTAACCGGTCTATAATTACCTGTTTTCTCTCTCCCTCCTTTTTTAAAAAGTGGTGTTACATTAGCTACCCTCCAGTCCATAGGAACTGATTCAGAGTCGATAGACTGTTGGAAAATGATCACCAATGCATCTACTATTTCTAGGGCCACTTCCTGAAGTACTCTGGGATGCAGACTATCAGGCCCTGGGGATTTATCGGCCTTCAATCCCATCAATTTCCCGAACACAATTTCCTGACGAATAAGAATTTCCTTCAGTTCCTCCTTCTCGTTAGACCCTCGGTCCCCTAGTATTTCCGGAAGGTTATTCATGTCTTCCTTCGTGAAGGCAGAACCAAAGTATTTGTTCAATTGGTCTGCCATTTCTTTGTTCCCCATTATAAATTCACCAATCTATTAGGGACAAAGAAGAGATTTTCCAGGCTGTTTTTAAAAGCTATTTATTTAGTTGCCCTCTCTCCTCCCCCAGCACTACACGGAGGGTGGAAATACGGCCTTTAATCCAATATCTTTAATTGTTACTACAGTACCGTTTGCTGGGAGGACAGGGCAGACCTGGTTGACATACCTGTGATTTTTTTTCCCTTTGCCCCATAGCGGATTGTATTTCACCTCCACTACACAAGTTGCCTCTAAAGTGTGGCTTGCCATCTGATGGAATTGGAGGTGCAGGGCTGCAGACATACAGCAAACCCCACCACCCACCCCATTCGACGGCTGTGATTTAGCACATAGATTCTCTATACTATGGAGCCTTGCCGTACAGTAACAATTTTCTGTTAGCAGTTCAGCAAAAAAGGGAACTATTAGCCACGTTAGATTTTTATTTAATGGCGCAGTGCTATGGAGGAGTCATCTAGCGGCAGACCCATTCAAAAAGAATCCTGATCATCTCTTACATTTTGGCCTTACTCTGTTCCAAATTGGATTGTGTGACCAGATGGATTTAATGTTAGTATTACATATCCTGTCAACTTCTTCAATGCTTCTCCTACCAGTTAGAATAGCAATGAAGATTTGAATCAGGAATCATGTCACTGCTACTCATCTTCCCCCTCCCCCCATATACTCATTTTGCAGACCATAAATTTCTTTTATAATTTTTCTTTTCATAACAGGTGTCAGCGGTTTAGTTGCGGTCATAATCAGGTCTGCGAACACCCCCCCCCCCCCCCCCATTGGGAAGGAGTCTCACAGTGCAAGAGGCAGCGTGTGAAGCCTTTAAGCTGTCAAACTTTAGTCAGACAACCTCCACTGACATTACCTCCAGCTCCAGTCAGTTGCACACATGTTTCATTGATGGCACTAACGGAAAAAAATTCCAGGGGGAAGAAATTCGCCTGGGGCCGCTACCACCTCCCGTGAAATTCCGCGGGAGTTAGTGGAGCTGCAAACTGGCAGAGCCCCACACCCGCCGTGTGCAGCAACCCATTTTCGCCCTGGAGCGGAAATTCGGTCGAGCCCCGTGAGGCCGTTGCGGGCAAATCCCCTGCCAGCCTCACAGGCCGCATACTGAGTCGCACTCTGCTCGGGGGGGGCGAAAATTAAAGGGGAGGTGCGGCACGCGCTTTAAAAAAATATCCGACTTACCGGTCACGGCCTTGCCTTTTCCAATTCGCGGGGTCCGTGCCGTGATGTTGCAGCCCGGCGCTCCGCCCGGCACCCAGTGGTGTAGTGGGGGCCCCTTCTTCCCGATGCAGAGTCGGCAACGTGCCTTCCCCTTTAGCGTGAGGGGAGAGCCCCGTGGTCCTGCCAGCTCTACGCAGCGCTGGAAACTTCCCGCCCTTAGCGCCCCAGTCCCATGCCTGAGAGGAAGTGGAACACTCAACATTGCGCTCCACTTCCTCTCGGGGGCAGTAACCCCAATTTCGCTGCCGGGGCGCAGGTAGTCCCATCTCACAGAGGTTACCATCCCTAAAGGGGGCACTACCGAATTTTAGCCCCCCATGACTCCCAAGAACATAAGAACATAAGAATTAGGAACAGGAGTAGGCCATCTAGCCCCTTGAGCCTGCTCCGCCATTCAACAAGATCGTGGCTGATCTGGCCGTGGACTCAGCTCCACTTACCCACCCGCTCCCCGTAACCCTTAATTCCCTTATTGGTTAAAAATCTATCTATCTGTGATTTGAATACATTCAATGAGCTAGCCTCAACTGCTTCCTTGGCAGAGAATTCCACAGATTCACAACCCTCTAGGAGAAGAAATTCCTTCTCAACTCGGTTTTAAATTGGCTCCCCCGTATTTTGAGGCTGTGCCTCCTAGTTCTCGTCTCCCCGACCAGTGGAAACAACCTCTCTGCCTCTATCTTGTCTATCCCTTTCATGATTTTAAATGTTTCTATAAGATCACCCCTCATCCTTCTGAACTCCAACGAGTAAAGACCCAGTCTACTCAATCTATCATCATAAGGTAACCCACTCATCTCCGGAATCAGCCGAGTGAATCGTCTCTGTACCCCCTCCAAAGCCAGTATATCCTTCCTTAAGTAAGGTGACCAAAACTGCACGCAGTACTCCAGGTGCGGCCTCACCAATACCCTATATTGTTGCAGCAGGACCTCCCTGCTTTTGTACTCCATCCCTCTCCCAATGAAGGCCAACATTCCATTCGCCTTCCTGATTACCTGCTGCACCTGCAAACAAACTTTTTGGGATTCATGCACAAGGACTCCCAGGTCCCTCTGCACCGCAGCATGTTGTAATTTCTCCCCATTCAAATAATATTCCCTTTTACTGTTTTTTTTTCCAAGGTGGATGACCTCACACTTTCCGACATTGTATTCCATCTGCCAAACCTTAGCCCATTCGCTTAACCTATCTAAATCTCTTAGAAGCCTCTCTGTGTCCTCTACACAACCCGCTTTCCCACTAATCTTTGTGTCATCTGCAAATTTTGTTACACTGCATTCTGTCCCCTCTTCCAGGTCATCTATGTATATTGTAAACAGTTGTGGTCCCAGCACCGATCCCTGTGGCACACCACTAACCACCGATTTCCAACCCGAAAAGGACCCATTTATCCCGACTCTCTGCTTTCTGTTAGCCAACCAATTCTCGATCCATGCTAATACATTTCCTCTGACTCCGCGTACCTTTATCTTCTGCAGTAACTTTTTGTGTGGCACCTTATCGAATGCCTTTTGGAAATCTAATTACACCACATCCATCGGTACACCTCTATTCACCATGCTCGTTATATCCTCAAAGAATTCCAGATTTCTACCAATCTTCCTTTTCTTCTCAACTTGGCCAAAACAGCCATTGCATTTGTGGATGTCACACCTAGGGTTGCCAACTCTCCAGGATTGCCCTGGAGTCTCCAGGAATTAAAGTCAAATCTCCAGGACACAGCTTGGAGCAACCCAGGAGAAAAATCAGAGGCACAATAAATAATTGTCGAATATAAAAACATGTTTTTTGAACACTTTTATTTATCAGTTGTATTGTTTATTAGTTTCCCCCAGGATGTGGGGAAAAATAGCTGTTTTGACTGACAAGTTAAGAATCATCCAATCCGGTAAAGAAGCGTCTATTCATACATCCTAGGTTTGCAGCAAGTTACTGGTCTTGGTCAGTAATAAAAAATGAAATTAACTATAGGTGCAGCATCGAGCATACAGAACCCTCGGGACTGATGCCGTTCCAGACTCCGTGCAAGTCCGGACTTTCCATCGTCTTTCTGACATCATGAATCCGGAAATACCTGAGCCCAGGTTTGGGTTTTTCCGGATTTCGGAACGTTTGAAAGGGCGAGGGGGTCCCCGTCGAGGAGCTGTTAAGGCTGCTGGCCTCATCGATGAGGTCATTGGGCAGGACCTGGCCGAGGAGCTGTTCGGACGGGGCCTTGTCATGGAGAAGGTGTTCGGGCGGGCCCCACCGAGGAGGAGGTGTTTGGGCCGGCCCCACCGAGGAGGAAGTGTTCAGGCAGGCCCCACCAAGGAGAAGGTGCTCGGGCGGGCCCCATCGAGGAGGCGGTGTTCGGGTGGGCCCCACCAAGGAGGAGGTGTTCTGGCGGGCCCCGCTGAGGAGGAGCTGTTCGGGTGGGGCCCTGTCATGGAGAAGGTGTTCAGGCCGGCTGACGAGGAGGCCTTGAGGTCGGGCAGCGGCAGGGCCGAGGTCGGCGGGTCCAGATTCCAGAACATTTTACGGATTCTGGACAACCCTGCTATCGATCAGTCCGGGGTCCGGATTCCGGAACATTCCGGATTCCGGAACTCTGGATTTTCCACGCTGCACCTGTATTCGTTTTTGTGGGGGTATGGAGTAAAATGAAAGACTTGGCTTTCTATCACGTCTTTCACCGGACGTCCCAAAGCACTTTACAGCCAATGAAGTATTTTTTGGAGTGTAGTCACTGTTGTAATGTGGGAAATGGGGCAGCCAATGTGCGCACAGCAAGCTCCCACAAACAACAGTATGATAATGACTGGATCATTTGTTTTAGTGATGTTGATTGAGGGATAAATATTGGCCAAGACACCGGGGATAACTCCACTGCTCTTCTTCGAAATAGTGCCATGGGATCTTTTACGTCTACCTGGAGAGCAGAAGGGGTCTCGGTTTAAGGTCTCAGCCAAAACACAGCTGCTCCGAAAGTGCAGCGCTCCCAAAGTACTAGACTGGCAGGTCAGCCTCGATTTAAGTCCTTGGAGTGGGACTTGACCCCACAACCTTTTGACCCAGAGGCAGGGGTGTTACCCACTGAGCCACTGGCTGACACTGTGTAGAGTTACCAACTCTAGTGGCCATAATCCTGGAGTTTAAACACATGACCTTTCATTGCCAACCATCCTACCCCATCATCCTGCATTTGTTGCCATTTCCACTATTTTTGTAAGGAATAAGGAATGGTAAAAAAAAAGAGAAAAACATACAATTATTTTTTAATGCCCTTTTGTAGTGTTCTGGAGATGAATCTTTAAATCCTGGAGACTCCAAGGCAATCCTGGAGAGTTGGCAATCCATGGGCTGAATTTGTGCCTCCATTCTGCGCTGGTTTTTTTGACTCGTGCTGTTATTTTTGGAGCAGACTAAAATCTGCAAGTTTGCCAAAGTTTCTGCACCAAATTTAAAGTAGGTATGTCCGATTTTTTTAGTTCCTGTTTTTTTTTATATGTCACTGGGGGCGGAACCTGCCAGGTGCGCCATTTCTGGCCATTTAACAAGTTTGGCCAAGATGATTTTTTTCTCGAACGGCGCACTGCACCCTTCTGAAAAACCTTCCCTACACTTACGGAAATCGGCGCAGAGAAGACAAAATTGGCGGAGAGAAGATGCCATTGTTTCAGCGGAGCTGAAGAAACGGCACCAGAGGGGGGTGGCGGGGGCGCGGGGAGCGGAGATCCTTTTGGCCCGGAATGGGTGTGGGCTGGTGCGGGAGCCTTTTGGCCCGGGATAGAAATGGGCCGGTGTTGGGGCCTTTTGGCCCGGGATAGGTGTGGGCCAGTGCGGGGCCTTTTAGCTCGGGATAGAAACGGGCCGGTGTGGGGGCCTTTTGGCCCGGGATAGGTGTGGGCCAGTGCGGGGCCTTTTGGCCCGGGATAGAAACGGGCCGGTGTGGGGGCCTTTTGGCCCGGGATAGGTGTGGGCCAGTGCGGGGCCTTTTGGCCCGGGATAGAAACGGGCCGGTGTGGGGGGCCTTTTGGCCCGGGATAGGTGTAGGCCGGTATGGGGCTTTTTGGCCCGGGATTGGTGTAGGCCGGTGTGGGGCCTTTTGGCCCGGGATAGGTGTGGGCCGGTGCATGGCAAAGGGCTGGTGGTGGGGGGTGGGGCTGGCCTCCCGGCTTGGGATTGCAGCAGCACCGGCACTGTAGAGGTGAAAAAAATCTATAAATGCTAAAAAGGAACAAAGGAATTTCATATTGTTTCATATATTAAGGTTTCAGTTTGTGGTCCCAATCTCACTTAGTGATCTATTTTACAAAGGGGCAATGCTTTATTCGTACCTCAGCCCTTCAGAGCATCCCTTGTTATCCTGGCAACCTCAGTTTTTTGGCGTAGACCTTAAGCTCCATCCATAGAGCTTAAGGACATCTGCGCCGCTCCAAAATGAAAGGTTATGCCGGCGAAACTTGGAACCTTTTTTTTTGCCACAGTCGGACCACTAAAAAATTGGACATACCTCTGCAACTGCACCAAAAAAGTCCATGTGGAATTTTGGGCACCTAATATGTGGAGGCAACATGTTCCTTTCCAATTTGATTGTAGAAAGATCCAAATTCCTGCACTCAACAGAAAGCTGCTCACCCACAATTCTGAATTTGATAGCACACCAGAAACCCTCAGGGATCTACCTTCTGAAACTTTCAAGTGTCTACTGTATCCCACACATTGTCAAATGCTCTTTAATGCTTTTTGAATGTATGCCACACACCTTGTCCATTTTAGAGTGATATTCCAGGAATCAGTTACAGAGCCAGAATTATAAAACATATTGGACTAGATTGGGCCTGTACTCTCTGGAGTTTAGAAGAATGTGAGGTGATCTCATTGAAACATAAGATTCTGAGGGGGATTGACAGGGAAGGTGCTGAGAGGTTATTTCCCTTGTCTGGTGAGTCTCGAACTAGGGGGCATAGTCTCAGGATAAGGGGTCGGCCATTAAGACTGAGATGAGGAGGAATTTCTTCACTCAGAGGGTCATGAATCTTTGGAACTCTCTATCCCAAAGGGCTGAAGAAGTTGAGTTATTGAGTATATTCAAGACTGAGATGATAGATTTTTGGACTCTAGCAGAATCAAGGGATATGGGGATTGGGCAGGAAAGTGGAGTTGAGGTCGAAGATCAGTCATGATCTTATTGAATGGCAAAGCAGACTCGAAGGGCTGTATGGCCTACTCCTGCTCCTAATTCTTATGTTCTTATTTCAATTCATCATATTCACTGAATAAAGTGTTTTGTTGTAGCCCAGCAAGGATTAAGGAGCAGTGGCTTGCCATCAGTTTACAGCACATTTTATGTGTCTTTGCATTGTCTTGTGTTGCATTGCTCCCTGTTGCTAATTGACAGAAAACTAAAGATTAATTTCATCTCACCCAAGCCCTACAACACTGACAAAGCTGAGTTTGCAAAATGCGGTCTTTTTAGTTACATCTGAAAACATGCTCCCGTGCACTAATGTGTAAATAATATTTAACATTTAATTAGCTCGCAATACAAAGGGCTGTTTACAGTCAAAACTCCTTACATGCTTCTTCCCAGCACCCCCACCCCTCCCAAACAAGAAACATGTTTGTTATTTATAGCCCAGAGATGTGAGAAATGAGGTTTGGGAATTTATCACACATGAAGGCATGGAATGTTTTTGCTTGTACTCCCCTCTTGGATCTATAAACCATTTTCTCAGCCACGCAAGTGAATTCTAATGGAACAGCCGTGATGAAATAATGTTTCTTTAGGCCTTTTAACACTTTGCCTACTGTGTGCAGATTGAAAGATCCTTCTCCGTTCCACTCTGCCGCTCCACTTTTTTTCTGTCAGGCGTGTGACAAAAGAATGGACTAAAAGTCAAGAGTGAGGAATTTCTTGATTAACACCTTTATAGAAAGAAAGACTTGCATTTATATCATGCTTTGCACGACCACCAGATGTCTCAAAGCCAATGAAGTACTTTTGAAGTGTAGTCACTGTTGTCACGTGGGATACGCAGAGCAAGCTCCCACAAACAGCAATGTGATAATGACCAGATAGCTTGTTTTTGTTATGTTGATTGAGGGATAAATATTGGCCAGAACACCGAGGATAACTCTGCTGCTCTTCTTCAAAATAGTGCCATGGGATCTTTTACGACCACCTAAGAGAGCAGACAGGGCCTCAGTTTAAAGACTCATGCGAAAGATAGTATTCTGGCAGTGCAGCACTCCCTCAGCACTGCATTGGAATGGAATGTCAGCCTAGATTTATGCACTCAAGACCCTGGAGTGGGACTTGAATCCACAACCTTCTGACTCAGGGGTGAGCATGCTACCCACTAAGCCACAGTAACAGCTTGACACAGTGGACCTCAATTACCACAATGTTCAGTTATGGTTCTTTAATGGGGCATATTCAAAGGGGTTGGGCACTATGGCTGTCAGGAATTTCTGACTTGCAAGACCTAAAATTATGGCATTCAAACAAGAGGCAGTTTGGAGCATCACAATACGTCCTTGAACATGCAAACTGACTGCAGGTATTTTTATAAAAATTCTTAAGGGGTTTGATAAGACTAATGATGGGAAAGTGTTTCCCCTGGCTGGGGAATCTAGAACATGGGGGTCACAGTCTCAGATCAAGGTGGTGGCCATTTAGGACTGAGATGAGGAGAAATTTCTTCACTCAAAGGGCTGTAAATCTTTGGAATTCCTGACCCCAGAGGGCTGTGGATGCTCAGTCATCAAGTATATTCAAGACAGAGGTCGATAATTTGGGGGAATTCAGGGATATGGGGATAGTGCGGGAAGGTGGAGTTGAGATAGAAGATCAGCCATGAACTTATTGAATGGCGGGGTAGGCTCGAGGGGCCAAATGGCCTACTCCTGCTCCTATTTCTTGTGGTTAGTGCAGTCTTGGACTGTTCAATATGGGCAATCTTTGGGGAAGCTGCTCTCCTGTGAGCTTTGCCCCGTTTAAAGTTTTTCAGTAACAACTTCTATCCTTTATTGTCAAGCTGTTACTGTTTCCATCATCTATGCTGCACCAAGCCTCAACTAACCACTGTCCATAGACAGGCATGTTTTGGCCATTAAGCTTGGCACTGCCTCCTTTAAGTCAGGACAGGCCCTTCTATCAAGAAGACAAAAATTATGCTGTGAGTTATTGTTACCATAGTGACGCATTGTACGTTATTACATATTGTTTGGCATTCTGCATGTGACAAACATACATTGTCAGAAAACCCCATGTATTCTCTGCTAACCTTTCAAGTGTTATTCACACATCATTTGTTGTCTTTAAACAACTGCCGCTGAGGCTGCTTTACATTGACGCTCGTTATCTCATATTTTGCAGTTTGCAAAGGCCTCTTCTGTTCAGCTTTTGAAGGCTCCATGGCCCCATTGCACTGTTTTGTCAGAACCTTTCCTTAAGTACAATTTATGGCTGTAGTACAATACACTTGACACTGCCACAGAAATGAAAGCTAATCGGTTTCCATGGTGACCTTAACCAATCATGTCGCTGCCAGTCCCTCAAAGCACGCCAGGCTCCACAGCCCTTGTAAATACATCTTAACTGCGTAAGCTTAGTGCAACATGTGTGACCACAAAGTAAAGATGGGCTTAAGCCTGCTGTTCACACCGGTGCGGTGGTAATAATGAAGAGCTTGAGCTATGTTGCACATGTAAGTCTTCAAAATACATATCATAACATAACAGAAAGATTATGTTCAAGTATGCAATCACTGGATTTTGAAGTCTGAACCAAATTAGTAGTGTTTTTTCTCTGGAAAAATGCCTGTGATCTATTTATGATTAAGATGCATGTGTTACTCTAATGTCACTATTCGAATGGACTTTTCTAGTCTCAAAGATTGGGACTATCCATACAACTGACACAGCCCCAATCTCCTCCATGCCTTCCTACTTCGATCTCCCAGCTCCAATTGAACCCTATCTCTGACTTACTACTCTGTAGCATCTCTGCTACAACCCCCTCCTCCCACCGCCACCAATAGACTCATTTTCTCCACAATACACACTTTCTGCTCACAGTTAAAGTGCTGAAGTCATGGTGCAAAGTGCTGTGCGAAGGATTGGAGTTATTCCTGATGCACTGCTCCAAGTAACAGGTGTTCCTTGCTCACCTGAGGCTTCCCTTCCCCATTTACTGACCGCATATTCATTTTCTTTTTGAAACAGCTAATTTGGAAATGTTTTGAAGCATGTTGCATCGTATGTGAGCATGCTGGCTTTTAAGCGGACAAATAAATTTGCTGGAGTTCTTTGAGGATGTAACGAGCAGGGTGGATAAAGGGGAACCAGTGGATGTGGTGTATTTGAATTTCCAGAAGGCATTCGATAAGGTGCCATATGAAAGGTTACTGCACAAGATAAAAGTTCACGGGGTTGGGGGTAATATATTAGCATGGTTAGAGGATTGGCTAACTAACAGAAAACAGAGAGTCGGGATAAATGGGTCATTTTTCGGTTGGTAAACAGTAACTACTGGGGTGCCACAGGGATCAGTGCTGGGGCCTCAACTATTTACAATCTATATTAATGCCTTGGATGAAGGGACCAAGAGTAATGTCGCCGAGTTTTCTGATGATACAAAGGTGGGTGGGAAAGCAAATTGTGAGGAGGACACAGAAAATCTGAAAAGGGCAAAAATTTTGCAGATGGAATATAATGTGGAAAAATGTGAGGTTATCCACTTTGGCAGAAAAATAGAAAAGCAAATTATAATTTAAATGGAGAAAAATTGCAAAGTGCTACAGTACAGAGGGACTTGGGGGTCCTTGAGCATGAAACACAAAAAGTTAGTATGCAGATACAGCAAGTAATCAGGAAGGCAAATGGAATGTTGGCCTGTACTGCAAGGGGGTAGAGTACAAAAGCAGAGAAGTCCTGCTACAACTGTACAGGGTAGAGGTGAGACCACACCTAGAGTACAGTGTACAGTTTTGGTCTCCGTATTTAGGGAAGGTTATACTTGCATTGGAGGCTGTTCAGAGAAGGTTCACTAGGTTGATTCTGGAGATGAGGGTTGACTTATGAAGATAGGTTGGGCCTATACTCATTGGAGTTCAGAAGAATGAGAGGTGATCTTATCGAAACCAGGCCTCAGCATAAAAACATCATTTGCGCTCAGTGAGTACACCATTCAGATGTGTCAGAGAGTTGGCATCAGGTAGTCAATCTGCACTCCACTAACTCACACCTAAATGGCATGTGTTCATTTACGCAGCTTTAATCATGGCATTTGCGTTGCTATTGCAAAAAAAAAGTCACACGAGGCTCATAGCTTTTCATAGTAACATGGCACTACCAATCCAATGAAAGCAGGAGTGTGGCTCATTACACCTGTATCATTTCCACAACTTCCAGCTCCATTTCAGTGTCAGCCATGGCTCAGTGGGTAGCACGCTCGCCTCTGAGTCAGAAGATTATAGGTTCAAGTCTCCCTCCAGAGACTTGAGCACATAAATCTAGGCTGACACTCCAGTGCAGTGCTGAAGAAATGTCAAACTGAGGGCCCGTCTGCCCTCTCAGGTGGATGTAAAAGATCCCATGGCACTATTTCGAAGAAGAGCAGGGGAGTTATCCTTGGTGTCCTGGCCAATATTAATCTCTCAATCAACATCATAAAAACAGATTGTCTGGTCATTATCACATTGCTGTCTGTGAGAGCTTGCTGTGTGCAAATTGGCTGCCACATTTTCTGCATTAGAACAGTGATTACACTTCAAAATGTATTTCATTGGTTGTAAAGCACTTTGGGACGGCCGGTGGTTGTGAAAGGCGCTATATAAATTCAGGTTCTGCCTTTGTTTCTTTCCAAGCACTCTTCCTCCTCTATGAATAAAAAACTGAAAGTTCTCCTCTTAAATATTATTTTTGAATGATATAATAGGCAGCTTATGTAGGAAGCCACTGTTGGTTCACTGGAGATGTTGGCTTGGTGCAATGAACAGCTTGCACTCAAAGCTCTACTGCAACACTGCTACTTTAAGACACTGCTTAAAACCTGCCTCTTTGACCGAGGTGTTGGTCACCTGTCCTAATATCTCCTTATATGGCTCGGTGTCAAATTTTGTTTGTCAATTGCTCATGTGAAGCGCCTTGGGATGTTTTACTATGTTTAAGGTGCTGTATAAATGCAAGTTGTTGTTGGCACCAGGCACAGTTCGCACATGACAATGAATATTATATCACCTGCAACACAGATACTTGCGGTATTTAGGGTTATTCTCTTTAGTTTTAATGTCAGATTTTTTTTTGAGCAAGTCTGAATTTGGATCAAGATGTGAAGACATTACGGGGTCGAAATTCATCCCCCTACTTGAAACGGGTCGCACCTACCGATCCTGAAGTGTTTCTTCCACCGTGTCAGATGAGGTCGCCTCTTTCTCGAAATTCAGCTCTTTGTCATTTTTTTTTTAGAAGCGGCCCGGAAGTCGGTCATAATGGGGGCGGAAATGGGGCAGTAAGCACACTCGAGGGGTGGAAGTGGAGATGGGACGGAGTCACCCCCGCTGTCAATCATCAGCGGAGTGGTGATGACGTCATGACGCGTGAGCATCAAGTCTCTCCCCTTCACTTAAAGGAAGCTGAATTTTGGCCACTACCACTCATGTCATTACGAACCTGGCAGGCAAGCGAGAGTCTAGCAGATGAGCGAGCTCCTTTGCTGGATTTAGCATTCTAGGGTGCATCTGTTCCTCTGGTCACTAATATGAAAATATCGGAGCGAACAGTAAACAGGCTTTCCCATTTTATTTTTGCATCTACTTCTTCACTCCCTTTAGTGACTGGAGGAAATTACGCCCATGTCTCTGTTACTTTCCTTTTAGCACAAAGTGAAGAATGAAACCGCATCACTGAAATGTTGTGGATTCCACTCTCAATAACAGTGAGCATCACTCACACAAGACTCCTCGACTAATCCACACTCACAGCTTGCGCTTAACATGTGTGAAAATAAAAAACCTGCTTCAAGAAAAAGTGTCAAATCACCTTTCAATCATACCCCTCCATCCTTTCAGAAAGCAAAGCGGCCTGGGCTTCGCAAAACACTCCAACGTGAGATCTCAGAAGTGGTACAAAACACTCTGCAGAATTTATAGCAGAGGTCATGGCACAAGACTACCGACAACTCCGTACTAATTAGAATTATTTGATTTGAACTCAAAGAGGTTCCTATACAGATAATTTATAAATGGAAATGTTTCATTGATGAAGTAGGTGAGGGTTGGGATTAAATCACGTGGGGGGAGGGGGGGGGAGGGGAGAGGAAGGTTGTGGGGGGGTGCGGGGGGAAGAGGGATGTTGGGAAGGTGGGGACATTTTCTTGTATTGTATATGTAACAAAATCATATGCCAATTTATAAAGAACTGGTTTACAATTTTGCTAAACACATCACAAAGAGGAAATATTCCTTTACTATCGATGTTCCCTCAGTGTCAATGGTCCCTCATCAACAATGGTCCCTCAGTCACTGTTCCCTCAGTATCAATGTTCCCTCAGTATAAATGTTCCCCCATGATCAATGCTCTCTCATAGAAACATAGAAAATAGGTGCAGGAGTAGGCCATTCGGCCCTTCGAGCCTGCACCAGCATTCAATAGGATCATGGCTGATCATTCACCTCAGTACCCCTTTCCTACTTTCTCTCCATACCCCTTGATCCCTTTAGCCGTAAGGGCCATATCTAACACCCTCTTGAATATATTCAATGAACTGGCATCAACAACTCTCTGCGGTAGAGAATTCCACAGGTTAACAACTCTCTGAGTGAAGAAGTTTCTCCTCATCTCAGCCCTAAATGGCTTACCCCTTATTCTTAGACTGTGTCCCCTAGTTCTGGACTTCCCCAACATCGGGAACATTCTTCCTGCATCTAACCTGTCCAGTCCCATCAGAATTTTATATGTTTCTATGAGATCCCCTCTCATCCTTCTAAACTCCAGCGAATACAGGCTCAGTCGATCCAGTCTCTCCTCATGTGTCAGTCCTGCCATCCCAGGAATCAGTCTGGTGAACCTTCGCTGCACTCCCACAATAACAAGAATGTCCTTCCTCAGATTAGGAGACCAAAACTGAACACAATATTCCAGGTGAGGCCTCAGCAAAGCCCTGTTCAACTACAGTAAGACCTCCCTGCTCCTATACTCAAATCCCCTAGCTATGAAGGCCAACATATCATTTGCCTTCTTCACCACTTGCTGTACCTGAACACCAACTTTCAATGACTGATGTACCATGACACCCAGGTCACGTTGCTCCTCCCCTTTTCCTAATCTGCCCCCATTCAGATAATATTCTGCTTTCGTATTTTTGCCACCAAAGTGGATAACCTCAAATTTATCCACATTATACTGCATCTGCCATGCATTTGCCCACTCACCTAACCTGTCCAAGTCACCCTGCAGTCTCTTAGCATCCTCCTCACAGCTCATACCGCCAACCAGCTTAGTGTCATCTGCAAACTTGGAGATATTACACTCAATTCTTTCATCTAAATCATTGACGTATATTGTAAATAGCTGGGGTCCCAGCATTGAGCCCTGCGGCACCCCACTAGTCACTGCCTGCCATTCTGAAAAGGTCATGTTTATCCCGACTCTCTGCTTCTTGTCTGCCAACCAGTTCTCTATCCACGTCAGTACATTATACCCAATACCATGCGCTTTGATTTTGCACACCAATCTCTTGTGTGGGACCTTGTCAAAAGCCTTTTGAAAGTCCAAATACACCACATGCACTGGTTCTCCCTTGACCACTCTACTAGTTACATTCTCAAAAAATTCCAGAAGATTCGTCAAGCATGATTTCCCTTTCATAAATCCATGCTGACTTGGACCGATTCTGTCACTACTTTCCAAATGCGCTGTTATTTCATTTTTAATAATTGATTCCAACATTTTCCCCACTACTGATGTCAGGCTCACCAGTCTATAATTACCTGTTTTCTCGCTCCCTCCTTTTTTAAAAAGTGGGGTTACATTAGCTACCCTCTAGTCCATAGGAACTGATCCAAAGTCGATAAACTGTTGGAAAATGATCACCAATGCATCCACTATTTCTAGGGCCACTTCCTTAAGTATTCTGAGATGCAGACTAACAGGCCTCGGGGATTTATTGGCCTTCAATCCCATCAATTTCCGTAAAACTATTTCCAGCCTCATCATCAATGGTCCCTCCACATCAATATTTCCTCATTAACAATGGTCCCTCATCAACAATGCTCCCTCATCATCAATGGTCCCTCCATATCAATGTTTCCTCATCAACAATGGTCCCTCATCAACAATGCTCCCTCATCATCAATGGTCCCTCCATATCAATGTTTCCTCATCAACAATAGTCCCTCCTCATCAATGGTCCCTCCTCATCAATAGTCCCATGGTATCAATGGTCCCTCATCATCAATAGTCCCATGGTATCAATGGTCCCTCATCATCAATAGTCCCATGGTATCAATGGTCCCTCATCATCAATGGTTGCTCACTATCAATGGTTTCTCGTTATCAATGGTCCCTCGTTAACAATGGCTCCTCATAATCAATTTTGAATAGAGAGAGATTTATTCTGCATTTAACACATACTATACTGGGATTGCTCAAAGCTAACAATGGATACAAAAATTGTCTATTCCTCAAACTTTATATCCCCCATGTTAATGAGTGCCGAATTCAAAACAAAATAAAATAAAAAACACTTTATTATAACATGTTATTCATTTTAACTTCAGAACCGGGTGCTTGTCTCAGGTACAATTCTCCAATGCGTAGGTATGAAGTACAGATTTGTTAAACTTCCTCCATTACAAAGACATTCCCAGTTTCACAGCAGACATTGCGATGGGTACTGCGAGCTTCATCCACACCCACCATTGACATCCATCCAGGTTCCTGCTAATCACAGAGCCAAAAGCAACATGGACGGAACAAAAGGTGCATAAACCATCGTGAACTGCCATTCTGACGTGGAAGCTTGAACGGGAGACATGCAGCTTTGCCTGTAGCTTGTTAATTTTAAATTAACACTGTCACAAAAGTATCTCATAATAGGAATTCCATTCACAAATGGAATGACTATAAATAACAATATATTTTCATTTCCATTTTTTCTTATTTTTCTCTTCCACTGATTCGTTTTTAAATTGTTTGCATTGTATGCATGTCAGTAATCTCTATTTCTTGGGTAGTGTTCACTTTTCAATGATTGCACTGTCAGGTGTTGCCTGAAGTTGCACCAGAAAGCAGCATGGCAAAATTCCTCTGCTGTGCCGTCTGTGGGCTCCCATGCTGCCTCGTGATGAAATGCCAATGTAAATATATCAAAACCTCAGCTAACTGCCCTGATGGGGCCATCAATATAACTTTTATGTCCCTCCTTTAACGTAAAGTGCTTTGAGGCATCTTCCGACACAAGGAGCTAAGAAAGCAAATTATTATTAGAATTTTTCTTTTATTATTTATTCACGGGATGTGGACGTCGCTGGCAAGGCCGGTGTTTATTGCCCATTACTAATTGCCCTCGGGAAGGTGGTGGTGAGCTGCCTTCTTGAATACAACTGAGTGGCTTGCTAGGCCGTTTCAGAGGGCAGTTAGGAGTCAACCACATTGCTGTAGATCTGGAGTCACATATATCTTCATCAACATAGGCAGTCCCTCGAGTCGAGGATGATTTGCTTCCAGGCCAAAAAGTTCACAGTGTTTCAAATGAAGGACCTAATATTCCGGATCCCGAACTAAATCTTGTAATGTGGAAGATGCCTGTGTGTGGATTTTTTTAACATGTGGTGACCGTTGCACGGGCTTGACAGAGCTAGGTCTTGGTTGGTTAAGACGACTGGAGACCAGCTCTGCTGCACGGACCTAGTGCGCACACATATCGCAGTGTGGGCTGGCCCGTGCTGCCCCTGGGCCCTCGCCTCTTATGGGCCCCGATCATGTCCCTCTACAATCTCTCACCAGTCTTTCTCCAAGTAGAGAACCACAAGAATGGTGGTCTAGAACCACAAGAACAGTCACATATAGGCTGGGTAAGGACGGCAGATTTCCTTCCCTTTCGTGTCAGCTGAGGTTCAGTGGGTAGCACTCTCACCGCTGAGTCAGAAGGCTGTGGGTTCAAGTCCCACGCTCGGTACAGTGCTGAGGGAGTGCTACATTGTTGGAGGTGCCGTCTTTCAGATGAGATGTTAAACTGAGGACCTGTCTGCTCTCTCAAGTGGATGTAAAAGATCCCATGGCACTATTTCGAAGAAGAGCAGGGGAGTTATCTCTGGTGTCCTGCCCAATATTTATCACTCAATCAACATAACAAAAACAGATTATCTGATCATTATCACATTGCTGTTTGTGGAAGCTTATAGTGTGCAAATTGGCTGCCGGGTTTCCCACATTACAACAGTGACTACACTCCAAAATACTTCATTGGCTGTAAAGCACTTTGAGACGTCTGGTGGTCGCGGAAAGCGCTATATAAATCCAAGTCTTTCTTTTTAAAAGGCATTAGTGAACCAGATGGGTTATTACGACAATCTGGTAGTTTCATAGTTGCCATTATTGATACAATGTTCCATATTTATTTAATTATTTTGAATTTCACTTCGCCATTTTGAACTCATATCTCTGGATATTAGTCCAGGCCTCTGGATTACTAGTCCAATAGCATAACCACTATGCTACGGTACCCACTATGTGCTTTATACCAATGCTATTTGCACTAAAAACATATGTTTACATATCTATTTCGATAGCTTCATTACAAGTAAGCCTACAGCCCATTAGTCGATATGTCACTACATTGATCAGCAAAGCTACACGTATACATAAAATAATGTGGTGTCATGCTTACAATGCATTAAATTCTAACGATCCAACAATATTTTATTTTAATAATTTTGAATATATGTAACCCTTCCGAGATAAAGTGTCAACTGTGGCTCAGTGGGTAGCACACTCGACGATGAGTCAGGAGGTTGTGAGTTCAGGTTCCACTCCAGGGACTTGAGCACATAAATCTACGTTGACAGACCCAGTGCAGTGCTGAGGGAGTGCTGCACTGTTGGAGGTGCCATCTTTCGAATCAGATGTTAAACCGAGGCCCTGTTTGCTATCTCAGGTGGATTTAAAAGATCCCATGGCACTATTTCAAAGATGAACAGGGGAGTTATCCCCAGTGTCCTGACCAATATTTATCACTCAATCAACATAACAAAAACAGATTATCTGGTCATTATCACATTGTTGTTTGTAGAAGCTTGCTGTGCACAAATTGGCTGCCACGCTTCCCACATTAGAACAATGACGACACGCCAAAAGTACTTCATTGACTGTAAAGCACTTTGAGACGTCTGGTGGTCATGAAAGGCGCTATGTAAATGTAAGTTTTACTTTTTTTCTTTCTTTAAAGCGAGAACTACAAAAGACTGCACAAGGCTGGAAATGCACCAAATTTTAAAAATCTTAATTACCTTCGGGCATCCCACCCAGAAATAAATGCCTCGTCTTCAGTGCTTGCACCCCCCTTCAAACATCTCCATTGTAAAAAACGTAGTTCTGTTCACTTTAGGCTTTCTCTGCATGACAAGTGATACCAAGTTTACCTACAGCTTTGCGTGATGACAAAGCTCATATCACATTGCACTCTCGGTGTAACACTATTTGTTCTCATTTCATAAGCAAGGCCATTGGGTTTGGGGTTTGCAATAAAAATCAGATCATTTGTGTGGTGCAAACCTCACACAGTAGTAAAGATCTTGGAATCTCATGCAGGAAAGTGCAGAATGTAACTTAATTGTCACTGTGAAGCAATGGGTCTGCATTCAGTATTCTTTTGAAGTTGTCAAAGTTTTTCTCTCTCTCCCCTCCCTAGTTGTTGGCAATTTTGGGCCCGTGTCATAAGAATATAAGAACATAAGAATTAGGAACAGGAGTAGGCCATCTAGCCCCTCGAGCCTGCTCCGCCATTCAATAAGATCATGGCTGATCTGGCTGTGGACTCAGCTCCACTTACCTGCCCGCTCCCCGGTGTCAGCTTTTATAAAACTGTTGTTCAGCTTTTGCACATTTTCTAGGTTGGAGTATGCAACTGATGACATCGCTGGGTGTAATGTATTTGCTTCATGGGTTCTTTGCTTAAAAATTCATAGCAACACATTGCTGTTAAGAACTAGTTAGTTTATGAGCAAAGGTTTAACAATCACACTACACATTAATAAAGTACATTGATAAAGTGCAACATCCCCACCGACACCTGGGAGACCCTGGGCAAAGACCGCTTAAGTGGAGGAAGAGCATCCAGGAGGGCGCTGAGCACCTCAAGTCTCGTCGTCCAGAGCATGCAGAAAGCAAATGCAGGCGGAAGCAGCATGTGGCAAACTGGACTCCCCACCCACCCTTTCCTTCAACAACTGTCTGCCCCACCTGTGACAGAGACTGTAATTCCCATATTGGACTGTACAATCACCTGAGAACTCACTTTTAGAGTGGAAGCAAATCTTCCTTGATTTCGAGGGACTGCCTATGATGACACATTACCAGTTCATCCACCAGGCTCACAACCACCTGTCTCATCGTGGATCCCCTGAACCCAACTGACTGGGGTTTTATTGAATCTTGTGAACATCAACTGGCTAAGCCACTCATAACTCAAACAGCTCTACAAACCTGTGGGCATAGTCACAGGTGCATACATTACACTGGGAGACACGGTAGTGTGTACAGTTGAAACGGTGTGTCATGGAAACGTCGCAATGTAATGACTATAAATTTCAGGTTCCCAATTGGCCATCTGCAATAATTCCAACCAGCGTTCTTGCTATGCTGAGGGGTCGTGCAGCCCTGCAGCAGTCTAGAGGTCCCGGCATGCCACTCACTGGCTTTTGTGCTGAAGAAACTGCACGTGCGCTAAAATTTGAATGGGCCGCAGAGCCAATTAACGAGACTGCGCATAAAAGGAACGGGAACATTGGCTCCAACTACAATACTATTGGTATTTTTTACCGAAAAAAAGGGGAAATTTCCTCTGCTTTTGTTGTGCAAGTAACATCATAAATATAGTGCAAATTTCCTAGCTTCACGATTTCTGGCTTCTCATTTATATAGTTTTGAAATAGTAGTCCGAGGAAATCTCCTCCCCCCCAATCGCAACATCCCCTCCCCCCCCCAAAAATGATTCAGTTGATCAAAAGCCTGCACAGTCAATAATAATTCTTTGCAGCTGTTCGATTTTCAAAAAAGTTTTCTGATGGTGAGATTTACTTTTCAGCACCATGAAAAAAGGCCACCCTCATTATGCCTGCAGTTTGTAAAAATTAACTACAGAGATTAAACTCACTTTTTGAAAAACTTGCAAGAAAAATAAAATATGCATCAGTTGAAGTGTGGTCAAAGGTGTGTGACTTTGATTTCTAAGCATGTTACGTGCAACAAAACATTCGCTTCGAAACCCATCAAAAATGTTTGACACATTGCTCAGTCCACTCGGTTATGGTGACCCTGTGGTACGTTTTCATCTGTGATTAAAGGCAAAGAATTTGTTTTCAACTGAACTGCCATTTTAGGTTAATAAGAGTTTAACAAATAATGTTTCTTTTACCTTTACATGCAGAGTGAAATATACTATTCATCCCCATCTCTCAAGTTGTATGTTCTCTAGTGTGATCGGGCAGCAGAAATGACACCATTCACAGAATTTTCATGCAAACGATTGCTTTGATTTGCCAAGACAGCTAGCATTAAGTGCGCTGCAAGCCCTCATTGGCAAATCACTGATCTGAACTTTGTAATGTTACCCTTTTTCTGTAAATACAGCAATGAAAATGGCCTGTTGAGGGATGTCTGTGTAACAGTCGCATTAAAACAAACACATGTTTCTATAAATATATATTTTGAACATCTTTCCTTGTCTATTTTCATTGCTGGGGAATAACGCAAGAGTATAACCCACACAGGAATTGTCATTACCATTGTCCCATACTGCTGCTTAACACACTTCTTCGGTTTTAATTATTAAAGAATGCATTTGGGGTAAAATGAAATGGTTTCCATTGAGATAAAAGGAAACCTTTCAATAGTATTGGAAATGTGTTTAACGAACAACCACCCATTATATTAGTGTAGACATGATGGTCCTTGGGATGTCCTAAAGCTGGAAGTAACACATTACAAATGAACTGATTGCTTCAAATAGTACAGATACCTCTATAATGTATTTGCTTCATGGGTTTTTTGCTTTAAAAAAAATCATAGCAACACATTGCTATTAAGAACTAGTTAACAATCACACTACACATTACCAGTTTATCCATTATGCTCACAACTGCATGCCTCAGCGTGGATGACCTAGACCCAACTAACTGGGGTTTTATTGAGTCTTGTGATCATCACGTGACTGGCTAAGCCACTCACAATGCAACAGCTCTACAAGCCTGTGAGCATACTCACAGGTACATACATTACAACCTCGAAGATAAATAAAACCTTCTTCAGAATGTGAGAGAATCTAACTAAACCTTCACCTCCACCGATATCCGCTCTCATACAAGGGAAACGGACATGTTTCAAACTAGAAAAAAGCTTTGCACTTTAATCATTCATATTCCTAATTCATTTTTGTTAGCTAGCAAAATAAATACTTTATGAAACCAAGAACAAGCCTCTGGCACACAAAAAAAATCCCACTCACTGCAAAAATCTGGCAAATGTATTTTGTATAGCTTTTAAGCGTCTCTATGGTTAAATGCAATATCTCAGAACAGACTTTAATACATTGAAGTGCGGAAAGCTTTTTTGCTCGGCAGAAAGAGCTGATGAGACAGGTTTAGTTTAATCTCAGGCAATAGAAGTCATTAACCATTCTCTCAGGGATTAAAATATAGCTTGCCCTTTTCTTCTTTCAGTTATCATTAGCATCACTTTAATCTCACAGCATTTCACATTGCTATTTTAATCATTACTTACTGCCTTTTGAACAATTACAAAAAAAAAATGCATTTGCCTGGATCTTAAAGGGAAACTATCCATTTTAAATCTGATTTACCTGGATCACAATTTTTTAGTTTGTCAATTTTTTTTTTAAAAAACAGTCTCAAGTTTGGTTTGAGCGTAACTTCATTTGTGTTTTTAGAACTCTTCTGGAAGTACGTCAGTGCTTCTTATAACAGCAAAAAAAATCCATTCTTCTCAAAGATTTGCTAAAGGAATCCCCAAAACTCTCAAACTTGCATTTTTCCATGATTTGCCACCGTGAAGTTTCTCGATACTGCGCAGGAATGTTTATGGATGGATAAATTTGTAGCTTTTAAAGTGCCAGTAGCAACATTTGCCGTGCTGTCTGTGTTTTAAAAAAGGACATACATTTTAAGACTTCTTGCAAATCTTAGCCCTGTTCCCTGCAGATGCCAGGATCAGTTCTGCTCAATACAATGCCCACATGTTGCAAAGAGCTGCACTGAGTCACTGGTTGTCAATCAGTCACTTCCACTTTGAGGTAATTGGCTGTGGCTCAGTGGGTAGCACTCTCGCCTCTGAGTCATGAAGATTGTGGGTTCAAGTTTCACTCCAGTGACTTGAGCAGAAAACATATAGACTGCCACTCCAGTGCAGTGCTGAGGGAGTGCTGCACTGTTGGAGGTGCCGTCTTTCGAATGAGGCATTAAGCCGAGGCCCCGTCTGCTCCTCAAGTGGACGTAAAAGATACCGTGGCACTATTTTGAAGAAGAGCAGGGCAGTTAACCCCGGTGTCCTGGCCAATATTTGTTCCTCAATCAACATAAACCCCCAAACAGTGAGAGGAGATAGAAGAGCAAATATGTAGGCAAATTTCTGAGAAGTGCAAAGACTATAGGGCAGTAATAGTAGGGGATTTTAACTATCCTAATAGTAACTGGGACAAAATTTGTGTGAAGGTATAGAGGGTGCGGAATTCCTAAAATGCATTCAAGAGAACTTTTTTAGCCAGTATGTAGCAATCCCAACACGGGAGGGGGGGTTCTGGATTTAGTTTTAGGGAATGAAGCTGGGCAGGTGGAAGGGGTATCAGTGGGAAAGCATTTAGGTGCTAGTGACCATAATTCAGCTAGATTTAAGGTAGTTATGGAAAAGGACAAGTGTAGACCAGAAATAAAAGTTCTAAATTGGGGAAAAGCCAACTTTGCTAAGTTGAGAAGTGATTTGGCCACAGTGGACTGGAAACAGCTACTTGAAGGTAAAGCATTGTCAGAGCAGTGGGAGGCATTCAAGGAGGAGATCCGGAGGGTTCAGGCCAAATACGTGCCCTTAAAGAAAAAGGGTGGGACTAACAAATCTAGTGCCTCCTGGATGTCGAGGGACATACAGGGTAGGATAAAGAAAAATAGGGAGGCTTATGCCAGATACTGAGAGCTAAATACTACAGAATCTTTAGAGGAGTATAGAAAGTCCAGGGGTGAAATTAAAAAGGATATTAGGAAAGCAAAGAGAGAGCATGAAAAATTCCTGACAAGTAAAGTCAAGGAAAACCCAAAGATGTTTTCTAAATATATATAGAGAGCGCGGATAACTAAAGAAAGGGTAGGGCCTATTAGAGACCATGAGGGTAATCTGTGTGTGGAGGCGGAAGATGTTGGTATGGTTCTTAATGAATAATTTGCGTCTGTTTTCATGAAAGAGAAGTGCGATGCAAACACTGCTATCGAGAAGGAGGAGTGTGAAATATTAGATGAAATAAACATAGAGAGAGAGGGTATTAAGGGGTTTCATAGCTTTGAAAGTGGATAATTCCCAAAGCACGGATAAAATATATCCCTGGCTCTTAAGCAAAGAAAAAGAGGAAATAACAGAGGCTTTGACCAACATTTTCCAATCCTATCTGGCTACAGGTGTTGTGCCAGAGGACTGGAGGACTGCTAATATGGTACCTTTGTTTAAGAAGGGAGAAAGGGATAGACCAAGTAATTGCAGGCCAGTCAGCCTAACCTCAGTGGTGGGAATATTATTGGAAAAAATCCTGAAGGACAGGATAAATCTTCACTTACAAAGACACGGATTAATCAAGGACAGTCAGCATGGATTTGTTAAGGGAAGGTTGTATCTGACTAACTTGATTGAATTTTTCGAGGAGGTAACCAGGAGGGTCGATGAGGGCAAAGCATATGATGTGGTAGTGTATATGGATTTTAGCAAAACCTTTGATAAGATCCCACATGGCAGAATGGTCACGAAAGTAAAAGCCCATGGGATCCAGGGCAAAATGGCAAGTTGGATCTAAAATTGGCTCAGAGGCAAGAAGCAAAGGTTAATGCTTGACGGGTGTTTTTGTAACTGGAAGGATGTTTCCAATGGGGTTCCACAGGGCTCAGTAATAGGTCCCTTGCTTTTTATGATATACAACGATGATTTAGACTTGAATATAGGGGGTATGATTAAGAAGTTTGCAGATGCTACTAAAATCGGTTCTGTGGTTGATAATGAAGAAGAAAGCTGCAGACTGCAAGAAGATATCAATCAACTGGTCAGGTGGGCACAACAGTGGCAAATGGAATTTAATCCGGAGAAGTGTGAGGTAATGCATTTGGGGAGAGCTAACAAGGAAAGGGAACACATATTAACTGGTAAGATACTGAGAAGTGTAGAGGAACAAAGGGACCTTGGAGTGCATGTTCTCAGATCCTTGAAGGTAGCAGGCCAGGTAGATAAGGTGGTTAAGAAGGCATATTGAATGCTTGCCTTTATTAGCTGAGGCATAGAATACAAGAGCAGGGGGGGTTATGCTTGAACTGCATAAAACACTGGTTAGGCCACAGCTGCAATACTGCAGTTCTGGTCACCGCATTACAGGAAGGATATGATTGCATTGGAGAAGGTACAGAGGAGATTTACGAGGATGTTGCCGGGAGTGGAGAATCTTAGCTATGAGAACAGATTGGATAGGCTGGGTTTGTTTTCCTTGGAACAGAGGAGGCCGAAAGGAGATCTAACTGAGTGTATAAAATTATGTGGGGCCTAGATATAGTGGATAGAAAGGACCTATTTCCATTTGCAGAGGGGTCAACAACCAGGGGGCATGAATTTAAAGTAATTGATAGAATGTTTAGAGGGGATTTGAGGGGAAATTTCTTCATGCAGAGGGTTGTGGGGGTCTGGAACTCACTGCCTGAAAGGGTGGTAGAGGCAGAAACCCTCACCACATTTAAAAATTACTTCGATGTGCACTTGAAGTGCTGAAACCTGCAGGGCTACGGACCTAGAGCAGGAGTGAGATTAGGCTGGATAGCTTCTTGTTGGCCGGCATGGACACGATGGGCCGAAATTCCGTGCTGTAAACTTCTATGATTCTATGATTAAAAAAACAAAGATCATCTGGTAATTATCACATTGCTGTTTGTGGGAGCTTGCTGTGCGCAAATTAGCTGCTGCGTTTCCTACATTACAACAGTGACTACACTTTAAAAAGTACTTCATTGGCTGTAAAGTGCTTTGAGACTTCCAGTGGTCGTGAAAGGCATTATATAAATCCAAGTCTTTCTTTAATGATGTATTTGAACCCCTAGGTCTCTCTTTGTTCATCCACACTCCTTCATCAATGTTCCTACTCAGTCATGTGGCCATGCAGCGGTCCTGAAGTCCACGTGGGCTGCTCACCAGCTTTTAAATGGGGAAAAAAAACGCACATGCTCAAAAATGTACGCCACTTAAGGGATTATACACAAAAAAAATTAAAGGGAAGATTGCCCTTCAGTATCATGCTCAGGGGCTGTATTTTATGAGTTATTGGCAATGATTGCACAGCCTAACTACCCTGTTTGAAATTGCTTTGGGACTGCACGCTCAAAAAGGGAACAATATCTGAAATCAGATATGATTACACTGCTCTTTTGAAAAGCTTTCTTTAAAAGGAGACTAGCAAATAACTACGTATATTATGCATACATATACATAAACATTGCATGCAATCAATTGTTCACAGACGCTGTGACTGAGCTTCAGTGGCAATATTACAGTTTTATTTGTTCCAAAACTTTGTTTACCAGACAAACTGCCGAATGAGTTAGCTCAGAATTTCAAACTGTGTCAGTGCTGTTGGTCTGTATTCCTGCAAAGAGAAATGATGGGCTTGATTTCGGTTTTGTGTCACTTGACATTGCTTATTGCCCAGAGGCATGTGATGTGTTGCTCCTAAGGTATCTGCTCTTGCTCAGATCCCACCACTTTCACGGCCTTTGGCCTCTTTAATCCAAAATTGCCGTACTCTGAAAGTAAATCACGCTACACGAGGTAAATTTAGAAATGTATAAGAGGCGACATGAGATGTCATGACATGCCGAATCAGTTCCCCTAACCATTGTCCCCATACAGACAACAGAGGCTTGAATTGGGTAACTCAGAGATAGAAGCATCCATTGTTTCTGTTCTTCTCCCCTCCTCCTCCCATTTAAAAAAAGTAAACGAGAATCACAGTACTCTACATTCCAAAGGAGACAGGGCACCAAGCGAACACAATGCCTACTCCAGAGCTATCCGCATTAGGACTGTCACTATCACTTATTCAGGGATGTCAAACTTTCACATACTTATGGAACACTTTTGACTGTTACTCAATCTGAAAAGATGCGTTTTAAAAAATAAACCTTTGCTACTCACAGTCTCAGAGGGAAACCTGGGATTGATCCAGGACCAGGAACCCAAAAACATTCCTCCAGTCCTGTGAGAGTTTGTATTCTGCGTTGTTTGAAAGGGACTCCCAAGTTTCTTTCTATCCTTTGCTTTACTTCCTGTCTCTGTACCATTCATGGATGAGAGAGTGTGCAATCAGGCAAGCCTCTACGCTCAGGTGTATGTCATTGGCGGCAAAGTATTGCTAAATAAATGCAGGTCTATCTTTCTTTCCTTCTATCTTTCTTTCCTTCCATTTTTCTTTTCCTTCCTCACTTCCCAGGTATCGGCTGTGGCTCAGTGGGTAACGCACTTGCCTGTGAGTCAGAAGCTTGTGGGTTCATAGTCGCACTCCAGGAACTTGAGCACAAAAATCTAGGCTGACACTCCAGTGCAGTGCTGAGGGAGTGCTGCGCTTCCGGAGCTGCCGTCTTTCAGATGAGACATTAGACCGAGACCCCGTCTGCTCTCTCAGGTGGATGTAAAAGATCCCATTGCACTATTTGAAGAAGAGCAGGGGAGTTCTGCCCAGTGTCTTGGCCAATATTTATCCCTCAATCAACATCACCAAAACAGATTATCCGGTCATTATCGCTTTGCTGTTTGTGGGAGCTTGCTGTGCACAAATTGGTTGCCGTGTTTCCTACATTACAGCAGTGACTACACTTTAAAAAAGTACTTAATTGGCTGTAAAGCGCTTTGGGACATCCTGAGGTCGTGAAAGGTGCTGTATAAATGCATGTTTTTCTATCCTGAAAGGAAGTTGGATTTAACCAAGTGTAGAAGGGCAGTTGGGAATGACAGTCCTATATGAAAGGATCTAGCCTCTATACCTACCTGTGCCCGCAGAGCTACAGGCAGAAATTCTGTATAAAACACAACCCCCTGGAACTACTTTCTTCCAAAGATACTGAATTGGCAGGTCTGCTTTAGCAATGACTTTAGAGCAGACAGAAGTTGTTGTTGTTAGCATCTGTGTGTCAGTGTAATTTCTGTCCTGACTGTGTGGAGAAGGTATTGATGGCTCAGAAATTAATATTTGATTTTTATTATACTGCTGTTCAGAGCTTGATGTAAATGATATGATAATTCAGCTTTTAACACGAGGAGCCTTTTTGTAGGAACCAGATGGAAAGAATAGATCTTGACAGCGACAAAAAATTATGAATTTGTATAAAAAAATGCTAGTCACTTGCCTACAGGGAGCATTTATGGAAATGTTACCCCTGGTATTAAAAGTGGGGGAAAAAATTAAAATAGTGATTTTATGTTCTACAAATTGAATCTTCAATGGCACAATCTTGTTTATCACACTCTGAAGAACAATCTTTGTAACTCGCTCAAGATTTTGTCACTCTTCAGTTCCACAATATTCCTCGCTCACAGCATACAAGTGGTATTTCACAGTCATCCAGCCGAGTAAGTAGGGAATGATGGAAAGCTGGGAGCCATTACCAGGCTGTAAACTCATCAGATATCATGATGGAAAGCTTGGCGTGCTTTCCAACTACCAGCTGAATCCTAAAATGGCCTTAAAAATCCTAAAATCACGCCAGGGGTGGTGTGTGCATGAGTGTTACAGCCACAGATGCATTACTAGGGTTAAAGGAATACACATGTATGTTATTTTGATAACCGTCAATATTATTATATATGAATGTCACAAAAGTGTAATTTGCATTGTTAGTGCCTCATATCATTGTGATGTGCCAACAGCAAAAATGATACCAAGCTTTTCAAGCCCCCTTTGTCTCTCCTCAAACAGCAGCAATCTCCCTTGAAGCTGTTGTTGGGATCAGGCTGCCTTCCGACCCTCCCTATGGGACAACCATTGGAACTCATTCTAGTTTTCTCAAACTCATTCCTCGTACTCGGGAGTCAGTGCTGCACATGGCACTTCCCTGAAACAAACCAAGCGTAGGCAGAAGGGAAAAAAATTGTTCAAAATAACTTCACTCAACAATGAATCAATTTCTGTACATGCTGGGGAGCTTAAGCAACTGAAGTTACTTTAGTTTATTTAACTATTTGGCAAGGAAGCTAGTGTAGAATGGTCCAGCACAAACTTGTGAATGCTCCAGGAATAAGTCAGCTGAGTTTTTTTGCTGTGCACATTTCCAGCGATGGAGCAGATTCTCAAACAGTGCCCTACATTTTTCTGTAGCTATTTCAGCAGGTTTTCATACTGGTTTTAGCATCCTGAGCGGGTAGCACTCTCGCCTCTGTGTCAGAAGGTTGTGGGTTCAAGTTCCGCTCCAGAGACTTGGGCACAAAAATCTCGGCTGACACTCCATTGCAGCACTGTAGGAGTGCTGCACTGTCATAGATGCCGTCTTTCAAATGAGACATTAAATCGAGTCCACGTCTCAGGTGGATGTAAAAGATCCTGCGGCACTATTTTGAAGAAGAGCAGGGGAGTTATCACCGGTGTCCTGGCCTATATTTATCCCTCAATCAACATCACTAAAACAGATTATCTTTTAGTGGGAGCCGGCTGTGCGCAAATTGGTTGCTGCGTTTCCTACATTACAACAGTCACTACGCTTCAAAAAATACATCATTGTCTGTAAAGTGCTTTCAGATGTCTGGTAATTGTGAATATAAATGCAAGTCTTTTTCTTTTTTCTTACTTTCTTTGGGTGTTAGAGAATTTATGTGCTCTCCAAAATGCAGCTAAAGGGTGACGATGTGGAGGAATGGAACATTTTCTTGCTTCTGTCACCCAGTGTTCCCATCAATGGCATGATCGGGTAAGGCATGGACACAGAGAGTTAAACTCTCTCAATCTGCCCCAACTAAATTTACTGCAATTAGAAAATAATATTAAGTAGGTTAATGGAGGGACAGGAAGCAACACATCCAATGATTATAGAATTCAGTGCCATACTGGAGCTGTTGTGAAGCATATCTGTCTGGTAAAGAGGTTACAGGGTATTTACAGCGCAGAAGCAGGCCATTCAGCCGAACAGGTCCATGCCGGTATTTATGCTCCACACAAGCCTCCTCACAGCCCTCTTCATCTAACCCCATCACTATATCCTTCTATTCCTTTCTCCCTTGTGTGCTTTACCAATGGCAATGCTATTCACCTCAACAGTGACCTGTGGTAGCGAGTTCCACATTCTAGCCACTCTCTGGAGAAAGAAGTTTCTTCTGAATTCCATATTGGATTTATTCGGGACTATCTTATATTTATGGGACCTTCTCTACGTTTATAGGTGCTATAAAGTAAGCATGAATCTTTATTCAGATCCTTCACAAATGGGGACTGTCAGTTAGTATTTTGAAGGACATCTAGCGATTTAGATATTGGGAAAAACAGTGTAGTACCTTCATACAGCGGATAAAACGGGTCGTGTTCATTGTACAGGGCCCATGGCAGGGAGAGGCTCTGCGTATTCCATATTCTGTGTTATTTGGCCATTTTTGTATTGAACTTTATCGTAATTAAAAAAGCATAGCCAGTAAAGAATATTTCTTTTAGAAATAACTTCAGGTATCTGTGGGAACCTCCTCATTATTCATCATTGATGGCCAATCCACCCAACAAGAAGAAATTTGTCTCTCTCTGAACTTAAAAAAACAAAAGCCTCGACTGGTTGCCATGAGACCTGGGCCATCTTAACTCCTAGGCCTCGTTACCATAGTGCAAGCCCGACTCCCATGAGGCCTATGGGTAGGAGCAGGGCAAACAGCGCATGAATGTTCCCGACAGTCAGGTGAGTGGTTTAGGAAGGGGGTGTGGGGGGAGGGGTCTAGATGTAATTGTGGTCAGGGAGAATGGATGGGGGGGATGAAGCCCGGGGAAAGGCTCGAGGTGTCCCGGTGGGGTCTGAGAAGCACTCCAGCTCCTCCTAGCCCACAGGAAACCTCAGAAAACAAAAACATCATATCTTCTCAGCCTTTCTTCTGGCCTGGATGCTCCCCACGCCCGTTGTTTCTGGCGAGGCCGGTGTTGAGTGCGGCAAAATCACATCGGGGTCTAAGTGATGTCATTAGTACCCAACTTTTGCCCTATTCTCAGCGAGGGCTTAAAATCGTCCCTTAAAAGATTTCGGCACAAAGCCACAGTGACAATAATCCATGAGTGGAATGAGCTGCACAGCTTAAACTCAGAAGACACTGGGGGAGGGTTTAATTTCCTCTGGTGGCATGTTATACCCTGGTTAACACGTGTATGTAAAATTCCTTTGTGCACTATTTTAATGTAGCCATTAAACAGTTTACTTTGATTTTAAAATAGCACACAAAGGAATTTTACTCAATCCCCTTAAGCAGTGAGCTACTCGGGGAAATTAAACCCCAGAAATGTAACTGTTTGTCCATCCAGTCAAAGAAAATGCAATAACATATAGCTGCTCAAAGCTGGACAGGGCAATTATAAAGTCAACAACATTTGCCCCCGCTCGAGGCATTGTCTGTTAATTGACTTTAGGTAGACTGATGGCGATCACTCCATGGATTCAAATTGATTCAAGTTGACCGCGGTGCTCACATAGTGCAGATGCAGGCATAGATTTCTGAGTGTTTCCCTCCAATGCTAGCAGAAACATAGGAGAAGGAGTACTGCTTTGTCTAATGTCGGAAATATTCCTAAACGAGCGTGCTGCCAGATACCTGATGACTCCCTTCTGTTAGCAGCCCCACCACCCCCCACCTCCATGGCAGAGGCTTTTCTCTTAACTCAGCCTCCAACTTCCTCTATTCACTGACAGTTACCATCAATGCAACTTTTGAAGTGAGTGAGCAAAAGCAAGCCTTATCAATAATAAGTAATCAACCCAGGTTAGGCAAAATTGTGATGCACTCCATTTGCTTATAGTGTTGGAACGTCAACAAGTGGCGCATCTGTACATTGCACAGACACCAATTCTGGTAAAAAGGTGTATGCACTGCTCATCCAACCTTGAAACACAGGGCTGAATTTTAAAGCCAACAAAACTCTGTTTACCATTGTTTTCCCCAGATGTAATGGCACTCTAGTTGAAATAATTAAGCTGAGATAAAATTCATTTGTCTTAATTTTAATTAAAGATACCATCAAAACACTTTAATGAGTCCAGGAAAGAGAGGAAATGTAGCTTGGATTGCAGGTAAGGGTCTAACTAACTCAATCTGTCGCTAATCAATAAGGAAAACAAAATCACAAACTATATCTACCATCTGTTTTTGACTGATGATGCCTCTGAAATGACTTGGGAAGTTTTTCTACGTTAAAGGCACGATGTAAGCACAGGTTGTAGGGATTTGGAACACAGCTATATAAATCAAAAGAAGGGTTTGGAATTAACATGATTTTGATAAAATATAAACCTGGAATAAGATCTAGGTTATCATATGAACTCCCTACATCATTTACAATAAACAAAATAACGCCTCAAATAAAATAGTGGTAAATGGAATTCGATGCAAGTGTAGTAGGCATTCATAAAATATTTTTCACAGTAATGTCCAGCCTGTAGTCATCCGCCCACCTACATTTTCTTATCTGCTGCAGGTGTCTTTGCAAAGATATAGTTTCACAAGCACTGGATACCCTCCATATCCTCTTCATGTGTGAGCCTCAATAATGAGTGTAAGCAGGCTTGTTGGCAATCACATCCAAGACCAATCCTTTCATCACGCAGTGTGCACTCAAATGCACTTCTACCAGGAGTTCCTAAGCAGAGACCAACAACAACTTGTATTTATATAGCATCTTTAACGTAGTGCAATGTTCCAATGTTCAGAGGAGTATTATGAGACAAAAAATTTGACACCGAGCCACATCAGGAGATGGCAGGTGACCAAAAGACAGGTGCTTGGTCAAAGAGATAGGTTTTGAGGAGCATCTTGAAGGAGGAATGAGAGGTAGAGAGGCGGAGAGGTTTAGGGAGGGAATTCCAGAGCTTGGGGCCTCGGCAACAGAAGGCACAGCCACCAATGGTTGAGTGATTATAATCAGGGATGCTCAAGAGGGCAGAATTAGAAGAGTGCAGATATCTCGGGGGTTGTGGGGCTGAAGGAGATTACAGAGATAGGGAGGGGCGAAGCCATTTGAAAAGAAGGATGGGAATTTTGAAATTGAGGCGTTGCTTAACCGGGAGCCAATGTAGGTCAGCGAACACAGGGGCAACGGGTGGGCGGGGCTTGGTGCGAGTTAGGACATGGGCAGCTGAGTTTTGGATCACCTCTAGTTTACGTAGGGTAGAATGTGGGAGGCCAGCCAGGAGTGCATTGGAAAAGTCAAGTCTCCATCAGGAGCAGGAACATTGGCCAATTTTCCTTCCCTAACCTAGGGACACTGAAGCCAACTTCCACCCCAACTAACATCAGCTGGCTCAACACAGACTGAGCACTGAAGCAGGGATTTCTCAGCTGTGCATGGCTCAGCTTACTCAAGGTTTAAACTCGCTGAGCTACCGAGGGAGCATACAAATGAGATTTTAATAAAAAATATGAAAACCTCTTAAATTGTTGACTTTATGAGTACCCAGTAATGCGATATTATTGCACACTCTCTTATTGGCAGTTCAACAATGACATGTACAGGAACATTTCCCATCAGTGTTCTGATGTTCCTGGAAGAATAGAGCGAGAAATACAGGTTTGTGAAGACGAAATCTTTGTAAACACCACAAATAAAATCCCCCAATAGATTTAAGTCAGCACAGTGGGTGCACTTTACACAGTCATACTCATCATAGATTTCCGATACACTTTTCACTCTGAATGAATGCTGTATCTCAGCTCAACTGTTCCTTTCTTTGATCAGAAAGGTTATCTGTAGGGTAGCGGTGAGTGAATGGAGAGGCAGCTGTGATAAAACCAAGTCTGGGGAGGGGGGTTGGGGGGAGTCCGGCGATCACATTTGTACGACACAATGCACACGCCACATTCTCAGATGGGTGGGAGTCTGTGCGAAAACAGCATCAGCACATCCCTGTCAGCCACGGCATCTTGAGTCGATTTCTTAATAAACCTAAACATCTCTCCCCTGTCCTTCCTGCATGTCACTTGTCACAAGTTACAAGACAGATACAAAAAGTACCTGCCAATCTCGGGGCTGGCGCAGCTAAAATGAGATTCTTGGCCAAAACAAACTTATATTTACTTTTTAACCACTTTGTTGCTGAAATTGTGCTGAATCTGGGCACATCTTGTCAAAGCCTTTCTGAACACAAGTGTGTGGGTTGGATATTATTAAGTTGCATAATAACTGGATACACTTAAAGACACCTGTAACAGGGACAAAGAATGCATGAAACTGGAATGTGCTGACAGCAAAGAGGGCTTGAGGGAATTATACTGAGGTATAAAAAAAGAAAGAACTTACATTTATATAGAGCCTTTCATGACCTTAGGACATCCCAAAGTGCTTTACAGTCATTGAAGTACTTTTGAAGTTGAGTCACCGTTGTAATGTAGGAATCGCGCCAGCAAATTTGTGTACAGCAAGATCCCACAAACAGCAATGTGACCAGATAAGCTGTTTTTTAGTAATGTTGATTGAGGGATAAATATCGGCTAGGACATGGTTCAAAACAGTACCATGGGATCTTTTACAACAGCCTTAGAGGGCTCGGTTTAACATCTTATCCAAAAGAAGGCACCTCCAACAGTGCAGCACTCCCTCAGTGGTGCAGTGAAGTATAAGCCTAGATTATTTGCTCAAATTTCTGGAGTGGGACTTGAATCCACAATATTCTGACTCAGAGATGAGAGTGCTACCAAATGGACCACAGCTGACACAACAAAGAAAAGGCAAACATTTCTTGTTGGAGCAGATTTCCCAATTGAACGCTGCTGTCAAGGAGTGGAGCTTACAGGGAGCACTGGTCGAGAAGTTATGGCTCCTCAGCCTCCAATTAAAGAAGCAAATAAGGGGCTGTTGGGCCCACAATTTCCCCACAAACCTTCACTGCAAATGTTGCTTCTTGCCAGGGTCGCCGGCTGATCGGCTCTGCTATCGACTGCGCGGTCCGTAATCTTTGTTCACAGATAGGTCGTTACTTTGTGGGTCATAACAATCCAACCGTATCTCCTTCATGTCTTACTGAAGACTGAAGTGTAGCATGAAGCAAGCCATCGTATTCCATGTCCCATTGGTTTGCGCTTTTTTTTTAGTGTAGGTGTAATTAATGAAGCACCAGGAAAATTGTTGCTTAACTGGTTTAAACATCAGAAAGAAAGAAGGAAAGAAAGAAGGAAAATCTTGCATTTATATAGCGTCTTTCAGCCAATTTGTGCTCAGCAAGCTCCTACAAACAACAATATAATAATGACCAGATAATCTGTTTTGTTATGTTGATTGAGGGATAAATATTGGCCAGGACACCGGGGATAACTCCCCTGCTCTTCTTCAAAATAGTGCCATGGGATCTTTTAGGTCCACCTGCGAGAGCAGATGGAGCCTCGGTGAAATGTCTCATTCGAAAGACGGCACGTACGACAGTGCAGTGCTCCCTCAGCACTGCACTGGAGTTTCAGCTCAGATTTTTGTGCTCAAGTCTCTCGAGTGGGACTTGAACCCAGAGGTGAGAGTGCTACCATTTGCTGATATATAATTAAATGATAATATTACAAATGCTATTTTAACCATGAGTCCCCACAAACGCTCGTAACTTCTATTATGAAGTCAGACCCCAAATATGCATCGCACATGGGCAAAAGAAGAGCCATGCATGGCAGTAGCCACGGACAGAGTGAAATCTGTTTCAATAAGGTGAAGGACTTGGCTGAGAACCAGAACAAGCTGCATCACTTTAAAATGAAGAGCATAAAGATGAAGCATGAATCTTATTGCAAAGTAACAGCACAGAACATACATGGACAGGACAGAAAGCACTAGTTGTTAAAGATATTTACAAAATAGACCTGAATGACTTCTCAGTGCATAAATACTGCAACATGGTCGCACTGTCTCTTTAATATTAGTAGGAAAATCGCACAAGTGCAAAGCTAGCGATCACGTTACATCTAAAAAAATATTACAATCTGTGCATGGATCGAGGGGGGGGCGAGGGGGGTGCGGGAGGGGTTTGGGCATTGAAAATTCCAATGTAAACATTCCTATGGAGATTCCCATGTTAAAATATCCACTGGTAGTGATTAGGCTTTTGATGTAACGTCAGTAGATGGCACTCTAATAGGATTTCCATAATTAATCTAACCACTGACCTGTAAATCACTGAAAATGCTTTGAATCTTCAGCATGCAGGTGTTGGTGGCGCTGGTACAGAGTTACCCAGATTCACTCACCCTTTTTCTTTTAAAGACAATTTTCCTGCAGGTAAGTTATATTTTTCATTTCAGCCACTTCTTTTCATTTTTACATTACATGGGATTACATAGAATATACGGCACAGAAACAGGCCGTTCGGCCCAACCAGTCCATGCCGGCGTTTACACTCCACTCGAGCCTCCTTCCGTCTTTTCTCATCTAACCCTATCAGCGCAACCGTCGATTCCCTTCTCCCTCATATGTAAATTTTAATTTACATTTAATTGTGTGTGTTTATTTGGCTGATTGCAGCCTTTTGCCACCTCTTGTTGTTGATCTCTGGCACCTTACAGGTCTCCCTGGCATCTAACCACATTTGCCCTGGCTTGCTCCCGGCATTCTGCTGCTCCTGGGCTCCAGTACCTCATCCTGCATTCCCTGCCTCCCTCTGGGCTCTGCTCTGCTCCCCAGCTCCCCCCGCGGGGCCCCGCTTACCAGTCCTCCCAGTTCTCCACTTCACTCCTGCACCCACTACTCGTCCCTCTGCCAAAGTTTAAATGTGCTTCCTCCAACCTGACCCAACACCTCTGGTAGCTGCCAAAAACATTTTTTTTTGGAAATAATGGCTCTCCTCCAGCCTTTTAACTTAATCCACGAGACTTGTTTATTAATTTTCAGCAACTCTACTACTCTCCACTTACTCATTTCAAACTGCTTCCATTACTGCCTTCCCATCCTAAACTCTTGGCCCAATCACATCCCCACCCCCTTCAGCTCCCACAACATACTGCCACCCCAAGTCTCCCAGTACCCACTGCCAGCTCCCAACTATGCACTAAAATCTAAATCTCTATTCCCCTCCCTGACCACTACCCACTGTCTATACAGCTCACTCCACCACCCAACAAAGCACAGTTCCCAATGCACCTCAATTATTCATTATCCTCCTTATGCAGTCCCTTTCCCTAAATACAAAGTACTCCCTCCTCAACTATTCACGCGCTCGCTCTAACCACCAAGCCAAATTCTCACATCTAACATTCGCTCATCTCCAATTCTCGCAAGCACTGGCTACCAGCAATGTGCGCTGCTCCCCTAAGCTATGAACTCACTGTGCCTTCCTACCTCTTCACGATTCACTGCTTCCCTCAAATTACTCAACACCCTGCACAACTATGCATTGCCTACACTACTCCTATTGACCTCAGAAATAGCAACACCTTCCATATAGGTTACCCTCTCACTGACTGTGACCAATGCCACAACACATCCATTAACTGATGAAGCATTCTGCCCCTCTTCCTCCGGTGAATAATGCCACGGATTATTTACTATATATGCGTGCAAATTGGCTGCCGCGTTTCCTACATTATAACAGTGATTACACTTTAAAAAGTACTTAATTGGCTGTAAAGCTCTTTGGGACACCCAGTGGTCATGAAAGACATTGTCTTTCTTTCTAAATAGAGTAAAGGCTTCTTCATGACAATAGCAGTGACATCACCAAAGTGTGACAGCAAAGTATTACAGGAAGTAAGTGTCATGATTACAGGAAGTGCACCCAAAGGTAAGATTTTTAATATATTAATAGATATGTGCACGTGTGTAGTTTAGTCATGCACATCCCTCAGAGAATTACAGTTAGTTTGACAGGAGCTTGTATCTTTTGATAATACCGCCATGAAATCTGAGAATTGTTCCCACGTGTGTCACACCAGGAGAAAGAAAGACTTGCATTTATATAGCACCTTTCACAACCACTGAATGTCTCAAAGCGCTTTACAGCCAATGAAGAATTTTTTGAAGTGTAGTCATTGTTGTAATGTAGGCTACACGGCAGCCAATTTGCGCACAGCAAGATCCCACAAACAGTAATGTGATAATGACCAGATAATCTGTTTTAGCGATGTGGAGGGAGATATTGCATTATGATGTCAGAGCAGAATCATTAGCTAACAGGAAGTGAGAGCTTTTAGTGAAAAATAACATGCTTGATTGCAAAAATGTAGATGTATTTATATTTATCAAACCTTACGATATATGAAACAATCTAACTATTTTAAGAACTTTTTGATACTGAAGAGGGCAATGCATACTGGGTTCCTTTCCTGTTCACCACAAATAATATTAATCTGGGGCGAGACATCTTCCACTGAACTGGCTAAAGCCATGTCACTGGTCTCTTTGCAGCTAGTCATGCGTTTCCTCGCCTCATGTTCTGACTGTGACTGTGAGGCGTAGTCACGGACAATACTTCATTACAGCCCTTTTATCGCAGGCCCTTGTCCTTCAAGACAGGGGGAAAAAATTCTCCTTCACAGAGCAGTACTAGGCTGAAAAACGAAGGCATCAGCAGGGAGGTAAGATACTCCTTAGCCAGTCACTGTGAAAGAGCAGATGCAATTAAAGCTCCCACAGGGATGTAAGGAAGAAAGGAAGAAAGGGTGGGGGGTTGGGGGATGCTGCATTGTCACTTCTAGAACTGCTGCTTAAACCTTGTTTGTTAAAAATATTCAAATTTATGACATGCATTCGGATTTTCTCACAGTGCATTGGAGTGAATAATGCAAACACAGTGGAAAATGAAAGACAAGTCATGCTTGCAGCAAGATAAGAAAAGTTGAGCAACGATTTTCAGCATTGATTGTCAGATGCATCTTTTCAGAGGTTGCTTTGAGCAACAAGATTAGGCGGCCTGTAAATCTCTCAGTATAACCTAATCACAGATAGAAAAAGCCACGGTTTAGGAGACATAGCTCAAGCCTGTGTGATAAGTAGACTTTTATCTTAAATATAAAAATTTTAACATAAATAACAGCATTCAGAGGTAAGAATAGCCAAGTTTGGAAATTATTTTCAGAAATTAGATGTAAAGCAGAGACAGTATTGTGTCCTCATCTTGGTCTGTCTTGGGATGGGTGGGTTTGCTGCTTACACCCCACACCTCTTGGGTTTGTTGTGCATTTTCCATTGAACCCCATATTTCATCGATCTTTTTTCCATAGGTCAAGACTTCCAAGATTCTACCGGCACGATGGACCGAATGTCCTCCTTCCGTGCTGTATGATTTGATCGCCAACCGTTGAATTGGATTGGTTTTGATCAATGCCCTATAATGAGGGCAAAGAGGTAAGCTTGCTGTGTTTTAAATGAGATACCACAGTGCTGAAAAGATTTACAAGAATAGTTCCAGGGATGATGGAATTCTGTCACGTGGGTAGACTGGAGAAGCTGGGGTTGTTCTCCTTAGAGCTGAGAAGGTTGAAAGGAGATTTGATAGAGGTGTTCAAAATCATGAGGGGTCTGGACAGAGTAAAGAGAGAGAAACTGTTCCCATTGGCGGAAGGATTTAGAACCAGAGGACACAGATTTCAGGTGATTGACAGAAGATCCAAAGGTAACATGAGGAAAAGTTTTTTTACGCAACGAGTGGTTTGGATCTGGAATTCACTGCTTGAAAGGGTGGTGGAAGAAAATTCAATCGTGGCTTTCAAAAGGGTGAGGGTTAGGATTAGAGTTAGGGTTCGATAAGAATCTGAAGGAAAAATATTTTGCAGGGTTATGGGGAAAGTGCGGGGGAGCAGGACTAGCTGAAATTCTGACTGAATTGGATAGACTGGATGCGGGGAGGATGTTTTCCCTGGCTGGGAAGTCTAGAACAAGGGGTCACAGTCTCAGGATACGGGGTAGGAAATTTAGAACCGAGATAAGGAGAAATTTTTTCACTCAGAGGGTGGTGAACCTGTGGAATTCTCTACCACAGAAGGCTGTGGAGGCCAAGTCACTGAATATATTTAAAAGGGAGATGAATAGATTTCTAGACAGAAAAGACATCAAGGGGTATGGGGAAAAAGCGGGAATATGGTGTTGAGATAGAGCATCAGCCATGATCATATTGAATGGCGGTGCAGACTCGAAGGGCCGAATGGCCTACTACTGCTGCTATTTTCTATGTTTCTAAGTTCTCGTGCAGAGAGCCAGCATGGGCTCGATGGGCTGAATGGCCTCCTTTTGTGCTTGTAACCATTCTATGATTCTATGACTTGAAATCATTGTAATTGCTGAATTCTTGCTATATTGGTACCATATACTGTTTGGCAATTCAGGTTACTCATTAAATTCTGTCACAGGTATATTGTGGACTGGTTTTGTATTTTTGGCAAACAAAAAAATGAATGGTTTCTCTTAACTGGGATTGTTGGATTGTTTTTATAGCTAGGAAGGAAACAAAATGACACAAGAGATGGCGGAAGTTATAGCAGATGCATTCGTTATAATCCACCAAAATTCTCTGGACTCTGGGGAGGTACCATCGGATTGGAAAGCAGCTAATGTAACACCTCTGTTTAAAAAAGGGGGCAGACAAAAGGCAGGTAATTATAGCCGGTTAATTTAACATCTGTAGTGGGGAAAATGTTTGAAGCTATCATTAAGGAAGAAATAGCGGGACATCTAGATAGGAATAGTGCAATCAAGCCGACGCAGCATGGATTCATGAAGGGGAAATCATGTATAACTAATTTATTGGAATTCTTTGAGGATATAACAAGCATGGTGGATAGAGGTGTGCCGATGGATGTGGTGTATTTAGATTTCCAAAAGGCATTCGATAAGGTGCCACACAAAAGGTTACTGCAGAAGATAAAGGTACGCAGAGTCAAAGGAAATGTATTGGCATGGATAGAGAATTGGCTGGCTAACAGAAAGCAGAGAGTCGGGATAAATGGGTCCTTTTCGGGTTGGAAATCGGTGGTTAGTGGTGTGCCACAGGGATCGATGCTGGGACCACAACTGTTTACAATATACATATTTGACCTGGAAGAGGGTACAGAGTGTAGTGTAACAAAATTTGCAGATGACACAAAGATTAGTGGGAAAGCGGGTTGTGTAGAGGACAGAGAGAGGCTGCAAAGAGATTTGGATAGGTTAAGCGAATGGGCTAAGGTTTGGCAGATGGAATACAATGTCGGAAAATGTGAGGTCATCCATTGAAAAAAAACAGTAAAAGGGAATATTATTTGAATGGGGAGAAATTACAACATGCTGCGGTGCAGAGGGACCTGGGGGTCCTTGTGCATGAATCCCAAAAAGTTAGTTTGCAGGTGCAGCAGGTAATCAGGAAGGCGAATGGAATGTTGGCCTTCATTGCGAGAGGGATGGAGTACAAAAGCAGGGAGGTCCTGCTGCAACTGTACAGGGTATTGGTGAGGCCGCACCTGGAGTACTGCGTGCAGTTTTGGTCACCTTACTTCAGGAAGGATATACTAGCTTTGGAGGGGGTACAGAGACGATTCACTAGGCTGATTCCGGAGATGAGGGGGTTACCTTATGATGATAGATTGAGTAGACTGGGTCTTTACTCATTGGAGTTCAGAAGGATGAGGGGTGATCTTATAGAAACATTTAAAACAATGAAAGGGATAGACAAGATAGAGGCAGAGAGGTTGTTTCCACTGGTTGGGGAGACTAGAACGAGGGGGCACAGCCTCAAAATACGGGGGAGCCGATTTAAAACCGAGTTGAGAAGGAATTTCTTCTCCCAAAGGGTTGTGAATCTGTGGAATTCTCTGCCCAGGGAAGCAGTTGAGGCGAGCTCATTGAATGTATTCAAATCACAGATAGATAGATTTTTAACCAATAAGGGAATTAAGGGTTATGGAGAGCGGGCGGGTAAGTAGAGCTGAGTCCACGGCCAGATCAGCCATGATCTTGTTGAATGGCGGAGCAGGCTCGAGGGGCTAGATGGCCTACTCCTGTTCCTAATTCTTATGTTCTTATGTATGTATGCCATTACAATGTTTGACAATTTTTTTTTCATCAGTTATCATCGATTTCTCCATGATAGTAACAGCCTTTTGAAACTGAGTTGTTTCCCTCACAAGTAGGTTAATAGTTAGTCGATTCTAAGTGAATGTTCTGGTTATCTTTTACAAAGTGTTATGGTAAGTGCTACCTGTATCCTAAGTCCCGATCACCCATTACCTCTGTGCTTGCTCAACTACATTGGCTCCTGGTCTGGCAACTCCTCGACTTTAAAATTCTCATCTTTGTTTTCAAGTCCTCCCATGGCCTCACCCCTCCTTTTCTTTTTAACCTCCTGCATCCCGACAACCCTCTGAGATCACTTCACTCCTCCAATTCTGGTCTCTTGCACATCCCTAATTTTAATCGTTCCACCACTGATGGCTATGCCTTCAGCTGCCTCGGCCCTGAGTTCTGGAATTACCTCGCTAAACCTCTCCACTACTCTACCTCTCTCTCCTCCTTAAAACTTACCTCTTTGACCAAGCTTTTTGGTCACCTGTCCTAATATCTCCTTATGGGGCTGGGTGTCACATTTTGCCTGATAATTGCTTCTGCGAAGCACCTTGGGACGTTTTACTACACCAGAATGGTGCTATATCAATGCAAGTTGTTGCTGTTGTTGCACTCATAGAAAAATGAAGCAAAAATGTAAAATTAAGAGACTTTGTTTTACCTGACCAAATAACTATTGAAGGAAAAGAAGCGGGACTGGCCCATTTCAGGGGAAAAAATGCACCCAATAATTTTCACTACTTACTAAATCATCAATCTGCTAATGTGTTGGATTAAAAATAAAAATCTGATTCAGCAATGTTATAATTACTGCCTGGTATGGCTAGATCCAGTTTCATCGTTGGACATGTTTAGTACGTTAGTATGAATATGCTTTCAGGGAGAAACGGTCACACCACTGCACCTTTAAGAGTAATGCACTCTTCGTGTGGCATTCCTATTATAACAACTCAATGACTTCCACCACGACTACCTCAGCAACAGACCTGGAACTATCGGTGTGTCATGTTTGTATTGGGTAGCTGAAGGTATTCTGTTTGGACTCTACCATAGTTTGGGAGTGGCAAAATCTAAACTGAGCTGTTGTAGAAAGAATTGTACGAGAATTTCACACGTCCATGATTGGCATTTACTCAGCATTTTAAATGAAATCACTGGACGAAGCAGCATCGTTGACTTTAGGGTTGCCAACTCTGGTTGGACATATCCCTGGAGGCGTGATCACATGACCTTCTACCTCCAACCGCCCCGACCCCACAATGCTGCCATTGGTTGCTCGACAGGTCCATACTCGCGGTGCCCCTCCTTCCCACCGCCAATTGGAAAGCGAACAGACTCTTTATTACTCAATTGGATGATGCCTCACTGTCAGTCAAGCAGCCTTTTTATTCAAGTCCAAATGGAAACATAGAAACATAGAAAATAGGTGCAGGAGTAGGCCATTCAGCCCTTCGAGCCTGCACCGCCATTCAACAAGATCATGGCTGATCACCCACCCCAGCACCTCCCCCCCCTCGCCCCCTCCATACCCCCCCCCCCCCAGCCGCAAGGACCACATCCAACTCCCTCCCGAACACATCCAATGAACTGACATCAACAACTCTCCGTTGCAGGGAACCCCACAGCCAACAACTCCCCGAGTGAAGAAGTCTCTCCCAATCCCAGCCCCAAACAGCCCATCCCCCATCCCAAGAGCGTGCCAAAAGGGCCGAAGATTCTGGCCTCGCCGGGTCCGTACGAAGTGCGCACAGACCCAGCGAGGTATGGCAAAAGCTGATTTTCAGGGCGAGATACGCATGCGCCGAAAACCAGCTTTTCCGATCTGTCAGGATTTCTCTTGTCAGGTCCTCCGCATCCCCGAGAGAAGGACAACATTTGCACGGACGAGATTGGGCTACTTGCCCAACTTCTGTCCAGCAAATGTCCCTCAGACTTTTACGCCTGGTGAAAGCAGGCACACAGCTTACTTTTACCAGCGTAACATTTTTAAAACATATAAAAATTTTATTTTAGCACTCATTTTTATATTAAAAACCTTGTCCATTAAGGTAAATTAATTTTTAACCCGATTAAAACATATAAAAAAAAATTCCAAACTACATATATTTTTTCTAAAACATCCATTTATATTGAATTTCAATTCATTGTAAATATGTGAGGTGTTTTTTTAATTTATTTTGTTGTGTTTCTTGTTTTAGGGGGTTATTCTCGTTGATAGTAATCGGAACTCGTAAAAACGGAATTCCCATTTTTATCAATGAGAATACTACCTAGTGATTGGTGGTCCAGGCCCACGTGACTCCAGCATTTCCGTACATACGGGGAAGTCAGCTCCCCGCACACTGCGCATCGAATGAAGGCCTCCGACCGGAATCGTAGGCGCCTCCGTGACCACCAGGTATTTTAGGTAAAAAATTTCAGGTTGGAGGCGTTTGTCTGAAGAAAGTCTCCAACCGCAATTTCCCGCCCCCCCCCCATTTTTTATTGCTGCGATGATTTGTCTCCTGGGTGTTGTGTTGCTGCCAGAGGTGCCCTGGAGATGAATCTTTAATTCCGGGAGACTCCAAGGCAATCCTGGAGGGTTGGTGACCTCAGCTGACCTCTGCGCCTGATTGTCCAATCAGCAGCCTCCCCCCCACCCCCAGAATCACAGCCTCACACAATTTGCCCAAATATCTCAAGTGGAGACGATTTCCAGGGTTTTGTTAATCGCGGGAAAACCATCTTGCTGTAAATAGAAAAAAGAATGCCCTCCCCCAATAACATCTCATCTGCTGAACAGACAATTCACATTAAAGCCACGTATACAAAATGGAACTATTTCTGTGTGTTGTGCGCTGTGCTGTCAGAATCGATTTTGCAAACAAATGTTGGCTAATAATGGTCTTGATAAATGATATCATTTTTCCATCAGCAGTGGTCCTGATAGTTCACCTGTGGCCTAACCTGTCAGCAGGTCGGAAATAATATGAAATTTGAATAATTAACTTTCAAACTGCATTTTTCCCTCAAATGTATCACAAAGAGCAACACGCCAATTAAAACATTTCTGATCTAGAAGTTCTGGCGGGCCTATTTCCGGGCACTTTGCCCGCATAGAGTTAACAGCCCGTGCTCAGACGGGCAGGTTCAAGGAGCCCCAGATTTTGGGCCTCGGGCCTCATCATAATGTAGATGGTGCTGCGATAGGAGCCCGCACAGGTTTGTGCTCCAATTTCCAGGTAAGTGCTTGGGTTGCAACGCAGGAGTCTGGAGAAGGAGGAATGGGCCTCAGAGTCCGTGATCGGGGTTCAGTTGGGGCTCAGGTAGGAAGATCGCAGGCCTCGGGAGTACTTTTGGGAGGGTTGGGAGGTTGGTTAGGAAGTCGGGGTTGGGGGCAGATTGGAGGGTTGGCACCTGGATGTCGGAGTCGGGAGTGAACTCGGAACAGGGAGCGGCAATGATTGTGGTAAGTACTTACTCAGGGCAAACCAAAGTTTGGAGCATGGACCAGAAGCAGGCATTAGGCCCATTATTTGCATAAGCAAATAGACTAATGCCTGATTCAGACAAGCGTAAAGGACACCGCTTGTTTGTCCTTCACCAAGAGGGCATCAGGCAGGATTCATGACAAAAGTATGCGCACGCGCATTGGACGCCATTTTGATCCTCAAATGGCACCCATAGCACCCAAACAACAGCCGCTACTGGTCCCAATTGCGCACACACTTGAGTAAGTGCCAACCATAGGCACCAATTAGCAATTTTGGGAACTAAAATACATAGTTAACCGAGAAGTAAACACATTTCTTTCAGCAAGAAGCCAACCAGACAAATGCCCTGTAGGCTCCACATGTTTAGCTGAATCGCACCAACCAGAAAGTCCCAGGTACAATCTCACCTTATGCTCTTGGCAGATCCCATGCGGGGCGTGTGCAGGAGCGTGGGAGAGAAACAGAAAGAAGACACAATTCCTGTTTTTAATCACGATCCAGCAGGCATTGCTGGAAGTGGTGGGTATTGATTGGATCGCGTTCAATTGTGAAGGAAATCCAGTCGAATTGCCCCTCCTGACACTCACTCTTAAGACACATATATGCATAATGGCCACTTAGGAGAGATGCTAATGGGTTCCCAGTGACTATGTACCCCGGCAAGCTTTTAGAGCGATTGGATGAGGAGGGGAACAATACAAAACAGAAAACAAAATTCTCCATCCCACTCTGACCTCTCCATCCTACACTGCTCCAATGAAGCTCAACTCAAGCTCAAGGAACAGCACCTTGACTTTCTATTAGGCACTTTACAGCCTACTGGCCTTAACATTGAGTTTAACAACCTTTACCAGCGCTCCCATTCTCTCTTGGACAGCAGGTGCTGGTAACGGAGGATGGCTGCACCAGAACCACTGGGAATGGAGGAGATGTGGGCCGATATTCAGGGAAGGGATCCCCTAGCAATACACGGCTGCTAGGGCCGATTGCACTACAGGTGTCTACCGCCTTTCGTTAGACTCATTCTGGGGCCACAGGAGCCTTCCCTCTGCAAGATTTTGTATATGTCCCTCCTCACCTGCTATTCTGTTGCAACCATTTACACCTCCTCTGGATTGGTCTTTACTTGTCTCATTATCATCTCATTTTGCCTTGAACTTTTATCTTTCCCTTTGTTCTTCCCCTTCCTACCTCCTTTTCCTTGGCTCTGCCCTGGCTTAAAAGCTGTCCATCTCGAAAATCTTCCAGTTCTGATGAAAGATCATCGATCTGAAATGTTAACTCTTGTTTCTCACTCCACAGATGCTGCCTGCCCTGCTGATGTTCCCTCTGTGACTCAGTGGGTAGCACTCTCACCTCTGGGCCAGCAGGTTATGGGTTCAAGTCCCACTCCAGGGACTTGAGCCCAAAATAAAATCTAGGCTGACACTCCAGTGCAGTGCTGAGGGAGTGCTGCACTGTCAGAGGTGCCGTCTTTCAGACGCGACATTAAACCGAGGCCCCGTCTGCTCTCTCAGGTGGATGTAAAAGATCCCATGGCACTACTTCGAAGAAGAGCAGGGGAGCCATTCCTGGTGTCATGGCCAATATTTATCCCTCAATCAAGTAACAAAAAAAACAGATTAACTGGTCATTATCACATTGTTGTTTGTGAGAGCTTGCTTGTGTGCAAATTGGCTGCCGTGTTTCCCACATAACAACAGTGACTACACTCTAAAAGTACTTCATTGGCTGCAAAGTGCTTTGAGAAGTCCGGTGGTCGTAAAATGGGCTATATAAATCCAAGTCTTTCTTTCTAATGTATTTTGGGCTGCGTGGCCCATTCAAAATTCCACGCAGTGCGTTTTTTTCCATTTAAAAGCCAGTGAGTGGGACCTCCAGAGCGTTGCGTGGCCACCCGGCCTCATAGCTTAAAGAGAACATTGCTGCTGTGCGTTTTCCAGCATTGTCTGTCTTTATTTCAGACCTCCAGCATCCACAATATTTTGGCTTTATTGCTGCTAAAAATAGATTCATTTCAACAAAAAAATTCTAATGAGAACTAAGCCCATTACAAAGAATCCACATCTCAATAAGTATATTATCTTTCACAGTGTAAACTTTCCCACCAGCCAACATGACAGGCTGCCGGCTTTACTTGGAACAGATTCTGCCAAATAATTCCCCAATTTAGTTGACAATCCCTCTTTAAATAAGAAAACAATGAGATGTTTTTTTTTTGTTCTTGATTAAGTGAACAGTCCGTGAACATGTTTGAATCATTTCAACCGTAGTTTGATGTACGCAGTGCCATTTGTGAGTAAGAAAATGATAAATGTCAAACATATAAACACAAACTATAAAACGGACATCAACAGTGACTGGTGAAAAATGGTAATGCTGTAGTATTGTTAAAAGCAGAAAAATAACAGTTGGAATCAGTCTAGTTATTGCAAGTGTAAACATCTAAATACGGTCTGTTTCAGAAGCATTAGTAAACAACTTGTATTTATATAGTGCCTTTAATGTAGTAAAATGTACCAAGGCACTTCACAGGAGTGTTATAAGACAAAAAAATAAATTTGACTCCGAGCCAGATAGAACAAATTACGACAGATGGCCAAAAGCTTGGGCAAAGAGGTCGGTTTTAAGGTGCATTTTGAAGGAGGAAAGAGAGGCGGAGAGGTTCAGGCAGGGAGTTCCAGAGCTTAGGGCCGAGGTAGCTGAAGGCACGGCCACCGATGGCTGAGCAGTTATAATCAGGGATGCTCAAGAGGGTAGAATTAGAGGAGGTCGGACATCTCGGGGGGTTGTGGGGCTGGAGGCCATTAAAGAGATCTGGAGGGGCGAGGCCATGGAGGGATTTGTAAACAAGGATGATAATTTTGAAATCGAGGCGTTGCTTAACTGGAAGCCAATGTAGGTCAACGAGCACAGGGGTGATGGGTGAGTGGGACTTGGTGCGAGTTAGGACACGGCAGCCGAGTTTTGGATCACCTCTAGTTTATGTAGGGTAGAATGTGGGAGGCCAGCAAGGAGTGCACTGGAGTAGTCCAGTCTAGAGGTAACAAAGGCATGGATGAGGGTTTCAGCAACAGTAGTACAACATTTCCTTTGGAAAACCTGATCTGTTTGAAAAGATTGAGAGAACTGGAAAATATGAGATGACCGCCATTAAATATGAAAAATGCTGAGCGAGTGATCAACCACATATCGGAGCTATGTGAAGTATTCATTAGGTCCTAGTGCCAAATTACTGTGCCAATAAAAGTGAATGGTGCTTAAAGTCTGACGTCAAATACTTTTCCACTTGAGCCTACTTTACCCAATTCAAAGGGCACGACCTCTTTAAGGTAGGCATGTGAGACATTCGATTGGCTGACAGGTAGCGTATCAGAAAACTAGGAAATAGATTCCTAGATTCCCTGTTGGCAATATATTTTGAATAATTTTGTTGGAATATTGTGCACTGTTGAGTAAGAGGATGTTATTTCTGCTGAATTAATCAAAGCTTTCAACAACAAGCATAAGCAAATATTTCAATCTCAACAACCGCCTACTTCGACTTCCATAATTTCGCCCATCCGTTGCTGAATCTCTCATCCATGTCATTATCACCTCCGCACTCAGCAATTCCACTGCTCTCCTGACCAGCCTCCCATCCTCCATCCTCCATCAATTTCAGCTCATCCTCAACTCTGATCTAGTCTGTCATTACTGGTCTCGTTGGCCTGCATTGGCTGCTGGTCCTCACAATGCCTCAAATCTAACATTCTCATCCTTGCTGTTAAAGCCTTCTAATGGCCTCGCTCCTCTCTATCTCTGTAACCATCTCCGGTGCTGCAATGCCATCCCCCGATCACTGTTTTCCCACTGACAGTGTGCGTTGCATTGGAGGCTGTTCAGAGAAGGTTCACTAGGTTGATTCCGGAGGTGAGGGGGTTGACTTATGAAGATAGGTTGAGTAGGTCAGGCCTATACACATTGTAGTTCAGAAGAATGAGAGGTGATCTTATTGAAACTTATAAGATAATGAGGGGACTTGACAAAGTGGATGCAGAGAGGATATTTCCACTCATAGGGGAAACGAAACCTAGGGGACATAGTCTTAGAATAAGGGGCCGCTGATTTAAAATGGAGATGAGGAGAAATTTCTTCTCCCTGAGGGTTGTAAATCTATGGAATTCTCTACCCCAGAGAGCTGTGGAGGCTGGGTCATTGACTATATTTAAGGTGGAGATAGAGATTTTTGAGCGATAAGGGAGTAAACGGTTATGGGGAGCGGGCAGGGAAGTGGAGCTGAGTCCCTGATCAGATCAACCAGGATCTCATTGAATGGTGGAGTAGGCTCGAGGGGCCAAATGGCCTACTCCTGCTTCTATTTCTTATGTTCTTATGTACCCCCAATCCATTGCCTCACCAGTGGTCAACAAAGTAAAAAAGTGATGTTCAAGCATTTTACCGAACTAGGTTAAAAAAAAAATTGTATTCCTAGATGTTGTTTGCCCTAGTTCACCAGCAATTTGTAAAAAATGCAGAAACAAGCAGGACTTGTTTCCATCAACCGAGAAGGAAAATTCAAGGGAAAATCCCCAATCACAAGACAAGGTTAAGAAAATTCTTAAAATATCTCATTTAGAAGTAATCACTTTGTGGTTTTCTTGTTAGCTCAGTGCATAAATGGATGGCATGTGGCATTAATGAGCCATGCAGCTCAGGAAAGTCCAACATTCAATGCTATGGTAGAATGGAGCTCCTTTCATTGACCTTAGTGTCGTTGGACTGGTGAGGTGGCGGGGTAAGTTTGCTGCTCTTCATGATTATTCTGTGATTGCCTCAAGCGACAAAGTACACACAAGTGGATGTAAAATGGTTGCAAGGTGAGGATCGGTTGGGACTCCCTGCAGTGTTTCTCAGGATTAAATGATCTGCCAACACTTAAGGGCACCATCAAGAAAGATTGGATCAACTGGGCTTGTATTCACTGGAGTTCAGAAGAATGAGAGGGGATCTCATAGAAACGTTTAAAATTCTGACGGGTTTAGACAGGTTAGATGCAGAAAGAATGTTCCCAATGTTGGGGAAGTCCAGAACCAGGGGTCACAGTCTGAGGATAAGGGGTAAGCCATTTAGGACCGAGATGAGGAGAAACTTCTTCACCCAGAGAGTGGTGAACCTGTGGAATTCTCTACCACAGAAAGTAGTTGAGGCCAATTCACTAAATATATTCAAAAGGGAGTTAGATGAAGTCCTTACTACTCGGGGGATCAAGGGTTATGGCGAGAAAGCAGGAAGGGGGTACTGAAGTTTCATGTTCAGCCATGAACTCATTGAATGGCGGTGCAGGCTAGAAGGGCTGAATGGCCTACTCCTGCACCTATTTTCTATGTTTCTATGTTTCTATGTTTCACCCACGATGAGCGACCATTTGTGTCAGGCACTGGAGGGCTGTCTCTGCCCAAGGAACCACAAGATAAATTTAACGAGTTAGCACCGCAAGCACTAACTCACCCTCGATGAATGGGCAGATAGAGCAATCAAACATGGAGGTCAGCACACCCAATTCGCCGCCTTCTTGATTTTCTGGCCATGAATATGTAAAAATTGGAAAAATGGGAAGGCTGCAAATCAACCACATTGGCCTCTATGCCCGATGGTTTGGTTTATCCTCCCATCAAGTGAGGCTCCACACTAGGTCCGGTCAATCGTTACATTTAGTCTATATCCCAGCACGATTCTGTGCTTTTAGAGGTTGAAAGAAAGAGAAAATATAATTGTGAAGTTGAACTCTTAAGTTGAGTTTGTGCTGCAAAAGAAAATAGGACTTTAAGCTAACATGCTGTTATAATAAACCAATTTTGCAACAGCACATACAACCCACAAGTCTGAAAGATGCACTATCATTGGAACCAAAGCAAAATATTGAGGAAAAAACAGTCACCAGTCAGTAAGTGCTTGTTAAATTATTACACATTTGTTCCTCTTCAAATAATATTGTATCTAATCCTCGGCATGTTACTAGCTAACCCGGCCACTGAAAAAGATTCAAGATGACTTACATTTCTGTATTCGTGAAAGAAGCTATGGACTCTTGAATTTAATTACAGGTATTTGGCCAGTAATATTACTATAATTGAGTCTGTGAACCCTGAATGTTGGTGTCAGCATTACAGCCACAGCAGGATATAAACGTCTGAATCTTTCTTGTGTAGAGAACAATGTTTTGCATGGGAGGGAATCTGCTCATTTATTGTGGTGACCTAAAAACATCTTGTACATTAAAAAAATAGGACTGATTAAAAGATTTTACCCATCTGTAGGAGAGCCTGCTGTGATAGCAACACACACTTCAAGTATTACGCTACCATGATGCCTTAATGAAGAAAATGCTTAAATCTGAAGTGTCCCTTAATTGCACTTTTCCACATGCATAGGTAGGTGCTTAACAAGCCTGCCTGTGAAATAAAGATTGTTCATGTTCAATCTGTAGCCCCTCCCTATCTCTGTAATCTCTTGCAGCTCTACAACCTCCTGAGATCTCTGCATTCGTCCATTTCTGGCCTCAACAGCATCCCCAATTTTCTTCACTCCACCATTGACAGCCATGCTTTCAGCTACTTAGGCCCTATGCTCTGAAATTCCCTCCCTAAAGCTCTCTGCCTCTCCTCCTTTCAGACGCTCCTTGAAACCTACCTCTGTGACTCTTCCCCTGCCCTAATATCTCCCTATGTGGCTCAGTTTCAAATTTTGTTTGATACCTGTGAAGCACCTTGGGATGTTTTACTAGGTTAAAGGCGCTATATAAAGCTGTTGTTGTAACAAAGCCATATTAAAAACATGAGCCTTGAGGAGAAAAATAAGGTGGGGGGAGGGATATGGCCACTGGAATGACATCACATCATAGAAAAAAAAATAAAGCAATAAAGTAACACTAGAGAGAACCTTCAGCTTTTTGTCTTTGGTCACAGGAAGAAAAAAATAACGATAAAAATATTCCACCCACCCCCAATTAAAGCTATAATGGCCCAAAGAATCAAGTGAGAATTACAGGCCAAGATGACACCAGGCTTGACCCCCAGACGGTACTGGGTTAGCTGATCTCAGGTGGGATGGCAGTATGGGTTGTGCAATTGTCCTTAATTCCCCAACATTTGGGAAGATGGAATAAAAATTACAGGCAGCATCCCCAATACTGATCACTATCCTGTGCCTTCTGTTGGAAAGTCTGCGTGTGTATGTGTGGGTGTGACGCGAGGACAGGTTCATTCTCAACTGTGAAACTTTCAGTGTCTGGACTCACACTTGAAGAATGGTCACTTGGACAAGGTACTGAAGGCGACAGGTTCCCTGGGAATCATTCTCCTGCAAGTAATCAATGAATTCAGAAAGGTAACAGGAGATAGAGGAGTATATTCGGAGAAGATAAGGAGAGGGAAAATATACACCACAAAGCTCTTCAAATACCAGAGTGGACAACAGTGCTCCCCACAGTTTGGTACCACACAATAGAGAGAAGGTCCAAGGTTCAATCTTTGGGTTGTGCTGAGAAAGATGATCTGAGTTGTGGCACTAGTAAGGGTGCTACAATGACTTCAGTTCCCGTCGACTATGGAAATGATAAATTATCCCAGGTTTGCCCTCCAGATTGGACAAAGCAATTGATGGATATAAAATGAAGATAGGCTCAGGCTTGGTGGGTGTCGAATATGGTCAGTCTTGCAGCTTGCCTGTACTATCCTCACACACAATGGGCTCAAAATTAGCCAGGAGTTGCTCCGGTTTTTTTGCAACAACTTGACTTTTCTGGAGTATCTTAAAAATCCTCATTTTACACATTCAATTTGCGCCACTGTAAGTGAGTTAGTTAGGATTTTTTTTTAGCTTTGTTTAGTTTTTCTCAAAAGGGGGCATTACCAGCCACCTATGCCAGTTTTGGCCATTTAGGCCACTTTGGCCAGCTAATAGTTATTCCAAATCTATTTAGGCCAGCATATGTGGCCACTTGTGAAAACCCTTGCAGAGAGTTAAGAAATCAGCGCAGGTAGGTACATCGGAGGCCAGCAGAACTTAATGACTTGACTAAAGAATGTGAATAGGATCAAACAGCTATACAGGACATCATATGACAAACTTCTCAAAGTTAATTTACTATACAACAGAAGCATTCATGAAAGCTTAAACTACAAAAATAAAAGAAGTACAAGATAGTTTAATTAAATTACCCTAATCTCACAACTAATTTGAACAACTATTTGTTTGTAATGATTATACTGGGCCAAAATTGAGCCCATATTATCTAAATAAAGTCTACTTCAATAAATAATATATTCTCTCAGTGTTCCTCCGTCACTTATGTTCTTCGTTCACAATAGCATCAGGTAAATAGGCTTGACAAATGGTCACCACTATTCACAAGAGACAAAACATATCTACATAATTTTTTCAAAATATCCAAATAAAAAATAGAAGTAACTAAGTCCTACCCTACCTTCATTTTCAGCCTGGGAAGGCAATGGGCCGACCTGTGCGGTAGGCCACTCGGCCTAGGATAGGGGCGGGACGCACTAGTAACCGATATGATGATGATGATGATGATGATTGGGTCCCACGCTGCAGCATGCACACTGAGAGGCTGGGGGCGAGGAGCTACTGAGCAGGTGCGCACACTCCAACACGCATGCGCAGATGTCGTGGCACTGTTTTCAGCGCGGGACGCTGGCTTCACCCCCGACAGCGGCCAAAGTGGGGGATCGATTTTTTCGGAGCACTTTTTAACGCAGAAAAGCAGTGTATCTCCGGTGAGTGCGCCGAAAAAAGGGGTGGGCCAATTTTGAGCCCAAAGAATGGCTATTTGCATGAAGTACCACATGCTAAGCAGACCAGTAAAACCATTCGTCAGCACAAGGCACAGCCTTTGGAGAGAGATGGGATTATAAAATAATTTACAAAGTGGAAATTAAAAAATACTACAAGAGCGATAAATAGAACAAGGTTGTCAGTAATGCCGTGTGAGCCTCGTATGAGGCTTAACCCATAATCCTTTAAAACATTAACTACACAAATGAGTCTGACCAAATATCTGTCACATCTCACTGCTGGGCCAAAAACAGCTTCTACATTTTAAACTCATTAACAGGAACTCCATCATTGTGAAAAGGTAGGGTGTTAAAACTCTACTCATCATCTTCTTTGTAAGAAAAACACCCCTGCACATTTTGCATCATCAATTCCTGCTTGGAAGTGAATTAAAAGCTGTAAAAACAGATAGAAAACGTATTTTCACAAACTGGTACAACTTTAGCAAAGTTAACCCAAATTAATTGTACAGATGGGAATTTACCAGCAATACTGACCAAACCAAGTCTAAACGATTTGAACAGAACTCTGTTCCTTGGTAGTTGCTGGTGATATACTTTATTATCTTTTTCAAACAAGCATACACCCCATCTCTTAGTTTTAATTGTTCACAGTTCCTCTGATCAAGGGTGATTGGTTTTAGGATCTTAGTTTTCATACTTCCTCAGGAAGACAATGAAAACATTGTTTAATAGCAGGTTCACTGCAATGCCATTATCTTGCTCTTTCAGGTGGGGGACGTCATAAAGACAGAAATCAGTCATATTTAACTCTTTCACCGACACAACACACCAAGGAGGGGCAAGCCAGCAAAATATTCATGATTTTTTAACAACAACAACTTGCATTTATACAGTGCCTTTATAGCGCAGTAAAACGTCCCAAGGCCCTTCACAGGAGTGACTATAGAACAAAGTTTGATACTGAACCACATAAGGAGATATTAGAACAGGTCAAAGAGGCAGGTTTTAAGAAGCGTCTTAAAGGAGAAGAGAGTTAGAGAGACTGAGAGATATAGGGAGGGAAGGCCAGAGTTTAGGGTCGAGGTAGTTGAAAGCACGGGTGCCAATGTTGGAGCGATTAAAATTGGGGATGCACAAGAGGCCAGAATTAGAGGAATGCAAGGATCTCAGAGGGATGTTGGGCTGGAGGAGGTTACAGAGATAGGGCAATGACAACAACTTGTATTTCTGACAATACAAAACATCCCTAGGCACTTCACATTGAAAGAAAACAGATGCTGAGTGACAGTGTGTTAGGAGAAGCACTGTTGAACAAAATAGCTTCTGAGGAGACTGTTAAAAAGTGAGGCGAGAAATAGCAAGGTGAAGGAGTTTAGGGAGGAAGTTCCAAGAGTGGGTTCAAGGAGCGTTTCGATGAAGCGTCCAATCCTTCAGCCCCTTAGACTCCATGTTCTGGAATTCCCATCTCAACCCGCTCTTCCTCTCCCAAGTAAAACCCATCTCTCTGATCATGCTTTTGGTTACTCCTTCTAATATCTCATTAGTTGATGTAGTGTCCTTTTTTGTCTGATTATGTTAAGAAAGTTTGGTGCGCTGCCACCCCAGACACCCATCCCACCCCATCCCATCCCACCCATCCCATTCTACCCTTCCCACCTCACCCTTCCCACCCCACCCCATCCCATCCCACCCATCCCATTCTACCCTTCCCACCTCACCCTTCCCACCCCACCCCATCCCATCCCATCCCACCCCATCCCATCCCACACATCCCATTCTACCCTTCCCACCTCACCCTTCCCACCCCACCCCATCCCATCCCACCCTTCCCACCCCACCCATCCCATCTCACCCTTCGCATCCCACCCTTCCCAATCCACCCTTCCCATCTCATCATTCCCATCCACCGAACCCTCCGTGCGACTGATCTGACTGCCAGCTTGAAAGCCTCAGGCCTTCAGATCATCAGACCCAGAGTCGGTCAGCTGCCAACAGATGCCTATATCAGACGGGCAGTTGGCTGGCACAATGTTAATGAGATCCGGCTGTTTAAATGGACCAGGCCTCCCATTGCTGCTTCCCACCTGGGAGTTAAAATTTCCTCTTTTATAACTCATTGGTAAAACCACATTTAGAATATTTTAGGGTATCCTACTATAAAGGCACCTTAATGCTGAATTTCACAAGTCAAGATGATTTAAGATAGAATCATAGAATCATAGAATGGATAAAACATGGAAGTAGGCCACTCAGCCCCTCGAGCTCGTACCGACTCTCAGCTGATTCAGGGAGTTACGGGTCCTGGTACAACACTTACAAGCAGTCTAAAGACAAAGGAGAACATGAGTCAGACCATTAAAACTATCTGATAATATAGTGTGAGTGAGTTCTAATTAATGTGTGATTGCAGAACTAGAGGACATGAATACAGTCGCAAATCTGAATAGAAAATGGAGATTGGAACTTATCTCCCTGGTTAGATCCTAAGTGAAAACATTTAACACTGAATTAATTAATTCCTTTAAAAACTGAATAACTATTTAAAAATGGCATTGAAGACTATGGGGGAGAATTTGGGGTCATTTGCGCCTCTAGTTAGGACCCTCAGGGGGCGCTAGCGGGGCTCAAATAACTTTTCGCCCGGGCATGGTGCCACTAATGACTGCCACTTAATGCCATGGGAGTTTAGCGGCGGCGATTAGCGGAAGCGCCCCACTCCGCCACGCCGCGTCCCGTTTTCGCCCCGGAGCAAAAATTGGGGAGTGCCCCCTGAAGCTGTGCCGGCCAATTCCAGCGACAGTTTCAGGGGGTGCGTACCGAGCTGTAGGCCGCCTGTGGGGCACTGCTTAAAGGGGAGATGACGCTCGCACAAAAAAACCATCGTCCAACTTGTCACGGCCTATTGAATCGTGGAACGTGGGCTCCGTGCCGCGATCTTGCAGCCCGGCACTCCGCTTGAGTGCCGGGCTGACCCCGCTCCCTGGTGGTCCAGGAAAGGAACGGCGGAGTCAGCAGCTTGGCCCTCCCCTTTAAGGAAGGGGAGAGCCCCACAGTCCTACCGTATAACGCTACGCCCCTTTCCTTTCGCTTCTGCCCCGCTCATGCCCCACAGAGCAAGTGGAGGGCATTATTTTGCGCTCCACTTGCTCTTGGGGGCCGTAACCCCAATATCATGAGCGGGACGCGTCTTCCACACCTGGCACAGGAACTCCCGACTCACGGCTATTACCGTCCCCAAACAGAGCGCTATACAATTTCCCTACTAAGAGTTAAAGATAGATGCAGATGATCAAATCCACTTTGAAATATGGTGTTCCGTGCTGTCCTGGAGCCACAATTGAGTCACCTGTGGAATGCAACTAGTTGGAGTTGTACAATTGGTTAAATTGTTGGATTAATAGTCTGCAATTTTGGCAATTGTCTTTGCAGGGGGTTGGATGAAATTCCATAGAGCTTCTTGTCTGTTGCTCTGTCATCATCATCATCATCATCATAGGCGGTCCCTCGAACGAGGATGACTTGCTTCCACAAGAGTTCACAGATGTTTCAATGAAGGACCTGATGTTCCAGTCCTGAACTCCAATTGAGGGGGTGGAAGATGCCTGTGGATGGATTTTTTTAACGTGTGGTGACCGTTGCACATCAGCCACCACACGGCTTGACAGAGCTAGGCCTTTATCCAGTAGCAAAGGTTGAACCAGGATGACCGGAGACCTGCTATGCTGAGTAGCAGCAGGCTGAATGGATTGGAAAGTATGTATCTGTAAGCACTCTATAGTAATGACTCCACGAGGTAAGACATTGCACTTGAACTGTTGTGACCTTAGTCCATTTATTGCAGCTCCTGAATGAGGGTACAGTAAGGTGAGCTCCCTTTTATACTTGGTTACCTGCAGTGTGCAGGTGACCTCTAGGTCTCCACCAGTCGCACCCTCTGGTGGTACAGGCATAGTGTATACAGTGTGAAGATACATTCAAAATTCAATGGTCTTATGTAACTGTACATTTACTGTACAGGGTATATACATACACAACATCACTCCCCCCTAAGTCTTGTGCCACTGGCTTTTGCACTGTGTGCTCTGGCCCTCGACTTGAGTGCCCAAAGCTCTTGCACTTTGGCTCTGCTTGGGAATGGCTCTCTCCCTGTGGACCCCCAAGTCCTTATTGCCACGACATTGGGTAATGGTCAGCAGTGGACGGTTGGAGGTAGCAGTGGGATTTGTGTGGGTTCTGGGTGTTATCCATGTGTGTCCATGGCTACATACCCCCATTTCACCCCACCTCCCCATACATAGACCATGTGTGTGGCTCGACATCTGCATTTACATACATGTACAGAGAATGAAAAAAAGGTAGGATTGGTTACATCACTGTTTTGATCTTGCAGAAATGGAACGAGTACATATGAGAGGTAAGGTACATATATGGTATTACATTCTTGCCTCTGGGGTGTAGGTGCAGGTGGGTGAGGACGCTAGTTCCAGAGTAACCGGACTGTGTCCAGGTTGTCTGATGGCAGCGCTGCCATAGTGGTAGTGGGAGCTTGGTCATCAGGTCCCGTCGGGAGGGATGGAGGGTGCTGGCCTCTTGCTCCTGGTACTGGCCCTGGTGGCCAGAGAGGTAGGGCCGATCTGGGGCAGGGTGCCAGCAGTGGTGCCTGTGCCGTCCGCTGATCGCTGGCCCTGCAGTGGGTATGCTCCCTCTGTGTGTGGCCACACTCCCTGGGGCATCACATTGGTCCCGAAGATGCAGACTACATGATCGGGTAGCCCGCTGGACCTGGGTGCTTCAAACGGGAGGTTGCCCTTGGTTTTGTCGGCGTGCATATTGAACCGGCATTACACATTATTCCATCATTTACATTCATGATACATTGGCTCCGACCGCACTCAGGTACTAATTCACATTTGCCAATTACATATTTTCCCTGTATATTACCGGCATCGCTGTACAATATTACATTTAGATACTTGTATTCATCAATTACATCTTTTCCATGTATCCGACTGGCATTGCTGTTCAACGGTACATTTAGATACTTGCATTTGTTAATTACATCTATCATATTAGTATCACCAGCATCGCTGTACAGAAAGTGGAACTGCCCCTTTAATTGTTCTGGGTTGCAGGTCCCCTTTAAGAGGGCCTTGCAATGTTTACCCCAATCCAGTTCGCTGCTCGGCATCACGTGTTGCTCCCTCAATGCTGCCCCTCGTGGTCTGGTCGTGGCCATCTTGATTTCAGGCGCTTCACCTCGTGGTGCGGGCGCCATCTTCTTTCTCTCCATGAGGTAGACTGCGGTGATCCCTCTCTCCCCAGGTTCTGCCACTGAAGCCGGGAATTTATCTTCTGCGTCGATCTTCTTCCTTCGGAGTCCTGCCATGGCCCGGAAGGTGAGGTCTGATCATCTCATCGTTGGGTAGTGCAGTTTGTGTCGTCGCCACGCAGTTGAGTTGGACGGTAGGATCTTCAGGTGCTGCAAAGGATCCAAATTTGGGGCCGCATAGGACATCGATCGCCGGGGCCTGGAGGTTTTCCCAGCTCCATCTTCATCCATCTTCTTCCTAGCAGCGTTGGACCATCACCAGCAACGATCCACAAAGGTTGCTTGTGCATTGCGCCGCCAATGACTGGGATGGTGTCGTTGTGTAAGTGAGCAGCTTCACCTGGATTGGTAGCATTTTGGCTTGTTCAATAGGATTGTCCCAGAGTTTCTCGAAGGCTGCCTGGTTCATCAGCGATTGGCTCGCCCCTGTGTCGCCCTCCATCGAGACTGGAACACCATTGATTTTGACTTCAATTTTCAACGGGAAATTCTCGGTGGAGCAAGTAACCACTCCATATACCTCTTCCTGCAGCTGAGCTGTCTTCTGGACTCTCTCTTCGTTTTCATCAGCGCTGGAGCCCGGGTGATTGGCCAACTCTTCAGTGACTCGGCGAGTAAAATTTCTTTTACACATTCGCTGGAGATGGCCTTTAGTGTTACAGCCTTTGCAAGTATAGTCTCGGTATCCGCACTGGTCAGCTCTGTGATATCCTCCACAGCGCCAGCATGGGGCTGGCCGGTTGGCCCCATGTGGCGGACTCAGGGCTGCGGGGCTCGGAGTTGCAGTCTTGCCTCTGAAAGGCCATTCGGTTCACAGTACCTGCCGTGTTAGAGTACTGGGAGTGAGTCATCATCCTCTTGGAATCGCAGGCCAAGGCCATGAACGCTTGGCTCACGTGAATTGCCTTCTGCAGGGTGACCATGGTGTCCGCAGAGAGCAGCCTGTGGAGGAGGCCTTCGTGGCCGATTCCAATAACAAAGATGTCCCTCAGTGCTTCGGTGAACTAGTCACCAAAATCACATGGTGCAGCCAATCGTCTCAGGTCTGCAGCATATTTTGCGATTTCTTGGCCTTCGGGTCGCCGGTGTGAGTAGAACTGGTGTCTGGCTGTGAGGACGTTCTCTTTCAGCTTGAGCTGTTCCTGTATCAATGTTACGAGCTCCGCGAACATTTTAGTTGTCGTCTTCTCTGGGGCTAGCAAGACCTTGACAAGGCTATGAATGGTGGACCCACAACTGCTGAGCAGAATAGCTTGCCGCTTATCAGCCAGTGAGGACGGTGTGTTCTCAGCCAGGTCATTCGTGGTGAAGTAGTGTTCTAGCCTTTCCACAAAGGCATCCCAATCTTCCCCATCAGCGAAGTGTTGAAAGTTGCCAAGGCTAGCCATTTTTCGCATGGAAATTTGTATTCTCGTTGCCAATTATTGTGTCTGTAAGCACTCTAGTAATGACTCCACGAGATAAGGTATTGCACTTGAACTGTTGTGACCTTAGTCCATTTATTGTAGCTCCTGAATGAGGTTATAGTAAGGTGAACTCCCTTTTATACTTGGTTACCTGCCATGTGCAGGTGACTTCTAGGTCTCAACCAGTTGCACCCTCTGGTGGTACAGGCATATTATATACAGTGTGAAAATACATTCAATGGTCTTATGTAACTGTACATTGAGTGTACGGGGTATATACATACACAACGGGAAGAATCCATAAAAGGACAGATTATGTATGATCTGTGGCATGAACAAGGTTTATGGACTGAATGATGTTTCTGCCCTCTTAATTTACATCATTACAATTGAATCTTTGTGAACCAACATAAGGAATCCTCTGTCAATACTAACATCAACTACAGCACTTCAGTTTGGCTCATCTTTCTACTCTGGAGGCAAAGGGGCAATTAATGCTGGGAAAACAAAAACAACATCAACCATGCAAATTATTGTCACAGATTATAATGGATATCCATAAATGAGTGTTAGGCAAAACTCATTGAGGAATTCGAGTGACATAAGCAACAAGAGCAAACAGTTTTTAACCATCATTTGAATCTGTCAGCCATTGGTAGCACTCTCGCCTCAGAGTCAGAAGGTTCAAGTCCCATTCTAGAGACCTCTGAACAAAATCCAGGCTGACTCTCCAGTGCAGTACCAAGGGAATGCAGCACTGTCAGAGGTACTGTCTTTCAGATGAGATGTTAAACCGAGGCCCTGCCTGACCTCAGGTGGACTTAAAAGATCCAGTGGCACTATTTTGAAGAAGAGCAGGGGAGTTCTTCCTGGTGCCCGGGCCAATATTTATCCCTCAACCAACATTGCGAAAAACAGATTATCCAGTCATTATCACATTGCTGTTTGTAAGACCTTGCTGTGCACAACATTGCCTGCCCCTGTTTCATACAGTACAACAGTGACTACACTTCATAAGTAGCCTGCTTTTAAGAGCTTTAAAATGGAGAAAAATAAAATGATATCAATAACGTATACATTTAAAAAGCTGTGAAGCAAGGTAAGTTTGTTTTTAGCCCCTTTAAAACATGTAAATATTTTTCAAAAAATTAAATTTTTGTTTTACTTATTTAATTAAATGCCATTTTAATTAATTGGAAATGCGATGGGTTTTTATTACATGTATTTGATGTCTAGATGTATTTTGGGGGTATTTCAATTCATACTTATGGCGTTTCTGTACGTACGGAATCTCCAGCAACATGAATGGGGACTCTCTTCTCTCATTCGTTGGGGCGGCCCACGTGATCCCAAAGGCGCTCGTGAACCACCTGCGCCCCTGTGATATGTGGGCCTCTTCCCACGGGTACCCGGAGAGTCCCAGGACCACGAGTCACCTCCCGGACCACCAGGTACGTGGGCATTTTATTTGCGGATCGGAGGCATTTCCCCGCGGGAAGGTTCCAACTGCAAATTCAGGGCTATTATTTTTAAGTCAAGCAATAAATCAACAACCAGTTATCAAAGAGCATACATTCGCCACAATTGTATATAAATACTAAAAAGTTCATGCCTATTTCAAACAGGGCACTGCTTAAATGCAGACAGAATAGGAGTTAATAGAGCTTGTGCAGGTAAATGACCCATCCATTGATTGAGCAGGTAAAGCTACTTGTTGAGTTGCTGCCCATAAATATGTTTTACAGAAACAACAACTTGCATTTATATAGCACCTTTAATGCAGTAAAACGTCCCAAGGCGCTTCCCAAGAACATTATCAAACAAAATTTGACACCGAGCTATAAAGGAGATATTGGGACAGATCTCCTAAAACTTGGTCTTAGGTTTTAAGGAGCATATTAAAGGAGAGAGAGGTGGAGAGGGGGAGAGGTTTAGGGAGGGAATTCCAGAGCTTAGAGCCTAGGCAGCTGAAGGAACGACGAGTGGTGAAGCAAATGAAATCGGGGATGCGCTAGAGGCCAGAATTGGATGAGCGTAGAAATCTTAGATGGTTCTGGGGCTGAAGGAGGTTACAGACAAAGGGAAGGGCAAGGTCATGGAGGGATTTGAAAGCAAGGATGAGAACTTTTGAATTGAAGCTCGGCCTGAAAATGGTATTATTTGTCAGCAGGAAAAAAAAAATGGTCCTTCACAGCGCTGCCGCCTCCCAGCATACGTTAACATTTACCCCGTAATAAAGTGGGGAACTGTGCTGCTAGAAATAGGATAAAATTCCCAATGTCAGACACGGGCCTAGACACGTTCCATTAGCTTCTGTGCTTTTCTGGTCCATTATGTCACAGCTGTTGACACAGCATGGGGTGGGATGGGTCAGTGGGGTACTTAAGACAGATTTACTATTCCTCAAATTACTGTCAGACTCACTTATGCCAAAGATGAGACCTACCCAATTTCAAAAAGATTCTGGTCAGAGAAGAAAAAAAAATTTGCATCTGTTTTAATGAGCCAATACCTCTCTTGACCTGCTAAATGTCATCTCAACTTAAATCCTTTTATGAGACATTGCATATTATAATTTCGCAGAGCCTGTATGAAGTATTGTGAAGTACCTTTGCAGAAGGGAGAGAAAACCCACACACAAAAGGAACTGAACATTTGAGGTGCCAAAAGCACACCAAGCCGGCCTTGTAAATTGAGACATCAGTCCATTTCAGCACGGAAGGGTTAACAGCAAAGTTATCAGGCCACTACTTATAGTAAACATAGCTCCTTCAGTGGCTTTATTGACGTAAATGACTGGGCTCAGCAGGTGCTGATGTAAAAAGGCACAGAAACAGTAACGGGAAAGAAGAATAGATGTACTTGGCTGTGCTTTTGCGACCCACGTAAAAGTCACTTTAGAGCCTGGCAAACGAAAGGAATTATCTCTGAAAGGACAATGACACCATGGAGACGGGAAATTTGACGAAAGCCATAATCCTTATCCCCACCCCCGATGGGAGGAACAGTCCTGATTTTTTTTTTTAGGCACTTGGCTTAGAATCATACAGCACAGAAGGAGGTCATTCGGCACATCCTGTTTGGCTTGTGTGCTGCTTTTGGCTCGATTGGGTGGCTTTTTTCTTCACGTGCATCCTGCAGCAAATGATTGATTGTCGCGTTCCAGGATTTTTGACCAGTTTGCCACAGAAAGTGGAATTCATATTAAAATGTGCTTTTAAGTTCAAATTTGATTTGCAGCAGGGCCACCATGCTGGGGCCAGAGATCAGAAGTCAGACAAACATCTTCAGGTAGGCTCACACATTGGAGGTTTATTTAAAGCAACACCCCAGCAAACATTCACACCAGTAGGGATTGGAATGCAGCATCTTTCTGAGCTTTCCAAGGAGCTGGTTTCAAGACTTACAAGGCTACAGAGCAAGAGCTGGAAAGTGGGATTAGGCTGGATAGCTCTTTGTTGGCCAGCACGGACACGATGGGCCAAGTGGCCTCCTTCCATGCTGTAAATTGCTTTGATTATATGAGGTTCATAACTGGATATAGGCAGGATCCAATTTAAATAGCAGTTCTCCTGGCCGACCCCTGGACAGGAAAGGAGTCAGGTATCAAACTGTGAAAGTTCCTGTGGAGAAGGGCCAAAAGGGAACAATGTCCCTCATGTTCGTGGTCAGTTGGTAAGGTCCACTGAGAGAGGTACGCAAGATCTACACAAATGTATCTTAAGTGGGGAACCAACCAGGTCCAGGGCAAGTCTGATTCAGTAATAAGGCTGCCTAAAATAAAATGTTACTTAGACCGCGCTCTGTGACAGTATGGCATTTATTAAACATGTTTTTCTTATTTATGAGGAGGAACTGAAATACAGTAACATTTCCTATAATTGTTACTCTATATGTTCATTTACAAACTGTAAAATAAAGCAGCCTAATAATTCGTATCAGAGTGGCATCTCAGTAAAGTAGTAATCAGTCAACCTATCGAATGATCGGAGAATTGCGTGTCAGGGTGTGTGTCAGGACCATGCCATCCAGTTCATACAATAAGGGAGTCTCATTGTTACACACCCAAGTTATGCCATTGTACATCTAGATTTTGTGAAGCAAAGGTAAATTCCTGATCGTAAGGGATGCAGGTCTACTTACGGGTGAGACCAATGACATTAACCAGAGGGAACAGCTAAAGCAGACCCAAAATTTGTAACCCTGACACTCCAACATTTCACTACGGGGTTAAATCACTCAATCGCTCCCTGCTCCCCCATTACCATCCTGAATCTCAAAACACACTCCCACCACACCTGCCCCTCCAACCACACTTTACTCCGGATTTTGAATCCTTCCGGCAAAACATATTTCTTAAAACAAGTGTTCAAAATCTCCGTCAAGGTGGGAAAATGGTGGTGTTCTATAATGATGGGTGCTGGGACCACTGTTGTTCACCATAAATGCAAGTTGATGTTCTTTACATAAATGATTTGGACTTGGGAATTGGAAGTATAATTTCAAAATTTGTGGATGACACCAAATTGGTGGGCATTGTTACTATTGAAACCAAAATACAACAACATATTAATAAACTTGCAGAATGGGTGTATAATTGGCAAATGAACTTCAATATAAATAAGTGTGAGGTGCTGCATTTTGGTCGGAAGAATAAGGAGCAATGTTTCCTCTAAGGTGAGCGTGAGTGTGACCTTACAACAATCGGGAATGTACCGCACATTGAAATAAGCAGGCCGCTCACAAGTTCGTCGGTGGATAACTGCTGTAAATGTAAACTGCCCATGGACAAAATAGTAGTGCTTAGAGGAGTTTGTAGCACTCAATACAAAGAAAATTTAGAGGAAACATTGACCGGAAAGCCACAAGCGGCTTGGACTGTAAGAGTCTAAATGGGGTACAGGAACAAAGGGATCTCGGCATACAGATTTACAAATCACTGAAAATAGTGATGCAGGTTAATATGGCCATTAAAATGGAATACTAAGCATTTCTAGAGAGATAGAATTGAAAAGCAGGGAAATTATGTTACACTTGCATAGAAACCTTGGTTGGACCACACTTATAGTACTGTGGATATTTCTGGTCTCCATATTATAAAAAGGTATAGAGACATTGGTGAAGGTGCAAAAAAGATTTACAATTATTATATCAGAACTGAGAGGTTGTACCGATCAGGAAAGATTGAACAAGCTGGGGCTCTTTTCTCTAGAAAAGAAAAGCCTGAGGAGTGGCCTGATAGAAGTCTTTAAGATTATGAAATGGTTTGATATGGTAGACATAGAGAAGATGTTTCCATTTATGGGGAGACCAAAACTAAATGCCATAAATATAAGATAGTCACAAAATAATCCAATAGGGTATTCAGGAAAAACTTCTTTACCTATAGAGTGGTTAGAATGTGGAACTCAAGTAGTTGAGGCGAATAGCATAGCTTCATTTAAGGGGAAGTTAGATAGGGAGAAAGGAATAAAAGATTGTGCTGTTAGATGAAGAGGGGTGGAAGGAGGCTTGTGTGGAACATAAACCTGAGGGGCTGAATGGCCTGTTTCTGTGTTGTATATTCGATGTAAGCATTTTAAATAATGAAATAAAATGACCATTATAAATGGAGTGATTACATAATCTGTTTTAAATGGAAACAACTTCCTGTCAAAAGCAATATTTAAAATTTAAGTACATGGAGTGACTTCATGCTTCGTTAAGCAACTCCACTAGAGCAATATTTGAAAAACATTTGCAGTACAGGTATTGATTCAGAATATTTATGACTACAGGGTACAGCATTTCAGTAAATAAAGTCAAGACAGTGACACGTGGCTTTCGGGAAAGATATAGGAATACCACAGCACAAGGAGACAATGGAAAACTAAATGAAGCTTGTCAATGTTGAAAACTACTGTCAGTCCAACATCTCAAAAATATTAGCCAGTAGCTGTAGCCATTCAGAGCTATTTTAAATGATGTCACTTGTGCAACAACATCAGCTTCTGTTAATGTGTGCACGGTCACTGCTATGTATGATGCAGACATCTAATTTTATCACTAATCGCACCAAGGTGTCTTTAAGTAAAAGGCACAGTGCTCAGCCAATCAGAACAGCATATTTTACTCTGTTCCAAATGAAGTGTGAATTATTAGGTGTCAGCCTTGGTGCAGTGATAGCTCTCGTGCCTCGGAGTTTGAAGGTCAAAGGGTCAAGTGCCTGTCGAGTACATAATCTATGCTGGCATTTTGGTGCAGTACTGAGGGGGTACTCTACTGTTAGAAGTGCCGTTTTTCATTTGAGACATTGAACCAAGGCGGGCATAAACGATTCCACGGCATTTTCCAAAGAAGAGCAAAGTGACCTGGCCAACATTCATCCCTCAACCAACATTTATCTCATTGCTGTTTATGGGACCTTGCTGTACACAAACTGGCCGACACCTTTCCCTACATGTGACAACAGTGAAGACATGTTCAAAAGTACTTAATTGTTTGTAAAGTGCTTTGGGATGTCCTGAGGTTGTGAAAGGCTCTATGTAAATTCAATTTCTTTCTTTATTTCATTAAATTGTAAACTCCAAAGTGTGGTGGGAGCAGATTCAATAGCAACTTTCAAAAGATAAATACTTGAAGGGGAAAATTTGCACGGCTATGGGGAAAGAGCAGGGGAATGGGACCAAGTACCCACAAGAAATAATTGTAACCTTGTTAAAATAATTTCACCCATCGACAAGATCTTGAATACATGTATTTGCAAGTTAGCAGTAAACAAACTCTGTATTGTATAATGGCATAATTAAGTAAGTAAACATTGCACAAATCAAAATAATGATTTAACATATTTTTCCCTTATTGTCCCAGAGTTCTTTCTGGTTTTTGCACCTCTCTGGAGACTACACTGCTGCGGGGCAGGCCCGGGTGGGTGGATGGTGGAGGGAGGGAAGAAATCTTTAGTCATGATGTTCCAGCCATCATGGTGTGGGGCAGGCTCAATGGACCAGCAGGTCTTTGCCTGCCCAGCTATTTTGTATGATCGGAATAGTCCATATAATTTGTTCAAATGCATATTTTTTAAATGCTCCTAATCACCATTAGAAACTCAACAATAAAGAAGACATCAACAAAAACAAAGGACATTAGGTCCCAATCTCAAGTGCTCACATACAGGAAACGTGCCTGGAAAGTCCTATAGTATTAGTTATATTTTCACAATTGTTACCTTTACAGGTTACAAGTTAGGCACGTGTAGTTTTTGAAAGGATGAGCTGATCATTTTAGTTGTCAAAGATAAAACAGCAGTGCACGCACAACCAGTTCTCATTCTGCACATGGATTTGGGAACTTGAGCTATTGCTTATACAAGAAGCCTGGGAAACATGCAAATTGTACTTCCTCACGGCAAACTGCAACTGAATTAAACAACTGTGCAGACATAAACAATGCAATCAAATTCTCTGGCTTTTTATTGAATAACTAATGATACATTCAGAAACAACAATTAAAAAAATGAGGGTTTCTCAGGGTCTGTGACACTGGGAACATCGAGAGAGAGAATTACTTAAGATCCCAACAGCAAACCATCAGATGACTTTCTTTAAAAGACGAGCAGCATATTTATTCGATACTTAAAAGATATATCAGCGATTGTTTATGAGCTGCTGCACATGGGGGCTAAAAGCATGAAGCTACCTCACAATTCAGCAGGCAAGTAAGGCACAGCTCCCGATGAAGGATAACAAATGACTTCATGGTACAAGCTATTGAAATTCTTTCAGTATTCAATATTACTAACAACTGAGCAAACAGAGATAAGGGGCTCAGTGCTCAAGACTTTGAAATGGGGATTTTTCCTGACAGGAAAACAAATGGGGCTGATCATGGCAGCTGTACCTCGCATTCAGTGCCGCGCCTGTGCTTCATTAACTGCAACAAGGATGGCATGTGTCTTGTTAAAAGCTAATTACTAAATGCAACACAGGCAATTTGGGCTGTCAGTTGGTTCCTCACTTCCCTTTGCCTTCCGTAACGTTGTTTGTCGTTTGCCAATCACCCAGAGTGCCAAGGAGGACTGTGCTCTGCTGAGTTTATTTATTCTGACCTGGATTTTGCGGTTAACAATAACAGTGAGGCTATCAGCGCTTAGCGTTATTAAAGTGTAAATCGGACAGCAACATCCGGCGACCATACATGCGCAGTTAAAGGCAGAAATCAGGAAGTTGCTGTCCAAATTACTCTGCTCCTCCACAAGCTTTGGTATCTCGCCGAGAGACTTGACATTGAAACATATTAAATGGCATGAATTTGCTGTACTTACATGAGAGATACCCAATAAACTGGCAGGAAAGGTTAGGGCTTGTCCATTCCAGGGTAAATACCTGATTAATAGCGTGATATGTTTTAATTACTGCCAAACAACCTCTCTGGCACTAAAAATCAACTTTTACAAGTGTGGAGTTTCATTGTTTCAGATGTTAATCATTGTTGGAGATTTAAAAAATTAAAACAATGTAAATTCTGTTTTACTTATTCTTTCCATCTCCTTTCACTCTCTTAATCCTATCTTTCATTCCCTCCTTTATTTCTCTTTCTCGACATGATTTGACATTGAAGTTGTAATGTCTATAGCTCCACACTGTGGACTCCTATTACTGGAGCCAGTGCTGTTTATAATGAAGAGACAGGTCACCTGACTTCTGGAAGCTTCTGCCATCTTAAAAACTGTGTGTGCTGCGTGCTCTCTGGAAATATCACAACGGTGACGATGATGGGATTAAGCGGATAAAACAAAGCTGCAATTTTTGTTGGTGGAGGAGGCAGCAGGCAACATGGAGACTTTGAGAGCTTCTCTGTTTTTATTAACAGCAACAAATCTGAGGTAAATTATAAGCACACTTGTTTGAACTGCCAGAGTCCAGATGGCCGTGCCTATAGGGGTAATAGGGCATTTGGGAGAGTTTCAACGCGACTGTGAAAGTTTCAGAGCATATGTAGATCGGCTAGAAATGTTTTTCATCACAAATAATATCATCGAAGTCCCTGATAATGAAAACCAGAACTGGGTGGTGTTTGAATAAAAAAGGGCTATTTTCTTAACTGAAGCAGGGCCCGAGGTGTATGAAACCCTGATAAATTTGCTTGTGCCTGACAAGCCAAAGGACACAACTCGAAGCAGAATCTAACTTAGCTAGAACAGCACTACAGTCCCGTGCCCTTGGAAATTTCTGAAAGTTATCATTTCAGAATATGAAATCAGAAGGTCGAAGAAAATATCAGTGAGTATATTGTTGCATTCAAAAAGCTATCTATTCACTGTAATTTCGGAGACTGCTTTGTTTGTGGGATGAAAAATGATGCGATCAGAAGAAAGTTATTGTCAACGCCTAACTTGACTTTTGATTTAGCTTGTCAGGCAGCTATGTCAATGAGCATGGCTGACCACTATGCCCGAGAATTTCATACCATTTTCTGTCATCAGATAACCGAGGTGAATCGCTTGCAGGTTAACAGTAAAAGGCGGTTGGGTACCAAAGTCTCAGAAACTGGCAATGGTAACAGAGCATTGAAGTTCTGCTAGCGGTGCCTGGCACAACACATTGCTCAAAGTTGTCCTTGTGTGAAGGCAGAGTGTTTCTTCTGCAGGAAAATTGGGCATCTTGCGAAGACATGCCGACTGAAGGGTAAACCAGTTTACAAAGCTATTAGTAAAAATCCCCAGAGACTACATAGCATGGAAGAAAACCAACAGGACGAGATGTTAGAGCGAAACGTCATCAGGAACACGAGGTTAATGGACAGCGATTCGAGAAGTATCATAATCCACATAGATGTTGCAGGAATGAAGATACCCATGGAAATCGACATTGGTGCATCCGTGAGTGCAGTACTGGAGTTGCTATACCTCAACAAATTGCGTGATTTCCCATTGGAGAAATCCAAGATAGAGCTGCGAGGCTACTCGGGAGAGAACATTCCTGTGGTAGGTCGTATCACCATACTGGTGAAATACAAGGATCAATTTCAGAGCTTGCTTCTAATAGTAGTGGCAGGAGACAAGTCTGCCTTACTAGGAAGAAATTGGTTGGGATCACTGAAGCTGGATTGGAGTAAGATTTTTCATGTTGAAACGAGATTTGAGTCAAAGGATGATTTCATCAAGAATTATCCGAAGGTGTTCTGTGAAACAGGCAGTCCGATCCAAGGCTTCAAGGCGAGTGTCAGGGTACAGAAGGATGCTAGATCGGTTTACTGCAAGCCACATTCCGTACCATATGCATTCAAGGAGAAAGTTGAGCAAGAACTCAAAATACTAGAGACTGAGAACATTATCTCTAAGATAGGTGTATGTAATTGGGCTACATCCATTGTTGTTGTACCTAAGTCCAATGGTAAGGTACGATTGTGTGGTGATTATAAAGTAACCGTAAACCAGGTTCCAGAGGGTAATGTCCCCAATATGTTGCCAAATATAGAAGATTTGTTCTCAACACTGACAGGTGGTCAGATCTTCTCAAAGTTGGATCTTACGAATGCCTACTTACAGCTTGAACTAGATGAGGAGTCCAAGTCATGCTTGACTATAAATACTCATCTCGGCCTATATCAATTTAATAGGCTACCATTTGGAGTGTCTTCCGCCCCTGCCATATTCCAAGGAGTGATGAACCAGATTTTGCAAGGTATTGAAGGGGTAGTATGTTATTTAGATGACATACTAATTTCAGCACCAAATAAGCAAATTCATAAAAACATATTGAATGAAGTCCTCAAACGGCTAGAGAAGCACAGAGTACGAGTGTCTGCTCGCAAGTGTGAGTTATGTCAAAACTCAGTGGAGTACTTAGTAGACAAAGATGGTTTACATCCAACCAAGGGAAAGCTGGATGCAATCAGAAGTGCACCCACTCCCAAGAATGTCATGAATTTCGATCATTTTTGGGCCTTTTGAACTATTATGGGAAGTTCCTACCAAATTTGGCTACAGTATTACATCCACTGAATGAACTATTGAAAAAGCAGGTCCATTGGAAGTGGTCAAAAGAATGCGATACAGCATTCAATGAGTGTAAAAGCAAATTGGTAGAGGGCACTATGTTAGTTCACTATGATGTATCTAAGGAGTTCAAGCTAGCATGTGATGCCTCTCCATATGGATTTGGGGTAGCGATCTCCCATTTATAATGTAGTGGGGAGGAGAGACCAATTGCTTTTGCTTTACGCACTCTCAGTGCCAGTGAGCATAATTATGCACAAATCGAAAGGGAAGCTTTGGCATTAATTTTTGGGGTCAAGAAGTTCCACAAATACTGTATGGTCATAAGTTTACCATCGTTACGAACCATAAGTCCCTGATAGCAATCCTCCATCCAAAGTCCCCAGTTCCAACATTAGCTGCAGCCCGAATGCAGAGATGGGCTTTGATTTTGTCAGCATATACATATGTTATTGAATACAGATGATCAGCTGATCACAGCAATGCTGATGCTATGTCTAGATTGTCTTCCCCCATCACAAGTTGCACCCAATAGAGAAGAAGTGTTCTATTTTTCATACATGGATGAACTGCCAGTCACAGCTGAAGAGATTGGTAGAGCAACCAAATATGACCCAGTTATGTCAAAGGTGTATGATTATATTGCAAATGGATGGCCAAACCAGGTAATAGACAAAGATATTCATCCATTCTTCATTCGTAGGAATGAATTATCAGTCGATAAAAATTGTATTATGTGGCGTGCAAGAGTGGTTACACCAAATAAATTCAGGTCCAAATTATTAGGAAACCTCCATCACTAGCACCTGGGAATGTGCTTGACCAAGAGTTTTGCACGCAGTTACTTATGGTGGCCATGTCTTGATAAAGATATAGAGTACAATGTCAGTCAGTTTACAGTGTGCTCTGCTGCACCATTTGAAGCAGGGTGGTACGGTGATAAAGGTAGAGTAAAAGAGAGAAGTGTGAAATTAAGTCAGAAGGTGAGAGTGAAGAACCATCACCATAAATGGGTAAAGTGATTACTAGGAAGAGTGGTGAAGATATGTGTTCTTTGCACAAATTTGGTCAAGATGTTTGATAATGGACAGGTTAGGTTTGTTCACTTTGATTAAATTTTACCTACAGACATAGAAGTAGTTGAAGGTGGGAATGATTCAATTATTTCTGATTCATCAGATAGTTTTGCTATACCAGTAGCATATCCTGCATCCAATGTACTGGAAACAAATCCAAGCAAAGTCAATCGGTAAGCAAGCAACCACCACCAGTACCATTACAGCCATGGAAATGGCCTCCCAGGGTGTGGCAAAGGCTACATACCGATTTTGCAGAGCTAGAAGGGCAACAATTGTTCATTGTGATTGATAGCCATTCGAAGTGGGTCGAGGTGTTTCCAATGTGGAAAATAACAACAAGTAAATTATTAGTCATTTTACGAAGTTTATTTTCTTAATTTGGCCCACCAGAAGAAATTGTTTCTGATAATGTACCACAATTTCGTTCAGAAGAATTTGCACACTTCATGAGCAAAAACATACCAAGGTTCTACCGTGCCACCCTGCTTCAAATGGTGCAGCAGAGCGCTCTGTACAAATTGTAAAACATGCCCTCATCAAACAGATGTTGGATCCAAATCCAAAGAAACAACATTTGTCATTGGACCACAAATTGGCTAATTTTCTAATTATGTTTCGTAATACTCCTCATACAACTACTGGCAGAACACCAGCAGAATTGTTTCTCAAACGACAGCCACAAACCAGATTCTCGTTGTTAAAACCAAACTTGGCACAGTCCGTAGAAGAGACACAATTAAGACAGAAAGAGAATCATGATAGAGGTAGAGTAAAAGAGAGAAGTGTGAAATTAAATCTGAAGGTGAGAGTGAAGAACCAGCACCATGAATGGGTAAAGTGGTTACTAGGAAGAGTGGTCCTTGCACATATTTGGTCAAGATATTTGGTCATGGACAGGTTAGGTTTGTTCACGTTAATTATATTTTACCTACAGACGTGGAAGTAGTTGAAGGTGGGAATGATTCAATTATTTCTGACTCATCAGATAGTTTTGATACACCAGTTGCATATCCTACATCCAATGTACTGGAAACAAATCCAAGAGAAAGTCAGAATTTAAGTCTGAGTCCGAGTCAGGCAGACAAACAGTCTGAAGTTAGAGAGAGTTCAAATGGAAATCAAGGGCATCCCTTGGAGGAAAACTTTCCTCAGGATCAGCCTCGAATGAGTTTAAATTCAACACCATGTTTGGAAGGTTCTGTCGAGAGTGAAGGTATCCTCATCAAAACAGAAAACAAATGGTTAAGCTTGATTTGTAAATATGGCAAAATAAGTCCATATCCTTTGTTATGTATAACCATGCAAGTTATGTATGATGATTGTTTGTTAAGGAGGGAGAAGTGTAATGTCTGTAGCTCCACACTGTGGACTCCTGTGTTACTGCAGCCAGTGCTGTTTATAATAAAGAGACAGGTCACCTGACAAGGATACTTCTGGAAGCTTCTGCCATCTTAAAAGCATTGTGTGCTGTGTGCTCTCTGGAAATATCACAGAAGTCACTATTCTAACTTGCATTTCCTAGTTCAGACTTTGCACTGCTCCATAACAATTCATCAACCTGATTGATAAAGGAGACACACCATTGCTTGTCCTGTTCACACAGGTCCCAGATCTCCTGTAGAGGACCACGTGCTGAAATGTACAAAACCCACAGAAAATCTGTGGGCAAGTGTAAATGTAATGAACAGCTGGCACTATTCCTTCACCGCTGATGGCAAAATCCGGCCCAAATACAAAGTAGGGATTGTAGAATGGTTCTGGGTTGGTGCTGGGGGCAGTAGAGGGACTGAGTTCATTATTTTTCTCCTCTTCTTCTCCACTCCTCTCTTGTGAGGCAGACAAACAGGCTGAAGTTCGAGAGAGTTCAAATGGAAATCAAGGGCATAGTTAAAGGAAAACTAATGAGGAGAAACTTTTTCACCCAGAGAATTGTGAACCTGTGGAATTCTCTACCACAGAAAGTTGTTGAGTCCAGTTCGTTGGATATAATCAAAAGGGAGTTAGATGTGGCCCTTACGGCTAAAGGGATCAGGGGGTATGGAGAAAAGGCAAGAGTGGGATACTGAGGTGAATGATCAGCCATGATCATATTGAATGGTGGTGCAGGCTCGAAGGGCCGAATGGCCTGCTCCTGCACCTATGTTCTATGTTTCTATGTCACCGGACACAGATTTAAAAGGTCATTGTAAAAGAACCAGAGGCAACATGAGAAAAATAACATTTACGCAACGAGTTGTTATGATCCGGAATGCACTGCCTGAAAGGGTGGTGAAAATAGATTCAGTGCTAACTTTCAAAAGAGAATTGGATAAATGCTTAAAGGGGAACATTTTGCAGGGCTAAGGGGAAAGGTCAGGAGAGAGGGACTAGCCAGCAAGGACTCAACAGGCTGAATGATATGGTCCATGCATGCTGACCTCTATTTTATGCCTGTAAAGTGTGCATCAGTAAGCTATTCAGTCATTGGTGGGTGGAGGAGGGGGAGACACACAGCCATGTTCCACCCTGTCCTCCGCCCAATGTCCACACATGCACTTTTCGGCAGGGGTTACTGGTTTGTGGTCAGCAGCAGAAGCCCTAGTTGACCTTTCCACTCCCGGCCTGTGGACACTGAAACTAATTTAGAAGTCTCTACCACCACCCCGCTGATAGCAGATTGCTTCAGGGTTGCTCAGCATGAGAGTACAACTATTTTAAGTTCTCTATGGGCAAACTCAAAGGCAGTCATCATCGTAAACTATAGGAGTGAAAGTTGAATGGCCAATGCTCATCAACAAGACTCTCATTAGCCTACATCTAAATCATTCCCTGCTTGAATCCTTGGGCCTTTTAAAAAAAAATGTGCTTTAGTTTGTAATCCTTGCAGTTTTGGGGTGTTGTTAACATTTTTATAGCATTCTAAGTTTGTGAAGTGCACTGGAAGCAGAGAAGTACAGTGAGGGAGATATCAATTCTCTTAAATTGAGACAGAAACCATTTTAACAAGTTAGGATATAACACAACTACCATATGATCAGTATAAATCTCAAGTACTTTCCAGCATCTCGAAACGGACATAGTCAATGACTCACAAGTATGGATCATTGAAAACTTCAATTATATTTAAGAGCTAACATCAGTAAAACGATTAAATGTATTTTCCACTAGGCTAGTTGGGGATGTGGACTTGCTCATCTGAACTGGGCTAAGGTAATCTGATGTGATGTCTTTTGGAAGAGTTCAAATCTGGCCCAGTTTGGATCTGCTCACATTTGGATACACTTCCAATTAATAAATCATCACCTGAAAAGGTAATGGTGACGTGCATATATAATGCCATTTACTGAAACTGAATGGACTGTCACAATTTAACAGGATCCTATTAATGAACCCGACTTGTGGAGATAGAATAATTTAAATTATTAGTAATACAGGATGAACCTCCCTTATCCGGCACCTTCGGGACCTGGCCTGTGCTGGATAAGGGATTTTGCCGAACGAGGGGAGGTCACGTGCTCTACCATCTTTTACAACTGCCAGCTCCCACCCCTAGCCAGGAGCCCCGATACAGATATCCTTGATCCCGCGATCCACTGCCCACCCCCTCACCACGATCTCCAAGACTCATTGAAAGTAATGAAGAGGTATTTTGTTTTTGTTTGGCAGAGCGCCGAGGGCAGCGGGAAGGGGAGGAGCGGCCAGCCCAAGGACATGGCCCGCCAACCCGACCAAAGGGGGAGCGCCGACGGCAGCAGGGAATAAAATAACTTATCAAGCTTTTATTTATAATTTAATTCAAAATATAATTATCAGTAGTACAGATTGAACCTCTCTTCACCCCCCAGCCCCACCCCCACAAGCGACTTGAATACCCACCCTCAAGGCCACTTAGGCAATCAGTGCCTTCAGAATCGGACCGAGGAAAGAGTCTCCATTTTCAGGAGAGCAGAGAATATTGGTGAGTACGAAAAAAAATGATCTGCGCATGCACCATCCGGTGGCCAGGAATGTGCCGGATGAGGGGCGGTGCCGGTTAAGAGAGTCCCGGATAAGAGAGGTTCAACCTGTACTAAATAATAAAACTGGAACTCCAACGCATTGCGTCATGGAAATGGCAGGATGCAGGCTAATTTTCATAATGTCCGTCAACATGAGGGTGTCCTTGTAACGCTTCCGCTGCCCACCTTTGGCTCGTTGGCCATGAAGCAGTTCCGAGTAGAGCACTTGCTTTGGGAGTCTGGTATGCGAACTATGTGGCCTACCCATCGGAGCTGATCAAGTGTGGTCAGTGCTTCAATGCTGGGGATGTTGGCCTGGTCGAGAACACTAACGTTGGTGCATCTGTCCTCTCAGGGGATTTGCAGGATCTTACGGAGACATCGTTGGTGGTACTTCTCCAGCGACTTGAGGTATCTACTGTGCTGAACTCCAAGTCATATTGTCAACGTATTTACTGAGGCATACGAAAGCATGGGCCTTACGCTAAACATCTGTAAGACAAAGGTCCTCCACCAGCCTGTCCCCTCCACTCAGCACTGCCCCCCAGTCATCAAGATCCACGGCGCAGCCCTGGACAACATAGAAGATTTCCTATATCTCGGGAGCCTCTTATCAACAAGAGCAGACATCGATGACGAGATTCAACACTGCCTCCAGTGCGCAGGTGCACCTTTGGCTACCTGAGGAAAAGAGTGTTCGAAGACCAGGCCCTCAAATCTGCCACCAAGCTCATGGTCTACAGGGCTGTAGTAATACCCACCCTCCTGTATGGCTCAGGGACATGGACCATGAACAGTAAATGAACATTAAAGATCCCATGGCAACATTTGAAGATGAGAAGGGAGCTCTCCCAATGTCCTGCAAACATTCCTGCAATTCACAGTAAGAATTGGGCCACCAACACTCTGGGATTGTTCTGGTGTTTCCAGGAATTAAAGACTCATCTCCTGGACACTGTTGCAAGCAAACCCAGGAGAAAAATCACAGCACACATTACATACAAAAGCATCATGCCACTTCCATGTAGTGTCAGCTGTAGCTCAGTGGGTAGCACACTCACCTAAGTCAGAAGGTTGTGGGTTCAAGTCACACTCCAGAAACTTGAGCACAAAAATCTAGTCTGACAGTCCAGTACAATGCTGAGAGAGCCTTGTACTGTCAGAGAGGTGCCGTTTTTCGATGAGACATTAAACCGAGGCACCGTCTGCTCTCTCAAGTAAAAGATCCCAATGCACTATTTCGAAGAGCAGGGGAGTTATTGCCAATGTCTTGGCCAATATTTATCAACCAACATAACAAAAACAGTTTATCTGGTCATTATCACATTGCTGTTTGTGGGAGCTTGCTGTGCGCAAATTAGCTGCCACATTTCCGACATTACAACAGTGACTACACTCCAAAAGTACTTCATTGACTATAAAGTGCCTTGAGACGTCTGGTGGTCATGAAAGGCGCTATATAAATACAAGTCTTTCTTTGATGCCATCGTGCCCAAAATGATGCACAATTCACTTCTTCCTCCTAAAGTCTGCCAAACGCTGCTTTCGTGAAGACAAACATTCCTTTAAAAAAATGTTATCCTCTTGTTATCGTGAAAGATATTATGAATAAACAAATGGGTGAAGGATTGGGGAATGCATCGTGACAATCAACTGCCCAATGATGACATGAGGTCACAGGTCGCAACGGTTGGTTTGAGAGAAAAAATATTTTTAATAATAAAACTAAACAATGTGGAAACCATGCTGAAGAAGTTAATGACTGCAACTGAAGGATTCCTCGCTAATATGAGAGCACTCCAGGTAGCCAGTATGATGTAATTACAGCAATATTACAGAGCAGTTTTGAGGGCCTGGTCTTCAAACACTCTTTTCTTCAGGTGGCCGAAGGCTGTACTGGTGCACTGGAGGCGGTGTTGAATCTCGTCGTCAATGCCTGCTTTTGTTGATAGGAGGCTCCCGAGATAAGGGAAGTAAAGTATAACATCCCCACTGACACCTGGGAGTCCCTGGCCAAAGACCGCCCTAAGTGGAGGAAGTGCATCCGGGAGGGCACTGAGCATCTCGAGTCTCGTCGTCGAGAGCATGCAGAAATCAAGTGTGGGCAGCGGAAAGAGTGTGCGGCAATCCAGTCCCACCCACCCCTTCCCTCGACGACTGTTTGTCCCACCTGTGACAGAGACTGTGGTTCTCATATTGGACTGTACAGCCACTTAAGAACACATGCTAAGAGTGGATGCAAGTCTTCCTCGATTTCGAGGGACCGCCTATGATGATGATTACAGAGCAGGTTGATCTGGGAAGTAAGCTCCAATAAGAACTCCCCAATGAGACAATACTGGTCCGTTAAAGAAATCTATTTTAATGTATTTACAGATTCCAGCAGGACCACAAAGTATTTAGATAAACTTTGTCCCAGCTTTCAATATTGATTTTTGTACGTATTAACAACAGAAATGGTTCGCAGGGCAACAGAAGTCAACATTTTCATTGTAAATTAAATTATTCTTTTGCCACACAGGCTTCTTTCAAAAACCACATGTGCAGTTTATTTCCATTAACTGAATGAGTCCCATTTTAGCAAGGGGTTGAAAGGACTTCCTGTTACAAAATCCCCTCTTGGCCTGCGTCAATTAATATTTGAAAACACGTATGCACATGTCAGCTTAAATGCGTGTGATTGAGAGCAGCAGTACCAGAACTGTTAAACTGGTGCCATTGAAAATTCCCATTTTTTATGACAAGAATATAAAAGGAACTCTTTTGCTAAAGCTCTTTCCAAAGATATATGATAAAAATATGTGAACAATTGATCATCAAATAATACAGTACAGTGGAGGTTGTCTTAATCTGGATCTAACCCTGGTCATACTTGACCTGCTCAATGCTGATGGGACCAAGGAATGCAAAAATGTTCCACTTTTCATCGCTGACAACCCTCCCCTTTATCAGCAGTGATAAATTACCAGACACATTTCTCTTTCCTGAAACTTAATAAATGTGAGACTGTACCAAATATGTAGAAATGTGCTCAACCTTGACTGAGTAAATGTGCTGTAAATCTGACTAAAGGTGAAATCTTAGCAACAGTTGCTTACTTACCAAGAATTTACAGCTAACTGTAAACACATTAATAGAACAAGCACAATTATAATGGGCCAGGATTTCGGATGGACGCACAGGTGCAAGTAAACTTTGTGTATGGCACAGGTGCAAAGTGTGGCTTAGCGCCCAGCCCAAGTTGATCATTGCTTCTCTTGCAGTGCCAGTGCTTGTTGGGAGGGTGGGGACCATTTTCTGCACTCAAATTTGGATCTCTGAGGCGATGGGACTGAATAGTTCAGGCCACCACTCCCAGTGTTAAACCCCCATTTCATCCTTGCCGATATTTCTAAAAGCAAAGTTGACAGAAATTGGAGAGTGTCAGGGAGACGTCTAGCGGACATTAAGAATTTTAATCCAAGAATTTGCTCCCTGGTAGAGCGCAGTTTTCAGGATAATTTATATTGCCGATTGTAATTTATGCCTCTGTGAGTATGCTCACAGGTTTGTAGAGCTGTTGTATTGTGAGTGGCTTAGCCAGTCACGTGATGTTCACGAGACTCAATAAAACCCCAGTCAGTTGAGTCTAGGTCATCCACGATGAGGTATGCAGTTGTGAGCCTAGTGGATAAATTAGTAATGTGCAGTGTGATTGTTCAACCTTTGTTAATAAATGAACTAGTTCTTAATAGCAACGTGTTGCTATGAGTTCTTAAGTAAAGAATCCATGAAGCAAATACATTACAACTATGTCACAGAGCAAATGCTGAGATCAGGCCTTGTCCTTCCTTCCATATAATACTGGGAGTACCTCATCAAATGGGTGCCATTGGCTAGGATGGCACTTGTATCATATATTAATACTGTTGTTTTTCATAAGGTCTAGAACTTGGCAAAAGCAAATGCACCAACTTTCATCTAACATCAGCAGTTAAAACATATTAGAAACTCCTTTCTTGCTGTGGTTTTTGCCATGGTTTGTAGTGTCAGCTGTGGCTCAGTGGGTAGCACACTTGCCTCTGAGTCACAAGGTTGTGGGTTCTGTCATGTATGTAACCGTTATGTAACAATACTGCAATACTGTATATACGTAAGAAATGCACACCTTGACCACAGGGGGTGAACTTGTGGGAGACACTCCTCACCTGGTCATCCAGGTATATAAAGGGAGGTCCCACGCAGGGTCATCACTTCTTGCTCCTGTGAATAAAGGTTCAGGTCATGGAGTGACCTTGTCCATAGAATGTGCCTCGTGTGGATTTGTAGTATTGTGTAAGGACTTTACAGGTTCAAGTCCCACTTCAGAACTTGAGCACATAAAAAATCTAGGCTAACACTCCTCTGGCCCCCACAGTGCTGAGGGAGTGCTGCACTGTCGGAGGTGCCATCTTTCGGATGAGACGTTAAACTGAGTGCCTGCTCAGGTGGGTGTAAAATATCCTGTGGCACTATTTTGAAGAAGAGCAGGGGAGTTATCTCTGGTGTTCTCGCCAATATTTATCCCTCAATCAACATAACAAAAAAAACATTATCTGGTCATTATCACATTGCTGTTTGTCGAGGCAGCACGGGCCAGCCCAGACTCCAATATGTGTGTGAGCACTAGGTCTGTGCAGCAGAGCAGGTCTCCAGTCATCTTGGATAACCCTTGCCACTGAACCAAGACCTAGCTCTGTCAAGCCCATGTGGTGGCTGGTGTGTAACGGCCACCATACATTAAAAAAAAATCCACGCACGGGCATCTTCCACCCTTCAGGATATAGTTCGGGACCAGGAATATCAGGTCCCTCATTGAAACACCTGTGAACTCATCCTTTTTTGGCATGGAAGCAAGTCATCCTCGTTTTGAGAGAAGGCCTATGATGATGTTTGTCGGAGTTGCTGTATGCAATTTGGCCACCACGTTTGCCACATTACACCAGTGACTGCACTCCAAAAGTACTTCATTGGCTGTAAAGAGCTTTGAGACGTCCGGTGGTCGTGAAAGGCGCTGTATTTTTAAAAAAATGCAAGTCAAATCTTAGGATCCTATGATGATAGTGAGCAAATGTAATTGACTTTATTGTATCATTGCTTTAACACATGTAAAAGCAGGCTGTCTGACAAATCTCTCACTTTTCATTTCCACCAAGTTCATAGGATGTTGCCTTCTTTACCCTGTCCTCTTCCTCCTGTGATAGTGCTGGGACACAGTACAATTCGACTGAATCGGTTACCTGGGACCAGAAGCTGCTCAGTGCCTAAAGGGTCAAACGTCATTATCATTTCAGCCTGTTTAACAACTGACGTCCTCACAAAGCAGAAATGGCTCTCAATAAATTCTCGCTGTGTTTCTGTGCTGATTTGATTTAGATGCCTGTAGGGACACACCATTTGGTGGTGCACGAATAGAGACAGTAGGTACTGCTGGGAGGAGGAGGGGTGGGGGGGAGGTTAGATAGGAGAGGGGGGGTGGGTGGAGAGAGTCATGTGCCAGAAGTGTTATTGTGTCAGTTTGATTTATTAAGTGAGCTTCATTTCCCCGAATGTTCAGAGATATTTATTTCCCCAAAGGCTTCACAAAGATATGAACAGACCTGCATCCACAGATGTCATCATTGCTCATTTTACAGAGTCAGGAAATTTTTCCCGACTGCAATTTGTCCATCTAAAATTGCTGCAACAGAATAATGTCACTACACTTCCCGCTACACCCTCTTGCCATAAAAATTACTGCTCCCAAACCCTTGGCATCTTAACGCAGCGACGTTTTATTTTTAAATTGCTTCTTCCCTTAGACATAACAAATTAATTTCGGGAAAAATCCCTGCCAGTTGCACAGTGCATTTTTTTTTAAAGCACATGAGGCATCTTATTTTGTGACCACTGCTACATCATGGCGGTCCAGTGCCCCAGTCATGTGACCCTGAATATCTGCTCGGTCAGAAACTTTGGTCCAATCTTTAATGAAGGCAGACAAAGAGGCTCATGTTTATAGAAGGGCCAGAATCTCAAATGAAACTCTGCTGCTCCAGCCTTTGGAGCTTAAGGTAAAAGATCTGCTGCTATTGCGAGGTTTGTATTTCAGGTTTCGCTTCTGCTGATTGTTTTTGCACTGTTAATTGATCTTTTTACTCCCAGAAAAGCCTTCAAGGAAACCGACGCACTAGTCTACTGAAAGACTTTCTGTTAATTCTTCTGTCCTGTGAAGACACAGTCTTGCAGGCTGGTCTGTCAAACATATCAGACATGAAGCCAAACAGACCCTGTAAGATGGCATTGCTATCTGACACATTGCTACCCAAATTTAAACTCTATTGCAACTGTACCACATGCAAGACATCTGGAATAGAGAACTGAAAAAAGCAATAAACCAGTTGTTTAAATCTCCTTAGCAACGTCTGTCCTGTTTAACTTTCTGTCATTTCCAGGAAAAAATAATCAAGTAAAAATACTTCAAACAATGTACCTTTAGCCCTTTCTCACTATATTCAAATCTGCTGTCCCAGAGTGTACACTGGGAGGTATGTCAGATCTGTGAGCTAAAGTCATCCTCACAGCTTTGGACCTGTTCCCTCAATCACTGATATGTACCCATTTCCTGGACATTGCTTTTTAATTCATATGAATAATGCACCATTTCTGTCCTACAACTTAATGTTTCCTATGCAGTAATTTATTTTTTCTGCTGCCTTTTTTCTGTCTTTGCCTTTTCTTTCTGATTTCTGTTTAACAGCTCAGCTAGAAAGCGCAGAGGTGTTGCTGGAATTTAAAGAAAGACTTGCATTTATATAGCGCCTTTCACGACCACCGGATGTCCCAAATTTATTTACAGCCAATGAAGTACTTTTTGTTTCGAAGTGTTGTCACTGTTGTAATGTAGGAAACACAACACCAATTTGCGCGCAGCAAGCTCCCAAAAACAGCAATGTGATAATGACCAGAAAATCTGCTTTTGTTATGTTGATTAAGGGATTTTGGTAGATATTGGTCAGCACACCGGGGCTAACTCCCTGCTCTTCTTCGAAATAATACCATGGGATCTTTAATATCCACCTGAGAGGGCAGATGGAGCCTCGGTTTAATGCTGCATTCAAAAGACGGCACCTCCAACAGTGCAGCACTCTCTCAGTACTGCTCTAGAGTGGGATTTGAACCTTCAACCTTCTGACTCCAAGATGAGTGTGCTTCCCACAGCCATTGGCTGACACACAAATATTTAGTAAAATATTTGCAGCCCTTTGGGCTGAATGTGTTTTTTTCCATATTGTGGTCCAATCTAAAAAAAAATGTAATTCATTAAAACATTTCATTATAAATGAAGCTAATTATTTTTAATAATACATAAACAAGTGAGAATGGTGCCAAATATAATCTAGTGGTCTCTTTCCTTGAGCAGCTGTGGCTCGGTGGGTAGCACTCTCACCTCTGAGTCAGACTGAGAGAATGTTGCAGTGTAAGAGGTGCCATCTTTCGAATGAGGCTCCATCTGCCTTCTCAGGTGGACGTAAAAGATCCCATGGCACTATTTTGAAGAAGAGCAGGGGGTGTTCATCGTGGTGTCCTGGCCAATATTTATCCCTCACTCAACAGCAATAAAACAGATTAACTGGTCATTATCACGTTGCTGTTTGTGGGAGCTTGCTGTACGCAAATTGGCTGCTGCGTTTGCTACATTACAGCAGTAACTATACTCCAAAAGTACTTCATTGGCTGTAAAGTGCTTTGAGACGTTCTGAGGTCGTGAAAGGCGCAATATAAATGCAAGTCTTTCTTTTTCTGAATGAGGAAGAAGTCGTCCATCTAACACTGTCACCTGGCCGAGATGTGTGAGTGAACTGGCCAACACTGCAGAAAACATTTCTTGTGGCGCAAGAACTAAGTACGTGCTCAGCTCTGCACAATCTGTCCTCAGAACAATGGCGGAAGCAGAACTATGCACTGGGGGCACATTCAGAATGTGTGAGGAAAATATATTTATTTATTTCAATTGGCTCAAATTATTTTACTTACTGTTAAGCATAGCCTTGGCAGGCTTGGGAATTGTGGAGAGGAGCAGAACATGGATACAGTCCCTTTGTAAGGTGACTTCCTTTGAAGCAGAAAACTGTACCACCAGGCAAGTTTTAAGCTCATCCCACCACTTTTCAAGCTGCTAATTCGATATAAATCAACACTTTGGAGTGGATAACATTCCTGCCCCGTGTGCAATGCTCCATACACAATAATTCTCTGGCCTTTCGAACATTCTCCCCTTCGGGGCAAACAGCGGTAATGAATACCTAGTCGTAAAGAATTACAGAGCGCTTTGTCTCAATTTGCATTGAAACTTCCAAGGTTTTTTGGATCCAGAAAACCTGTAAACAAAACACAGGGAGCAGATAGAATTTTAAATGGCACAATGCAATTAGGCAGAATTCAATCTGAGCTCACTCCATCCATCTGTCAGTATGAACAAAACCTGAAGCACTCCATTATTACCCAATACCCCCTCTTGTTAATTCCCTTGCAGAAAGCTTTAACCGTCTCAGAACTGCACAAATTAAGCAGCTACAGTGTTCAATGAGCAAGGGTAGATCCTCCCTAAGTATCACCAGATGGTGGAAATCAGTCCTAATCAAGTGGCCAAACCATTTCTATCTGATTAGAGAGCTTTTTAATCCCCTCGCACTGTCTGTTGTTTAAAGTAAATATATTCTGCCTTCTTTTTTTCTCTCCTCCTCGCACAAAATTCAAAATAACTTGTTCTTTCAGTTGTAAATAAGGAAGCGTTTAGTTCATTTTCTATTTTTAAACCATTTCCTTTCAAACTATTTTGACAACCCAGATGTCCAGCTTTGCCACAAATAAGCAGGGTCACATGCGTCACCGACATCTCAATGCGGCTGATTAAAGTGTTGGTGTATGTAAGGCTAATTATTAATTTATGGGAATGGATGTCGAAGCTATTGCAGTAATGCAGGGCTTCGCAGTGAGATGTTTCGTGACAGTGCGGGGTTAGGTTCCACTGTGGGTGCCGTGTCATAATGCGGACCGCTGTACTCGAAACGACACTGCACTGCAATAGGCGCAAGCTTTGAACATAAAGGACGGTTCCTTGATCTTTTGGCTTGTTGCGATTCCACGAAATGCTCCACTGTATTATTAAAGATGAAACCTCCTCACAATACTTCATTTACTTTTCCCTCCCCCTCAGCAGTGCTCAGGCCTGCATTGCATGTCTTTACTTTGAAAAGCAAATTAGTTTGATTGCAACATGCTAATGCTTATAGACCCATAAATAAAGATGAGCACTGATTTCAGCAGTACAACTGTCATCTCGACTGGATATAATTAAAATACGTTGAACTTTATGACAGTTAAAGCAAAAGTGAATATTGAGGAGGTTTGATTTATATTTCTTTTGAGCTCGTGGCCAACATAAATCTACTGCCACTTTAACAGTTATCCCAGGCTGTTGCTTTAACAGTCATAGAAAGAAATGTGTGAGCTTTTAAAAGACTTAACGGGGTGCAAATATTATAAGAAAGAAAGACTTGCATTTCTTGAATCAGAAGGTTGTGGGTTCAAGTCCCACTCCAGGGAATTGAGCACAAAAATCTAGGTTGACACTCCAGTGCAGTGCTGAGGGAACGCTGCACTGTCGGAGATGCCATCTTTCCGATGAGATGTTAAACCGAGGCCCCATCTGCCCCCTCAGGTGGATGTAAAAGATCCCAAGGCACTACTTTGAAGAAGAGCACGGGAGTTATCCCCGGTATCCTGGCCAGTATTTATCCCTCAATCAACATAACAAAAACAGATGAAATGGTTATTATCAAATTGCTGTTTGTGGGAGTTTGCTGTGTGCAAACTGGCTGCTGCGTTTCCCACATTACAACAGTGACTACACTCCAAAAGTATTTAATTGGCTGTAAAGCACTTTGAGATGTCATGAAAGGCGCTATATAAATGCAACCGACAGACGGCACGGTACCTCTGACAGTGCAGCACTCCCTCAGCACTGCACTGGAGTGTCAGCCTGGATTTTGTGCTCAAGTCTCTGAAGTGGGACTTGAACCCACAACCTTCTGACTCAGAACTGATTCATTCAGTTATGGAAATGTAGAAGTAAAAAGGCCTGCAGCACTTTCCACTGTAGCTTTTCTTGCCTCAAACAAGAGTACTGAAATGCCTTTAAATCTAGGTCGTCCTTAATCTCTTCAACGCGATCAGTCAGTAGGTTTCAGCAGGCACCTGGCCTGCTCCAGGTAAGTACTGTTCTAACTCTAACTATAAAACCAGAGACTTAAGATGATTGATTCTCAACCAAGATTTTTGAAAATAGAATTGAATCTGTGTTTGGTCATTCAGAATTTTTTTTTTTTAATCCCATAAGAAATACAAACACCATTTTTTCAGGTGAAAATTCTCTGATGTCACCAGAGTCTAAACCATTTCTTTCATTTATATTTTGGAATTGGATGTTGCTGCTGAATGTTGAAGAGGGGGGAAAAACCTCAAAAGAGACCAGAAGAACAACCATGTTGATGAGGCAAAGAAAGTCACACAGAAGGTAAATCCAGAAAGAGCAGGACATCATGCACAGGCCTGGCTGGGCTGACTGTCTGTTTGCTTCTTTAATAAACCTGCTCTTTGCATTGCCTGGGGTCACGGAGGGTAAGAACAGGTCAAGTTACACCTCCCTTTAATGTAGGTCAATCCAAATTTGTTTTCACAGCGAGAGAGAGAAATGGAAACAGGACACCACTACTAAATGTCCGTGCCCATCAGCTCTTCAAGGACATCACAGATGATAATACAATCTTATGAATATCATGAGCTGGAAACCAGTAACCTCACCTTGATCTAAACAATGGGGGTGGGTGAATCTAAATGTAACAAATGTGTGATTATAGTCCTTGACATTTTCAGTTCTGTGTCTTGCCATTAAAAGATCACTACCTCTATTGAAAAAAGGTCTGTCAACCCTTTTTGGTAGAGCAGGGATCGAGAAGCAAGAGTGATAACATTGACATCTTGTGCAAGTCAAATGATGTTGGGCATAGACAATTAAAAAATCAAAGGATTCCTTCTTATTTTTGGGAGGCCTATGCAGGAACATTAGACATTTTAGGAACAAGGGTATATGGACCAAAAAGCCAGTCCTTTTTTGATAGGTCTCGACCCTAGCGACCAACCTTCACATGCTATTCTTCAATCTCTTCTATCATTTAATATGTCCATGTTCAGTGATCACACCTATAACTTATTCCACATGTGAACAAGTTCTGCCTAATGTCACAGGACTTCCCGTCTTATTCCTAACTTCCTAGTTTTTTTTAAACTTATGTCTCGTGGTATTTGAATTCTTCACTGCAGTGTATAGTTTGCTTGGACTAACATCCACAATCCTTTCCGTGAGCTTGAAAATGTTGATTGAGCATTTTGAAGTCACTCAACATATTTCACCTTTCCTCAAAAGGAAAAGCCTAATATCTAGAATTATCTTTATTGCTTGCCTATGTACCTTCTCAAAGGTGAGGGATATATAGCAAAATGGTGTAATAGTTACATAAATGAAAGTTTTCTCTACAATCAGTTTAGAAATGATGTGGTACGGTTTGCTTGGACATGTGCAGATTTCAGAGGAGTAGTACATTCGAGGATATGTAGGTATCAGAATGTTTAACTATCTCCTCCCTATTTCTGTAATCTCCTCCAGCCCTACAACCCTCTGAGATCTCAGCATTCCTCCAATTCTGGCCTCTTGAGCATCTCCGATTTTCATCGCTCCACCACTGGAGGCCGTGCCTTCAGCTGCCAAGGCCTTAAGCTCTGGAATTCCCTCCCTAAACCTCTCCGCCTCTCTACCACTCTTTCCTCCTTTAAGACACTCTTTAAAACCTACCTCTTTGTCCAAGTTTTTGGTCACCTGCCCTAATATCTCCTTTCGTGGCTCAGTGTCAAATTTTATTTGATAACGTTTCTGTGAAGCGCCTTGGGATGTTTTACTACATAAACATATAAATACAAGTTGCTGTTGTTATTGTTGTTAACAAGAGATCAATATAACGAAGAACACTGGCTCATTGGTACTGTATTTCATGAGTGAAAGATATAGTGAGGAGTAAATTATGTGAATCCACCTCCCTCATCAATGATGAGGCTGCAATTGGCCAACCAATATCTTATTATAAAGCATTCAAAGTCATTTTATCGCCACTGATCTTGATATAATGGAGGGACAAAACTGATAAGATCGCATTTACTATACTGTATGATTATCTGAGCCTTTCGCTGCATGATTTTTTTGTACTGCTAGTCAACGTAATATCAAAGGGAGAGTCTTTGTGATTTTCTTTTGGAATGGGGGAGGAATCAAAAGTATTGTGCATCATTGTCATCTCAATGTTGTCAAGTAAAAGTCATCATTGTGTCACATACATCACTGTGTCGTGCATTTGCAACCACATGGAAAACTTTAGCTAAATGTATTTCTTTGAGCAGGTAATGATCCTTTAAAAATTTCATAAAGTTTATACATTTCTTAAATGGAAATTAAAATGCTCCTCTTATCTAACAAGGATATTACCGCACGTTTTGTAGAATGCAAATAGCACTTTACCCACATTATGCATTCAGGTCCAGCAAACACTGATTAAAAAGTAGGTGTCCGCTAGGATATGTGACTAAATTACTAACCTGTCTCTTTTTATTTTATATAACAGAAGTGCCTGTGCTGCTGTTTAGAAATTTATCATGTGGTGCACAGTTGTATTCGCATTGCACCCATCAAAAGGAAGAGATAGAAAGAAAATCTGCTTATCCATGAAGTACTTTTTATCTGATACTGGCCACACAAGCAGGGCTATTTTGGGACTAATTGTCAATCTCATTATTACCTGTTAAAGGGGAAGTACAGCCTACCAAATTGTGCCATAATCCTAAATATTATTGAAAGAGATACCTGCACATTTGTAGTGCCTCTCCGTCACCTCTTGTCACCCTGCTTAATATTTTGAAAGTACTAGCTAAAGGTAGCCTGGAAGCAGACATTTCGTGTAGCTGCCTTGGGACGTTTTATTATGTTAAAGGCGCTATATAAATACAAGTTGTTCTAGCTGCTGAAACATTTTAAAGTCCTGCTTTATTGACGCCATGAATGAGAGTGCTACCCATGATCCACTGATCCGTTCATGATGTCACTAGAGTTGAGCATCTATGTATTTCTATGTGACTTCATAAAGATACAATGAGGCAACAGGCCATTCAGCCCAACCAGTCCACATTGGCATTCATCCTGCACGCACCTGGTTCTAACCATACTCACATGCCCTGTGGCCATATCCTTCCATCTCCTTTCCTTCTTCTGCCGAGCCAATCTAATCTTGAATGGTGACATTGAAGCAGAAACAGCCACTAACTCTGGAAATGAATTCCAGACATTTTAGAACAACAACAACTTGTATTTATATAGCGCCTTTAACATGGTGAAACGTCCCAAGGCGCTTCACAGGAGTATTGTGAGACAAAAAAATTGACAATCTGTCCCTCGCAACTATCTGTTTAAAGATGATTCTCCTGCTCAGTTCTTAATCCCTTCCAATTAATCTTGTATCTATGGGGAGAAATTTAACTTTTAAAAATTTGAAAAATTAGTGCCAGGCGTTAATGTTTTCAAACTTTAAAACAATTTGGCGGTTGCGCTCCAGAAGCTTGCACTAAATCCTGGAGCACAATGGGCAGCAGGTGGGGTGGTGAATGGAGTAGGGCTGCACACTGGGCCGTGCAGCACTGCCGCGTGGAGAGGGCCTTTCCCTCCCTTAAAGGGAAGGGCCATCGCTGCAGGCTCGGCAAAGAAAAAAAAACTTACCTTCTCAACGACGGCAGCCGAGATCCCATCCGATACGCCCGCCACTCAAGCAGATCGCGGGCAGGAACGATTTTTTTTACTTACCTCGGCCACCTCGCCTTTAAGTATCGCCCCCGAAATGCCTGGTCTCCCGATGGATGCCTTCTGCAGCTGCCGCTATTTTCGCCCTGCGATGCTGCAGGGGGTGGAACGTAAGTTCGGGTCCGGGATGCCACTGGCGCAATGCGGACGCCAATAATGTCACGATCTCCAAGCGAAGGAGATCAGGGCGCAACGCTGTACTGTCGTCGCAAAACACCCGCCGAATATAGAAGGAGTCCATGTTATCGCCGCTCCCGATCGCAACCCGGTTAGTGCCCCGTTAACGCCCCCCCAGAGGCGATAACGGAAGGTGCTAATTAGACCAATTTCGAGGCCTATGTCCCCTCATTCCAAACCCATTCCACTACTGCAACCACTGCCTGTTTCCATCTACCCTGTCCCATACTTCGATAATTACATTTTCTTAAATGTTTAAAAATGCTGCACCATTGAATGATGTATAAAATATGTACACATATTAAAAAAAAAGATAATCATTTCACTCTCGAGCTTCAATACTGTCAATCACATTGACATCAAACTCACAGAGCTACTCCCTGGGTCTGATTTTAAAAAAACACAGAACCGACACTCAGATCCACTTCACTGTGCTTTCATTCTGCTCGTAAACAAATATGTCACGGTATGAAAATCTAAATAGTTTAAAATTTAAACATATTCAAAATGTTCTTTGGTAATTAGCCAACCTAGCTGGTGAACTTTGAAAACAAAAACAAGTATTTACCTACATCCTGGTTTGATTACACAAAGGCATTATTGAATGAAAGTTTATATATGCGAGCTACCTCACACTGAGCACATTTCATATCGCCCTATAATGAATGCAGAGTTAGCTTTGAACTGAAGTAATGAGTATGATTCCTTTTTAAGTAAATAAAGTTAAGTCGCATTAGTAAAACTTTTTTACAGTTCTGTACAACTTCTTTCTTTAGAACTGATGACATAGAATTGCATAGAATTTACAGCACAGAAACAGGCCATTCAGCCCAACAGATCTATGCTGGTGTTTATGCTCCACACGAGACACCCCCCACCCTACTGCATCTAACCCCATCAGCATGGCCTTCTATTCCTTTCTCTCTCATGTACTTATCTAGCTTCCCATTAAAGCATCTGCGCTATTCGCTTCAACTATTCCTTGTAGGACTGAGATGAGGAAACACTTCTTCACTCAAAGGGTTGTGAATCTTTGGAATTCTCTACCCCCCAGAGAGCTATGGCTGCTCAGTTGTTGAGTACATTCAAGGCTGAAAACAAAAGATTTTGGATACTAAGGGAATCAAGAGATATGGGGATCGGGCGGGATTGCGGAGTTGAGGTAGAAGATCAGTCATGATCTTATTAAATGGGGGAAATGTTTTGGGCCGTAATTAGTGACCCGCAAACAATGTTGCATTCGTAGAAAGTGTACATCTCAAAGCTGCACGCTCCTGCGATTTAAGGCTCATTAATTACATGCAATCTTTCCCATTTTTTTTACGAGGAATTTTATCCCATCAAGACATCTTCTGCTTGGAATAATCACATATCACAAGAGAGTTTAGAAGAATGAGAGGAGATCTTATTGAAATGTATAAGATTCTGAGGGGGCTTGACAGGGTAGATGCAGAGAGGATGTTTCCACTCGTGGGGGAATCTGGAACGAGGGGGCATAGTTTCACAATAAGGGGTCGCCCATTTAAAATAGAAATAAGGAGGAATTTCTTCTCTCAGAGAGTTGTGAATCTTTGGAATTCTCTACCCCAGAGAGCTGTGGAGGCTGGGTCATTGAATATATTTAAGGTGGAGATGGACAGATTTTTGATCGATAATGGAGTCTAGGATTATGTGGAGCAGGCAGGGAAGTGGAGTTGAGGCCAAGATCAGATCAGATGAATGGTGGAGCAGGCTCGAGGGGACAAATGGTCTACTCCTGCTCCTATTTCTTATGTTCTTATGCAACAAATCTATATTATTTTTAAAGGTGATTTTGTAAACAAAAGCAAGCTAGAGCTGGAGTTTTCGCTAGGCAGTGCACAATTGTCCAAACCAGTGCAAAAGATCAGGGAATTTCAAGTGTGAATTATGTCTAATGCAAACTGAGTTTCTACCATCTTTTGCACACGTTTAAAAAACATCTTGTTGGAAGTCAGCCCAGCATCAAAACTGGCCACACCTCCAGATCGAATTAATCACCATGGCGAGTGTCCACTAATAGCGCCCGTTTGCGGGCCTTCTACGAGGCTCTTAAAATTAAACTGTGCTTCTTTTTATACGCAAGACACTGATAGGCACGTTTTTAAAATAATAAAATAAATTACTAGTTACTGACTACTCTACAGCAACGTAACTAGCAAATGGTTCAGTATAGATTTGTTAAAAACTCATTTTCAGCTATTTAAAATCAGGTTCCTCACAGGAGGTGGACTGGACACACTGATTAAAATGCTTATTTTTGGTGATAAACCCATTTTCAGCTGTATTAATCAAATTGGTTACCACTCTTAAATACATCCAGCAATATTTTTTAATGCAAAAATGATTGCATTTTAAAACATTACTGGAATGCGCTGGTTCATGGAGGATTTTACTTTCGGTGATATGCAAATTAGTTTGAACGGAATGTTGAACAAAATTTCAATTCGGAAAACGAGCGCAATTTTGAGAGCAATTTGCAGAAACTCTTGGCCATATATATCTTATTAAGATTTTTTAAACAGTCACTGAGAGAAATTATTTTTCTGCTGTCAGAAACAGAACAGTACACTGTAAGCTATCCAGCGGACAACAAGCCAAGGTAGCTTCCTGTCAGAGACTTTTGACTAACATCAGTTTAATTAGCCTAATCTCCTTTTATTTAGCCTCCCTTCACAAAGTGACATCTCCGAATCTCCATAGAGAATCAGAAGGCCAGTCAAGCAGCAAAAGCTCTTGTCAAATGAGACACTGGATGGACATCTTCAGAGAGGAGTCTGGACAAAGCCAGATCAGCACTTAGCAAATCTGTCCATATCATGCTTATCACTGCACGGTTTCTAAATTACTACAAGAAGCCATAACAATCCATATAAATCTCTAAGCTGAATCTTGTTGGACCCTCAGGTGCCCAGCAGACTAAGACCAAATGATGTAGGGCCGCATTTGCACGAGCTCCTGTTATCATTTGCTCGTCGTCATCATTCACTCAGTTTTGCAATTGTGAGGGAAGTCTTGAATCAAAAGTTGTTAAGTAATTTACTGAAATCCTACTTTTGTGTTGGTGTGCAGACCAAAAACGTTACTTCAAAAAAAGTAAAATATATATCGGGGTTATATACCTTACACGAGACGGAAAATCCATGCCCTCAGTGGCTGCAACACACTCTGACCCTACCACTCACCGCACCTCATGTAGGGCGCAGCAATAAACTATGGCATATTGAAAAGCAATATTCTAGTCTTAGTGACCTTTTAATTGAAGCATAGCTTTAGTGGAAAGCAAGAGCCAAGACTTGACAATGCATACTCCGCAACAAAAGTATCCGCGCAATAATTTAATCAGAAAGAAACATGGATGCTTCAGTGAACTTTCTAACTGTAATCCATCAATACTGATCATCAATAAGAAAAGAGAACCAAACAGTGGTATCTATCATCTATTTAATTATTTAAAAAAGAAGCAAAGCATGCTGGAAATCTGAAATAAACACAGAAAATGCTGGAATATATTCAGCAGGTCAGGCGGTATCTGTGGGGAGGGAAACGGAGGTAACATTTCAGGTCTGTGACCTTTCATCAGAGATGAGTTCTGATGGAAAGTCATTGAACTGAAACATTAAAAGAAAGACTTTCATTTCTATAGTACCTTTCATGACCATCGGACATCACAAAGTGCTTTACAGCCAATAAAGTGCTTTTTGAAGTATAATCACAGTTGTAATGTAGGAAACATGGCAGCCAATTTGCACTCAGCAAACTCCTACAAACAGCAATGTGATAATGACCAGATAATCTGTTTTCTTTTAGTGATGTTGAGGGATAACTCCCCTGCTCTCTTTCGAAGTAGTGCCATGGGATCTTTTACGTCTAGCAGAGAGAGCAGGCGGAGCCTCGGTTTAACATTTCATCCAAAAGACAGTATCTCCGACAGTGCAACACTCCCTCAGTACTGCACTGGCGTGTCAGCCTAGATTTTTGTGCTCAAATCTCTGGAGTGGGAAATGAACCCACAACCTTCTGGCTCAGAGGCGAGGGTACTAACCACAGTTATCCAGGTGTTCCCTGAATGGCATATTTTGTGAATTGCCTGAGAGCAATGGTAATTGGAGGAGAAAGAAGAGAAATAGCAGCAAGTTAATAAGAAATTAGCTTTTACAGTTTTTTAGCCTAAAATATATCAACATTTTTTCAGGCATTTCCTGCAAACTATCATTGAAATTTCCTTCTGCAAAATTCCAGATTAATAAAGTATTTGAAAATCAAATGTTACACCATGAACTTGCCTTTCATTTTAATAATCCTCAGAGAGTAATTTAATCAAAGAGTTAATGCAAAGGAGGCAGTATTTTGATATAACAATAAAATACATCACTTCAGGGCATTTAATTTTTAGAATATATACATACTTGTGTAAGCACGTTCCTTCGGTTGATTTTTATTTTTCGTCAATTTACGACAAGAGTCAATCAATGTACCTCTAATTTTTTGGGGGGTGCACGGTCCCTTTAAATTTGCTGCATGGCCGTGCGTATGTGGTATCCCTTCCAGCGACAACAACTTGTGAGCGGCCTGCGCAGGACCTTCTGATTAATGCATGGCTGCACCCTTTAGGGGGGACATCGGAGCCAATGTGCGCTGGCACCACTATTCAGAGACCACCGAGATTCTTAAAGTTCGGATGCGTAAAAATTTTAACAGGAATATCCCAGGAGCATCTCTTCTCTCCCCACCCACCCCCTAACCCCAAGCCCTCTCCCCCAACTAAGTTTGCTGATCCTTAATTACATTACTCCATTCTGAACAAGTTGTAGACTCCTGAACCTCAATTATATTCATTGGATTCTTTTATTATAAGTGATGAAAATCTGAGTTGGCGATTCTTGAACTCTTAAAAAATATATTAGCCAGTAGCTCTCATACACGAATAACAGGCACTTTGATTATAAATTGGAAGCATATGCTGATAGGGTGAGATGCACATGTGGAGTATAAGCCGGCATGGACCAGTTGGGCCAAATGGCTAGTTTCTGTGCTGTAAATTCGATGTCGTTCTATGTAATACCTACCTTCTTCAATAATTTGTTGTCACAAACACAATGCAAAGTGAAAGACCAGAAATTCCCACATGGTGAGGTGTTGTCACGAACTGTGTGTGAAATTTCCGAGTATATGCACAGATTCTTCCTTGGTGCACACTGATTTGTACACAATAAAATGGATTTCTGCCTTTTTTACTTCAGTTGAAATTCTTCCAGAACATCTTGACTCAAAGCCATGAATTGGAATATCCTAGGACAATGTGCGCAAAGAAGGAATTCATTTTTCATGTGCTGACAATCATACACACGCATATACACACATACATGAACACATACATACACACGAACGAACATATGAACACATGCACAATCACACATGTGCAAACACACTTACAAGCGCATGCACATGCACACACACAAACTCACATGCGTGCGCGCACACACACACACACACTCATGCACATCCGCAAACGCACATCCCTCCAATAGTTTCATCCAAAAGGTGATTGTGTAAAATATTGCACGAATAATTCTTTAACAAACCAATCAAGACCTTAAAGAATAGCTTTAAGACGTGCCCAGAGGCATGTACAATTTCTGAGGATGCTGCACAGATCTGATTTTTAATAACTATGAAATACCGTCTGTATAAGCTAACAAACAGGAATACAGCCTCTTCAATTACAGCTTGTCTGGGATATCTATTTGCAGGCTGTTCATCTGTTACCTGATGAGCTGCATTTGCCCTCTGAAATACAGCCCTGTGATTGAGACCCACGGTTTTAATGGCTCCTGCATCAGAATTTAATGGTTTGTTGCTAATAATCAAAGCGATGTTTACATCATTGTCCTTTGGTACAGATGGGTTTTCATTTTGTTTCTAAGAGGGCAGCATGGAGCATGCTGAAGTCACGGTGATAAATCAAAGCTTCTGAGTTCCTTCCTAAATCAGCAGCTCTAATCTTTGCCCGTTCCTCCAGGGCTCACCTTATGGAATGCACAGAGGATAGATGCAGGTCTGGAAAAACAGTGGGATACAGCTTTTTAGATCTCACAATCTGCGCTCCTCTAATTCTGACCTCTTGCGCATCTCTGATTTTCATCGCTCTACCACTGGCGGCAGTGCCTTCAGCAGCCTGGGCCCCAAGCTCTAGAATTCCCTCCCGGAACCTCTCTACCTCTCTTTCCTCCATTAAGACGCTCCTTAAAACCTACCTCTTTGACCAAGCTTTTGGTTACCTGTCCCTTATATGGCTCGGTGTCAAATTTTGTTTGGTAACGCTCCTGAAGGGGGACCAACTCAAAATATCAATAATCTGTTTACTCTATTTACCACTGCCCTGCTGCTTGTTTTCATTTGAGATTTTTCCAGTATTTGTTATTCTTTTTACATTTTATTTCAAGGTTTTGGAGTGTGTTGTTTGTTTACACTCTCAGCCAAGAACGTTGTGATGCCCTGGAGTTTAACCGACAGAGATGTATGGGGCAGGGAGGACGTTAAAGGCACTATATAAATACAAGTTGTTGTTGTTGTTGTAGGTGACTAAATCACAAATGGAATAAACTGGGCATTCCCTTGCTCTGTCATGTGGATGCTGTTTAAACCAGAGGTACAAATGGAGGCCTACAAACTACTACAAAATATATAAATCTATCTTGGCTTCTTTTTGATGTTCATTTTTTAGGAAAGCATAGAAAGATTTTTTCAGCACTGTATATTCGGGGACCTGTTATATAAAGGTGAACACCTGATTAACCTTAATCTCTTCAGCAGAAATGCTTTAAGAAGTGTTAATCCATTTTCTAACTGTAACTATGAAATACATCCCTAATTCCTGAATATTTCCTCACACAATTGGCTTCCATTTTTGTTATTTTTGGTAAAAAAAAATACGTAATTTCTCCTTCCTACCCCATACATCTCTGTCAGTTAAACTCCAGGGCATCACGATGTTCTTGGCTGAGAGTGTAAACAAGCAACACACTCCAAAACGTAGAAATAAAATGTAAAAATAATGACAAATACTGGAAAAATCTCAAATGAAAACAAGCAGCAGGGCAGTGGTAAAGAGAGTAAACAGAATATTGATGTTTTGAGTTGGTCTCCCTTCAGGGTACCCAATATATCAATAGCCAGTCCTTTTTCTTCACAGGTGCTGACTGACCTGCCATGTAATTCCTGTATTTTTTGCTCTTATTCCAAGATTTATATTAATGTTGCTTTGTCACTGAGAGAGGTACATGAGGAGTGTGAGTTGACTCTCTTTCCAATTTTCCTTCCTCTTGAGAGGAAGCTCTTGGCTAGCAAGGCCAGCATTTATTGCCCATCCCTAACTGCCCTTGGGAAGGTGGTGGTGAGCCACCATCTTGAACCACTGCAGTCCATCTGGTGAAGGTACTCTTTTGTAATGGTTTGGTACAGAGTGGGTCATTTCAGAGGGCAGTTAAGAGTCTGGAATCACATATAGGCCAAACCAGGTAAGGACAGCAGATTTCCTTCCCTAAAGGACATTAGTGAACCAGATGGGTTTTTATGACAATCTGGTAGTTTTATGGTCACCATTACTGATACTAGCGTTTTTATTCCAGATTTACTAAACTAACTGATTTAAAATTTCCCAGCTGCCATGAACTCATGTCTCCGGATCATTAGTCCAGACCTCTGGATTACTAGTCCAGTAACATAACCACTATGCTACTGTACCCCTGGATGGCAGATGTGTGTATGTGTGTGGAAGGGGAGGGGGGGATGGGCAGGTGTGGGGCGTGGGAAACTCACAGATATCAACCTATGTCAACAACAACAAATTGCATTGCTATAGTGCCCATAACATAGCAAAAGATCCCAAGGCACCTGAGAGGAGCGATTATCAAACAAATTTTGATACCAAGCCACATAAGGAGTTATTAGGACACGTGACCGATGTCTTGGTCAAAGAAGTAGGTTTTGAAGGTGGAAAGAGAGATAGAGTGGTGAAGAGGTTTAGGGAGGGAATTCCAAAGCATAGGGTCTCGGCAGCTGAATGCACGGCCGCCAATGGTGGAGTGAAGAAGATCGCGGATGCGCAAGTGTCCACAATGGGAGGAGTGCAGATATCTCGGAGGGTTGTAGGAGGTTACAGAGATGGGGAAGGGCGAAGCTATGGAGGGATTGGAAAGCAAGGATGAGAATTTTAAAATAGAGTTCTATGCCTCTGTGACATAGCCTGCACCAAGGTGCATCTCATTTCTTTCTACGTTGATTGTATATTTCCAGGACAGCAAGCAGCTTTGTTCCTCTGCTACTCTTTGGTGGGAGGTATGGCGCTGCAAGAGAGTATTGGTCCTGTTAACTCTTTCCGCTGCCCTTCCCTTGCCCCAACTTGAAGGGTCTTGCTGCCATTTCTAGCTAATTACCAACAATACTTGCCCAATGAGATCCCCACTCTTCCATTCCGAGCTGAATTCACATCTGTTGTATTCTGCTCCATAGCTTCTGCTAACTTGGGTTGCCAACTCTGGTTGAACGTATTCCTGGAGGTTTCATCACATGACGTCCACTCTTCCAGGCGCCCCGCTCCGCCCCAGGCAGGTGCCATTGACCGTCGAACCTCGCAGCGCCCCACCTAGCCACATCTAAATGGAAAGCAAACACACTCTTCTTTCCCCAACTGGGTGATTCTCGACTGTCAGTCAAACAGTCTCCCACCCTACTCCAATATTTTTTACAACTAACAAACGAAAGTGTTCAACAAAGAAAATGAAAAGAAAACACATGTTTTACTTGAGTTGCTTGCAGCAGTGTCCAGGAGATTAATCTTAATTCCTGGAGACTTCAAGACAATGCTGGAGGGTTGACAACCCAACTGCCAACAGCAAGCCGCAGGTAGAACAAGTCCCACTAAGTATTCTGTGCATTAACTACAAATCGAGCTACAAGCTTATTCCTTTGAAAAGTGAACAGCAGATTTATGCAGCACACTGTAGTATGAATGTACTTTGCTGTGAAACAACAGGACTCAAGTTCTTTCCTCCAAATTTCCAATCTTGATGGCATCACCATGAGGAGGACAGAGGGGAAAGAATGGGGAACAGTCAGTTCTAGGGACCTGTTAAGCATTGTCCACGAGCCAGTTCAGAGCGGCCTTGGGTCATAAACCAATGCATGTGGCAGAGAAAAAAAATAAAGCTGATGTTTACCCTCAAACAAAAATAAATAAGTCGATCCTGAATGGAGGTGGTTATTTGCATGAGATTCAATCTGTTGTTCATTTATTTAGTATCAATTTGATTTCAAATTGAATGCTTTTCGTTTACATTTGAACCGCTGTAATATTCATCAATTCGGCTGGTACAAATTTGCACACACGCAAACAATAAAAGGTTTATTTTGTGCCTGTTCAAAATGGTGTGTCATTTAATGTTAATGCCTGAATGCCACCAGTCAGACTTGTTTTCTTTGTGAACTGACGATTTCAGCTACAGCATAATTTCCATATGAATTCACGAGTGTTGCAATTGTCTTGCTGAGAAAAACAAAGAGCTTAATATCTGTCCCTGGACTCAGCTGCTGTGAGGTGATCTGTTGCTTCATACAGTAATCATATTCTGCAGTACCATGTCTGCGCATCAGCATTTTTAAGATCAATTCAAGCTCCGTGTAACAGATGGTTTCAAGTTTAGCCTTAGAGCAGATTGATCTAAATCCCTATCTGCCCTCGGTCCAACTCGGTGTGGATAAATCTAATTCAGATCAATTTAAATCAGTTTAAAATGATAGCCAGCGCTGAATTCATTTCATTTGTTCAGACGGTGTCACTTTGGGTTTTTCTTACTGTGCTGAGACACCATGTTGCTGGTGGTGACTAAGCTAAATAGTAGGTGAGAATTCTTATGAAGAAGTTATTATTATTTTTTAAAATGGGGTGTTGGTGAATCTTTGCAAATGAATAGCTTGTTCACCTCTCAACAGCATTTTCTCATCCAGAATATTCGCTCAACAACAATTCTCAATAATAATATGAACTTGGTCCTAGCAACAAATCTGCCCAACATCCTTTCATGGAACTTTGTGAGTCGACAAGTCTATCTCACAAGATCTACTTTGAAAAATGTGCAATGCTACAATGGACCCCTGATCTGCCACAGCACAATTTGTTTGTCCCACAGCAATCTCGTCTAATGGTGCCGTTACAGACAGTAAGCCTGCAAAAATTGGCTTATGAGATTTTTTTTTTGCGAGAGAGCAGGTCCTGTCCCCCTCAGAGTGTCGGATGCCCTAATGACAGCTTTCAACACGTGGGATGTTTTTTGTCATACCTTCCTAAATAACTTCCTCTATACTTCCAATCCTATGACAAAGCAGAAGGAAACTGGGGACCATAGGAAATTCCTGAATATGTAGTTCAAAAAAAGATTTTTATATTTACTACAGTGTGGACACACAAGTGCAGTCCTTAAGTATTCATAACTGTGAAAACAAATTCTCTCAAACAGCTACACACTTTCTGAATTTCTTACAAAGGATTACTGTTGATATAAAATGTTGCTCTAAATGACACCTACCTTTCGCTCCCTAGCGAATATTGAACAAATGTATCTGAAGAGCTTTATGTATTTTAGAGAAAGGTATTGAAATGATTTGTTTGGGGGTGGGGAATGAGAGTGTTACTATCGAGAAAGAAGCATTTTCTCTGCTCTCTGAATGGCTCAGTGAGTTTATCCAGCGAGTAGTTGAGCCATATATACTAGGAAGATCCCAGATTTGATCCTCGATTTGGCCAATCTCAGTCAGGACAACAGTAGGAATATTACAGTTGGCCACAGTGTGTTCTAATTAGGAAGGGGCCAATTAGCCAAGATTTTAACTCCTGACTGGTATCCAGTTGTTCCTGCTGGAAGCGTACATGGTACAGAAAATAATCAAAAAGGCTAATGGAATGCTGGCCTTTATATCTAGAGGACTAGAGACAAGGGAGTAGAACTTATGCTGAAGCTATACAAAACCCTGGTTAGACCACACCTGGAATACTGTGAGGAGTTCTGAGCATCACACCTTAGGAATGATATACTGGCCTTGGAAGGAGTGCAGTGTAGGTTTACCAGAATGATACCCGGACTCTAGGGGTTAAATTACGAGGAGAGACTACGTAAATTAGGATTGTATTCCATAGAATTTAGAAGGTTAAGGGTTGAACTGATTGAAGTTTTCAAAATATTAAGGGGAACAGATAGGGTAGATAGAGAGAAACTATTTCCTCTGGTTGGGGAGTCTAGAACCAGGGGCAAAGTCTAAAAATTAGAGTCAGACCTTTCAGGAGTGAAATTAGGAAACACTTCTACACACAAAGGGTGGTAGAAGTTTGGAACTCTCTTCCGCAAACAGCAAGTGATGCTAGATCAATTGTTAATTTAAATTCTGAAATTGATGGCTTTCTGTTAACCAAAGGTATTAAGGGATATGGGCCAAAGGCGGGTATATGGAGTTAGGTCGCAGATCAGCCATGATCTCATTGAATGGCAAAACAAACCCGAGGGGCTAAATAGCCTACACCTGTTCCTATGTACTTATGTTCTTACATGCAGGGATGTAGGGGGAGGTTGAGATTGAGTTCAGCTGTGGTGTCAGTGCCCTCTCTTCCCACAAATTAACACTTTCTATCTATCCTCACAAATGAAAAATCACCCATTGGGTAAGACTGTCTGGAAACATACTCCAGCAAGGAGTCAACTCTGGTAGGAATAGAGGGGAAGAGGGAAGTCAAAAAGGAAGCATTTGCTCTTCTATTTCCACCCCCATTTTGATTGTGTGAGACATCCCGATAATATCTCCTCCGCTGCTGCCCAAAGCTCCATCTAGCAACCAGCCAAGAATAAACAGCAGACTGGCTGAAAGAAAGTAGAGTTTCAATGATAGCCATGCCTTCGATTCAAACTCATGACTTGCGAGTTCAACGTTCTACCATTGCAGCTATTGGATGATGAGCACCCCTTCCACTTCAATGGAAAGAAAACTCATTGAATCTGACACTTACAGCTATTTGTAGGGCCCTGTACTTTTCTGCACAGTTTGAACAATGTTTATGTGACAAAATGAGGAAAATTACTAATGGTGGCCAATGGTTATGTTTAAAGCTTCCTATTTCCAGAAACCAAAAGGTGAAACTCACCAGTCATAGCCAAGATACTGGGAATCAGACTTGGGAGTGGAGAGTCAATTTAGGGAAATTAATATTAAATTCATCACATCTGGGATTTAGAACATAAGAAGTAAGAGCAGAATTGACTGTGTGACATTTTGAGTCTGCTCCGCCATTCAATAAGATCATAGCTGATCTTCTACCTCAACTCAACTCCACCTTCCCGCACTATCCCCATATCCCGTGAATGGAAGGGTGAAAGTCTTAGCGGGGAAAGAATCCTGAACATGTTCTCCAATCTCAGCTGTATTTGGCCTTTTCCTATTGCTCACAACATTCTTGTGTGTTTAGACGACACAGATTAGGAAAGTCATAGACAGCAGGCAGCTGTTATAATTAAACTAACTGAGCTGCATGTTTCACTAAAAGAAATAGGAAGCAGACCATATTGAACGCAGGTTTTTCATTTTTTTTAAACTTTTAAATATTGTTCCCATGTTTACAAATGTAGCAACACTCCCATTTTTAAAATGGAATGAATTTTTTAAAAATCTCAACATCTCTGCCACGTAACACCGGGTTGTTCCAGTGAGCAAGAGACATGTCCTGTACTCTCCAAACCAGGAACAATCAATATATTAGTAACTTTATGAAGACTGTACTTTTTGTATCACAGTAACTTTGCCTGCCACCACCCCCCCATCCCGCCCCGTAAACTACAAACTGATTTATGTGCTACAGCTCTTGTCAGCAACTCTGTGCTCACAAGGTAGGTCGGTGGAATAAGTAGGCCTGTAGCCCACGGCCTGAGTGAGTTGTGTCCTTGCCCCCACTGTGGTGAAGCCCTCCTCTGTCGCACGGTGCTCCATCTAGTGGCCCAGTTGAGGTTTGTAAACCTTGGCCAGTGAGAGCAGGTCCAGCTTGGATGTCAGGATATGCAACTCTTTTAATAAAAAGCTAAATCAGTCTATTGTGAACAGTTACCAGACCACCCATGGAAAGCTGTCATAATTTCAAAAAAAGAAACTGCAATGGTTTGTTACAATAAGACACTGCCTCTTTAAAAGGCTCCAAATAAATAGAGAGAATGTTCTTCTTAAAAAAAAGCTGATCAAAAGATGTGCCAAATTTTAGATCAAGCAATTTTCACTTCTATCCCACAACAAAGTGCTGAAATCTAACAGATATTTCTTCTTTCATTTTTGTCTCATTTGCCTTTGGAGTATGCAATTTAGCACAAATTTTGCCTGGAGGTGTCAGCCACCTGCAATGAATTTTCATTCTCTCAATGTTAAAGTGCTTTGCACAAATCGGAATTTAATAAATCACCCTAACATCTGACAGAGTTTATCTCCAGGGGTCAGTTTGACTCCTAACATAACCCACTGACAGGCAAAGCCGAACAGATAAGGCTTGAAATTTTAATACACTGAGCAGAGAGCATTTTTACATAACCCCTTGCTTCCCCCAAAAAAACGGCTTCACAGAGGAAAAAAAATAGATAGCAGCTGTCTTTTTTGTCACTCTAAATGATTCAAGCAGGAGTCGAGATTTTATGGGGCTTTTTTATTTGGACAAATATTTTCAGTGAGGAATTGTACTGTTAACCAAACTTATTTTTAAACGCGTACTATCCTGGGAATCGTAAGCAAGGGCACAGCATTCTGTCATGATTTTTCCATACACAAAGCAAAGTCATGTGCTAAAGCAGTACATTTGAAAAAAAAACACTTTGCTTGCTCAATACATTTAAAGATCACTGAAGACTATATTTATCTTCAATTTCAGAGGACCTCCAACCAATCACAGCTTTTCCTGCAGAATCACTTGTAATTATATCACAGCCCAAACATTAGGCAATAGAGCTCTTAAAACAAAATCATATATATTTTAATACCAGGATAACAATTTTAGAAAAATATCCATTATAAAATCTCCCGATGCCATTACATCAGTGCATTCCAATTCCGTTTTTGCTTGCTTGATACTATTTTTTCCCTTGTTGTGCCAGTGGGACTGCTTTGATTTTGGCTGAGGATGTATTTTTTCAAGTGGGTTTGTACAATAAGGTTTATCATTTTCCCAAGCAATTCTCCTCATGCCACAAATGAAAATGTTATGGAGTCTTACTCTCTCCTTATGTCACAGGGACAGGGATCAAAGCACACAAAGCCCCCTTTGCACATAAACCTACACAACATCAGAAGAAAGGTAACTGTACACTTTACTTTCAAAGCAAACCAATCGAGGGTCAGGGCAGCAGACTCATTTTGTCCTCACTTGCTTCACTTATTAAATTACAATAATAAAACAACAGGCCAGTCCTTCTGGTGGGAAAGAAGCGACCCTGGGGTGATTTATAATCTTGTGAAACCCCGTCCACGCTGCTGACCACACTTTATATAAGGACCATATCTGTTACTTTAACTGATGTCTTCCTGCTGTGACAACACTGTGGGATGTCTGTCATCACACAGGCATTTCTGACACACCGCATTATCTACATGCACTACTCTTATGTTATTTCAACTGAACACAAAAATAGAACGACAATTGTATGAGATTTCCATTAGCCGGCGGCAAATGAAGACTATGCAGAGCAGAGCTGATAAAGTCATTTCAAAGAATGTCCAATCCAGTTTATTTCATTGTTTTAAAATAAAAAGACACTGAACACTGCTAAAATGATTTGGGTTTTCACTGTTTTTAAAAAGTTCCATACCATCAACGTAAGACTGAACACCTCAGACAGCAAAGTTCATCTCAGAGCAAGTATGGGCTCCACTCTGAGGTAAATTAGTTTTGGCAGAATAAACCATCCCTATTGGTAATATTCTGGTATAGAAATTCACCTCCCATCTGTGGAGTTAGTTATAAACCAGAATCAACACTCTGTTAATGGCTGATTTATCTCATACCAAAATGACTATTTGGTTTTCCTTCCCCCCCTCTCCAGGTAATATGATACTCCAGGGCATTGATAGAATTCTTAAAGTGACAGATGACAGCATCAGGAATTAAAACATCTTCAATTTTCATTTCTTCATTTGGCATCAGATGCTACAAGTGCCGATGCAACACCATCCAACAATGCCTAAACTCACGAAAATATCCAGACTACACTGGTGTAATACTTCCATTCCCCACACTATCTCTCATTATTTTCTCTCTGACTAAAATTGCCCAATTTAATCAATGCTGAATCATGAATACTGTGTGTTATTGTGGATTCATAGCCATTGGGAAATGGATTGTTAATGTCCGCAATCATTTCACTTCAGAACTTTAGCAAAGAGAAAGAGAAACTTTTGTCCAAGGCCTCAGTGATGCCTAAAGTAGGCATAAGTGAATATATTAGCACAGAACCATGGTCCAGGCCATTGCTCAATTTGAACCAAGACCAGGCCACTAAAATTAGTATTCTCTCACTCAAGGGCAATGTAAAAGTTTGATTCAGGTCCGTGGTTTCATTTTATTTTAAAAAAGGATCAAAGTTTGTCAGAGTCCAAGCCGAACAAGTGGTTGCTGCACTGGCGACATTCTACCAACCCACACGTGTTCAGCTAAATCTAAATGTTGGTTCTTGAATTGCATGTGTTTACCACTGGTGAAGTAAACCAAGTAAATAAAGATAATCTAGTTAAGCTTATCAGCCCTACCAGCTAAGTGGAGATGTCATTGAGGCTGTGGAATGGGAAAGAGGAAAACTTAGCACAATATCAATGCTTGTATCACTCGGGTATGTACTTTGACCCACCTAAAATAAGACCTATGTTAACTGCCTCACAATTAGGAAAGTTAAAAGATTTGATAAATTGTTGAACTCTTCAAGGGGGTATCACATGATCCAGATCAGCTGTAGGATATTAAATTGGACTTCAGAGAATCTGTCATATTTACTGTCATGTACTTTTGCCATAACTGTAAGAAATAGGCAATAACTATAAGGAAACTCTAAGAGAAGGCTGTTTCTCCCAGTGCTGTATTTGTTTTCCACTTATTTAGGTTCATTAATTTAATATTGTTTTCTTTAGAGCATGATTTGCCTGCCAAGTGTTTATGTCACGGAAATTAAGAAAGTAAGTAGGACTATCTTCTGCACATTAATAATTATTAACTGGTTTTAAATCTTGTCTATTTTGATCAAGCATGGAATACCAATATGGAAAAAAAGTCAATAAAAATATGCTATTATCGGTAATGGTAGGTAGAACATGCTAGCAAAGTTTCTCAAATTGTGTTTCTTTACATATTATTAGCACTGAAGAGCTCAAATAAATATGGAATCTATGATGATTTTTCTTGGAAATAAGAGTCCAGCTGTATATCCAAGGAATTGAAGCATTTGGATCAGTTATGCCTTGGGTATTTTTACAGTCCTGCTAACGCAATGTAAAAGCAGCCAGTTTTCTCAGCTCAGCTAAAACAGCAAACCAGGTGTTATGAAAATTAGTCAAATTTTCATGTGACCATGACATCTTTTACCAAAATAAATATCCTGTGGTATACCTATTTCAAAACCTCATGCATCTTTTAGGATTTTTATAATCACCTGGAGTTTTATTTTTAAAAGGATTTTCATTTATATAGTGCCTTTCACGACCTCCAGACGTCTCAAAGCGCTTTACAGCCAATGAAGTACTTTTGGAGTGTACTCACTGTTGTAATGTGGGAAAGGGTAATGGTTCTTATATTTAAGAAGCATTCCTACGTGAACCATTTCAAAATGCTAAGAAATCCAACCGTAACTTAGGCTAGCCTATAAGATAGAAGTGATCAGTGCAACTCCAGGGAAATTCAAATGAACTCAAAACTGGTCAGTTCAATCACGCCAGGCAAAAATAATAATACTTGATTTTATTTAGGGTCTTATCAGATCAAACAATTTCAAAGCACTTCATGCAGTTAATTACTTTTGATATACAATAACTGCTATTATATGGATGAACACAGCAGCCATTCTGAACCATGAGCCTCTCTCAAACTGCAATGAGCTGAATGACTCATTTTTTTTGTTGGTGGTATTGGTTCAAGGACAAATATTGGCCAAGAGACCTGCTTTTTAAAAATAATAACATAGTATTTTAGTTATTTAATGGCCACCTGAACCATCGGAACAGATAGATGTGACCTCAATTTAACATCTCATCCATAGCATGTCAACTCTGATCATGTAGCATTCCCTTGGTACTGCATTACTGTGTCAGTGAGATTATAAGATCAAACTCTGAGATGGGGCTTGAAGCCACAACTTTCTGGCTCAGGGACAAGAGTGTTACTAAGTGAGTCAAGGTTTGAGCAAGTGTGTTTTTCTCTTAAAATGGTGAAACATTTACTGTATCACTTTACCATTGGCTTCTATGGTGCAATAATGATAATAGACATTCAGGGTAGATGTTTGATGTACTTGGATCACCTACAGACAAATGAAATCAAGATTAGTTCCATTATCCAAACGGGATGCAGTGCTAGGCTTTGAACTTTTGGATATGGAAAGTGTGACGATTTACAATCAGTTACTTTAGTCCAATAATCACAGAGTCTCAAAGGAAACAGTGAACTTTCACTTCAGATTTAAAGATCGCTTACCAAATATCCAAGAAAACACACTGTAACTTTAGCCCTATCCCACTCTGAGTATCTGAAACCAGCCATTAAGAAAGGTTAAGTGATGGCAACTCTTCAAAGCAGCTGGTGATATATTCAGCAGCTCCGGCAATTATAATTTTATGATAGCGCTTGGAAGCACTTGCCCTCCGTCTTGAAGGTATGCTGCAGAACTGACTTCTCCCCACCCTAAGATGTCAGCACAGTTCTGGTGGGGTTTTAGTGAAGGCCCTCGCCAAATACTTCCCGGTACACTATGAAAATTTCATAAATAGTCCCCAAATGTCGAAGTGTCATGGGAACAAAATGCACATTCCAGGGTCCTAGCTACTCGTGAAGCATGTCTTCGAAGGTCAGTACAGGGCCCTGATGTTAGCAACGACCAAGGGCATTTAATGCATTTCATTTACTGTCTCCAACCATTTATGAAGTTGTTTTTAATCCTTGCAACATTCAGCTTTAGTACCAACTGTTGCAGTGAGGCATTCGGGTCGTTACTGTATTCTGGAAGCCAGGCGAAAAAAAGTTCTAATGGAAAACCTTTATGTGAGAGGAGATTAAATGAAGCTCGAAAGTGAGATGAGTGACAAGTGGATGTTTGACAAGACAAACAATATTAAAAGTATTCAAAAGCTCACTATGGTCCATCCGGGTTGTCATTTTCTCCAAGCTGTCACTGCTCTTATTGCACAAAAGTTACTACATACCAGTTGTGCGATTTTAATGCATTGCTATGGCGTGTTCAACAACTTGCCATTGTGCAATGGCTACAGTTGACAATGAATAACATTTTCCCAAAGTATCTAGCACCGTTCATCAGAAGGAAATCTCTGGCCAACCTTTGTACTCTGTTAATTAAAATGACTTTGTTTTGTAGGCAGGGGGATGGGGAGTGGGGAATGACAGAGCTGTGCTTGTTTTCACTCTGCCTGTACAATTAGTCATCCAGTTTCTTTGGAACAATGAAGAGTGACTGCTTTGTGGCCCTGTTGTTGAGGCAGACAACAAGCAAAATTTACGTTTCCTATTACTCACATCCAACAGAAATTAATTTGCAAGTCTTCCCACGTCAGAATGCATAAAATAGGCAATATTGTCAAAGAGAGGCAAACATCTCCTTTTATTGACTGGCTGTTTGGGATCTCTGTTTAAGGGTAGCAAACCCCCCTTTTAATGAAATTGGTTGTTGATTTGTTTTAAGTGGCAATGCCTTATCAGTAATCATCAATATCTAGTCAGTCTTGGATTCAATAATTAATTTCATATAATATTTGCCCTGACATACCTTGAGTTTGTAATATTCAAGTTTATTTCAACGCCAATTAAAAGTTAATGTTTGTACCAGAAGTCAGCAGGTATCTTTGTTTGGCAGCCCTCATATAACAAGCAGAGGGACAGGAATTAATTTTCAGCTAGGCATGTCTGCTTTCTATGAAGAATGAATTACAAGATTCATGGCCTTTAACACTGTAAATGTTCCAATGCCTTTAAAGTGGTGGAACAGACACCAAGCAGTAGCAACAGGATTGCATAGGATATACAGCACAAAACCAGGCCATTCGGCCCATCCAGTCAATGCCAGCATTTATGCTCCTTTTGAGCCTCCTCCCGTCTTTCCTCATCTAACCCTATCAGCATAACCCTCTATTCCCTTCTCTCTCATATGCTTAACTAGCCTCTCCTTAAATGCAGAGGAGGGAGAGGGGAAGGGAGGAGAGTGGGAGTGAGGGCAAAAGGGGGGGGGGAAGAGGGAAAGGAGAGGGGAAATGGGAAGAGAGGGCGAGAGAGGAAAAGTTAAAAGGGGTAAGATGGAAAGTAGAAAAGGGTGAAAGGGGGAGAGGAGAGAGGGGAAAAAGGAGGAGTGAGTATAGGGGAGGGGAAAGGAATGGGGAAAGGGAAGAGAGGGGAATAAAAACAATGGAGGTGACTCAAAACATGGATGAAGAGGTAGGTTTTGAGAAGACCTTTGAAGGTGAAGAGAGGTAGCAGGGACAGAGTGTTCCAGCTGAATTTATTTTAATTGTTTTCACCCACCATCTAAGTACTATTTTTGGAAGCCAATACCGTGAGACATCCATAGACTACATAAAATCAAAGAAGGCTGCTGATAACGCTCTTTAAACCTGAATTCAAAGTTTTCTTTCGTCTGTAATAAGCCTTTTTTGATCCCCAGAACTTTTGAGGTCTTTGAGAAAGTGAAACCTCCTTTCCAATCCCAATTATGCAGTCTGTGATGATTCTTTAATTGCTTAAATACTAAGAAGCTGTGTGAAATGAATTGACTTGTTTAATAGAAAGGAAACAAACTCTGTCTGATGGTGGGGTGGGGTGTCTTTCTTCCCTGTCCGTGTTTCATAATTCTGCTCCAGCGCATGAAGGGTGGGTGGTCGGGCTGGGTGTTTATAGTTATATAGCTGAGCAACCTTGAAAACTTTTCAGATAACCCATGACCTCTTTTGAGCTCAAGCCAGTAGCTCTGTATCACACCCAAAAACTGGATTATTTTGCAACCGCATATGGATATTAAGGAATCAAGGGAGATGGGGATAATGCAGGCAAGTGTCATTGAGGTAGAAGATCAGCCATGATCTCATTGAAAGGCGGAGCAGGCTCAAGAATCTTAATGGCCTACCCCTGCTCCTATTACATTACAACATGAAAATCCTTTCCTCCATTACAACAATGACTACTCTCCAAAAGTATTTCATTGGCTGTGAAGTGCTTTGAGCCATCCGGTGGTCGTGAAAGACGCTATATAAATCCATGTCTTTCTTTTATTTCTTATGTTCTTATATGGAGTAGATCGCATAGTACCAACATGATGGTTTAAGTGTTGAGTTAAGACATCCTACAGAGTAAAAGTGGAACATGAAATCCCTTGGTGTTCCTGTCCTCCTAGCTCAGCCATTCTTTCCTGGCAGGTTTGATGGCATCATTCTATAAATCTACACCGATTCCCTTTAATAAACTTAGTTACCTCGTGTACTGAGGCTAAATGTTGTCTGTGATCTTCTCTCACTAACACCATTTTATAGCACATTTCGCAGAACAATTTTGCAGGAGATCAACCTTGCAGTGCATGCTTTCATCGAAGGCCCTGATGGAATCAGTTGTGGTTCCACTCAGTTAGCATCTTCCCTGTGTCACTAAAAGTTCCTTCAGAACCGGACGAGCTGCCCAGAGCCCGTACGTACATATTTTAAAAAAAGATGTAATGGAAAGGTAATGCCTGAAAAATATGTTTCGAGCCATGAAAATCATTTGTGTTTTCCTCCAAAGAACCAGGTCATCTGCTCATAATTGCAAAGCACGCAATAAATCACCACGCTCCAGAAATGAATTCCGCTTCAATAATAAGACAATGCTTATTGGCATGGCATGTCAGCTCAACTTAATTCAGTCTCCATTCAGAATAACCAATCCGCAATCTGCAAGCCGCGGACGACACCAGATAAATCACTCTGCTAAATGATGGCCTTGAAGGATCATGTGAACCTCTTTAAACTTGTGCTGGTGAAACATTTCACATTCTATTTACCGCGCAGGGATAGAACTCTCCGATGGGACAGCATTAAGCTTTTGCAGAAAGTCCATCTAAGCAGCTCTCGGGAGCACTGGGGAATAATGACTGGAGACCTTTTTATTTATCATGTTTTATTTTTACTATTCCCACTGCACTTTGCAAAAGATTGCTTAAGCATTTTTCTTCGATTCGCGTTGGTTTTGATATATTAAACGATTTGATGTCAGGCTTCGGCTTTTAAATTGCTGACTATTTAAAAAAAACACAATCTCGACCGTCTATCATGTCATTAAACAACCATGTTCTTTTTTTCTGCCATTACGATTATTAATGCTGTTAAAATATTAGCTTGCATTATTCCCCCCGCCCCTTCCCCCAAGGTCATCATTACACTTTTGCAAGGTTCAGGAAACTTTCTGTCTGCCTCCAGCATTTACTAATATCTCGGACTTCATTAATACATGCACTAGTGTTTGGGAATTATTATGATGAGCAGTGGCGGAGATGCCCATTCTCTCTGCAGCAGTATACTTATTATCTATTCGTGTTATTTTCATAATTATTATGCCAGTAGGGCTGCTCATTAGCAAGTAATTGCTAGTGGGAAATATTATGGTAGCAATTCTAATGTGCATGCAAAAAAAAGCCAGAATATTAGGTAGTGTTCCTTCATACAGTTAAACTAGTCAATATAGTGCAAATTCTCTAATGGCATCCTTTGTACCTTTAGCAAATTTCAGTATTGTATTATAATTACAGGGAACTTTCTGATCATCTCTGCTAATGTTGCACTTTTATCAGCCGTGGCTCAGTGGGTAGCACCCTCCCCTCTGAGTCAGAAGGTTATGGGTTCAAGTCCCACTCCAGGGACTTGAACACAAAAATCCAGGCGGACACTCCAGTGCGGTGCTGTCTTTCGGATGTGACATTAAACCGAGGCCTCTTCTGCTCTCCCCGATGGACGTAAAAGAGTTTGAAGAAGAGCAGGGGAGTTATCCCCGGTGTCCTGGCCAATATTCATCCATCAGTCAACATCACTTAACAGATTATCTGGTCATCGTCATATTGCTGTTTGTGGAAGCTTTCTGTGCGCGGATTGGTTGTCGTGTTTCCTACATTGCAACAGTGACTACACTTTAAAAAGTACTTCATTGGCTGTAAAGCGCTTTGGAACAACCGATGGACGTGAAAGGCGCTATATAAATACACGTCTTGTTTTCAAAGGAGCAATGGCGTCAGCGAATTGTGCCTTGCAATCCCGAAATTCCTGTGCAGCAAACACTTTCCTCGCTCATGCATCCAACATGTTGGAGAAATTTGACTCTGCCTTTTTTTTAGTTTAAATATTTTGGACGAGTTTCAAAGCTCCGATCTGAGATGGTAACTAGACAGAAAGCACCTTTGAAAAACCGTCCACCCCTAGGAAAAAAAACCCTCGTGGCTTTAAGATCAGAGCGCACTTAAATCCAGCCCACCCCAACTTTGATAATACCTGAACTCCATCATTATGGTAACTGCTCAGATGCATCGAACCACTTAGTATGGAAACTCCACCCTTGTGTGCAAGATAGGAAGGCACCTTTACATCTGATTGGCAATTATCAAAATAATTTGGTATTGGGGGTGTGGCGATAAATGGTCCGATCCAAAAGGAATCGAGGGCCATGTAGTGCCTGTAACATGTCAGTTAAACGATTGGGAGGGGGGAGGTCGACAAATAGACACCTAACATGCACATCAACTCCTTTATTTTACAGTCGAATGAAATTACTTCTTCAGGATCATTGTTTTTGGACAAAACAAGGCTGATGTGCGCCTGCGCCCACTGGATCCTTCAAAAAGTGATCAAATCTCGCAGCCTCCTAACTCTACTACGAGGGATCATTCGAGTCACATGCAGCCCCATTAAATAAGATGTTTGTACAGTTTTAGTCTTAAAAAACGCTAATCAGAGTGTTTATTGTGCTAACCATATGGGGCATCTATTTAGACAACAGGCAGAGCGGTAAGCAGAGAAGCAAATCTCCCTCTTTATACTTTAGCAATTTGTAAACGCAACACAAGTACATTTCACACCGTGTTTTGACAGTATGTTAGTAAAGTTTGTGGTTATATAAATGGGAGTATTGAATACTCCCACAGCAAGTGGCACGAAGTTTCTCTGTGTTACCCAAACAACCCCCCTCCCTTCTTTTTATCTCGAGATGTCCTCAGATCCATCCCAGATTGCAGATCAAAGAAGCAGCGATTGCAGCAGATATTTTCAACAGCGAATGGGGCTGGAGGGCATTATTGCAACAAACAAAAAAAAACACTCGCTGTGGAAATAGTCAGTTAGACAGGCCAGCAGATCGTTCATAACGATTTCCAGATCTCCGCTGCTAACCAGGTCCTCTGTTTCTTGCACATCTCACGTGAAGGGTTAACAACTGGGGGTCGACATGATGCTCAGCCCCAAGGCAATCAGTGGGTTGAATTTCACCTTCCCAGGGTTAAGGCTTGTGCATGAGAGAGAGGGACCGGAGCTGTTTCGGTAATCGCCGCTCAAATTCTTGACTGTGTCTGTCTCCCCCTCAAAAAGCAAGACAAAAGCTGAAATGTATTAAACACAGCAATTCATCATCCCGCAGTTGGAAAGCAGGAGCCGGCAGAGCTAGAATGTCTCTTGACTACCCAGTGCTAACAATGGCTGGAGCACTGACAGGTCATTGGAACATTCCTTCCTGTAGCTAAACTGCACCACTCAAGTTTGGAAAGGAGCGGGGAAGATGGTTTCTGAAATTCCAGCCCTGTCATTTCCAATTTTCTGCTGTTTGGTCATGCTTGTTTCTAGATTCAGCTACATCTATTCAGCATATCAATCCTAATTAGAGGATCTGGGGCTGGAAAGGATGGGAGATGGGCGATTTGCATAATTTAATCATAAATACTGAGTGATACATATTTCCAAATGCGTTTGTACAATTATCTTTTCATCCTTGGGGCAATCGTATTAATATGATTAGGCAATATTTCTGCAAAAAAAAACAGGCAAGTGTGCACTCTTTTTAACTGCAGCTTAGGGCGATATGAAAAATTAATTAATTTCTGAAGAAAATCAATTTCTGTACGTGACCATATTAAACACAAGCCTAAGACCCGGGCTCTGTCTCCTTCAAGTCTTCTCGGCGCGAGGATGTCAGCAACACGGGGCATCCTGACACTGAAGTGAAAGGGAGCAGTGATATGTTCATTTAGATTTATTTAGGTTTTTTTTTGGAGGGGAGGTAGACACAATTGACAATCAAATCCAGGTCAGTTGTTACACATCTTATATATATTTTTTGCTCCTGATCCGGGCAGCCTTGATACACCAGCAGAACCTGCCTTCAGCCATTGTAATTGCTTCTTCACTACCCAGCAGTAATGCATTCAAAAAAAACATGACAGTAATATTACAATGCAATTAGCACTCTTCTCTGTGAAAATTATTTCACAACGAGTCAACTGAATCGTTAAAGACAGTGCATTGGACATTTTGAGAAGGTCGGTGCATGATAAAAAGGTATTGGTGATGCCGTTTGGATTATTCAGAGTGGTGAATTGCAGCCTAACCAGATTAGGGAAGAGGGGAGAGGAGGGGGGGAAGAGGAGGGGGGAAGAGGAGGGGGGGAAGAGGGGAAGAAGAGGGGGGGAAGAGGAGGGGAGAAGAGGGGAAGAGAAGGGGGAGGGAAGAGGAGAGGAGGGGAGAGGATGGGGGAAGAGAGGAGGGAGGGGGAAGAGAGGAGGGAGGGGAGGAGGGAGGGGGAAGAGAGGAGGGAGGGGGGAAGAGAGGAGGGAGGGGGGAAGAGAGGAGGGAGGGGGGAAGAGAGGAGGGAGGGGGGAGAGGAGGGAGGGGGGAAGAGAAGAGGGGAGAGGAGGGGGGGAAGAGAAGAGGGGAGAGGAGGGGGGGGAAGAGGGGAGAGGAGGGGGGGGAAGAGGGGAGAGGAGGGGGGGAAGAGGGGAGAGGAGGGGGGGAAGAGGGGAGAGGAGGGGGGAAGAGGGGAGAGGAGGGGGGGAAGAGGGGAGAGGAGGGGGGGGAAGAGGGGAGAGGAGGGGGGGGAAGAGGGGAGAGGAGGAAGAGGGGAGAGGAGGGGGGAAGAGGGGAGAGGAGGGGGGAAAGGGGAGAGGAGGGGGGTGGGAGAGGAGGGGGGAGGAGGGGGGAGGAAGAGAGGGGAGAGGAAAGGGGGAGAGAGGGGGAGGTGGGGAGGGGAGAGAGGGGGAGATGAGAGAGGGGGAGGTGGGGAGGGGGAGGGGAGAGAGGGGTAGTAGAGGAGGGGAGAGAGAACGGGGTGAGAGAGGGGAGGGGAGGGGAGGGGAGGAGAGAGGGGTGAGAAGGGAGAAGGAGGGCGAGGGGAGTAGGGGGAGCGGAAGGGAGGATGATTCGGGAAGGGCGAGGGGATCGGGAGGAGAGAAGGGTGGGGGTAGTGAAACACTATCACTTTAAGGTAGCACGGACCAATAGATTGTGTTCCCTTTAAGCACAGCGTTAGTGGCGGCTTTGCGAGACAGCAAATCCTGCGAGGTAAAGGTATTAACCCTTTCAAGGCTACAAGAAACAATTCAGCACCACAGTTCGAAGCAGTGAGCTGATAAAGATTTAAAGTTGCACTTTGTTATGGCCTCAGCTCATCCTACTTCGGGACCTGCATCATTCGAAACGCAAATTGTATTTTGCAGCTATGAATGAAATCGGAACTGTCTCCGCTTCTGGAAGCCGTGAACGGCAAGTAGCACTGGCGGTGTTGTCAATGTGCTATAGACTCTGACTGAAGGGAGCGTGTTTGAAGACGGTATGGTAATTAATGGAGATGTATGTTTTCCAGAGCCATCTATTAAGAGCCTGAGCTCAAAACTACGAAATAATTTACAAAAATGACTCTATTGGCTCTATTTGCCTTCGTTGGTATTAAGGCCAGTTGAGAGTGTTGTACGCTGTCTGATTTTCCAGGTTCCCACCCCGATCAGCCTTATGCCGTTCCTTTTTAAAGTTATTATCCCAATTCCCATTTGGTCGCGGTTGCTGGGTGACTGGTATCTTAGCACCCATTTACACTCGATATGATCTGAATCTGATCCAGCAATTCCCAAGGCGGGGGGGGGGGGGGGGCATGGAAAAAAACTGCGCAGCTCCCTCATAAAATAAACATCTACATGGATCAGGCAACAAAAAAAGTTGCCTTTGTCTTTTCTCTCACACCGACACAGTCCCTCTGCACTGTCGCTGTGAAATACAGAGTGCCTTCTCCGCGAACCAATCGTCCTATGAATGTTAGAATACTGGCAGCCCCATTAGAACCCGCATGTGGCTAGACTGAGGGAAGAATAGTGTCAGTTCAATGCAACAATATCAAATGACCGCAATAGCATCATTCCTATTCACTCCTCTGAAAACCTCTCTTACCTCTCACACCCCTCCCCCTGTGTCCCCGCATTAGAGAGTTCTTACTTGCCTACAGATAACGGCAGCAGAGAAGTTTTGTCCACACAAATAATGCAACTGACTTAAAGAGCTCTAGTGAATATAAGGTTTTTACAACTTTACTTTCAGGTAAAGAACACAAATTTCAACTTAAAGTTGATTTATATGATTAAAAAAAAAGAATTGCTTCGTTTAAGACTAAAAGAGATTGGCTGGGGGAAAGTCAGAGGATGGGTTTGACATTTAGAGCAATGCTATCTTGTTTTATCTTCATTTTAATTCCCATGATACAATAAGCCTGTGAAGAACACTTACAGTTTTGAAGTCTCAATCTCAAATGGGTGTGGCATTTGGAGCCACGTGACCTAGAAATACTGTGATCTGCTTTGACTGACAGTATTTAAAATACCTTACAAGGGAGAATGGTATTTTTGTTTGAATTTGGTAGTTTGCAACACCACCTTGTTTAAACCAGCCGAAGGGATATGATCCCTTTAATCTAGCCTTTTCAACGTGATTTGATTTGAAATACCGCTTAGCAACCATGACCTTTTTATGACACGTCTTGGCAGCAGGAGTACATCGCTGACAAGCTATTGGATGACACCGAATGGCATCGCAAACAACAAATCAGTTAGCAGCCCTCTGAAAGAGGAATGGCTACCCAAGATGTTACAGTGCGAGGATCCAATCTGTTCACAATCTGATTGAAGATGTCTTTCATGTCGATTGTGTGTACGCCTGCACTTTCAGCAGTGATGTAATGGTTCCTGAAATAGTTCAGAGCGTTTGTGAAAGTGATTGATTTCAATCTAACCCAACCACTACCAGGTGCTTTCAAATGCAATTATAGGCCTGAGTGTTGCAGTATTAGCCAAGCACCCCACTGCCATTAAACTCCCATGTATCATTGCCTTAAAGAAAGGCCAGCCCCCCCACCCCGCATACATACACGCACAGATTTTATTGCAATTATTATTTCCAAATTACAGTTCTCCTATTGTCAATACCTAATTATTGTTCTGGTACTGATTCTAATCTAAATGCACTTAACTTTGAAATGTTCAGACTTTGGAAGTACTGCATATAAAATTGTTGATTATTGTTCAGTGATATAATTCAATGTGTGGCCCTTCAGACTTCAGCTTTCAGATGACTACAGATTGCCTTTATTACAGTGTATAAAACAAATGTTTGTTTTGCAATCTGAAATTATGTCATGAAAGCAACTTTTATGAATGCGCAGCCTCACTCAAGTTCAGCAGAGAGTCATGTAACCAGTTCCTGTCACTTTTGCTTATTCAATAAGGCCTCAGAAATCTCTCCCTCTCAAGATTCCTCACTGCACTTTTCCTGTTAATGACTATGCTTCTTACAATGGTTCTCAAAACCTGTTACATTGAATGTGAAACTCATTTGGTTGAAAAGATAAAATGTAGGAATATCTTTGTTCCAAATGACTTAAACAAATTCTTTGACACTAGATTCATTTCCGCTGTGGCTCCTGGAAGCAACTGCTTAATTTGAACACAGAAAGAAACAATAAAGCTGATTTATTTCACAAAGAAAAACACAAAGAAAAAGCTAAGGGCGACTCCAGTTAGCATAATAAAAGGGGTCCTAACTATACAAGGTCATCCTTCAATCTGATTAAATATTTGTTGGCATCACAAGATTTGTATCAACAGATTATCATATTCCTTATTAACAAGTTATGGCTCTTCATACCCTATGACTCAGAATGTAGTCACAGTAAGTTGTGTTTATCCAGAAGTTCTACTTCCCAAACCATCAGCATCAATTGTCATTTTACCTTTATTATTTTTAAATCATCTTTTTTGTTCCTATATTCAACTGTGTTGCTGTCAATCAGATAAAACTCCAACACAAGGAATCAAGCAGTCACTCAACTTATGTCTTGCTTGCCTCCCAATGTCAGTTGTGGTTTCTTTAATCATAAACATAACCTCCCATCCTATATCCATTATAAAAAGAAAATCTCAATTTGTATCACGTGACAATATAAAATATAGAATCTCAATTCAATAACACTGCATTGATATCAAACTTTGGCACAGCTGTTTCCTTCTTACCCTTCCTCTCATTAAGAGACGCTGGACTGAGTGCAGGTAACCTATAGAACATCAGGTCACATTATCAGCAGTAAACATGTTACATATTGTAACTAACCTCTGTCTTAGCTTATTGCTGCATTGCCACTAGACACTGAGTAGTTAGCAGGCATGAAAGAGTTACACTCTTCAAGATGCTTGTATATATGACAGTTGGAAGAATGTTCTACCAACTATTATATGTACTTCTCTCTTGTAGAAAGTCTAATCGGAACAACTCGCTGGATTACACATAATAGATCACCGAATGATTATATATATCTGTAAGCATCAGCTAACTATAATAAAAACTATTTTGTTTTCAGTCTGCCACTTTATGTAATGCATTTTTTATGGAAATTCAAACTAAGCATCTCAAACCATCAACAATCTTATTGTTGGGGAACTCTTGCTCTTGTGCCTATTGGACTTTGTGCATTATGTACATGACATTTTACTGTTTCATTGAGTGGATTTGGTTTTCTCTAGAATTGTTCAGCTTTTCTTTAAACTGAGTGATCCTTTGGAAATTGCTTTTAACAAGAAGAATGTACAATTTCGGTAAGTTAAGTACAAGGATTTGAAATTTCTGTATCTCATTGTTCAAACAGTTGAAATACAACACTATTTTTATAAGTAAGAGAATACACAATATCCGAGCTTGTAATTTGAACCTTTTAATGGATAGCAGTTACATTTATTTAATAGAAAAACATGATGTGGAACAAATTTTAATGTGTTAGTCTATTTGAAAAGTTCCTGAAAATTAAAAGTGTCCACAGTTCTGTACATTGTTTCTCATTTTACTTGGTAATGTGAGACATTACAGAGTCTCAGACGTCAGCTTCATAAGTTTGAAATTATACAGAGAATCCAAGTGAAAAGGTTAAGGATATTCTGAAAGTACCAGGACAGAAATTCAGCAGGGATATTCTTGGGCTTTCTTAAAATCTACTGTATACCTAAACAGTATAATTTGAGAATTGTTGCCAAAAATGAAAAAAAATGTTCTCAATGAAATATTTTAATAGAAAAATGTAGTGTTCAAGTCAAGAACTAATGTGTATGATGACCTGGGAAATCATTCTGCCAATGAGAGGAAATGTGTAAGTATATACAGTATACACATTGAACAGCAAAGTATAATTTCTGGACCCAATAGGCAATATACACTGTTACTACACCAGTAAAATACCATGTAATGCATTCCGTTTAAGCTCACATACATGTTCCAAAAATATAGATACTTTTGATTATATATTCAGCTATTCAAATAATGTGTGCAGAATACTGGACTTGAAAATTTTTATAACGTACTGTTATAGAACAAGATTAATTTTATTCTAGGGAATGTTCCACTTTATATGTTATAACCCTGGTGTTAAAAATTAACCCGATTAAAAACGGATTCTTGTATCCTAATAAGAACAGCCAATGAAATTGATAAGCAGATTGACTCCATGTATGGGTCCTTGTGTGCGACACTCTTTAAAAATCACAATGCCAGTCCACTACTCAAAGATTTAATGATCATTAAGATATAAAACTGCAGTCAGTGATAAATAAACCTTTTCATGCAAATTTACAGCAATAAGGAAAAAAATGATTAATATTTTCAGACTTGAATCAATCAGTTATGTATTTGCTAGCACCACACTGTCAATTTATGTCACATCCCATATTACTGCATTGACGAAAAGCTACAATAAAGTAATGCATGAGGCACTCATATGGTGTGTAAAGATACCCCTGTTCACTTGGTAAGCTATTTGACATTTTGTAGGTATTTACGCCCATCACTGGATCAAAAGAAATCACAAACTTACATATAGCAAAGAATAAATACTGTTGTCAACAGGAGGTGAGATAAAGTTAAGATTTTCAAATCAGCCAGCCATTGATCCACTGTATGAATTTATTTTAATAATTTTGCTGCATTAACTTTTGCTCATCTGGAGAGTAAATTGATTCTGTAACTCTTTATGCATCAACAAGCATTAAATGACAAAGGTGGCTAAGCAGGGTGCTGTATCCTTGTCTTTTGGTATAAGCTCTCTATGATATGATTGTTTTTAAAAACTGAGCAGTGTAACGTTCCTTTATTTTTCAAAAAGAGGAGTCTCATTTTAAAACTAGCAGAACCATACTGCAGTAGCTACAGAACATTGTGAAATTCTCAGTCAGAGAGGTTAATGATCATCTATTTGTCCTTACATATAACAAAAACTATGATAACTTTCAACAAGGGTGTCGTCAAGGAAACATATTTTAAAATAACTCTTTCATGAACTGAGATCATTCTTTTGAACACTGGACTACATTGTGCCAGAGAAGACACCAACACTTTTAATTCACTAATGGACCCTTCAGCTGAACATAACAGGCTACGGGATAGTAGCAAAAGATAGAAAAATATTATGCCCATCCCATATTACTGCATTAAGGAAAAGCTGTTATAAAGTAACGCATGAGGCATTCATGTGGTGTATAAAGATACCCCTGTTCACTTGGTTGTTTTGTAATAATATGAATTCAACTTATTATTACAAAAAGTCACTTACAAAAAAAAACACAGAACTGGTTCTATTACTTTAAATCAACAGAAACCTGATCAGGCAAAGAAAGAATTATCAATGTGGGTGTTGTGAATGTTTCCCTTACAACATGTGATACAGCCAGACTCTCTTTTAAATTGATATGGATCATTAAAGAGCACAGTACAATGTACATGTAAGAACGCAGTGATGTGCCATATATTCTAAAGCATAAAAAGATCAAAGTAAAGCTATTAATGGGTGGTGTAAAGGCGCATTGTTGGCAGCCATCTGGTACAGCTTGTTATTTTAGAACCCGTCGTGTAAGTGAGAATACAATCAATGGGTTTTTATTAGTTGAAACATTTATTCATGAAAACCTCACATTTCGTACTGGGGGTGGGGGGGCGGTGGGGGTGCAAGGGTTTTTGCCAATTGCATCTTATCTCCCTTTAGACTGATGTGGCTAATTATTACTCAAGGACTATGTAATGCACTGAAACCTTTTGTAAGTAAGATTAAACCTGACAAGGACTGAATTGAGATGACAGCAAAAGTAAAGACAACTCTTTATGAAAGATTTCAAAGTTTGTTACTGTAAAATACATCATGTGTGTGATTCTCGATTTCCTTGCAACAGGTAACTCGCATGAAAGTTAGTCTTGCCTGTTCTGAAGGGGAGGGGAAGGTTGCAGGGTCATATGCCCTCTCTCGGGAATAGTATGGAGCAGTCAATTGTTCTGAGATAGGTGTGTGAGAGAGACACTATAAATCGGCGTGCGTTTGTTTAAAGCTCTGTTCAGAGTAAAAGAGACACGGGTGCAGAAGTTGTCATCTGGGATTTACATTTTTGAAAACGTGATCAGGTTTAAAAAGAACATATTATTGGAAAACTTTCAGGGCAGCATACTGAACCTGTTCTTGCCCTACATACAACGGCACGGATTTAAGCACTTAATTTCACTCGTACTGGGGCATTATTTGTGTGCAAACGTTAATCCTTTAAAATCAGTTCGAAGTTCTCAGAAAACCCATTCAGGTGGATTCCATTTGAAAGTCGGTCACTCTTGGCTACAATATACCTCGTATCAGACCAAGGATGCTTAAACTGTTTGGTCGGACTGCCAATATCACCTCACTTTCGGGTCTCTGATAAGATCAGCAGGTGGTGTTGGAAAGGCGAGATCCGCAGCTAATGTACTCTCGCCTGGAGTAAATAACTCCCAGGAGCATGTTTTAAAATATATATATATATATTAGTAATTCTGCTTTAGTTTTCAGAACTGGTCAGTGTCGATGATGATGATTAGTCTAGAAACAAGAGGACACCGATAACGCTAGGATGGGTGACACCCCCTGCCTGTCTGCAGCACTCCGCACAGAAACACTGGGCTGAGTTTGGGAGAGTTTGCTCAGAGCAGTCGAACCTACCGGAGCTGCGGTTAAATGGCCGGGGAGAACTTTAGAAACTCACACCCTGAGAAATGGAGGTTGGGAGAGAAGGAGGGGGAGGGGGTGGGGGGTCCTATTCGAAATTGCCACGTAAACTTTAACCTTTGTGACTTGGGCGAAGTCGACACATAAAGCGGTTTCGTCTATAACTTGTCAGTTCCTCCTTGACTTTAAAAGTGTGCTCTCGCTTTCGATGAACGTGAATTCCATTACGAATAAAGTGCAAAAGTTTCGCTTTCAATGGGGAGGGGAGTGAAATTGACAGGGGAGGAGGTTGTGTGGAAGCAAGCAGGGGTGACTTGTAAGGAAAGATAGCTCCCCTTCGCTGATCGCCCTCCCATGTGCCTATCTCCCGTCTGGTCTGGTCGCTCAGTAGCCACCCTCTGTTCTCCCCTGTCCATGTCCATTCTTGCCCACCTCTGAGTGCCCATCGCCCCCCACCCCCCCGTCCCCGTTCCATGCCATGCCCGTCTCCCTGATGGGACTCTTACCTGGCGTTGGTGCAGTCATTGTAGAGAATCTCGAAGTCCTTCCTAGAGATGAGCTTGCAGCGGTTGACCCCGGGCTGGATGGCGCCCAGACCCCTCAGAATGCGGACCTGCTCCACATTGCAGACCACGGGTGTTATATCCAGCCGCTTCAACTTGGTGTAGACGGTGTGAAGCCCCCCGACCAGGTGCTTGAGGAAGAGGTCGAACGCCTGGGGCAGGCAGATGAGCTCGTGTCCGTCCACGGTGAACGACGCCACCTTGGCCCCTCGCAGCTCGACCATCTTGCACTCGTTGTTCTGCGGCGTGTTCTCTACCGGCGACGGCGTGGAGTAGACCGGCTTGGAGCTGCCGTCAGCCCGGAATAAAGTCTGTCCCGGTCCCGGACCCGTTCCTCCTCCTCCTCCTCCTGCTGCTGCTGCGGCTCCAGCAACTCCGGCCGCCGCCGCCACCGCCACCGAGGAGGCAGAAATGGACGAGATGGCAGGGGACGAGGAAGAAGAGGATGATGAAGAGGAGGAGGAGGATGCAGGGGTCGAAATCGGAGTCTGATTCACCGGGGCTGGTGGAATCAGGGCGACCGGGACGGCCATGGTCGCTGGTACATATAGAATTTGGAGAGGGGAAGGAAAAATCCACTCGACTATATTCTTTTTTTTAAGAAAGAAAAATCAACACACATGCATTAAACAAAATGTTCAAGGTGGGTTTGGTGGCTGCTCAAAGTTGTCCTTGGCTCTGCAGTCCCCCACTGGCTTGTTGAACTTATTATTGTTGTTATTTTTCGGAAGAGACGCGGAGAGAAGCAGAAGGACTGTCCGACAAACACACACATAACACACACATACACATAAACATCAAAAGGAGAAATGACTTGTCACACGGTATCCCGGGGGCGGAGCAATTAACTTTCCAGCCAGGAATAAATCAAATAGCGCCCTTTCCACTCGCATCCAGAGAGAGAGAGAGAAAGGCACGCCGATTCCTCTGCCCGAATAGCCAGGACAGCGAGCTACAAGAGAGACGGCACAAGTTTACAATAAATAGCTTCTCTGATCTAATAATTGCAATGTAATGGAAATAGAGAGAGAGAGAGAGAGATCAACTTTCAAACCAGCAGTGACTCAGGTAGTACAAATCCTCCGGCTCAACTGTGATCACAGCGCAATAGAGCGTAGCTCCAGATTATTGCACCGAAAGCTTACACCCCAATCAAACTGAAAACTAACTCCCCCCATCCACACACACACACACATTCCACAATAAATCAAAGCAGATCATTCCTCTAATCTCAATACGTTGTCAGTCTCTTTGCGAAAGATCTGGAGGAATCAGCAGATTAACTTCCCAGCTACGCTAGGTCGCCTCCACCCTGCCCCATCGGTGTTGTAAGGGGGGGGGGGGGGGTATATGTGGGAGGATACATATGGATATGAGAGATCCTACACACAGATCCTACACTTTTAAATCAGGAACCTATTAATCAGATAGAGTAGCCAATCAGTTCTACCAACACTTTCTTTCTAATAATGTGAGATATTAAAAAAAGAGGCAAAACATATCCGCTTAAATTTAATAATTCAAAATACATTTTAAAATTCGAAAATCTGCGATCAGACCCAGGGAATAAACAACACCCCCGCCCCGCCGCCCTCTCTCAGCGAAGTCTGTCATTTGATATGAAAACACAAAAGAAATACCAAAGTTATTAAAAACACACCAGGGCAGAACACACAGGTCAGCCCTTTTCCGCTAGTGGTCCTCCGCATGGAAATTATACCTTAGCCAAGGGATTTTGTAACGATTAACACACGCACGCACTCAAATTAAGCAAATAACTGCACAGGATCGATCCCCAAATGTGTAGATATTCTTCACAGGATAGGAATCAGATGGCAATAATGTAGTCAGCATCAGCACAATAGAATTAACACATCTTTTGCCTTGTGTAGCTTTGCTCTTTTAATCCTGCTGTGAACATTCTGGTCTAAAATAACATTTTAAGTATGCAATTAAATATTAAATATGCAAAAGCTGTTTTAAAATCCACCTTTCTGGCACCTCATTGACGTAGGTCAGGGGGAAGTTTGAGACAGAAATGAGCAAACTAAAGGCAAAATTGTTTACAGTGGAATCTGTTCTTTTCAGCACTTGTCATTTTATTTCTCAAATTAAAGATGCAGGTGACACTCAAAATGTCGTTTTTCAAAGTGCGGACGGAATCATCATTCCTACTGCAAAACAACCCCAAGTCAAATGAAATTTAATTTGCAGTTAAAATGGAAGATATTTACCCCCTCCCCCCATTTTAATTTAGCAAGCAAGGGTGGCCACAAATGACATTTAAACATAAAGAATTGCCAGCCTTTAAGTGCGGAAGCGGCAGATTGTGATGCAAAAAATAAATCAATAAGATCATTTAAAATTCAGAGGCTCGGAGACAACGGCTTCAATTTGTCCTTTTGTTATTGTCCTTTACAAATCCCGAGCTCTAATCACAGTTTATAATCTCCACGGGGGAGCGCGAAGAACGCCAGGTCTGCACAAACAGCTTTTTTATTGTGGGGAGGGGGAGTGAACATTCGTCTATGTTTGGACAAACTGCTGACTGAGTCAACAACTTGAGGTATTGGGAATACAGCAAGGGTTGGTTTGTGCGGCAGTCATTTAAAATAGTACAAAAAAAACTCTCAGAGAATTAGGCATTTATCTGATGTTATAGCATTGATCTGAGGGTTGGGGAAGAAAAGTTCCAGACATGTGTTTTTCAACAAGTCTCCCCTCTCACACACACAAACAAACGTTACTTTGTTTTATATACATATATATATATATATGTAGTGAAACTATAGATTCGATGCACAGGTCGAATTGTTTATATTTACCTAAAAAGCGGTTGTGTTTGTCCTTCGACACAGGGCTGTATATGTGAGATCAGGAGCTGTGAATAAACATGCATTAGCTCCCAATGCAGCTGACAGTCAAACTTGAAGTTCATTTAAATAGCGACCAGAAGGAACTCATGATTAATAGATGCAAGTGTCGAGCTGGTATTCCAAGCACGACCCACTGTAATTGTGTTTGCTTTTAATTGAAGCCAGGGCACTTCAAGAACTTGCATTTGAATTCATGTGGAAGGGATATATTAAAAAAACGTTTTGACCGCAGATATGTAGATGAACAGCGGCGTTGTTCTGACAAACAGGCAACATTTCGCGATCTGCAGAAATTTAAAAAAAAACGCCCACATCGGGCAAAATCTAACAAATAATAACACGGTTTTCTAGTTCAGCCACACATGTCAATGTTATCACATTGTCTTCCCAATTTGTGGAGTGGTGATTGTAAATTGTTTCAGATCAGAAAATAGGACAATCAAAGCTTAGCCATAGACAGCGGGGAATTATAAATACAAAGCATTGTGAGATAACGGACACATATATGTAGAAAAAAAATCGCAGACTTGGTTTAAGTTATCCTGCCGACACATACACACTTGTTTAGTACATCATTTTGCATCCTGGGGTCGCTATCTTGTGCTACTGTTATCGTCTCTCTCACACACACACAAACACATTGCCTTCTACTTTCACGAATAAGAAATTAGTCGCAAGTTCGGAGTTATTGGCCATTAGCGTGAAAATTACACTACACATGATTTGACTGTAATGTTTTAATACTGACTCTGCGATAGAAACTCGGGGGCGGGAGGTTTAGTCAGCAGTGGAAGTCAGTGGAAGTCTTATCACACCTGAAATGTTTGGTGAACACTCGTCCTTAGCTAGCCACTGACACCTACAGTATACTGGGTTACGTCTGAGTCGCTTGCTTACAAGGCACTGAACTGCCCGAAACTCGAATTCGCATTAGGCTATGCAAGTGACAAGCTCCTCCTAATGGAGGTTTTACTGCAGTTTTATTCCTGAAGCGGTAAGGACATTTTCACCAGCGAAACACATCTCTGTTCAACCTTCATCGCTTTTAGTCATGCTCTGCAAGAATTTCCTGTCAATAAATCATTTCCATTGTTAATTCATTAGTAAAATCACGAAAAAATGCGGTTATCTATTGACCATGTAAACAGATATTTTAATCCTCGTTTCTTTTAGATCAAAGGTACGTTCACGAACCATTGACTAGTACAACCTTGGCTTTTTGTTTATTAATAATCTTTGTAACCATTACAATTAGTATGTTATATTTGGTACATGACAGACAATAAACATTAACCAATCACAATGCGAGTAAATGTCTGTGTCTATTAAACGTAAAGAATTAAATAGGTAAATTGATCAATAATTTACGTGAATAGTACGAACTGCAAACATCAATATCCAAAATGTACGGCGAGAGTACTTTCAAAGTGTTTGCTGCTAAGGCATCATTTGCTTCGGAGGAAGTGAGTGTAACCGACAAGAGTAAAAGAACATGTTAATTTCCCATCACCAGCACTGTGGCAGATCAGCAAGCAAATAAATAAAAAGACACATTTTGCGAACAGGCCCATCGTGTCTCGACACGTCCCCGAAGGATCAGGTCGCTTCTTGTCAGTTTCATCAGCATGCACAACCTGCCTGGGCTGCAGAGATGTTAAGAAATCACCGCAACTCCCTGAACGGCCTAGGATTAATACCTTGCACAGGCTGCCAAAGAGCGGAAACGAGAAATTAAACGAAATACAAAATGTGTGTAATCTTTCCGTGCGGTTTTATGAAAGATTAAAACGCGAGATTTCTTTGATTTCCAACGCAGACATGACCCATGACTGTTTTGAGCTGTTGGCTCAGATGGCTGTTGCCTACTTGTGCTGCATCGATTTACAGACAATTTTCTGGTCAGTTTCAAAAACCAGCCATGTAGCTTCCTGGAAGCTGGTTGATCCAGAAGCGGCGTGGTAAATAAACAAACCGGACAGATTACTGTACCAAAACGAATAGAACTTTCCAAAAGAAACAATTTTAGGTTGAGAAAAAAAATCCCATTCATCAGTAAAGTCGGCGCATTTTGAGGTTTATTGCTGATTTAAAACAGGGACATTCAAGGATGGAAATGTGTCAATTTAAATTTGATCAACTGGAACACCTAGTAACGACTTCATATGAAAGATTTTTTTATAACGCGTTTCTAAAGATTTCTAAACATTGTAGTCAGCGAGAGATGCCGCGTTGTTTCCAGCCGATCTAGTTTTGAAAACCATAAATCAATACAATTTTAAGTGACATCGGATAAAAATGACCTGTGGGGGGAACACATTGCTGGTCTGTTTTTTCATTGGCCAAAACCACGCACTAAAGATCAAGGTCTGCCAATCTGAGTTATAAAGCTGTACATCAGAGTTCAGGCGAATTTAATGCTGACTCGTCCTTTGAGCATTATTGAGACAATGTGCATATGTACAGGGGCAATTGTGCAGGTGAAGTGAACACCGCGAAGGTGCAGTAATTAAAAAGTACCATTCACACACACACACAAACACATATATATGTATATATATATTAATAGAGAGGGGTTCTCTTTCACAGCTTTCAAACTCTCAGCCTAGTGTTTAGCAAAAGGAAACGAGACATTTACAGGCAACATCAAATGCATTAAAACAGTAAACAAACATGAGGGAGTTTATCGATTTTGCTTTCATTTTATCGTCTTGCAACAAAGCGACCTTTCCAGGGAATTATTCATACTAAACAGAGCTCTGCTGAATGTGAAATCACCTCTTAGCCTTTCGACATTACCTGCTCGATGTTCCAAACTCCCGACTTTAAGAGTTTGCATCGTTCGCCAGCTCGCATTCATTGGAAAAGTTTATCGCCTTTCAGTGATATTCTAGTCAGTAATTTGATTAATTTCTTTCAGTTCGAGCAATTTCACATTATATTATAGTGAAGTTTGTGTGTTGAAGAAAATTGCCCGTTATGTCTGCATTTTAAAACATTCCTGTTTATGAAAATACTCTTACAATTTGCCAGTGGCAAACTTTAAAACCCTTAACTCTTGTTATATTTTGCGGATTATAATCCATTGAAAAAGTTTTTTTTTAAATGAAAGATGTCTCCCGGATTTTTAATTTTTGTTAAATATTACTTTTCACAGTAAACGGTACGACACTAAGACTTTTAAACGAATATATAGCTTAAAGGTGTAATTTTATGAAAGTAATTGATCCTGGGTATTTTTGCGATCCGTTTGTTTTCTCAAGACGGGACTGAAACTAAATGATGAGATAAAAGCGACCTCTATAGGAGAAAGATAGTAACTGTTCCTTTTGCCCCATCATTAAAAATACATATTTGCACAATCATTGGGGTGCACAGAGAGCATTCGATTTTATTTGATCAAACTCCTATATGTTGCATTAGTAAAAATGTAAATAGAAAAATATGTTAAATAGATAAATGGATTTGGTTCTATCTATTATCTGAGATGTCTGCGCTCCCCCAATTCCTGCCTCTGGAGCATCCCCAATTTTAACCCCTTCACCATTGGCGGCTGCGCCTTCGGCACCCAAGGCCCGAAACTCTGGAATCCCTCCCTAAATCTCTTCGCCTCTCTTTCCGCCTTTAAGACGCTCCTTAAAAGCTATCTTTTTGACCAAACCTTTGGTCATCTGCCCTAATGTCTCCTTATGTGGCTCTGTGTCAAATTTTGTTTTAGAAGTCTATCATGAAACACCTTGGGATGTTTTACTACATTAAAGGCGCTATATAAATACAAGTTGTTGTTGTTGCTGCTGGTTAACAAGTGTCCTTTTGAGCTCATTTAGCTGAATCCTTTTTTAGTTTAGCGAGCTGTCCAGGCTTGGATTAAAGTGGGGGCACACAAGGCAAGTACATAGAAGTTATTTGTTTCATCTTGGCTCATCCAAGCAAAAAAGGCACCATACAGATCCCTCATCAGGTTATCTAACTGTATCCTGATTAAATACGGCACAGGGTCGACGGGCCAAATGGCCTCCTTCTGTGCTGTAACCATTCTATAATTTTATAGAAACATAGAAAATAGGTGCAGGAGTAGCCCATTCGACCCTTTGGGCCTGCACCACCATTCAATATGATCATGGCTGATCATGAAACTTCAGTACCCCATTCCTGCTTTCTCTCCATACTCCTTGATCTCTTTAGTTGTAAGGGCCACATCTAACTCCCTCCCCTAATGAACTGGCCTCAACAACTTTCTGTGGTAGGAAATTCCATAGGTTCACAACTCTCTGAATGAAGAAGTTTCTCCTCATCAGTCCTAAATGGCTTACCCCTTACCCTTAGACTGTGACCCCTGGTTCTGGACTTCTACAACATCAGGAACATTCTTCCAGCATCTAACCTGTCCAATCCCGTCAGAATTTTATATGTTTCTATGAGATCCCCTCTCATTCTTCTAAATTCCAGTGAATATAAGCCTAGTCGATGCAATCTTTCTTCATATGTCAGTCTGCCATCCCGGGAATCAGTCTGCTGAACCTTCGCTGCACTCCCTCAATAGCAAGAATGTCCGTCCTCCCTTCCTCAGATGAGGAGACCAAAACTGTACACAATATTCAAGGTGTGGCCTCACCAAGGCCCTGTACAACTGCAGCAAGACCTCCCTGCCCCTATACTCAAATCCTCTCACTATGAAGGCCAACATGCCATTGCCTTCTTCACCGCCTGCTGTACCTGCATGCCAACTTTCAATGACTGATGTACCATGACACCCAGATCTCATTGCACCTCCCCTTTTCCTAATCTGTCACCATTCAGATACTATTCTGCCTCCCTGTTTTTGCCACCAAAGTGGATAACCTCACATTTTTCCACATTATACTGCATTTGCCATGCATTTGCCCATTCACCTAACCTGTCTAAGTCACCCTGCAGCCTTTTAGCATCCTCCTCACAGCTCACACCACCACCCTGCTTAGTGTCATCTGCAAACTTGCAGATATTACACTCAATTCCCTCATCCAAATCATTAATGTATATTGTATATAACTGAGGTCGCAGCACTGAGCCCTGCGGCACCCCACTAGTCACTGCCTGCCATTTTGAAAAAGACCCGTTTATCCCGACTCTCTGCTTCCTGTCTGCCAACCAGTTCTCTATCCACGTCAGTACATTACCCCCAATAACATGTGCTTTAATTTTGCACACCAATCTCTTGTGTGGGACCTTGTCAAAAGCCTTTTGAAAGTCCAAATACACCACATCCACTGGTTCTCCCTTGTCCACTCTACCAGTTACATCTTCAAAAAACTCGAGAAGATTTGTCAAGCAGGATTTCCCTTTCATAAATCCATGCTGACTTGGACCAATCCTGTCACTGTTTTCCAAATGCGCTGCTTTTACATCTTTACTAATTGATTCCAACATTTTCCCCACTACCGATGTCAGGCTAACCGGTCTATAATTCCCTATTTTCTCTCTCCCTCCTTTTTTAAAAAGTGGGGTTACATTAGCTACCCTCCAATGCATAGGAACTGATCCAGAGTCGATAGAATGTTGGAAAATGACCATCAGTGCATCCACTATTTCTAGGGCCACTTCCTTAAATACTCTGGGATGCAGACTATCAGGCCCGGGGGATTTATCGGCCTTCAATCCCATCAATTTCCCTAACATAATTTCCTGACTAATAAGGATTTTCTTCAGTTCCTCCTTCTCACTAGACCCTCGGTCCCCTAGTATTTCTGGAAGGTTATTTGTGTCTTCCTTATTGAAGACAGAACCAAAGTATTTAGAAACATACAAACATAGAAAATAGGTGCAGGAGTAGGCCATTCGGCCCTTCAAGCCTGCACAACCATTCAATAAGATCATGGCTGATCATTCACCTCAGTACCCCTTTCCTGCTTTCTCTCCATACCCCTTGATCCCTTTAGCCGTAAGGGCCCTATCTAACTCCCTCTTGAATATATCCAATGAACTGGCATCAACAATTATCTGCGGTCGGGATTTCCACAGGTTAACAACTCTCTGAGTGAAGAAGTTTCTCCTCATCTCAGTCCTAAATGGCTTACCCCTTATCCTTAGACTGTGTCCCCTGGTTCTGGACTTCCCCAACATCGGGAACATTCTTCCTGCATCTAACCTGTCCAATCCTGTCAGAAGTTTATATGTTTCTTTGAGACCCCCTTTCATCTTTCTAAACTCCAGTGAATACAGGCCCAGTTGATCCAATCTCTCCTCATATGATTCCATCCCGGGAATCAGTCTTGTGAACCTTCGCTGCACTCCCTCAATAGCAAAAACATCCTTCCTCAGATTAGGAGACTAAAACTGAACACAATATTCCAAGTGAGGCCTCGCCAAGGCCCTGTACAAGTGCAGTAAGACCTCCCTGCTCCTATACTCGAAACCTCTAGCTATGAAGGCCAACATATCATTTTCCTTCTTCATCGCCTGCTGTACCTGCATGCCAACTTTCAATGACTGATGTAGCATGACACCCAGGTCTTGTTGCACCTCCACTTTTCCTAATTTGCCGCCATTCAGATAATATTCTGCCTTCGTGCTTTTGCCACCAAAGTGGATAACCTCACATTTATCCACATTATACTGCATCTGTCATGCATTTGCCCACTCACCTAACCTGTCCAGGTCCCCCTGCAGCCTTTTAGGGTCCTCCTCACAGCTCACACCACCACCCAGCTTAGTTTCATCTGCAAACTTGGAGATATTACATTCAATTCCCTCATCCAAATCATTAATGTATATTGTATATAACTGGGGTCGCAGCACTGAGCCCTGCGGCACCCCACTAGTCACTGCCTGCCATTCTGAAAAAGACCCGTTTATCCCGACTCTCTGCTTCCTGTCTGCCAACCAGTTCTCTATCCACGTCAGTACATTACCCCCAATACCATGTGCTTTAATTTTGCACACCAATCTCTTGTGTGGGACCTTGTCAAAAGCCTTTTGAAAGTCCAAATAAACCACATCCACTGGTTCTCCCTTGTCCACTCTACCAGTTACATCCTCAAAAAATTCGAGAAGATTTGTCAAGCAGGATTTCCCTTTCATAAATCCATGCTAACTTGGACCAATCCTGTCACTGCTTTCCAAATGTGCTGCTATTTCATCTTTAATAATTGATTCCAACATTTTCTCCACTACTGATGTCAGGCTAGCCAGTCTATAATTAGTTGTTTTCTCTCTCCCTCCTTTCTTAAAAAGTGATGTTACATTCGCTACCTATTTGTTCAATTGGTCTGCCATTTCTTTGTTCCCCATTATAAATTCACCTGATTCTGACTGCAAGGGACCTACATTTGTTTTCACTAATCTTTTTCTCTTCATATATCTATAGAAGCTTTTGCAGTCAGTTTTTATGTTCCCTGCAAGCTTACTCTCATACTCTATTTTCCCCCTCCTAATTAAACCCTTTGTTCTCCTCTACTGAATTCTAAATTTCTCCAAGTCCTCAGGTTTGCTGCTTTTTCTGGCCTCTTCCGTGGATTTAACACTATCCCTAATTTCCCTTGTTAGCCACAGTTGAGCCCAAGGTTTTCACAATCATTCGCCTATCCCAAAGAGCATTCTCAAAGGTTGATCACTCTGTGTGTAAAGAAACTTTCCCTTAAAATGTCCTCAATTTACCTGTCATCAATTTTAACCTATATCCCCTTGGTCTAGTATTCTAATGTACCTTGAAGTAGTGCTCTGGATTTACCCTATCTGCTGCCCCTATGCTAACTTACACCCATCACCCCTGTGCTCGCTGATTTACATTGGATCCTGGTCCGGTAATGACTCAATTTAAAAATTCTCATCCTTGTTTTCAAATCACTCTATGGCCTCACCCCTCCCTATTTCTGTAACCTCCTCCAGCCCTGCATCCCTCCAAGATCTCTGCATCCCTCCAATTCTGGCCTCTTGCGCATCCCTCATTTTCTTTGCTCCACCATTGCCGGCTGTGCCTTCAGCTGCCTAGGCCCTAAGCTCTGGAATTCCCTCCGTAAACCTCTCCGCCTCTCTATCTTTGTCAGTGCCTTTAAGACGCTCCTTAAAAGTTACCTACTTGTCCTAATATCTCCTTCTGTGGCTCGGTGTCAAATTTTGTTGGATTATCGCTCCCGTGAAGCACCTTGGGATGTTTTACTATGTTAAAGGTCCTATATAAATGAAAGTTGTTGTTGTTATCCATACCATTCAATATCATGTAAATTTATTTTCAAAACTAATGAGCCCCAGTTTCTCCAATGTTTCTTTTCATCGCATTCCTTTGATGTCAGGAATCTTTTATCTGCACTGCCTCCTTGGTTTGCATATTATCATACTCTCTTTTTGACCAACGTTGGGCACAGTAGTGGAGGTAGAGTCTGGGCAGGGCACCTTTCGATTTATACTCTACCAATCTGCTGAAATAACTAAGCATTCTATTCACTTTGTTAATTGATGATTTATAGTGAGTCACCATGTTAATTATGATAACTATTATAAGCCCCAGATCCCTTTCAACTGCACTGTTTGTTATTTCTACACCAAACTGTTTCTGTAACATCAGTTTTTCCTTCCAATGTCTAATATTTTGCACTTGTCCATAATAAACATTATCTACTACTGTTCTGCCCTTTTACAGATTTCATCTCACTCATTTTATGGTTTCTGACTGCTTCCTTTGATTCAACTTGTCCCTCACATCCCTCTCTTCCACTTTATCATCGCTGCACAACAATGACATTATGGTTGCTCCAATTTAATGGCCACTGATGGGTACAATTATGTTCCTGTGGTCAGAGATCATCTGAGCATTAATTGACGGTAAACATTTTCTGTTCATGATGACCATGGAGTTTATAATCAAGAGCCCCAATGCCCACATGGTGACCATATGTAACTCTTTTCAATTAAGAGAACCCAGTGAAATCTGAGGTTCCGTTCAACTGATAACAGTTGGATGCGGACTTGAATGGGGCAGATGTGACTTGTTTGATCCCGTTGTGGGTCATGAATTCCTTGAATTCAGTACAGGTGAACCACGGCCCATTGTCACTGACTAGGACATCAGGCAAGCCATGCGTGGCAAACATGGCTTGTAGGCTTTCAATGGTGGCCGTGGATGTGCTTACAGACATTCAATCTGTTATGTCTTGAATAAAGAATCTGACCAGATATTGTAAGTAATGTGTGACCGTAGTACTTTATTACAGGTCTCCAGAATGCCTCTCCAGCCTTTGAGGCCTCCTTATGTACAGGTGCTCCCAAGGGATTATGGGATCCCTTGGGACTCCAGGGGATGAGCCTTCTGGTGGTTACACAATGTATTTACAGGTTTACATATATAACAACACTCCCTCCCAAAAGTCAATAGTGTAACTATTTACAATGTGAGTCTATCTGGGGCCTTCCTTTCCCTGGTTGATCGCCTCGGTGCAAATGATGGTTTTGGTGAGTCGTTTGTTGGGCCCTCGCTGAACTGCCGCGCAGCTGGCCTTGTAGGGCTGCTGGGTGTGGTGAATCCTGCTGGGCTGCTGCAGGTGATGGGTTCTGCTTCATGGTCAACCGCTGGGTCGGTTGCCACATGTGTGTGTTGGGGGGTCGAAAAAGGTGGAGTCTATTGTGGGCTGTTCTGGATAGTCCGTGAATCTGAGTTTGGTTTGGTCCAAGTGTTTTCTGCAGGTGAGTCCATTTGAAAGTTTGACCCGAAACACCCTACTCCCCTCTTTGGCCACGACAGTGCTGGGAAGCCACTTGGGACCTTGTCCATAGTTCAACACAAATACAGGATCATTAATCTCGATTTCGCGTGACACATTTGCGCAATCATGATATGTATTCTGTTGAAGCCACCTGCTCTCGACCTGTTCATGTAGATCAGGGTGGACTAAGGAGAGCCTTGTCTTAAGTGCCCTTTTCATGAGCAGTTCAGCGGGTAGAACCCCAGTAAGCGAGTGGGGTCTTGTGCGATAAATAAGCAGGACTCGGGATAGACAAATCTGCAGTGAGCCTTCAGTTACCCTCTTCAAGCTCTGCTTGATTGTTTGCACTGCTCGCTCTGCCTGACCACTGGACGCTGGTTTAAACAAGGCAGATGTGACATGTTTGATCCCATTGCAGGTCATGAACTCTTTGAACTCGGCACTGGTGAAGCACAGCCCATTGTCACTCACATGGATATCAGGCAGGCCATGTGTGGCAAACATGGCCCGCAGGCTTTCAATGGTGGCAGCGGACGTGCTTGCTGACATTATTTCACATTCAATCCATTTGGAGTATGCATCTACAACCACAAGGAACATTTTTCCCAAGAATGGGCCTGCATAGTCGACATGGACCGTGGACCACGGTTTGGAGGGCCAGGACCATAAACTTAGTGGCGCCTCCCTGGTGCATTGCTTAACTGTGAACATGTGTCACATTTGTGCACGCAGGATTCCAAGTTTGCATCGATACCGGGTCACCATACGTGGGATCTGGCTATCGCTTTCATCATTACAATGCCTGGGTGGGTACTGTGAAGGTCACTAATGAAAGTGTTCCTGCCATTTTTTGGCACCACTACCCGATTACCACATAGGAGGCAGTCTGCCTATATGGACATTTCACCTCTGCGCCACTGGTACGGCTTTATTTCTTCCTGCATCTCTAATGGGACACTAAACCAACTCCCGTGGAGCACACAGTTGTTTACTGAGGACAGTGAGGGGTCCTGGCTCGTCCAGGTTCTAATTTGTCGGACGGCAGCAGGTGATTGCTCACTCTCGAATGCTTCCATTGACATAACTAAATCTGTGGGCTGTGCCATCTCCACCTCTGTAGTGGGCAATGGAAGCCTACTGAGGGCACGGCACAGTTTTCTGTGCCTGGCCTGTGGTGGATGGCGTAGTTCTATGCGGACAACGTGAGCGCCCATCTCTGGATGCGGGCCGATGCATTCGTATTTATCCCCTTACTTTCAGAAAAGAGGGATATAAGTGACTTATGGTCGGTTTCCACTTCAAATTTGAGCTCAAACAGATATTGATGCATTTTCTTTACCCCATAAACACACACTAACCCTTCTTTTTCGATCATACTGTAGGCCCTCTCAGCCTTAGACAGACTTCTGGCTGCATAAGCAACCGGTTGCAATTTCCCAGATTCATTAGCTTGTTACAATACACACCCGACACCATATGATGCCGCATCACATGCTAGTACCAAACGCTTACATGGATCATACAACACAAGCAATTTGTTTGAGCATAACAGTTTCCTAGCTTTCTCAAAGGCATTTTCTTGGCTTTTACCCCATACCCATTCATCTCCTCTACGCAGTAAAGAGTGCAATGGTTCGAACAGCTAAGACCCGGTAAGAAGTTCCCAAAATATTTCAGGAGTTCTAGAAACGACCGCAGCTCTGTCATGTTCTGTGGTCTCGGTGCATTGTTGATTGCCTCCGTCTTCGAATGGGTGGGCCTGATGCCGTCCCTAGCAATTCTTCTCCCCAGGAACTCCACTTCAGGCACCAGGAAAACACACTTCGAGTGTTTTAACCTGAGCCCCACACGATTGAGCCGACTAAGAACCTCCTCCAGGTTCTGCAGGTGTTCAATGATGTCCCGACCTGTGACCAAGATGTCGTCCTGGAAGACCACGGTGCGCGGGACCGGCTTCAGTAAGCTTGTCATGTTCCTTTGGAATATCGCCACGGCTGATCGAATCCCAAACGAGCATCTGTTATAAATAAAGAGACCTTTGTGCGTGTTGATGCAGGTGAGGCCCTTCGATGATTCCTCCAGCTCCTGCGTCATGTAGGCCGAGGTCAGGTCCAGCTTTGTGAATGTTTTTCCTCCCGCCTGCCTTTGGTAGTGGGTATTGATCCTGCAGGGAGAAACGATTGATAGTTACTTTGTAATCACCACAGATTCTGATGGTGCCATCTTCTTAGAGCACTGGAACAATCGGACTGGCCCACTCGTTGAATTCGATCGGCGAAATGATGCCCTCTCGTTGCAGCCTGTCCAGCTCGATCTCCACCCTCTCTCTCATCATGTAAGGTACCGCTCTCGCCTTGTGATGGATGGGTCGCACCCCCGGAATCAAGTGGATCTGCACTTTTGCTCCTTGGAACTTCCCGATGCCCGGTTTGAACAGCGAGGGGAACTTGTTTAGGACCTGGGCACATGAAGTGTCGTCGACATCATTGTTGGATGTCGTCCCAGTTCCAGCGTATCTTTCCCAGCCAGCTCCTGCCGAACAGCGTGGGGCCATCACCCAGTACCACCCAGAGTGGTAACTCGTGCACCGCTCCATCGTAGGAGACCTTTACGGTAGCACTGCCGATTACGGAAATCAGTTCCTTTATGTACGTTCTCAGTTTAGTATGAATAGGAGTCAGGACTGGCCTTGAGGCCTTGCTGCACCATAATTTATCGAAAGTCTTTTTGCTCATTATGGACTGGTTCGCGCCCGTGTCCAGCTCCATTGACACTGGGAGTCCATTTAATTCAACCTTCAGCATTATCGGGGGACACTTTGTGGTAAATGTGTGCACCCCATATACCTCTGCCTCCTCAGTCTGAAGCTCTGATTCGTCGTGATCCACCGTGGGTCTATCCTCCTCTGCAACATGGTGGTTTGCAGGATTAGCTGGATTTGCAGCTCACCTGCACATACGTTGGAGGTGTCCCATTGTTCCACAGCCCTTGCAAACGTATCCTTTGAAGCGGCATGAATGGAAACAATGATCACCTCCGTAGCAAGATGTTAATGGCCTTGCATTCACCACCCTTGATGGTGGACTCTGAGACATCTGCGAACGTGCAGCTGCAAGCATGTGAGTCCTGCCCTGTATGTTATGATTCGAAAACAACATTACTTTGGTCACAGTACTTGCAACAGCACTCGTGTTCTGAGAGATTTGTTTGGTATTGTCACTGGTGGTGATGAGTGCCTGGGCTATCGCTATGGCTTTACTCAAGGTTGGGTCTCTACAGGCAAAAGTTTGCGAAGTATTACTTCATGGCCAATGCCAAGTACAAAGAAGTCCCTGAGCATGTGCTCCAAGTGTCTTTCAAATTCGCAATGTCCTGCAAGGTGCCTTAGCTCGGCGACGTAGCTCGTCACTTCCTGGCCATCAGACCTCTTGTACATGTAGAACCGTTACCTCGCCAACAGGACACTTTCTTTTGGGTTTAGATGCTCCCGGACCAGTGTGGACAAATCATCATACGACTTCTCTGTGGGCTTCGCTGCAGCGAGCAGATTTTTCATGAGGCCATACGTTGGTGCCCCGCAAATGGTGAGGAAGAGCGCCCTTCATTTCGCAGCGTTCGCTTCTCCTTCCAGCTTGTTGGCTATGAAGTATTGGTCGAGTCGCTCCACGAAGATTTTCCAATCATCTGCCTCTGAAAATTTCTCCAGGATGCCCACGGTTCTCTGCATTGTTGCGGTGGGGTTTATCATCTGTAACTCGTCGTCAGTTGTTATGTCTTGAATAAAGAATCTGACCAGATCCTGTAAGCTTGAAGTAATGTGTGACCGTAGTCCTTTATTATAGGTCTCCAGAGTGCCTCTCCAGCATGTGAGGACTCCTTATGTAAAGGTGTTCCCAAGGGATTGTGGGATCCCTTGGGATTCCAGGGGATGAGCCCTCTTGTGGTTAAACAAGGTATTTACAGATTTACATATATAACACAATCCATTTTGAGTAAGCGTCCACGACAACCAAAAGCATTTTGCCTAGGAATGGGCCCGCATAGTCTACATGGATCCTCGACCAAGGTTGGATGGCCATGACCACAAACTTAGCGGTTCCTCTCTGGGTCCATTGCTCAACTAAGAGCAAGTGTTGCACTGGCGCATGCATGACTCTAAATCTGAGTCAATGCCAGGCCACCACATGTGAGATCTGGCTATGGCTTTCATCATTATGATGCCTGGTTGGGTATTGTGCAGCTCGCAAATAAATGTGTCTCTGCCTTTCTTGGGCAAGACCACGCGATTGCCCCACAAAAGACAGTCCTCCTGCAGGGACAACTCGTCTTTGCGTCTATGGAACGGCTTAATCGCTTCCTGCATCTCCATTTGGACTCTGGACCAATCCCATGGAGGACACAGTTTTTTTTACCAAGGACAGTAAAGGATCCTGACTGGTCCAGGTTCTGATCTGGCGGGCAGTAACGGGAGACTTCGCGTTCTCAAATGCCTTCATGACCAGGAGCAAGTCCGCTGGCTGTGCCATTTCCATCCCGGTGGTGGGCAATGGTAGCTGACTGAGAGCATCTGCACAGTTCTCTGTGCCCAGTCTGTGGCGGATTGCATAGTTGTATGCCGACAGCGTGAGCGCCCATCTTTGTATACGGGCAGAGACATTGATATCAATCCCTTTGCTCTCAGAGAACAGCGATATGAGCAGCTTGTGGTCAGTTTCAAGCTCGAACTTGAGGCCAAATAAGTACTGGTGCATTTTTTTACCCTGTAAACGCACGCCAGAGCCTCTTTTTCAACTATGCTGTAGGCCCTTTCGGCCTTGGACAAATTCCTGGATGCATACGCAACCTGTTGCAAAATCCCCGAATCATTAGCCTGTTGTAACACATACCCGACCCCGTATGATGATGCATCGCAAGCTAACACTAATCGTTTACATGGATTATACAGGACAAGCAGTTTGTTAGAACACAATAAATTTCTGGCTTTCTTAAAGGCAGCCTATTGAGAATTCCCCCATACCCAGTCATCTTCCTTGCGTAGTAACGCATGTAGGGGTTCTAGCAGGGTGCCTAACTCAGGTTGGAAATTACCAAAATAGTTAAGGAATCCCAGGAATGATCGCAGCTCCGTCATGTTCTGTGGTCGCGGTGCATTCTTGATGGCCTCCATCTTGGCGTCGATGGGGCTGATGCCGTCTGCTGCGATTCTCCTTCCTAAGAATTCGATCTCTTGTGCCAGGAAACATAATTCGAGCATTTCAACCTGAGCCCCACGCAATCCAAACGACTAAGAACCTCCTCCAGATTCTTCAAGTGTTCCATGGTGTCCCGACCTGTAACCAATATGTCATCCTGGAAGACCACTGTGCAAGGAACCGACTTTAGCAGGCTCTCCATGTTCCGCTGAAAGATCACTGCAGCCGATCGAATCCCAAATGGGCACCGGTTGTCGATAACCAGTAAGTAACCTTCAGCATTGGTTTGCCAAATTAAGTTAATCTAAGGGTTAAATCATGGCAGGAGAGCTCAGACATGTGTTATGCTCCTCCTGCACTATGTGGGAAGTCAGGGACGCTTCCAGTGTCCCTGACGACTACATGTGCGGGAAGAGCATCCGCCTGCAGCACCTGACAGACCGCATTGCGGCACTGGAGCTGTGGGTGGATTTACTCTGGAGCATCCGCGATGCTGAGGATGTCGTGAATAGCACATTTAGTGAGTTGGCCACATGGCAGGCAAAGGGTACACAGCCAGATAGGGGATGGGTGAGCAACAGCAAGAGCAGTGGAAGGAAGGTAGTGCAGGGGTCCCCTGCGGTCATCCCCCTGCAAAACAGATACACCGTTTTGGGTATGTTGAGGGGGATGGCTCATCAGTGTAGAGCAGCAGCTTCTAAGTTCATGGCACCGTGGGTGGTTCTGCTGCACAGGAGGGCAGGAAAAAGAGTGGGAGAGCTATAGTGATAGGGCATTCTATTGTAAGGGGAACAGATAGATGTTTCTGCGGCCACAACCGAGACTCCAGGATGGTATGTTGCCTCCCTGGTGCAAGGGTCAAGGATGTCTCAGAGCGGGTGCAGGAAATTTTGACGTGGGAGGGTAAACAGCCAGTTGTCGTGGTGCATATAGGTACCAACGATATAGGAAAAAAGCAGGATGAGGTCCTCCTACAAGACGAATTTAGGGAGCTAGGAGCTAAATTAAAAAGTAGGACCTTAAAAGTAGTAAGAGTAGGAATCGCAGGATCGCTTAGATAAATACGTGGCTTGAGGAGTGGTGCAGAAGGGAAGGATTCAAATTCCTGGGACATTGGAATTGGTTCTGGGGGAGGTGGGACCAGTACAAACTGAACAGTCTGCACCTGAGCAGGACCGGAACCAATGTCCTAGGGGGAGTGTTTGCTAGTGCTGTTGGGGAGGGGTTAACCTTTGCAGGGAGACAGAGGGAAGTAGAATGGGGGCAGAAGCAAAAGATAGAAAGAAGAAAAGTAAAAGTGGAGGGCAGAGAAACCCAAGGCAAAAAGCAAAAAGGGCACATTATAGCAAAATTCTAAAGGGGCAAAGTGTGTTAAAAGACAAGCCTGAAGGCTCTGTGCCTCAATGCGAGGAGTATTCAGAATAGATGAATTAACTGCGCAGATAGCAGTTAACGGATATGATGTAATTGGCATCACGGAGACATGGCTTCAGGGTGACCAAGGCTGGGAACTCAACATCTAGGGGTATGCAACATTTAGGAAGGATAGACAGAAAGGAAAAGAAGGTGGGGTGGCGTTGCTGGTTAAAGAGGAAATTAATGCAATAGTAAGGAAGGACATTAGCCTGGATGATGTGGAATCAGTATGGGTGGAGTTACGGAATACCAAAGGGCAGAAAACGCTAGTGGGAGTTGTGTACAGACCACCAAACAGTAGTAGTGAGTTTGGGGACAGCATCAAACAAGAAATTAGGGATCCGTGCAATAAAGGTACAGCAGTTATCATGGGCGACTTTAATCTACATATTGATTGGGCTAACCAAACTGGTACCAATGCAGTGGAGGAGGATATCCTGGAATGTATTAGGGATGGATTTCTAGACCAATATGCCGAGGAGCCAACTAGAGAGCTGGCCATCCTATACTGTGTGATGTGTAATGAGAAAGGACTAATTAGCAATCTTGTTGTGCGAGGCCCCTTGGGGAAGAGTGAGCATAGTGTGGTAGAATTCTTTATTAAGATGGAGAGTGACACAGTTAATTCAGAGACTAGGGTCCTGAACTTAAGGAAAGGTAACTTTGATGGTATGAGGCGCGAATTGGCAAGATTAGACTGGCAAATGATACTTAAAGGGTTGACGGTGGATAGGCAATGGCAAACATTTAAAGATCACATGGATGAACTTCAACAATTGTACATCCCTGTCTGGAGTAAAAATAAAGCAGGGAAGGTGGCTCAACCGTGACTAACAAGGGAAATTAAGGATAGTGTTAAATCCAAGGAAGAGGCATATAAATTGGCCAGAAAAAGCAGCAAACCTGAGGACTGGGAGAATTTTATAATACAGCAGAGGAGGACAAAAGGTTTAATTACGAGGGGGAAAATAGAGTATGAGAGGAAGCTTGCTGGGAACATAAAAACTGACTGCAAAAGCTTCTATAGATATGTGAAGAGAAAAAGATTAGTGAAAACAAACGTAGATCCCTTGCAGTCAAATTCAGGTGAATTTATAATGGGGAACAAAGAAATGATGGACCAGTTAAACAAATACTTTGGTTCTGTCTTTACGAAGTAAGACACAAATAACCTTCCGGAAATACTAAGGGACCGAGGGTCTAGTGAGAAGGAGGAACGGAAGAAAATCCTTATTAGGCGGGAAATTGGGTTGGGGAAATTGATGGGATTGAAGGCCGATAAATCCCCTGGGCCTGATAGTCTGCATCCCACAGTACGTAAGGAAGTAGCCCTAGAAATAGTGGATGCATTGGTGATTATTTTCCAACAATCTATTGACGCTGGTTCGGTTCCTATGGACTGGAGGGTAGCTAATGTAACATCACTTTTTAAGAAGGGAGGGAGAGAGCGAACGGGTAATTATAGACCGGTTAGCCTGACATCAATAGTAGGGGAAAATGTTGGAATCAATTATTAAAGATGAAATAGCAGCACATTTGGAAAGCAATGATGGGATCGGTCCAAGTCAGCATGGATTTATGAAAGGAAAATCCTGCTTGACAAATCTTCTCGAATTTTTTGAGGATGTAACTGGTAGAGTAGACAAGGGAGAAGTGGATGTGGTGTATTTGGACTTTCAAAAGGCTTTTGACAAGGTCTCACACATGAGATTGGTGTGCAAAATTAAAGCACATGTTATTGGGGGTAATGTACTGATGTCGATAGAGAACTGGTTGGCAGACAGGAAGCAGAGAGTTGGGATAAATGGGTCTTTTTCAGAATGGCAGGCAGACTAGTGGGGTGCCGCAGGGCTCAGTGCTGGGACCCCAGCTATTTACAATATACAGTCATGATTTGGATGAGGGAATTGAGTGTAATATCTCCAAGTTTGCAGATGACACTAAGCTAGGTGGCGGTGTGAGCTGTGAGGAGGACACTAAAAGGCTGCAGGGTGACTTGGACAGGTTAGGTGAGTGGGCAAACGAGTGGCAGATGCAGTATAACATTGTTAAATGCGAGGTTATCCACTTTGGTGGCAAAAACACGAAGGCAGAATATTATCTGAATGGCGACAGATTAGGAAAAGGGGAGGTGCAACGAGACCTGGGTGTCATGCTACATCAGTCATTGAAAGTTGGCATGCAGGTACAGCAGGCAGTGAAGAAGGCAAATGGTATGTTGACTTTCATAGCTAGGGGATTTGAGTATAGGAGCAGGGAGGTCTTACTGCAGTTGTACAGGGCCTTGGTGAGGCCTCACCTGGAATACTGTGTTCAATTTTGGTCTCCTAATCTGAGGAAGGATGTTCTTGCTATTGAGGGAGTGCAGCGAAGGTTCACCAGACTGATTCCCGGGATGGCAGGACTGACATATGAGGAGAGACTGGATCGACTAGGCTTGTATTCACTGGAGTTTAGAAGGATGAGAGGGGATCTCATAGATGCGACTGGAAAGGTTAGATGCAGGAAGAATGTTCCCGATGTTGGGGAAGTCCAGAACCAGGGGACATAATCTAAGGATAAGGGGTAAACCATTTAGGACTGAGATGAGGAAAAACTTCTTCACTCAGAGAGTTGTTAACCTGTGAAATTCCCTACTGCAGTGAGTTGTTGATGCCAGTTCATTGGAAATATTCAAGAGGGAGTTAGATATGGCCCTTATGGCTAAAGGGTTCAAGGGGTATGGAGAGAAAGCAGGAAAGGGGTACTGAGGTAAATGATCAGCCATGATCTTATTGAATGGTGGTGCAGGCTCGAAGGGCCGAGCGGCCTACTTCTGCACCTATTTTCTATGTTTCTATAAACAGACCTTTGTGAGTGTTGATTCAGGTGAGGCCTTTCGAAGACTCCTCCAGCTCTTGCGTCATGTAGGCTGAGGTCAGGTCCAGCTTGGTGAATGTCTTCCCTCCAGCCAGGGTCGCAAATAGGTCTTCTGCCTTGGGCAGCAGGTACTGGTCCTGCAGCGGAAAACAGTTAATCGGTACTTTAGAATCCCTGCAAATTCTAACCGTACCGTCCTTCTTGAGTACCGGGACAATTGGACTGGCCCAGTCATTGAATTCCACCGGCACGATGATGCCGTCACGTTGCAGCCTGTCCAGCTTGATTTCCACTTTTTCACGCATCATGTATGGTACCGTCCAAGCCTTATGGTGGATGGGTCGCGTACCGGGAACCAAATGGATCTGCACTTTTGCCCCTGGGAAGCTTCCAATGCCTGGCTCGAATAACGATGGGAACTTACTTAGAACCTGGGTACATGAGGCATCATCGACGGATGAAAGCGCTTGGATGTCATCCCAGTTCCAGCGGATTTTCCCTAACCAGTTTCTGCCAAACAACATGGGACCATCCCCTGGCACAATCCACAGCGGGAGTGCGTGTATTGTCCATCGTAGGAGATTTTGACTTAGTTCCTTGATGTAAGTCCTTAATTTAGTGTGAATGGGGCTGAGCTTGGGCCTGTGTGCCTTCTTTCCCCACAGCCTGTCGAAGGCCTCTTTACTCATTACGGACTGACTTGCCCCCGTGTCCAGCTCCATAGATACTGGAATTCCGTTCAGTTTAACTTTCAACATTATTGGTGGGCATTTCGTCAAGAACGTGTGTACCCCATATACTTCTACCTCCTCCGTACGAGTTTCCAACTCAATCTGATCCACTGTGGATCGATCTTCCTCTGCAACGTGGTCGTTTGCAGGGTTTGCAGCTCGCCTGCACATTCGTTGGAGGTGTCCCATTGTTCTGCAACCATTTCACGCATAGTGCTTAAAGCGGCATTGATGGGGCCGATGATCATCTCCGCAGCACCAACAGGACTCGCATGGTGGACTCTGGGTCAATTGAGATCGGGCCACAGCAGCCGGCGTGTACGTTCTGCCATGTACATTTCTGCTCAAAACTGACGTTACTTTATGCACAGTACTGGCCGAAACTTCTTTGTTCTGTGAAATCTGCTTGGTGTTGTCGCTGGTGGACATAAATGCCTGGGCTATCGTTGTGGCTTTACTCAGATTCAGAGTTTCTACAGTCAACAGTTTGCGAAGGATTGTCTCATGTCCGATGCCCAGTACAAAAAAGTCTCGGAGCATTTGTTCTAGGAATTCCTCAAACTCACAATGTCCTGCGAGGCACCTTAGTTCAGCGACATAGCTCGCCACTTCCTGGCCCTCCGATCGTTGACAAGTGTAGAACCGATATCGCGCCATCAAAATGCTTTCCTTAGGATTTAGGTGCTCCCGGACCAGCGTACACAATTCTTCGTAGGATTTCTCTGTTGGTTTTTCCGGGGCCAGGAGATTCTTCATGAGGCCATAGGTTGTTGCCCCACAGCCAGTTAGGAGGATCGGCCTTCGTTTGGTGGTATTCTCGTCACGAAGTATTGGTCGAGTCTCTCTACGAAGGCCTCCCAATCATCCCCTTCTGAGAACTTCTCCAGGATGCCAACTGTTCTTTGCATTTTTGCGCAGTTGGTCATTACCTCGTCGCCAATTGTTACACTCATAATAAATGGTGAGACTGAGTACTATGTTTAATGAGCAAATGTGACCTTAGCTCCTTTATTAAGGTTCCAGAGTGCAGGTACCTCATGGGTGGCCTGCTTATATACTGTGCTCCCAAGGGATGCTGGGATCCCTTGGGACTCCAACAGGTGGACCCTCTGGTGGTCAAGTGTAATGCAAGTTATAAAGGGTTAAATACATAACAGTTTATATAAGGCTTAACATGTCTTTTGCAGACACAGATAGACAAAGCGCTACACGTTATCCACAAAAGAGTTGCAAGGGTTCACAAGATGTTGGTATAGGGTTGCCAACTCTCCATGATTGTCCTGGAGCCACTAGGAATAGAAGATCAATCTTCATGACACTGCTGCAGACAACCAAGGAGACAAATCATAGGGGCAATACAAAAAAGTACTTTTCCCATTTTCTTTGAACACTTTAAATTATTAATTATAAAAATATTGGAGATGGGGAGAAAAAGGCTGTTTGACTAACAGTCAAGATTAATCCAGTCATGTATCAAAGAGTCTGTTTGCTTTCCAATTGGCATGGAAAGGCGGGGCGCCTGGAGGATGGACCAATGGTGGAAGTGTGGGCATAGTCCGCACTGGACTATGATGAAAGCTGCAGGAATACATCCAAACAGAATTGCCAACCCTATGTGGGTAGGCTACCATAGTGTAGGCTACTGCAAATACAGAAGGCATAGTAATAATTCCTATCTGAAGTGATTTTCGCTGTTCCAGGTCATTTTTCCACCATCTTGAACATCCTCTGACCAGGGGTTAACACAATTATTGGCAACAACATACAGTTTAATAACTTTTTGCAAAGTAAGTTAACATTTCTAGTTTCTTGACCCTGTTGCTGTGGTTATATTGCACCAACCAGTCAGAGATCCATAGGTATAGAGGGCAACTCACTTCTGGCAAGGCCTCGATTAAAAGATTAGGGCCTAGAAATTGGGGTCATTTGCACCTCCCGTTAGTGTCCCACTAAATTCCATGGGAGTTTAGCACCGGCGGTAACCCATAATGCCCTGGTCGGTCAAGCCGGCGATGACAACGTCAACATCGTGTGCAGCGCCCCATCATCGCCCCGGATTCTAACTTGGGTATTGTCCCCTGAAGCTGCGCCGGGCGATGTCAGTGACAGCTTCAGGGGACATGTACCGGGCGGCACGCCGCTTGCGCGGTGATACTTAAAAGAGAGTGGCGGCCATTTAAAAAAAAATCTACCGACTTTTTTCTGCAACCCGTTGGCGCTTCGATCGCGGGGTTGGCACGGGGTGCACGTTCTTTTGCGCTCCACTTTCTTTCGGGGAGCGGTCACCTGAATTTTTCGAGCAGGGTGGGACTTCCGCGCCAGGTGCAAAATGTCCTGCCTCACGGATGTTACCGCCCCAAACGGAACGCAACGGAATTTCACCCCCTAGGCCACCAAAGCAGATCTCTCAATGGTAATGCACAAAGACCCCGCTCACTAACCAGAACATTTTTAATGCTTAGGGAGTACAGACAGGAATGTTTGGTTTCACAAAACTTTTTAAAAAATAGGACTCTGCTTAAATTTTTAGAGTGCCCAGATGGTATATCAGACCCGCTCAGCATTTTGGTAAACCTGGTTTGACACTGCATTAGAGTTGGGCTTCACACAGTGTCAAGCCCAAGGGATTTGATACAACCAATCAGACTGGGTCTCACTCCACTCCATTCAGAATTCAGATCGGGATTCGCTCTGGAGCTGTGCTATCACCTTAAAGCAGAAACTGCTTTGCACCAATGCAAAAGTGGTGGCAGAACTGCACCCATTGATACTTAAAATTATTTATATGTTTGTTATTCAATTCTGATATGCTGAGAAACATCTAGCTATTAGTAACAGATCCACACTCAACAGTTAATTTCCTTATATTGCAGGTTTTAAAATATATTTATTAATTATAGTACGAACAAGTTGTTGAGATAAAATAAAGCTAGCCAAATGACTCATTATTAAAATATACTGTTTTCAGTACATTAACTGAAGCAGTTCTACAGACTAAGTGGAGTAGGAAATTAGTCCCAGACCTCACAGATGAATAAATTATGTACAAGAGAAGCTGTTGAGTAATCAGAATATATTCAATGGACTATCGCTCCATACAAATGGTCTTCTTAGGCAGTCCCTCGAATCGAGGATGGTATGCTTCCACGCCAAAAAGGAATGTTCAATGAGTTCAATGAAGGACCTAATATTCCAGGTCCCGAACTTCATATTGAAGGGTGGAAGATGCCTGTGCGTGGATTTTTTTAACATTTGGTGGCCGTTGCACACCAGCCACCACACGGGCTTGACAGAGCTTGGTCTTGGTCCAGTGGCAAGGGTTAACCAAGACGACTGGAGACCAGCTCTACTGCACGGACCTTGTGCACACACATATCGCAGTGTGGGCAGGTCCGTGCTGCCTACGCCTTTTCTAGGCCCCGAACTCATGCCTCTCCTGGGCCCCGATCATGTCGCTCTGCAATCTCTCGCTGCTCCTGCGCCCCGACTTCGCCACTCCTGCTATATCTGCCCATGCACCAATCATTGACCTGGATTATGGTGACGGCCAATTCAGTCGTCCTCTTCACTGCCGTCGCTCTCCTGCACCAGACCCCAAACTGCGAGGGAACATCTGCGACAGGTCGGGACCTTAAAAGGTAAAATGTACTGTCTAACAATGGAACAGGGTCATAAAGACCAGAAAGACCCATGTCCGATGCCTGGTCTGTGCAGTTAGCTCATCTCAGCCACAGTGACCATAGAAATGTTATAAGTGGCCTCACTTCGGGTTAGGAAGGGGTAAAAATATCAGTCAGGAGTTTCACCTCTTGGTCACTTTCCAGTTTTTCTGCTGAAAAATATGCATGTGCTCATCAGATGAAGACAGATTCAGGATCAGTTTTGCTGTCCACCACATCACAAGCCTACCCACACTCAGATAGGATTTTTTGCTTTAGCCCTGACCCTCACAAGCAGCGCATATTGGGAAATTCTGAACCTCAGCCTGTAATTTCACAGCCATTAATTAAATCTTCAGAGTATTACAGGCTGAGGATGCTGAATTTCCTGATATGCTTTCCGAATGTGTGCTAGCAGTGGTGAAATGGAAAATCCCAGCTAAAATGTCTGACCTCATAATGAGGAGAATATCCACTTGAGTGTAATATTGGAAGGAACGTAAGCCAGTACGTACTAACATTTTCAGGAGAGGGAGAAATGTAGAAAGAGAGGAAAAAATGGATTTTGTACTAATCTATTGCAAGGACGTTTTCATAATCCCGCTTCACATTCTTACAATGAATCTTTTCCCATTCATTTAGTTCCGACAATTCATCTTTGGAAAAATGAACGGCAATGTCTTGTTAACACATGTTTCTTTCTCTTCCTTTAAGTTTTAGACTTCATCAGTCAGTTTGTAACAATTTGTTCCTGCACAGGTCATGACAATATATCATTCAAATATACGAACAATGCTGGACAGGTAAAGACCCTCTGGTCCATCAAGCCTGTCCCACACAACTGTGATAAATTGGGCCAAAATTTGTGGTCGGAGGCTACCTGCTTTTACCAGGTGTAAGAGTTTGAAGGACATTCGCTGGGCAAGAGTTGGGCAAATAGCCCAAATTTCCACCCACGAAGACCCTTCTCCCAGGAATGAGTTGGAACTGTCAAAATAATTGTTGACAGTTCACAAGTGCTAGATTTGGGCTCATGCGCATCGTGCGCCTAAAACCAGCACTTGCGGGGCCTCTATGGGTGCGTATACACATTGTACATTCCCGTAGAGACCGCGATTTTTGACCCATTGTTTATCGCAAAAGATACACTCCACCTCACCCAAAACCATCTGACCTCCTGGGAGAGGCGAAAAATCAGATAAAGAAACCCAGGCCAATTTTGGAAAATAAAATCTTGGAAATTTCTTTCCGACCCATCTAGGCGATCAAAATTAGTCCAGGAAATCACTCTGGCCCTGAATTCGCTGCAGTAACTACCTATATTTAGATGCATATCACTATTTTACTGAAATAAAGGTTGTTAGAATACACTACCATTTTTGTCAATACAAAGTAGTTTTTTTTTTGCAAATCAATATGTAAGTGGCAGTTTAAGGCCTGGATTCAGGTCCTAATCTGACTGACAAGAATGCTGAAACCATGTGATGTGAGACCCTACCAGAAGGACATTTTGCACTGCTTTGAATTAACACTGGACCCAGTATGATTCCATTAGATCTCCTGGGCACCATTTAAGCCTACCTTCTAATAGTTTTAATCTTAGTAGAAGGCAGACACTCCGAGATGTTCCCTCCTAACACTAAAAGCCAACTGCCTCAGTGTGAAGTTCTCCAAGGCATCTAGGCATATGTGCACAAAGCTGCTTTGTGGTGGACATCAGTCCAGCGTGGCTGCAGTATGTACCTTCTACAAGATGCACTGCAGCAACTCATCAAGGCTTCTTCGACAACTCCTCCCAAGCCCACGACCTCTACCACCAGGAAGGACAAGTGCAGCAGGTGCATGGGAACACCATGAGCACCTCCAAGTCACACACCGTCCTGACTTGGAAGTATATCACCACCGTTCCTTCATCGTCGCTGGGTCAAAATCCTGAAACTCCCTCCCTAACAGCATTGTGGGAGTACCTTCACCACACGGACTGCAGCGGTTCAAGGCGGCGGCTCACCACCATCTTCTCAAGGGCAGTTAGGGATGGGCAATAAATGCCAGCCTTGCCAGTGATGCCTGCACCCCATGAATGAATTAAAAAAAACATCCCACTCCACAGATACCAGTCTCACCCTAGTAGATATAAAAGGCACTGTGGAGAAAGAAAGAAGGAAAGAAAGAAGAAAAAAGGAAAAAGAGAAAGAGAAAAGAATGAAGGAAGACGCATTTATATAGCGCCTTTCACAACCTCAAGGTATCCCAAAGCGCTTTACAGGCAATTAAGTATTTTTTTGAAGTGTAGTCACTGTTGCAATAGATATTAATAGGGAAAAGACTGAAGTGAAGGTACCTTGACAACAAAACAATGTGAAAAGGAGTAGCCCCCCCCCCCCCTCCAAATAAAGGTTATAATGCGTGTTTTGCAATGTACAAAGTTTGGGAAATAAACTGGAGGAGCTGAAAGCAATTATTTTACAGGAATAATTCCTTGCATGCCTGAAAATAGGCGCACCCAAATTTCTACCCCTTAAACATTTGAAAAGGATGCAGGAACAAAAGAATCTGCATCTGCAAATGTGAATCTGTTTCATGCAGGGACACAACCCTTTTAAAAAAAGTATGCCCTGCCCTGTCCCACATCCACTTTTGACTGGGCAAAAATAGGCCTCTCTTCAAAGCCGACCAGAGGGTATTCTTTACATTAGCTCGGAGATGTGGCCAGTGATGTTAGTTCTCCATAAAATCATAGCAAGGGCTGTCTACACACAACATCACGGGGCTAATATTCCGGCCTCGCTGGGTCCATACAAAGTGCGCCTGGACCCGGCCACGCCTCACAAAAGCCGATTTCTGGGGTGCAATGCGCATGCGCCAAAAAACGTCTTTTCTGATCTGTCAAGTTTTCTCTTGACAGATCCTCCGCATTCCCAGGAGCAGGGCATTCACACGAGAGAGATTGGACTATTTGCCCATCTTTTGCCCAGCGAATCTCCTTCAAAGTTTTATGCCTGGTGAAAGCAGGCGTATTGTCTACTTTTACCAGCATAAGAGTTTTAAAACATATAAAAATGTAATTTAACTACACATTTTTATAGTAAAAACCCTGTCCATTAAGGTAAGTTTATTTTTAACACTATTGAAAGACATTTAAAAAAATTCCCAAAAATATATTTTTTTTCAAAAGCATTTAATTACATTTAATTTCAATTAATTTTAAATATGTGAGGTATAATATTTATTTATTATGCTGTGTTTGGGTGTTTTAGGGGTTTTTCTCATTGATAGTAATGGGAACTCATACAAACGGAGTTCCCATTATCAATGAGAATACTGTATCGTGATTGGTTGTCAGGGCCCACGTGACTCCAGCTTGGACTGACGTACCTCAAAGACAGGTCCCCACGTGATGCGCAGCCTCCAACCCAGATCCGACAGGTAGATTTGTAGATTTTTTTCGGTTCGGTGGCATTTGTAAGAAGGAAACCTCCCACTGCAATTTTAGGCAACGTGTTTTCAGATTGATCCATGAAACACTGGAGCTGTTTACACTTTAACATTCTGTATCAGTTCCAAAATCCCATTTAGTTTTTACCAGCAGCAAATCATTACACACCATTTCTCCTGCAGATAGTATCATTAAGCTAGAACGTTGTTCCTTGCTGCAAGAGGTTTAGACACAGGTTTAACAATCACCTGCTGAAGCATGGTTGCTGCAACGTGCATTAGGGGAGTCTTGGGACTAATCTGTGCTTGATCTTTGATGCTCTAGTACAGCCCCACAGTACTTTTAATATTCAGCAAGCACCACAGCCTATTTTGTGAAATGTTTTCCTCAATTCCAGCTGCATCCCATTATGCCACCTAATATAGAAAAAAGGCACCTGCAGACAAGTCTCACGTCAGCCACTGTTTAAAAAATATATATTTTTAACCTGTTGCAGGTCTGCTGATGTATACACATCGCTCCGCTGTTGCTGGCTCCGGTAAAATGAGGGTTGACAGAAGATAGACATTTTGAGGTACTGCTTTCGGTAGCTTTCTGGGTTTATGTGGCCAACTGAGAGCTGAGAGCAGTGCAGTACACTATTAACAGGAGGGTACTGAAGACAATTGTGATGCATAAAAAAACAATCTGGTTAAATACCCGAAGATTCTGTGCCCAGTGCATGTTACAGCAGAAATAACCAATGCTGACAAATTTTTAAAGTTTAGCGCAGATCCAAACATCTGTTCAAAAGAGCATCAACATCATCATAGGCAATCCCTCGGAATCGAGAAAGACTTGCTTCCACTCCTGAAGTGAGTTCTTTGGTGGCTGAACAGTCCAATACGAGAGCCACAGACTCTGTCACAGATGGGACAGACATTCGTCGAGGGAAGGGGTGGGTGGGACTGATTTGCCAAATGCTCCTTCCGCTGCCCGCGCTTGGCTTCTTCATACTCTCGGCGTTGAGATTCAAAGAGCTCAACGCCCTCCAGGATGCACTTTCTCCACCTAGGGCGGTCTCCCAGGTGTCAGTGGTGATGTTGCACTTTATCAGGGAGGCTTTGACGGTGTCCTTTTAACGTTTCCGCTGACCACCTTTGGCTCGTTTGCCGTGAAGGAGCTCAGCATAGAGCAAACTGTTTAGGGAGTCTCGTGTCTGGCATGCAAACAATGTGGCCTATCCAGCGAAGCTGATCGAGTGTGGTCAGTGCTTCAATACTGGGGATGTTGGCCTGCGCGAGGACACTGATGTCGGTGCGTCTGTCCTCCCAGGGGATTTGCAGGATCTTGCGGAGACATCGTTGGTGATATATCTCCAGCAACTTGAGGTGTCTTCTGTACATCGTCCATGCCTCTGAGCCATACAGAAGGGCGGGTATTACTACAGCCCTGTAGACCATGAGCTTGGTGGTAGATTTGAGGGCCTGGTCTTCGAACACTCTTTCCTCAGGCGGCCGAAGGCTGCTCTGGTGCACTGGAGGCGGTGTTGAATCTTCGCATCAATGTCTGCTTTTGTTGACAAGAGGCTCCCGAGGTACGGGAAGTGGTCCACGTTGTCGAGGGCCGCGCGGTGAATCTTGATGGCTGGGGGGCAGTGCTGTACGGTGAGGACAGGCTGGTGGAGGACCTTTGTTTTACGGATGTTAAGCATAAGGACCATGCTTTCATATGCCTCGGTGAATACACCGACTATATCCTGGAGATCAGCCTCAGAATGTGCGCAGACGCAGGCGTCGTCCACATGCTGTAGCTCAACGACAGAGGTTAGAAACATAGAAACATAGAAAATAGGTGCAGGAGTAGACTATTCGGCCCTTCGAATCTGCACCACCATTCAATATGACCATGGCTGATCATGCGATTTCAGTACCCCATTCCTGCTTTCTCTCCATACCCCTTGATTCCTTTAGCCGTAAGGGCCACATCTAACTGAGTTAGAGAATTCCACAGGTTCACAACTTTCTGAGTGAAGAAGTTTCTCCTCATCTCGGTCCTAAATGGCTTACCCCTTATCCTTCGACTGTGACCCCTGGTTCTGGACTTCCCCAACATCGGGAACATTCTTCCTGCATCTAACCTGTCCAATCCCGTCAGAATTTTATATGTTTCTATGAGGTTCCCTCTCATTCTTCTAAATTCCAGTGAATATAAGCCTAGTCGATGCAGTCTTTCTTCATATGTCAGTCCTGCCATCCCGGGAATCAGTCTGCTGAACCTTCGCTGCACTCCCTCAATAGCAAGAATGTCCTTCCTCCCTTCCTCAGATGAGGAGACCAAAACTGTACACAATATTCAAAGTGTGGCCTCACCAAGGCCCTGTACAACTGTAGTAAGACCTCCCTGCTGCTATACTCAAATCCTCTCACTATGAAGGCCAACATGCCATTTGCCTTCTTCACCGCCTGCTGTATCTGCATGCCAACTTTCAATGACTGATGTACCATGACACCCAGGTCTCGTTGCACTTCCCCTTTTCCTAATCTGTCACCATTCAGATAATATTCTGCCTCCTGGTTTTTGCTACCAAAGTGGATAACCTCACATTTATCTACATTATACTGCATCTGCCATATATTTGCCCACTCACTTAACCTGTCTAAGTCACCCTGCAGCCTCTTAGCATCCTCCTCACAGCTCACACTGCCACCCAGCTTAGTGTCATCTGCAAACTTGCAGATATTACATTCAATTCCTTCGTCCAAATCATTAATGTATATTGTAAATATCTAGGGGCCCAGCACTGAACCTTGCGGTACCCCACTAGTTGGGGTGATCTTGGAGCTGGCTGGAGGCGGCGTAGGTTAAACAGCTTCCCACTGGTTCTGTAGTTTAGTTCCACTCCAGCGAGGAAGATTGAGAAGAGGGTTGGAGCGATGACGCAGCCCTGTTTGACCCCAGTCCGGATGTGGATTGGGTCTGTAATGGATCTGTTGGTAAGGATCACGGCCTGCATGTCGTCGTGGAGCAGGCGAAGGATGTTGACAAACTTTTGAGGGCATCCGAAACGGAGGAGGACACTCCATAGACCCTCATGGTTGACAGTGTCAAAGGCCTTTGTAATATCGAAAAAGTCCATGTACAAGGGCTGGCGCTGCTCCCTGCATTTTTCCTGCAGCTGTTGCACTGCAAAAATCATGTCCGATGTGCCCCGGAGGGGACTAAATCCGCACTGCGGCTCTGGGAGGAGCTCCTCGGCCACAGGGAGAAGGCGGTTGAGGAGAACTCTAGCGACAACTTTACCAGTAACTGATATCAGAGAGATTCCTCTGTCGTTGCCGCAGTCAGACTTGTCTCCCTTTTTAAAGATGGTCATGATCATTGCATCTCTGAGATCTCCCGGCCTGCTCTCCTCCCTTCAGATGAGAGAGATGAGGTCAGGTATCTGCTCCAACAGCACCTCCGCCATACTTTAGCGCCTCAGCAGGGATTCCATCTGCACCTGTAGCCTTGTTATGCTTGAGCTGTTTTATGGCTTTGCCTACCTCGTTCAACGTTGGGGTTTCACTGAGATGGTGGCGGGTCGCTGGATGCTGGATGGAGTCGAGAACACTCGAGTCAAAGGCAGAGTCTCGATTGAGAAGATCTTCGAAGTGCTCCTTCCAGCGGGCCCTGACAGCCTCGGTGTCCTTGATGAGTGTTTACCAGTTCTTGGCCAGGAGTGGGGTGAGGCCTTGGGGGTTTGGACCGAAGGTGGCCTTGACTGCAATAAAGAATCCTCGCATATCGTGGCTGTCAGCCAGTTGTTGTATCTCCTGTGATTTCTCTATCCACCACCTGTTCTTTAGATCCCGGATTTTTTGTTGGACCTCAACCTTGCGCCGTCTGTAATGCTGCTTTACTGCTCCCGAGCTAGGTTGTTGCTTCAGGCTCAGAAATGCTCTGCGCTTGCGATCTATTAGCTTTTTGATCTCCTGATCATTTTCATCAAACCAGTCCTGGTGTTTTTTGGTTGAGTGACCAAGTGCCTGGAGGGCAGACCAAGTGCTGTGGGCATTCAGCATCTCAGGGTCATTAAGACACGCCAGATTAGCTGTGAGGTGCTGGCTGTATAGGGCTCTCTTAGCTGTGTCTTTAAGTGCCCCAGCATTAACTTTTTTGCAGCACTGCTTCTGCTGTTCTCTCTGCTTTGGGACTATGTTAATGTCGATGATGGATTGGATTATGCGGTGGTCCATCCAAAGGTCATCAGCTCCCGTCATGACGTGGGTGATGCGCACATCCTTGCAATCTCTGGCTCAGACCATGACATAGTCGAGTAGGTGCCAGTGTTTGGAGCAAGGTTGTTGCCACGATGCCTTGTATTTGTCCCTCTGGTGGAACAGGGTGTTGGTGATGAGGTGTTCATGTTCTAGACATTTTATCAGGAGTAGGGTACCGCTGGAGTTGACTTTCCCTACCTCCCTCCCTGCCAATCACGCCTCCCCAGAGGGCTGTCTCTTTGCCGACACTGGCATTAAAGTCACCTAGGAGGATCAATTTGTCGCCTGTGGCAACGCGGGACAGGGATGTCTCGAGGTTGGAATAAAAACCTCTTTAGCCTGATCCATTGCATCGAGTGTTGGGGCGTGCGCACTGATGACTGTGGCTCATTGGTTCCGGGATAGGGTAAGATGAAGAGTCATGAGGCGTTCGTTAATCCCGCAGGGGGAGTCTTTGAGGCGGTCGACCAGCTCATTTTTGACGGCGAAGCCGACTCCATGAAGGCGGCATTCTTCCTCTGGTTTTCCTTTCCAGATAAAGGTGAACTTCCACCTTGTTCCTTGAGCTGGCCTTCCCCTGCCCGCCGGGTCTCGCTTAGGGCGGCGATGTCGATGTCAAAACGTCTAAGTTCCTGGGCAACTATGGCGGTGCGGTGTTCCGGCCTGTTGCTGTTGGGATTGTCCATGAGGGTCCTGACGTTCCAGGTCCCGAACTTTATATTAACGAAGTGGAAGATGCCTGTGCATGAGTTCTTTTAACGTGGGGTGGCCGTTGCACACCGGCAACCACACGGGCTTAGCTGAGCAAGATCTTGGTCCAGTGGCAAGGGGGTTCAAGACAACTGGAGACCAGGCATTGCTGTATGAGCCTAAATGCCTACGGCGAGGTGTTGGCCGCAAGCTCGGGGCCGAGTAGCGCCCTTGATGGCAGATGGCCTGAGGCTTGTTTGGGGGCAGGCATTAGGAAGGTCAGCTGTCCCCTGGAGTTCTGAGGGATGTTTTAAAAAGTTTTTCCAAAGTTTCCAAAGATATTAAAAGTTTCTCCAAGGTTTCCAAGTTGTTTAAAAGTTTAAAAGTTTTTTCAAATTGTTTTAAAAGTTACTCAGGTTGATTAAAAGTTTTTAAAAAATAGATTAAAAGTTGATTAAGAATTGATTAAAAGTCTAAAGTGTAAGTCAGGTTACTTCCCTGGCACTGCTCCATGGGTGCCGCCAGCCCTCTGTTGTCCTGAACTGGCCCCGGAGTCCCTTCGGTCGGTTAGACGCCGGTCCCGGAGTCCCTTCGGCCGGTTAAACACTGGCCCCGGAGTCCCTTCGGCCGGTTAAACACTGGCCATGGAGTCCCTTCGGCCAGCTCGGAGCCGGCCTCGGAGTCCCGGCAGCCCAATCCTCGTGTTATTTCTGGGTCTGTTGTAGAGTAGGGATGTGGTCTCCTGTATTGCCCTGGGGAGTCGGCAAGGCTCTGAGGTCAGCGAGTCAGCGAAGCCCTGAGGTCAGTGCAGGGTCCTTTCGGCCCGGGGTAGGTGCAAGCCAGTGCAGGGTCCTTTCAAAAGAGCATGTGCTCGCTCAGAGCAACAGAAGAGCTAGAACGAGATTAAGGAACATGGAGGTGCATCTCACGCTATAATGTAAGTTAAAAATAAAATATGAAAATGCTGGAATTCTGAAAGAAGTCCAGAAAGTGCTGGAAGTAACAGGAGGTTAGCCAGCTTCTCAAGATAAAGGTAGATTAACCATTTGGATGAGACGTTATCATTGGTTGTTTTAACCCTTGCCTCCCAGTGATTTGGAATAATCTCTTGGTCTGTCAGTGTGAGGTTATTTTTGAATATTACTCTGATTCTATTTATTAATTACTGATAATAATATTGATGAAACTCCTTTAGGTTTTATGCAGTTTAAAAAGAAAAAAAGAAAGACTTGGATTTATATAGCGCCTTTCATGACCACGGGAGGTCTCAAAAGCAGTTTACAGGCAATGAAGTACTTTTGGAGTGCAGTCACTGTTGTAACGTGGGAAACTCGGCAGCCAACTTGTGCACAGCAAGCTCCCACAAATAACAATGTGATAATGACCAGATAATCTGTTTTTTGTTATGTTGATTGAGGGATAAATATTGGTCAGGACACCCAGGAATAACTCCCCTGCTCTTCTTCAAAATTGTGCAATGGGATCTTTTACGTCCACCTGAGAGAGCAGTCAGGGCCTCGGTTTAACGTCTCATCCAAAAGACAACACCTCTGACAGTGCACCACTGCAGTGGAGTGTCAGCCTAGATTTTTGTGTTTAAATTTCTGGAGTGGGATTTGAACCCACAACTGTCTGATTTAGAGGGAAGTGTCCTACCCACTAAGCCACAGCTGATGCCTAATTTAGGTACATTTGATTCACAGACTGTCATGCAGGTGTGCCATTTTATTGTTGGAAACAGAAAAATAAAGACAGAGTGAACAAGGATCAAGCCTAATACTATCTGGTGCTGCATTGCTCAAATTTCAGTGTAGGTTGGTGTCAATGAAGGGATTATATTGAAGTCGTTTGACAAAAGTAGGCTATTAAAAATTTCAAAAAAGCCATTGTATCAACTGCCAGGGCTTAAATGTGCTACAGACATTGCAACATCATTTACTTCAACCAACCTCGGAAACCTTAGTATGGGTTTTAATTGCAGGAACGATCCATTATAGTAGGCCACATATTCATTTCATTCCTGTGCCCTAACTGGTATTGGTATGATAATCTCTTTATGTTTTAGCTGCCTTGTTGCATTTTTTTAAGTCAGTCAGTAACAGAATATTGATAGATATCGAGGGGCTGAAATTCAGCCTCACGATAAGGCCTGTTACCGCCGGGAAGCGCCGGCCACGCGTCGGTGTCGAATGGCCGACGATTTTTTTGTGGAATAGCCGCCGCTCGAAAATTCACCTCGGTGGTTTATCCGGCGGCCCCCACTTCTGCCCCGCTGCTGCCAAACCCTCCTAAGTGTGCCATCAAAGCACGCACCACCGATCTCCCAACCCGAAACAAAATTTACCTTGAAAAATCTTGCGGCCGCCGTTCGGTGTCCCTGATGGGTTTTTCTCTCGGTGCACTGTGTTTGCACCGTGTGTAAAATGGCAGCGCAACCACCATTAAAGGAAAGGGCGCACTGCCGCAGCTGCCATCTTACCTTTTATTGTCAGCCAACTGCCAGGGCCCAACAATTATGCCCCTCCCCACCCCCGGGGAGAGCCGCTGCGAGCCCTGCGATTATTTTAGTTCGGTCCACTGGGCCACCAGGGAGAGTTTAGGCCGGGGAGAGATGTGGTGACGCGCCAGCGTGAAGACATCATCAGCGCCACACTGATGACTGACAGCGGCGGACACTCCACCCATCCCCCACTTCCGGCCCCAGTTTGACGGACACTCCGCGCCCCCCCCCCCCAGTATGATCGACTTCTGGGGAAAAAAAAGACAAAGTGCTGAATTTCACGCAAGCGGCCACCGCATCCATGACGGCGGTGAAAACAGCTGAAACACGGTAAGTTTCCGGCGGGGGTGTATTTCGGCCCCCTAATTTTGGGAGGCAGCCACGTTGCAGGAGTAAGGGCTGCGAATTTCCCTGAAGTTGCTCCGGCTTCTCTGACGTCACCTCGGCGGAAGTGTGGTGCAAACCTTGTTTGTGTGCGTAAAGTTCCGGCAAAGTTACAACGGCGGAGGGAGATTGGATCTGAGGAAATTTCCCAACTAAGGACAAAGTGCCATGGATTTGTTCTACAGTCCACCGGATGTGTAATGTTTTGAGGAGTTTTTCCCCCGGGCTTTCTATCCCCATGCTCCTACAGGCACATGGATAGAATTTGGTATGTGTAGCGACCCATTTTTCGGTTGTAAAACGGGCATAAGACTAACCAATTTAGCAGTGATATGGCTTGAGTCCAATCTGGAGCACAGTTCCAGCCACCTAATGACATCTCATCCAATTGGCCATTCTTTGTGTGTGAACCTGGAGCGTGTTAACAGACTACGATGGGGATCATCGCAGTCAAGGCCAATCCTGTTCACATATGCGTATTTTCCAACAGCAATCACTGGATATGAGGCAGATGCCTGGCTGATTTTTCCTCATCCCAGGCCAGGTTCACTGAAGCCAAATGTGGCACCCCTATTGAAATCAGTTAACACAGCGCAGACCAGCAAATAAACCTGGGACCTCACGGTTCTTTGGGGCTCATCAGGCAGTGCATTTACCCACTGAGACATTAAGAGAACTATATATTTTAGTTTTTATAATTCAATCAGTTAACTGTTGGTGGCGCGGTCAAGGGCCTGCGAATTCTAGGTGCTTGTTCACTTTTGAATTCACAATCCTTTTTTGGTTTGGTCATTTTCTCATAGCTCACCCTTGGTACTTTCATCTTCTGGGTAAAGGCACATTTTCCGCCTGTTCCCTCGGGACGTTTACTTGTTAAAAAAAAGATATAACTTTTTGGGATTCAAGTGAGATGTCAGATGTGCTGAGTGGAAAACCTTAACGCTTTTGGCATGCAGAGTTGGCACCAGGCACTTCCAAGTCAGGTTCCTGACTGCCAGAGGGAGAAGTAAACTTTTCTTACTTTGCTTCAAAAACATGCCTTAACCTCAGCCTCAGAAAAAAAACAACTGCAGACGTGTCAATTTACCCACACAAGCTGTCGTCGTGGTCAGCCTGAGAACACACAAGAACACAAGAATTAGGAACAGGAGCAGGCCATCTAGCCCCTCGAGCCCGCTCCGCCATTCAACAAGATCATGGCTGATCTGGTCGTGGACTCAGCTCCACTTACCCACCCTCTCCCCGTAACCCTTAATTCCCTTATTGGTTAAAAATCTATCTATCTTTGACTTGAATACATTCAATGAGCTAGCCTCAACTGCTTCCCTGGGCAGAGAATTCCACAGATTCACAACCCTCTGGGAGAAGAAATTCTTTCTCAACTCGGTTTTAAATTGGCTCCTCCGTATTTTGAGGCTGTGCCCCCTAGTTCTAGTCTCCCCGACCAGTGGAAACAACCTCTCTGCCTCTATCTTGTCGATCTCTTTCATGATTTTAAATGTTTCTATAAGATCACCCCTCATCCTTCTGAACTCCAAGGAGTAAAGACCCAGTCTACTCAATCTATCATCATAAGGTAACCCTCTCATTTCTGGAATCAGCCTAGTGAATCATCTCTGTACCCCTTCCAAAGCTAGTATATCCTTCCTTAAGTAAGGTGACCAAAACTGCATGCAGTACTCCAAGTGCAGCCTTACCAATACCTTATAGAGTTGCAGCAAGACTTCCCTGCTTTTGTACTCCATCCTTCTCGCAATGAAGGCCAACATTCCATTTGCCTTCCTAATTACCTGCTGCACCTGCAAACTACCCTTTTGGGATTCATGCACAAGGGTGTACGAAGCGAAGAAGGCCGCGCTGAAGGACCTGCAGCTCGTCGGGTCCCGAGGCGCGTTCGTGAGGTCGCGGATCCGGTTCCTGCGGGATCTGGACCGCGGCTCCCCCTTCTTCTACTCGCTGGAAAAAAGGCAGAGTGTCCGTAAGCAGCTCTTGACGCTGCTGGCCGACGACGGCTCTCTCGTCTCGGATCCGGAGGGCGTCAACAACAGGGTCCGTGAATATTACGGGGCTCTGTTCTCTCCGGATCCGTCCAGCGAGGAAGCGCGTAGAGTTTTGTGGGAGGACCTGCCGAAGGTCGGCCCGGAGGGCGCCGAAAATCTGGAAGCTCCGCTAAGCCTGGCGGAGCTGACCGGTGCCCTCGCCCGGCTCTCGAGGGGAAAATCCCCGGGGCTGGACGGGCTGACCGTGGAGTTCCACAGGGCGTTCTGGGACGTCCTGGGGAGCGACTACGCGCGGGTCCTGGGGGAAAGTCTGGCGACCGGGGAGATGCCCCTCTCTTGGCGCAGGGCAGTCATCGTCCTGCTGCCTAAGAAGGGCGATCTCCGCCTCCTTAAGAACTGGCGCCCGGTCTCCCTCCTCAGCACGGACTACAAAATCTTCGCCAGGGCGATGTCTGCTCGCCTTGGTGCCGTGCTGGACCACATGATCCACCCCGACCAGTCATACACGGTCCCGGGCCGGACGATCCACGACAACATCCATCTGGTCCGGGACCTCATCCATTGCTCCCAGGAGGCTGGTCTGTCGGTCGCCTTCCTATCCCTCGACCAAGAGAAGGCGTTCGACAGGGTGGATCACGACTATCTGCTCGGAACTCTGCGCGCTTTCGGGTTCGGGACGCATTTCGTCGCCCGGATCCGACTTTTGTACGCCGCCGCGGAGTGTCTGATTAAGGTTAACGGGTCCTTGACGGCGCCCCTTCGCTTTAGGAGAGGGGTGCGCCAGGGATGCCCCATGTCCGGCCAGTTATACGCCGTTTGCGTGGAGCCTTTCCTGCGCCTCTTGCGGACGAGGTTGACGGGACTGGCTCTGCAAGGGCCGGGCGTGGAGGTCGTCCTCTCGGCTTACGCCGATGACGTGCTCCTCGCGGTAGAGGATCCCGCTGACCTGCGGAGGATGCGTGAGTGCCAGGAGATTTACTCGGCCGCGTCCTCCGCCAGGATCAACTGGGAGAAATGTTCCGGACTCCTGGTGGGTCAGTGGCGGGTGGACTCCCTGCCGGAGGAGCTCAGGCCTTTTGCCTGGAGCACGACCCATCTCCTCTATCTGGGAGTCTACCTTAGCCCCGACGAGGGAGCCTGGCCGGCGAACTGGCAGGAGCTGGAGGCCAAGGTCGCCGCTCGCCTAGGGCGCTGGACAGGACTGCTCCGAGTGCTGTCCTACAGGGGTCGAGCGCTAGTTATAAACCAGCTGGTGGCCGCAATGCTGTGGTACCGGCTGGTCACTTTGACCCCTCCCCCTGCGTTTGTCGCCAAGATACAGAAGAAGCTGGTGGACTTCTTCTGGAACAACAGGAAGCACTGGGTCTCTGCCGCGGTCTTGAGTCTCCCGCTTGAGGAGGGCGGTCAGTCGTTGGTGTGCGTCAGCGCCCAGCTCGCGACTTTCCGTCTTCAGACCCTGCAGAGATACCTTTACGTCGAGCCCCCTGCTAGGTGGTGTGCTCTGGCGAGGTATTTCTTCCGCCAGCAGCTCGACCTCAATTATGACACGCAGCTCCTGTTTGTGAACTTGGGGGGTGCCAGGACCGCCCTCCGGGAGCTGCCTGTCTTTTACAGGGAACTCATCAGGGTCTGGAACAAAGTCTCCACCAAGCGCAGCTCTCCACCGGCTGGAGTGGCGGCCGTCCTGCAGGAGCCGCTGCTCGGGAATCCGTACCTCCACGGCCGAGGTTTTATGTGGCGGTCGGAAGAGAGGGCTGTGGCTGGTGAGGTGACCAGGGTCAGGGACCTGCTCGATGGCGGAGGAGCGGGCTGGATGGCGCCAGTCACGCTGGCGCGGCGCCTAAATTCTGCCAACGTCCGCCACGCGGCCGATGCCATCGAGTCGCTAAAAACAGCTCTGGGCCCTGACTCCGTTAGGTGTATCGAGGAGGCTCAAGCACGTGGGGAGATCCCGTCCGAACTGACCCCCGTCCGGACGGAATTCCTCATCGGCGCCAAACCCCGGAACCTCCCTCGGGGGCCGGCGCCTCACAACTTGAGCCGCCTCGGGGAAATCCCCTCCGTGCCTTTCAGTTCCGCGCGGAGGGGTTTCCTGTACGGGCTGCTCCTGCACACCCTCAACTTTGCCATCCTCGCCGGCCGTCCGGACACGCCATGGCGTACCATCTTGCCGTCCGGAGGAGGCGGGGGTCCCCGATGGAGGGCACTCTATGCAGGGGTCCTCCCACTATTCATCGGGGACTTGGCCTGGAGGGTGGTGCACGGAGCAGTGCCGTGCAACAAATTTTTAAGCCGGTTCACGGACTCCCAGGCCGCCTGCAATTTCTGCGGTCTGGAGGAGTCCGTGTTCCATGTTTTTATTGAATGCACAAGGTTGCAGCCCCTGTTCCACTATTTGAAGGGGCTGCTCCTGAAATTCTGGCTGCACTTCAGTCCCACTCTCCTGATCTTTGGGCACCCTGTGCGGAGGGGAGCGGGTAGGTCCGAAGGCCTCCTCGTAGGACTGCTCCTGGGCACGGCCAAGGGTGCCATCAGCCGGTCCAGGCAGCGGGCGGTCGAGGGGGTCGTTCAACCTGACTGCCTGCCTCTCTTCCGCTCTTACATCCGGTCCAGGGTGTCCTTGGAGATGGAGCACGCGGTGTCCACCGGTACGCTCGCGGCCTTCCGCGAGAGGTGGGCACCGGAGGGACTGGAGTGCATCATCACGCCCGGCAACCAAATTTTAATTTGATTTTACGTTTTTTAAGTTTAATTTGTTTTAATTGCCGGTGCTTTTAGTGTCCCCCTTCTATTTTATAGGGGGCACTGGGGAAAATTGTGAATTTAGTGCCCAAAAAAAAAAACCAAAAAAGAAAAACACAAAAAAAAAAAAAAGGGGGAAAAAAAGGGCCTTGAAAATGTCTGGAGTGTCACCCAGGTCGGGTGGCACCGTTTATTGTTTTTATGTTTTCACAGGTGAACTCAAAAGAGTTTCATGCACAAGGGTGTACGAAGCGAAGAAGGCCGCGCTGAAGGACCTGCAGCTCGTCGGGTCCCGAGGCGCGTTCGTGAGGTCGCGGATCCGGTTCCTGCGGGATCTGGACCGCGGCTCCCCCTTCTTCTACTCGCTGGAAAAAAGGCAGAGTGTCCGTAAGCAGCTCTTGACGCTGCTGGCCGACGACGGCTCTCTCGTCTCGGATCCGGAGGGCGTCAACAACAGGGTCCGTGAATATTACGGGGCTCTGTTCTCTCCGGATCCGTCCAGCGAGGAAGCGCGTAGAGTTTTGTGGGAGGACCTGCCGAAGGTCGGCCCGGAGGGCGCCGAAAATCTGGAAGCTCCGCTAAGCCTGGCGGAGCTGACCGGTGCCCTCGCCCGGCTCTCGAGGGGAAAATCCCCGGGGCTGGACGGGCTGACCGTGGAGTTCCACAGGGCGTTCTGGGACGTCCTGGGGAGCGACTACGCGCGGGTCCTGGGGGAAAGTCTGGCGACCGGGGAGATGCCCCTCTCTTGGCGCAGGGCAGTCATCGTCCTGCTGCCTAAGAAGGGCGATCTCCGCCTCCTTAAGAACTGGCGCCCGGTCTCCCTCCTCAGCACGGACTACAAAATCTTCACCAGGGCGATGTCTGCTCGCCTTGGTGCCGTGCTGGACCACATGATCCACCCCGACCAGTCATACACGGTCCCGGGCCGGACAATCCACGACAACATCCATCTGGTCCGGGACCTCATCCATTGTTCCCAGGAGGCTGGTCTGTCGGTCGCCTTCCTATCCCTCGACCAAGAGAAGGCGTTCGACAGGGTGGATCACGACTATCTGCTCGGAACTCTGCGCGCTTTCGGGTTCGGGACGCATTTCGTCGCCCGGATCCGACTTTTGTACGCCGCCGCGGAGTGTCTGATTAAGGTTAACGGGTCCTTGACGGCGCCCCTTCGCTTTAGGAGAGGGGTGCGCCAGGGATGCCCCATGTCCGGCCAGTTATACGCCGTTTGCGTGGAGCCTTTCCTGCGCCTCTTGCGGACGAGGTTGACGGGACTGGCTCTGCAAGGGCCGGGCGTGGAGGTCGTCCTCTCGGCTTACGCCGATGACGTGCTCCTCGCGATAGAGGATCCCGCTGACCTGCGGAGGATGCGTGAGTGCCAGGAGATTTACTCGGCCGCGTCCTCCGCCAGGATCAACTGGGAGAAATGTCCCGGACTCCTGGTGGGTCAGTGGCGGGTGGACTCCCTGCCGGAGGAGCTCAGGCCTTTTGCCTGGAGCACGACCCATCTCCTCTATCTGGGAGTCTACCTTAGCCCCGACGAGGGAGCCTGGCTGGCGAACTGGCAGGAGCTGGAGGCCAAGGTCGCCGCTCGCCTAGGGCGCTGGACAGGACTGCTCCGAGTGCTGTCCTACAGGGGTCGAGCGCTAGTCATAAACCAGCTGGTGGCCGCAATGCTGTGGTACCGGCTGGTCACTTTGACCCCTCCCCCTGCGTTTGTCGCCAAGATACAGAAGAAGCTGGTGGACTTCTTCTGGAACAACAGGAAGCACTGGGTCTCTGCTGCGGTCTTGAGTCTCCCGCTTGAGGAGGGCGGTCAGTCGTTGGTGTGCGTCAGCGCCCAGCTCGCGACTTTCCGTCTTCAGACCCTGCAGAGATACCTTTACGTCGAGCCCCCTCCTAGGTGGTGTGCTCTGGCGAGGTATTTCTTCCGCCAGCAGCTCGACCTCAATTATGACACGCAGCTCCTGTTTGTGAACTTGGGGGGTGCCAGGACCGCCCTCCGGGAGCTGCCTGTCTTTTACAGGGAACTCATCAGGGTCTGGAACAAAGTCTCCACCAAGCGCAGCTCTCCGCCGGCTGGAGTGGCGGCCGTCCTGCAGGAACCGCTGCTCGGGAATCCGTACCTCCACGGCCGAGGCTTTATGTGGCGGTCGGAAGAGAGGGCTGTGGCTGGTGAGGTGACCAGGGTCAGGGACCTGCTCGATGGCGGAGGAGCGGGCTGGATGGCGCCAGACACGCTGGCGCGGCGCCTAAATTCTGCCAACGTCCGCCACGCGGCCGATGCCATCGAGTCGCTAAAAACAGCTCTGGGCCCTGACTCCGTTAGGTGCATCGAGGAGGCTCAAGCACGTGGGGAGATCCCGTCCGAACTGACCCCCGTCCGGACGGAATTCCTCATCGGCGCCAAACCCCGGAACCTCCCTCGGGGGCCGGCGCCTCACAACTTGAGCCGCCTCCGGGAAATCCCCTCCGTGCCTTTCAGTTCCGCGCGGAGGGGTTTCCTGTACGGGCTGCTCCTGCACACCCTCAACTTTGCCATCCTCGCCGGCCGTCCGGACACGCCATGGCGTACCATCTTGCCGTCCGGAGGAGGCGGGGGTCCCCGATGGAGGGCACTCTACGCAGGGGTCCTCCCACTATTCATCGGGGACTTGGCCTGGAGGGTGGTGCACGGAGCAGTGCCGTGCAACAAATTTTTAAGCCGGTTCATGGACTCCCAGGCCGCCTGCAATTTCTGCGGTCTGGAGGAGTCCGTGTTCCATGTTTTTATTGAATGCACGAGGTTGCAGCCCCTGTTCCACTATTTGAAGGGGCTGCTCCTGAAATTCTGGCTGCACTTCAGTCCCACTCTCCTGATCTTTGGGCACCCTGTGCGGAGGGGAGCGGGTAGGTCCGAAGGCCTCCTCGTAGGACTGCTCCTGGGCACGGCCAAGGGTGCCATCAGCCGGTCCAGGCAGCGGGCGGTCGAGGGGGTCGTTCAACCTGACTGCCTGCCTCTCTTCCGCTCTTACATCCGGTCCAGGGTGTCCTTGGAGATGGAGCACGCGGTGTCCACCGGTACGCTCGCGGCCTTCCGCGAGAGGTGGGCACCGGAGGGACTGGAGTGCATCATCACGCCCGGCAACCAAATTTTAATTTGATTTTACGTTTTAAAGTTTAATTTGTTTTAATTGCCGGTGCTTTTAGTGTCCCCCTTCCCTTTTATAGGGGGCACTGGGGAAAATTGTGATTTTAGTGCCCCAAAAAAAAAACCAAAAAAAAGAAAGAAAAACACAAAAAAAAACCAAAAAAAAAAGGGGGGAAAAAAAGGGCCTTGAAAATGTCTGGAGTGTCACCCAGGTCGGGTGGCACCGTTTATTGTTTTTATGTTTTCACAGGTGAACTCAAAAGAGTTTCATGCACAAGGGACCAATCGTGAAGCAGTGGAGGCGTGTCCTGCTCAGTAGAAGCTGTGAGCAGTGAGGGAAGCAGCTAGCAACTTGTGCTCCTGCCTGGAGAGCCCTGAGACCAGCCCAGGAAAAGAAGGAAGGAAGGGGCTTCACCTTCAACTTTTACTCAGAGGGAGAGGAGGAAAAAACAGAAAACTTTAAACATCTTTATCATTCTGCAAGGAGTTGGAGAGAGGGGGAAAAACCACAACAACATCCAGTGTGGAAGGAGGGAGACTCTACAATTTCTACAGGTGGGTGTGGGTGCATTTCCCCAAACAGACTTTGTTGTATCGGTGGGGGGAGGAAAGAAGACCACTGAGGGCCGGAACATCGCGGGGGGTGTGTGTGTGTGTGGTAGTGTGCGTGGGGGCCGTGCTTACAACTAGGCCCCCCCCCACAATTGGAACCCCCCCCCACCCCCCCACATTTGCCTAGCCTGGGATAGCTGGAGCTACCAGGCTGAAGATTGTCATTAATCACCCAATTAAAGATCGTTAGGAGTGCCTGGTGGCTCCAGCTACCCCAGGTGAAGACATCTTCTCCCCCCACCTGAAGACCACCCCAAAGACTTTTGTGTTTTGCCATCTGGGGAGTGCACCCACCCACAGCTGCGAGGGGAGACCTGCCCTCGCAGCCCCCCCCCCCTTCCCACCCCCCTCTCTCTTTTCTCTGTTACTCTGTTTCTCCCCTCTCTCTCTGAGAGCCCTTCCTTCCAAATTTAATTAAAAAAAAAAAACAATTTAAGACAACTGAGCAGAGGGAGCAAGGCCCCTCCCCAATTGCCAACTAGGGGAGAGGTGTGCCTCATTAAGGGCTCCTCTGCTCAGTCATTATACAAGAGGCCAATAAAGACCATTAAGGCCTGTGACTTTGGGGTGGGTGTAGCCCTTAAAGGGACCCCGTGATGGCGACCCCATCCACGCCGGTGGCAGGGCCAGCAAGGACGTATGCGCAGGTGGCAACCGCTTCCACAGCACCTCCTGCGCCACCCGCTGCCCTGCCACCATTTACACTTATAACAAAAAAACACGGGGTCAAGAGCTACACTCACCCCACAATGAGCATCGAGGAGTGCGTGCGGGCGATGGCTGGGGTAGTCGGCCCCTCGGCCATTGCCGCAGCCTCCAAGATGTCTGGGAAGGCTGTTTTCTTCCTGGGGTCGGAGCGGGCGGTGTCCCTGGCCCTCGAAAAGGGGCTCACGGTGGGCGGGACGTTCCTGCCGGTGGATCCTCTCGAGGCCACCGCGCAGAGGGTCATCGTGTCGAACGTCCCGCCCTTTGTTCCCGCTGGGCTCCTCCTCCCTCACCTACAACAACTGGGGGAGGTAAGGTCAGGGATCAACCCCATACCGCTCGGCCTCAGGGAGAACAGCCTGCGCCACGTGTTCTCCTTCCGCCGCCAGCTCTTTGTCCGGCTGGCGCGGGAGGAGACGACGGAGGGATCTTTTAATGTGGTGCACGAGGGGACTGCCTACCGCGTCTTCTGGACGTCGGACGGCGTGCGGTGCCATGCCTGCAGGGAGGTGGGGCACGTTCGCAAGAACTGCCCCGCCTCCAAGGCCGCCAAACCACCGAAGGCGGCCAAGGCTGGCGCCGCCGCCACCCCTCCCCCTAGTTGCGTCCGCGTGCCGGGAGCCATGGGTGCGCGGGCATCGTCGGAGGCCTTTGTTTTCAAGGCCTCCGGCGGGGGTGAGGGAGAGCGTCCGACCGGAAAGAAGGCGCGGAAGAAGACAAAACATCAAGAGGCGGGTCCCCTCAGTGCGCCGGATAATTTGACCACCGCGCTCAGCCCAACCCCGTCACCGGCGAGCGCGGGGTGCCCCGAGCCCGTGCCCGAGCCCTTGAACAACACCACAGAGGGGCCCGGGCGCGGGCAAGAAAAGGAAAAGGGGGGGGCGGAGCGGGAGGCCTCGGCAGACATGGAGGTCTCCCTGACTCCGCGCGCCCCCAGGAACAAAAAGAGGCACCGCCCCAATGACGCGGAGGGGGAACAACATCCCTCCGCGGAGGAGTCGGTGCCCGCCGCGTGTCCCGCGTCCCCCACCAGCGCCCCCAAGCTGCGCTGTAGGCGAGAGGAGTCTTTCCCCGGGGAGGGTGAGACAGTTGAGGCTGCCCAGCCTCTGCCTCCCGGGGATGGAGTGGAAGATCTGCCTGTCGTGGGGGGCGTGGGGACCGCGGAGGAATGCGTAGCCGCCGGGCCGGGCGTCCCGGGGACTGAGGCGGGCGAGGCCGAAAAGGCCGAACCTGAGCCCGCCCAGCTATTACCCAACTTCCCCCGGGAGTTGCTCGACCCGGCAGAAACACAATATATTGATTTTAATGAAACTGTAGATGCTGGGCCGGGGGGTGGCAGCGGGGAGGGGGAGGAACACCCACCCTCGCCCCTTACTTTGGAGCTGGTGCACTTGGAGGGCCTGGGGATTTCCTATGGCCGGGTCTCTCCTTGTTCCCCGGTTCCTGGGGCGGAGGGGGAACCCCTTCCGCTGTCATTTCCCGACCCAGCACCAATTTTAAAAGAGCCCAGTGGGGACTCCTCTGCCGACGATCCTGGGGGTGGGATCGGGGCAGAGCCAGGGCCGGTTGGAGCGGCCGGTTCATTTGCCGTACCTTGTGCGGTCGATGGGCCGGCTGCTGGCGGCCACCTCCCGGAGGAGGACGGGGACTCGGTGGGGGACGCGAGAGAAGAACTAGAGACCACCGCCAGGGAGGCGGTGGATCTGCTCGCGGCCGCCGCTGAGGCCCTCCTCATTCCTGCAAAGGAACTCCGGGACTTTTTGGCCCAGAGCCGGGGTCGCCGCGACCAAGCCCGACTGGCCCTGGAAAAATGGTCCGAGCCGGAGCTGATCAAGGGGTCCGTCCGCGCCGCCGTTAAAACCTTGGCCGCGGGCGGGCCCTTGACAAAGGAGCAGCACCTTGAGCTGCGCGAGCTCGAGGGACTCCTCGCTGGGCTGCGGAGGGAGCGGAGTTCAACAAAAGACTCCGCTCCCTCCCCCACAATAGGTTAAGGTAGAGGTTGCACTATGCTTTTGCCATGAAGATAACCATAGCCAGCCTCAACATCAACGGCGGCAGAGGGGCACGCCGTAGATTTGACAATTTTTCGCTCCTGCGGGAGGGGAAATATGCGGTGTGCTTCCTGCAAGAAACCCACACCGTTCCGGGAGACGAAGCCACGTGGCTCCTGGAATGGCAAGGAGAGGTCCGCATGAGCCACCTCACCGCCATTTCTAGTGGGGTGGCCATCTTGCTGGGCCCGCATTTTCAGCCGGAGATCTTGGGGGTCGAGGAGCCCGTGCCAGGCCGCTTGCTGCACGTAACGGTTCGCCTGGGGGACGTGCCGCTCCATCTCGTGAACGTGTACGCCCCTCATCCCGGCCCGCAGCAAACGCGCTTCTTTGAAGAGGTGTCCGCTCTTCTTGGCTCCGTCGACGTCGGCGACTGCATTGTCCTCGGGGGGGATTTTAACTGCACCCTCGAGGCGAGGGACCGCTCCGGTGCCCCGCAGTGCATGACGGCGATGGAGAAGTTGAGGGACCTGGTCGGGTCCTTCGACTTGGTGGACGTCTGGCGAAATCTCCACCCCGACTCCAGCGCCTTTACTTGGGTGAGGCCTGGAGTTGGATGGTCTAGAGTCGACCGCCTTTACATGTCTCGGGCGTACGTGTCCTGCGTCCCGGCGGCCTCCATGCGGCCGGTGCCGTGTTCGGACCACCACCTGGTGTGGGCGGAGCTCGCTTCGCTCCGCGCGAGGACGGGGTCCGCGTACTGGCACTTTAACAACCGGCTGCTGGAGGACGTGCGGTTCCAGGACTCGTTCCGTCGATTCTGGTCCGACTGGAGAAGGAAGCAGGGGGGCTTCCCCTCCTTGAGGCTATGGTGGGACGTGGGCAAGGCTCACGTCCGCGTCTTCTGTCAAGAGTACGCGAGGGGGTCGACCAAGAGGCGGGCGGCCAGAGTCGGGCGCCTAGAAAAAGAGGTGCTCGACCTGGAAGCCCGTCTCGGTCAAGTCGTCCAGGACCCGGCCCTGCGGACGGTGTACGAAGCGAAGAAGGCCGCGCTGAGGGACCTGCAGCTCGTCGGGTCCCGAGGCGCGTTCGTGAGGTCGCGGATCCGGTTCCTGCGGGATCTGGACCGCGGCTCCCCCTTCTTCTACTCGCTGGAAAAAAGGCAGAGTGTCCGTAAGCAGCTCTTGACGCTGCTGGCCGACGACGGCTCTCTCGTCTCGGATCCGGAGGGCGTCAACAACAGGGTCCGTGAATATTACGGGGCTCTGTTCTCTCCGGATCCGTCCAGCGAGGAAGCGCGTAGAGTTTTGTGGGAGGACCTGCCGAAGGTCAGCCCGGAGGGCGCCGAAAATCTGGAAGCTCCGCTAAGCCTGGCGGAGCTGACCGGTGCCCTCGCCCGGCTCTCGAGGGGAAAATCCCCGGGGCTGGACGGGCTGACCGTGGAGTTCCACAGGGCGTTCTGGGACGTCCTGGGGAGCGACTACGCGCGGGTCCTGGGGGAAAGTCTGGCGACCGGGGAGATGCCCCTCTCTTGGCGCAGGGCAGTCATCGTCCTGCTGCCTAAGAAGGGCGATCTCCGCCTCCTTAAGAACTGGCGCCCGGTCTCCCTCCTCAGCACGGACTACAAAATCTTCGCCAGGGCGATGTCTGCTCGCCTTGGTGCCGTGCTGGACCACATGATCCACCCCGACCAGTCATACACGGTCCCGGGCCGGACGATCCACGACAACATCCATCTGGTCCGGGACCTCATCCATTGCTCCCAGGAGGCTGGTCTGTCGGTCGCCTTCCTATCCCTCGACCAAGAGAAGGCGTTCGACAGGGTGGATCACGACTATCTGCTCGGAACTCTGCGCGCTTTCGGGTTCGGGACGCATTTCGTCGCCCGGATCCGACTTTTGTACGCCGCCGCGGAGTGTCTGATTAAGGTTAACGGGTCCTTGACGGCGCCCCTTCGCTTTAGGAGAGGGGTGCGCCAGGGATGCCCCATGTCCGGCCAGTTATACGCCGTTTGCGTGGAGCCTTTCCTGCGCCTCTTGCGGACGAGGTTGACGGGACTGGCTCTGCAAGGGCCGGGCGTGGAGGTCGTCCTCTCGGCTTACGCCGATGACGTGCTCCTCGCGGTAGAGGATCCCGCTGACCTGCGGAGGATGCGTGAGTGCCAGGAGATTTACTCGGCCGCGTCCTCCGCCAGGATCAACTGGGAGAAATGTTCCGGACTCCTGGTGGGTCAGTGGCGGGTGGACTCCCTGCCGGAGGAGCTCAGGCCTTTTGCCTGGAGCACGACCCATCTCCTCTATCTGGGAGTCTACCTTAGCCCCGACGAGGGAGCCTGGCCGGCGAACTGGCAGGAGCTGGAGGCCAAGGTCGCCGCTCGCCTAGGGCGCTGGACAGGACTGCTCCGAGTGCTGTCCTACAGGGGTCGAGCGCTAGTTATAAACCAGCTGGTGGCCGCAATGCTGTGGTACCGGCTGGTCACTTTGACCCCTCCCCCTGCGTTTGTCGCCAAGATACAGAAGAAGCTGGTGGACTTCTTCTGGAACAACAGGAAGCACTGGGTCTCTGCCGCGGTCTTGAGTCTCCCGCTTGAGGAGGGCGGTCAGTCGTTGGTGTGCGTCAGCGCCCAGCTCGCGACTTTCCGTCTTCAGACCCTGCAGAGATACCTTTACGTCGAGCCCCCTCCTAGGTGGTGTGCTCTGGCGAGGTATTTCTTCCGCCAGCAGCTCGACCTCAATTATAACACGCAGCTCCTGTTTGTGAACTTGGGGGGTGCCAGGACCGCCCTCCGGGAGCTGCCTGTCTTTTACAGGGAACTCATCAGGGTCTGGAACAAAGTCTCCACCAAGCGCAGCTCTCCACCGGCTGGAGTGGCGGCCGTCCTGCAGGAGCCGCTGCTCGGGAATCCGTACCTCCACGGCCGAGGTTTTATGTGGCGGTCGGAAGAGAGGGCTGTGGCTGGTGAGGTGACCAGGGTCAGGGACCTGCTCGATGGCGGAGGAGCGGGCTGGATGGCGCCAGTCACGCTGGCGCGGCGCCTAAATTCGGCCAACGTCCGCCACGCGGCCGATGCCATCGAGTCGCTAAAAACAGCTCTGGGCCCTGACTCCGTTAGGTGTATCGAGGAGGCTCAAGCACGTGGGGAGATCCCGTCCGAACTGACCCCCGTCCGGACGGAATTCCTCATCGGCGCCAAACCCCGGAACCTCCCTCGGGGGCCGGCGCCTCACAACTTGAGCCGCCTCGGGGAAATCCCCTCCGTGCCTTTCAGTTCCGCGCGGAGGGGTTTCCTGTACGGGCTGCTCCTGCACACCCTCAACTTTGCCATCCTCGCCGGCCGTCCGGACACGCCATGGCGTACCATCTTGCCGTCCGGAGGAGGCGGGGGTCCCCGATGGAGGACACTCTACGCAGGGGTCCTCCCACTATTCATCGGGGACTTGGCCTGGAGGGTGGTGCACGGAGCAGTGCCGTGCAATAAATTTTTAAGCCGGTTCACGGACTCCCAGGCCGCCTGCAATTTCTGCGGTCTGGAGGAGTCCGTGTTCCATGTTTTTATTGAACGCACGAGGTTGCAGCCCCTGTTCCACTATTTGAAGGGGCTGCTCCTGAAATTCTGGCTGCACTTCAGTCCCACTCTCCTGATCTTTGGGCACCCTGTGCGGAGGGGAGCGGGTAGGTCCGAAGGCCTCCTCGTAGGACTGCTCCTGGGCACGGCCAAGGGTGCCATCAGCCGGTCCAGGCAGCGGGCGGTCGAGGGGGTCGTTCAACCTGACTGCCTGCCTCTCTTCCGCTCTTACATCCGGTCCAGGGTGTCCTTGGAGATGGAGCACGCGGTGTCCACCGGTACGCTCGCGGCCTTCCGCGAGAGGTGGGCACCGGAGGGACTGGAGTGCATCATCACGCCCGGCAACCAAATTTTAATTTGATTTTACGTTTTAAAGTTTAATTTGTTTTAATTGCCGGTGCTTTTAGTGTCCCCCTCCCCTTTTATAGGGGGCACTGGGAAAATTTGATTTTAGCGCCCCAAAAAAAAACCAAAAAACAAAAAAAAAAAAGGGGCCTTGAAAATGTCTGCTGTGTCACCCAGGTCGGGTGGCACCGTTTAATGTTTTTATGTTTTGCAGATAAACTCAAAAGAGTTTCATGCACAAGGTTCCCCAGGTCCCTCTGCACCACAGCATGTTGTAATTTCTCCCCATTCAAATAATATTCCCTTTTACTGTTTTTTTCCCCCAAGATGGATGACCTCACACTTTCCGACATTGTATTCCATCTGCCAAACCTCAGCTCATTCGCTTAACCTATCCAAATCTCCTTGCAGCCTCTCTGAGTCCTCTACACAACCCGCTTTCCCACTAATCTTAGTGTCATCTGCAAATTTTGTTGCACTACACTCTGTCCCCTCTTCTAGGTCATCTATGTATATTGTAAACAGTTGTGGTCCCAGCACTGATCCCTGTGGCACACCACTAACCACTGATTTCCAACCGGAAAAGCACCCATTTATCCCGACTCTCTGCTTTCTGTTCGCCAGCCAATTCCCTATCCATGCTAATACATTTCCTCTGACTCCGCGTACCTTAATCTTCTGCAGTAACCTTTTGTGTGGCACCTTATCGAATGCCTTTTGGAAATCTAAATACACCACATCCATCGGTACACCTCTATCCACCATGCTCGTTATATCCTCAAAGAATTCCAGTAAGTTAGTTAAACATGATTTCCCTTTCATGAATCCATGCTGCGTCTGCTTGATTGCACTATTCCTATCTAGATGTCCCACTATTTCTTCCTTAATGATAGTTTCAAGCATTTTCCCCACTACAGATGTTAAACTAACCGGCCTATTGTTACCTGCCTTTTGCCTGCCCCCTTTTTTAAACAGAGGTGTTACATTAGCTGCTTTCCAATCCGCTGGTACCTCCCCAGAGTCCAGAGAATTTTGGTAGATTATAACGAATGCATCTGCTATAACTTCCGCCATCTCTTTTAATACCCTGGGATGCATTTCATCAGGACCAGGGGACTTGTCTACCTTGAGTCCCATTAGCCTGTCCAGCACTAACCCGGTCTCAAGGTCCTCCCTTCCCACATTCCTGTGGCCTGCAAATTTTGGCATGGTTTTTATGTCTTCCACTGTGAAGACGGAAGCAAAATAATTGTTTAAGGTCTCAGCCATTTCCACATTTCCCATTATTAAATCCCCCTTCTCATCTTCTAAGGGACCAACATTTACTTTAGTCACTCTTTTCCATTTTATATATCTGTAAAAGCTTTTACTATCTGTTTTTATGTTTTGCGCAAGTTTACCTTCGTAATCTATCTTCCCTTTCTTTATTGCTTTTTTAGTCATTCTTTGTTGTTGCTTAAAATTTTCCCAATCCTCTAGTTTCCCACTAACCTTCGCCCTTATACGCATTGGTCTTTGATTTGATACTTTCCTTTATTTCCTTGGTTATCCACGGCTGGTTATCCCTTCTCTTGCCGCCCTTCTTTTTCAATGGAATATATTTTTGTTGCGCACTATGAAAGAGCTCCTTAAAAGTCCTCCACTGTTCCTCAATTGTGCCGCCGTTTAGTCCTTGTTTCCAGTCTACTTTAGCCAACTCTGCTCTCATCCCACTGTAGTCCCCTTTGTTTAAGCATAGTACGCTCATTTCTGACACAACTTCCTCATCCTCAATCTGTATTACAAATTCAACCATATTGTGATCACTCATTCCGAGAGGATCTTTTACGAGGAGATCGTTTATTTTTCCTGTCTCATTACACAGGACCAGATCTAAGATGGCTTGCTCCCTTGTAGGTTCTGTTACATACTGTTCTAAGAAACAATCCCATATGCATTCTATGAATTCCTCCTCCAGGCTACCCCGTGCGATTTGATTTGACCAATCGATACGTCGGTTAAAATCCCCCATGACTACTGCCGTTCCTTTTTCACATGCCTCCATTATTCCCTTGATTATTGCCCGCCCCACCGTGAAGTTATTATTTGGGGGCCTATAAACTACGCTGACCAGTGACTTTTTCCCCTTACTATCTCTAATCTCCACCCACAATGATTCAACATTTTGTTAATTGGAGCCAATATCGTCCCTCACAACTGCCCTGATATCATCCTTTATTAACAGAGCTACCCCACCTCCTTTCCCTTCTTGTCAATTATCCTGAATCGTCAGATACCCCTGTATGTTTAATTCCCAGTCTTGGCCACCTTGCAACCATGTTTCTGTAATGGCCACCAAATCATACCCATTTGTAATGATTTGTGTCGTCAACTCATTTACTTTATTTCGAATGCTGCGTGCATTTAGGTAGAGTGTTTTCTTCCTAGTTTTTAAACCATGATTTTTAGTTTTGACCCCCCCCTGCAGCCTTTTTATATTCAGTGGCCCTTTTTGTTTCTTGCCTTTGGTTTCTCTGCCCTCCACTTTTACTCATTTCTTTTCGGTCTTTTGTTTTTGTCTCCTTTTTGTTTCCCTCTGTCTCCCTGTATTGGTTCCCATCCTCCTGCCATATTAGTTTAAATCCTCACCAACAGCACAAGCAAACACTCCCCCAAGGACATTGGTTCCGGTCCTGCCCAAGTGCAGACCGTCCGGTTTGTACTGGTCCCACCTCCCCCAGAACCTGTTCCAAAGACCAAAGACCCACGACTTTGAATCCCTCCCTGCTGCACCACTGCTCAAGCCACCTATTCATCTGTACTATCCTGCGATTCCTACTCTGACTAGCACGTGGCACTGGTAGCAATCCCGAGATTACTACTTTTGAGGTCCTACTTTTTAATTTAGCTCCTAGCTCCTTAAATTCGTCTCGTAGGACCTCATCCCTTTTTTTACCTATGTCGTTGGTACCAATGTGCACCACGACAACTGGCTGTTCTCCCTCCCTTTTTAGAATGTCTTGCACTCGCTCGGAGACATCCTTGACCCTTGCACCAGGGAGGCAACATACCATCCTGGAGTCTCGATTGCGGCCGCAGAAACGCCTATCTATTCCCCTTATGATTGAATCCCCTATCACTATCACTCTCCCACTCTTTTTTATGCCCTCCTGTACAACAGAGCCAGCCATGGTGCCATGAACTTGGCTGCTGATGCTCTCCCCTGATGAGTCATCTCCCTCAACAGCACTCAAAGCAGTGTATCTGTTTTGCAGGGGGATGACCAGATGGGACCCCTGCACTACCTTCTTTGTACTACTCTTTCTGCTGGTCTTCCATTCCGTAGCTGGTTGTGGATCCTTCTCATGCGGTAAGACCAACTCACTACACGTGCCACTTATGTCATTCTCAGCATCGTGGATGCTCCAGAGTGAATCCACCCTCAGCTCCAATTCCGCAACGCGGTCCGTCAGGAGATGGAGGCGGATACACTTCTCACACATGTAGTCGTCAGGGACACCGGAAGTGTCCCTGAGTTCCCACATGGTACAGGAGGAGCATATCACGTGACCGAGCTCTCCTGCCATGCCTTAACCCTTAGATACACTTAAATTGGTAATAACAATGTTACAGTTTACTTACTGATATAAAAATAAAAAGAAAAGCTACTCACCAATCACCAGCCAATCACTTACCACATTGGCTGTGACGTCACCTTTTGATTCCTTTCTACTTCTTTTTTGCTTTCTCTCCCGCTGTAGCTGCACAAGTACGCCTTTATAGGCCGCTCCGACACTGCTCCCGCCTCTCACCAACTGCCGCTGGCTGTGGAACACCCGCTGGGCCTTTTATAGGCCGCTCCGACGCTGCTCCCGCCTCTCACCAACTGCCGCTGGCTCTCGAGCTCCTGCTGGGCCTTTCTAGGCCGCTCCGATACTGCTCCCGCCTCTCACCAACTGCCGCTGGCTCTCGAGCTCCCTCTGGTCCTTTATAGGCCGCTGCGACGCTGCTCCCGCCTCTCACCAACTGCCGCTGGCTCTCGAGCTCCCTCTGGGCCTTTCTAGGCCGCTCCGATACTGCTCCCGCCTCTCACCAACTGCCGCTGGCTCTCGAGCTCCCTCTGGGCCTTTCTAGGCCGCTCCGATACTGCTCCCGCCTCTCACCAACTGCCGCTGGCTCTCGAGCTCCCGCTGCGCCTTTTATAGGCCACTCCGATACTGCTCCGCCTCAGACACTGAGGGCAGGGAGCTGAGATACAGAAGTACCTCAGACACTGACGGCAGGGTTAAATAAAACCTCCTGGTGAAGCCGCCGAGCGGGGAATCTGAGGAGGTAGATTGCAAATTTTTTGCCACATTCGAAGGAGTTTGGAGATTGAATTATAGGGTGTAACCTCCATTATCTCCCATTGCCCCAGCACCAAATGATCACAGAAGCTGATGGATAATCAAGACCTAGGCCTGAGAATGTACTAACATCCCAGACATGTGGCTGAGGACAAGCACAATAGAAATAACATGAGGTACTTTGCGTTGCTCTTTTCGCAAGAAAGGAAAAAAAAATCCAAGGAATAAAATTGTATCTTGAGCAATTAGATAATCTCCTTGTCTTATAAACCCTCTGGCAGTTAAGCAGGAATGTGTATAATTGAAGTGTGAACAATATCAATCCTTATTCTTCCAACCAAAATGAATCACGTCATACTTCTCTGCATTAAATATAATTTGCCATGTGCATGCCTATTTCACTAGTCTGTCTCTATCCTCCTGAAGTCTGTTACAATCCTCCTCACTGTTTACTTCATTTCCAAGTTTCATGTCAGCTGCAAATTTTGAAAGGTTGCCCTGTATACCGAAGTGCAGGTCATTAATATATATCAACAAGGTATATATTAATAGGGGTATGGTGGGTTAGCAAGCTGTCCTTTCACCCGAAAGTTTAGAAACAGCCCAGACTGATGGAATAATAGTCTCCTTTCTCTCCCAAGTATAAGGGTCTTAGGTCAAACTCATTTAGGCACTTCCCATCCAGTGCATAGAAGCCTCAGGAGAGGCTTACAACACAAAACTGTGCATGATTCAATGCAAATAAGAGTATACGGAATTTGAGTCCGTACTACCTGTGATTTTCCATTTAGAATAATGGGCAGAACATTTTGGGGATTACTCACCCGAATTCCTAATCCCCATTCCCTGTGGACAAGTCTATGTGCTGGAAGTGCAAATTGATAAAATTACCCCTTAAATTGGCAACTCATATCAGGGAGAAGCCCGAAGAATGGCTAGAGTTGAAGTGAAATAAAGTGCACACTGTTGCAAATGTGCCTTAACGCTATTCGCCTGAGGATGGGATTCAGGTTAATTTTATGAACACAGCTGAGGGAACTTTACTCTGCATCTCGGCCATGTTACACCTGACCTGGGAATACTCAGTGCCCAAAGGAGGACATTCCACTCAACAGTTAGGAACAAAATTGATTTTAAAAAGAAGTATAACTTAAGAGTTAGATATTTTGTTCAGTTCTTGAAACGCTCACTAGCTTTAACAAAATTTAATCAATTTAATAGCGTGGTACCATATAAAAACCTTGTCCTGCAGAGACAATTGTAAGGAACAGAAAGACCTTCACTGCTTCTTACATTTTGTTGGCAACATTCGTCTACCAAAGCTAGCAATTGCTTTTCCTTCCATTTCCTTTAGGATGCCGTTATCGTTGGAGAAAGTGTGTCATGCAAATACCGACTGATTTTTTTTTGCTTCCCATTGTTTTACAATGAAATTGATATCAAATTTAAACAGTCCTTGTGACTGTTAGTTTATCCATTAGCTATTGTATATGAGAATGGAATATGTTACTTTGATAGGTTGAAATGTCATTTGTAAGAATGAAGTACAAGTTATTTATTAAAAGGCACGGTCCCTGTGAAAGACTTCAACAAACATTTTATTTTGTACTTATAAACATACGAGCCCCAATTTTAACTCAAGGCGGAAATTAGGTAGGCCGGGGCCAAGGCAAGCTGCAAATCCCCCTAACCTGGGCAGCATGAAGTATGGGTGGTTTTAACTCCCGGCCACGATTTGTATGCCCCGGGTCAGTTACCCACTCGAGACCACAGGAAGTGGCAGCTGGCCGGGACTGAGGGAGCATTGCCCGGTACTCAGGTAAGTTGTAGGTAATGTTTGTGGCAGAGGAGCGGCGAGTGATCGTGGCGGAGGTGCGGCAAATGTGGGTACGGGGCCCAGAAGAGCCGAGGGCCCAGGGGCAATACGGACCAGCCCACACTGTCTGTGTGCGCATGCATTAGGTCCATGCAGCAGAGCAGGTCTCCAGTCATCCTGGTTAACCCTTGCCACTGGATAAAGGCCTAGCTCTGTCAAGCCCGTGTGATGGCTGTTGTGCAACGGTCACCACACATTAAAAAAATCCACGCACAGGCATCTTCCACCTCTTCAATTGGCGTGCAGGACTGGAACATCGGGTCCTTCATTGGAACATCTGTGAACTCATGTGGAAGCAAGTCATCCTCGTTTGAGAGACTGCCTATGGTGATGAGGGAGGGTGTTTTCCGGAGGCCTCGCGATCGAGCCCAGGGCAGGGGAGGTCTGAACATTCTTTGTGGGTTCCCACAGGGAAAGTTTAAAAAAAAGTTTTAAAAACTTGGGCCTCTTCTTATTAGCTGCACCCAGTGAAAAAGCCACAATGGCTTTGACAATGTTTTTCCGTGCCCATATATTTGCAGTGTAATTTCTAAGACACACTTTAACACATTTCAATCCTGGAAGTGGCAGTACATAAAAAATAACACTTTTGCTTGAGCTTTTCTTGCTCTTTTCTGTGCTTATCATTTTGACATTATCATCATAATTTTCCAGTATCATGACTCTGACTTGTAACCACAATTGTTCTCCTTACAGCAGAGAAGGTTAAAGGGAGATTTAATAGAAGTCTTCTAAATTATGAGGGGTTTTGATAATGTAGATGGGGAGAAACTGTTTCCCTGGCAGGAGGGCCAGGAAGCAGATTTAAAATAATTGTCAAAAAAGCTGGGGGGGTGATGAGGATAAATGTTTTTACTCAGCAAGTTTTTATGATCTGGAATGCATTACCTGAAAGAGTGGTAGAAGCAAATTCAATCGTAATTTTCAAAAGGGAATTGGATCTCTACTTAAAAAGAAAATAAATTACAGGGCGACGGGGAAAGAGCGGGGCAGTGGGACTCGCTGAAATGCTCTTGCAGAGAGCCGGCACTTTGCCGTGCCTTCTTCCATGCTGTAACCATGCTGTATGATTCTATGAAGGAGCTTATGAAGGGGTTGTGAATGGTTTTGATAGAGTAAATGAGGAGAAACTATTTCCACTGACAGGAGGGTCGGTAATCAGAGGACACAGATTTAAGGTAATTAGCAAAAAAAACGAAGGGGTGATGAGGAAAACATTTTATGATCTAGAATGTACTACCTGAAAAGGTAATGGAAACAGATTCAATAGTAACTTTGAAAAGGCAATTAGAAATTTACTTGAAAAGGAAAAATTTGAAGGGCTATGGGGTCAGAGCGGGGGAGTGGGACTAATTGGATCGCTCTTTCAGAGAGCCGGCACAGGCGCGATGGGCCATATGGCCTCTTTCTGTGCTGTATGATTCTATGATGTATTAGCTGACATTTTCTAATGGCCTTTCAGGACTGTTGAATTCTAAGCTGGGTCTTGCATTGAGCAGTCACGTTAACTTTTCCCAGTTAGTAATTCCAGCTTTATTTAGTAGTCTTTTCTAACAGTTTACTACGAGATTATACCTTTTTCTAAAAGATTAGCTGTGAATTGACTCAAGCAATTACCCATACCGAGGCGTCTTCCTTGGACTGTGGACAATAGCTGAGACTTTCATAATGTCAGGTTTAATGCCTTCATCAGTCAACGTGTCATTCACAAATGTCAACTCAGTGACTCCAGATACGCATTTGTCTTTGTAAATTTCAGCTTGAATCTTCTAGTAACTTCAAGTTCTTTATGAAGTCTATTGTCATGTTCTTTGGAGGAGCTCCACACTATTATGTCATCAATCAATGTGTCTACAGCACCATTTGGCTCATATGTCATAGTTTTGTGATATACTTTTGGAACAGAATCAAAGCCAAAGGGAAGCCATGGAAATCTGCATCTTCCATAAAGAGTATTGCACATGCATAAGTTTGAACTTGCTTATTCAGTTTCAGTTGTCAGAAATCTGAGTATGCATCTAACGTTCTAAAATATTTTTCATCTGAAAATTGCCTAAACTTCCTCACAAGTTGGGAGTTTGAAATTCAGGGCTGGATTTTTGGATGGAGGATTTTTCAGGTGGTAATGACAGCAGGCGGGGCGGTAAAGTTGGCGCCGGGAAATGGTTTGCGTCTGCAGCTTCAAAATGTACAAGCTGGGCCCTGAGTGTGGAGCGGAGATCTAAGGGAGGCGTTCCACACCTCTTTGAGGGTGCAAGGCCGGCTGAGCAACTGAAAATCCGTTCCTCAAGAGCTGGTTCTTAAGAGAGGCTTCCCTGAAAAATAAAAACGCCACAAAATGCACAAAACACATTCCCAATATCTTGAACACCACACATTAAGATAAATCGCTAAAATAAAAAGAAACAAAACAATCAAACTTACCTCATTCAGTAATTCCTTCACTCACCACCACTGGGACAACAAGGCGGTCCCACTACAGCGCGCTATGGGCCAAACAAAAATCAAAGCACTGTCGAAACTGGGGGCACGCTCAGCGCTCCTGCAAAACCAGTAACAAATTTCCCAGGGGGGCGCTGGAAGCTGGCCGGAAATCATTTCCATAGGCATTACCACCCCTCCAGAGCACCTAAAGAGGCACAAGGCCAACGAAAATTCAGACCAATATCTTTTAATGGACCTGTTTAGATCTTTGGGGAGTTCTGAACTTTCTAATGTAAGTTTAATATCAGTGATGGTATCTTACCTAGTTCAGCTACAACAACATAGTTTTGATATATCTCTCTGCATCACCTAAACAAGAGTTGGAGGCATGACCAGTGCTATCATAGGGACAGTCAGGGGAGTAAAAATGTACATTGTTATAACATCAGAGGACGTTGCAACTTACCCTCCAAGTCACACACCATCCTGACTTGGAAATATATCGCCGTTCCTTCATCGTCGCTGGGTCAAAATCCTGAACTCCCTCCCCGACAACACTATGGGAGTACCTTCACAACGTTGACTGCAGCAGTTCAAGAAGACGGCTCACCACCAGTCTTTCAATGGCAATTAGGGATGGGCAATAAATGCTGGCCTTGCCAGCGATGCCCACATCCCAGAATGAATAAGAAAAACAATTCCACACAATAGATTGTGGATGGAGTTAACATGTTGTCATTCAGTTGGAGTGGGATCTGGTCATATTTGGGATAAACAATGAAATATATTTAGTTGGGATCCCTCAAATCCAAGAATTCACTGGTGTGTAAGCTGAGAGAAGGTTTTCACGAGACGACCAGCCACGCAGCTATTTTCTGATTGTGTGCTTCTGCCAAGGAGCCCCACCTATCAGGATCTAAATCACCAAGATTCTCTGTTCATTAGAATGCTGCCCTGGGAATATGCATGTAGAAAAATTTTATTTCAAGGGATTGCATGCATAACTGCCCTGCAACACTCATATCTCTATTCTTAAATAACCACCAAAGTTCACACGTATTTTCTCCAACAACGAGACGAGCAGGAGCTTGATGCATACCTTCTCTCATTGGATTACCAAGGATTAATGTACACCCATTAATTCTACAATAGATGGCCAGAGTTCTGACGTATAGACTAACCATAATACCCTTTAGGTCTGACTGGCAGAGAACTGATTCACACCCCTCACTAGATTATCACAATGATGCAAAATTACAGCACAAAATTCATATAAATCTAAACAATGTCCACAAATAACAGATATCCACAGACACTTATCATTTGGGAATCATGTAAAAAATGGCATACTGCTTACTTACAGCATTCTTTTCTTTTTACTTGGATCCCTAGTTAATGATTTCAGTGGAATGAAAATTGGGTGGGTTTTACAACGGATGGACAATCAGCTCTGCCAGATTACCACCTTTACAGTGAAGATAAAAATTTATCCCATGATTAAAAAAAATCAGGACTATAGGGCCAATAATGTGACCGGCTCTTCTGGCACAAGAGTAGCACATTATCAGGGCCCAATGAATGCTGAAATTAAGGTTTACTAGATGCCCAATGAGCTCAATATTTGCAGTGCAATCAGCCAGCACATTGAGTCTGGGGAGCCTGTGAATAAAGGCTCATTAAGGCCTGAAATATTATGTAAATTAGGGGGTCTTCCCATAATGCAGCTGAAAGGAAAGCCCACTTAAAAAGTTTGAAATTTGAGTCCTGGAGGGCCCTCTCCTTATAGGTTGCCCCTTTGCTTTGCTGCCTCTCTGCGTCAAGGCCACCAATGGCCAATTTTTCAATGGCGACTTCGTGGACCATGGCTGAAAAGAAAAGAAAGACTTGCATTTCGATAGCACCTTTCACGATCTCAGAACGTCCCAAAGCATTTTACAGCCAATGATGTACTTTTGAAGTGTTCTCACTGTTGAAATATGGCAGCCAATTTGCGCACAGCAAGCTCCCATAAACTGCAATGTGATAATGACCAGATAATCTGTTTTAGTGATGTTGATTGAGGATTAAATATCGGCCAGGATACCAGGGGCTGGATTGCCAGGTCCTTTGCGTTCCGGGTCTCACCCCGGAGCGGCGAGAAATGGGGCGGTGAGGTCTTCTACCTCCGGTCACGATTCTCGGGTTGGGTTTTGCGGTGGCTCTTCGAAGCACTGCCGGGAAGAGCTGCACCGGGTGTGCAACGCCCCTCATTGTGACACCGGCACGAGTTTTGACTCGCACCCGACCGGCACGCTCCAAAGCGTGCCCCGTGATGACTGCCAGATAAAACAGAGCAGACCAGCCATGCCGGCGGTGGTGAGGTCGGTAAAGTGCAGAAAAGGTAAGTGCGAGCATTTATTCTTCTATTTTTTGTAGCGATTTGTGTTGTGGTGGTGTGGGCAATGTTCTTGGAATGTTTTTGTGAATTTTCGGAGGCCCTCTCCCCCCGCCCCCCCAAGACCTCTTTCGGAGCATTCCCGGCTCCGCACTTTAGTTGGCGACGTTGCCATTTTTTGCGCCGCCAAAGTTGTACAAAAACTCCTTTTACACTGCGCCCCTGGCAAAAATTTCTCCACAGAATGCAGACGTTCCCTGGGTGATAATTTTCCTGCCCCGCTTTACAGCCTGTGAAGTACTTTTGGAGTGTAGTCACTGTTGTAATGTAGGAAACGCAGCAGCCAATTTGCGCACAGCAAGCTTCCACAAACATCAATGTGATCATGACTGGTTAATCTGTTTTTTTAGTGATGTTGGTCGCTATCCACCCCTATATGCTCCATTATCTTCTAGGAAACGAAGCTCCTTCCCAGATTGGATGCCTTCACATCCAAACAGTGGTGCTTATAAGGTAATGGCGCCCCTCTTATTGCAGCGTGTACAGTACTTGAAGGTGAAAGACCATTAACCGCAGACTCTCTCTATTTTGATATTGTTAATTAAATGTTTCATTACCATTTTGCATCTGCTGCTCAAAGGTCACCTGATTAGCTACCACAGCTCAGGTCTTCGGCACATACATTACATGGCTTTCAGACTTGGTGGGATATTTGGTGAAGCAGAAGACAGCTGAGTGAGAGATTCAACTGAACTCAGACTGCACCAGAAGGTTTTGGGAATTTAAGCAATTCATTGTGATTAAACTATTCGCCGCAGTATGATTAAACTCAATAATTCATTGAAGTATGATTAAAAAATGTTAATTTCAATGAATAAAAATGATAATTGTAGTTTAAATAAAAATATTAATTGCAGCATGACTGAAACCAATATTTCAGCGAGTGGTTCGTGGTGCGAGATAAAATAAAACAGTAACTCAGATGTAAGTTTATCTCACAGAAGTTTCTGGGGCAGTCAAGCAGTTTCCTCCACTCGGCTCCCTCCCTCTCCAGCGAGATAAAATTTGTCCTGAAAAACTTGGCATCTACATCATAATCCCAGTTCATGCACTGAACTCCAAACTACATCGCAGCTCCTACACTGAATCCCAAACCACATCCTGGCTCATGCATAGGATCCTCCCAAACACAGTGCTGAATGTGATGTTCGAAGAGAAGTGTGAGAAAGTCACAGACTGTAATATATGTTCCACCTATTGGACTATTGTGGTAATTAAGCCTCTACAGTTAACAACAAGAATAAAAAGAATGGAGCCATCTGTGTGTGTTGTGAGGTTGTAAGGAATATATCAAGTTGGCGATGAGGATAGGATAATTGGATACCCGAGCTGAAATTTTTGTTGGTGAATGATTCAGCCAACCAACAGAAAGACTTTGAGGGCTTCTTTGTTTTGAATAACAGCTAAAAATCCAAGGTAAATTACAAACACATTAGTTTGAACTGCCAGAATCCAGATGGCTGCACCTATGGGAATATTACGGTGCTTGGGTGAGTTTCAATGTGACCGAGAGACTTTCGGAGCATATGTGGAGCGGCTAGAAATGTTTTTCACGTGAATAGTATCATCGAAGTCCCTGATGATGAAAACTGTAAACACGTGGTGTTGGAAAGAAAACAGACTATTTTCTTCACTGAAGCAGGCCCCGAGGTGTAGGAAACCTTGAAAAATGTGCTTATTCCTGAAAAGCCAAAGGATACATCACTTATGGAGAACAACACTACAGTTCTGAGCCCCTGGAAATTGCTGAAAGTTATCATTTTGGAATACAAAATCAATTACTTGAAGTATTAGTGAGTACATTGTAGCATTAAAGAATCTATCTATTCACTATCATTTTAGAAATTTTCAGGACTGAACATTGCGTGGCTGCTTTGTTTGTGGGATGAAAAATGAAGCGATCAGAAGAAAGTCATTGACAACCTCTAACTTGACTTTTGATTTAGCTTGTCAGACAGCTATGTCAATAGATATGGCCGACCAATATTTCACTGCATTTCCAGTCATCAGACAACCGAGGTGAATCGCGTGCAGGTTAAAAGTAAAAGGCAGTTGGGTCCCAAGGCCTCAGCAACTGGCCTTGGTAAAAGAACATTGTAATCAAGCTATCGGTGTCTGGACTTGCTCAAAGTTGTCCATACGTGAAGGCAGAGGGGCCGAAATTGATGGCCTTACCGCCCACTGATGCCGACTGCTGCCGACTGCCATCGACATTCCTCTGGCCGAACCACCCAGTGCCATTTTCGTCATAGCCTGGAGCGAGCGGGAGGGGAGAGCCACTGGGAATCGCCCGCCGGTGTCAGCGGATGGACGATGCGCGTAAGAACACTCCCGTCTGCTGAGCTGCCATATTCATGAGGGCGGAAGTCGGCTGGAGTCGGCAGTAGGGCGGTGGTGGACCACTGAGTGCAGGCAGCTCTGTCCTCAACGGTAAGTGTGAAGATGCTGTAAAAAAGGTTAGTGGAGTTTATTTAAATTATTCCTTTACAGGTACTTACCTGGATGGGGTCCCCAGAAGGTCATCAGATGTTTTTTTTTGTTATTGATGCTTTTTATTTTTAGTTCTTCGACCCTCCCTGAGCCCGACTTCCTCCTTGGCGGCACTTGGGTGGCAAACACCTTTGCCGCCAATAATGAGAGCTCTCGCCGGCTGCCACCCAGATTGGTGGTATACATCACAGATTTACCGCCTGCTGACCTTCGAGAGACCTGGGTGATGAAAATCCCACCCAAAGAACCGTCAGGGACCTCAGCAGCCATCGGCGGTCATTTGGGTGGCAATTGGGTGAGCGAGACCTTCATCAATTTCGGCCCCAGAGTGTTGCCTCTGCAGGAAAACTGGGCATCTTGCGAAGGCATGCTGACTGAAGAGTAAACCAACTTTCAAGGCTATAAGTAGAAATCCCCAGAGACTACATAGCATGGAAGAAAAGCAACAGAACGAGGAGGTTTTGGAGATACACGTCATCAGGAGCACAAAGATATCTCACAGCAATTCTAAAAAGTATCATCATCCAAGTAGATATTGCAGGAACCAGGATACCCATGGAAATCGACACTGGGGCATCCGTGAGTGTAATTGCTATATCTTGACAAATTGTGTGATTTCCCATTGGAGAAATCCAAGGTAGAGCTGCGAGGCTATTCAGGAGAGCAAATTACTGTGGTAGGTCGTATCACCGTACCGGTGAAGTACAAGGATCAATTTCTGAGCAATTCCTGCCTCTCTTAGTAGTGGCAGGAGACAAGCCTGCCTTACTAGGAAGAAGCTGATTGGGATCACTGAAGCTGGATTGGAATTATATTTTTCGTGTTGAAACGAGATTTGCATCGAAGAATGATATAATCAAGAAGTATCCAAAGGTGTTCTGTGAAACAGGCAGTCCGATCCAAGGGTACAGAAGGACGCTGGACCAGTTTACTGCAAGCCACGTCCTGTACCATATGTACTCAAAGGGAAAGTTGAGCAAGAACTCAAAAGACCTAAGTAATTCGGCTACACCCATTGTTGCTGTACTTAAGTCAGATTGTAAGGCAAGGTTGTGTGGTGATTACAAAGTAACTGTAAACCAGGTTCTAGAAGGTAATCTCCCCAATACATTGCCAAATGTAGAAGATTTGTTCACAACACTGATAGCTGGTCAGATCTTCTCAAAGTTGGATCTTACAAATGACTACTTACAACTTGAACTAGATGAGGAGTCCAAGTCATGCTTGACTATAATTACTCATCTACGCCTATATTGATTTAATAGGCTATCATTTGGAGTGTCATCCTCCCCTGCCATATTCCAAGGGGTGATGAACCAGATTTTGCAAGGCGTTGAAGCGGTAGTATGTTATTTCGATGACATACTAATTTCAGCACCAAACAGGCAAATCCATAATAACATATTGAATGAAGTGTTCAAACAGCTCGAGAAGCACAGCATATGAGTCACTGCTCACAAGTGTGAGTTATTTCAAAGCTCAGTGGAGTACTTAGGATACAGAGTAGACAAAGATAGTTTACATCCAACCAAGGGAAAGCTGGATGCAATTAGAAATGCACCCACTCCCAAGAATGTCATTGAACTTTGATCATTTTTGGGTCTTTTGAACTATTATGGGAAGTTCCTACTAAATTTGGCTACAGTGTTACATCCACTGAATGAACTATTGAAAAAATAGGTCCATTGGAAGTGGTCAGAAGAATGTGATGCAACATTCAAGGAGTGTAAAATCAGTTGGTAGAGAGCACCATGTTAGTTCACTATGACGTATCTAAGGAGATCAAGCTAGCATGTGACACCTCTCCTTACGGAGTTGGGTCAATGATCTCTCATGAACTACATAGTGGGGAGGAGAGGTCAATTGCTTTTGCTTCATGCATTCTCAGTGCCAGTGAGTGTAAATATGCGCAAATTGAAAGGGAAGTTTTGGCATTAATTTTTGGGGTCAAGAAGTTCCACAAATATTTGTATGGTTGTACGTTTACCAGAAATTGCTGGTCACAGGAATGTGGGAAGGGAGGACCTGGAGACAATCACTATCACTAGGGGGGTAGTGCTGGACAGGCTAATGGGACTCAAGGTAGACAAGTCCCCTGGTCCTGATGAAATGCATCCCAGGGTATTAAAAGAGATGGCGGAAGTTACAGCAGGTGCATTCGTTATAATCTACCAAAATTCTCTGGACTCTGGGGAGGTACCAGCGGATTGGAAAGCAGCTAATGTAACGCCTCTGTTTAAAAAAGGGGGCAGACTAAAGGCAGGTAACTATAGGCCGGTTAGTTTAACATCTGTAGTGGGGAAAATGCTTGAAACTATCATTAAGGAAGAAATAGCGGGACATCTAGATAGGATTAGTGCAATCAAGCAGACGCAGCATGGATTCATGAAAGGGAAATCATGTTTAACTAATTTACTGGAATTCTTTGAGGATATAACGAGCATAGTGGATAGAGGTGTACCGATGGATGTGGTGTATTTAGATTTTCAAAAGGCATTCGATAAGGTGCCACACAAAAGGTTACTGCAGAAGATAAAGGTACGCGGGGTCAGTGGAAATGTATTAGCATGGATAGAGAATTGGCTGGCTAACAGAAAGCAGAGAGTCGGGATAAATGAGTGCTTTTTGGGTTGGAAATCGGTGGTTAGTGGTGTGCCACAGGGATCAGTGCTGGGACCACAACTGTTTACAATATACATAGATGACCTGGAAGAGGGGACAGAGTGTAGTGTAACAAAATTTGCAGATGACACAAAGATTAGTGGGAAAGCAGGTTGTGTAGAGGACACAGAGTGCCTGCAAAGAGATTTAGATAGGTTAAGCGAATGGGCTAAGGTTTGGCAGATGGAATACAATGTCGGAAAGTGTGAGGTCATCCACCTTGGGAAAAAAAACAAACAAAGGGAATACTATTTGAATGGGGAGAAATTACAACATGCTGCAGTGCAGAGGGACCTGGGGGTCCTTGTGCATGAAACTCTTTTTGGAGTTCACCTGCGAAAACATAAAACATTAAACCATGCCACCCGACCTGGGTGACACACCAGACATTTACAAGGCCCTTTTTTCCTTTTTTTGGTTTTTTTTTTGTGTTTTTCATTTTTTTTTTGTTTTTTTTTTGGGCGCTAAAATCAAATTTTTCCAGTGCCCCCTATAATAGGGAAGGGGACACTAAAAGCACCGGCAATTAAAACAAATTAAACTTTAAAACGTAAAATCAAATTAAAATTTGGTTGCCGGGCGTGATGATGCACTCCAGTCCCTCCGGTGCCCACCTCTCGCGGAAGGCCGCGAGCGTACCGGTGGACACCGCGTGCTCCATCTCCAAGGACACCCTGGACCGGATGTAAGAGCGGAAGAGAGGCAGGCAGTCAGGTTGAACGACCCCCTCGACCGCCCGCTGCCTGGACCGGCTGATGGTCTTGGCTGTGCCCAGGAGCAGTCCTACGAGGAGGCCCTCGGACCTACCCGCTCCCCTCCGCACAGGATGTCCTTGTGCATGAATCCCAAAAAGTTAGTTTGCAGGTGCAGTAGGTAATCAGGAAGGCGAATGGAATGTTGGCCTTCATTGCGAGAGGGATGGAGTACAAAAGCAGGGAGGTCCTTCTGCAACTGTATAGGGTATTGGTGAGGCCGCACCTGGAGTACTACTTGCAATTTTGGTCGCCTTACTTAAGGAAGGATATACTGGCTTTGGAGAGGGTACAGAGACGATTCACTAGGTTGATTCCGGAGATGAGGGAGTTACCTTATGATGATAGATTGAGTAAACTGGGTCTTTACTCGTTGGAGTTCAGAAGGATGAGGGGTGATCTTATAGAATCATTTAAAATAATGAAAGAGATAGACAAGATAGAGGCAGAGAGGTTGTTTCTCTGGTCGGGGAGACTAGAACTAGGGGGCACAGCCTCAAAATACGGGGGAGCTGATTTAAAACCGAGTTGAGAAGGAATTTCTTCTCCCAAAGGGTTGTGAATCTGTGGAATTCTCTGCCCAAGGAAGCAGTTGAGGCTAGTTCATTGAATGTATTCAAGTCACAGATAGATAGATTTTTATCTAATAAGGGAATTAAGGGTTATGGGGAGTGGGCGGGTAAGTGGAGCTGAGTCCACGGTCAGATCAGCCATGATCTTGTTGAATGGCGGAGCAGACTCGAGGGGCAAGATGACCTACTCCTGTTCCTAATTCTTATGTTCTTATGTTATCGTTACTGACCATAAGCCCCTGACAGCAAGCCTCCATCCAAAGTCCCCAATTCCAACCTTAGCTGCAGAGATGGGCTTTGATTTTGTCAGCATAAAAGTATGACATTGAGTACAGACAATCAGCTGGTCACAGTAATGTTGATGCTATGTCTAGATTGTCATTCCCATCACAAGTTACATCCAATAGGGAAGAAGTGTTCTATTTTTCATACATTGCTGAATTCCAGTCACAGCTGAAGAGATTGGTAGAGCAATCAACTGTGACCCAGTTATATCAAAAATGTATGATTATATAGCAAATGGCTGGCCAAATCAGGAATCAGGGAAAGATATTCATCCATAATACATTCATAGGAATGAATTATTCATGGATAAATATTGTATCATTTGGGGTGCAAGAGTGGTTATACCAAATAAATTCAGGTCCAAACTATTAGGAAATTATCATACCCAGTACTTAGGTATGTGCTTGACCAAGAGTTTACTTATGGTGGCCAGGTCTAGATAAAGATATAGAGCACATCATTAGTCAGTGTACAACATGTCAATCGGGAAGCAAGAAACCACCATCAGCACCATTTCAGCCATGGAAATGGCCTCCCAGGGTGTGGCAAAGGTTACATATAGATTTTGCTGAGCTAGAAGGACAGCAACTATTCATTGTGCATAATAGCCATTCGAAGTGGTTAGAGGTGTTTCCAATGCATAAAATAACAACAAGTAAAATACTAGATCATTTGTGAGGATTATTTTCTTCATATGGCTTCCCAGAAGAAATTGTGTCTGATAATGGGCCACAATTTTGATCAGAAGAATTTTCACAGTTCACGAGCAAAAATGGTGTGAAACATACCACTTCAAATGGTGCAGCAGAGCACACAGTACAAATTGTAAAACAGGCCCTCATCAAGCAAATGTTGGATCCAAATCCAAAGAAATTACATTTATCATTGAGCCACAAATTGGCTAATTTTCTGATTACTTATCGTAATACTCCTCATACAACTACTGGTAGAACACCAGCAGAGTTGTTTCTCAAATGACAGCCATGAACCAGGTTCTCGTTATTAAATCCAAATTTGGTACAGTCAGTAGAAGAGAAACAATTAAGATAGAAAGAGATTTATGACAGAGGAAAGAGAGAGATGTGTGAAATTAAATCAGAAGGTGAGAGTGAAGAACTATTATGGGAAGTTCCTACCAAATTTGGCTACAGTGTTATATCCACTGAATAAGCTGTTGAAAAAACAGGTCCATTGGAAGTGGTCAGAAGAATGCGACGCAGCATTCAAGGAGTCTAAAAGTCAATTGGTAGAGAGCACCATGTTAGTTCCCTATGACATATCTAAAGAGAATCATGATAGAGGTAGAGTAAGAGAGAGAAGTGTGAAATTAAATCAGAAGGTGAGAGTGAAGAACCATCACCATAAATGATTAAAGTGGTTACCAGGAAGAATGGTGAAGATATTTGGTCCTTGCACATATTTGGTCAAGATGTTTAATCATTAGGTTTGCTCACATTGATCCTATTTTACCTACAGATGTAGAAGGAGTTGAAAGTTGGAATGATTCGATTATTTCTGATGAATCAGATAGTCTTATTATAAGTACAGTACCAGTAGCATATCCTATATCAAATGTACTAGAATCAAGTCCAAAAGAAAGTCAGAATTGAAGTCTGAATCGAGTCAGGCAGAAAAGCAGTCTGAAGTTATAGAGAGTTCAAATGTAGATCAAAGGCTTCCCTTGGAGGAAAACTTTCCTTAGGATCAGCCAAGAATGAGTCTAAGTTCGACACCATATTTGGAAGGTTCTGTTTGAGAGTGAAGGTATCCTCTTCGAAACAGAAAACCTGTTGTTAAGTTTAATTTGTAAATATGGCCAAATAAGTCCATATCTTTTGTAATGTATAACCATGCAAGTTATGTATGATGATTATTTTGTTATAATTACTTCTTCATTAAGGAGGGAGAAGTGTAATATTGCTTCCACCTAGTGGACTACTGCTCTGCCTAGTAGACTACTGTGGTAATGCAGCCTTTGCTGTTTACAACAATAATAAAAGGAATGGTGCCATCTTGGATTCCTGTGTGTGTTGTGAGGTCATAAAGAATATATCATACACACCTGAAGTGTTAATTCTGTTTCTCTTTGCACAGATGCTGCCTGACCTGCTGTGTGTTTCCAGCATTTTCTGTTTTATTTCAAATTCCATCATCCGCAGTATTTTGCGAATGTGTTGAGAAATTCAAATGTGTGCTGATTTTTTTTTAAGTCGACAAATGCCGAGAAGCAGGTGCTGAATCTGAAATGGTGAATGTCCATGGAAACATGGATAGATGCCACATGGTGGCTAAATTCCCAGTGGAAGGAACTGGACCATATAGAGCTGGATTGAAGTCTGATGTTTAGCGTAGCGGAAACATTACAAGGACACCCTCAAAGCCTCCCTGATAAAGTGCAACATCCCCACTGATACCTGGGAGTCCCTGGTCAAAGACCGCCCCAAGTGGAGGAAGTGCATCCGGGAGGGCGCTGAGCACCTCGAGTCTCATCGCCGAGAACATGCAGAAATCAAGCGCAGGCAGCGGAAAGAGCGTGCAGCAAACCCGTCCCACCCTCCCCTTCCCTCAACGGCTATCTGTCCCACCTGTGACAGAGTCTGTGGTTCTCGTATTGGACTGTACAGCCACGTAAGAACTTATGTTAAGAGTGGAAGCAAGTCTTCCTCGATTCCGAGCAACTGCCTGTGATGGATGATTGAAGTCTGGACAACCGTGTTATTTTAATATTTAAAATATTTGTATTTGAAGATGAATGATTTTGTGCTGAAAGTTCATTCCCATACTGAAAGCAGCAATGTTTATGAGATAACAGTGCCCCAGTGACACAGTCTGATTGAATGTTTGTCAATTTGCACCAAATACAGGGTTCAAATAATTATTTTTTTGTGAGGATTCGCATGGGTCTCGACCCCTCTAGAAAATAAATCTTGTAACGTCAGTCCATCAGCAGTCCCTTCAGAAGATTCTAACTTAATAGCCATAATTAGTCAACAACTCAATTGTTGTATCATGCGATTACCAGGATAGTAAATGGTGAACTTTACAGACTGTGGTCCTTTTTCATCCAGCAATTCCTATGTTCTTAAATAGGTACCTCAATACAAGTGATGGAACATTGGAATACTGTATATACTTGCAGCTTAATTTATGGCACACTTTTAATCCACTGCACTTGCAATGTTACTATTTGTTTTCACATTTCATATTGAGGGCTAGAATTGAATTGTCAGTTGTCAGAGCTGTGTCTCTCATCTTTCACCTGCCATAAACTTCAGCTTATCTAAAACTCTGTTGCCCGTCTCCTAACTCACACTAAATCCCATTACCCCGGAGCATGTTGACCTGCATTGTCTCCTGGTCTGGCACTGCCTCAAATGTTACATTTTCATCCTTATGTTCAAATCCCTCCATTGGCCTTGCCCCTCCCTGAATCTGTAACATTCTCCGGCCCTATAACCCTTTGGAAACTCTGCGTTCCTCCAAGTCTGGCCTCTTGTTTTTCCCCAAATTCCTTCACCCAGCCTTCAGCTGCCTGGGCTCTAAACTCTGGAGTTCCCTCCCTAAGCCTTTACTTCTCTCTCCTTTTTCAAGACGCCCTTAAAAACTACCATTTTGAGCAAGTTTTTGGTCATATGTTCAAATCTCTTTATGCAGCTCAGTGTCAAATTTTGTTTGATTGACGCACATGTGAAGTACCTTGGGACATTTTATTCCGTTATAGGCAGTCTGTAAATGTAAGTTGTTGTTGTAGTGTCCGCTGTTTCAGGTTGGTGGTCAGTTTTTGCTGATTTAATATTGGCATGCTTGCCACAACCATGATGCTGAAATGCCTTATATCCAAAAACCTGCAGTTAATTACACCAGCAACTTAGCTTGGTTGGGCACAACTGAAAATTTTGTGTCACTTTTCCATACTATACACAGATTCCTTTAAAATCAGTTTTTACTGATTGCCACCAAAAAGTTCCACATTTTCTGTAGTTGGTGGACTGTTAAAAAATGATTTCTGCCTATTGCACATCTTCAACGATGGGGCTGGAAATTTGGTTGAAGGTGTTTTAAGGTGTTAATGTCGGGCGGTGGATAAATTTAGCGCCGTGAAATGGTTTGCATTGGCAGCCAAAATATTCAGTGGTTGTGCCCTGACAGTGGAGTGAAGCGCGCAAGGAAGTGCTAGGCCAGGTGAGCAACGGAATATCTCGAGCTAAAGAGCCGGCTTTGTAGCGCCCTGAGAGGCCTCCCTGCAAAAAAAAGAATCGGAACAACAAACACAAAAAACATTCCCTATACATTACTCACCCAAATACAGTTAAATTGCAAAAAAAATCAATCACAGTTATCTCATGCAGTCATTCCTTCCTCATCGCCGCTGGGGCTACTCTGCACCCCAGCTTTCTCTGGCGGGGTCACTAGGGGGCACTACGCGTGCAGCGCAAAACAGATTTTGAATGCATGTCGAGACCGGGAGCGATGTACATTGGCGCGACGCTCCCGGGTGATACTCCTCAGTGCCGTCGGTACCGGAACACTGAATTTGTTGAGCGGCCGAATGCCGGCGCTCACGGCTGCAAACCATTTAACGCTCCTGTTCTGATCCTCGTGAGGGGTGCTATCCCATAAGGTGGCTCATCACTACCTTCTCAAGGGCAATTAGGGATGGGCAATAAATGCTGGCCTTTCTAGCGATGCCCACATCTCAGGAACGAATAAAATAAAATGCAAATCCTTTTTTTTCTTTGCACTAACCTAATCCCACGCAATTGGAATTAGTGTCACTAACATACTTCCTTCTTTATTGGTGGAGAAACAATTTCCTTACAAATTATTTCCACCAAATCTGACAATAGTGTCAGCTATGAAGGATGATCTATAGGGAGCATTTGATAATTCCCTTTCTCCAAATGTTGTCCCAACATGTTATTTACATTGGGCCAAAAATTGCAGTCGGAGGCTTTCCGTGGGCAGATGCTTCCAACAGAATTTTTTAAACAAAAGTACCTGGTTGTCCCGGAGGAATGAACACTTGTGCTCTGAGGCCTAGATGCACAGCCCAGCGCAGAGGCTCACGTATTCCAGGAGCGTACGGACATCCTGGGATCACATGCGCCTGGACCACCAATCACAATGTTATATTCTCATTCATAATAATGGGAGCTATCAATGAGAATACCTCTAAAATCAAATAAAACACAAACATAAACAAAAAAAAAACACTTCACTTTTTTAAAATTGATAAAAATTGCATTAAATTAAATGTTTTAGAGAACATTTTTTTTTAAATGTAATTTTTTATTTAATAGTATTAAAAATAAACTTACTTTCATAGACAAGGGTTTTTAATATAAAAATAAGTACGAATATTTATTTTTCTTTTGATTAAAACTCTTACGTTGGTAAAAGCAGGCCTTACGTGTGTCTCAACCTGGAGCTTTCACGGCTTCTTCGGGTGAGTGCGTACATCTCTACTCAAAAGGCGATTCAAAAATATTTTCACAAGACACCTGAAATTCTCAGTAGCATTCTTGACTGACAGAGGCGGTGCTGGTGATGAACTGCACTTGAGCTGGAATGCTCTACTTCAAACAAATAACAGGTTGCAGTTTCAAAAGAGTTTACCTACGCGCATTGTGTAGCTCAGTATTGATACAGAACTGGCCTTTTGAGGTTGATTGTGCAATGCAAGTACTCCATCATTAATTATCATTGGGAAATCCCAGCTGTATTTTCTTTACAGCTTGCAAACCCAAATTGCAAACGGACTAAAAGAACTGCATTAATATGCAGCCTCTTGGCAAACTGGCAGGATTGGATATAACTGGTTTTACACCCCACCCAAATTTACTCTCCATTGAACCCACCCGATCACATTGGATTCCCACCAAGTTAGGTTAAAATTGCCCTCTATAATTCTGCTACGTTGTTTTTTGTTATGTGGGAAGTACTTGGTTTGATGCAACTTAGGCATCGCTCAGAAAGACTGTTAGGGAGAGGGCATGAGAACAAAGCAGTGACAAATTCAGACATTTTCTGCAAATCATAACTGCAAAGGACCTGAGTTTGGTCAAACCTTAGGTCCGCCTGTTTTTCGGCACTCCCCAGGCAGTGAGTGATGTTTTTCTGTCCGCTACCGCTGGGGCCAGTCAGGCGCGAGTTTCATTGCGCTTTTGTCGGCGGGAGCGGGAGCGGCAGGCAGCGGGAGGCGTTGGCTGGTAGCGGGTGGCAGCGGGAGTCGGTGGTAGGTGCAGGCCTCTCGACCCTGGAAATATCGGAGGCCGTGCACTGCGTATGCGTGAGATTTGGATTTTTTTTTGCAGTTTCCTTTGCCTGATGACATCACCTTTCCCGCAATTGGGGCTGAGGGCTCAGCTGCGCATGCGCATAAAGGCTTGTTACTGACTTGCAGCTGAGAGTTACAGAGGGGAGTGATTGAGAGAGAGAGACTGTCAACAGATTCATCAGTCACCCACCTTGCAAAGCTCTCATGAGTGGTAGAAAAGCTGCCAGGAGCTCCAATGGAGGGAGGCTCAATGCTCCCTGGTTTACTGATGATGTGCTGGAGACACTTGCCTCTGAGGTGGAGCGCCGTTACAGAGAGCTCACCCGGGATGGTCATGGCAAGACGGGTGGCAGCAGTGCAAGAAATGGTTCAGCTGTCAAGGACAAGCGTCGACCTAAGTCGAGACCCCCTCTAGGCCATGGCCGGGATAGCTGCCAACATCGCCGCGTTTGCAGAGCAGCATACCAACAGTATGTCGCAGCTGATCACCACGGTGCAGCGAACCGGCGACTCTGTAGATGCCATGCGGCAATCGATGACCTCGGGCTCTGGCATGGAACTCCCCGATGCCAGCCAGTCCAACGAAGAAGAGGGTGCGGAGATGCCAGCGTCTTCCATCTCACCACCTCCATTCTCTCACCGATGAACACGACAGCAGCGCTCCAGGGGCACTGCTGCACCACATACTGGTGTCGATGCGGTGAGGTGCAGGGGGAACACAACAGCATGCTCCGGGGGCACTGCTGCACCACATGCTGGTACCGGCGTGGTGAGGAGCAGGGGTGCGGCCCAGCGTGGGGATGACCAACCCATCAAGAGGACAATGGGGCTCACTTGAAGGAGGGGTAGAGAGGTGGTGGGAGTGGGGAGTGTAAGGGGGTGGTCCCGGGGTCAGGTTCACCTCTGACCAACTTGAGCGGTTTGAATCGTTCCCACTCCCTTGGGTTCTAGACTCTGGGTTTATTTGAGGGATGTGATAAAGTGCAAAGGACAACTGGTTTGGTGCAAAAGAACTTTGATTTTATTAAAGACAAGAAAATACAATGTCAAACTTATAATCACTCTAATAAAGAACAATACATTGCACATTCAAAGGGGGGTACAGTAAAATTACACCACCCACCTCCCAATACCTAATTCTAGTTAGGTTAGACTCCAGGGCAGGCAGGGACTATGCTTACCAATCCTTTCTGGTCAGTTAGCGGTACTTCGCGAGTTCGGGGTTCGTTGACATCTGTAGGTTCTGCTTGCCGTAGCCCGAATGTCGGAGAAGACTTCTAGCTGCGCAATCTTCAGTTGGGTTGAGTCCGCTGATGAGGTAAGGCGCGTTTTGGATCTATGGGGTAAGTACCCAGTTTTCTTTGTTAGAAATAGGTTCGAAGTCTCTTGAGGTAATGTTTTCACCTGTTGGTAGTCAGGCCTTAGATTGTAGAGTGGAAACTTTCGATTCTTCGGTTTCTTCCCGTTGGAGTTTTGTTTCGAGTTTGGTCGATCGCGGTGGTTTTTCGTTGGGACCACGTTGTCTGTGGTCGGTTGCTGCCACAATGGTGATGTTCTTCCTTCCTTCAGGACTTCAAGGCTGGCGAAGTTAATTGACAACTGTTGCGTTGGTTTCTCTCCCTTCTTGATGACATAAACGTGGTCTCGGTTGTATGGCAAAGTGTGTCATACCCTCTGTTGAAACAGGGGGCCAGTTATACGGTTTGAGTGGTTCTAATCTTCGTGCCAAATCAGGCCAGGATTCTTTGTTTGAATTTGGTGGGCTTGACTTCTCTTGGTAATATTTTGGCGGGCTTGTTAAAAGTTAATATGTTTTGGGTGGGTTGATTTTCGAAAACTGTTTCCTGATGGAAATATTAGCTTGGTAATCACAATGTCCTTTTCTGCTTAATTTTTTGCATACAGGCTGGATTGGGCCTCTTCGTGATGTATATGCTGAAACAGTTTTCCAGATTCAGGTTGATGGTTGGCTATCTCTAGGTTATTTGTTGTAATGTTAATGTCTCTTGTGGAGAAGGATTCTCGAATACCCATTTGTCCAGACAAGTTACATTAGTCTCAACACCCAGAAAGCCTCAATAATCAAGCTGTCTCCTGTTCTTTAGGCCCGCCCACAGCCTTGAATTTGTCTTTTAAAAGTCCACAATTCGATTAAAGTTCATGGTTTCTTCCATAAGTACTTTAGGGTTCCAAACTTTTCGGTAGATATTCCCAAATTAAATTTCCTTTTTAATGAGCCCAAACACTGGATGGCGGGTGTTCTTGTGAATTTTGCAATCTTTCAGTCCCCCTTGTTGACACTCCACACTCTTGAGTGTCAATCAAGGTAAGCAAAATTCCCTGCATTTATACTAGCTAAATATTACCCTGCATCCCTCATTGAAATACAATGCAATTTACAGGTGAATACAATCACTATAATTCAGTTACAGCATAGAGGGGGTACGATGCCCCTCCTTTACTCGGTTTTCACAGTAAAATAACGGTATACAGTCAAACACAGTTTAAGTAAAGTAAAATAAAAGCACATAGTCAAAACACATTCTCAAGTAACATAAAGGCCCATAGTCAAACACATTTTAAGTTCAGTAAAATAAAGGTACATAGTCAAACACATTTTAAGTAACACTCTTACAACACTCAAGATTTTTCGGTTTACAGCAGGTAAAATCAAACACAAATTAAACATGGCAGTATGGCGTCACTCCTCCCTGCGCGATTCCCAAGTTCGGCCAAGGAGCGTACAGCACCCTTTGTTGCCTGACCTGATGGCCTCTGCGTTTCACTCAGCAAGTGAGACACCATAAGTAAAGAATAATCGCGAGTTGACAGATAACTAAAGTGTGGGAAGCGATTCGGATCCAGACTGGGACCTCCATATTTCTGAAAAGGTCCCACCAAGGCGGCATGGTGATCTCGAGAATCTTTTTACCTATCTCAATTGTTTTCTGTTCTAGAGTATAGAAGTGTTCTTGTGAGATAATTACAGCTTTTAGCAGAGCGGTGAGATGTTTGGGTAGAGGGGGAATTGCCGAAATATACAACATAATCCTGCAGGTTTGTAATGTTTTCCTTCACAGTGAGGTGGACAGTGGAGAGTTCAGGAATGGGGACAATCCATTCCTGGGCCACTTGAGCTGATGCCTCAGGTTTGAAGCAAAAACTGCTGTCACTCACCGGACACCAGAAGTGTCCATGTTGGTAGTGGGGCGCACTGGTGGTGACACAATATGTCCCACCCCCTATGTATGTTACCTGTGGAGGGACATGGTCTTGCGCCATTACTGTGTGCCAGCAGCTTTAAACCCACACTGTGACTTAGAATGGGCACTCAAGTACTGAGGACACAGTATCACGTGTGCACCCCGGCTCCAGCACCTGGAGAGGTCAGTACCCTGTTACAACGTGCTCCCACTTTATGACATAGGGTAGGACCGCTGCAAAACGAATGTGTGCACCTCCCTGAATAACTCCAATGTTCTTCACCCGGTATACCGGTGCAGGTCAGGCTGTCCCACCCATGACCGGCATCCTTAGTACTATTCCCAGAATGGTGTGGTTAGATTTCCCACAGTCTACTGGGACAGGGTAGGCTTCAGAGGCTAGGCGGAGCTGGCATGGGCTTAGTGAATTGCTGTACGGGTGGAGGGCTGCGAGGTGCTTGTTCCTGATCCAAGAGGGGACTACACCTTGTTTTAAATCCTCCAGTGTTTGGACTCATTCGAAAGGAAATTTAATTTGGGACTATCTACCGAAAAGTTTGGAATCCTAAAGTGCTTATGGAAGAAGCTACGAACTTTAATTGAATTTTGGACTTTTAAAAGACAATTTCAAGGCTGTGGGCGGGCCTAAAGAACTAACAGAAGACAACTTGATTATTGAGGCTGTCTGGGTGTTGGGACTAATGTAACTTGTCTGGACAAATGGGTATTCGAGAATCCTTCTCCATAAGAGACATTAACATTACAACAAATAACCCAGAGATAGCTAACCATCAACCTGAATCTGGAAAACCGTTTCAGCATATACATTACAAAGAGGCCCAATCCAGCCTGTATGTAGAAAAACTAAGCACAAAAGGACATTGCGATTACCAAGCTAATATTTCCATCAGGAAACAGTTTTCGAACATCAACCCACCCAAAACATATTAACTTTTAACGAGCCCACCAAAATATTACAAAGAAGAGTCAAGCCCGCCAAATTTAAACAAACAATTCTGAACTGATTTGGCGGCAAGATTAGAACAACTCAGACCGTATAACTGGCCCCCTGTTTCAACAGACGGTACGACACACTTTGCCATAAAACCAAGACCACGCTTATGTCATCAAGAAGGGAGAGAAACCAACACGACAGTTGTAAACTAACTTCTCCAGCCTCGAAGTCCTGAAGTCCTGAAGGAAGGAAGAACATCACCATTGTGGCAGCGACCGACCACAGCCAACGTGGTATCAACGAAAAACCATCGCGATCGAACAAACTCGAAAACAAAACTCCAACGGGAAGAAACCGAAGAATCGAAAAGTTTCCACTCTACAATCTAAGGCCTGACTACCAACAGGTGAACACATTACCTCAAGAGACTTCAAACCTATTTCTAACGAAGAAAACCGGGTACTTACCCCATAGATCCAAAACGCACCTTACTGCCAGCGGACTCAACTGAACTGAAGATTGCACAGCAAGAAGTCTTCTCCGACGTTTGGGGTACGGCAAGCAGAACCTACAGAATTCAACAAACCCCGAAATCGCGAACTACCGCTAACTGACTGGAAAGAATTGGTAAGCATCGTCCCTGCCTGCCCTGGCGTCTAACCTAGCTAGGATTAGTTATTGGGAGGTGGGAGGTGTAATTTTTACTGTAACCCCCTTTGAAAGTGAAATGTATTGTTCTTCATTAGAGTGATTGTAAGTTTGACATTGTATTTTCCGGTTTGTAATAAAATCAAAGTTCTTTTGCACCAAACCAGTTATCCTTTGCACTTTATCACATCCCCCAAATAGATCCAGAGTCTAGAACCCAAGGGAGTGGGAGCGATTCGAACCGCTCAAGTTGGTCAGAGGTGAACCTGACCCCGGGACCATCACCCTTTACAGGAGAGGGTTGGGGTTGGTCTTGATGATGTTGGTATATACTGCTAATGTTGTTGTTGGTGTTTAAGATGTTGCCTTTTGATGCTAAATGTACTGTTTTTTGATATAATGTAAAATATTTTGCTTTACATATTTGAATGTTCTGGCACTTTTGAATGCTGTACAATTCAATACAGAAACATTTTTGAACAACTCTTGGTCATTGTCTAACTTTTAGATAATGAGGGGTACGTGCTGAGAAACATACAATTGTCCTTTAAATGTCATGCTGTCTGACCAATATCTTGCCTTACAGATATGATGCGACTCTTCAATGGGTCCTGAGATCACGTCATTTAGCTACGACAAATAAGTGTTACCAATTCAGGACGGGTGGCTTTGAATGATAGATAGAACTTGGAGGCCAGATATTATGGTTGGCATTTTAGGTGTCAGGCCGCCGAACCCCACCCCTAACATTACATGTTATTTAGTCACATTATAACAGTCGAATATATATATATATATATATATTTGCATCTTCTGTAGTGCGCTCATGTTGTTCTCAGCATCGTATCCTGACACCTAAGAGAAACTTACATGACTTTATTATTGCCGATATACTTTGCCATGAGCTCATAACATCTGTAGACTCACATTGTGTCACTAAATTTGTTCTGTCTGTGTCATGTATGTACATGCTGTTTGTAGCCACCAGATGGTGTGATTGTTGGAGGCTACTGAGCGGCACACACATGGTGCTGTTCTGCTATAAAAGGCAAGCCATTTTGAGAGTCAGGCACTTTGAGCCTAAATAAAGCAGAATCAAGGTTGTACCTTGCTTAGTTAAACAGTACTCAGTTTGAACCTTTATTGCATACATAACATTTGGCGACGCAAATACAAGAACCTTTGTTTGCAAAGTGAGCACGATTGGATTTTTAGAGCGATCCGTGGAGGGAGAAGATTGGACAGACTTTGTGAGCCATTTGAACCAGTACTTCGTGGCCAACAAAATGAAGGGGTCCGACGATGCAGATCGGCGCCGGGCCGTGTTCCTCACTGTGTGCGGTTCAATGATCTACGGTCTGATAAAGAATCTACTCATGCCTAGTGATCCAACAGAGAAAACGTACGAGGAGTTGTGTACATTGTTACAGGAGCACTTCAAGCCAGACGATGGCATCATCATCTCAAGATACAAGTTTTATACACACGTTCGATCGGAGGGCCAGAGCGTGGCAGAATTCGTTGCCGACCTGAGACGTCTAGCGATACCGTGCAAGTTCGGGACGGTGTTGGCAGACATGCTGCAGGACTTCTTTGTTATCGGTATCAACCACGAGGTGATCCTGTGCAAACTTCTGGTGGTGGAGGAGTTGGTTTTAAAAAGGGCCATCCAGATCGCTCAATCATGTATGACGACGGACAGGAGTTTAAAGCAAATATCGGTGAGGAACTGAAACTCAGCAAGTACTGTAAATGCGATTTATTCGGCATTCAGCAGAGCGGCACATGGCAGGGCCTATCCAGCTCCGTTTGCGAATGATTCGCTGTTCGGTAGAGCGGCACATGGCAGGGCCTATCTGGCTGTGTTCGCGAAACCTGTGGCTGCCCAAATCCCACCAGAGGGAATGTATCCAACTTCTCCGTGTTGGCTTTGTGGGTGAAATCATCGGCACCAGCAGTGCCGATTTAGGCAATATAGTTGCAAAGGCTGTCTGAGAATGGGGCATCTCCAGCGCAAGTGTCCGCAGATGAGCAAGTGAACTGCGACACACCACGTGGATGATGAGAGTCAGACTAGCGCGGACCGGATACGCAATCCGAGATGCCACAGGAGGAAGTGTATGGACTGTACTCTTTCATAACCAAGAGTAAACCAATTTTGATTAATGTGAAGTTTAACGGGATACCGGTATCGATGGAACTGGACACAGGGGCGAGTCAATCGATTATGAATGAGAGGGCATTTAATAAGCTGTGGGATACTAAGACTGTGAGGCCCAGGCTGAGCCCTGTTAACGCCAAGCTGCACGCGTACACCAAAGAACTGATAAAAGTGATTGGCAGTGGACAAATTAATGTATCATATAACAGTGCGGTTCACGGGATACCGCTGTGGATTGTTCCAGCCAATGGCCCAAGGCTGCTCGGCAGGAGCTGGTTGGAGAAAATCAGATGCAATTGTAACGACATGAAGGTGTTGTCATCGGAGGAAGATACATGTGCTCAAGTATTGAGCAAGTTCCCCTTGCTGTTCGAACCAGGTATCAGCAACTTCACAAGAGCCAAGGTGCAGATCCACGTGGACTCGAATGCAAGACCCGTCGATCATAAAGCTCGGGCAGTGCCGTATATGATGAGGGAGAAGGTCGAAATTGAACTCGACAGACTCCAGCGTGAAGGGATCATACCACCAGTTGAATTTAATGAATGGGCCAGCCCCATTGTTCCTGTGCTGAAAAGTGATGGCACAGTCAGAATCTGTGGAGACTACAAGGCTACGATCAACAGGGTTTCGAAACAAGATCAGTACCCGTTACCGAAGGCTGATGACTTGTTTGCGACGCTAGCTGGAGGGAAGTCGTTCACAAAACTGGACTTGACGTCGGCCTATATGACACAGGAGTTAGTCGAGATGTCGAAGAGACTTACGTGCATTACCATGCACAAAGGACTGTTTATTTATCACAGGTGCCCGTTTGGAATTCGCTCGGCTGCAGTAATATTCCAGAGGAATATGGAAAGTCTACTTTCGTCCGTTCCCAGAACCGTCATGTTCCAAAATGACCGGTCGTGACTCTAAGGAACATCTAAATAACCTGGAAGAGCTTCTACTGCGTTTGGACAGAGTTGGACCCAGAATTAAACACTCGAAGTGCATCTTCATGGCACCGGAGGTCGAATTCCTCGGGAGGAAAATTGCCACTGATGGCATCAGACCTACTGACGTGAAAACCAAAGCCATCAAGAATGCACCCAAGCTGCAGAACGTGAGGAGCTGCATTCATTCCTGGGTCTACTCAACTGCTTTGGTAACTTCCTATCTAAATTGAGCACCTTACTTGAACCACTGCACATGCTATTGCGAAAAGGCAACAACTGGGTATGGAGCGCATTGCAAGACAGAACTTTCGAGAAAGCCACCAATCTGCTTTGCTCAAACAAGCTGCTGGTACATTATGACCCATGTAAACGTTTAGTTTTGGCCTGTGACGCATCATCATATGGAATTGGTCGCATATTACAACAAGCCAATGAGTCGGTGAAACTTCAACCTGTCGCGTATGCATCCAAAAGTTTGTCTAAAGCAGAAATAGCCTACAATATGGTAGAAGAAGAAGCTTTAGCGCGTGTGTACGGTGTTAAAAAGATGCATCAATACCTGTTCAGTCTGAGGTTCGAATTAGAGATCGATCACAAGCCGCTCATTTCATTGTTTTCCGAGAGCAAAGGTATCAATACCAACGCTTCATCCCACATCCAAAGGTGGGCGCTGACATTATCTGCCTATGATTATGTCATTCACCATAGACCTGGCACAGAGAATTGTGCCGATGCTTTGAACCGGTTGCCATTGCCCACACCGGAGGTGGAAATGCCACAACCGAGAGATTTAATGTTAATCATGGATGCTTTTGAGAGTGAAGGTACCCCTGTCACGGCTCAACAAGTTAAGACCTGGACCAGCCAGGACCTGATATTATTGGTGGTAAAGGGTTGCATCCTCAAAGGGGATTGCTCTGCCATACCTAAGCAAATGTGCGAGGAGGCCAAACCGTACATTCGTCGCGAGGACGTACTGTTTATTCAAGCAGATTGCATATTGTGGGGCAATCGAGTTGTAATGCATAAGAAAGGGAGAGAGAAGTTTGTGTGTGAGTTACACAGCACACATCCTGGTATAGTGATGATGAAGGCCATCGCCAGGTCCCACGTATGGGAGCCAAGAATTGATTCTGAGCTGGAAGCATGTGGACATCAGTGCAACACCTGCATGCAGCTCAGCAAAGCACCAGCGGAATCGCCGATGAGTCTGTGGTCATGGCCATCCAAACCTTGGTCCAGGATCCATGTAGATTTTGCAGGTCCCTTCCTGGGTAAGATGTTTCTAGTGGTGGTGGATGTTTATTCGAAGTGGATAGAATGCATAATCATGTCATCTAGTACGTCCATGGCAACCATAGAGAATCTCAATGTCATGTTCGCAACACATGGTCTGCCTGATATGGTGGTGAGCGACAATGGGTCGTGTTTCACCAGTCAGGAGTTTCAGGAATTTGTAAAACTTAATGGTATAAAACATGTAAGGTCAGCATAGTTCAAGCCTGCGTCCAATGGGCAAGCAGAACGTGCAGTGCAAATTATTAAGCAAAGCATGAGGAGAGTAACCCAAGGATCACTGCAGACCCTCTTGTCTTGCATACTGCTGAGTTACAGGGCGAGACCCCACACACTCACAGGGGTCTCGCCTGCTGAACTCATGATGAAAAGAGGTCTTAAGACCAAGTTATTTCTTGTACGTCCAGATTTAAGTAATCATGTTGAATACAGAGTCAATAAGGGGACCACGATCGCGCAACTGTGTCACGCGAGATTTCTGTTAATGATCCTGTATATGTGTTGAATTATGGTCAGGGTCCCAAATGAATCACTGGTACGGTCATAGAAACATAGAAACATAGAAAATAGGTGCAGGAGTAGACCATTCGGCCCTTCAAGCCTGTACCACTATTCAATAAGATCATGGCTGATCATTCCCTCAGTACCCCTTTCCTGCTTTCTCTCCATACCCCTTGATCCCTTTAGCCGTAAGGGCCATATCTAACTCCCTCTTGAATATATCCAATGAACTGGCATCAACAACTATCTGCGGTCGGGATTTCCACAGGTTAACAACTCTCTGAGTGAAGAAGTTTCTCCTCATCTCAGTCCTAAATGGCTTACCCCTTATCCTTAGACTGTGTTCCCTGGTTCTGGACTTCCCCAACATCAGGAACATTCTTCTGCATCTAACCTGTCCAGTCCCGTCAGAATTTTATATGTTTCTATGAGATCCCCTCTCATCCTTCTAAACTCCAATGAATACAGGCTCTCCTCATATGTCAGTCCTGCCATCCCGGGAATCAGTCTGGTGAACCTTCGCTGCATTCATTCAATAGCAAGAACATCCTTCCTCAGATTAGGAGACCAAAACTGAACACAATATTCCAGGTGAGGTCTCACCAAAGCCCTGTACAACTGCAGTAAGACCTCCCTGCTCCTATACTCAAATCCCCTTACGATGAACATTTTACCTTCTTCACTGCCTGCTGTACCTGCTTGCCAACTTTCAATGACTGATGTACCATGACACCCAGGTCTCGTTGCACCTTTGCTTTTGCTAATCTGCCGCCATTCAGATAATATTCTGCCTTCGTGTTTTTGTCACCAAAGTAGATAACCTCACTTTTATCCACATTATACTGCATCTGCCATGCATTTGCCCACTCACCTAACCTATCCAAGTCACCCTGCAGCCTCTTAGCATCCTCCTCTCAGCTCACACCGCCACCCAGCTTAGTGTCATCTGCAAACTTGGAGATATTACACTCAATTCCTTCATCTTGGCCTACCCCTTATCCTAAGGCTATGTCCCCTGGTTCTGGACTTCCCAAACATCGGGAACATTCTTCCTGCATCTAACCTCTCCAGTCCAGTCAGAATCTTATATGTTTCTATGAGATCCCCTCTCATCCTTCTAAACTCCAATGTATAAAGGCCCAGTTGATCCAGTCTCTCCTCATATGTCAGTCCAGCCATCTCGGGAATCAGTCTGGTGAACCTTCGCTGCACTCCCTCAATAGCAAGAACGTCCTTCCTCAGATTAGGAGACCAAAACTGAACACAATATTCCAGGTGAGGCCTCACCAAGGCCCTGTACAACTGCAGTAAGACCTCCCTGCTCCTACACTCAAAACCCCTAGCTATGAAGGCCAACAGACCATTTGACTTCTTCACCGCCTGCTGTACCTGTATGCCAACTTTCAATGACTGATGAACCAGGACACCCAGGTCTCGTTGCACCTCCCCTTTTCCTAATCTGCTGCCATTCAGATAATATTCTGTCTTCGTGTTTTTGCCCCCAAAGTGGATAACCTCACATTTATCCACATTATACTGCATCTGCCATGCACTTGCCCACTCACTTAACCTGTCCAAGTCACCCTGCAGCCTCTTCGTGTCCCCTTCACAGCTCACACCACCACCCAGTTTAGTGTCATCTGCAAACTTGGAGATATTACACTCAATTCCTTCATTTAAATCATTGATGTATATTGTAAAGAACTGGGGTCCCAACATTGAGCCCTGCGGCACTCCACTAGTCACTGCCTGCCATTCTGAAAAGGACCCGTTTATCCCGACTCTCTGCTTCCTGTCTGCCAACCAGTTCTCTATCCATGTCAGTATCTTACCCCCAATACTATGTGCTTTGATTTTGCACACCAATCTCTTGTGTGGGACCTTGTCAAAAGCCTTTTGAAAGTCCAAATACACCACATCCACTGGTTTTCCCTTGTCCACTCTACTAGTTACATCCTCAAAAAATTCTAGAAGATTTGTCAAGCATGATTTCCCCTTCATAAATCCATGCTGACTTGGTCTGATCCTGACACTGCTTTCCAAATGCGCTGCTATTTCATCCTTAATAATTGATTCCAACATTTTCCCCACTACTGATGTTAGGCTAACCGATCTATAATTACCCGCTTTCTCTCTCCCTCCTTTTAAAAAAAAATGGTGTTACATTAGCTACCCTCCAGTCCATAGGAACTGATCCAGATTCGATAGACTGTTGGAAAATGATCACCAATGCATCCACTATTTCTAGGGCCACTTCCTTAAGTACTCTGGGATGCAGACTATCAGGCCCCGGGGATTTATCGGCTTTCAATCCCATCAATTTTCCTAACCCAATTTCCCGCCTAATAAGGATATCCTTCAGTTCCTCCTTTTCACTAGACCCTCAGTCCCCTAGTACTTCCGGAATGTTATTTGTGTCTTCCTTTGTGAAGACAGAACCAAAGTATTTGTTCAACTGGTCTGCCATTTCTTTGTTCCCCATTATAAATTCACCTGAATCTGACTGCAAGGGACCTACGTTTGTCTTCACTAATCTTTTTCTCTTCACATATCTACAGAAGCTTTTGCAGTCATTTTTTATGTTCCCGACAAGCTTCTTCTCATACTCTATTTTCCTCCTCTTAATTAAACCCTTTTGTCATCCTCTGCTGCATTCTAAATTTCTCCCAGTCCTCAGGTTTGCTGCTTTTTCTGGCCAATCTATATGCCTTTTCCTTGGATTTAACATTATCCTTAATTTCTCTTGTTAGCCACGGTTGAGCCACCTTCCCCATTTTACTTTTACTCCAGACAGGGATGTACAATTGCTGAAGTTCATCCATGTGATCCATGGGAAGCACTGTGGGTAGCAAGGGCATAGACTATACTCTGGATAAGGAACTTCAATGTCCACCACCAAGAGTGACTCGATATCATCGCTACTGACCGAGCTGGCTGAGTCCGGAAGGACATAACCGACAGACTGGGCTTGCAGCAGGTGATGAGAGAATCTCTGAGTGAAAAATCCTACTTGACCTTATCCTCACCAATTTGTTTGTCGCAGATGCATCTGTCCATGACAGCATTGGTAGAAGTGACCACCATGGAGACCTTGTGGTTACAAAGTCCTGTCTTCACACTGAGGACACCCTCCATAATTTTGTGTGGCACTACCATCGTGCTAAATGGGATAGATTCAGAACAGATTTTCAACAAAAGAGAGTCCAATCACCTCCCCATTGACATGCATTACCATCGCCGAATCCCCCACCATCAACATCTTGGGGGACACCATTACCAAGAAACTTAACTGGATCAGCCAGATAAATATTGTCGCTGCAAGAGTAGGTCAGAGGTTTGGTAATACTCTCCACTTGTCTGGATGAGTGCTGCTCCAACAACACTCAAGAAACTCGACACCATCCAGGACAAAGCAGCCCACTTGATCCATCACCTGAAGCATCAACACCCTCCACCACCAGTGCACCGTGGCTACAATGTGTACCATCTTCAAGATGCATTGCAGCAACTCACCACGGCTTCTTCAACAGCACGTTCCAAACCCATGACCTCTACCACTTAGAAGGACAAGGGCAACAGGCGCATGGGAACGCGACCATTTCCAATTTCCCCTCGAAGTCACAGATCATCCTGACTTGGAAACATCACCGTTCCTTCATCGTTTCTGGGTCAAAATCCTGGAGCCCCCTCCCTAACAGCACTGTGGGAGTACCTTCACCACACAGACAGCAGCAGTTCAAGATAGCAGCTCATCACCACCTTCTCAAGCGAAATTAGGGGTGGGCAATAAATGCTGGCCTTGCCAGTGATGTTCACATCCTGCGAATGAATAATTAAATAAACAAATAACATTGAGGCCTGGGGTCCAATATTGAATTTTCCTTGGGCCTAGCCGTTCCGGTGCAGGGATTGTTCCTGCTCAATCTTTTCAAAATCAGGGATTACCCATTTAAAGTTGAAATTTCTTCTCTCAGAGGGTCATGAATCTTCGGCATTCTCTACCCCAGAGAGCTATGGAGGCGGGTCATTGAATATATTTAAGGTGGAGATAGACAGATTTTTAAACGATAAGGGAGTCAAGGGTTATGGGAAGCGGGCAGGGAAGTAGATTTGAGGCCAAGATCAGATCAGCTGTGATCTTATTGAATGGCAGAGCAGGCTCAAGGGGCCAAATGGCCTAATCCTACTTCTGTATCTTATGTTCTTATGTTCTTAGAATCTTTGACACCATGTCTCCAATTCCTGAGTCCAAATCATTTATCTATATGGTAAACAACAGTGGTCCCAGCATGGAAAACTGCAGGACACCACTTTCTGCCAGTCTGAGAAACTTGTTTTGGTCCCATCTTTCAAACCAATCTGCTAGCTAGCCCCTGACTCCATGTTCCCTGACCTTTAGGGCTGCTGACCAAGGGCCATGCAGCTCTTTGTCGGTCGGCGCGGAAACGATGGGCCAAAATGGCATTCTTCTGCGGTGTAAATTTCTATGTTCTATGTTTCTATGGCATGAGTCTATTATGTGGAAACTTATTGAAGGCCTTCTGAAAATCCATTTATACTACTTCCACCGTATTACCTTTATCTACACTATTACTTCTTGAATGAAAATTGGCTACACATGACCTGCCTTTAAGAAATCCATGCTGGTTTTAAAATATATATATATTCATCATCTCTAGATGTTTTGTTATCTGATCTTTTAGCAAAAATTATAATTTCTTTCCTACCACTGACATTAAATTAACTGGTCTACTGTTCCCTGGATTAGTTCTAGCTTCCTTTTTGAAAATAGGAGCTGCATTTGCTGTCCACCAGTCCTTTAGTACTATTCCTTTTCCTAATTTTGTACATTCCTCTGCAATCTCCTCCCTAGTTTCTTTGAGTATCCAAGGGTGCAGTCCATCTGGACCCGGGATCTTGTCCTCCTTAAGTTTGTCTAGTATCTCCTTTTTTTCCACCTTAACCGTTGTAATATCCCTCTTGACTTCTTCCATTGTTGCCATTTCCTCTTCGGTAGCCATTTCAGTGAAAACTGAGGACAAGTTATCTAATTGGCATCCCTGCAATTTCAATACTTTCTCCTGCGAGAGTAGACATAAGAAGGGCAACACTTAGCCAAGGTTTGTGCTCTGGAACACTCTGCATCCTATTGGAAAGTGTACATGTGTGGACGTGACATGAGGGTAGGATTGGGCAAGGCTGTAATGGATCCGTCGCCAAGTCAGATAAGTCAGTGAATTCTGCGGAGAAAATGGAGAGGAAAGAAAGGAAAAAAAAAACCTTAAAAATCAAATGGAAATTAAGTAGGTCTCAGAAAGAAATAGCGAAATGATAATGGACAGGCAGATTCGCGAACAAGCAAGGAACCAGTCGGAGCTAACTGAAATTGACAAAATATGTCATGATGCAAAAATTTTAATATATGGGGCTGGATTTTCAGTCTGTTGCCGCCTCTGTTCGCACACCAGAGGGGCGGTAATGGCTGTGGAAATGGTTACCGCCTGGGTAGCCAGCTTCCAGCACCCCGCCGGGGTATTTGGTGCCGGATTTGCGGAGGCGTTGTGCAGTACCACCCGGGAGCCTTGTGCGACGCCCCCGGTTGAGACACCGTTTTGAAATTTGTTTGGAGCGGGACCGGTAGCGCCCCATAGCGCGCTGTAGTGGGACCGCCTGGGAAAGCGGGCGGTCCGAGCTGTTCCGGCGACGGTGAGGGAAGGAATGACTACATGAGGTAAGTGTGATTGTTTTTGGGAGTTTTGTGTGCAATTCACCTTCATGTGGAGTGAGCAAGGTATCAGGAATGTTTCTTGTGGCTTTTTTGGGCGATTTTGTTTTTACAGGAAAGCTGCACATCGGGCGCTCCAAGGCCGAATCTTTAGCAACGGACTTTCAGTCGCTCAGCCGGCCGAGCACCCTAAGAGAGGTGTGGAATGCCTCCCTTCGCGCTCCGCTCCAATTTCAGGGCCCAGCTGCTGAACTTTGTGGTTGCAAACGCTAACCATTTCCTGGTGCAAAATTTACCATCCCGTCACCATTAACGCCCTAAAAAGCCTCCATCTGAAAATTAAGCTGCATGGAGTTGAAATTCTGCATAGAAAAATAACAAGCTAGGAAGAAACCTTGGTTAAGGATTATTAAGGCTGACAGCTAAGGCAGAAAGTACTTAACTCTGGCACCAATGTTCTGCATACAAGCTCACAGCAGGGAGTTTTGCTGGCTGGCTGCACATATCAGGGAATCACAGGTATAACTTCCACCATTCTCTGATGTGCGCTGGCAGTGGGTGAGACTCCTTGCTGTCAATGTGAATTTGGAGAATTCACCCTATAGATGTTATCCTATTGTTTGAAATCAGTTGTTTTTCTAGCTTTCCAGGATTCCCCCTTAGAGCTTTGTATGATCTGTTGTTATCAATTAAGTAGCTTGTTTTTTTGGTTTTGTATTTTCAGCTTTTACACAATAGCATTTATAGCTCAAAGTAAATGAGAAATAAAGTGAGGAAAGTTTAAGCAGATTAGGTGTTGCAAGACACGATAATATCTTGACATTACAATAGACATGACACCAGAATTTCCTCTTCGAATAGTTTCTCACTGTGATTAAGGATCCACGAATCACATCGGCATGCTGCAAAGCCACACACGATTCTGTGAGCAGATTATTGGTTGCAAAGAAAAACAAACAGAGGTGCATGTTGGGAGCTGTAGCCTGCTGGGATTGGACCCTTCAGGTAGCCATGAGGGCTCTGGGAACCTGTGGGAAGTCAAGACTAAGTCTTCTCAACAAGCTCTGGCCTCTGATGAAGACATCGTTACACTCATTTAAAATGCAGAATATGTTACGTTATAGGCATAATGTATGCACCTGTGAGTATGCTCACAGGTTTGCAGAACTGTTGAGAGGAGGCAGGGGTCCCCAATGGAGTGCACTCTACGTGAGAGTCCTCGCACTATTTATTGGGGACTTGGCCTGGAAGGTGGTGCATGGAGCAGTCCCGTGCAATAAATTTTTAAGCCAGTTCACGGGCTCCCAGGCCGCCTGCAATTTCTGCGGTCTGGAGGAGTCCGTGTTCCCTGTTTTTACGGAATGTGCGAGGTTGAAGCCCCTGTTCAACTATTTAAAGGGGCTGCTCCTGAAATTCTGGCTGCACTTCAGTCCCACACTCCTGATCTTTGGGCACCCTGTTCGGAGGGGAGCGGGTAGGTCTGAGGGCTTCCTCGTAGGATTGCTCCTGGGCACGGCCAAGGGTGACATCAGCCAGTCCAGGAAGCGGGCGGTCAAGAGAGCCGTTCAGCCTGACTGCCTACCTCTCTTCCGTGCGTACATCCGCGCCAGGGTGTCCTTGGAGATGGAGCACGCGGTGTCCACCGGTACGCTCGCGGCCTTCTGTGAGAGGTGGGCACCGGAGGGACTGGAGTGCATTATTACCCCCGGTAACCAAATTTTAATTTGATTTTATATGTTTTAAAGTTTAATTTGTTTTATTGCCGGTTTTAGTGTCACCCTCCCCTTTTATAGGGGGCACTTGTGTATATATACATGTTTTAGTGCCCAAAAAAACCCAAAAAAACCCACAAAAAAAAAAAGGGCCTGGAAAAATGTTTGGAGTGTCCCCCAGATCAGGGGCCACTTGATTTAAATGTTTAATTTGTTCACTACAAAAGAGTTGTAAAGCTGTTGAAAGGAGGCGGGGTCCCCAATGGAGTGCACTCTACGCGAGAGTCCTCCCACTATTTATTGGGGACTTGGCCTGGAAGGTGGTGCACGGAGCAGTCCCGTGCAATAAATTTTTAAGTCGGTTCACGGGCTCCCAGGCCGCCTGCAATTTCTGCGGTCTGGAAGCGTCCGTGTTCCATGTTTTTATGGCATGTGCGAGGTTGCAGCCCCTGTTCCATTATTTAAAGGGGCTGCTCCTCAAATTCTGGTTGCATTTCAGTCCCACACTCCTGATCTTTGGGCACCCTGTGCGGAGAGGAGCGGGTAGGTCTGAGGACCTCCTCGTAGGACTGCTCCTGGGCCTGGCCAAGGGGGCCATCAGCCGGTCCAGGCAGCGGGTGGTCGAGGGGGTCGTTCAGCCGACTGTCTGCCTCTCTTCCGCGGTTACATCCGAGCCAGGGTGTCCCTGGAGATGGAGCACGCGGTGTCCACCGGTACGCTCGTGGCCTTCCGCGAGAGGTGGGCGCCGGAGGGATTGGAGTGCATCATCACCCCCGGCAACCAAATTTTGATTTGAACCACGTGTCTAAAGTGTAATTTGTTTAAGTTTGTCATTTTAGTGCCCCCCTCACTTTTAGCCAGGGGACACTTGTATAATTTGTGTTTTTGGTGCCCTCGGGGGAAAAAAACTCAAGGGGGCACTTGAAATGTTTTTGGAGTGTGACTCCCCCTTTAATCAGGGAGCACTTGATTAATGTTTCCAACAAAAATAGTTGTAGATCTGTTGAATTGTGAGTGGCTTAGCTAGTCACATGATGTTCTCGAGTATTAAGGGGTTTAGCAGCTTTGAAAGTGGATAATTCCCTTGGCCCGGATGAAATGTATCCCAGGCTGTAAAGCAAATCCTCACTGGCTTCAGGTGTGGTGCCAGAGGACTGCAGGACTGTTACTGTTATGTTCAGAATAATTTCACAAGACTGCATGCTGTAAGCTCAAACTGATGTGATCTAAGTCTCTTTAATCAGACTCCAGAGTGAAGAAGCAGCATGGCAGACAACCTTTTATACTTGCTTGCACGAGGTGTGCAGGTGACCCTTGGGTCTCCAACAGGCGCGCCGCTGGTGGCAAATCTCACACTATTATAAAGTTTACAAACATAACATCACTTCCCCGCCCCCCAAAGTCTTAAATACACGTTATTTACAAGTTGAAGCGATCAGGGGTGCTTCATTCCCAGGTTGATCGCCTGAGTTGAAGTCCTGGCATGGGTGAGTCGGTCGGATCATTGCTGCACTGCGGTGTGGCTGGTCTGATCGTACTGTCGGGCATGGTGGGTTCATCCTCGTGATTGCCAGCGAGGTCGATTGCTGGTTGGGTGTGTGTTGGTGGATCAATGATGGTAATGTCCTCTTCAAACTGTTCTTGGTTGTCAGTGAATCGCACTTTGGTCTGATCCAAATGCTTTCTGCACGTTTGTCCATTCAGAAGTTTGACAACAAACACTCTATTCTCCTCCTTGGCTAAAACAGTGCCAGCAACCCATTTGGGACCATGACCATAATTAAGAACAAATACAAGGTCATTAACCTCAATGTCACGCGATACAGCCGTGCGATCATGGTACACGTTATGACGGTGACGCCGAGTTTCTACATGATCATTGAGATCCGGGTAGACTAAGGAGAGCTTGGTTTTGAGTGCTCTCTTCATTAGTAATTCTGCAGGGGGAACGCCGGTAAGCGGGTAGGGTCGCGTCCGGTAGCTGAGCAGAACCTGAGATAACCGGGTCTGCAGGGAACCGTCCGTCATGCGTTTCAAGCTCTGCTTGATAGTTTGGACTGCCTGTTCCACTTTACCATTGGATGCGGGCTTAAACGGGGCAGACCTGACATGCTTGATGCCATTGCGGGTCATGAACTCGTTGAATTCTGAGCTGGTGAAACATGGTCCATTGTCACTAACCATGGGTGGCGAACATGGCCCGGCGGCTTTCAATGGTGGCAGTGGATGTACATGATGACATTATTACACATTCAATCCATTTAGAGTAAGTGTCCACCGCTACTAGGAACATCTTTCCTAGAAATGGGCCAGCAAAATCTACGTGGACCCTGGACCATGGTTTGGAGGGCCATGACCACAGACTCAATGGGGCCTCCCTTGGTGCATTGCTCAACTGTGAGTAAGTGCTACATTGGTGTACGCATGACTCCAATTCCGAGTCAATGCCGGGCCACTAAACTTGCGACCTGGCGATGGCCTTCATCATGACTATGCCTGGGTGGGTACTGTGTCGGTCGCATATAAACGTTTCCCTGCCTTTTTTTGGCAAAACTACGCAATTTCCCCATAGGAGATAATCTGATTGGATGGACATTTCATCCTTGCGTCGGTAAAACAGCTGAATTTCGTCTTGCATTTCCCCGGGAACAGCCGACCAGCTATCATTAATGTCGCAGTTTTTTTACTCGTGATAGCACAGGTTCCTGGATAGTCCAGGTCCTGATCTGGCGAGCCATGACGGGTGACCCCTCGCTCTCAAAAACATCCATTACAAGAAGCAAGTCTGCGGGTTGCGCCATTTCCACCCCGGTGGTGGGCGAAGGTAGCCGACTGAGGGCATCAGCACAGTTCTCAGTGCCTGGTCTGTGGCGGATTACATAGTCATACGCAGATAGTGTTAGTGCCCATTTTCGGATGCGGGACGAAGCATTGGTGTTAATACCTTTGCTTTCTGAAAACAGTGAAATGAACGGTTTGTGGTCGGTTTCGAGCTCGAACGGAGTTCAAATAGGTATTGGTGCATTTTCTTAATCCAGTATATGCATGCTAATGCTTCTTTCTCAACCATACTGTAGGCTCTTTCAGCCTTAGATAAACTTCTGGATGCATATGCAACCAGTTGCAGTTTGCCTGACACATTGGCTTGCTGTAACACACAACCGACCCTGTACGAAGATACATCACAAGCTAGTACTAAACGTTTACACGGGTCATACAATACAAGTAACTTGTTAGAACATAGCAGGTTTCTGGCCTTGTTAAAGGCTGTCTCTTGAGATTTACCCCAAACCCAGTCATCACCCTTGCATAGCAATAAATGCAAAGGTTCCAGCAAAGTGCTCAACCCGGGTAGAAAGTTACCAAAATAGTTGAGGGGTCCCAGGAACGAACGCAACTCCATCACATTCTATGGTCTGAGTGCATTCTTGATGGCCTCCATCTTAGAGTCCGTGGATCTGATGCCGTCTGCTGCAATCTTTCTCCCCAAAAATTCGACCTCTGGTGCCAGGAAAACACACTTGGAGCATTTCAGCTTGAGTCCCACTTTGTCCAGTCGCTTTAGAAACTCTTCCAGTTTGGGCAAGTGTTCGGTGGTGTTGTGACCAGTGATCAAGATATCGTCTCGAAACATCACTGTGCGTGGAACCAATTTCAGCAGACTCTCCACATTCCTCTGGAAGATGGCAGCAGCCAAGCGAATCCCAAAAGGGCATCTGTGGTATATGAACAGTCCTTTGTGCGTGTTGATGCTCGTCAATCTTTTCGAAGATTCAGCCAGCTCCTGTGTCATGTAAGCAGAGGTTAGATCCAGCTTGGTGAACGACTTCCCCCCTGCTAACATTGCGAAAAGGTCCTCTGCTTTGGGTAGTGGGTACTGGTCCTGTAACGGGACTCAGTTGATCATTACTTTGTAGTCTCCGCAGATTCTGACCATGCCATCGCTTCTCAACACCGGAACAATTGGACTGGCCCACTCGTTGAACTCGACTGGCGATATAATTTCCTTTCGTTGAAGTCTGTCCAGTTCGATCTCAACTTTCTCCCGCATCATATATGGAACCACTCGGGCCTTGTGATGAACAGGCCGTGCATCAGGGACTTTGGTGCCTGTGAAGTTGCCGATGCCTGGCTCAAAGAGCGACGGAAATCTGTTTAGCACTTGAGCGCACGAGGCGTCATCCACCGAAGACAGCGCTTTGATGTCGTCCCAGTTCCATCGGATCTTTCCTAGCAAGCTTCTGCCGAACAGCGTTGGGCCATCGCCTGGTACAATCCATAGTGATAAATCATGCACAGCTCCATTGTACGATACCTTCACTGCCACACTGCCAATGACTGGTATGAGCTCTTTGGTGTAAATGCGCAGCTTTGTATGAATCGGGCTTAGTTTTGGCCTTTGTGCCTTGTTACCCCACAGTTTCTCAAAAGTCTTCTGGCTCATAATTGACTTACTTGCCCCCGTGGTTATTTCCATGGAAACTGGAATGCCGTTTAATTTGACTTTCAACATTATCGGAGGGCTTTTTGGTGGTGAAAGCGTGTACCCCATACACTTCCTCTTCAGCCTCGGGTTGAGTTGCCTCTCTTACTCGTTCAGCATGATCCGTGCCAGATCGGTCATCTTCTGCTGGCTGTGGGGAGTCACAGTGAGGTGCCCCATTGTTCCGCAGTCTTTGCACACGTAGTGCTTGAATCGACATTGATGGGCTCTATGATTACCCCCGCAGCGCTAACATGGTGTTAATGGATTCGTATTCACGCCCCACGGCGGATTCTGAGTCCTCCGAGGTCTGGCCTCTGCAGGCGTGTAGGCCCTGCCATGTACAGGTTTGCCTGCTGAAGGCATTATTTTATGCACAGCACTTGCCGGTGAGCTTCGCTGTTGAGAAGATATCTGTTTAGTGTTATCATTCGTGGACATGAAAGCCTGGGCTATTGTGATGGCCTTGCTCAGATCCAGGGATTCGGCAGACAGCAGTTTGTGAAGACTGACCTCGTGGCCGATTCCAAGCATGAAAAAGTCCCGCAACATTTCCCCCCAAAATCCAGCAAATTTGCACGGTCCTGCAAGGTGTCTTAAGTCGGCGACATAGCTCGCCTCGTCCTGGCCCTCGGAGCGATGGTGCGTATAAAAGCAATACCTGGCCATTAAGATGCTCTCCTTCGGCTTGAGGTGTTCCCGAACCAGCGTACACAACTCTGCATATGTCTTGTCCGTTGGTTTCGTCGGTACTAACAGATTGTTGATGAGGCCATATATCGTGGACCCAGAAACGGTGATGAAATTCGCCCTGTGCTTGACCACGTTACTGCCCGTATCCAGCTCGTTGGCCACGAAGTACTGGTCAAGATGATCAACGAAGGTTTCCCAATCATCACCCTCAACAAATCTCTCAAGAATATCAACGGCAGCCATAACCATGTGAAAGTTCATGATCTGCTACTCATCGCCAATTGTTATGTTCAGAAAAACTCCACAAGACTTTATGCAGTAAGCTCAAACTGATGTGACCTTAGTCTCTTTAATCAAACTCCAGAGTGAAGAAGCAGCATGGCAGACAACCTTTTTATACTTGCTTGCACGAGGTGTGCAGGTGTTTGGGTCTCCAATAGGTGCGCCCCCCTGGTGGCAAGTTTTACACTATTAGAAACATAGAAACATAGAAAATAGATGCAGGAGTAGGACATTCGGCCCTTCGAGCCTACACCACCATTGAACATGATCATGGCTGATCATTCAACTTCAGTACCCCATTCCTGCTTTCTCTCAACACCCCTTGATCCCTTTAGCCATAAGGGCCACATCTAATTCCCTTTTGAATATATCTAACGAACTGGCCTCAACAACTTTCTGTGGTAGAGAATTCCACAGGTTCACAATTCTCTGAGTGAAGAAGTTTCTCCTCATCTCAGTCCTAAATGGCTTACCCCTTATCCTTAGACTGTGATCCCTGGTTCTGGACTACCCCAACATCGGGAACATTCTTCTTGCATCTAACCTGTCCAATCGCATCAGAATTTTATATGTTTCTATGAGATCCCCTCTCATTCTTCTAAATTCCAGTGAATATAAGCCTATCGATCCAGTCTTTCTTCATACGTCAGTCCTGTCATCCCGGGAATCAGTCTGGTGAACCTTCGCTGCACTCCCTCAATAGCAAGAATGTCCTTCCTCAGATTAGGAGACCAAAACTGTACACAATATTTAAGGTGTGGGTTTACTTATAAAGTTTACATACATAACAGCTACTGTGGTACCTTTGTTTAAGAAAGGAGAAAGGGATAAACTGAGTAATTACAGGCCAGTCAGCCTAACCTCAGTGGTGGGAAAATTATTGGAAAAAATCCTGAAGGACAGGATAAACCTATCTTTAGAAATACACGGATTAATCAGGGACAGTCAGCACGGATTTGTTAAGGGAAGATCGTGTTTGACTAAACTGATTGAATTTTTCGAGGTGGTAACCAGGAGGGTCGATGAGGGCAGTGCGTATGATGTAGTGTATAAGGATTTTAGCAAGGCTTTTGATAATGTCCTACATGGCAGACTGGTCATGAAAGTAAAAGCCCATGTGATATTGGGCAAAGTGGCAAGTTGGATCTAAAATTGGCTCAGAGGCAGGAAGCAAAGGCTAATGGTTGATGGGTGTTTTTGTGACTGGAAGGATGTTTCCAGTGGGGTTCCACAGGGCTCAGTATTAGGTCCCTTGCTTTTTGTGGTATACATTAATGATCTAGACTTGAATATAGGAGATATGATTAAGAAATTTGCAGATGATACTAAAATCGGCTGTGTGGTTGATAATGAACAAGAAAGCTGCGGACTGCAGGACGATATCAATCAACTGGTCAGGTGAGCAGAACAGTGGCAAATGGAATTTAATCTGGAAAAGTGTGAGGTAGTGCATTTGGGGAGGGATAACAAGAAAAGGGAATACACATTAAATGGTAAGATACTGAGAAGTGTCGAGGAATAAAGGGACCTTGGAGTGCATGTCCACAGATCCCTAAAGGTAGCAGGCCAGGTAGATAAGGTGATTAAGAAAGTATGCGGAATGCTTGCCTCTATTAGCCAAGGCATAGAATATAAGAGCAGGAGTGATATACTTCAACTGTACAAAACATTGGTTAGCCACAGCTGGAATACTGTGTGCAGTTCTGGTCACCGCATTACAGGAAGGACGTGATTGCACAGGAGAGGGTACAAAGGAGATTTACGAGGATGTTGCCGGGAGTGGAGAATCTTAGCTATGAGGACAGATTAGATAGACTGGGTTTGTTTTCCTTGGAACAGAGGAAGCTGAGGGGAGACCTCATTGAGGAGTGTAAAATTATGAGAGGCCTAGATATAGTGGATAGAAAGGGTCTATTTTGCTTAGCAGAGGGGTCAACAACCAGGGGGCATAAATTTAACGTAATTGGTAGAAGGTTTAAGGGGGATTTGAGGGGAAATTTCTTCATGCAGAGGGTTGTGGGGGTCTGGAACTCATTGCCTGAAAGGGTGGTAGAGACAGAAACCCTCACCACATTTAAAAAGTATTTGGATGTGCACTTGAAGTGACATAAGCTGCAGGGTTACGGACCTAGAGCTGGAAAGTGGGATTAGGCTAGATAGCCTCTTGTTGGCCGACATGCACATGATGGGCTGAAATGGCCTCCTTGCATGCTGTAAGCTTCTATGATTCTATGCTTCTCTGATTCTAAGACTCAATAAAACCCCAGCCAGTTTAGTGGATCCACGATGAGGTATGCAGTTGTGAGCCTAGTAGATGAACTGGTAATGTGCAGTATGATTGTTAAACCTTTGTTAATAAACCAACTCATTCTTAATAGCAATGGTTGCTATGAATTCTTATGCAAAGAACCCATGAAGCAAATACATTACAATAGGTGAGTTTACTCGTTTTCTTGTAAACGTCATAATTTTGATATCAATTTTATGTGACGTACCTCATTTCCATTCGGCTAAAACTTGCAATTTACTGGTGAAAGTAAGATGGTGGCTGGAAGTTTTAAAATCATATCTCGAGCAATTTACAGAAGAACATAAGAACATAAGAATTAGGAACAGGAGTAGGCCATTTAGCCCCTCGAGCCTGCTCCGCCATTTAACAAGATCATGGCTGATCTGGCCGTGGACTCAGCTCCACTTACTCGCCCACTCCCCGTAACCCTTAATTCCCTTATTGGTTAAAAATCTATCTATCTGTGATTTGAATACATTCAATGAGCTAGCCTCAACTGCTTCCTTGGGCAGAGAATTCCACAGATTCACAACCCTCTGGGAGAAGAAATTCCTTCTCAGCTCGGTTTTAAATTGGCTCCCCGTATTTTGAGGCTGTGCCCCCTAGTTCTAGTCTCCCGACCAGTGGAAACAACCTCTCCGCCTCTATCTTGTCGATTCCTTTCATTATTTTAAATGTTTCTACAAGATCACCCCTCATCCTTCTGAACTCCAACGAGTAAAGACCCAGTCTACTCAATCTATCATCATAAGGTAACCCCCTCATCTCCGGAATCAATCTCGTGAATCGTCTCTGTACCCCCTCCAAAGCTAGTATATCCTTCCTTAAGTTAGGTGACCAAAACTGCACGCAGTACTCCAGGTGCGGCCTCACCAATACCCTATACAGTTGCTTTTGTACTCCATCCCTCTCGCAATGAAGGCCAACATTCCATTCGCCTTCCTGATTACCTGCTGCACCTGCAAACTAACTTTTTGGGATTCATGCACAAGGACCCCCAGGTCCCTCTGCACCGCAGCATGTTGTAATTTCTCCCCATTCAAATAATATTCCCTTTTACTCTTTTTTTTCCCAAGGTGGATGACCTCACACTTTCCGACATTGTATTCCATCTGCCAAACCTTAGCCCATTCGCTTAACCTATCTAAATCTCTTTGCAGCCTTTCTGTGTCCTCTACACAACCTGCTTTCCCACCAATCTTTGTGTCATCTGCAAATTTTGTTACACTACACTCTGTCCCCTCCTCCAGGTCATCTATGTATATTGTAAACAGTTGTGGTCCCAGCACCGATCCCTGTGGCACACCACTAACCACCGAATTCCAACCCGAAAAGGACCCATTTATCCCAATTTGCTTGGCTCCCCTGCTGTTCCTTCCCAGTGGTAGCCATTCCTGACTGCAGATTTTGATTAGAAGCTTTTAAAATTGCTGCTTGATCATTTTAATTTCTGTTTGCTCTGTGTTGATTGGTACTTTGTCCAACTGTTAAGTTCGAATTTGTCACTGTTTAATTAATTGTATATTTAGCCAATCAGGTTCAAGTGCGATATGGGAATTTGGTGCAATACAACAACAGCAATGTATTTATATAGTACCTTTGACATAATAAAACATCCCAAGGAGCTTCACAGGAGCGTTATAAAACAAAATTTGACAAGGAGATATTAGGGCAGATGACCAAAAGCTTGGTCAAAGAGGTAGGTTTTAAGGAGCATCTCAAATGAGGAGAGAGGGGTAAACATAGAAACATAGAAAATAGGTGCAGGTGTAGGCCATTCGGCCCTTCGAACCTGCAACACCATTCAATATGATCATGGCTGATTATGCAACTTCAGTACCCCATTCCTGCTTTTTCTCCATATCTCTTTAGCCGTAAGGGCCACATCTAACTCCCTTTTGAATATATCTAATGAACTGGCCTCAACAACTTTCTGTGGTAGAGAATTCCACAGGTCCAAAATTCTCTGAGTGAAGAGGTTTCTCCTCATCTCGGTCCTAAATGGTTACCCCTTATCCTTAGACTACGACCCCTGGTTCTGGACTTCCCCAACATCGGGAACATTCTTCCTGCATCTAACCTGTCCAATCCCGTCAGAATTTTATATGTTTCTGTGAGATCCCCTCTCATTCTTCTAAATTCCAGTGAATATAAGTCTAGTCGACCCAGTCTTTCTTCATATGTCAGTCCTGCCATCCCGGGAATCAGTCTGGTGAACCTTCGCTGCACTCCCTCAATAACAAGCCTGGCGTTCCTCAGATTAGGAGACCAAAACTGAACACAATATTCAAGGTGTGGCCTCACCAAGGCCCTATACAACTGCAGTAAGACCTCCCTGCTGCTATACTCAAATCCTCTCGCTATGAAAGCAAACACGCCATTTGTCAGCGAACATATGTTTTTGTCAGCGAACTCTTTATAGAAAATTAGGTAGAGAGGTGGAGAGGTTTAAGCAGGGAATTCCAGAGCTTAGGATCTAGGCAGCTGAAGGCATGCCATCGATGGTGGAGCGATGAAAATCAAGGATGTTCAAGAGGCCAGAATTAGAAGAGCGCAGAGATCTCAGAAGTTGTGGGGCTGGAGGAGATTCCAGAGATAGGGAGGAGTGAGGCCATGAATGGATTTGAAAACAAGGATGAGAATTTTAAAATCGAGGCATTGCTTGACTGGGAGCCAAAGTAAGTGAGAGAGCACAAGACCCAAAGTGTGAGACAGGAAATGTGACAAACATAGCACATGTACTACCAGTTTAGTTGATATACTCTTTTGTCAGCGAACTCTTTATAGAAAATGAGTTAAGCATTTCTTGATTGGTTCCCAGATAGCAAATAAATATATTTTCCTTACCCAAATCTGTTGATATGAAGAATCATAATAATTGATTTCTCAGAATAAACAATAAAATAAAGGCAGTTGCTGTAGCCATTTAGAATACATTAGAAAATATACAGAATTTACAGATAAATTTGGCATTTGTGAAAGTTTAATTTGTCACACATATAGCGTGCTGTCAACAACCTTTGAAAATAGGAAATCAAATTGCTTTTTGTCAGAATAATTACCTCAGCAAAAGTTTGAGGGTGAAGGAGACTGTCTGAAGGAATGAGAGGTACCGTGAAAAAAACAAATGATTGCTTTAATAATCATAAATTACATTAAAAAAGACAATTGCCTTGGACATTGTTAATACCTCATTTACTTCAGAAAAAGTCTGAAAGTTCATGGTTTAAGTTGATTTTGTTCAAAAGAAATAACCAGTTACTTTACAGGTTACTGGACATGTCCATCGCTGGACTGGAAGGAGGTGAGGGAATTTCTGGCACACTCTGCCAACATTGAGCCAAAGGGGATGGATTATTCGCCGCACCCTGGAGCCAAAATAATGAGTGGAATGGTTTGCTCCTATTGACATGGACAGCAGCTAATAAGGAGAAACCAAAATATTTACATAAAAAAGCCATCAAAGTCCAACTAACTCAAGCTGCAGCCAAGTGCTCCAAATATAGCCTCAGGCTTCTGACACGAGCAAGCCTCTCCGCGAATACATTTTACCGGGATTTACAAGATCATTGGTGGGTTTCTCACCCAATCGCTTTGGAACTGGAAGGATCCAAGGATCTATTTAAAGCTGAAATCTACCTCTTACAGGGAGGTCGCATTCACTTTACTGACATTAATGTCCTTTAGTGCTGTAAAATGCAAGCTGACTCAAAAGCAAGCCACTGGATTTTCTCAAGCTTCCCTGGAGGAAAGGTGAGCGGGAAGTGGCAGTTCTCATCCACAGTAATGGAAGAAAGAAACCCAAAATGTCCCTTCACCAGGTCTGGAGAGAGGTGGTTGAGATCATCAGCTCCAGGAGCATCACCCCCAGGGCCTGGGTGCAATGTAGGAAAAGTTGCAATGATCTAACAAGAGCAGCAAGGCTGAGCGCAGCTCTTCATTTCTTCGACTCTCTCAATAACACCTAGCAACAGTCCTCCCCTGCTGCCAGCACACTGAACAATTCCCTTCCCTGCAACACATAGAAACATAGAAACATAGAAAATAGGTGCAGGAGTAGGCCATTCGGCCCTTCTAGCCTGCACCGCCATTCAATGAGTTCATGGCTGAACATTCAACTTCAGTACCCCATTCCTGCTTTCTCGCCATACCCCTTGATCCCCCTAGCAGTAAGGACCTCATCTAACTCCTTTTTGAATATATTTAGTGAATTGGCCTCAACAACTTTCTGTGGTAGAGAATTCCACAGGTTCACCACTCTCTGGGTGAAGAAGTTCCTCCGCATCTCGGTCCTAAATGGCTTACCCCTTATCCTTATTCATCACATGGGCACATTAACCACCTCTCATTCTCAGTTCACACATACTCATCCTTTTTTTATTTATTCATGGGATGTGAGCGTCGCTGGCAAGGCAAGTATTTATTGCCCATCCCTAGTTGCCCTTGAGAAGGTGGTGGTGAGCCGCCTTCTTGAACCGCTGCAGTCCGTGTGGTGAAGGTACTCCCACAGTGCTGTTAGGGAAGGAGTTTCAGGATTTTGACCCAGCAAAGTTTATGCAATGCCGATATATTTCCAAGTCAGAATGGTGTGAGACTTGGAACCAAAGAATCATAGAATGGTTACAGCACAGAAGGAGGCCATTTGGCCCATCAAGCACATGGTAGCTTCTTGTCAGGCTACTTGGAGGGGAACTTGCCAGTGGTGGTGTTCCCATGGATCTGCTGCCTTTGTCCTTCTAGGTGGTAGAGGTCGCGGGTTTTTGAGGTGCTGTCGAAGAAGCCTTGGTGAGTTACTGCCGTGCATCTTGTGGATAGTACACACTGCAGACACTGTGCACCAGTGGTGGAGGGACTGAAATGTTTAAGGTGGTGGATTGGAAGGCAATCAAGCGCCTTATTCATTACTTTCACTACAGCCCCCAACTCTTTTCTCACATGGTACCTATTGCAGAACAAATAACTCCTCTGATGATTACTTCCTCCCTTCACACTCCAGCCACTTACTTTCCGTTCGAACACCACCCCATCCTATTTGCATGTTGCATCTTCTCCTGCTCAACATGAATAAACCAGATTATCTGGACAGTATCACATTGCTGTTTGTGGGAGCAAGCTGTGCACAAATTGGCTGCTGCGTTTCCAACATTACAACAGTGACTACACTCCAAAAAGTACTTAATTGGCTGGAAAGCGCTTTGAGACGCTTGGTGGTCATGAAAGGTGCTATAGAAATGCAAGTCTTTCTTTTCTTTCTATTCTTTCAGCAAATACACAAGCTGAAGCCCCTCACATGTGCGGTCTCCTTTTCAGTAGTCAGTTACTTACTCCTCTTTCTCCAGGAGAGAGCGGCACACAACGCTAAGGCAAGGCGTAAAACTGGGGGAGGAATACCCAGCATTATGATCCACTCCAAGCGGGAGCAGCAAGCTCTCGGTATCAGTGCCCTCTCGAAAGCTGTAGATTTTGAGGCTGGGTTTTTTTTCTGAACAGGGTTTCTGACTATTATTTGTACCCCTTCACGTACTTCAGAGCAACAGACATTCCGCCAGCTTGCCAACATCGAGCTGCATTGTGAAGTCTGTCATCTGCCACTGTGTAGCATGTCAGTGCCAGATTAACTCCTGCCACTTTCCTTTAGGTCCTTCTCAGCAGCAAGACCCTACACCGAAAGATACGTCGGAGGAGGAAGATCCTTCTGAGGAGGCATTGTCATGCGTTCCATCATTCCCTAGCACCATCACAGGGACTGGCAGTCGGGGTGGATAAGACAGTGAGTTACAGAGGTCTGCACATGCCCAGCACTAGTGAGCAGCAGCAGATACTGGAACCAAGGACAGCCCAGGACATGACCTGTGGAAAGGCCAAGGTTCTCTCCCAACTTTGTTGAGGACGACAGAGATTCAGACTTCAGGGGCTGGATTTTCCGGTCTTCTGCGCTCCGTTTTTCACCCCGGAGTGGCGGCAGTGAGATCTTCTGTGCCCTGCAGCGATCTCGGGCCTGGTTTTGCGGCGGTGCGGAGCATCACCGCCCGGAGGAGCTGCATCGGTATGGTGTCAAGAAGTCACTCAACTTCTGCAGTCTTCACTCCCCCCTGATTAAGTGAGACTGATGCGTCTCAGTCCCATGAGAATGTCAGTAGTGTCCCGTCCCCGCTGGGAGGGGTGAGTTAAGATCGACCCCAAAACCTGTGATACCTGAAGTGTGATAGACAATATGCGTCTAAATTTATTGGTTTTAGATAGTCATGTGGGGCATTGAGAAAATAGATGCTGCTGGATAGCAAGATTGAAAGGAACTCTGACATAAAACTGAATTGAGAGCAAAAGAAATAGATTTCTCTGATGGAATCAAAGCTAGGGATATACTAAAATGAAAGTGTAATAGTGCAGGGAGTCAAGATCAAAGAAAAAGCACAAAAGTAAAAAGGCAATGATGAGAGGAAATTGAATTATGCATCAAAAGGAATTATCAGCCATTATGTGGATGGGAGACCTGGGGTGTACAACATTGGTAAACAATCATATTGAACTTGAAGTTGCTTGACTAGAATGTGAAATAAGTAAGGATTATAAAATTGATTAAAAAAAAGATCAAGGTGTTATCAGAGTTAGTTATGCAATGCTTAGTTCAGAGCATTGTGGTAAGTAGGGACATGTAAATTGGAGATATTACAGCAACACAGTCCATAAAATCATATAAAGCCCAAGGAATTAATTAAAAAAAAACAGAGTTGCTGCAATTATTTTATCCTTTCACTTCTGGGAGTCCAGCCCCGACAGATGTGCTGGATCTTCACCCTTTGATTGCTGCATGTATCCTAAGTTAAATGAGTTTGGCCAATGCCACACGGACTGCAGTTGACTCAGATCCACAAAACAGCGATGCCCATAATTCAGTACTAATTGGCACTAACGAGGAAAATCTAGCTTTGAAAGACCATAAAGGATAGCTGGTACAAGAAATTTAAGTTGGAATGATCTTCTGAGCTTGGAATTAAGCTACATTGAGAGGAATCGCTTTTCCAGGTATTAAAAATGGAAGCAAAATCCTGCCATGTGTTGGGAGAGTCTACAGGGAGCTACTTACTGCATCGAATCCATATTACACCTGATCTGAAATTCCTTGATCTTTAATACTGGCTGCAGAAAGGAGATTATGTTTTCCCAGCAATATCATCCCTCGTTTTTGAAGAACACGATATTGAAACTAAAAAGAAGTCAGGGATTTTTACAAGGAATTATAAAAACTAGGATAGATGAAAGAGTAACATGGGACAAGCTAACCTGTAATCAAAGCAAAAAGGTGGAAAAAATGGGAATGACAACAAAAGATGGGAATTATTAAGATGTTCTTCTGTGACTGTGATAGAAACAGAAACATAGAAAATAGGTGCAGGAGCAGGCCATTCAGCCCTTCTAGCCTGCACCGCCATTCAATGAGTTCATGGCTGAACATGAAACTTCAGTACCCCATAAAAACATAGAAAATAGGTGCTATCTTCACAGAGCACAGCACACACAGCTCCAAACATGACAGGCAGCTCTCTCGGAAGTCTCCGGAAATCTGCCTAGTTCTGTTTATTATTAACCCTGCACTTGCAGTACACAATACGTCCACATCCACAGTGTGGCGCTACAAACATTACAAGCTTACTGACATTACACTTCTCCCTCCTGAATGAAGACGCCATCATAACAAACATCATACATAACTTTCATGTTTATACATAACACAGGATATAAACTTATTTTTTTCCCGTATTGGATACACCTCAACCCAGTTCGAATGGCTATCAATCACAATGAACAATTGTTGTCCTTCTAACTCAGCAAAATCAATATGTAGCCTTTGCCACACCCTGGGAGGCCATTTCCATGGCTGTAATGGTAGTGGTGGTGGTTGCTTGCTTATCGATTGACATGTTGTACACTGACTCACGATGTACTCTATATCTTTATCAAGACCTGGCCACCATAAATAACTGCGTGCAAAACTCTTGGTCAAGCACATTCCCAGGTGCTGGTCATGGAGGTCTCGTAATAATTTGGACCTGAATTTATTTGGTATAACCACTCTTGCACCCCACATGATACAGTCTTTATCGATTGATAATTCATTCCTACGAATGAAGAATGGATGTGTATCTTTGTCTGTTACCTGGTTTGGCCATCCATTTGCAATATACTCATACACCTTTGACATCACTGGGTCACATTTTGTTGCTCTACCAATCGCTTCAGCTGTGACTGGCAGTTCATCAATGTATGAAAAATAAAACACTTCTTCCCCATCCGGTGTAACTTGTGATGGGTAAGGCAATCTAGACATTGCATCAGCATTACTGTGATCAGCTGATCATCTGTATTCAATATCATATGTATATGCTGACAAAATCAAAGCCCATCTCTGCATTCGGGCTGCAGCTAATGTTGGAACTGGGGACTTTGGATGGAGGATTGCTGTTAGGGATTTATGGTCTGTAACGATAGTAAACTTATGACCATACAAGTATTTGTGAAACTTCTTGACCCCAAAAATTAATGCCAAAGCTTCCCTTTCAATTTGCGCATAATTACTCTCACTGGCACTGAGAGTGCGTGAAGCAAAAGCAATTGGTCTCTCCTCCCCACTACTTAATACATGAAAGATTACTGCCCCAACTCCATACGGAGAGGCATCACATGCTAGCTTAAGCTCCTTAGATATGTCATAGTGAACTAACATGGTGCTCTCTACCAATTTGCTTTTACACTCCTTGAATGCTGTATCACATTCTTTTGACCACTTCCAATGGACCTGTTTTTTCAAAAGTTCATTCAGTGGATGTAATACTGTAGCCAAATTTGGGAGGAACTTCCCATAATAGTTCAAAAGACCCAAGAATGAACGAAGTTCAGTGACATTCCTGGGAGTGGGTGCATTTCTGATCGCATCCAATTTTTCCATGGTTGGATGTAAACCAGCTTGGTCTACTCTGTACCCTAAGTACTCCACTGAGTTTTTAAATAACTCACACTTACGAGCAGACACTCGTACTCTGTGCTTCTCTAGCTGTTTGAGGACTTCATTCAATATGTTATTATTAATTTGCCTATTTGGTGCTGAAATTAGTATGTCATCCAAATAACATACTACCCCTTCAATACCTTGCAAAATCTGGTTCATCACCCCATGGAATATGGCAGGGGCGGAAGACACTCCAAAAGGTAGCCTATTAAATTGATATAGGCCTAGATGAGTATTTATAGTCAAACATGACTTGGACTCCTCATCGAGTTCAAGCTGTAAGTAGGCATTCGTAAGTTCTAGTTTTGAGAAGATCTGACCACCTGTCAGTGTTGTGAACAAATCTTCTATATTCGGCAATGTATTGGGGACATTACCCTCTAGAACCTAGTTTACGGTTACTTTATAATCACCACACAATCTTACCTTACCATCGGACTTAGGTACAACAACAATGGGTGTAGCCCAATTATATTGATCTATCTTACAAATAATGTTCTCAGTCTCTAGTCTTTTGAGTTCTTGCTCAACTTTCTCCTTGAGTACGGATCGTGGCTCGTAATAAACCGATCTAGCGTCCTTCTGTACCCTGACACTTGCCTTGAAGCCTTGGATCAGACTACCCGATTCACAGAACACCTTCGGATACTTCTTGATAACCTCATCCGTTGATGAAAATCTCGCTTCCACACAGAAAATCTTACTCCAATCCAGCTTTAGTGAGCTCAACCAATTTCTTCCTAGTAAGGCAGACTTGTCTCCTTTCACTACTATTAGAGGCAGGTTCTGAAATTGATCTTTATATTTCACCGGTACGGTGATAAGAGCTACCACAGGAATTTTCTCTCAGGAGTAGCCTCGCAGCTCCATCTTGGATTTCTCCAGTTGGAAATCACGCAATTTGTCGCGGTGCAGTGACTCCAGTACTACACTCACGGATGCACCCGTGTCAATTTCCATTGGTATCTTGAATCCCGCAAACATCTATGTGGATTTTGATGCTTTCCGAATCGCTGTCCGTTAACCTCGTGCTCATGATGACGTTTAACTCCAACATCTCCTCGTCCTGTTGTTGTTCTTCCATGCTATGTAGTCTCTTTGGATTTCTACTCATAGCTTTGAACGCTGGACTCATAGCTTTGAAAACTGGTTTACCCTTCAGTCGGCATGCCTTCGCAAGATGCCAGTCTTCTTGCAGAAGAAACACTCTGCCTTCACGTATGGACAACTTTGAGCAATGTGTTGTCCCATGCACCTCTAGCACGACTGCGATGCTCTGGGAGAATTTCCAGTTTCTGAGACTTTCGGCCATACCCGTCTTTTACTTTGAACCTGCCGGTGATTTACCTCGGTTGACTGATGACCGTAATTATTATTTAATTCTCGGGAATATTGTTCGGCCATGCCCATCGGCCTTGCTATCTGACAAGCAATCTTGCTGTCTGACAAGTGACTTTAATATGCACATAGATTGGGTTAACCAAACTGGAAGCAATACGGTGGAGGAGGATTTCCTAGAGTGCATAAGGGATGGTTTTCTAGACCAATATGTTGAGGAACCAACTAGGGGGGAGGCCATCATCGACTGGGTGTTGTGTAATGAGAGAGGATTAATTAGCAATCTCGTTGTGCGAGGCCCCTTGGGGAAGAGTGACCATAATATGGTGGAATTCTACATTAGGATGGAGAATGAAACAGTTAATTCAGAGACCATGATCCAGAACTTAAAGAAGGGTAACTTTGAAGGTATGAGGCGTGAATTGGCTAGGATAGATTGGCGAATGATACTCGAGGGGTTGACTGTGGATGGGCAATGGCAGACATTTAGAGACCACATGGATGAATGTAAACAATTGTACATTCCTGTCTGGCGTAAAAATAAAAAAGGGAAGGTGGCTCAACCGTGGCTATCAAGGGAAATCAGGGATAGTATTAAAGCCAAGGAAGTGGCATACAAATTGTCCAGAAATAGCAGCGAACCCGGGGACTGGGAGAAATTTAGAACTCAGTAGAGGAGGACAGGGGAAATGGAGTACGAGAAGAAGCTTGCAGGGAACATTAAGACGGATTGCAAAAGTTTCTATAGGTATGTAAAGAGAAAAAGGTTAGTAAAGACAAACATAGGTCCCCTGCAGTCAGAATCAGGGGAAGTCATAACGGGTAACAAAGAAATGGCAGACCAATTGAACAAGTACTTTGGTTCGGTATTCACTAACGAGGACACAAACAACCTTCCGGATATAAAAGGGGTCAGAGGGTCTAGAAAGGAGGAGGAACTGAGGGAAATCCTTATTAGTCGGGAAATTGTGTTGGGGAAATTGATGGGATTGAAGGCCGATAAATCCCCAGGGCCTGATGGACTGCATCCCAGAGTACTTAAGGAGGTGGCCTTGGAAATAACGGATGCATTGACAGTCATTTTCCAACATTCCATTGACTCTGGATCAGTTCCTATGGAGTGGAGGGCAGCCAATGTAACCCCACTTTTTAAAAAAGGAGGGAGAGAGAAAACAGGAAATTATAGACCGGTCAGCCTGACCTCAGTAGTAGGTAAAATGATGGAATCAATTATTAAGGATGTCATAGCAGCGCATTTGGAAAGAGGTGACATGATAGGTCCAAGTCAGCATGGATTTGTGAAAGGGAAATCATGCTTGACAAATCTTCTGGAATTTTTTGAGGATGTTTCCAGTAGAGTGGACAAGGGAGAACCAGTTGATGTGGTATATTTGGACTTTCAGAAGGCTTTCGACAAGTCCCACACAAGAGATTAATGTGCAAAGTTAAAGCACATGGGATTGGGGGTAGTATGCTGACATGGATTGAGAACTGGTTGTCAGACAGGAAGCAAAGAGTAGGAGTAAATGGGTACTTTTCAGAATGGCAGGCAGTGACTAGTGGGGTACCGCAAGGTTCTGTGCTGGGGCCCCAGCTGTTTACACTGTACATTAATGATTTAGATGAGGGGATTAAATGTAGTATCTCCAAATTTGCGGATGACACTAAGTTGGGTGGCAGTGTGAGCTGCGAGGAGGATGCTATGAGGCTGCAGAGTGACTTGGATAGGTTAGGTGAGTGGGCAAATGCATGGCAGATGAAGTATAATGTGGATAAATGTGAGGTTATCCACTTTGGTGGTAAAAACAGAGAGACAGACTATTATCTGAATGGTGACAGATTAGGAAAAGGGGAGGTGCAATGAGACCTGGGTGTCATGGTACATCAGTCATTGAAGGTTGGCATGCAGGTACAGCAAGCGGTTAAGAAAGCAAATGGCATGTTGGCCTTCATAGCGAGGGGATTTGAGTACGGGGCAGAGAGGTGTTGCTACAGTTGTACAGGGCCTTGGTGAGGCCACACGTGGAGTATTGTGTACAGTTTTGGTCTCCTAACTTGAGGAAGGACATTCTTGCTATTGAGGGAGTGCAGCGAATGTTCACCAGACTGATTCCCGGGATCGCGGGACTGACCTATCAAGAAAGACTGGGTCAACTGGGCTTGTTATCACTGGAGTTCAGAAGAATGAGAGGGGACCTCATAGAAACGTTTAAAATTCTGATGGGTTCATACAGGTTAGATGCAGGAAGAATATTCCCAATGTTGGGGAAGTCCAGAACCAGGGGTCACATTTAGGACGGAGATGAGGAGAAACTTCTTCACCCAGAGAGTGGTGAACCTGTGGAATTCTCTACCACAGAAAGTTGTTGAGGCCAATTCACTAAATATATTCAAAAAGGAGTTAGATGAAGTCCTTACTACTAGGGGGTATCAAGGGGTATGGCGAGAAAGCAGGAATGGTGTACTGAAGTTGCATGTTCAGCCATGAACTCATTGAATGGCGGTGCAGGCTAGAAGGGCCGAATGGCCTACTCCTGCACCTATTTTCTATGTTTCTATGTTTTGAAAAGTCAAACCATGCATTGTCAATAACTTCCTTCTGATCGCATCATTTTTCACCCCACAAACAAAACGATCCCGTAATGCTCGGTTTTGAAAGTTTCCAAAATCACAATGCATCGATAGCTTTTTTAATGCTACAATGTAATCACTGTCACTTTCATCAGCCTTTGATTCCAAATCCCGAAACGATAGCTTTCAGCAATTTCTAACGGTTTGGGGGTTATAGTGCTGCTCCAGCTTCATTAAAATCTCTTTAAGCGTTGTGTCCTTTGGCTCGCTAGACACAAGCAGATAATGCCGCACCTGCCTCCGATAAGAAGATCGCTTTCTTACATTCCAACACAGCCCAGTTCTGGACTGCATTGTCTGGAACTTCGATTATGTTATTTGCAGTGAAATACATTTCTAGCCAATCCACATATGCTCTAAAACATTCCCAGTCGTGTCTATGTGCCCCAAATGTCCCAATACACCTGCGGGTGCTGCCATTTTAATCTCTAGCTGTTCACACCGTGTGCTGTATTTTGTAGCTTTTTCCAAAGACAGAAACTTCCAAAGTCTCTCTGTCGGCTGGCTGAATGCTTCACCAACAAAATCATCCGAAAAATCCCATCTTCCATCGCCAAATGTGATATCTTCACAGAGCACAGCACACACAGCTCCTAACATGGCAGGCAGCTCTCTCGGAAGTCTCTGGAAAGCTACCTCGTTCTGTTTATTATTAACCCTGCACTTGCAGTACACAATACGTCCACATCCACAGTGTGGAGCTACAAACATTACAAGCTTACAGACATTACAGTGACCTTGTTCAAAGTGGAAAACGTTTCATTAACTTTGTCATTTTGTTGTTCAATTATTCAAAAGGTGTACAATTTGAGAGATTAGATACTGTACAGTCATGTCAAGAGGCACTAACTTGTAGCTGTTCTTCGACTAAGATGAAATAGCTGGAGGGGCAGAGTTTCCGTTTTGATGGCAATCGGAAAATTGCACCCAAAATCCGCTCTGAATTGTACAGTTAGGTTACGGTTCAAGTTTCTGATAAAAATCATTTGCATAAACACAAACATAAAATCTTCCATGAGCCAGTGCAATTGGGCAGAGTACAGGTAAAGTGTCCGAAATCCGGAAACCTCGGGACCAAGGCCGTTCCGGATTTTGATAAATCCGGATTTCAGAATGTCTTTGCCTGTGCTGAGGTAGATAGAGGAGGTGAGGTAGGGGAGGGGAGGGGGGGTCAGGTGGCCGAGGTAATGGGGAGGGTGGATCAGGTGGCCGAGGTAAGGGGGGAGAGTCAGGCGGCCGAGGCAAGGTGGCCGAGGCGGTGGGAGGTCAGGAGTTCGTGCATTCAGAGGTCGGGCGACTGAGGCGGGGGGGGCCAAGGAGGGGGGTGGGGTGTGTGGCCGAGGCGGTGGGAGTTCGGGAGTTTGTGCGTTCGGAGGTCGGGCGGCCGATTTGGGGGGGCCAAGGAGGGGGTGCCAAGGCGGTGGGGGGTCGGGAGTTCGTGTGCTCGGAGGTCGGGCGGCTGAGGCGGGGGGCCAAGGCGGGGGGAGGTTGGGAGGTCGTGCAGTCGGAGATCGGGCATTCGAAGCGGAGGGGCCAAGGCGGGGCGAGGTTGTGCGGTCGGAGGTCGGGCAGCCGAGGCGGGTAGGCCGAGGCGGGGGGAGGTTGGGCAGCCGAGGCGGGGGGAGGTCAGGAGGTTGTGCGGTCGGAGGTCGGGCGGTTGTGGCGGGGGTGGGGGCCGAGGCGGGGGGGGAGATCGGGCAGTTGGAGTTCGGGTGTCCGAGGCGGCAGGGGGGGGCCGAGGAGGGGGGGAGGGGCCGAGGCGGGGGGGGCGAGGCGGGGGGTGGTCGGGCGGCCGAGGCGGGGGGGGGGGGGCGGCCGAGGTGGGGGGAGGTCGGGCGGCCGAGGCGGGGGGGGGGGGCGGCGGCCGAGGTGGGGGGAGGTCGGGCGGCCGAGGCGGGGGGGGGGGGGCGGCCGAGGTGGGGGGAGGTCGGGCGGCCGAGGCGGGGGGGGGGGGCGGCGGCCGAGGTGGGGGGAGGTCGGGCGGCCGAGGCGGGGGGGGGGGGCGGCCGAGGTGGGGGGAGGTCGGGCGGCCGAGGCGGGGGGGGGGGGGCGGCGGCCGAGGTGGGGGGAGGTCGGGCGGCCGAGGCGGGGGGGGGGGGCGGCCGAGGAGGGGGGAGGTCGGGCGGCCGAGGCGGGGGGGGGGGGGGGTGGGGGGAGGTTGGGCAGCCGAGGCGGGGGGAGGTCAGGAGGTTGTGCGGTCGGAGGTCGGGCGGTTGTGGCGGGGGTGGGGGCCGAGGCGGGGGGGGCGAGGCAGGGGGAGGTCGGGCGGCCGAGGCGGGGGGAGGTCGGGCGGCCGAGGTGGGGGGGAGGTCGGGCGGTTGTGGCGGGGGTGGGGGCCGAGGCGGGGGGAGGTCGGGCGGCCGAGGCGGGGGGAGGTCGGGCGGCCGAGGTGGGGGGGAGGTCGGGCGGTTGTGGCGGGGGTGGGGGCCGTGGCGGGGGGAGGTCGGGCGGCCGAGGTGGGGGGGAGGTCGGGCGGCCGAGGCGGGGGGGGCGGCCGAGGTGGGGGGGAGGTCGGGCGGCCGAGGCGGGGGGGGCGAGGCGGGGGGAGGTCGGGCGGCCGAGGCGGGGGGAGGTCGGGCGGCCGAGGTGGGGGGGAGGTCGGGCGGTTGTGGCGGGGGTGGGGGCCGTGGCGGGGGGAGGTCGGGCGGCCGAGGTGGGGGGGAGGTCGGGCGGCCGAGGCGGGGGGGGCGGCCGAGGTGGGGGGGAGGTCGGGCGGCCGAGGCGGGGGGGGCGAGGCGGGGGGAGGTCGGGCGGCCGAGGCGGGGGGGAGGTCGGGCGGCCGAGGCGGGGGGGAGGTCGGGCGGCCGAGGTGTGGGGGAGGTCGGGCGGCCGAGGCGGGGGGGAGGTCGGGCGGCCGAGGTGGGGGGGAGGTCGGGCGGCCGAGGCGGGGGGGAGGTCGGGCGGCCGAGGCGGGGGGGAGGTCGGGCGGCCGAGGCGGGGGGGAGGTCGGGCGGCCAAGGCGGCGGTGTTCAGATTTCAGAACAGTTTCCGGTTTCTGGAAGACCCCGCCACGGATCGGCCGGTGTAATGATTCCCGAACCTTCCGAATGTCAGAACTCTGGATTTCGGACGCTCAACCTGTAATAGAAGGTAATTATTATTATTTTTTCTTTCCATTAAAAAGTATTCCTTGACATATTTAAGAGTGGTAACACAGTCCACTTTTATTAATACAGCTGAAAATGGGTTTATCACCAAAATAAACATTTTTAATCAGGCTGTCCATCCCACCTGTGAATAACCTGATTTAAAAATCACTGAAAATGACTTTAAGAAAAGCTATATTGACCATATACAACTTTGATTGGTGTACTCTAGTGGGTTTCTTGGTAAATTAAATATGTTTTGATATAAAAAGACTTTTAAACCATGCCGACTGGTGCCTGTGCACCTAAGATAACAAACGCGATTTGAACCAGCGCAATCGGATGAATCTCGCATTTCGATCTGCAGGCGTGGCCAGATCTGTGGCCAGGACAATTGAATCTTAAAGCGACAGAGAAGATCGCAGAAAACACGAACACAAGTGATTTTAGGCGTAACTCATTTGGGTTTAAATTTCCCCGATTTTTTGCGCCGATTCCGCCCGGATTGCGCTGTTATTACTGGCGTAAAAGAGCAGAAACTCTACCTGTGATATATTCTTTACGACATCACAAATACACAGACTTCACAAGATGGCTTCAACACAGGAACTTGTCAGGTGACCTGTCACCTGATGCCTTATTCTTGTAAACAGCAATGGCTGCATTACCACAGTAGTCCACTAAGTGGAGCAGTAGTCCACTAGGTGGAACTATATTACACTACCCTGAAGTGTTTTGTATCAATAAACCCAAAAGAAAAGGATTGCTGTGAAGAACAGGTTCGTTGTGCCATGGTGCAACCAGGAGAATGCCCCGTTAATTGTGCTTATAGGGGATGGAAAGTCAAAGAGGATAACAGTGACGACAAAGTTCTGCTGACTCTCCTTTCCCTTGAAGTAAGTTATGTTTCAGAGTTGAGACAGACGTGTGACCAGAGACTGATCTCAGCGCATGCAAAGCAATTTATGAAGCTCACCTGAAGCAGTCAAATTCTGTCACTATTTATATTACTAGAAATCATGGCAATGCCAATTTATGCATCATAATTTTACCTCAAATGGTACAAATCGCTATGCATAATAAATGCAAACCAACTTAATGGTTATTATCAAGTAACTGGAAGAAATAAAAGGAATAATTAGTTCCTTTTATGTTTTTCAGTCAGTCTGTGCAATTCAACTTACAAATAACATGAAAACAGAATAGTAAACTGCGATTACAAGGAAGCCAGAAATGAGCAGATAACAATGAACAGTATCAAAATATAATTATCACTACAGTAAAAGACATAATTATCGCTGTTGTAATGCAAAATACAACTGTGCACCTTCAAGATCTCGAGCTTTTAGTCTGTGTCTATTGCATCAAGTAATTTACAGTACACATGACTTGAGTAAAATGAGAATAAGTTCTATTGTCAAGTTTACCACTCGCATTATTTGTAAATATTGTCCATTCACGCTTAATGTATATCGTGTAATGTGCTAATTTTAGAGCAATAGTTTAATTCTCTGTTGAAAGCTCTGACAATGTTTTACCATGAACATGTAATAATTATAATTAATTATCCTGTCAAATGTGTGTTTAGATTAATTTATAGTAGTTCTCACATACATCAGAAAGATAAAATCAGAACTGACAAAGTGTTCTAAAACTAGTTTTTCTACTTTACCCTTCAACCTCCTGTCCTAACCTGACAGTACAGAAGCACATACGTAGGGCCCAAGTTTCCACACGATAAAAAACGGGTGCCCCTCCGAGCTGGGCGCCTGTTTTTCGCGCCTAAAACGGCGCCTAAAAAAAAACTCGCGATTCTGGAGCGCCCTGCAGCTCCTTGTCTGTTTGGCGCAGCGCCCAGGGGGGGCGGAGCCTACACTCGCGCCGATTTTGTAAGTGGGAGGGGGCGGGTACTATTTAAATTAGTTTTTTTCCTGCCGGCAATGCTGCGCGTGCACGTTGGAGCGTTCACACACTCGCAGTGTGAAGGAAACATTGGCACTCGGCCATTTTTGTAGTTCTTTGTAGCTGTTTAATTTTTGAATTTTTTTTTAATAAAAGCACATTGCCATCAGCACATCAGCACTTGCAGCCTTCTCACTGTCTCCTTCCGCCCCCCCCCGTCCCTGCGGGAAGAACGGGCGCCTCATTCTCCCCCCCGCGGGAAGAACGGGCGCCTCCTCTACCCTCCCCCCCCGCGGGAAAGAACGGGCGCCTCCTCCCTCCCCCGTGGGAAAGAACGGGCACCTCCTCTCCCCTCCCCCCCCCCGGCGGGAAGAATGGACGACTCCCACCCCGCCCCCCGCGGGAAAGAATGGGCGCCTCCCCCACCCCCCCCCGCGGGAAGAACGGGCGCCTCCTCCACCCCCCGTGGGAAAGAACGGGCACCTCCTCTCCCCTCCCCCCCCCCCCCCCCGGCGGGAAGAACGGACGACTCCCACCCCGTCCCCCGCGGGAAGAACGGGCGCCTCCTCCACCCCCCGCGGGAAAGAACGGGCGCCTCCTCTCCCCTCACCCCGCCCCCCCCCGCGGGAAGAACGGGCGCCTCCCCCCCCCCCGCGGGAAGAACGGGAGCCTCCCGCGGGAAAGAACGGGTGCCTCCTCCCCGCGGGAAAGAACGGGCGCCTCCTCTCCCCTCCCCCCCCAGCAGGAAGAACGGGCGCCTCAGGCTGACTGCAGAATTCTCTGTGCCTGAAGCACTTTCACACAGGTGGGAAGATGGTTTATTTAATCTTTTCTTTGCTTATAAATGTTTATTCAGGTTGGATTTATTTGTATAATATTTGTAGAAGTATAAATAAGGATTTATTGTAGAATTTAACGACTTCCCTTCCCCCCCTCCTCGTTCTGGACGCCTAATTTGTAACCTGCGCCTGATTTTTTAATGTGTAGACAAGGTTTTTTCAGTTCTACAAAAATCTTCACTTGCTCCATTCTAACTTAGTTTGGAGTACGTTTTCACTGTGGAAACTTTTAAATCAGGCGTCAGTGGCCGGACACGCCCCCTTTTGAAGAAAAAATTCTGTTCCAAAGTAGAACTGTTCTACCTGACTAGAACTGCAGAAAAAAAAATGTGGAGAATTGCGATTTCTAAGATAGTCTGTTCTCCACCAGTTGCTCCTAAAAATCAGGCGCAAATCATGTGGAAACTTGGGCCCATAATGTCACAATGTGAGCGTCATCGCAGTATCTACCTATATGTCCATTGTATATTCTATACTGGAAAAAGGAAAACATTTAATTAATATGTTGGTACATAACAAAATGAAATTCCAAGCATATAGGAACAGGAGGAGGCCATTCAGCCCCTCAAGCCTATCCCACCATTCAATGAAATCATGGCTGATCTGTATCTTAACTCCATCTACCCGCCTTGGTTCTGTAATCCTGAATAGCCTTGCCTAACAAAAATCTATTAATCTCAGATTAAATTGACCCCTAACCTCAACAGCTTTTTGGGAAAGAGAGGTTCCATATTTTCACTAACCTTTGTGTGAAGAAGTATTTCCTGACAATATCCCTGAACGACTCAGTTCTAATTTGAAGGTTACATCCCCTTGTTCTGGATTCTCCCCACGAAATAAACAGAGAACAAGTCATAGCATGGGTTGTCACAGTTTTGTACATAATAAAATGAAATTCCCAGCCGATAGGAACATCGGAACAGGAGGAAGCCATTCAGCCCCTTAGCCTATCTCACCATTCAGTTAGATCATGGCTGATCTGTATCTTAACTCCATCTACCTGCCTTGGTTCTGGAACTCTCAACACAGTTGACAGGACTCTGGGTTATTTCCCACAATTCCCCTACATATCCTTGATATCCAGCAGATGACAAGGAATGAATGGATATCCATTGCCTCAGTTATTTTCGACAAGTAATGACCTGTGACAAGGGGTGTGTGGAGATCACGATTTCCTTCATGTGCTATTATGTGCTATGTGCAGCTAAATCATTTGGTGTGGTATAAAGAAAGTTTACGCTTTTGCTGTAAACATCCCGCTATGACTTTAACAGTAATTCATGGCAAGGCATAGTAAGTGGCATCACTGCCCTTCGCTAATGTATTGTGTGATTAGCGCCAGAGAAAGTAGCCTCATGCATTCACTGAAGTATTTGAATTATAAGCTTGGTTTGACCACTTAGGATGTTTCATATAAAGCAGAGGAATAGATATTGTGAGTTGTAAAAAGAGCCCATTGAAGCTTGTGAAGGCTATAAACTCTTGGAACCATACCTCAAACGATGATTCTTATGTCATCTACCAAAAGAATTATTTGAAAAATCATTGTGGACCATTTTGTGATGAAACTAACTGATTCAAATTACAAGGCTATTTGCTGTCCTACAATAACGTTAAAACAGCAACTAACCTTATAACTGTCTGCATACATTGCAAAATAAAAATGAATTTATGGTCTGTTAATTTAGAAAAAAGGGTTGCTGCCAATCTGGGACAGTTTCAAAGGGGGAGTTTGGACAAGCAGGCAGAATGTTACTGAATCTGGCAGGTCCTTTTAAGAGAGAAGTTTTGTGAAATAAAATGAGCTGCAGCGTTTGGTGAATGATGGGTCGCACTAATCTGAGGAAAGCAAGCTAATCGAGGCACTGTTAATATTAACAGCATGACGTCTGATATGAAAATAGCTGCCAAAATCCAAGAATCTAACAGCATGCAACAGTAAATAGAAAGTTATTCGATGAATTGCATGTTTTAAAAAATGTGTCATTCCCTGAGGTTTAACAATGGTCCGACACCATTGCAACAATAAGATGTTAAAGTGATTTCTTACTTTTTATTTAACCTTTTTTTAGCTGATATTTTTGTGCGTGCCTCTTTTCCTTTTGAAGTGAGAGATTGCTAAGGCCCAGGACACTGATCCCACAATGATTCCATTAATTACCCTCGGTAATTGTTTAACACAGGCCTGGTGGATTTCAAGAACTGGCCGTGCATTACCCCATATAATATACCTTAACCCTAAGCTTCAGCAGCATGACATTTCCAATTACCACACTCTCTGATTTTATCGTTTCTCCAAGTGATCATCAGATTAGTGACAGTTACTATTTATACATATTAAACATAGCCGATAACATTAAAGTTACATTCTATCCAATGTCACCTCCCATTGATCATTGTAATGACATACTTTTGCAGGCTATGCAAACTGTGTGCTTCACTTAAAGAAAGAAACACTTGGATTTATATCGCGCCTTTCACAACCACCGGACGTCTCAAAGCGCTTTACAGCTGATGAAGTACTTTTGGAGTGTAGTCACTATTGCAATGTGGGAAACGTGGCAGCCAATTTCCACACAGCAAGCTCCCACAAACAGCATTATCATCATCATAGGCAGTCCCTCGAAGCGAGGATGACTTGCTTCCACGCCAAAAAAGAATGAGTGCACAGGTGTTCCAATGAAGGACCTAATATTCCGGATCCTGAACTACATCCTGAAGGGTGGAAGATGCCTGTCCATGGATTTTTTTAACGTGCGGTGGCCGTTGCACACCAGCCACCACACGGGCTTGACAGAGCTAGGTCTTGGTCCAGTGGCAAGGTTTAACCAAGACGACTGGAGACCTGCCCTGCTGCACAGACCTAGTGCACACACATATCGCAGTGTGGGCTGGCCCATGCCGCCCCTGGCTCCGAACCCATGCCTCTCCTAGGCCCCGATCACATCCCTCCACAGTCCCACGCCACTCCTGCTGTATCTGCCCACGCTCCAATCACTGACCTGGATCTTGATGACATCACTCTTCGCTGCCCTCGCCCTCCTGCACCAGCTCGCCCTGCTCCCTGAAGTGGCCTCCACGCTACTCCCAGTCCGCCGTACCTCCGCTCCTCTTATGGCCCTGACCTGCCGCTGATGTTCTCAAGTAGGCCGGGACCTCCACAAACAGCAATGACCAGATAATTTGTTTTTGTTATATTGATTGAGGGATAAATATTGACCAGAACAACAGGAATAACTTCTCTGCTCTTCGTGAAAATGGTGCCATGGGATCTTTTACATCCACCTGAGAGGGCAGACGGGGCCTCAGTTTAACGTCACATCTGAATGGTGGCACCTCTGACAGTGCAAAGTTCCCTTACTTTTCCTACATTACAACAGTGACTACACTCCAAAAGTACTTCATTGGCTGTAAAGTACTTTGAGACGTCCGTTGGTCAAGAAAGGTGGTATATAAATGCAAGTCTTTTTTTCTTTAAATGGCTACCAATATTTTATCCTATTTTTCCCATTGCTTCAGTTCAGAGGTTCTGCCTTCAACTTTTTATCTGTTTACTGGCTTTGTATTATATTGCAAGGCTTGTTTAGGCAAGATTATTGTTACATTAAATAAGCATCATGCTATTTGGCACAGCAGGGCATAATTGGGCCTAGCAATTTGCCTGTAGGGGCCTCGTGTAGAAGTTAAACACTCCCTTAATTAGCTTTTGTGAACACAATGTATTATGAAATATTTATGCATAAAAGACTGGAAAAATAGTAAGACCTTCCCACAAACACACAGTGCTTCTTTAACTTGAGGGGGGGGGGGGGGTCAAAAGATGTTGGTTGAAGGTATGGTTTTAGGGAGGCTCCTCAGGATGCCTTGCTGATTGCTCTCAGTTGAGGCAGACGATAGGGCATCTCCAAGAGGTTAAAATGAAAATGGGTAGAAAATGTTCAAGGAACATCCTCTAACCCTTCATATAGTACAGTGCAGCGTTTTAATCGATCCAGCAAGATTTGGAGTTTTTCATTACAATGATTGCTCTTCATGTTCTTTATTTCTGTCGTCCCTTACAATACCCATCGTTCTAAGTGCTTGAAGAATGGACAGATGTTCAGTGATTTAAGAATGTTCACTTCATCCAAGATGCCAGGGAAATTCAATACTTGTAGTGCACCACAGGCTGCACACCTTGCAATAAAACAAAGCAATAATGGGGATGAGAGGAAGGGGAAGGAAAGAAAAGCACTGTATTGTGCAGTAAAACAATTCCAAATAATTGTAATTTAGTGTTACACACCTGGATTAAATCCCTGGCCACCATTTTAAAATACAAGGAACTAGAATTCTAGAGTACCACAGATAACAGGGTCAATAATAAAAATAACTTCTTGTGAGAGTCGTGTCTGTGAAAAACAAAAAGGTCAAACTTCATGGTGGCACAGCACTTTGAAGCTTTAGTCAAGTTGGAATCATTAAGGAAATTATGATAAATCTTTATAAAACACTGGTTCAGCCTCAGCTGGAGTACCGTGTCCAATTCTGGGCAGCGCACTTTAGGAAGGATGTGAAGGCCTTAGAGAGGCTGCAGAAAAGATTTACAAGAATGCTTCCAGGGATGAGGGACTTAAGTTACATGGATATACTGAAGAAGCTGAGGTTGTTCTCCTTAGAGCAGAGAAGATTGAGAGGAGATTTGATTGAGGTGTTCAACACCATGAGGGGTCTAGACAGAGTAGATAGGGAGAAACTGTTGCCATTGGTGGAAGGGTCAAGACCAGAGGACATAAATTTAAGGTGATTGGCAGAAGAACCAAAGGCAACATGAGGAAAAATATTTTTAAGCAAGTGGTTACGATCTGGAATTCACTGCCTGAAAGGGTGGTGGAGACAGATTCAATTGTGGCTTTCAAAATGGAATTGGATAAGTAGCTGAAGGAAAAAAATTGCAGGGTTAAGGGGAAAGGGTGGGGAGTGGAACTAGCTGACATGATCTTGTAGCGAGCCAGCATGGGCTCGACGGGATGAATGGCCTCCTTCAGTGCTGTAACCATTCTACGACTAGTTTAGCCACGTCATTGTGGGGAGATGTCACACAGAAGCCAAACACTTTCCACAGGGAAGGGAGGAAATACAGAAAGACAGCTGTATCAGTCCACTCTTCAGAATCACCGACAGACCAGCTGGACAGTAGCATTGGCAGAAAGTCTATATCGTGTCCTCTCTACCAAGGATAATGTGTGGCAGGGAAACCATTTAGGAAAATGGAAGGAAAAATAAAATAATTACAAAGAAAAACAAAGGCTATTTAAAACATGTAAATAGAGAAAGGGTTTGTTCTGATCACTATTTATCTTGCTCTTGGAAGAATGAGTGAGAAGGAAGAGAAGTGATCTCAATCACCACAGGTACTGAACTACATCTTGTTAACTGAGCAGAACTTCAAAAACATTTTCAGTGCCTAAAGTTGGGCATTTGCTCACAATATTTATGCCTACAAAATATCAATGACTGCACTTCAAATGTAATTTGCGTGAAATGCTTTGGGATGTCCTGAGGACAGTGGCCCTCTGTCCCCCTCTTCCCCTCCTTCCCCCTCTTCCCCATTCCCCTATCCCCCCACCCCACTCCCTTCCCTTCTCTCCCTCCTCTGCATTTAAGGGAAGGCCAGATAAGCATATGAGGGAGAAGGGAATAGAGGGTTATGCTGACAGGGTTAGATGACAGGAGGAGGCTCGAGTGGAACAGGTTGGGCTGAATGGCCTGTTTCTGTGCCGTATGTCTGATGTAATCCGATGTGAAGGGTGCTGTTTAAATGCAGGTCTTTCTTTTTGGTATCGAATGCTCAACAAGTTGTAATCCAAATACTGATCGACCAAGGAGTTGGGGATGTCCACTTGTCACTGATACAGGAACACTGGGATTAATGCAAGAATTTAGATTTGAATTTGGATTAAGATTGGAGAATCTGGGAGATGTTCCAGATTTGAAATGAGTTTAAAAACATTTAAAACTTCATTGCTGCATGAATAGGGAAAATGTCCAGGAAGTCAGTTGCATACCGATCACTTAGACCAGCAGGAAATCAAGCAAGATTAGCCTGCTTACTGCAGAGAGGAGGGGTGTAGGCACAAAACCACCATTGGTATCAAGTGCATACCTACCACTAGGCTGTATATCTACTCACAAGGGGAAAACAAGTATATATCCAGATAAACAATGATATGTATGAACATCTTGTTGTGTATGCAATAACTGTTAGACTGAGTACTGTTTAACTCCAAGAGGTATGACCTTGGCTCTGCTTTATTAAGGCCCAAAGTGACTAATATACAAAATGGCTGGCCTTTTATACTTGGGCTGCACACCAGTGCGTGCAGCCCAATGGCCTCCAACAGTGACACCATCTAGTGGCTAGTGATCCAAAAGGTACATACATGGCTTTTATAAAACAGCAACAAGTAACAAAACAAAAAAACTAACAGTTAAGGAGTCGTTCTTTGCAGATGCTGCTCCCTCCTTTGTTGTGAGTCTTCCTTGAACAAATAGAAAATAGCACAATGTTTCACCCGTAGTACTTTTACGATAGGGACTGAAATATCTGAATAGGAACAATTCTGATTTTTTTTCTCTCTAATGCGATTTTAGACACTTCATAATCCTTCTTTGGTTTTGAACTCATCCTGATTGCCAAATGCCTTTACTGTTCCAAGTTGAGAAAGTCATTGTTCTAGACAGCCGATCGCGCCTGAAAATGGAGGTGTGCAGGGGGGCAGGGTGCTGGCTGCATGCACCTGTTCACATGGGCGGAGGGACAAGGTAAAATTGGACATATGCCAGGAAATCTTCAGTGAACTGGGTCGCCTGCCAGTGAGCTTGCACTCAATGGTTCAGAGCATGGAGGAGCCCAGCTCTAACTAATTTTGGGGCTTTGCGTAGAGCATGGAGACCATTCTGTTGAACATGGAGGGAACAGTCAGCTCCAGTTGCAGCAAACCGAGAGATGCTGCTCATAACACCTGCTGCAGTCTGGAATGAGCCTGTGGCGCAAAACGTAAGGGGCACGGTGACCTTGACAGCCACAGGCAGTGCAGTCTACCTCCTGGTTTGAGGCTTCGGGTGCGGCTACATTGCTCCTCAGTGAATTTGAGGTATAAGAAGTGTTCCCTGAAGATCTGCTGTAGGTCCTCCAGCCCCAAAGAATGACCTATCAGACCACCCATGCCTGGAATAAAACTGCTTCCATAGCAGACAGAAACAGTCTAGCACCGGCACAAAGTTGTTCCCAGACTACAAAATTGCCAGAAAATAGCCAAAAGAGGACCAGAAGGTAACCAGCAGCCTAAGAGGCCAAACCAGAAACTAGCCTATATGGAATGGACGAGCCCTTTAAATAGCTCTCCTGCAGGATCCTTTCTGATTGTTAGCTGGGCAAGTTTATCACACGAAGAGTCAAGCATACCTATTTCACAAAAGGATCCTACAACATGCACAGGATCCTTATTTTAATTTTATAATGAGGCCTTTTAATACTTCCGGCATGCGTCTGGCTGCCTACAGAGCAACCTGATCCAATATGGTGGGCAGTGCATGTCAGGCACAGAATGAATGCACCACCCTGCTTGTCACATTGGACCCTTAGGTGCTTACTTATGCCTGTAAAACGGACACAACATGATAACATTTCTAGGCCATGGCTTCTCCCAGTTATAGCACTTTGACTCAGAAAAACACTTTAATAAATAATTAAGAATATTTCTGTTTTATTGGCCATTTCTTTGGCAATTTGAAAGATTCCAGAGGTTGCAGCCTGAACCTGGACTGAATGATAAACCAGGTCAGCTCAGGCATTTTGATTGCTTTTTTGTTCAGAATAAGGCATCAAGATTTGATTTGTACTAAAGAGCTTGCATTCCTAAAGAGCAACCAGCGTGTTCTATTATGCCATAGCTGGACTGATCACAAGATAGATAAATGTTTCACTGCCTCCAACATTGTCAATTCCCACCTCAATGAGGCCAGACGAAATCCTTAACAATAGCAGGCCTCACTTTGCTATAAAAATAGCTTCTATTTTTTCTCTCATGGAAACAATTTTTTGGCCTTACCCACTGATTTAATCTGTTTTGATGGAAGTGAAATTTAATCTCTGCTCCAATTCTGTCTCCAGTACAGTGCCAATCTTATGAGGTAAGTAACTGGTTTGGGATCTTCAGTAAGGCTTGCAACATGATCCAGTGACTTATTAAACTCCGACACTCCCAACCCATAATATTTCATTCAATTTATTGCTGTCAGTTGTGTTATGTACCTCCTCAAGATCAATGACTGGAATGTGATATTCTAGGGTGACACTTGATGGGAAATATTTGCTTCCAACAAACTGATCAGTGAGAACATTTATATGTATATATGCTGAAGGAAAGTAGCAGTATGGAGACTGTTGTGGGAATGTGGATTATTATCGTAGGCGGTCCCTCGAACGAGGATGACTTGCTTCCACAAGGGTTTGATTAGGGCAGGGAAAATGGAGTACGAGAAGAAGCTTGCAGGGAACATTAAGGCGGATTGCAAAAGTTTCTATAGGTATGTAAAGAGAAAAAGGTTGGTGAAGACAAACGTAGGTCCCCTGCAGTCAGAATCAGGGGAAGTCATAACGGGGAACAAAGAAATGGCAGACCAATTGAACAAGTACTTTGGTTCGGTATTCACTAAGGAGGATACAAACAACCTTCCAGATATAAAAGGGGTCAGAGGGTCTAGTAAGGAGGGGGAACTGAGGGAAATCTTTATTAGTCGGGAAATTGTGTTGGGGAAATTGATGGGATTGAAGGCTTATAAATCCCCAGGGCCTGATGGACTGCATCCTAGAGTACTTAAGGAGGTGGCCTTGGAAATAGCGGATGCATTGACAGTCATTTTCCAACATTCCATTGACTCTGGATCAGTTCTTATGGAGTGGAGGGTAGCCAATGTAACCCCACTTTTTAAAAAAGGAGGGAGAGAGAAAACAGGGAATTATAGACCGGTCAGCCTGACCTCAGTAGTGGGTAAAATGATGGAATCAATTATTAAGGATGTCATAGCAGTGCATCTGGAAAATGGTGACATGATAGGTCCAAGTCAGCATGGATTTGTGAAAGGGAAATCATGCTTGACAAATCTTCTGGAATTTTTTGAGGATGTTTCCAGTAAAGTGGACAAAGGAGAACCAGTTGATGTGGTACATTTGGACTTTCAGAAGGCTTTCGACAAGGTCCCACACAAGAGATTAATGTGCAAAGTTAAAGCACATGGGATTGGGGGTAGTGTGCTGACGTGGATTGAGAACTGGTTGTCAGACAGGAAGCAAAGAGTAGGAGTAAACGGGTACTTTTCAGAATGGCAGGCAGTGACTAGTGGAGTGCCGCAAGGTTCTGTGCTGGGGCCCCAGCTGTTTACATTGTACATTAATGATTTAGACGAGGGGATTAAATGCAGTATCTCCAAATTTGCGGATGATACTAAGTTGGGTGGCAGTGTGAGCTGCGAGGAGGATGCTATTAGGCTGCAGAGTGACTTGGATAGGTTAGGTAAGTGGGCAAATGCATGGCAGATGAAGTATAATGTGGATAAATGTGAGGTTATCCACTTTGGTGGTAAAAACAGAGAGACAGACTATTATCTGAATGGTGACAGATTAGGAAAAGGGAAGGTGCAACGAGACCTGGGTGTCATGGTACATCAGTCATTGAAGGTTAGCATGCAGGTACAGCAGGCGGTTAAGAAAGCAAATGGCATGTTGGCATTCATAGCGAGGGGATTTGAATACAGGGGCAGGGAGGTGTTGCTACAGTTGTACAGGGCCTTGGTGAGGCCACACCTGGAGTATTGTGTACAGTTTTGGTCTCCTAACTTGAGGAAGGACATTCTTGCTATTGAGGGAGTGCAGCGAAGGTTCACCAGACTGATTCCCGGGATGGCGGGACTGACCTATCAAGAAAGATTGGATCAACTGGGCTTGTATTCATTGGAGTTCAGAAGAATGAGAGGGGACCTCATAGAAACGTTTAAAATTCTGACGGGTTTAGACAGGTTAGATGCAGAAAGAATGTTCCCAATGTTGGGGAAGTCCAGAACCAGGGGTCACAGTCTGAGGATAAGGGGTAAGCCATTTAGGACCGAGATGAGGAGAAACTTCTTCACCCAGAGAGTGGTGAACCTGTGGAATTCTCTACCACAGAAAGTAGTTGAGGCCAATTCACTAAATATATTCAAAAGGGAGTTAGATGAAGTCCTTACTACTCGGGGGATCAAGGGTTATGGCGAGAAAGCAGGAAGGGGGTACTGAAGTTTCATGTTCAGCCATGAACTCATTGAATGGCGGTGCAGGCTAGAAGGGCTGAATGGCCTGCTCCTGCACCTATTTTCTATGTTTCTATGTTTCTAGTTCACGAATGTTTCAATGAAGGACCCCATGTTCCAGTCCTGAACTCCAGTTGAGGGGGTGGAAGATGTCTGTGCGTGGATTTTTTTAACTTGTGTTTACCGTTGCACATCAGCCACCACACGGGCTCGACAGAGCTAGGCCTTTCTCCAGTGGCAAGGGTTGAACCAGGACGACTGCTCTGCTGCACGAACCTAGTGCCCACACGTATCACTGTGTGGGTAGGCCCATGCTGTCCCTGGGCCCTCAGCTCTTCTGGGCCCCGTAACCTCATTCGCCGTACCTTTGCCCACGATGTTCCAGGGCCCGGCGCTCCAGCTCTATTTATAGCCCCGAACTGCGGTGGTATTCTCACACAGGTCAGGCGGCCCACGATGTTGGATTATAGTCACTGTGGCTCAGTGGGTAGCACTCTTGCCTCTGAGTCAGAAGGTTGTGTGTTCATGTCCCACTCTAGGCCAGCGATCTGTGTGGGCACTAGGTTCGTGCAGCAGAGCAGGTCTCCAGTGCTGAGGGAGCACTTTACTATACTGTCAGAGGTGCCATCTTTCAGATGAGACGTTGAACAAAGGTCTGCTCTCTCAGGTGGACATAAAAGATCCTGTGGCACTATTTCGAAGAAGAGCAGGGAAGTTATCCCTGGTGTCCCGGCCAACATTTATCTCTCAATCAATATACCAAAAAACAAATTATCTGGTCATTATCACATTGCTGTTTGTGGGAGCTTGCTTGTGCGCAAATTGACTGCCGCATTTCTTACATTGCAACAGTGACTACACTCCAAAAGTACTTCATTGGCTGTAAATGCTTTGAGACGTCCAGTGATCGTGAAAGGGGCTGTATAAATCCAAGACTTTTAAAAATCTCAGTAACCTGTGTTTAAATCCACGTTAGATTAAATGATGTTCTGTTCTCTGTGATTGTTTACAGGTCCTAAGTGAAATATATTTGAGCAATTCATTAAAAAAATACCGCATTTGAGAGCTAAACATAATAAATCATCTTAAGAGGGCTTATTATAGAGGCACATTTTATGTGGCTTATGCATTTGTTAGTGAGTGAGTCATATATAAACAGAGTGTACACATCAAGGAATAATATATTATAAAAAATAAAAAGCAAGCGATATGGAGCACAGAATTCAAAAATGTTACAGGTGAGAGTGTGTTATGTCAGGTTTTTCACAATTCCATAATACACCATTTGTCAAAGTATATTTTTATGCCCCATATTTTGATTTCCCTTTATCTTAAAGATCTCAATTGATTTTAATCATTTTTAAAAAAAGATTTTGATGACATGCACAGCAGAGTAATATTTGAGCCCACATTGAAAGTTAAGTAACTTTCCCCAGAAACCTTATAAAACAGCTCCTTTGAACTCTTACATCCATTTCAATTTGGATCATTGGCCCAGACTTTGCTGGCAAAGTGACGGCGAGTTTAATGGCGCTCACCGTTACTAGTGTGTAAATCGTCCAGCAACTTGTGGCGGGGAAGAGATACCCTGTGAATTGCTAATCACCATAAGTTGCTGGACGACCTCTGCCAAAAGCCTCGCAAAAAACGGCAGCTCGCCCTCAAGCTCCCTGTGAGTTTCAAGAAATTGCTGCATTTGTGCAATAAATACCAATTAAACTCGCCGCAGAAAGTTATGGCTGGTACTTAACAGCATAAGTATAGTTTTAATGAGGAGATTGATGTTCCTGGAATGCTAATAAACCTCAAAGGCCCAGAAAGGGAACAATTGAAATTTCTGCGTTTCATACCGAAAAGTAATAAATTGTTGTTGGAGATTTTTAAATTTTAAATTTTATTCTTACTTTTCATTTTTGCCTCTATTTTTCTCTCCCCCCGAATCCAATCTTTCTTTCCCTCTCTTTATTTCTCTTTCTATGCTTGATTTGACTCTGATTCACCCTCCTTCCCAATCATTCCTCTGTTTCTTTCTCAAAAATAAACCTCATTAGTTAAGGAGACATACTAGACTGTTGGTCCTGTTGTTCACTGAGGTCCCAGATTCTCCGCTGACTGCTATCCACCCTTCCCGATCACCGGGATCCCCTCCCAGCTGCCGTGAAACCCCCCAATCCGATCACCCTCATATCTTTGTGCATCTTGTACCTCAAAGCATTCTTGAGAGAGGAATCAGAGCTGCCTTTGGGCCCAAGAACAAAAGGCACCGAGTGGGTAAATCGAGATTTTCTCTGTTGAAAACATTGCCATTTTCTTTATTGCAAATGTGGAATTCACAACTGAATAAGCAAAATTTGGGAAAATTAAAGCAGTTAAGTGACTGATGAGCTAATTGAGAGTTGTCAAAGGATCGTTAACAGACAAAAAGGAATAGTAAGAATAAAATTAAAACATTAAAAAATCTCTCACAATCAGGAACGGTAGCATAGTGGTTATGTTACTAGACTAGCAATCCAGAGGCCTGGACTAATGACCCGGGGACATGAGTTTACATACCACCACAGCAGCTGGGGAATTTAAATTCAGCTAATTAAATACATTTGGAATGCAAAGCTCATCTCAGTATGAAACTATCTGATTGTCATAAAAACCCATCTGGGTTCTTTAAGTAAGGAAATCTGCCGTCTTTACCTGGTCTGCACTGTATATGACTCCAGACCCACAGCAATGTGGTTAACTCCGAAATGCCCTTTGAAATGGCCTCGCTAGTCATTCAGTTGTAATAACCTGCTACGGGAAACATCAATAAGCATAAAACTGGATGGAGCACCCAGCATTGATCTCAGCACCGGCTTCAGACATGACAATGGCACATCCAGCCCCGTCGAGCCTGCAAAGTCCTCCTCACCAACATTTGGGGAATTGTGTCAAGATTGGTAGAGCTGTCCCACAGAATAGTCAAGCATCAGCCTGACATAGTCATACAGAATCATACCTTTCAGCAAATGTCCCAGGCTCCTCCATCACCATCCCTGAGTATGTCCTGTCCCACTGGCAGGACAGACCCACCAGAGTCTGGGTGGGGGGGGGGCGGGGGGGCACGGGGGGAGTGACCCTGGAGTCCTCAAGATTGACTCTGGACCCAATGAAGATTCATGGCATCAGGTCAAACATGGGCAAGGAAACCTCCTACTGCCCTCCCTTAGCTGATGAATCATTATTCCTCCATGTTGAACACCACTTGGAAGAAGCACTGAAGGTAGTAAGGGCACAGAATGTACCGGATACAGCAAAGGCTATGGGCCCTGATAACATCCCAGCTGTCGTGCTGAAGACTTGTGCTCCAGAACTAGTTGTACCTCTAGTCAAGCTGTTCCAGTACAGCTACAACACTGCGCAGGTATGTCCTATCCACAAAAAGCAGGACAAATCCAATCCGGCCAATTACCGCCCATCAATCTACTCTCAATCATCAGCAAAGTGATAGAAGGTGTCGTCGACAGTACTACTAAGCCGCCAGGGACACTCAGCTCCAGACCTCATTACAGCCTTGGTCCAAACATGGACAAAAGTGCTGAATTCCAGAGGCGCGAGTGACTGCCCTTGACATCAAGGCAGTATTCGATCGAGTGTACCATCAATGAGCCCCAGTAAAATTGAAGTCATTGAGAATATGGGGAAAAACTCTCCAGTGGCTGGAGTCATACCTAGCACAAAGGAAGATGGTTGCGGTCAATCAGCCCCAGGACATCACTGCAGGTGTTCCTCAGGGCAGTGTCCTAGGCCCAACCATCTTCAGCTGCTTCATCAATGCCCTTGCTTCCATCATAAGATCAGAAGTGGGGATGTTCACTGATGATTGAATTGTTCAGTTCCATTCGCAACTCCTCAGATAATGAAGCAGTCAATGCCCGCAAGACCTGGACGACATTCAGGCTTGGGCTGATAAGTGGCAAGTAACATTTGTGCCACAGAAGTGCCAGGCAATGACTATTTCCAACAAGCGAGAGTCTAACCACCGTGCTTTGTCATTCAACGGCATTACCATCGCCGAATCCCCCACCATCAACATCCTGGGAGTCACCATTAGCCAGAAACTTAACTGGACCAGCCATATAAAAACTGTGGCAACAAGAGCGGGTCAGAGGCTGGGTATTCTGCAGCGAGTGTCTCAACTCCTGACTCCCCAAACCTGCTTTAAATATGTCTGGGCAAGGTAAAAGTGGCAAGGGTCTGGGTAAAGGTGGTGCGAAGTGTCACCATAAAGTCCTCCATGACAATATTCAGGTGATTACCAAACCCGCCATCCGCCGCCTGGCTCACCGCGGGGGTGTGAAACGCATCTCGGGTCTCATCTATGAGGAGACTCGCGAAGTCCTGAAGGTTTTCTTGGAGAACATCATCAACGACTCGGTCACCTACACTGAACATGCCAAATGCAAGACAGTCACAGCCATGGATGTGGTTTATGCCCTGAAGTGCCAAGAATGAACTCTCTATGGGTTCGATGGTTGAAAGAATGGGATAAGAAAAATCTTCCCAAAGCCTTTCCACCATCTACAAGGTACAAGTCAGGAGTGTGATGGAATACTCTACTTGCCTGGATGAGTGCAGCTCCAACAATACTCAAGAAACTCGAAACCATCCAGGACAAAGCAGGCCACTTGATTGGCACCCCATCTACCAGCTTAAACATACACTACCTCCACCACCGTGGTGGCTACAGTGTGTATCATCTACAAGATGCACTGCAGCAACTCGCCAAAGCTTCTTCGAAAGAACCTTCCACATCCATGGCCTCTACCACCTAAAAGGACAAGGGCAGCAGGCACATGAGAACACCATCACCTCCTTGTTTCCCTCCAAGTTATACACCATCCTGACTTCATCGGTGCTGGGTCAAAATCCCGGAGCTCCCTCCCTAACAGTACTATGGGAGTACCTTCACCACATGGACTGCAGTGGTTCAAGAAGGCGGCTCACTACCATCTCCTCAAGACCAATTTGCGATGGGCAATAAATGCTGGCCTTGCCAGTGACACCCACGACCCGTGAATGAATAAAAAGAATGTTCACAATAATTGACTGATATATAGGGCTAGACTTTCACCTTCATTTTCGGCAGTTTTCACAGCAGTACAGTGGTTTTTGGGAGAGAAACCGCCCAGCGCAAGTTTGTTGCTTACTTTTTGAATGGTACCGCCCAAATCTCAAAGCGCCCACCGGGAGCGAACCGCCGACGTACACCGCCGAGAAAATCGCCAGGGCGTAAGTTTGGTCTCAACGGAAGCCCGTCTAGATCACCAAGGGAACTGCCCTGTGAAAGCTGTTTTAACAGGGCGGTAGGTGTGCACTCTGCAAAGAAAGGTAAGTTAAAGGTTCTTTATTTATTTTTAATTCTAAAACGGCGATTAGCTTTAAAACTGTCTTGGGAATGTTTTTAAACTTTTTTTTGTGAACATTTTTTTAAAAAGATCCCCCCCCCCCAGGCACAACCGCAGCCTCGCAGTGAATTTTTAAAACATTTTAAGAACTGCCTGTTTCGCCTTTAACCGTCGAGAAACCGCCGAGAATACAAGTATAAGATCCATTTTGTCGCCGGGCGAAATTTTTTAACTTAACTATGGAAATTCTCGTCAGCATTAGTTGCAAAACGTTAGTGGATTTTCTGGGCGGGCAATCGGGCGTTGAGGGGCTCTCGGGAAAATCTAGCCCTTAGTCATTACCATTAACAAAATTGCTTTCTCAGGAATTGTATATTTTTATTTTGTATTGACCTGCTGTTTCACCAGTGCTCCATTAATTTTGACCTATCCTTTTTTTGTTGAGATTTTAGAAACTTCTGACTGTATGTGCTTTAATGCCAATCTCAGAAGGACATATTTTATAGCACCGATGGAACACTTCCATTCTTGTCATATCCTCTAATAGAGACTGCCAATTTGATATCTCTTCTTTCAAATTATGGGCTGTCTTGTGCTTTGAATTTGCACGCACAACGCCTCAATTATGACTATCCAAATTCATTTTATATAAGACTTTTACTGCCAAGAGAGAGAAGGCTTTCATCCCATTCTGCTGTAAGGTCATTGCCTTGAAACGTTAACTTTGTTTCTCTCTCCACCGATGCTGCCTGACCTGCTGAGCATTTCCAGCATTTTCCCGATTCACTGCAAGGCTTTCATCCCATTAGTCAGGGTTGGATTTGGGTCCCTTTTATATTTCATTTAATTCCTTCTGAATTCAGACTAATAACTATTTGATTAACGCAGCATCTGAAATATCCAGATTAGTTGTATCCTGTGTCTTTTGCCATATTTAAAATTTTGACCGTAGATTTCTTTTCATAACTTAAAGTCTTGCTCGTGCAATGGAAAAAAATAACTGAACAAATATGTAGCATCACTGAAAATCACCAAAAATCTTTAAATACTTCCCACATATTCCACATCAGCATAAATTTGTTCACAAAATATCATTTGTATTATTACATTTGCCAATTTAAATGTATTAAATCAAGCTAATTGAAGTAATTCTTTCATTTATATTTTGCAAATGTTAGTTATCATAAGGCATAATTCATTAATTCAGCAACAACAGAAATTATAACTAAGAGTTTTACAGACAGCACGTAAAGATTGTTAATTAGTACCATCATTCACTTCAAAAGCATTAAATTCGCATGATGATTGTTTTTTTTAAGTATCAGATGACCTTAGGCAATCTTTAAATATCTGTCTGATTAACGTTTGTTAGCCTTGTTACAATGGGGTTTAATAAAATGTGGAAAAGAAAATTTGATATTGATGTGTCTGTTCCTAAAAGCCATTTGATTTATTTTTCACTTGCTACTGTTCCAGCTGTTATCCTATTCGGTTATAAATGGTGCATAGTCCCCAGTGAACCGCCATATTGTCAGATGCATTATTTATGGTCTACTTTATAATCAATGTGGAAAATGTAGAGCTGTCACTCTCTCTTCCTTTACACACTCACTGTTACTTTTACTTGTAACTCGAATAGTTACCTACAGCTATCATAATGGCTATTCCCCATTAGAAATAGGTGAGCTTATTGCAGAGATCAGTGTGTGAACTCTTGAAATAGCTGTGCAGCCTACATATATTAAAAGTCATATTGGAAGTGATTGTTAAATGGAATGTCAGAATACAGAAAAGCTACTAAAGTGGCTGTCAGCAAAATGCAAGGAAGTAATCCAGTTTGAGCATTGGGACAATGTCGTAATATTCTGATGATGCTCTATTACATACATCCATCTCCACCATCTTGCATAATTTGTAAAAAGAAAGACTTGCATTTATACAGCGCATTTCACAACTTCAAAACGCGTTACAGACCATGAAGTACTTTTGAAATGTAGTCACTGTTGTAATGTAGTTAATTTGTTATAAAACATTATTTCACTGCTATATTCATTAAAGTTGTTCTGTAAATCATAAGATTTTAAGAATATGACTTTCATGACCAAGAACCTCACTGGACACTAGACTATTTTTGATGGTGAATTATCTTTCAATTCAGTATCTTCTGTACATTATATTGCAACTCTATATATTATTATGACTGTACAGGAAAAAAGTTATAATGTGATGGTGGAATTGCAATCAAAGTGCTTTGCTTACATGTTGTGATTATTGTGTAACCAAATAAGATTTGGCACCCTTAACCTGACAGCATTGCTTCAAAGTCCTTGAAATGACCATGGTATTCGAGTGAGCATCTGCCTTTGGCAGATCTGCTGTACATAAAACAGCAGACACTCAGTTTGGTGGCTGACAAATTCCCTGTGTAAATGCTAATATACGAGTGTGCTGTCTAACCCTTATTGGGTGCAAAAATATCTAAATTGTGTTAAATACGGCAAAGAATAACTGTATATGGAATGTCTGCTCGTGTTGTTAAATAACATTTAGTGAACAAGACATTAAAATTCTCTGCATATTTCATGAAAAGACTATCTTACAGCTCCTTAAGGTTTTGTAAACTTTTCCGTCCAGCAGTTCTACCAGACATTAAGCAAAATGTAATCAGGGGAAAGTAAAAGGCGACGTTAGTCTTTTTGTGCTGCAATATATCTCTCGAGGTAAGCTGGATACTATGTATTTTCTTAATGCTGTACTGTTTAATTGCAAAATCAATAACCTTATAGTCCATGAACCAGAATTATGAGATCCCCACACTGAGATTGCTTGCTATATTAATACATAGTTTGCAGGTCTCCAGAGTACAGTTAACCAATACATAAAAGCTACTGATACAACAGCATTTTCAAATTCCTCCTGCTGAGGATGTTCACAAGGAGCTTTATTGCTCCCACTCTAGCCGAAAGAAATTTAGCTGGAACGTGAGTATCTTGATTTGGATTAGTTGCCGCAAAGGATTCCTTTTTCAAGTAATCTTGAGAATAGGAAATGTTGTGGGAAGAAATTAATTTGATCACCGTCCTCCACTTATGGCATTAAACTGCAATTGTGCTGCGTTGCATTACAGTGACTTTTATCATTTTGAACTGCTTGACTTCCAAGCAGCATGCACAATGAATTGTGAGCCTATCTCGCTATATTGGCATTTGCCAAGGATTTGTGGATATTTAAAGTAAAATTGGTGAAAGTTGTTGTACAAATGAACATTGATTTTTGTGACTGATTATGATCTGATGTATGATCAATAGTGCATTAATTGAAAACCATTCTCTTAGTATATGTTTTTCTTGCTTATATTTAGGGATGGAGAAAATTGAAACAGAATACAACTAGAAAATATTTGCTTGCTTTCAGACATCACCAGTACGAAGCGTCCGGTTGACACACACATTTCATGCGACCAAGAATAGGATATACCACAACAATGCTACAGCATTGAATTATTTTTTAATTCATTCTCAGTATGTGGATTGATAAGGCTGGAATTTATTGCTCAGTTGCCCTGAGAATGTGGAGGCAGATTGTCTTCTTGAACCGCTGCAGTTCATATACTTTGATACGACTAAGTGGCTTGCTAGACCATTTCAGATTGGTGATTAAGAGTCGATGGCACTGGTGTACGACTGGAGTAACAGATAACCCAGAACAGGTAAGGATGGCAGGTTTCCTTCCCTAAAGAACATTAGTGAACTGGTTGGATTTTTATGATAATTTAATAGCTTCATGGTCACTTTTACTGATACAACTTTTATTTCCAGTTCCCACTCTACTAAACCAGTGCTGACCCCAGCAAATTTTCCAGTGTCAGCTTCACTTAAATAATTGAAGGCTGGCTCCTGGTAGTGTTTCTGCCTCCGATTGAGAGCTCATCACTGGGAGGGCAGCTTGAAGGGTCAAGCATCATTAGGAAGCATTTGTTGTTGGTAAATTGGTTTGCTACTCATAGTGCAGCATCTGAAAAATCTACTACAAGCCCCCTGGTTTTCTGTGCTGAAATGAGTCTCCTGTGCCCATTTCATAAGAACATAAGAATTAGGAGCAGGAGTAGGCCATACGACCCTTCGAGCCTGCTCTGCCATTCAATAAGATCATGGCTGATCTTCGACCTTACACCATCTGCCATCTTATTGTCCATTCACTTAACCTGTCTATATCCCTTTGCAGGCTCTTTGTGTTCTTCTCACAGTTTACTTTCCCACTTAATGTTGTATCATCAGCAAACTTAAATACGTTACACTCAGTCCTTTCATCTAACTCATTAATATAAATTGTAAATAACTGAGGCCCAAGCACTGATCCTTGCGGCACCCCACCAGTTACAGACCGAAAAGTGACCCATTTATCCCTACTCTCTGTTTTCTGTCCGTTAACCAATCCTCTATCCTTGCTAATATATTACCACAACTCTATGAGCCTTTATCTTGTGTAGCAACCTTGTATGTGGCACTTTCTCGATACTTTTTGGAAATGCAACTGCACTACATCCACTGGTTCCCTTTTATCTACCCTGTTAGTTAAAGCTCCACAAAACTCTAATAAATTTGTTAAACACGATTTTCAGACCCATTCGTGAAATTCATTTAAATTAGTCAGAGCTTCTGCTCTGCGGAACCTGGACGCCAATATTGAAGCCTTTACCAATATGGCGGACGGCGCACTTCTAGTGAGAAATGTACGCGTACACACTGCCTGCCATATTGGACACTTAGGTGTCTGTTTTACGCCTGTAAAATTGGTCTGGCTCAACAACTCTCTAGGCCAGAGAATTTCTATGGTTAACAAACAAGCCTGTGGAGCAGGCTTGATGGGTCAAAAATGCAAATTGGGTTTCATTCACGCAACAGTTGACAGGAGTGTTTAATGCTGCATTCCCCGCCCCCCCCTCCTCCACTCTCCCCCACCCAGTTGTAAAAAGGAAAGTTTTCCAGTCCTCAGAACAACCGGCAAGCATAAATAATTCCAAAACCCTAAAAAACATTTTTTAAATGCATCTTGTACAATTATTCTGTCATATAGAACCTTGACTTCTTGTAACTTAAAAGAAAGAAAGACTTACATTTATATGACTACCAGATGTCTCAAAGCGCTTTACAGCCAAGGAAGTACTTTTGAAGTATAGTCTCTCTTGTGATGTAGGAAACGCAGCAGCCAATTTGCACACAGCAAGCTCCTACAACAGCAATGTGATAAAGACAAGATAATCTGTTTTTTTTTTGGTTATGTTGATTGAGGGATAACTATTGGCCAGGACACCGGTGATAACTCTCCTGCTCTTCTTCGAAATAGTGCCATGGGATATTTTACGTCCACTTGAGAGAGCAAACGAGACCTTAGCTTAACGTCTCATCTGAAAGAGGGCACCTCCGACAGTACAGTGCTCCCTCAGCACTGCACTGGAGTGTCAGCCTAGGATTTTTTTGTGTGTTTAGAGTGGGACTTGAACTCACAACATGCACGTACAAAAGGGCTAATAAGCAAAATGTAAGCACCGTAGATCATTCCACAGAATTCTCAACAACCAGAACAATAAGCTTACGATCTTGTTAATTTGGGTGCAATTGCAGGCTACAAAGGCTATATAGGTTAAAACATACAAATCTCAAGACACAGCAAAGCGTGCTGACAGTTGAGTATGGGTTTATGTAGACTGTGATGTACTATCCAATTTTGGAAAACAAGGTTCCGACGAGCTGACAATATAAAAACATGGACTCAACTGTTTGAATCATTTCTTGTGAGCTCAGTTAGTTTTGTTTAGAACGGTTGTGGGAAATGTTCCCTCCAAGCAGCATGCGTGCAGAGCCGCATAGTAATCTGCAAAATCCCGCACAGACCGCTCACAAACTTCCAGATTGGAAATACCGCACATGCGCAAAATTTAAAGGGACCGCGCAGTGAAAGAAACAGTCCACGCAGAACACAGTGCAGCCAGCAGGGAACATTGGTTGTGCGTTTATGGAGTCTTGGTCACAAGTCATCTCGGTAACTGTATGGTTCTGTGCTCAACTCTTTTGTACTAGGCCTCAGTCAGATTGCGTGAAGTTTTACTTGTAAACTAATCAGTAATGGTCAGGTTTATCCACGAAAGTCAAGTAAATAGCCATGGATAGTGAATTACAGTGAGAAACAATTGGATAGATATCCAAGAACAGGCTGCCCTGTATAAAACCAATGAACATAACAAAGGTTCTGATTGAGTGAATTTAACTCTATCGACTCAGTTGTCTCAACTGTTTGAATCGTTTCTTGTGAGCTCAGTTAGTTACATTCTTTAAATATTAGCTCTAGTGCCAGCCGTGGCTCAATGGGTAGCACTCTTGTTTCTGACTCGGAAGGTGTGTGGGTTTAACTCCCACTCCAGACACCTAAATATAGAAATCTAGGTTGACACCCCTAGTGCAGTGCTGAGGAAGTGCTGCACTGTCGGTGGCATCATCTTTCGGCTGAGACATTAAACCGAGGCCCCGTCTGCTCTCTCAGGTGGATGTAAAAGATTCCATGGCACTATTTCAAAGAAGAGTCGGGGAGTTATCCCCTGTGTCCTGGCCAATATTTATCCCTCAATCAACATAACTAAAACAGATTATCTGGGCATTATCACATTGCTGTTTGTGGGAGCTTGCTGTGTGCAAGTTGGCTGTTTTGTTTCCCACATTACAACAGTGACTACACGCCAAAAGTATGTCATTCGCTGGAAAAGAGTTTTGAGACGTCCGGTGAAAGGCGCTATATAAATGCAAGTCTTTCTTTCTTTTTAAATATATAGTTGAGAACAATAAAGGTAATGTTAAAGTAACGTGTTCCCTTTAAAAGCCAACTCAAATTAGAGCTTTGGCATTTATCCAGGTTGTATTTGGGTCTTGTACATCTTCGCAATAAACCAGCAGATTTCTTGTGGTGTCACTCCCAATAAGTCCGAGATTGAACTGTTTTATCAGATAATGCAGAATCGCTCCTTTAAGGCCACAAGGTCGTATTGCTGTAAAAAGCCACATCTTCAGGTCAATTATAATCTCATCACTCTCAGCATACCTTGAGGTCAATTAGAGAGTATTTTATGTTGCTGAGGAAGTTTCTTCAAAACCAGCAGAGAATTAGTTTATTTTTTCCTTTTTATATTTAAAAAGTCAATAAGAAACAGAAATTTACATGTGTAATGGATACATATAAAATTCATAATTATATGTGTCTATATACTACATACATATATACACATATATATTTTTATTGTAGGACAATAAGCTGGTTGGATGGTGCATTCTATTGAAGAAAACTTTTCCTTTCATTCCTCAGCCAGGTTCAATGTCAGGCTGTCCTCATGTTGTCTTCTGGAGTCTACTTCACATCCGATAATAACTGCTACAGTTCCCGTTTAATCTTGAGTTAAAATTATATCCCACAATAAGCTTTCCTCGCCCATCGCCGCTCTCCTCGCTGATCTACATGGCCTCCCAGTCCCCCGACACTTCAAATTTAAAATCCTTTTGTCTTCACGTTTAAATCCTTCCATGGACTCACCTCTTTCTGTAACCATAATCTCCTCCATTCCTACATTTCCACCCTCCCCCCGGCCCCACCCTGGTTCACCTCGAGCTCTCCGCTCCTTTGACTTAGGTCTCTTGTGCGTTCCCTCTCTTTTTGCCCCTCTGGTTGTCGGTCTTCAACTTGATTCAATCTAATTCTCTAGAATTCCATCCTAAACCTCTCAACCTCTGCACATGCCTTGCCTCCTTTAAGAGCCTCCTTAAAATGTATCTTTTTGAACAGTGTTTTGGTCACCTATTCTAATGTCTCCTCTTTTGACAATTCAATCTCTAAAGTACCTGGGGCGTTTTGCTTTGTTAAAGACACTATAAATACAAGTCCTTGTTGGTTGTCTCATATGGAACCACTAATCTAAAGCCTGGATACGATATACATGATACCAACACACTTTCAAGCAAAGTGTTCAGCAGTACTTTTACATTGTTCTGATTGCAATCTTTGGATTAGAGGTGGTGTAGATGACAGGTAACTTCATACAAATATGGGTTAGTAACTGCATACCAATAAATAGTGCCTCAATACTCCTTTTATACCAGTGTAAGTCTGCAATTGTACAGCTTAGAGCTATTAAAGCTGTCAGGATCCTAAGTGAAATATGGTAAAGCAATTTTTATACAGATCCCCAGGGCAACAAATTTTATTGCAAAATAGCTCTCACAGCTTCGTATAAAGAAGAAATGAAATAGGATAAATGTATAAAATAGGGAGTTTTCTGAGCATTCTGTTTGACACATCCTTACTACACAGTATAAATGCACACGAGGCCCATGCTTGAGAGAAGGTCAGTCTGTGACCTGTCCTTTATTCCTTAGCACTCAAGTAATGAAGGTGGGTGGAGCTTCCCCTTTTATACCTGAAGGTCCAGGTTAGGAGCGTCTCCCACCTAGTGGTCAGTGTTCTCACGGTGTACAACTTAGGTCAGTTTATACATGGTTGCAATGCTGGTTGAATACATGACATCACCTCCCCCCCAAAGTCTTATTGGGATCACAGGTTGAGTCTCTCTGGTGGTTTACGCTCCCTTGTAGAGCGCTTGAGTTGGGGCTCTGGTTGTTGGGCGCTGGCCTGAGTGTCTGCTGTTTGCGGTGCCTCAGGCCTGTCCGGACTGCCCACAGTGACTGGGCTCTCCTCCCTTTGGTTCCGGTGTTCGGTCACCTGTGGTGGAGTGAACTCAATATCGTGTTCTTCCTCTGCTTCTTCTATGGGGTTGCTGAACCTCCTTTTTGTTTGATCCACATGTTTGCGGCAGATTTGTCCATTGGTAAGTTTAACTACCAGAATCCAATTTCTCTCTTTGGAAACCACAGTGCCTGCGAGCCATTTGGGCCCTGCAGCGTAGTTGAGGACAAAAACAGGATCATTTACATCAATACATCGCGCCCTCGCATTCCTGTCATGGGAGTGATATTGTGACTGGCGCCTGCTCTCGACAATTTCTTTCATGGTGGGGTGTATAAGGGATAATCGGGTTTTGAGCATCCTTTTCCTTAGTAGCTCTGCGGGTGGAACCCCTGTGAGCGAGTGTGGTCAGGATTTATAGGCCAACAGGAGGCGTGATAAGCGGGTTTGTAGGGAACCCCCTTGGAATCTGAGCATCCGCTGTTTGATTATCTGCACTGCACGTTCTGCCTGGCCGTTTGAGGCCGGCTTGAACGGTGCCGTTCTAACATGGTTAATTCCATTGCCTGCCATGAAGTCCTGGAATTCAGTGCTTGTGAAGCACGGGCCATTGTCGCTGACCAAGATGTCCGGTAGACCGTGGGCGGCGAACATTGCCCGTAGACTTTCTACCGTGGCAGAGGATGTGCTTGAATTTAAAATGTCACACTCGATCCATTTGGAGTAGGCGTCTACTACAACCAAAAACATTTTCCCTATGAAAGGACCTGCGTAGTCCACATGGATGCGTGACCAAGGCTTGGCGGGCCATGGCCAGGGGCTAAGGGGGGCTTCCCTGGGCGCATGGCCCAGCTGGGCACACGTGTTGCACCTGCAAACACAAAGTTCCAGATCTGCGTCTATCCCTGGCCACCAAACGTGTGACCTGGCAATTGCCTTCATCGTGACAATGCCTGGGTGCCCATTGTGGAGTTCTCTGATGAACACCTCTCTGCCCATCTGGGGCATGATTACACGGTTTCCCCACAGTAGGCAATCGGCCTGAATCGAGAGTTCATCTTTGCGCCTGTGAAATGGTTTAAATTTCCCAGGGCATGCCCTGTACGTGGCTGCCCAGTCCCCATTCAGGACACATTTCTTGACTAGAGACAATAACGGGTCTCTATTTGTCCAGACTTTAATCTGACGGGCTGTCACGGGTGAGCCTTCGCTTCCGAAAGCTTCAACAGCCATGACCATCTCAGCAGCATGCTCGGTAGCCCCCTCAGTGGTGGCTAGTGGGAGCCTGCTGAGTGTATCGGCGCAGTTTTCGGTGCCCGGTCTGTGCCGAATTGTGTAGTCATAGGCGGCTAATGTGAGTGCCCACCTCTGTATGCGGGCCGATGCGTTTGCATTTATGGCCTTGTTGTCGGCCAAAAGGGACGTTAGGGGTTTGTGATCTGTCTCCAGCTCAAATTTCCTGCCAAATAGGTACTGGTGCATTTTTTTTACCGCATATACACATGTGAGCGCCTCCTTTTCTACCATCACGTAGCCCCTTTCTGCCTGGGACAGACTCCTGGAGGCATAAGCTACCGGCTGTAACTGACCCTTGGCATTGACATGCTGCAACACACACCCGACACCATAGGACGACGCATCGCACATTAATACAAGTTTCTTACATGGGTCATATAGCGTTAACAGATTATTGGAACATAACAAATTGCGTACTCTATTAAAAGCCCTTTCCTGGCTGTCCCCCCAGACCCATTCACGACCTTTGCGTAGGAGCACGTGTAGCAGCTCTAGCAGCGTGCTCAATTTGGGAAGAAAGTTACCAAAATAGTTTAGGAGCCCCAGGAACGAATGCAGCTCCGTCATGTTACGGGGTCTGGATGCTCTCTGGATCGCTTCCGTCTTGGACGCAGTAGAGCTGATCCCGTCTGCTGCTACCCTCATCCCCAGGAATTCTACCTCTGGAGCTAGGAAGACGCACTTCGCCTTTTTCAGTCGCAGACCTACCCAGTCCAGTCTGCTTAGCACCTCCTCCAGGTTGTGGAGGTGTTCTTCAGTATCGTAACCCGTAATGAGGATGTCGTCCTGAAAAACCACCGTCCCTGGAATCGACTTAAGGAGGCTTTCCATATTTCGTTGGAAGATCGCGTTGGCCGAGCGAATCCCGAACGGAATCTGTTGTACTCAAACAACCCCTTGTGTGTCGTGACGGTGGTCAGCTTCTTCGACTCACTCGCCAGCTCCTGGGTCATGTAAGCTGAGGTCAGGTCCAATTTTGAAAAAAGTTTGCCACCGGATTGCGTCGCAAAGAGGTCCTCCGCTCTCGGTAGCGGGTACTGGTCTTGGAGTGACACCCGATTGATGGTGGCCTTGTAATCGCCACATATCCTGACCGACCCATCCGCCTTGAGTACCGGCACAATCGGGCTCGCCCAGTCACTGAATTCGACTGGCGAGATGATGCCTTCCCTCAACAGCCGGTCCAATTCGCCTTCTATCTTTTCCCGCATCACGTACGGCACTGCTCTGGCCTTGTGGTGTACTGGCCTGGCGTCCGGGTTTATGTGAATCACTACCTTGGCCCCCATGAAAGTGCCAATGCCGGGTTGAAATAATGAGCCAAATTTGTCCAGGACCTGTGAGCATGATACTCGCTCCACAGAGGAAATTACATTGACATCGCCCCATTTCCATTTCATGACAGCAAGTCAACTCCTCCCCAGTAGTACGGGACCGTCCCCTGGGACAATCCAGAGTGGCAACCTGTTCTCTGAACCTTTGTGGGTCACGACTACCGTGGCGCTGCCTAGCACCAGAATGATCTGCTTTGTGTAAGTCCGTAGCTGTGCGTCAATCGGCGATAATTTTGGCCTCCTGGCCTTGGATGCCCACAACTTTTTGAACTGTTTGATACCCATCAGGGACTGGCTGGCACCCGTGTCTAACTCCATTGATACTGGGATGCCATTGAGGAGCACTTTCATCATTATCGGTGGCGTCCTGGTGTATGAACTGTATACGTGCTCCACATGAACTCGCTGAACTTCAGCTTCCAGCAATTTCCCCCAGTGTCCATTTCTGCAATTTCTGCAGGTATTTTGCTCATCTCTGCAAACTCCGGCTGAATGTATGCCTCCACGCCTCCAGCATGAGTTGCGGTTTGAAACAAAAGGTCCCTTGCCAGTCGATCGTCCCTGACTGCCCCTGTTATTGTCCTTGAGTGCACCATTAACAGGTGTTGATGGCCCCATTACTGGCCGCATTGTCCCTTGCAATGGCGTGAATCGCTGTTCAGCTTGCCATTGTCTCTATCGAACTCCCCCTCTGGGTTCGACTACATGTTGGGGCATGCCTGACTGCCCTTGTCTGCCTGGAGAACTGTGTGCTACTTTAACAATGTTGAATCTCTGTCCCAACCATTCCTTAACACAGTACCTCTCGTCTGTTCTGCTTGTGGCCATGCTCGCATGGTTTAAATCCCAGTTTCCTGTCGCCATTGATACGTCCTTACTACACAGTATAAATGCACACGAGGCCCATGCTTGAGAGAAGGTCAGTCTGTGACCTGTCCTTTATTCCTTAGCACTCAAGTGATGAAGGTGGGTGGAGCTTCCCCTTTTATACCTGAAGGTCCAGGTTAGGAGTGTCTCCCACCTAGTGGTCAGTGTTCTCACGGTGTACAACTTAGGTCAGTTTACACATGGGTTACAATGCTGGTTGAATACATGACACTGTTAATATACGTGCAGTGTACACCCAGCTTTTCCTCACAGATTTACATCCAAAGTCTTCTAGATTGATAACTATGGATTAAACCGCACATTACCCTTGGAAGTCCAGGGGTGCAGTGATAATGGGAAATGTCCTGAATCTCAGTTAAAAACAACAGGAAATTAACACTTAACTTTGTTGTATGTAAAAGATCAGAAGAACATTGCTTAATAAAATTGTTGCTTTTTAAAATTGCAAGCAGCACATTACATCATGCTTTGTAACTTTCATGCATTATTTTGATGCTTGTTTAGTCTTGGAATGGTCAATTAGTTTTGGCCATGATATCGAGCAATGACTTGTTTAGAGAGCTAGGGGCCGAAATTGCCCCTTTCCTTAAGGCCTCTTAACACCGGAAATCGGTGGCCACGCTGCGAAGTGCAATGGCCGCCGACTTTTCCTGTAATGGCCGCCATTATCAAAATTCCACTCCTGCGGTATCCCGGCGGTGACCAGCTCCCCCCCGCCTGCCACCCCACCGCGCCGCTGCTGTCGATCTATGCTAAGTGCGTCATCGCAGTGTGCACTGCTGATGTACCCCACCGGCGGCGAAATTCCATCGTAAAGATCTACCTCCCGCCGAGCAGTGCCAAAACTTGCTTTTTCCCAGTGGTGCAGCGAGGCTGTGGCCTTCTGCAATGGCAGTGCAACTCCTATTCAAGGGGAGGATGCATTGCTGCTGCCGCCATGTTTTTTTTTTGTCGGCCGACTGCCATGTCGGCTCGACAATTATGCCCCCGGGTTCGGCTGAGCCGCCAACAGGCAGTCTGACACCGCCTCTTGGCTGCCAGGCCGCTGGCCCCATCGAAACCCTCCCTGGTGGTCCAGTGGCCCGAACTTTAGAAATCATGCAGGCTCTTCCCTTTTAGTGAAGGGGAGAGCCATGGTGACATGGCGCCGTGATGATGTCATCAGTGCTACGCTGATGACTGACAGCAGCAGTCACTACACTCCCCCTCACCCCACCCCCCCATTTTACGCCCCTCTGGTGTACTCACCGCCCCACTCCCGCCCCCATTATGAGCGATTTCCGGTCTGCCTGAAAGAAAACCAACGAACGGAATTTCGCTCAAGAGGCCACCTCAACCACCGCGGCGGTGAAAACACGCGAAACGGGTTGTGTGCAACCGGAGGGCAATTTCAGCCCCCTAGTCTCACACGTCAGCATAACACAAATACATTTACATTTTCCTATTTCTAGGCTCCTCGGGCCAACATTTGCAAAATCTCATGCAAACTAGACATGATTAATGAGTGTTGGAAAAATGGCAATGGATTAATTTTCCATTCTCTGGGTATTCCTAACTATCAAAAATAGAAATGTTCGATAAAAGTTGGAAAAAAGATGAATTGAATTTGTTATGGTATTGTTAAAGGTCATGTATAAGCAACTAATGTTGTATTCCACAGCTATGAAAGCACATTGAAAACTGTTTAATGCAAGTTCAGACCTAGCATAAGTGACGATTATGGACAAGATTTGTGGGTATTCAGAGAACAGCGAGGCTCATGAGTTGCAGCAAATAGTACTGTGATATCTTGAGACGCTCTTCCTGGTAACCACTTTAACCATTTATGTTGATGGTTCTTCACTCTAACATTCTGATTCAATTTCACACCTCTCTCTCTTACTCTACCTCTATCATCACTCTCTTTCTGCCTTGATTGTTTCTCTTCGATTGGCTGTGCCAAGTTTGGCTTTAACAAAGAGAAATTGGTTTGTGGTTGTAGTTTGAGAAGCAACTCTACCAGTAGTGGTATGAGGAGTATTCCAATCAGTAATCAGAAAATTTGACAGTTTGTGCTCCAACGACAACTGCCATTTCCTTGGATTTGGATCCAACATTTGCTTGATGAGGGCATATTTTACAATTTGTACTGTGCGCCCTACTGCAACTTTTGAAGCAGGGTGATATGGTGGAACTTTTGGTATGTTTCACATCGTTTCTGCTCGTGAACTATGCAAATTCTTCTGAACAAAATTGCGGCCCATTATCAGACACAATTTCTTCTGAGAGGCCATATGAAGAAAATAATCTCCGCAAGTTATCTAGTGTTTTACTTGTTGTTATTTTGCGCATCGGAAACAACTCTACCCACTTCGAATGATTATCTATCACTATGAACAATTGCTGTCCTTCTAGCACAGCAAAATCTACATGTAACCTTTGCCATACCCTGGGAGGTCATTTTCATGGCTGTAATGGTACTGATGGTGGTTTCTTGCTCACTAATTGACATGTTGTACACTGACTGTACATTGTACCCTACCTCTTTATCTAAACCTGGCCACCATAAATAACTGCGTGCAAAACTCTTGGTTAAGCACATTCCCAGCTGCTGGTCATGAAGATCTCTGAACAATTTGGACCTGGACTCATATGGGATAACCAAACATGACACAATCTTTATACACAGACATTTCATTGCTACGAATGAAGTATGGATGAATATCTTCCTCAGATACCTGGGTTGGCCATCCATTTGCTATGTAATCATACATCTTTGACATAACTGGGTCATGTTTGGTTGCCCTATTAATCTTTTCAGCTGTGACTGGCAGCTCATCAATGTATGAAAATAGAACACTTCTTCCCTATTGGTGTAACTTGTGATTGGGATGGCAACCTGGACATAGCATCAACATTACTGTGATCAGCTGATTGTTTGTACTCAATGTCATACTTATATGCTGACAAAATCAAAGCCCATCTCTGCAGTTAGGCTGCAGCTAAGGTTGGAAATGGGTACTTTGGATGCTGTCAGATGCTTATAGTCAATAACTATGGTAAACCTCAGAATCGAGGAAGACTTGCTTCCACTCCTGCAGTGAGTTCTTTGGTAGCTGAACAGTCCAATACGAGAGCCACAGACTCTGTCACAGGTGGGACAGATAGTTGTTGAGGGAAGGGGTGGGTGGGACTGGTTTGCCACACGATCTTTCCGCTGCCTGCTCTTGATTTCTGTATACTCTCAGCGATGAGGCTCAAGGTGCTCAGTGCCCTCTGGGATGCACTTCCTCCACTTACGACGGTCTTGGGCTAGGGACTCCTAGGTGTCAGTGGGGATGTCGCACTTTATCAGGAAGGCTTTGAGGGTGTCCTTGTAGCGTTTCCGCTGCCCACCTTTGGCTCGTTTGCCATGAAGGAGCTCCAAGTAGAGCACTTGCTTTGGGAGTCTCATGTCTGGCATGCGAACTAACATGGTACTCTCTACTGACTGGCTCTTACACTTTTTGAATGCTGTGCTGCATTCTTCTGACCACTTCCACTAGACCTATTTTTTCCATAGCTCATTCAGTGGATGTAACACTGTAGCCAAATTTGGTAGGAACTTCCCGTAATAATTCAAAATGATCGAAGTTCAGGAACATTCTTGGAATTGGGTGCATTTCTGATTGCATCCAGCTTTCCCTTGGTTGGATGTAAACCATTTTTGTCTACTCTGTGCCCTAACTACTCCACTAAGTTTTGAAATATCTCACACTTATGAGCAGTCACTTGTACTCTGTGCTTCTCGAGCCGTTTGAGCACTTCATTCAACATCCTATCATGGATTTGCCTGTAAGGTGCTGAAATGAGTATGTCATCTAAAAAATAACACACTAACTCTTCAATGCCTTGCAAAATCTTTTTCATCACCCCTTGGAATATGGCGGAGGCAAAAGACACTCCAAATGGTAGCCTATTAAACTGATATAGGTCTAGATGAGTATTTATAGTCAAGCATGACTTGGACTCTTCATCTAACTCAAGTTGTAAGTAGGCATTTGTCAGATTTAACTTTGAAAAGATCTGGCCACTTGTCGTGTTGTGAACAAATCTTCTACAGTTGGCAACATATTGGGTAGATTACCCTCTAGAACCTGGTTTATACTTACTTTATAATCACCACACAACCTTACCGTACCATCTAACTTAGGTACAGCAACAATGGGTGTAGCCCAATTACTTAGGTCTACCTTCTGTTTTCAGTTTCAGTCTTTTGAGTTCTTGCTCAACCTTCTCCTTGAGTGCATAGAGTTCGGCACATGGCTTGCAGTAAAGTGGTCTTGCATCCTTCTGCACTCTGACACTTGCCTTGAAGTCTTGGATCAGACTGCCTGTTTCGTGGAACATCTTCAGCTACTGCTTGATGACGTCATCTTTTGATGCAAATTTTGTTTCCACACGAAAATTCTCATTTCAATCCAGCTTCCATGATCCCAACCAATTTCTACCTATTAAGGCAGGCTTGTCTCCTGCCTTTACTATGAGAGGGAAGCTCTGAAACTGATCCTTGTATTTCACCAGTATGGTGATACTTCTTACAACAGGGATTTGCTCTCCTGAGTAGCTTTGAAGCTCCATCTTTGATTTCTCCGGTCGAAAATCACGCAACTTGTCGTGAAATAACGATTCCGGTACTACAGTCATGGATGTGCCAGTGTCGATTTCCATGAGTATCCTGGTTCCTGCAACGTCTACTTGGATGACGATATTTAGCGAATTGCTGTTAGATATCTTTGTGCTCCTGATGACGTGTATCTCCAGAATCTTCTCGTCTTGTTGCTTCTCTTCAATGCTATGTCGTGTCTAGCATTGAAAGTCGGTTTACTCTTCAGTCGGCATGCCTTTGCAAGATGCCCAGTTTTCTTGCAGCAGAAACACTCTACCTTCACATATGGACAACTTTGAGATAGGTGTTGTCCCAGACACCGATAGCATGACTTCAATGCACTGTTACCAGTTGCTGAGGTCTTGGGGCCCAACTGCCTTTTACTTTTAGCCTGCAGCCAATTCACCTCGGTTGACTGATGACTGGAAATGGCATGAAATTCTCGTGAGTATTGGTCGGCTGTATCCATAGCTGAGTGACAAGCTAAATCAAAAGTCAAGTTATGGGTGGTCAACAATTTCCTTCTGATTCCTTCGTTTGTCAATCCACAAGCAAAGCAGTCACGCAATGCTCGGTTCTGAATGTTTCCAAAATAAGAGTGAATGGAAAGCGTTTTTAAAGCTACAATGTACTCACTGATATCCTCATCATTTAATTGATTTCGTGTTCCAAAATGATAATTTTCAGCAATTTCCAGGGGCTCAGGACTGTAGTGCTGTTCTAACTTGATTAGAATTTCCATCAGTGGCATGTCCTTTGGCTTAACGGGAACAAGCACATTTCTCAGGGTTTCATAAACTTCAGGGCATGCTTCAGTCAAGAAAATAGCCCGTTTCCTTTCTAAAACCACCCGATTATGGCTTATATCATCGGGGATTTCTACGATACTATTTGTGGTGAAAAACATTTCTAGTCGCTCCATATATTCTCTGAAAGTCTCTCGGTTGCAATAGAGCTCACCCAAGTGCTCTATTGTTTCCATAGGCATGGCCATCTGGACTTTGGCAGCATCAACAGTTCAGCCAATTGTGCTTGAAATTTACCTTGGATTTTTAGCTGTTCTACAAGGACAACAAACCTCTCAAAGTTTCTCCATTGGTTGGCAGGATTATCCATCACCGAAAATATCAGCTAAGGAATCCAAAAATCGCATCTTCGTCACCAATCTGTGATATCTTCAGACACAGCTACACAAGCACACACACTTACAAGATGGCTCCTAACAGAACTATGACCACTTGGCCTTTTATTGTTATTACATCAGTAGTTATTACATCAGTAGTCCACTAGAGGGAGCAGTCCACTAGTCTATAACAAGCACATTATCCCCTGGCACTCCAGTACAGTACTGAGGGAGTGCTGCATTGGCAGTGGTGCCGTCTTTTGGATAAGGTGTTAAACCAAGACCCCATCTGCTCTCTCAGGTAGACGTAAAAGATCCCATAGCCCTATTTCAAAGAAGAGCAGGGAGTTATCCCCAGAGTCCTGGACAATGTTTATCCCTCAACCAAGATCATTAAAACAGCAGTATTCATCATTTGAATATTTAATTGTATGTTTTAATAAATAAATTATCAGAGAATTTTGAAACGTGCTGATTCTAATTAATAATGATAATCTTATGCCAGTGCTTTGGTTTTACATTTTAAATTTCTGTTTTTTTAAAATGAGTTATCCTCAGTTTTTTCATTTTTTCAAAAAGGCAGCTGGATCTTCCAGTCTGCGGCTGTTAAGACTATTTGGGCAGTTAACACATGGTAATTACCCACAGTTACTGTTCAACTGTTAAAATGCCATTTTCCGCTTTTCTGCATGTTAACTGCAAGTTAAACCACCCAATGGAACGCAAGATGTAATAATACATATTAAACAGCTTAACAACTGGAACTGACCTGTCTGACCTTTGTTAACGAGTGTAACTTATTCTATTGTGATGTAACTGAACCAAAATGGCTCGCTCAACCACACGAAGATCAAAGTCACGTTTCAAAGAGCACGAGCTTCATATTTTACTAAAGGAATTCATTAAAAGAGAGAGAAGATAACATGAACGCACAAAGCCATTTACCGACAGTTACTGAGTCTTGAACTAGCTGGGGCTAGCAGTGTCCACAAAATAAATAATGTTTCAGAAACCAAAAGAGATCTAGGCGTCTGTAAAAAGAGGCTCAGTAATGTGAAAAAAAGTGGCAATAAAGGGCTAGAAAGCTAAGGCAAGGACGGAGTTGTAAACAGAAAAAAAAAGTCACTGATGCAGAAGGAAAAGTGAACACGATAGCCTGGATGTGCGTAGACCATCGTAAGTCCTCAGAATGGCCGTGCAAGTTCCGGGTTTCTGGAGGCCCTGTGCAGTGCGAAAACCCAGAAATTGTCACCTGTCAAATTTCTCCTTCACAGATCGTCCTCATGCATCCCTCAAAACATCTTCACTGGCACAGAACTACTGCCCAGCGAATGCCCACGAAACCCTTACGTCTGATTTTACCAGCAGAAGGGTTCAATTAAATGTTATTTTAAATGATGAAAACATACAAAAACATTTAAAATTCGTTCAAGTAAATTGTGGGCTGGAATCAAATGTTTTTATTATTTTTCAAAAAATTAAATTTTTATTTTAAATGTTTAATCAAAGAGACTTTGAATTAATTTTGTACATGGGAACATTATTTTTATTAGAATTGTGTTAATTATTTTTTTATTTGGGGATTTCTATTAAGCATATGGGGATTCTGTTCGTAAATGGAATCCGCATAAACTTATGAAGAATCCCCCTTTTTACTTGGTTGGCCAGTCCCACATGATCGCAAGGACGTTTCCGAACCGCCTATGTCCCTGTGATCTATTGCCTTTACGCAGGCGCACGCCTGCAGACCCAGGACCCAAAGACTCCGATGCTCCGGAGACACCAGGTACTTTTTGATTTTTTTTCCCGGAAGCTTCTTTTACCAGAAGCGTATTCTTCTGGTACATCGCCGATCGCAAATTCGGGGCCATGGTTTCAGCTCACGGGTGAAAATGAGACAAAATCGACCAGTCTCTAGATTCAGATATCAGTCACGTACAAATTAGACCAGCAGTATATAGATTATAACAACATATTTCATGGCATATAAAAGCAAGTGCTAGTGTTCCCTGCAAGTGTGGCTCCCTGCCAGGAGTGCTGGTTTGCAGAATTATTCCTTGTTCACCATACAGCCTTTTGTGAAGACTGTGTCTATGTAATATAGATTGCTGATCCTATTATTATGATCAAGGAAGTGATGTACAGTATTACCGGTCCTAATCTAGTCAACAACAACTTGCATTTATATAGCTACTTTAATATAGTAAAACGTCCCCAAAGCATTTCACAGAGGCATAATCAGATCATAATGGACACAGAGACTGGAAGGAGATATTCGAGGGGTTAACCAAAGATTTGGGTTTTAACAAGTACCTTAAAGAAGGAAAGGGAGGCAGAAAGATGGAGAGATTTAGGGAGGGCATTCCACATCATAAGGTGGTGACATGGCTGCCAATCATGGGGCAAGGGTGGGGGGACACAAAAGGCCAGAGGCAGAGGAGTGGAGGTTCATTTGGGGGAGGGAGAGGTTGTAGGGCTGAATGGGGTTACATAGATAGGGTCAAGGCCATCAAGGCATTTAACCACAAGACTGAGAATGTTAAAATTGAGGTGTTGGAGGACTAGGAGCCAATGTAGGTCAGCGAGGATCAGGGTGGTGTATGAACGGAATTAATGCAGGATAGGATATGGGCAGGAAGATTCTGGATGAGTTGTAGTTACAGAGGCTGGAGAATGGTCAGCCAACGGGAGACCATTGCAATTGTCATGTTTGGAGGTGACAGAGGCTTGGATCAGAGTTTCAGTCACAGATGGGCCGAGGCAGGGCTGAAGGTGAGTGAATAGGTGGAAATAGATAGTCTTTGTGAAGGAGAGATGAGGGTTGAAACCACAGCTTGTTTTTTTTATACATACACAATACTTAAATTATATAATTTAAACACATCCCATTTGAATAGTGAAATATAACCTTTATCCTCAAATTATGAGCTCTACTGAAGATATATTATTTGTATCATAATCACAGATGGAAATTATACCAGTAAAAGAGCAAATAGTATGTGTTAAAAAGTAAAAATATTTAACTGAAAGGTGAAAATCTTTAATGAGTGATTGAATGGCAATAGTGTACCTTGTACTCACTATTAACAAATTGATGATAGATTGGATGATTGATGAATTCAACCTTCAGTCTTTTCCATACAGATCTGATATTGATTAAATAACAAAAATGCATTGTTAATTTAGTACAAATGCAGCCTGGGTAAGGCTGTGTAAAGGATGTTAAGGTTGGTGCACAACCTCTTTCAATAGGATGTTATTGGATCTACACAGTTATGGCTCATTTCAATATTGTTCATATAATTAAACTTCTAAAATATATAGGGGCTGACTCTGTGGGTGGTCGACATTGGTTACAGAGATGCACATTGGATGCAAGTTATCCAGATTATTCGGTGCTTAGGCTTCAGGTTCATATTGAGGCCAGGAAGTACTTGGCCTGGATTTTGCATTGGGAATAATGGTGAGGCTATCACCACTCACTGATAATATGGAGTAAATCAGACAGCAACTTCCGAAGCATGCACATGCACCGTTAAATGCGGAAATCGAAATGACCGAGTTACTCTGCTCCTCCACAGGTTGCGCTATACCACGCCGAGAGAATCTGCATCGAAATCCATGTAAGGGCATTAAGTTGGGGTACTTACCCACTAGTTACCCAATAAACACACTAGAAAATGATTGGGCTGATGCTTTTAGGTGCAAGTGAATTTTTAACGGCGTGATAAGTCATAATTATTGCCAAACAACCTCGCTGGCACTGAAAATTTTATTTTACAAGCGTGGAGTCTTATTCCTTCAGAATTGAATTAGTTTAGTGTTTGAGATTTTTTTTAAGAATCTGAACTGTGTCAGATGATGTTGTAAATGGGGAAAAGGAAGAAAGATTTGCTCCCACAAATAGCAATGTAATAATGACCAGATACTCTGTTTAGTGAATTTGATTGAGGATCAAAAACTAGGCCGGAAACGAGGGATAACACCCCTGCTCTTCTTTGAAATAGTGCCATGGGATCTTTTACATCTATCTAAGACAGCACCACACTCCCTCAGCATTGCACTGGAGTGTCAGCATGAATTTGAAGTCTCTGGAGTGTGAGTTGAACCCACAACCTTCTGACGCAGAGGCCAGTGTGCAACCCACTGAGCCACAGCTGACACTCTGCAAGCATTAATACGCTGCAAAGCTTTGAGTGATTATAGCACCCAGATGGCAATTCTACCTTGAAATCACTTCAGGATATCTACTTTTGTTTCTTTAATCTGACTGTGGAGCTAGTCAGGTACTTTTATTCTGCCTTTGATCAGTTTGTGTAGCAGCAGTGGTGATTGCTGCAGTTGCACTTTGAGCTGTTGATGTATCGTGGTGTTTGCACTGAAGGCTTAATTGTTCTGACATGACTAATACAAGTTTATCAATAAATTCTATAAAATCACATATTTCTTCTTTGACAGTGAGGGGATTATAAATAATGTGCATATTAGCAGTTTTTGGCAAGTTAGAAAGTGCCCTGAGACTGGGGAGGGATAGTCAAAGAAGATCCTGGTTCCAAACCACTCATTCAATATGACTTGCACAACATGAGTCAGTTACCGTGGCGGCAAATGGTCAGCTGGTAGCAAATTAAAAACAAGACACATATGTTTCTCTGGCCCCAAGTTTCCACATGATTTGCTCCTGATTTTTAGGAGCAACTGGTGGAGAACGGAGTATCTTAGAAATCGGAATTCTCCACATTTAAGTTTTCTGCAGATCTAGTCAGGTAGAACAGTTTCACTTTTGAACAGAATTTTTTTTTCAAAAGGGGGCATGTCCGGCCACTGACGCCTGATTTGAAAGTTTCCACAGTGAAAACGTACTCCAAACTAACTTAGAATGGAGCAAGTGAAGATTTTTGTACGCTTGAAAAAACCTTGTTTACACAGTAAAAAATCAGGCGCAGGTTACAAATTAGGCGTCGGGAACGAGGTGTGGGGGAAGGGAAGTCATTAAATTCTACAATCAATCCTTAGTTATACTTATACAAATATTATACAAATAAATCCAACCTGAATAAAAATTTATAAGCAAAGAAAAGATTAAATAAACCATGTTCCTACCTGTGTGAAAGTGCTTCAGGCAGGCCTTTCAGGCAGCGGTTTGCCGTCGGGACCGACCGATGGCAGGGGGAGAAAGCTGCAAGAAGCCTCAGTGCTGATCATGGAAGGGCAATGTGGTTTTATTAAAAAATGTTAAAAATTGAATAGCTACAAAGAATTTGAATAGTCTCAAACAAGTGCATGTGTGCCGTTTATCACAGTCTATCTTTAATTACAGAATGAGTGGTGGAGATTGAAACGGTAACGAGTTGTAAAGGCTGAATTAAAATGCACAGTTGCTGCAGTAACACTGGTTAAAGAGCCAACATTAATTCAGCAGGTGATTTATTCAGCAGTGCTGCTAAAAGCACTCCCTCACACACAGAAATATCAAGAAAATTGAAATGTAAGCCTTTGCAAGGGTTCAATAAACAAATTTTCACTTTTTCTGCAGCACTTTTTAAAATGGCCGAGTGCCAATGTTTACTTCAGACTGCGCGTGCGCGAACGCTCCAACGCGCACGCGCAGGGTTGCCGGCACCCAGAAGCCTCATTTAAATTGTACCCGCCCCCTCCTACTTACAAAATCGCCGCGAGTGGTAGGCTCCGCCCCCTGTGCGCCGCGCCAAGCAGACATCGAGCTCCAAGGAGCTCGAGAATACCGCGTTTTTTTTCAGGCGCCGTTTTCGGCACGAAAAACGGGCGCCCAGCTCTGAGGGGGCGCCTTTTTCGCCGAGTGTGGAAACTTGGGCCTATGTTTCTATATATGGGTCACAGCGACAACACACTGATATATGTAATACACAATGACGCATTACAACAACAGAGAGAAAAAACAAAAGAAAGAACAAAAGAAAGAATGAAAGAAAGAAAGAACGAAAGTAAGAAAGAATGAAAGACTGACGCAGTTATGTAGCACATTTCATGACCTCAGGACGTCCGAAAGCGCTTTACAGCCAATGAAGTACTTTTTGAAGTGTAGTCACTGATGTCATGTGGGAAATGCAGCAGCATTTGCACACAGCAAGATCCCACAAGGATGTGATGCCTGCACAGTTGAATATCCTGCTGACACTCTCAAGACTCAGACAAGAATAATGGTCACCTTTGTGAGGTATTTGAAGGCACTGTGTCTGCGAAAGTATTAAACGTATCAAGACATGAGAGGAGGAAATTGACAAGAAGCATTTGGAACAAAAATCATTTCCTCTCTGGAGAAACTTGATTGATACTCTGGGATAACTGGAAGACCATATTTCCCTGCATCAAAAGGTATTGCATTAAATATCCAGCTATTCCAGTGTTGGTTAAAACAGCACAGAATGTAAAATGGAATACATATCAAAACTGAAAAATTGTTGGCAATTTCACTGCAATTAGAAGGGTTGTAGCAGGCCTTTAACCAACAGAGGACTGAGCTACAGACTGCATCATAAGGGTCCAAACTGTTTATATCGTGCCTTTGATAAATGTTGTCAAAATGGGACGTGCTGCGGTTTGCAAAGGGCACTCTAAACATGTTATAGTGAGGACCATGCATCAGTGTGTGTCTTTTAAACTAGAGTTAAGTCCAAATACTTCTTCAACAGGTTGAGATACAAGCTTAACGTACTATATTGCAGTCACAATTGGGATCCATGACGAACTGCACCAATTAAACACATGCCTCTTTAAAACAATCAGGATGTGTGGGTAGTATTTTTTAAACCAGCCAGCCACTAAAGAACTAAACTGGAATTTATGGCCGTCTGAGTTAACACAGAGAAGCTGGATGAACACAAGTAATTATATTGCCATTGAGAGAGGTTGTTGTTCTTATGCACAGGCAGCCAGAATGATTTAAATGAATCCCACTTGACCTTTCCATTAAAAATGTAGACATAATCTACTCTTTGACCTCTTTGATTGATTAAAAACAATCACATTTCAATTGCAGTGCAAGGAGGACATTTGTTGCGGCATGTAAGAAATGTACTCAATAATGGTGGCATTCCTACAGCTAGTTTAATTAGCGAACAATCCCGTTGTAGCTTTCGGTTGGATCGTATGAATGTCCTATATCAGGAGCAAGGTATAACTTATTCCCCTCAACGTTAAACCAACAGGCACATCTCAGTCACCATTTGAAGCTGCATAATTTCAACTCCAAAATGAAAAACACAAGTTGCATTTCTTTCCTTCTGCTCCCTGCCTCAAATAGCAGTAACTTTATAAAATTCTATCGTGTTGCATTTGCTGTTGGACACTTAGAGAATCATTGTGCAGATGTTACATGAAAGCAAAAGTGTGTTTTGCAAACTTGAAAACCCACAGAGAATTATGAAATCTGGTGCTGCGGGAATGATCTGCATTTAGCAAGTGATTTAATCCGCTGCATTTTACAATGCGAATCCCCATGCAACGATTCTGGAAACTTCTTTGCATTAACTGCAGACGACGGCTGCAGCAGCTGTGTGCTGATTAGTCAGCCCCAAGAGAATAATATGGTTTGCACCACAACTCAACTGGCACATTGCACATTACAGCTGAAGTATTTTATTTTAAGTTCCATTAAAACACCATGTTTAACAACTCATTTTGTGGTAATATGGTTGCTTGAAGAAAAACACAAAGGCAGCGGTTGTTAGTCAAATATCACCAGTTCTGAAGTATAAGGTGCAACTGATGATTCTGTTTGTAGTTTTGGTATTTTTATTTCCCATTTCCTGATCATCCTAGGTCATTGGCGGACTTCAGCTTAGCGAGCAAGTTAATGACATGGTCTAAAATAGAAATAACTGATCTTCAAAGTTCCTCTGTTTGCAGGAAATAGAGGGAGACAGAGAGGCAGAGAGATAGAAAGAAAGAGAGATGGAGGCAGATGGGCAGGCAGAGAGAGAGAGAGGCAGAGAGTGAGAGGGGGAGGGAGACAGAGAGAGAGAGAGGGAGGCAGAGCAATATAGAAACAGAAATTTACAGCGCAGAAGGAGGCCATTTCGGCCCATCATGTCCATGCCAGTCGACAAAGAGCCACACGGCCCTCGGTCAGCAGCCCTAAAGGTTACATATAAACCTATGAACAATGAACAATGGTGGAAAGGTAAAGAACGTCCGGCCGAACCAGTCCGACCCCACATAACCACGACACCCCATGCATCGCAACATTTTACATTCCACCCCACACATAGCCATGCGATTTCCTGGGAGAGGCAAAAGAACAGATAAAAACCCAGGCCAATTGGGGGAAAAAAATCTGGGAAAATTCCTCTCCGACCCATCCAGACGATCAAAATTACTCCAGGAGATCACTCTGGCTATATCAGATTCCCTGAAGTAATTACCATTGTATCTGCGCCAGCAAACAAGAGGTTAAAAGGCCAATCCCATTTACCAGCTCTAGCCTGCAGGTTACGGCACTTCAAGTGCTCATCCAAGCAGCTTTTAAATGTGGTGAGCGTTTCTGCCTCTACCACCTTTCCAGGCAGTGAGTTCCAGACCCCCACAACCCTCTGGGTGAAGATATTTCCCCTGATATGCCCTGAGAGAGAGAGAGAAGGAGGCAGAGAGAGAGAGAGAAGGAGCCAAAGAGTGAGAGAGGGAGGGAGAGAGAGAGAGAGAGAGAGATAGGCAGAGAGAGAGAGAGGGAGGCAGAGAGAAAGAGACGGAGGCAGAGAGAAACGAGGAGGCAGAGAGAGAGAGAGAAGGAGGCAGAGAGAGTGATAGAGAGAGAGTTGGTGCGTTTCTATGCTTGAAAAGGAAAAAATTGCAGTGATAGGGAGAAAGAGCTGAGATGTGGGATTAATTTGACAGCTCTTTCAAAGAGCCAGCACAGGCCGATGGGCTGAGCAGCCTCGTCTGCGTTATATGATTCTATGAATGTCACCCCAAAGCAGCCATAATAAGTTACAAGATTGGCCCAGAACTGTTTCAAATTTTTCAGTTTTCTGTGAAGAAACACCTGACCTCAAATTGGTTCTTATAGCTCGGATCGAGTATTCAGCATCAGGTTATCATCCTCCAATTCAATGGGTTCAATTTTCCCCAATTATCTGTGCCAATTTTTGACGTGCACAATTTTTTCTCCAAGTTTCCCCAAAGTTGTTGCACCAGCATTTTTCAGTTAGGTACGATTTATTTAGGTTACGATTCTTTTGTGGTAACCTGATGTCTTGTGCCAGATTTTCAGATTTAAGCAAATTTGGCCAACCTACATTTTCCCTAGGACGGTGTATGTGACCACTCCCAAAAATCCTTCTGGGCACTTAACAAAAATCAGCGCACTTTACAAAATCTGCGCAGAAAGACGCCATTGTTTCTGCCGAAGTTTTGGAGGGAGTCAAGAAGGCAGAGAATATGTTAATTTTTTCAAAATCAAAAGGGAGAAATACTTTAATTTTTGAATTTTTTTCAAAGTACCAGCCCACCACTTCAAAAGAAGCCGGCGGGATGGTGGAAACCGAGCCCCGAGCCCCTGTGTCCGGGCGAGGGAGCGATTCTGCCAGCCAACGCTCCGAGCCTCGAGTCCGGTGAGGAAACGTTCGGTAGTGGGGTGGTACTTAGAAAAACATCAAAAATTAAAGAATTGAATTCGACTTTGTTGCCCCAAATATCTTCATTGAATGCCTAGCTTCCTGTTCTAAGCAAGCCTATTGCACATGCGCAGACCAGGGTGTGGCCCATACTAGTGCGTGTACCTTGTAGAGAGAGAGGAAAGAAGAGGTGTGAGTGCTTGTTTTGCTGTTTTGAGGTTGTTACAAAGCACCAATTTAATTATGGGGGCAATAGACAGTGCCAAACCTCGTGCAAGCCTTCTGCGTGATGGTGCTGCAAAGGAGAAGATAGATTAAACAGCATCATCTGAGGAACTTCAGAGCAGGTAGGATGATGGGCAGGAGGCTTTACCCACATCGGGTATATCGAGACAGGCATTCATACCTGTATCTGAGTGATGCAGACTGTGTGAGAAGGCTGCATTTCCGGAAAGAAGTTATAACCAAGATCTGTGAGTTAACAAAGGCAAACCTACACCCTAGAAGTGTCAGAAGCACTGATTTGTCATTTTGAGGTAAAGGATATAGCTGCACTTTCATTTTATGCATCTGGATCATTCCAGGCCACAACTGGGGATGTGTGCGCCATTTCTCAACATGCAACACATATCTGCATTCGGCAGGTGACTGCTGCACTATATGCCCGGAGGAATGACTACATAAAGTTCCCCATGACCGCCCAGGCAATGCGTGACAGGGCTAGGGCTTCTCCAGGATTGTTGGCTTCCCCAAGGAACAGGGCTGCATTGATTGTATCCACATCGCCTTGTGAGCACCTTTGGAGGATTCCGAGATGTACAAGAACAGAAAAGGCTTCCACTTCATGAACATGCAACTCGTCTGTGACGACATGCATCGCATCATGGCAGTTGATGCGAGATACCCTGGGAGCACCCACGATACATTCATCCTACGTGAGAGCACTATATCTGCCATGTTTCAGCAGCAGCCAGAAGGGCAGAGCTGGCTGCTGAGGGACAAAGGGTACGGCCTTGCCACCTGGCTCTGACACCTCTACGCGTAACCCGTACAGAAGCTGAATGGGAATACAACATATCGCACATTATGAGGCGCAGCATAATAGAGAGGACCATTGGCATCTTGAAGCTGTGTTTCTGATGCCAGGACCATTCTGGAGGCCACTTGCAATACTCCCCTGAGATTGTCGGTCAGTTCACTGTTGCCTGCTGCATGCTGCACAAATTAGCCATCATGACTCAGCAGCAGCTGGTAGTAGAGGACCCTCCTGAGGTGAGAGTGGCTGATGATAAGGAGGAAGATGCAGATGACACGGAGGAGGAGGACGAGGAAGCCATACAACTACCTGAACCCGGAGCATGACGGTGGAGCAGGGCGGGCCGTCGTGCCCCTTTAATGATTGCTCGAGCCTTGTGCCAGTGTCTTGTATGTACTTTTGGGATCACTAGCCACTAGATGGCGTCACTGTTGGAGGCCATTGGGCTGCACACACTGGTGTGCAGCCCAAGTATAAAAGGCCAGCCATTTTGTATATTACTCACTTTGGGCCTTAATAAAGCTGAGCCAAGGTTATACCTCAGTACTCAGTCTAACAGTTATTGCCTATAAAACATTTGGCGACGAGGCAACAAGAACCTTTGCATGCAAAAATGAGCACAATTGGATTGTTGGAGCGATTTGTGGAAGGAGAAGATTGGGCAGACTTTGTGAGCCATTTGAGCCAGTTCTTCATGGCCAACAAAATGGAGGAGGTCGGGGACACAGATCGACGCCGGGCAGTGTTCCTCACGATTTGCGGTCCAAAAATTTATGGTCTGATAAAGAACCTACTCCTGCCTGTGAGTCCAACAGAGAAGACGTATGAAGAATTGTGTACACTGGTATAGGACCGCCTTAAGCCAAACGAAGGCATCATTATCTCGAGATACAGATTTTGTACACACGTTCGCTCAGAGGGCCAGAATGCAGTAGAATTCGTTGCTGACCTGAGACATCGAGTGGAACCATATAAGTTCAGGGCTGTGTTAGCTGACATGCTTCTTTGTAATCGGCATCAACCACGAGGTGATCCTGTGTAAACTACTGGCTGTGGAGACGTTGGACTTGAACAGGGCCATCACGATCGCTCAGTCATGCATGTTGATGGATAGAAGTCTAAAGCAGTTATCAGTGAAAAATTGAAACTCGGCAAGTACTGTAAATATGATTGATTCAGCGTTCAGCAGAGCGGCACATGGCAGGACCTATCCGACTGCGTACGTGAAACCTGTGGCTGTCCAAAGTCCGCCAACGAGAATGCATCCGATTTCTCCGTGTTGGCATTGTGGGGGGAATCACCGGCACCAACAGTGCCGATTTTTAAGCAATATAGTTAAAAAGGCTGTCTGAGAGTATGGATCTCCAGCACAAGTGTCCGCAGATGAGCAAGCGTGCTGTGACAAATCACGTGGAGGATGATAGTCAGACTAACACAGATCCAGATACGCAATCCGATATTCCAGAGGAGGAGGTGTATGGACTGTACTCGTTCCTAACTAAGAGCAAACCGACAATGATCAAAGTGAAATTTAATGGGGTGCCAATATCGATGGAACTGGACACGGGGGCAAGTCAATCGATAATGAGCCAGAGAGCATTCGACAAGCTGTGGGATACAAAGGCTGTGAGGCCTAGGCTGAGTCCAGTCAATGTCAAGTTGCGCAAGTACACCAAAGAGCTAATAATGGTGATTAGCAGCGCCCCAATTAAAGTGTCGTATGACGGCACGGTTCACGATTGTCCCAGGCAATGGCCCAATGCTGTTCGGCAGGAACTGGCTTGAAAAAATCGGATGTGACGGAACGACATCAAGGCATTGTCGTTGGAGGAAGATACATGTGCCCAAGTATTGAGCAAGTTCCCCTCTCTGTTCGAACCAAGCATCAGCAACTTCACGGGAGCCAAGGTTCAGATCCACGTGGACTCGGATGCAAGGGCCATCCATCACAAACCTCGGGCAGTTCCATATATGATGAGGGAGAAGGTCGAAATCGAACTGGACAGACTCCAGCGTGAAGGGATCATATCACTGGTTGAATTTAATGAATGGGCCAGCCCCATTGTTGCTGTGCTGAAAAGTGATGGCACAGTCAAAATCTGTGGAGACTACAAGGCTACAATCAACAGGGTTTCAAAACAGGATCAGTACCCGTTACCGAAGGCTGATGACTTGTTTGCAACACTAGCAGGGGGGAAGTCGTTCACCAAACTGGACTTGACGTCAGCCTACATGACACAGGAGCTGGTCGAGACATCGAAGAGATTACATGCATTAACACGCATAAAGGACTGATTATTTATCACAGCTGCCCTTTTGGAATTCGCTCATCTGCAGCAATATTTCAGAGGAACATGGAGAGTCTACTGAAGTCCGTTCCCAGAACCGTCATGTTCCAAGATGACATCCTGATCACACGTCATGACTCCAAGGAACATCTGATCAACCTGGAAGAAGTTCTACATCGTCTGGACAAAGTGGGACTCAGACTGAAACACTAGAATTGCGTCTTCATGGCACCAGAGGTCAAATTGCTGGGGAGGAAAATTGCTGCTGACGGCATCAGGCCCACGGACGCGAAAACCAAATCCATCAAGAATGCACCCAAGCCATAGAATGTGATGGAGCTGCGTTCATTCCTGGATTCAGTCAACTACTTGGGTAACTTCCTCCCTAAATTATTAAGATGGAGAGTGACACAGTTAATTCAGAAACTAGGGTCCTGAACTTAAGGAAAGATAACTTCGATGGTTTGAGGCATGAATTGGCTAGAATAGACTGGCAAATGATAATTAAAGGGTTGACGGTGGATAGGCAATGGCAAATATTTAAAAAGCACATGGATGAACTTCAGCAATTGTACATCCCTGTCTGGAGTAAAAATAAAACGGGCAAGGTGGCTCAACCGTGGCTAACAAGGGAAATTAAGGATAGTGTTAAATCCAAGAAAGAGGCATATAAATTGGCCAGAAAAAGCAGCAAACCTGAGGACTGGGAGAAATTTAGAATTCATCAGAGGAGGACAAAGGGTTTAATTGAGAGGGAGGAAATAGAGTATGAGAAGAAGCTTGCCGGGAACATAAAACCTGACTGCAAAAGCTTATATAGATATGGGAAGAGAAAAAGAATGGTGAAGACAAACGTAGGTCTCTTGCAGTCGGATTCAGGTGAATTTATAATGGGCAACAAAGAAATGCAGACCAATTGAACAAATACTTTGGTTTTGTCTTCAAGAGTACTTAAGGAAGTGGCCCTAGAAATAGCGGATGCATTGGTGATCATTTTCCAACAGTCTATCGACTCTGGATCAGTTCCTATGGACTGAAGGGTAGCTAATGTAACACCACTTTTTAAAAAGGGTGGGAGAGAGAAAGCAGGTAATTATAGACCGGTTAGCCTGACATCAGTGGTGGGGAAAATTTTGGAATCAATTATTAAGGATGAAAGAGCAACGCATTTGGAAAGCAGTGACAGGATTGGCCCAAGTCAACATGCATTTATGAAGGGGAAATTATGCTTGACAAATCTTCTGGAATTTTTTGAGGATGTAACTAGTAGAGTGGACAAGGGAGAACCAGTGGATGTGGTGTATTTGGACTTTCAAAAGGCTTTTGACAAGGTCCCACACAAGAGATTGGTGTACAAAATCAAAGCACATGGTATTGGGGATAATATACTGACATGGATAGAGAACTGGTTGGCAGACAGGAAGCAGAGAGTCGGGATAAACGGGTCCTTTTCAGAATGGCAGGCAGTGACTCGTGGAGTGCCGCAGGACTCAGTGCTGGGACCCCAGCTCTTTACAATATACATTAATGATTTAGATGAATGAATTGAGTGTAATATCTCCAAGTTTGCAGATGACACTAAACTGGGTGGCGGTGTGAGCTGTGAGGGGGATGCTAAGAGGCTGCAGGGTGACTTGAACAGGTTAGATGAGTGGGCACATGTTTGACAGATGCAGTATAATGTGGATAAATGTGAGGTTATCCACTTTGGGGGCAAAAACGCTAAGACAGAATATTATCTGAATGGCGGCAGATTAGGAAAAGGGGAGGTGCAACGAGACCTGGGTGTCATGGTCCATCAGTCATTGAAAGTTGGCATACAGGTACAGCAGGCGGTGAAGAAGGCAAATGGTATGTTGGCCTTCATAGCTAGGGGATTTGAGTATAGGAGCGGGGAGATCCTACTGCAGTTGTACAGGCCCTTGGTGAGGCCTCACCTGGAATATTCCTAATCTGAGGAAGAACGTTCTTGCTATTGAGGGAGTGCAGCGAAGGTTCACCAGACTAATTCCCAGGATGGCTGGACTGACATATGAGGAAAGACTGGATCAATTGGGCCTTTATACATTGGAGTTTAGAAGGATGAGAGGGATCTCATAGAAACATATAAGATTCTGACGGGACTAGACAGGTTAGATGTGGGTAGAACGTTCCCGATGTTGGGGAAGTCCAGAACCAGGGGACACAGTCTAAGGATAAGGGGTATGCCATTTAGGACTGAGATGAGGAGAAACTTCTTCACTCAGAGAGTTGTTAACCTGTGGAATTCCCTGCCGCAGAGAGTTGTTGATGCCAGTTCATTGGATATATTCAAGAGGGTGTTAGATATGGCCCTTACGACTAAGGGAATCAAGGGGTATGGAGAGAAAGCAGGAAAGGGATACTGAGGGAATGATCAACCATTATCTTATTGAATGGTGGTGCAGGCTCGAAGGGCTGAATGGCCTGCTCCCGCATCTATTTTCTCTGTTTCTATGTTTGAGCACCTTATTGGCACCACTGCACATGCTGCTAAGAAAAGGTGACAACTGGGTGTGGGGTGCATCTCAAGACAGTGCTTTTGAGAAAGTCACTAATCTGCTTTGCTCTAACAAACTGCTCGTACATTATGGCTCATGTAAACGTTTAGTTTTGGCCTGTGAGGCTTCACCTTATGGAATTGGTTGCGTACTCCCATAAGCTAATGAGTCGGGTAAACGTCAACCAGTCGCGCATCCTTCAAAAACTTTGTCTAAAGCGGAAAGAGCCTACAGCATGGGAGAGAAAGAAGCACTAGCCTGTGTGTATGGGGTTAAAAAGATGCAGTAGTAGCTGTTTGGTCTTCGGTTTGAACTGGAGACAGATCACAAGCCACTCATTTCACTGTTCTTTGAAAACAAATGTATCAATACCAATGCTTCAATCCGCATCCAGAGGTGGGCGCTGATATTATCCGCTTATGATTATGTCATTTGCCAAAGACCTGGCACCGAGAATTGTGCCAATGCTTTGAGCCATCTGCCATTGCCCTCATCGGAGTTGGAAATGCCACAACCGGCGGACCTATTGTTAGTTATGGATGCTTTTGAGAGTGAAGGAACCCCTGTCACGGCTCAACAAGTTATGACGTGGACCAGCCAGGACCCGATTTTATCAGTGGTGAAGAGTTGCATCCTCAAAGGTGATTGGCCTGCCATACCTAAGCAAATGTGTGAGGAGACCAAACCTCACATTCGTCGCAAAGACTAACTATCTATTCAGTCGGATTGCACACTGTGGGGCAATCACATTGTTGTGCCCAAGAAAGGGAGAGAGAAATTTGTACGTGAGCTACATAGCACACATCCTGGCATTGTATTGATGAAAGCCATCGCCAGGTCTCATGTATGGTGGCTGGGAATTGACTCTGAGCTGGAATCATGTGTGCATCAGTGCAACACTTGCATGCAGCTCAGCAAAGCACCAGCGGAATCGCTGCTGAGTCTGTGGTCGTGGCCGTCCAAACCATGGTCCAGGACCCACAGAGACTTTGCAGGTCCCTTCCTGGGGAAGATGTTTTTAGTTGTGGTGGATGCATATTCGAAGTTGATAGAGTGTATCATCATGTCATCCAGCACATCCACAGCTACCATTGAGAATCTCAGTGTCATATTCGCGACACATGGTCTGCCTGACATCGTTGTTAGCAACAACGGATCGTGCTTCACCAGTTAGGAGTTTCAAGAGTTTGTGAAACTCAATGGTATCAAACATGTAAGGTCAGCACCATTCAAACCTGCATCCAATGGGCAAGTAGAACGTGCTGTCCAAATCAAAAAGCAGAGTTTGAAGCAAGTAACCCAAGGGTCACTGCAGACCCGCCTGTCATGCATACTGCTTAGTAACAGGGACAAGACCACACATGCTTACCGGAGTCTCGACTGCTGAACTAATGATGAAGAGAGGTCTTAAGACCAAGCTATCTCTTGTACACCCTGACTTGAATAATCATGTTGAATATAGAAGATAAAGTCAGCAAGGTTATCACGATCGCGCAGCTGTGTCACACGATATTTCTGTAAATGATCCTGTATATGTTCTGAATTATGGTCAGGGTCCCAAGTGGATCGCTGGTACTGTCATGGCCAAGGAGGGCTACAGAGTATTTATTGTCTAGCTCAAAAATAGGCAAACATGCAGGAAACATATGGATCAGACTAAACTGCGGCACACAGACGAACTGGAACAGTTAGAGGAAGAGACAATCGATGACCAACCAACCTACCCCCCAGCCATCAGAGGACTCAATGGTCATCAGTGAATCGGGACTTTCAATCACTGACATGTTCAATGAAAATGGACTTTCAATCCCCAACATGGCCATTGCCACTCCCACCAGGTCAGCCACCTAGCCACCAGTCACAACGGACCCTGAACACTCACCCAAGGCTGGAGTTGAACTGGGATGGTCAACTAGGGAGCATAAAACACTGGACCGTTTCAATTTGTAAAAGACTGTGTTAATATCTCAGAGGGTGGGGGGGGGGGGGGGGGTATTGTCATGTATGTACTTTTGGCATCACTAGCCACTAGATGGCGTCACTGTTGGAGCCCAAGTATAAAAGGCCAGCCATTTTGTATATTAGTCACTTTGGGCCTTAATAAAGCAGAGCCAAGGTTATACCTCTTGGAGTTAAACAGTACTCAGTCTAACAGTTATTGCACACACAACAGCCAGCAACCCATCCATGAACGCGTTGCTGCCTGAAGGCTCAGCATCAACTATTCCAAATGGACCATGTTTACTGTTTGGACCTGTTCCGTAATGTTGTGTTGTGTTAATGGAACAAATAATGTAAATGTTTCAGTTATAATTTAAAATATATTTTATTCAAAATTTTAACACTTGTTTGTACTTAACTTTAGTAAAAATATTCTTGTTTCAAACTTTAAACTATTCAGTTAAGATCACTTACAAACTTTAAGATCACTTACAAACTTTTAAACTTGTAAATTTACATCACTTAGAAAAAACTTTTAATTTGCAAACAGTTACAACAGTAACAACAACAACAATAACAACAATAGCAATAACAGCAGCAAACAAAGGCTGCACCCATCTCTCCTCCATCTTATTCTACGACTGCCCACTGCGCTTGGTCTTGGTGACTCCACCCCTGCCCATTGGCGATGGCACAGCATTTCTCGGGTTGGTACCAAGCTTATTCTTTCGTGCATCTCGGGTAATGTACACTTCTTGTTGGGTGGGGGCAGGAGGTAATGTGGAAGGCCCAGCTTGGGCCTCTTTCGAGGCTGGTCTCGGGATTGGAGTGGGAGTGGCAGTAGATTCCGTCAATGGCTGCGGGGTCTGGGCATGTTCCCTTATTGCAGCAGCTACCTCCGACATTCCCTCTCTCACGTGCCCCGACAGCGTCTCAACTACCTACAACATTCCCTCCCTAATGTTCACCGACAGTGTATCAGCTGCCTGCAACATTCCATCCCAATGTGCCCGGACAGTGTTCCCATTTCTTGTGAGCCTATTGTTACTTCTCCCGACAGTCCCAATACCTCATCACCCACCCCACTGATGGTGTCCAGGAGTGATCGCATAAGGTCAATGCTCTCCCCACTCATTTCCATCATCTGAACCACATCTGTTACATCCTGCAACTGTCGAGCTCTCCTTCCCCTCCTCACTCTGGGTGTGACTTGCTGCATCCCATTGGGACCCGCAGCCTCGGACAGTGTGAAACCATGAAATGTCCCAACACTCGCACCATTCAGGAAAGGGGCTGGTACCTCAATGGGCGGCACCAGCATCTCCTCTAGAGTGAGTACTACAGTGGGGGCTTCACCCTTCCCCTCTCCCTCCCCTCCCCACCTTCACCCCCATGCTCTTGGTCTGGAAGGTGGGATTGGAAGATGTTCTCCTCTTCAGGCTCGTCCGCGTCTGAATCTTCTTCTGCATCAGCTTTAGCCTCGTCAGGGTTAGCCTCAACTTCTGCAAAATATAACAGAACAGACAAATGGATGGCAGCAGAGGAGGGGGCAGGGTGGGTGGCATGAGTCGGCTCACACAGTGCAGGCAGCAGGCTGATTTGAAGGACCACGATGAATGATAGCACATTGCATCAACCAAAGCGTAGCTGACGGAGACATCCCCATGAACCGTAGCATGGCTAGCCCGCGCAGTACTTAGCATTTAACAAAGCCAGACTGTGGAATTTGCAGCACTTACCCTCTCCCTCGAGTGTGGGCCCAGCTTGTGCAGTGGTGGTTGCTTTTCTCCAGGCAGGACCCATCAAAGCAGCGACCCTCTCTTCCAAGGGTGTCAGTGGTTGCAGATTTGCCGGGCCTCTTCCTGTTCGAGTTCTCTCTCTTTTGTTGTGTGCCACCTTCCTCTGCAAAGATGAAAAAATATATCTTTTTAGAGAGGGTGTCTTTCTGCTGGGTGGAACATACACATGGTCATATTTACAATTGCAATTCCAGTGAATAAATGAAAATATTACTTACACTAACTGCTTGACCAAGGTCCTGCCACTTCTTTTTGCACTGGCATCCGGACCTCGGGGTGGTCATCATTGCACAGTAATCTTGTGAAAGTTGGTTGCAGCGTTACTTCATTTCTTTTGGTGAAACTTTTATTTGACCTCTGCTGGTGTCCAGCTCGTGCCATCTGACCTCAATTACAGTAACCAGGGCCTCCACTTCATCCTGTGAGAAATTCTTGGTCCTTGAGCCGTGTTGCAGATTGCAGCTCTGATTTTTTCCACTAAGAATGAAAGGTCTCACACACCACTCAGAATTAAAGTTCTCACAGACAACTGGCTCTTTAAAAATGGCTGAATGCAGACCGGGAGGTGTACTGGGCATGCGCGCCCATACCAGTCACGTAAAAAACGCCTTTTTTTTGTATGCATGTGCAGAAGGGGGGTGCATCCTTTTTTCGGCGCAGACATTAGGCTCCACCCCCCAAAGCTAAAGGACAGACTGCCCTGTGCCAATTTCAAAAATTAGAAAGGGTAAACTTTAACTTTTTGGGGGCGTAGTCGGGCCCCAAAAAAACGGGCGTAACTCTTCAAATACGCAAAAAAAACGACATTGGGAAAAATTGAGTCAATACTTTATCACTTTAATGAGTGTTCCAACACATGGTGCTCCTGAGCCACCTAACTGCTAATGGCTTCATCTCGTTCATGTTGCCCCAGGATCACGGAACTGACTATAACAATATATTATTGTTGCTGTTCATGACTGAATGTTGTATTTATGAAGTTTAGCTATATCACCTTTACAACATGAAGTGTGTGCAAGCCTCCTAATAAGGCCCCTTGGAGGTGATTAATCAACCAAATCTAGATCCCGGTTTCCCTTTGTGCACCTCACATGCAGGCACCAAGCTAATTAGGGATGGAAAAATTAAAACAGTTCCCCACAAGAAGGGCTGAAAAGTGCCTCAAGCAGAGAATGGTACAGCTGATCAGCGGAGGCTTGCTGGCAACTGGACCGGCCACCTGTTTTGCTAAAATGCAGAAGAAATACACAAACAATGTTCAAGTGAGGCAAATGCGCCATGTGGTCTGAGATGAGGACCACTCCAGGCTCAATGCCGAATCTGCACTGAGTTAGTGATCTCATTGGGGTGGTAACCAATGTTCCCTTTACGCTGCATGGCTGTGCATCTGTCTGGTCCTCCCGTGCAGCCAGCTCGCCGGCTATTCAATGAGAAAAAACGCGGGTGAGCGGTATTTTGAACGGGCCACACAGTCTCTTTAAAGGGGCAGCACACCCAAAAAAAACTTAACGGGAACATTGGTGGCAACAGAAATGTTACAGTTGACCTCAGTGCCGACGAATTAGGGAGGAGAAAAATCAGCCAGGTTCTCTCCAAATCACTATCCAGTGTTGGAAAGTAAAATGTGTGACTGTTGGATAAGGAGAGAATCAGGCTCAGTTGCAATTCCAGTCATGGTCAAAATAATCTGATGACATTCTGTATAGGCCCACACATGAATAATAACATTTAGCAATATGCTGTGCACCATTATTTGCTTCTTGTTAATATTGTATGTGTTTGTTATGAAATAAAGAGAAGTATTTGTGTATATTTTCTGATAGGTCTAAACTGCACCCAAAATGTCATTATCAAGAAACTGCAAACCAGATACTACAAGCTGAGTAGCCAATATTTATCCCTCAATTAACATCACTAAAACAGATTATCTAGTAATTATCACATTGCTGTTTGTGGGAGCTTGCTGTGGGCAAATTGGCTGCCATGTTTCCCAACAGTGATGACACTCCAAAAGTACTTCATAGGCTGTAAAGTACTTTGAGATGTCCAGTAGTTGAGAAAGGTGCTACATAAATGTAAGTCTTTCTTCTTTTTTTGAGCCCATAAAGAGCAGTAAAATAATGCTATAGAGCAATGAAATGTGGTACACCCCATCATAAAGTGCCCAGACTTTACCTGCGCACTGAATGTATCCCTTATGCCATCCTTTCCGATATTGCGAAGGCCCAGAGCCAGTTGATTGCCCGGGGTAACTATTTTTATGCCCACTGCCCATCTCAAAATGGAGCTGATCTCCCGCCAGCACTAACCGAATGGCTGGCCGATCACTCGAAAACCACACGGAGGGAAAACCTATCCCATTGTTTTGAATGAGATGACTTTGATGAATTGCTCCAGCAATGCCTGCTATCACCTGAATCCTTTGATAAATTACTGCTTTATAAGACACCTCGATCTACGTGTCATTTATACATTACGCCAATTTTAAAGAGTGGTTTTATTCATTTTGATTCTGTTTTTGTCGGAACAAGATTTCTCAGTGTGAAGGCCAACAACAACAACAACTTGTATTTATGTAGCGCCTTGAAAGTAGTGAAAAATCCCAAATTGACACCAAGCTACTTAAGGATAAATTAGGGTCGATGACCAAAAGCTTGGTCAAAGAGTTAGGTTTTAAGAAGTGCCTGAAGGAGGAAAGAGAGTTAGAGAAGCGGGGAGGTTTAGGCAGGGAGTTCCAGAGCTTAGGGCCTAGGCAACTGAAGGTATGGCCACCAATGGTTTAGTGATTATAATCAGGGATGCTCAAGAGGGCAGAATTAGAGGAGCGCAGAAATCTCGATGGATTGTGAGGCTGAAGAATATTACAGAGATGGGGAGGGGCGAGACCATGGAGGGATTTGAAAGCAAGGATAAGAATTTTGAAATCGAGGCGTTGCTTAACTGGGAGCCAATGTAGGTCTGCGAGCACAGAGTGATGGGTCAGCGGGACTTGGAGCGAGTTAGGACACAGGCTGCCGAGTTTTGGATCACCTCTAGTTTACGTAGGGCAACAAGTGCACTCCATGTTGTTGATGCATGAGGATGTTCGAATTATGAAGTCATAGCAAGTTTATCAAAAAATAAATGGGAGTTGATTTACTGGGAAACTTCCACCACCGGCATATGTTATAACAACATGGTTTTAATGCTTGGGAACAATGACACTTGCAATCTGTTGACTTTGATGCCTGCAAAGTCACCCGTCACTCGCAGATGATGATACACTGTGGTGGCATCAATGGTTGGAATGCATCACGATCATAGTAATAATTTCAGGCAGCAGTAGATCTAGCCATCTAGCCTGCCCATTCAATTTTCCACGAGAATATCTTGACGCATTTCTAAAGCTAATGACCCTGAACTCTATTTGCTGATAGGAACTTGCCTAGGCCGTTTTTTAAATTGGAAAAAAAAAGGCATGAATCATAATGAAACATGTAAACAGAAGAAAAAGTTAGATTATCCTGAAGTGGACACTTAAACAAAGATACATTGTGGTTTAGTGTGCAGTAATGTTTTGCCAATAACCTGATGTGCATGTACTTTGTTGTTAAGACTTCAAAACAGAATAGATTAGATTAATATAATTTTGGAAATATTGTGGTCACTTACATTATAAATTCTGCACTAATGTCAGTGGTGGCTCAGAAGGTAGCACTCACACCTCTGAGTCAGAAGGTTGTGGGTTCAAATCCCACTCCAGGGACTTGACCACAAAAAAATCTGAGCCGACGCTCCTGTGCAGTGCTGCGGGAGCTCTGCATTGTCGGAGGTGCTGATTTTTGGATGAGATGTTAAACCGAGGTCCTGTCTGCTCTCTTGTAGAAACATAGAAAATAGGAGCAGTAGTCGGCCATTTGGCCCTTCGAGTCGACACCGCCATTCAATATGATCATGGCTGATCTTCTATCTCAACACCATATTTCTGCTTTTCCCCCATACCCCTTGATGCATTTTGTTTCTAGAAATCTATCTATCTCCCTCTTAAATATATTCAGTGACTTGACCTCCACAGCCTTCTGAGGTAGAGAATTCCACAGGTTCACCACCCTCTGAATGAAAAAAAATTCTCCTCATCTCAGTCCTAAATTTCCTACCCTGTATCCTGAGACTGTGACCCCTTGTTCTAGACTTTCCAGCCAGGGGAAACATCCTCCCCGCATCGAGTCTTTCCAACCCAGTCAGAATTTTATACGTTTCAATGAGATCCCCTCTCATTTTTCCAAACTCTAGTGAATACAGGCCTAGTCAACCCAATCTCTTCTCATACGACATCCCAGGAATCAGTCTGGTGAACCTTCGCTGCACTCCCTCTATGGCAAGTATATCCTTTCTTAGGTAAGGAGACCAAAACTGCACACAGTATTCGGGGTGCGGTCTCACCAAGGCCCTGTATATCTAATAAGACATCCTTGCTCCTGTACTCAAATCCTCTTGCAATGAAGGCCAACATACAATTTGCCTTCCTAACCACTTGCTGCACCTGCATGTTTGCTTTCAATGACTGGTGTACAAGGACACCCAGGTCCCTCTGTACATTGACACTTCCCAAGCCATCACCATTTAAATAATACTTTGTCCTTATGTTTTTCCGACCAAAGTGGATAACTTCACATTTATCCACGTTATACTGCATCTGCCATGTATTTGCCCACTCACTCAACCTATCTAAATCGCCTTGCAGCTTCTTTGCACCCTCCTCACAACTCACAATCCCACCAAGTTTTGTGTCATCGGCAAACTTGGAAATATTACATTTGGTTCCCTCATCCAAATCATTTATATATATTGTGAATAGCTAGGGCCCAAGCACTGATCCCTGTGATACTCCACTAGTCACTGCCTGCCATCCTGAAAAAGACCTGTTTATTCCTACTCTCTGTTTCAGGTCAGTTAACCAATTTTCAATCCATGCCAGTATATTACCCCCAATCCTATGTGCTTTAATTTTTCACACTAATCTCTTATGTGGGACTTTATCAAAGGCCTTCTGAAAATCCAAATACACTACATCCACTGGTTCTCCCTTATCTATTTTATCAGTTACATCTTCAAAAAAACTCCAGTAGGTTTGTCAAACATGATTTTCCTTTCATAAATCCATGTTGACTTTGTTTAATTCCGTTGATATTATCTAAGTGTGCCGTTATCACATCTTTTACAATTGACTCCAGCATTTTCCCCACTACTGATGTTAGGCTAACCGGTCTGTAGTTCCCTGTTTTCTCTCTCCCTCCTTTTTTAAACAGTGGGGTTACATTTGCCACCCTCCAATCTGCAGGAACTGTTCCATAATCTATAGAATTGGAAGATGACAACCAATGCATCTATTATTTCCATGGCTACCTCTTTTAATACTCTGGGATGCAGATCATCAGGCCCTGTGGATTTATCTGCCTTCCATTCCATTAGTTTCTCCAGTACTATTTTCTTACTAATTATCATTTCCTTTAATTCCTCTTGCTCACTAGACCGTTGGTTCCCTAGCATTTCTGGGACATTATTTGTCATTTCTTCCGTGAAGACAGAACCGAAGTATTTATTTAATTGTTCTGCCATTTTCTTGTTCCCTATTACAAATTCTTCTGTTTCTGTCTGTAAAGGATCTGCATTTGTCTTCACTAATTTTACATACTTGTAGAAACTTTTGCAGTCATTTTTTATGTTCCTTGCAAGTTCCCTCTCATACTCTATTTTTCCCTCTTAATCAATCTCTTGGTCTTTCTTTGCTGAATTCTAAACAGCTCCCAATCCTCAGGCTTGCTACTTTTTCTGGCAACTTTGTATAACTCCTCTTTGGATCTAATACTGTCCTCAATTTCTTTTGTTAGCCATGGCTGGGCCACTTTTCCTTTTGTGTTTTGATGCCAGAAAGGAATGTATAACTGTTGCAATTCATGCATTCATTCCTTAAATATTTGCCATTGCCTATCCACCATCATGCCTTTTAATTAATCTTCCCAATCTATCATCGCCAATTCATTCCTCATACCTTCGTAGTTTCCTTTGTTTAGATTTAGGACCCTAGTTTCGGATTGGACTACTTCACTTTCCACCTTACTAAGAAATTCAATCATGTTATGGTCACTCTTCCCTAAAGGTCCCCGGACAACAAGACTGTTAATTAACCCTTTCTCATTGCACAATACCCAATCTAGGATAGCCTGTTCTCTAGTAGGCTCCTCAACATACTGGTCTAAAAAAACCATCTCGTACACACTCCAGGAATTCATCTGCCATAATATTATTACTAATTTGGTTTGGCCAATCTACATGTAGATTAAAGTCACCTACGATTACTGTAGTAGCTTTGCTACATGCATTTCTAATTTCCTGTTTGATGCCATCCCCTACACTACCACTACTGTTTGGAGGCCTATAGACAGCTCCCACCAATGTTTTCTGCCTCTTGGTGCTCCTTAGCTCCACCCAGACTGATTCTACATCTTGATTTTCTGAGCCAATATTCTTTCTCACTATTGCTCAGATTCCATCCTTTACTAACAACGCCACCCCACCCCCTCTTCCTTTTTGCCTGTCCTTCCTAAATATCGAATATCCTTGGATATTCAGTTCCCAACTCTGGTCACCCTGCAACCATGTCTCCATAATTGCAACTACATCATATCCGTTGACATCTATTTGCGCAGTTAATTCGTCTACCTTATTGCATTCAGATACAATGCTTTTAAATTTGTCTTTTTAACATTATTAGACATCTTAACATTATTTTGTACTATAGCCCTGTTTGTCTTATTGCTATTTTTTCTTACCTGGACCCTATTTGCTAGTGCACTCTTTTGTTTGTATGATCTGTCCCTTCCTGACATAACCTGGTTATCCTTCCCACAATCACTTTCCTGCATTGCTTCCTTTTCTTTTCTCTTTAGCATTCTAGATAGCTCTCTACTGCCGTCGCCCTTCCCCCCCTTATTTAGTATAAAGCCCTATCTATCTCCCTAGTTAGTCGGTTTGCTAGAACTCTGGTCCCAGCATAGTTCAGGTGTAGTCCGTCCCCACGGAACAGCTCTCTCTTTCCTGAGTATTGGTGCCAGTGCCCCGTGAATCGAAACCCACTTTTCCCACACCAACCTCTGAGCTACGCATTCATCTCCCTGATTCTATTGTCTCAAATGGACATAAAAGATCCCATGGCACTATTTTGATGAAGAGTTAACCCGGTGTCCTGGCCAAAATTTATCCTTCAATCAATATAAAAAAAAGATTATCTGGTCATTATCACATTGCTGTTTGTGGGAGCTTGCTTGTATGCAAATTGGCTGCCGCATTTACTACATTACATCAGTGACTACACTGTAGTGACTACACTACCAGAAAAGGAGCGGAGGTGCGGTGGCCCGTGAGCAGCGTGGAGGCCCCGACTTGCAAGAAATCACCAGCCGCAGGTGGGGACCATAAAAGGAGCGGAGGTGCGGTGGCCCGTGAGCAGCGTGGAGGAATGCTACTTCAAGGAGCAGCGCGAGCTGGTGCTGGAGGGCGACGACTTGGAGAGGGCGACTGGATTGGACGTCAACAAAATCCAGGTCGCTGATTGGAGCATGGGCAGGTACAGCAGGAGAGGCGGCAAGCAGCAGAGGAGCGGCGATGTCGGGGTGAAGGAGCGGCGAGAGATTGTAGAGCGATGTGATTGTGACTCAGGAGAGGTGTGAGTTCAGGGCCCAGAAGAGGCGAGGGCGCGGGGGCAGCAGAGGCCAGTCCACACTGCGATATGTGTGCGCACTAGGTCCGTGCAGCAGAGCTGGTCTTCAGTCGTCTTGGTTAATCCTTGCCACTGGACCAAGACCTAGCTCTGTCAAGCCCGTGTGGTGGCTGGTGTGCAACGGCCACCACACGTTAAAGAAATCCACCCACAGGCATCTTCCATCCTTCAATATGTAGTTTTGGACCTGGAATGACAGGTCCTTCATTGAAACACCTGTAAACTCATCCCTTTTTGATATGGAAGCAAGTTATCTTCGATATGAGAGATCACCTAAGAAGAAGGGACACTCCAAAAGTACTTTATTGGCTGTAAAGTGCTTTGAGATGTCCGGTGGTCATGAAAAGTGCTATATAAATCAAGTCTTTCAAGTCTTTCTTTAATGCAGCTCCCACTCTCGGTAATATTATGCATTACTGTAACGTCTGTTAATCCATACCTTCATACATGTTTTGATGCCCGTTACATATAAGGTCATGCCATCAGGTTCTTTATTATAATTTATTTTTAGATCTGTCTGATAAGTATAATTGAAGCACTAAGTGACATTCAGATTTTCAATCACTGACACGGGTAATACCACAAAACTAGTCTAATATCTACAAGTTGCAATGCAATATCCATTTTCCTAAGGTTTTGTTCTGAAATCATTTATATTGTTTTTATTTCAGGATCCTTTTTATGATGCAGATGAACATGGTTCCTTTTTGCATTTGATTGGTGTAGGTGAATGTTATGCTTGTTAGGAGAAAGGGGGAGAAATTGGGAACATTTGCGCCTCCCATTAGCGCCCTCGGGTGGCGCTAACGGGGCACAAATGACTTTTCGACCGGACGCGGCGCCTTTCACAACTCCCGCTAAATTCAGTGCGAGTTCAGCGTCGGTGCCACGGTGTTGCGTCCCGATCTCCTGCGCCTGCAGATCGTGATGTCATCACTATGCGCATCGGTCCGTTGGTGCCCCAACACCTCAAGTGGGTTTCACCCCCTGAAGCTGTGCCGGGCGATAACAGTGACAGCTTCAGGGGACACGTACCGGGCGGACGGCTGCTACCGGGTACCAACTTTAAAGAGGAGCTGGCCATCTGCTGCTGGAATAAAAACCTCCCGTTTTGTTTCCCGCTCCATTGGCACTTTGGTCGCGGGGTCGGTGTTACAATCCTTGAGTGTCGGGCTGATCGCGCGGCATCCCCGCACCCCGGTGCTCCAGGTAGGTGAGTGCCTCGCCTGCAGAGTTTGCAGCTTGGGCCTTTCCCTTTAATTCAGGGAAGAGCCCTTCGTACATGACAGCGCTACGCGGCCCAGTGCGTAGTGCTGCTGAGCCGTGCGCCCCGCTTCCGCCCCAGGAAGGAAGTGACACGCTTGATTTAGCGCGTCACTTCCTTTCGGGCAGTAACCCCAATTTATGACAAGAGGCGAGACTTCTGCGCCTGGTGCAAAGTCTCGCACCTCACGAGTGTTATCGCCTCCAAATGGGGCGGTACCAAATTTCTGGACCAAAGAATGTCAGTGCTGAGGAATGGCACATGCGGAGTGCCTGCTGCTGTAAGGAAGAAGAGACTTTTGTGCGGTTCAGCTGAGCAAGATACAAATCTAGGCCCCGGACGACAAAAAGTAATGTTCCAAACCCTTGCTCCATTCAATACTCACAACTTCTGAAAATTCCAGAAACTCTAGTGAAACAATACTACAGGAAAAGGTTGCAGAAATTTATAGCTTAACTTGAGCGAAAGCACACATTCGCTGCCTACATATGTCTGAATGATTTTTTGTAAATGAACAGATCAGTGTTAATTTAGGCCCACAGCTCACAATGTAATATTTTGCTCAGAATGTGAGGAAGGTGCACATCATGCAACATTTTCTATTTTCACCTACCAAAATGTATGGTAATAAAATGGGGGTGAAATTGGTCGCCCGCTTTTGACCCGACCAGATATTCATCTCCATTGAAGTCAATGGAAAGGAAAATCAAGCCGAGTGCAAAATGAGCTGTTTTGCCTGACTGCTCGGCTCGCCAATTTGGTTGAACGTATTCCTGGAGGTTTCATCGCATGACCTCCCCGCCTCCAACCAGGAGACCACAACTAGGGGCCATAACTATAAGATATGCACTAATAAATCCAATAGGTAATTCAGGAGAAACGTCTTTACTCAGAGAGTAGTTAGAATGTGGAACTCACTACAACAAGGACCATAGATGCATTTAAGGGGCAGCTAGATAAACATATGAGGGAGAAAGAAATAGAAGAATATGTTAATGAGGTTAGATGAAGTAAGGTGGGAGGAGGCTTGTGTGAAGCATAAACACCGGCATAGACCTTTTGAGCTGAATGGCCTGTTTCCATGCTGTAAATTCTATGTAATACTATGTGAAGTAGGTTTTTTACTTGTGTTGGTTCTCTCACCACCTGCCATAAGCCCAGTCTATGGGCCCAAGTTTCGTCTGGAGTTGCTCCTATTTTTTTGGAGCAACTAGTTTAGTTTGGAGTATCTTAGAAATCGCAACTCTCGGCATTTAGTTTACTCCAGTTCTAGTGAGTTAGTTTAGTTTCATTTTAGTTCAGTTTTTTTTCAAAAGGGGGTGTTACCAGCTACTTATGCCTGTTCTGCAAGTTTAGGCAGTGAAAAGTTACACCAAACTAACTTAGAACGGAGTAAGTGTCGACTCTTGTACGTTCAGAAAAATCTTGCGTACATTTTAGAATTAGGCGCAGGTAGCCAGAGATGGCTGGGGCGGGGGGGGGGGGGGGGGGAGGGGGGAAGGGGGGAAGGGAAGTTAGAGGGAAGTTAGGGGATTTTACAAAGCACTAAACACTTCACTTTTATCAATAAGAGCCATCATCAATAATAAATGATAAATAAATCAATAAATCAACCAATAAATCAAAAAATCAATCAATCAAAAATTAAAAAAATTAAAAATTAAAAAATAAAAAGTAGAAAAAATTAAAAATTAAAAAATCAATCAATAAATAAAAAATTAAAAGTTTCTACTCACCTACTGCAGCACCTATCCATTCGGGAGCACTGGGAGCCCTCCAACAGCCTGCCGAAGAGCTGCTGGTCGGACGGGCCGCGCTGCCGAGGTGGTGTTCGGGCGGGGCCCACCACCGGGGAGGAGTTTGAGTGGGCCCCGCCACCGAAGAATGGCTGGTCGGGTGGACCCGGCCACCGAGGAGGTAAGGGCAGTGGCGACGAGGCGAGGCGAGGCACGATGAGGCAGGCAGGCCACTCGGCCCGGGATAGGGGCGGCGAACATCACGACGTCCCTTCGGCCAGGGATAGGGTCGCCTGGAGACAGCACGCACTTGGAGGGCCAGGAGCTACTGTGCACGCGCGCAAATGCTGGCACTCTTTTCAGCGCAGGGCTGTAGCTCAGCCCCCACCTGCTTGTGCTGCGCTCTGCCGACTGCTAAACAGGCCTGCTGAACACCGAGAATTGCAAGGTAAGTTTTAGGCGTGTTTTTAATTCTACAAAATAGGCGGGCCTCTCAGCAGGACCACCGAAACTTGGGCCCTAGATGTTGTGTCCTTCAGGACTCAGACAGCTAAATCAGCAGTGGTACTACTGAACCACTGTTAGTGATGAACATTGAAGTCCCCCACCCAGAGTACATTCTGTGCCCTTGCTATCCTCAGTGCTTCTTCCAAGTGACGTTCAACATGGAGGAGTACTGGTTCATCAACTGAGGGAGGGCAGTAGGTGGTAATCAGCAGGTATTTTCCTTGACTATATTTGAGCTGATGCCATGAGACTTTATAGAGTCTGGAACCAATAGTGAAGTCTTCCAGGGCCATTCCTTCTTGACTGCATACTTCTGGTGGGTCTGTCCTTTTGGCGAGACAGGACACATCCAGTGATGGTGATGCAGGAGTCTGGGATGCTGGCTGATAGGTCCAATTCTGTGAGTATGACTATGTCAGGCTGTTGCTTGACTAGTCTGTGGGGCAGCTCTCCCAAATTTGGCTCAAGTCCCCAGATGTTAGCGAGAACAATTTTGTAAGGTCAACTGGGCCGGATGTGCCTTTGTTGTATCCGAATCTGGTGCCAAGGTAGAAGCCGAGTGGTCTGTCTGTAGAACATCTATAGGCAATTTTATATTTACACTTTTCGGGTTGGATTGCCAGATAGTAGTGGTAGTCTGTAACCTACAGCTCAGTCATATTTACTAACCTAACACTGAATCCCATCTCCTAATGGCTGAATGGTTGACCCATCTTTTGTAGCATTACAATTCTGCTGTTGCGATAAGGGCACTCGATGTAGCAATTTAAGTATGATGAGCCACCACATGGACACGCTTCCTTTGAGCCAAATTAAAGAAGTGTCAATGTAAAAGCACTTTACAACAATTGATTTCTTTGCCAACGACTTAAGATGTTACTTCTAGTATTTGAACAACTTGCTCTTTTCAACAGTACAATGTGAAATCTACTGGAATAGCTCTCGTTGTGATTATATTAAGCATTGGTTTCCAGTGGGATAGGTCACTTGGCTGCACTGATTGATAATCTGATTTTTGTCTTAAAACTATTTTTGTTTTATCCAGAACTCTCTTCAAATGGAGCGACAAATGAGGACCAGGGGCTGCTCTCAGGGAGTTGAGCTACAGGCTGCCGGAAGCCTCACTACACAAACAAAATTATCAAATGGAGTGACTGCTGCCAGTGAACCGGAAACTGATGGCAATGAACAGAAGCTGAGCAGAACGGAAGCTGAGCAGAAGCGTTCTGCGCATTAATCTGGAAATTTCGATGATGTCTCTGCTTTTGTTCCACACAGCCCGAGAGAATCGAAGGCCCGCTCCGTGTTCCCAGCATTATTCCCCAGGACCCGTTCCGCGTTCCCAGCATTTTTTCCCAAGCCCGCTCCATGTTCCCAGCATTTTTCCATGTGAGTCCTGAAGCGAACAACCAGAAAAAACCCCACAGATTGCATATGCGCAACTACTTCGAGTTCATTGGCAGCAGTCACGCCATGGGCATTTCAATTGCACACTGTGCACGAGCTCCAATGTTCTGTGCCACAGAATGTCATAATTTACTGCTCAGTGAATTATCGAATCTTAGACACGCCAAGAAGTGGAGACCATAGGTGTTTCTTCAGAGGAACCGGTGGGGGAGGACAACCAGATAGCAAACTATCCTGGCTCACAGGTGCAGATATTTCCTAACAACTCACTCAAGAGTGGCATTGAGAGACTCGAGGAGCAAGTTGGCCACCCTCTCAGTTAAGGAATAGCCGGCATGGTCAAGATGGGCCGAATGGCCTCCTTCTGTGCCGCAAATTTCTCTGACTCTATGAATGCAGCCACGAGACCTAGAGGCTGAAATTGCCCCTTTCCTTAAGGCTCGTTACCACCTCAGAGGTGGTAACAGGGCGGTAAGTCCTTTCCGATCAGGGGGCAGGTGGATGGTCTGACCTATGCGGAATTGCCGCCGGGCCGGGGGCAGCGGAAATAGGTTTCCCGTGTTTCTGCCCCGCCCGGCGCTTCGACCCATTGTCAGGCACGCGCCGACTCCTTACTGCCCGGCTGTGACCCCTTTCCGCCCCGCGAGGGAAATTGCCCCGCGGGAGCAGAGCCGGCACTGGTCGGTGCCCCCCGGCAGCTTCTCCCGATTCTACCAGGCCGGCACCCCCTCTTGGGTACCAGTGGGCCAGTGGGCTCGACAAAGTCCTCGTAGCATCCCTCCCCTTTAAGTGAAGGGGAGGGATGTTAATACACATCAGCGCAACGCGTCCACGCTGAAATGATGATACCGCCCGCCTTCCACCCCGCTCCCGACTCGCTTCCGCCCCTCTGCCACCCCAAAAACCGCCCCAATTTTTTTGAAGAAAAATAATTTCCCTCTATTCTCCACCCCATCGATTCGGGCATTATTCAACACATAATTCAAATTATCCATCCCAAACCGGGTAGGGCAATTTCAGTCCCCTAGAGAGAGGGAAAATGAGAAATTATAAATGGTAACTTGTCAGAACAATACGTAGTTACAACATTTTTCTGAACAAGGTTTGCCACACGCCACCTTTTTGAATACGTTGACACACCCATTGCTCACCATTAGATACGTTCTTTTACTTGTGTCTGAATAGGAGCTGAGAAGGAGACCAATATGAATTACAATTGAACGAGTTTTAAAGAACGTCAACCAGTTCTACTAGTTCTTTCTAGCTAAGGATAGATGATACTTTTTTAAAAAATAAGTCATTTTGTCTTAAATAATACATTATTCATCTTAGATCATGTTTTTGAAACATGTAATTTATTTATGAAGAAAAAGGACTAAATTATTTTTTTAAGTTTAAAAGTCTTAAACATGTTCTTGCGTCTTCAGAGAATTGGATGAACAATTATGTAGATTAGAATGTAATTCTACCAGGAATCTGCTTCATTTTATCAATTCAAAAAGGCTGTTAAGGTCTTGTGAAAGAATGTTGCACGCCAGAGATTCAACTGAGGCAACAAATACCTAACTACTGCAACAAAGACCTAATTATTGCAGATGCTGGAAATCTGAAACCAAAACGAAAAATTCTGGAAGCACTCAGCAAGTTAGGCAAAGCATTAGGAAGCAACAAGCCTACCTTTCAGGCATTTTCCTCCATCAGAAACAGGAAGTGAGATCTCAAATAAAGATGACCAGGGTAAAAGAAGCAAATGGAAATCGTCAAAGTGAGGAGCACCAGTGGGGGTAAATGACTAGCCTCATTTTATTATTGTTGAGCATTTATGAGAGAGTTCAATGTGCTAACTATAAATTATTAGATGAATACAAAATGCAATTTCTGATTTAGTTATTGAATGGAGATAGAAAACAGATTGATTTAATCTATATAATTTATAATATGTAGTATATCCTGTGAAAATGTTGCAGATTTCTCTAGTAACATTTGTGCAACATGAGATTGCTATTCTGTTGCATAGTCTACATTTTTCCTTTTGCAGTTCATTCGTACCACTGAAACACAATAGCATCCTTATTTCTACTTAGTAAGTAAAACTGTTACAAAGACACAAAAATGCTGGAAATACTCAGCAGGTCAGGCAGCATCTGTGGAGAGAGAAAAACAGAGATATCATCATAGGCAGTCCCTCGAAATCGAGGAAGATTTGCCTCCACATCAAAAGAGAGTTCTCAGGTGACTGAACAGTCCAATTCGGGAATTACAGTCTCTGTCGCAGGTGGGACAGACAGTGGTTGAAGGAAAGGATGGGTGGGGAGTCTGGTTTGCCACATGCTCCTTCCGCTGCCTGCGCTTGTTTTCTGCATGCTCTCGATGTCGAGGTGCTCAGCGCCCTCCCGGATGCTCTCCCTCTACTTAGGGTGGTCTTTGACCAGGGACTCCCAGGTGTCGGTGGGGCTATTGCACTTTATCAAGAACTCTTTGAGGGTGTCCTTGAAACGTTTCCTCTGCCCACCTGGGGCTCGCTTACTGCGTAGGAGTTCCGAGTAGAGCGCTTGCTTTGGGACTCTTGATGATGAGATGATGATATCTCTGTTTCTCTCTCCACAGATGCTGCCTGACCTGCTGAGTATTTCCAGCATTTTTGTCCGCATGTGGCTCGCCCAACGGAGCTGGTTGTGTGTGGTCAGTGCTTCGATGCTGGGCATGTTGACCTGATCGAGAACACTGACGTTGTTACGTCTGTCCTCAAATCGCTGCAGAAATACCACCAATGATGCCGCCGCAAGATCCTGCAAATCCTCTGGGAGAAACAGAGTCAATGTTTCAGGTCGATGACCTTTCATCAGAATTGGAAAAAGTTAGAGATGTAACAAGTTTTAAGCAAGTGCAGGGGCAGGGAATGGGGGGAGGGGAGGAAAGAACAAAAGGCAAGGTCTGTGATAGGGTGGAAGGCAGGAGAGATTAAATGACAAAAGGGATGATGATGCAAGGCGAAAGGAGACAGTAATGGGACAAGTAACGAAACAAAAGGTAAGTTTGGAGGGAGGTGTAAATGGGAATGGCAGAATCATCAGCAACAGCTGCCGTCCGTAAAAAAAAGGGGCAGAGTTTATGATCTGAAATTGTCAAACTCAATATTGAGTCCAGAAGGCTGTAAAGTGGATAATAGAAAGATGAGGAAGCCGAAATTGCCCACCGCTGAAAACGTCGGGGGTAGGGGGGGGGGGGCGGGCACACCCCATTTTTAGTATTTTTATGATTGCAATGGTTGAGGTGGCTTCCTGAGCGAAATTCTGCTCTTTGGCTTTTTTTTCCGGCAGACAGTCGCTCATCATGCTGGCGGTTGTGCGGCAGTGAGCACACTAGAGGGGAGCAAGTTGTGGCGGGGTGTAGTGTCCGCCGCTCTCAGTCATCAGCGTAGCCCTGATGATGTCACCACGGCTCTCCCCTTCACTTAAGGGGGAGAGCCTGCGCGATTTTAAAAGTTCGATCCACTGGGCCACCAGGGAGGGTTTCAGCTGGGCCAGCGGCCTGGCACCCAAGAGGTGCTGCCAGGCTGCCTGTTGGTGGCCCGGCCGAACCCGGGGGGCTTAATTGTCGGCTTGGCATGGCAGTTGGCCGACAAAAAAAACATATCGGCAGCGGCAGTCCGTCCTCCCCTTTAATGGGAGCCACACCGCCATTGCAGAAGGCCACAGACCTGCTGCACTGCCGGGAGAAAGCAGTTTTTGGCACCGCCCGGCAGGGGGAAGATTTTCTTGGTAAAATTTTGCCATAGGTGGGGGGGGGGCGGGGGGCACATCAGCGGTGCCCACTCTGATGACACACTTTGGACGGATCGGTAACAGCGGAGCGTGGTGGGGGGGGGGGGGGGGGAGAGCGGGTTACCGCCGGGATACCGCAGGAGTGGAATTTTGACAAAGTTGGCCATTTACACGAAAAACCGGCGGCCATTGCACTCCGCAGCATGGCCGCCGATTTCTGGTGGTAACAGGCCTTAAGGAAAGGGGCAATTTCGGCCCCGAGCTGTTGTTCCTCAAACTTACGTTGAGTTTCATTGGAACAGTGTAGGAGACCGAGGACAGAGGGATCAGAGTGGGAACGGGGCAATAAATTTAAATGACAAGTGACCAGAATGGACTGAGTGGAGATGTTCTGCAAAGCGGTCACCCAATCTGCGTTTCATCTCCCCAGTGCAGAGGAGACCGCTCCAGCAGCAAAGAAAGTATACTAAATTGAAAGAAGTGCAAATAAATCGCTGTTTCACCTGGAAGGAATGTTTGGGGCCTTGGACCGTGGGAAGGGAGGAGGTAAAAGGATAGGTGGGAGGGGAGAACCTATCGCGGAGCTGACCTCCCGCCCGCTGAGCTGCGATATTTGATGCAGGCGGGAGTCCGCGGCAGTCGGCGGCAGAACGAGGGTGAACCGCTGGCTGGAGGCTGGTCTGTCCCTGACGGTAGTTAGGAAGGTGGGGGAAAAAAAAGTTTGTATACTTTTTGTAATTTTTTTTCTTTACAGGGGCTTACCTGGATGGGGTCCCCAGAAGGTCTTCAGATGGTTTACATTTTTTTTTAATGCTTTTGCATTTCAGCTCTTCGACCCTTCGTGGGCCCGGCTCCATCCTCGGTGGCACTTGGGTGGCAAGCGACTTTGTCGCCGAAAATGAGAGCTCCCGCCGGCTGCCGCCCAGATTTGACCTCCTCCCTTCCCACAGTCCAGGGCCCCAAACATTCCTTCCAGGTGAAACAGCGATTTATTTGCACTTCTTTCAACTTAGTATGCCTTACTTGCAGCGTAAGTCACTCATTTGCCGCCAGCCGACCATCGAGGGACCTCTCCAATGCAAACCCTGCTCAAAGTACTGTCAGGTACCTCGGCAGCCATCGGCAGTTCTTTGGGCGACACTTGGGTGGGCGGAGGCCTTCATCAAATTCCGGCCCTAAGGAGCTAAATATTAGATTTATACTTAAGGCATCTAACATCATTCCAGATCATCCTGGAGTTTAATCATTGTGCTTACCTTTATATTTCAGAGCATTTTCTCCTGCCTAGAATCATGTGCTCAGGATCTGTTTGTCACCATTCTGCCCTTACCATTGGTCCCGTGCAACACCGAGGCCATGTTTGAGAGAAGAACCCCAGAGTGCCAACAACTCCAGAAGGAAAAACTACATGAATGGTCTTTGGTACTTTGAAAAAAGATACATTATCAGCTGGATTGGAAATGAATCCTGAATCATCCTCATTATCTGAGCTTTCATACTGAATTGAGTGGCTTAAAAAATAGGTTAATCATGCTACAGATAAGCTGGAACTGGGCACATCTTCAAGACATGCAAAATGACAACATTGTTTTGCAGTTGTATTGCTTTGATTAATATTTAATTCAAATAATCAGTCACAATGAACTTTGAGACTGTTGACGACAAATTCCAGTTGCTCCCAGCTCAAAAGCAAAAGACACCCATTGAAGAGGCTATAAAACCCCATTTCCTCTTGACTGAGAATCACAGAAATGCCGACTAATAGGAACTCGGCTCAGATGTTGCAATAAAGACCCTGAAATTGCGGTCGGAGGCTTCCCGTGGGCAGATGCCCCTGGTCACAAAAACACTTACGAATGTACCTGGTGGTCCCGGAGGAATGAACACTTGCGCTACAAGGCCTCCATGCGCAGCCCAGCGCAAGGTCCATGGATTGCAGGAGCGTAGGTGCAGCCTGTGATCATGTGGGCCGGACCAACCAATGAAAATGGCGTATCCCCATTCACAGTAATGGTGAGTTCTGTATGGAGATCACATTTCTGTGAATGGGGATACCCCCAAAAACACATAAACATTTAAAATAAATAAGAAAAATACTTCACATATTTACAATTAATTAAAATTGAATTTAATTAAATATTTTAGACAAAAATGTATTTTTTTGAATTATTTTTTAGATGTTTTAATAGGTAAAAATAAACTTAATTTAATGGATAGGATTTTTAATATAAAAATTATTGATAAAATGTTATATTTCTATCTTTTAAGACTCTTACGTGCGCCTGCTTTCACCAGGCATAAGAGTTTGAAGGAGATTCGCTGTGCAAGAGTTGGGCAAATAGCTCAAATCTCTGCCCGCGAATATCCTTCTCCCGGGAATGCATTAGAAGTCAAAAGACAGTTCACAAGTGCCAGATTTCAGCGCATGTGCATCGTACACCAAGAACCAGCACTTGTGGGGCATCAGACGTGCCCGTAGAAACCACAATTTTTGGCCCAGTGTATCTGAATAGCATATGTGAGGGTTTAACATAGACAATACTGTATGACTCTATAAATGTTTAGTGAAAAAGTGAAAAGGTGTGCATGTTCCACTGGCTGTCGCATAGCCCAGTTGAAACTATGATTCAACAAATTATAGCAGATTGTAAAAACTGGAATCCAAAATAGCTGTTTAAAAAACTGCCTTATCAAATAGTTATGGGTCAATTGACATTGCAAATAAATTAAAGTTCTGGCATCAAATCAAATATTTCTAGTCACAAGGCAAGGTTGTTCACAGAATCATAGAATGTTTACAGCATGGAAAGAGGCCATCCGGCCCGTCGAGTTCGTGGCAGCTCTCTGCAACAGCACTTCAGCTAGTCCCACTGTAAGGTTTCTAATCTTTAGAAAAATACAGACCATGAACTAAAAAATTGATTGATCCAAGCTTTTTGAATTAAGCTCGACAATTAAGAACATTTTGTCAAGGACATAAAACTGACTTCATGCGTAACAACAATGGAGTTGTTACATGAGGCCCTGAACTTGATTAACCAGGGTGGGGAAAACAGCCACTGAAGACCTCGAGTCTATAATAAGACCAGACAACAAAGGACCCCCACGGAAGGCAAATTTTTGGATAACAGCATTCAGCATAAGGAAATATATTTTGCACTGTCGACTCCGTGTGCAAATTAGTAGACATTCAAACTCATCACCAACCAGTTAAACAGATTACCACATCGATAATTGAATTTCACCCCAGCAGGAAACTTATTCTAAACTTGGATATAAATATATGGACACAGACACACCAGCAGGTTAAGAAGAAGAAGGATGGTAACACAGCAAGAAACAGCAAGCAGGCACGGAAGGAAAGGAACAGAATCTGCAGAGAACGGCCAGAAGAAGAACCAACAGGTCATGGAATCAACGACCACGAACCTACAATAGCTACAGCCAGGGCTGGTGATTTTATGTCAATTTCTCTCAGAAGTCTAGTCCTGTAGTTTTAGTCAGTTTTTGTTGCATAATTAAACTGAACACTGGGTTAAGCCTAAATCTTGTGCCACATGTTGTCCTTTCTCACTATAAGTTCCGAGGTCGAAGAATCAGAGTAGAGTGAACAAAACAAATACCCTACAGAAATTGGCGACTGGGGCAGGACCTCGGCATTGGGAATAGGATCATGGACACAAAACCAGGGCAAGAACCCCAAGAGAGGCTTGGTTAAGTCTAAGGTCGGCTAAGGTAGTTAAAAAGTTATCTTCTCAGGGGCAGCTAGGGCAGCCAGCAGAGGAAGGAATAGTCTTGCGTCGGCTGGAGTAATCCTGGGTTGACTAGGATAGCAACGGAGAAAAAAAGTTGCAGGTAGTCTGTGCAGGGGTCTCAGGGAAACCATAGTAATCTCACGGACAGCCAGGGCTGCCAGAGGAAGGAAACAGTCTCGGATAGGCTGGCGTAATCCCGGTTGACTGGGGTAGTCATGGAGAGAAGCCAAAAGGTAGTCACGGGTAGTCTGCAAACAAGGGTCTCAGGGTGATATCAAGGGTGATCTCAAAGGCGACTAGGGGACCAGGAGAGAAACCGTTTCTGATGGACAGGAGTAATCTCGTGTCAAATAGGGTAGCCAAAGAGAGAAGCCTGAGTAACAGGAACCGCAGGTCACTGCGAGGTGGTCTCAGGGGAGGCCAAGATAGTGAGGGAGAATTTCTCAGCCAGGGGCACTGGAAATGGACTCACCACAGCAAAACGCGGTAGAGCCCGTGGCTAAGAGCAGTGGTAGAAAGTCCATGGAGGGTAAGGTAACTGCATATATATGCAACAAATTGGACATTTCAGAGCCATGGGCACGAGAAATGCTGCACTTTGGGGATCCGCAGGAAAAAGCGGCAGAGTGGACAATCAGTAGCAACCACATAGGGTCAAAAGAGAAGGCAGTTTGGCACTATTAAGAGAAAAGATAGAAAAGCTGGAGGAGGTTAAAAGATGAGGTAGCCAGTTCCGAGAAAGAAAGGCAGAACCAAGGAATGAGCGATGAAATGGTGCAGAATCACTTAGAGTATTTACAATGCCAGATGACCGAATGCAAAATGCAGCAGCAAACAACAAACAAAGTCAAAGGCACTTAGAAAAAGCCAAAGAGGCAGAGGAACAGCTCAGGAAAATCAAGTTAGCCTATCAGGTAGCACAGAAACAGGTTATGAGAGGGCAGATCACGGACCTTGTAAGGAAAAGATCTGCAAGTTAACGGCAGAGTTGGATGGGGCCAAAGGGATGGTTTGTCTCATGGCACCCGGAACAGGTGAGGAAGGTTGGGATCCAGAGGGGAAAGAGTCGGACGATGGGCCCAAGTATAGCATCGGCCGGCTCCCGAGGCACCGGACCCCCGAAACCGATATCCCTTGAGACAGCAGAAATTCGGCCCACCCCCACCAAATGGTGGTCTGGCTCAATTACAGAGCGATTACTTGATCCCATACACGCCGCTTCAGCTGCAGGAGATGCTGACAAGCGTAGTAAAGTTAAAACAAGGAGGAGATGCCTCCATTCATTTTGCTAATATAGAGCAAATAGGGGGTATAAATAACTGCAGGGAGGAGGAGAAAGTGAAGCTAACACTGCTCTCGCTGGAGGGGAAGTTTTATCAGAGCTTGTCGACAGCCAGCAAGTTAGGTGGAGGAACCCCACAGGGCTTAAAGGAGGAAATCATGGCAGTGCTTGGGTACAGTCAGGGTAGTCCGTTCTGGCAGGTAGAACAGACTAGGCAGCAAGTAAACGAATCGTCTGATATGTTTGCAGATAGACTGTAGCCTATTTATTTAAGGACCACTGGAGGAAATCTGATACAGGCAGATTTAATAGGGGAATCCAGAAACCATTGGCTGAGAACCGTAATGGCTAACAGTTTGCCGCAGCTCAGAGCAAAGGTTGAAGCATGGTTTGACCCAGACAAGCTCCAGAATACAGAGGCGGGGCTGTTGCGAAGATTAACTCTAGCTTTTAAGTCCGGGCAAGGGGAGGAAGAGAAACTAAAAGGGAAGGTGCACGAAGTTAAAGGAGAGGTTAGGCAAAAGAAAGAATGGAGACAAGAGGGAGGTAATGCGAGTCGAGATAAAGGCGAGCGTTTTAACTGTAGGAAGTTGGGACACTGGAGCAAGGATTGTGGGCTCCCGAAAGAAGGGAAGCCAGGTTATGAGGGTGCTGAGGCAAAACAGGGCCACAGGAAGGCAGCCGACGATCCAGTATAGAATTTAGTGTCCGCATTACACCAGGTTATGGGCACGGGTGGAGGAAAGCTGGACGCAGCAGTGGGAGAAAAGGGACCCAATGTGTCGGCACCCCCCACTGTGACGGTGCACCCAGCCAGAATACCTGTGTCCGCTCATATATGATGGGTGGGGCAGGCCATATGTGGATGTGAAGGTGGAAACAGTTCGGGGAAGGTATTTAGCAGATACAGGAGTCTCTAGTACGTTTGTCCACTCATCAAATCCGACCACTTCCCTGTGGTCGAGCGGGGTCCCATTTACACTGGCGGGTTTTACAGGTAATGTTGGGGCAGTGTTGAAACCCATAACCATAGAGTTAGGACCTAATATAACAAAATGGGAGTGCATTTTAATGAAGCGGGAACAGCCCGGTTTGGGAGTTCTCGGGGCCGACTACATGTTGGCACACCGCGCTATTGTGGATATGAAAAACAATTGTCTATGGGGGGGCAGTCGATGCCCCCCCATAGGATGGGAGAGATCATAGTGATTCCCAGGGACAGTACAGACAAAGGCAGCACCTGCACAATCAAGCCTAAAGGGAGTTACGACTTAGAAGGATTACTTGATAACATTCCAGCCAGGTATCAAGGATACGTACGGGAGAATATGGCTGGCTGCGTCGCCGAACTAAGGCGCCTCGCAGGACATTGTGAGTTTGAGGGATTCCTAGAACAAATGCTCAGAGACTTTTTTGTACTGGGCATCGGACATGAGACAATCCTTCGCAAACTGTTGACTGTAGAAACTCCAAATCTAAGTAAAGCCATAACGATAGCCCAGGCATTTATGTCCACCAGCGACAACACCAAGCAAATTTCACAGAATAAAGAAGTTTCGGCCGGTACTGTTCATAAAGTAACGTCGGTTTTGAGCAGAAATGTACATGGCAGAACGTACACGCCGGCTGCTGCTGCCCGACCTCAATTGACCCAGAGTCCGCCATCAATTGTTAATGTGAGACAGTTAACACCCTGTTGGCGCTGCGGAGATGATCATCGGCCCCATCAATGCTTTAAGCACTATGCGTGCAATGGTTGCAGAACAATGGGACACCTCTAATGAATGTGCAGGCGAGCTGCAAACCCTGCAAACCACCACGTTGCAGAGGAAGATCGATGTACAGTGGATAAGGCTGAATTGGAGACTTGTACTGAGGAGGCAGAAGTGTACGGGGTACACACGTTCACTACGGAATGCCCACCAATAATGTTGAAAGTTGAACTGAACGGCATTCCAGTATCTATGGAGCTGGACACGGGGGCAAGTCAGTCCATTATGAATAAAAAGGCCTTCGACAGGCTGTGGGGCAAAAAGGCACAGAGACCCAAGCTCAGCCTCATTCACAACAAATTAAGGACTTATACCAAGGAACTAATCCCTGTAATTGGCAGTGTATAAGTCAAAGTCTCCGATGAAGGAGCATTACACGAACTCCCACTGTGGATTGTACCAGAGGATGGCCCCACGTTGTTTGGCAGAAGCCGGCTAGGAAAAATCCGTTGGAAGTGGGACGACATCCGAGCACTTTCGTCCGTCGACTATACCTCATGTACCCAGGTTCTGAGCAAGTTCCCATCGTTGTTCGAGCCAGGCATCGGAAGCTTCTCGGGGAAAAAGGGCAGATCCATTTGGTTCCCGGTACACAACCCATCACCACAAGGCTCGGGCGGTACCGTACATGATGGGTGAAAAAGTGAAAATTGAGCCTGACAGGCTGCAATGTGAAGGCATCATCGCACCGGTGGAATTCAATGACTGGGCCAGTTCGATTGTCCTGGTATTTAAGGAGGATGGCACGGTTAGAATTTGTGGGGACGATAAAGTAACGATTAACCGTTTTTCGCCGCAGGACCAGTACCCGCTACTCAAGGCAGACGACTTATTTGCGACTCTGGCTGGAGGGAAGATGTTCACCAAGCTGGACCTGACCTTGGCCTACATTACTCAGGAGCTGGAGGAGTCTTCAAAAGGCCTCACCTGCATCAACACGCACAAAGGTCTGTTTATCTACAACCGGTACCCGTTCGGGATTCGGTCGGCCGCGGCGATCTTCCAGTGTAACATGGAGAGCCTGCTAAAGTCGATTCCTTGCACAGTGGTCTTCCAGGATGACATATTGGTTACAGGTCGACACACCATGGAGCAAATGAAGAATCAAGAGGAGATTCTTAGTTGGTTGGATTGTGTGGGGCTCAGGTTGAAACGCTCGAAGTGTGTTTTCCTGGCACAGGACGTTGAATTCTTGGGAAGGAGAATCGCAGCAGACGGCATCAGGCCCACCGATGCCAAGATGGGAGCCATCAAGAACGCGCCGCGACCACAGAATGTTACTGTTATGTCTTGAATAAAGAGTAAGACTAGATACTGCAAGCTCAAAGTAAGGTGTGACCGTAGTCCTTTATTACAGATCTCAGAGTGCCTCTCCAGCCTGTGAGGCCTCCTGCAGGCTGGAGAGGCACTGCAGGTGCTCCCAAGGCATTGTGGGATCCCTTGGGACTCCAGGGGATAAGCCCTCTGGTGGTTAGACATGGTACTTACAGGTTTACATACATAAGCACACTCGCCCCCCCAAAGTCAATAGTATAACTATTTACAATGTGAGTCGATCTGGGGCCTTCCTTTCCCTGGTTGATCGTCTCGGTGAAAATGCTGGTTTTGGTGAGTCATTTGTTGGGTCCTCGATGGACTGCTGTGCAGCTGGCCTTGCTGGGCTGCTGGGGGTGGTGAGTCCTGCTGGGCTGCTGCGGGTAATGGGTTCTGCTTCGTGGTCAACCACTGGGTCGGTTGCCACTTGTGTGTGTGTTGGAGGGTTGAAAAAGGTGGAGTCTATTGTGGGTTGTTCTGGATAGTCCGTAAATCTGAGTTTGGTTTGGTCCAAGTGTTACCTGCAGGTGAGTCCATTTGAGAGTTTGACCACAAACACCCTACTCCCCTCTTTGGCCAGAACAGTGCCAGGAAGCCACTTGGGACCTTGTCCATAGTTCAACACAAATACAGGATCATTTATCTCAATTTCGCGTGACACATTTGCGTGATCATGATATGTCTTCTTTTGAAGCCACCTGCTCTCTACCTGTTCATGTAGATCAGGGTGGATGAGAGCCTTGTCTTAAGTGCCCTTTTCATGAGCAGTTCAGCGGGAGGGACCCCAGTGAGCGAGTGGGGTCTTGTGTGGTAACTGAGCAGCACTTGGGATAAGCGAGTCTGCAGTGAGCCTTCAGTTACCCTTTTCAAACTCTGCTTGATTGTTTGAACTGCTCGTTCTGCCTGACCATTGGACGCTGGTTTAAACGGGGCAGATGTGACATGTTTAATCCCATTGTGGGTCATGAACTCCTTGAACACGGCACTGGTAAAGCATGGCCCATTGTCACTTACAAGGACATCAGGCATGCCGTGCGTGGCAAACATAGCCCGTATGCTTTCAAGGACGTGCTTGCCAACATTATTACACATTCAATCCATTTGGGATATGCACAAACAACCACTAAAAACATTTTTCCCAAGAGTGGGCCTGCATAGTCGACATGGACAATGGACCACGGTTTGGAGGGCCAGGACCATAAACTTAGTGCAGGCTCCCTGGGTGCATTGCATGTATTACATTTGTGCATGCAGTACTCTAAGTCTGCTTCGATACCGGGCCACCACACATGGGATCTGGCTATCGCTTTCATCATTACGATGCCTGGGTGGTGGGTGCTGTGGAGATCACTGATGAAAGTGTCCCTGCCCTTTTTTGGCATCACTACCCGATTACCCCATAGGAGGCAGTCTGCCTGTATATACATTTCATCTTTGTGCCGCTGGTACGGCTTTATTTCTTCCTGCAATGGGACACTAGGCCAACTCCTGTGGAGCACACAGTTTTTCAAGAAGGACAGTAAGGGGTCCTGGCTTGTCCAGGTTCTGATCTGTCGGGCGGTAACAGATGATGGCTCACTCTCGAATGCTTCCATTACCATGACTAAATCTGCGGGCTGTGCCATCTCCACCCTTGTGGTGGGCAATGGCAGCCTGCTGAGAGCATCTGCACAGTTTTATGTGCCTGGCCTGTGGCAGAGGCAGAGTTGTATGCGGACAACATGAGCGCCCATCTCTGGATACGGGCCGATGCATTCGTATTTATCCCCTTACTTTCAGAAAAGAGGAATATAAACGGCTTATGGTCGGTTTCCAATTCAAATTTGAGCCCGAAAAGATATTGATGCATTTTCTTTACTCTGTAAACACATGTTAATGCTTCTTTTTGTCAAGCGCTTCTTTTTGGTCAAACTCTCAAATGGACTCACCTGCAGGAAACACTTGGGCCAAACCAAACTCAGATTTACGGACTATCCAGAGCAACCCACAATAGACTCCACCTTTTTTGATCATACTGTAGGCCCTCTCGGCCTTAGACAGACTTCTGGATGCATAAGCAACCAGTTGCAATTTGCCAAATTCATTAGTTTGTTGCAATACACACCCGACTCCGTACGATGACGCATCACATGCTAGTACCAAACGCTTACATGAATCGTACAACAGTAGCAATTTGTTTGAACATAACAGCTTCCTAGCTTTCTCAAAGCCATTTTCTTGGCTTTTACCCCATACCCATTCACCTCCTTTACACAGTAAAGAGTGCAGGGGTTCTAACAAAGTGCTAAGACCCGGTAAGAAGTTACCAAAATAGTTCAGGAGTCCTAGAAACGACCGCAGCTCCGTCACGTTCTGTGGTCTTGGTGCATTTTTGATTGCCTCCATCTTCGAATCGGTGGGCCTGATGCCATCCGCCGCAATTCTTCTCCTCAGGAACTCCACTTCAGGCAACAGGAAAATGCACGTCGAGTGTTTTAGCCTGAGCTCCACACGATTAAGCAGATGGTCGACGGTGTCCCGACCTGTAACCAAGATGTCGTCCTGGAAGACCATGGTGCGCGGGACCGACTTCAGCAAGTTTGCCATGTTCCTCTGGAATATCACCGCGGCCGATCAAATCCCAAACGGGCATTTGTTGTAAATGAAGAAACCTTTGTGCGTGTTGATGCAGGTGAGGCCTTTCGATGATTCCTCCAGCTCCTGCGTCATGTAGGCCGAGGTCAAGTCCAGCTTCGTGAATGTTTTCCCTCCCGCCAGCATCACAAATAGGTCATCTGCTTTTGGTAGCGGGTATTGATCCTGCAGTGAGAAACGATTGATAGTTACTTTGTAATCACCACAAATTCTGATGGTGCCGTCTTCCTTGAGGACTGGAGCAATCGGACTGGCCCACTCATTGAATTCGATCAGCAAGATGATGCCCTCTAGTTGCAGCCGGTCCAGCTCGATCTCCACTCTCTCTCTCATCATGTAAGGTACCGCTCTCGCCTTGTGATGGATGGGTCGCACCCGGAATCAAATGGATCTGCACTTTTGCTCCTTGGAACTTCCCGATGCCTGGTTCGAACAGCGAGGGGAACTTGTTTAGGACTTGGGCACATGAGGTGTCGGTGGCGGACGAAAGCGCTCGGACATTGACCTAGTTCCAGCGTATCTTTCCCAGCCAGCTCCTGCCGAACAGCGTGGGGCCATCGCCCGGTACCACCCAGAGTGGTAACTCGTGCACCGCTCCATCGTAGGAGACCTTTACGGTAGCACTGCCGATTACGGGAATCAGTTCCTCTGTGTACATTCTCAGTTTAGTACGAATAGGAGTCAGGACTGGCCTTGAGGCCTTGCTGCACCACAATTTATCGAAAGTCTTCTTGCTCATTATGGACTGGCTTGCGCCCGTGACCAACTGCATGGACACCGGGAGTCCATTTAATTCAACCTTCAGCTTTATCGGGGAACACTTTGTGGTAAATGTGTGCACCCCATATACCTCTGACTCCTCGGTCTGAGGTTCTGGTTCATCATGATCCACTGTGGATCTGTTCTCCTCTGCAACATGGTGGTTTGCAGGTTTGGAAGGATTTGCAGCTTGCCTGCACATACGTTGGCTGTGTCCCATTGTTCCACAGCCCTTGCAAATGTATCCTTTGAAGCAGCATGAATGGAAATGATGATCACCCCCGCAGCGCCAACAAGGTGTTAATGGCCTTGTATTCACCACCCTTAATGGTGGACTCTGAGTCATCTGCGGACGTGCAGCTGCAGGCGTGTAAGTCCTGCCCTGTACATTTCGATTCATAAACAATGTTACTTTGTTCACAGTACTTGCAGCAGCACTCGTGTGCTGAGAAATTTGTTTGGTATTGTCACTGGTGGTGATAAACACCTGGGCTATCGCTATGTCTTTACTCAAGGTTGGGGTCTCTGCAGTCAAAAGTTTGCAAAGTATTACTTCATGGCCAATGCCAAGTACAAAGAAGTCCCTGAGCATGTGCTCCAAATGTCCTTCAAATTCGCAATGTCCTTCAAGGCACCTTAGCTCGGCGACATAGCTCGCCACTTCCTGGCCTTCAGGCCTCTTATACGTGTAGAACTGATACCTCGACATCAGAACACTTTCCTTCAGGTTTAGATGCTCCCGGACCAGAATGCACAACTCATCGTACAAATGGTCTGTGGGTTTTGCTGGAACGAGCAGATTTTTCATGAGGCCATACGTTGGTGCCCCCCAAAAGATGAGGAGAATCGCCCTTCATTTGGCAGCGTTCGCTTCTCCTTCCAGCTCGTTGGCCACGAAGTATTGGTCAAGTCGCTCCATGAAGGTTTCCCAATCATCTCCCTCTGAAAATTTCATCCAGGATGCCACGGTTCTTTGCATTGTTGTGGTGGGGTTCGTCATTTGTATCTCATCGCTAGTTGTTATGTCTTGAAAAAAGAATCAAACTAGATACTGCAAGCTCAAAGTAAGGTGTGACCGCAGTCCTTTATTACAGATCTCAGGGAGTGCCTCTCCAGCCTGTGAGGACTCCTTATATGCAGGTGCTCCCAAAGGATTGTGGGATCCCTTGAGACTCCAGGGGATATGCCCTCTGGTGGTTAAACAAGGTATTTACAGGTTTACATACATAATAGTGACGGTGCTGCGGGCGTTCCTGGGACTACTTAACTATTTCGGTAATTTCCTACCTGGGCTAAGCACCCTGCTAGAACCCCTACATGCGCTACTGCGCAAGGGAGACGACTGGGTATGGGGGAATTCACAAGAGGCTGCCTTTAAGAAAGCCAGAAATCTGTTGTGTTCTAACAAGCTGCTTGTCCTGTATAACACTTGTAAATGATTAGTGCTAGCTTGCGATGCGTCGTCATACGGGGTCGTGTGTGTGCTGCAACAGGCTAACGAATCGGGGATTTTGCAACCTGTCGCTTATGCGTCCAGGAGTTTGTCCAAGGCCGAAAGGGTTGAAAAACAGGTTCTGGCGTGCGTTTACGGGGTTAAAAATGCACCAGTACTTATTTGGCCTCAAGTTTGAGCTTGAAACTGACTACAAGCCGCTCATATCACTGTTCCCTGAGAGCAAAGGGATTAATACCAATGCCTCTGCCCGCATCCAAAGATGGGCGCCCATGCTGTCGGCATACAACTATGTAATCTGCCACAGACCGGGCACAGAGAACTGCGCAGATGCTCTCAGCCGGCTGCCATTGCCCACCACCGGGTGAAAATGACACAGCCAGCGGACCTGCTCATGGTCCTCCATGGGAGCTGGTCCGGAGTCCCAATGGAGATGCAGGAGGCGATTAAGCCGTTCCACAGATGCAAAGACGAGTTGTCCCTGCAGGCAGACTGTCTATTGTGGGGCAATCTCGTGGTCTTGCCCAAGAAAAGCAGAGACACATTCATATGTGAACTGCACAGCACCCACCCAGGCATCGTAATGATGAAAGCCATAGCCAGATCCCACGTGTGGTGGCCCGGCAGCGACTCAGATTTAGATTCGTGCGTGCGGCAGTGCAACACTTGCTCTTAGCTGAGCAATGCACCCAGAGAGGCACTGCTAAGTTTGTGGTCGTGGCCCTCCAAACCGTGGTCAATGATGCATGTAGACTATGCGGGCCCATTCCTCGGCAAAATATTTTTGGTTGTCGTGGACGCTTACTCAAAATGGATTGCATGTGCAATAATGTCTGTAAGCACGTCCACTGCCACCATCGAAAACCTACGAGCCATGTTTGCCACGCACGGCCTGCCTGATGTCTTTGTCAGCGACAATGGGCCGTGTTTCACTAGTGCTGAATTCAAAGAATTCATGACCCGCAATGGGATCAAGCACGTCACATTTGCCCTGTTCAAGTCCGCATCCAACGGCCAGGCAGAACTGGCAGTTCAGACCATCAAGCAAAGTTTAAAACGTGTGTCGGAAGGCTCCCTGCAGACCCGGCTGTCCCGAGTGCTGCTCAGCTACCGCACCAGACCCCACTCACTGACCGGGATTCCCCCAGCTGAGCTGCTCATGAAAAGGGTGCTTAAAACAAGGCTCTCTCTTGTCCACCCTGATCTCCATGATCACGTGAGGGCAAGCGGCATCAACAAAGTATGTACCATGACCGCGCAAATTTGTCACGCGATATTGAGATCAATGATCCTCTGTTTGTGCTCAATTATGGACATGGTCCCAAATGACTTGCTGGCACGGTCATAGCCAAAGAGGGGACTAGGGAGTTTCCAGTCAAATTGGCCAATGGACAAACGCACAGAAAACATTTGGACCAAATCAAATTGCGGTTCACCAACAGCTACAAACAACCTGAAGAGGACACTACCAACTTTGACCCTCCAACACACACACAAAATGGCAACTGACATCATGGTTGACCACAAAACTGAACTCACCATCCCAAGCAGCCCGGCAAGGCCAGCTGCCCAACAGCTCAGTGAAGAACTGACCAACCTACCCACACCCGCATTTGTACCGAGACGATCAACAAGAGAGAGTAAAGCCCCAGATCATCTCACCTTGTAAATAAGTATACTGTTGACTTCACAGGGGAGTGATGTTATGTATTTAACCCTTTGCAATTTCATTACACCTGACCACCAGAGGGCCCATCTGTTTGAGTCCCAAGGGATCCCAGCATCCCTTAGGAGCACAGTATATAAGCAGGTACTGACTATCTTGAACAAGAGAAAGCACTGCCATTTTCTCTTGTCATTCAATGTCACCACCTTTACTCAGTCCACCCCTCCCCACCTCCACCCGCCCCCCCCCCCCCCCTCACAATACAATCAACATCTAGGGCATCACCATTGACTAGAGGCTTAACTGCACCAGGATATCAACACCATGGCTACAAGAGCAGGGCAAAAGCTGGCTGCACTGTGATGCATGCCTCAACTCCTGATCCCTCAAAGCCTCTCCACAATCTACAAGGTTCATGTCAGGAGTGTGACGGAATACTCATCATTGCAACTCAGCAAGGTTACTTTGATATCAGTTCCCTACCTTGGCATATCTACTCCAGAGAAAGACAAGTAGCAATGTCATGGGAATACTAACAATAAACCATCATGATTGGACATATAGCACCATTCCTTCATTGTCACTGGGTCAATATTCTGGAATTCCCTCCTTAGCACCATTTTGGGAGCACCATCACCATAAGCAGTTTAAAATAAAAAACTTGCATTTATATAGCACCTTTCATGACCACCCGACGTCTCAAACGCTTTACAGCCAATGAAGTACTATTTAAGGAGAAAGCCCTCCAACATCTTCTCAGGGCAATGAAATATTGGCAATAAATATGTCATGGTTGTCCACATCTCAAAAACAATTAAGAAATAAAGCTTGAAAAGAGTAAAAGACAAATTGAAATAAATCAGGCAGTAGTGATTAGCTACCACCGAGTTTAGGACCACAAAAAGCAAAAGAAATTCCACAGTTGTGTGGTCCAAGGAAAGAACTTGGTTGCCTGCATTAAAAAAAAACAGGCATTGACTTCCACTGCCCTGTACTTGCTCATCATCATCGTCATCATAGGCGGTCCCTCAAACGAGGATGACTTGCTTCCACATGTGTTCACAGATGTTTCAATGCAGGACCCGATATTCCAGTCCTGAACTCGAGGGATGGAAGATGCCTGCGCATGGATTTTTTTAACGTGTGGTGACCGTTGCATATCAGTCACCACATGGGCTTGACGGAGCTAGGCCTTTATCCACTGGCGGGGGTTAACCAGCACGCTAGCATAGTAATGGGACTCAGGAGTGTAGCAATGAAACTCCCTTGTGTAGTGGACTACATCTCTATGTCTTAAACACATGCATTCCTTTCCAAAGGCAGACAGGGTTAACAGTAGGCAATGCATCATTGTCCATAGTTGCTTTATTCCACAGTAGCCAAAATATGCAGAAGACTGAGTAGGATCAAAGTTACCTGGAGCAATTAGTTCATATGTTGTTACAAAAATAAAGAATCAATATATGCTAGTCCACTTGGGAGACTTCTTACCTGATGTAGAAAGATGGACTTGTTGTGCAATCTGTCCTACCAATAATGTGGATATTGGACTAGACTTTCCACTTTGTTCGCTAGAGCCCAAAAAATGGGCGATGTTCCAGCCTTAGCGATGTTCCAGCCTTCATGATCACTGGAACATCGGCCATTTTTTGGATCGCGATTTTTGGCTCGGTGATAGCCCAGCGATGTGAAATGAGTGAAGCAATAGCCCAGTAATGTCACATCGCCCAGCGATAGCCCAGTGATGTCACATCGCCCAGCGATAGCCCAGTGATGTCACATCGCCCAGCGATAGCCCAGTGATGTCACATCGCCCAGCGATAGCCCAGCGACGGCGAAGGGTACGCATATTTTCTTTTGGTTGGCCATGTTTTCCTGCGTTTCGGGAGGTCAGGGGTCATCCACACATGCGCAGAAAGGGGAGAGAGATCGAGAGAGGAGAGAAAGAGAGAGACAGAGAGGTGAGAGAAAAGAGAGAAAGAGAGAAAGAAAAACAGAGAAATATGTCTGACAGCGATGAAAGTGGGAGAGATGTGGAGATGGGAAGGAAGAGGGCCAAACCCTTCTCCAAAGAGGCCAACGAGGCGCTCGTGGTAGAGGTGCACTCCAGGTGGGCCCATTTGACCGGGGGGAACGTGGTGGGAAACCAGCACCATGGGCGTACCGCAGGTTATGGGGCGAGATAGCCGAGGTCGTCTCGTCGGCGTCCTACGAGCCCAGGGGCTCCGACCAGTGCCGCAAACGCTGGAACAGCCTCGTTGTTTCAGCAAGAGTAAGTATGACTTTATATTTTAATGATGCACATTCTAATTATAATAGTCATTATAATGGTAATTCTCCTGGATTGAATGGAAGCTTGTTATTCAAACTTATATAACATATATCATCCCCGTGAAGAACTGGACAGGGCCATGAACCGGTGCCCGTTTTAAGTCTCCCTGACTGCTGTCACTTACACAGGGACCCAGCATGGACTGGGGGAGAGCTGCCTTTGCTCACTTTCTGGCCTGGGACACTTTTGGACATCAGCTACTGTCATTGAATTGTGGACACAACTCCTATTAGCATATAACGTTTGAAACTGTTGTGTATAAATGACATAACCTAATCAAGAAGCTTATGCCATGCTCTATTCACGTTCGCAGAGAAAGATATCTCATAATCGGACTCAGCAGAGGTGCACCGGGGGAGGCCCTGCTGTAATTCAGACCCTCAACTATCTGGAGGAGCGTGCTGCAGCACTAGTGGGGGTCCACAGTCGAGCGGTCACCACCCGTGGTGATGCCGGACCATCGCATGCGCCACGTGAGTAATGTGTCAAGCAATGTAAGAGCTATGTGACATCATTTCATTCTCATATCATAGACGAATGATGTCATGTTATGCATGCAGCCTCTGTGCGATTCTCTGCCACACTCAGGTCGACAACATAAGAACATAAGAGCAGTCCATCTGGTCATCTGTCCCCTTCTCTGTCTGCACCCCTTAAACCCTCACTCCTTTGTCATTTGGTCTATCTGACACTGATCCAGCCTCCACAGCTCTCTGGTGCAGTCATTTCCACATCGATGTACTGCCATAGATACCACCATATGATGCATTAATATGTAACGTTTCTCTGTCAAATTTATGGGATTAGTGCTGTTCCTCCAACGTATGCCAGCACGCCGCAACAATGTTTTCTGCTCTAATAATCTCAATTGTGTCTTGCAGCTTTACCAGCTCCAGAGGCGCAACGGGAGGGCAGTGGCTCACATGGACCTGACCCACTGCATGTGTCATTCACCACGGGTGGTGAAGAGGAGGAGACCACCGAGCCCGAGGAAGAGGAGGAATACCTGGAGACAGAAGAGGATGTCCCTTGCATCCCACTGTCTGGGGAACCTGCGGCCATGATGGGGATCCCAACTGAGGAGGTAGCGGAACCAAGCGGCATGCAGTTGGCGACGCCAAGGCGCACATTGGTGCTGTCGCAGACCCCACGGAGGCCGGGTCAGTGGCTTGAGCAAAGGCCTACCCTGGACCACCGCGTGGAGTGCCTGGCAAGACCGTGCGAGGAGCCTGTCGCGAGCAGCTCCAGGTGTTTGTGGGGTTCACGCAGGAATTCTCCCGGGTGTCTGCTAGCCAAGCGGAGGCAAAGCAACAGATGATCCTGGAGTTACGTGGAATCTCCTCCTCCAACCATGCCATGCGGCATGCGTTCTTGGCGTTACACGGTGTTGCACACCGAGCTCGCGTGACCACAAGCACCGGCACACGGGCGGGTCAGGAGGATGCACCACCTCCTGACTCGGAAGGCGATCCTCCTGTTTTGTCTTCCCCGCCAACAGCCCTCCAACAGGCGACCATCCCAGCATGTCCCCCACCACGGCAGGAAGTCTGCCATCGCCCACTGCAAGCCGGCTTCGCAGCAGTACCCGGGGACCAAAACGGGTGGTTGAGGCAACGACCCAGGGTGGGGTGCAGAATCTGGAGGGAAACGTGGCCGCAGATAGGGAGGGAGGTGCACTCTTTTTACTTTTGTTCCTATTGCTCAGATTTATTGTTGGTGTTGTCGTTTCACTGTTGGGGTGTGGGTGGGCGGGTCAGGGGGTGGGGGTGGTTGGGGCAGGGGGATCGGAGGGTATTTTGGTGTTTGTAATTGAAAAATTACGATCAAGAGTTGTCATTTTATTAAACCCATTTTATTTCACTTTACAATTGTTGTGCAGTGTCTTCTAATAACGTAAGTTAAAATAGAACATTAGTGCACCTGATATTAAACAATGTCCAAGCCAGACCAAGTAAGTATGAAATGTCACTTATTTGTATAAATATAAGAAAACGTCTAATTGTGAGTGTATCTATCTTTAAAAGGCCCTTCAATATCTAAGCCCCAGTTTAACAGGCCTCCTGTCTTCCTCCGACGTTCAAAATGGCGTCCGTAGTGCCCAGTTCTGTGAGGAAGGCCAGGCAATAGCAACTATTCTCCAGCGATGTTAGTGGCGAGCGATCAGCCCGGCGATGTGCCGGCGATGTGCCAAAAGTTGGACTGGGCAATGTGTGGGTGATCACCTCAGCGATCACCTCAGCGATGTGAGCCGAAAGTTGCACCGGGCAATGTGTCGGCGATAAGCTTGGCGATGTGTCCCAACTTTCCATTTTTGGCCAATATCAGCCCTTTTTGGGTGCTATATGGGCACTAGCCCAACATTGTGAAGTGAAAAATCTAACCCCGTTTGTTATGTATGCAATACCTTGTAACCAGCATTCTACCGCCGCCAGAGGGCGCATCTGTTGGAGTCCCAAGGGATCCCAGCATCCCTTGGGAGCACTGCATAAAAACAGGCCTCCCATGCTGTGCCAGCACTTGAGAGTCAGAGTAACGAGACTAAGGTCACATTACTCAAGTCTACAGTACTCAAGACACATTGCTTTATTTGAGACATAGCAACTGGCAACAAGTAATAGATAACAAACCATCACGCAAAAATGCAGAGAATTGTTGGTATCCTGGAGAAATTCTCAGAAGGAGACGATTGGGAAGCCTTCATGGAGCGACTCGACCAATACTTCGTGGCCAATGAGCTGGAAGGGAATGAGAACACTGCCAAAGGGCGATCCTCCTCACCGTCTGCAGGGCAACAACCTATGGCCTCATGAAGAATCTTCTTGCTCTGGTGAAACCAACAACCAAATCGTATGAAGAACTGTGTACGCTGGTGCGGGAGCACCTAAATCCGAAGGAGAGCGTTCTGATGGCAAGGTATCGATTTTAGACATGTCAACGGTCTGAAGGCCAGGAAGTGGCAAGCTACATCGCCGAACTAAGGCGCCTTGTAGGACATTGCAAATTTGATGGATTCCTGGAGCAAATGCTAAGAGACTTTTTTGTGCTTGGCATTAGCCATGAGGTTATCCTTCGCAAACTATTGACTGCTGAAACACCGAACCTGAGCAAATCCTTAACGATATCCCAGGCATTTATGTCCACCAGCAATAACACCAAATGAATTTCGCAGCATAAAGAAGTACAGTACACAAAGTAACGTCGTTTGCAGGCAGGAATGCATATGGGAGAACATACACGTCTGCAGCTGCACGACCTCAGATGACTCAGAGTCCGCCATCAAACGTGAATGCGAGGCAATTAACTCCTTGTTGGTGCCGCGGAAGTGATTGTCGAGCCCATCAAGGCCGCTTCAAACACTATGCGTGCAAAGGCTGTGGAACAATGGGACACCTCCAGCGAATGTGCAGATGAGCTGCAAACCCTGTAAACTACCACGTTGCAGAGGAAGACCGATCCATGGAGGATCAAACTGAACTAGAGACTCGAACTGAGGAGGCAGAAGTGTACGGGGTACACACCTTCACCACGAAATGTCCACCGATCATGTTAAAAGTTGAACTGAATAGAATTCCAGTATCCATGGAATTGGACACGGGTGCGAGTCAGTCTATCATGAGCAAAAAAGTCTTTGAGGCTGTGGTGCAACAAGGCACAAAGGCCCAAGCTGAGCCCTATCCATACCAAGTTGAGAACTTACACTAAAGAGCTGATCCCTGTAATTGGCAGTGCAGCAGTAAAAGTCTCCTATGATGGAGCAGTGCATGAACTACCACTGTGGGTTGTACCAGGAGATGGCCCCACACTGTTCGGCAGAAGCTGGCTGGGAAATATCCGCTGGAATTGGGCCGACATCCGAGCGCTTTCGTCTGTCGACGATGCCTCATGTGCCCAGGTTTTGAGCCAGTTCCCGTCATTGCTTGAGCCAGGCATCGGAAATTTCTCTGGGGGAAAGGTGCAGATCCACTTGGTTCCCAGTAGACGACCCATCCACCACAAGGCACGTGCGGTGCCATACAAGATGCGAGAGAAAATGGAGATCGAGCTGGACAGGCTGCAACAGGAGGGAAGACGTTCACCAAGTTGGACCGGACCTCGGCGCAGGAGCTGGCGGAATCTTCGAAAGACCTCACCTGCAGCAACACGCACAAAGGTCTGTTCATCTACAGTAGATGCCCGTTTGGGATTCGATCGGCCGCGGTTATTTTTCAAAGGAACATGGAGAGTCTGCTAAAGTTGGTTCCGTGGTTTTCCAGAACGACATATTGATCATAGGTCGGGACACCATCAAACACTTGCAGAACATGGAAGAGGTTCTAAGTCGGCTAGATCGTGTGGGACTCAGGTTGAAACGCTCGAAGTGTGTTTTCCTGGCATCAGAGGTCGAGTTCTTAGGGAGAAGAATCGCAGCAGACGGCATCAGACCTACCAATGCCAAGACGTAGCCCATCAAATACGCACCGAGACCACAGAACGTGACGGAGCAGTTGTTCCTGGGACTCCTCAATTATTTTGGTAATTTCCTACCCGGGTTAAGCACCTTGCTAGAAGCTCTACATGTGTTGCTACGCAAGGGAGATGACCGGGTGTGGGGGAAATCAGAAGAGACTGCTTTTGAGAAAGTCCAAAATCTGTTATGTTCCAACAAACTGCTTGTCCTGTATGATCCTTGTAAACGTTTAGTGCTAGCTTGCGATGCGTCTTCGTACGGGGTCGGGTGTGTGTTACAATAAGCAAACGAATCGGGAACATTGCAACCGGTCGCTTATGCGTCCAGGAGTTTGTCCAAGGCCGAAAGGGCCTATAGCATGATTGAAAAAGAAGCTCTGGCATGTGTTTACAGGGTGAAAAAGTGCACCAGTATCTGTTTGGGATTAAGTTCAAGTTAGAAACTGACCGTAAGCCACTCATATCGCTATTCTCAGAGAGCAAAGGTATTAATGCCAATGTCTCTGCTCGCATCCAAAGATGGGCGCTCACACTGTCTGCATATAACAATGTAATTCGCCACAGGCCAGGCACAGAGAACTGCGCTGATGCTCTCAGTCGGCTAACATTGCCCACCATCGGGGTGGAAATGGCACAGCCTGCAGACTTGTTCTTGGTGATGGATGCATTTGAAAAGGAAATGTCACCCGTTATGGCCCGCCAGATCAGGACCTGGACAAGCCAGGATCCTTTACTGTCCCTTGTAAAAAACTGTGTCCTCCATGGGAGCTGGTCCAGCGTCCCAGCGGCGCAAAGACGAAATATCCATACAGGTGGACTGCCTTTTGTGAGGTAATCGCGTGGTTTTGCCTAAGAAAGGCAAGGAAACGTTCATACATGACCTACACAGTACCCACCTAGGCATAGTAATGGTAAAAGCTATAGCCAGATCCCATGTGTGGTGGCCCGGCAGTGACTCAAATTTGGAGTCTTGAGTGCGCCAATGTAACACTTGCTCTCAACTGAGAATGAACCCAGGGAGGCACTGCTAAGCTTGTGATCATGGCCCTCCAAAGCGTGATCTAGGATCCACTTTGACTGCAGGCCCGTTTCTAGGCAAAATGTTTTCGGTTGTTGTGGATGCTTATTCAAAATGGATTGAGAGTGTTATAATGTCTGTAAGCACGTCCACTGCCACCATCGAAAACTTACGAGCCATGTTTGCCATGTACAGCCTGCCTGATGTCCTTGTCAGTGACAATGGGCCGTGCTTCACCAGTGCTGAATTCAAGGGATTCATGACCTGCAATGGGATCTGCCCCATTCAAGCCCACATCTAATGGTCAGACAGAACGGGAAGTCCAAACCATCAAGCAAAGCTTGATATGCGTGTCAGAAGATTCCCTGCAGACCCGAGTCCTGCTCAGCTACCGCACAAGACCCCACTCGCTCACCGGGGTTCCCCCCAGAACTGCTTATGAAAAGGGCACTCAAAACTATGCTCTCTCTAGCCCATCCTGATCTCCATGATCATGTCGAGGGCAGGCGGCATCAACAAAGCATGTGCCATGATCGCGCAAATTTGTCACGCGATATTGAAGTCAATGACCCTGTATTTGTACTCAACTATGGACATGGTCCCAAATGGCTTGTCGTAGCCAAAGAAGGGAGTCGAGTGTTTGAAGTCAAACTTGTAAACGGACTAACTTGCAGAAAGCATTTGGACCAAACCAAACTGTGATTCACAGACAGCCATGAGCAACCTGAAGAGGACACCGCCAACTTCGACCCTCCGATACACACACAAGTGGCAACCGACATCACGGTTGACCACGAAGCTGAACTCATCATCCCCAGCAGCCCAGCAAAGGCCCAACCAACTCACCTGCACCTGTGTTTGTACCGAGACAATCGACTCAGGAGCGGAAAGCCCCAGATCGTCTCACCCTGTCAATAAGTGTACTAATGAATTTTGGCGGGGGGGGGGGGGAGTGATGTTATATATGCAACATCTTGTAGCCAGCATTCTACCGCCACCAGAGGGCACATCTGTTGGAGTCTCAAGGGATCCCAGCATCCCTTGGGAGCACTGCATATAAGCAGGTCTACCATGCTGTGCCAGCACTCTAGAGTAAGAATAAAGAGACTAAGGTCACACTTACTCAAGTTTACAGTATTCAGTCGCATTGCTTTATTTGAGACATAACACCGTTGCCTTAGCATGTGCAATTGATGGAGCCTTCACTATCCAATGCACTGTTGGCTGCTGGGCTTGAACAGGCCTCCCATGTGCCAGCAACGCAAATGTGAAAATGACACAACATAAATTGGATGGCTTTTTCTGCCTTTTATCGATCATCTCAATGCACCCATATATGGGCAGGCATGTTCCGCATTCCGGTGGGATATCCTTTAAGTGGCAGGGGAACAGATGAAGAAATTTAGGCCTCCATCCATTTGAGTTATGGCCGAGAGCCAGCATAACTTGACTGGAAGATCTAGGCCTGTGTCTTTGATGGATTGAAAGAAATAACATTTTCATTGCTCCACCAAAAGGCACGAGGAGATCAGGAAGTAATAATTCAGCTGCTGACTGTTCTATGTAGGCACTGTTTTAATTATGTAAGTGTTCTTTTGCATCAGAAAGTATATAGCCTGTGTTCAGTCTTGGAGAATATAGTTGAATACCAGAAGATTTAAGGTGACAGTAAATGTAGCTTTGAACTGGCAGTTCAATAATGAAAACATTTTGTATTTCATAAGCTGTGTTATAGATCTTGTTGCCCCTTAATCAAACTAGAACCAAAATAATTCCAGCACTAATGGAAGCTCTTGCCAACAGTTGTGTCTATGCTACTTCTATCACTCATCATCATCATAGGTGGTCCCTCGAACGAGGATGATGTGCTTCCTTATGAGTTTAACATTTAAAATAATGAAAGGGGTAGACAAGATAGAGGCAGAGAGGTTGTTTCCACTGGTCGGGGAGACTAGAACTAGGGGGCACAGCCTCAAAATATGGGGGAGCCAATTTAAAACCGAGTTGAGAAAGAATTTCTTCTCCCAGAGGGTTGTGGAATCTGTGGAATTCTCTGCCCAAGGAAGCAGTTGAGGCTAGCTCATTGAATGTATTCAAATCACAGATAGATAGATTTGTAACCAATAAGGGAATTAAGGGTTATGGCTAGCGGGCGGATAAGTGGAGCTGAGTCCACGGCCAGATCAGCCATGATCTTGTTGAATGGTGGAGCAGGCTCGAGGGGCTAGATGGCCTACTCCTGTTCCTAATCCTTATGTTCTTATGTATAAGTTCACAGATGTTTCAATGAAGGACCCGATTTTCCAGTACTGAACTCAATTGAAGGGTGGAAAATGCCTGTGCATGGATTTTTTTAACGTGTGGTGACCGTTGCACATTAGCCACCACACAGGCTTGACAGAGCTAGGCCTTTATCCAGTAGCAAGGGTTAACCAAGACGACTGGAGACCTGCTCTGCTGCACGGACCTAGTGCACACACATATTGCAGTGTGGGCTGGCCCGTGCTGTCCCTGGGCCCTCGGCACTCCTGGGCCCCGTACCTTTATCTGCCGCACCTCCACCACGATCTCTCACCACTCCTCCACCACAAACATTCGCCGCATCTCCGCCATCTATCTCTCACCGCTCCCCTACACCAAACAATCAGCGAACACCTCCGCAGGTCGGGGCTACAAAAAGAGCTGGAGCAGCAGGTCCCTCAACATCGTGGGCCGCCTCGAACTGCATGAGAACACCTCCGCAAGTCGAGGGGTCAAAAAGAGCTGGAACGGCAGGCCACTACAACTTCCAGCATGATCTGGTCCGGGTGTGCGACGGCTTCGAGGTGGGCGACTGGGTGATGTCATCAGGACCCAGGCCGCTGTTTAGAGCGTGGGCAGGAACATCAGCAGGTGGGCTGTCCAGCAGTTGTCAGCCCCTATCATGGTGCGGGTGATGTGCACGTCCTAGCAGTCCCTCGCTCAGACGATGATGTAGTCGTGCAGCTGCCAGTGCTTGGAGCAAGGGTGTTGCCATGAAGCCTTTTACTTGTCCCTCTGATGGAAAAAGGTGTTGGTGATGACAAGATCATGTTTTAGGCATTTTGTCAGGAGCAGGGTACCACTGGAATTGATTTTCCTTACCCCTCTCTGCCAATCACGCCTCCCCAGAGGTATGTGTCCTTACTGACTCTGGCGTTGAAGTCGCCAAGGAGGATCAGTTTGTCTACCATAGGGACTCGGGACAGAGATTGTTCGAGGCTGGAGTAGAATTCCTCTTTGGTCTCATCTGTTGCGTCGAGTTTTGGGGCATACGCACTGATAACTGTGGCACACTGGTTCTGGGCTAGGGTGAGCCAGAGAGTCATGAGACGTTTAGCTCTACAGGCAGCTGAAGGCTGAGGTCCAACAAAAACCCCGCGACATAAAGAATAGATGGTGGGTGGAGAAAGCACAGGAGATCCAGCAGCTGGCCGATAGCCATGACATGCGGGGACTATTCACCGCAGTTAAGACCACCTACGGCCCAAGGACCCAAGGCCCTACCCCACTGCTGGCCAAGAATGGAGAGGTACTCATTAAAGACACCGAGGCTATCAGGACCCGCTGGAAGGAGCACTTCGAAGATCTCCTTAACCGAGACTCTGCCTTCGACACGAGTGTCCTCGATTTCATCCTGCAGCATGCTACCTGCCACCATCTCAGCAAACTCCCAGCCCTGCATGAGGTAGAAAAGGCCATCCATCAGCTCAAGAACAACAAGGCATCAGGAGCAGATGGAATCCCCACTGACACACTAAAATATGGCGGAGAGGCACTATTGTCACGAATGCATGACCTCATCTCTCTTATCTGGAAGGAAGAGAGCATGCTGGGAGATCTCAGAGATGCCATAATCGTGACCATCTTCAACAAAGGTGACAAGTCCGACTGCGGCAACTACAGAGGCATTGCAAGAGGATTTGAGTACAGGAACAAGGATGTCTTACTACAGTTATACAGGGCTTTGGTGAGACCACAGCTGGAGTATTGTGTGAAGTTTTGTTCTTTTTACATAAGAAAGGATATACTTGCCATAGAAGGAGTGCAGCAAAGGTTCCTGGGATGGCAGGATTGTTGTATGAGGAAAGATTGGGTCGACTAGGGCTGTATTCACTAGAGTTTAGAAGAATGAGAGGGGATCTCATTGAAACATATAAAATTCTGACCGGGTTGGACAGACTGGATGTGGGGAGGATGTTTCCCCTGGCTGGGAAGTCTAGAACAAGGGGTCACAGTCTCAGGATACGGGGTAGGAAATTTAAGACCGAGATGAGGAGAAATGTTTCACTCAGAGGATGGTGAACCTGTGGAATTCTCTACCACAGGAGGCTGTGGATGCCGTCATTCAATATATTTAAGAGGGAGATAGATAAATTTTGGACACAAAAGGCATCAAGGAGTATGGGGAAAAAGCGGGAATATAGTATGGAGATAGAGGATCAACCATGATCATATTGAATGGTGTGCGGACTCGAAGGGCCGTATGGCCTACTACTGCTCCTATTTTCTATGTTTTCTATGAATCTCCCTGCTTTCGGCCACTGGGAAAGCCAGCGCAAGAATCCTCCTCTACCGTTTTCTCCCTGTGGCTGAAGAACTCCTCCCTGGGTCACAATATGGATTCCGACCAATAAGATTCCGTACAACAGACACGATCTTCACCACGTGACAACTAGAAGAGAAATGCAGGGAACAGCACCAACCCTTGTATATGGCCTTCTGTGACCTCACAAAGGCCTTTGACACTGTCAACTGTGAGGGACTATGGAGCGTCCTCCTCCATTTCTGCTGCCCACAAAAGTTTGTCACCATCGTCCGCCTGCTCCATGGCGACATGCAAGCTGTGATCCTGACTAACGTATCCACCACAGACCCAATCAACATCTGGACAAGGGTCAAGCAGGGCTGCGTCATCACACCAACATTCTTCTCGATCTTCCTTGCTGCAATGCTCCATCTGACTCTCAACAAGCTCCCCGCTGGTGTGGAACAAAACTATAGAACCAATGGCGATCTGTTTAACTTTCGGCGCCTCCAGGCTAGTTCCAAGGTTGTCCCATCCTCTGTCATTGAACTACAGTACACGGACGACGCTTGCATCTGCGCGCATTCAGAGGCTGAACTCCAAGCCATCGTCAACATCTTCACCGAGGTGTACGAAAGCATGGGCCTTACACTAAACATGTATAAAACAAAGGTTGTCCATCAACCTGATCCCACCACACAGCACCGACCCCCAGACATCAAGAGCCACGGCATGGTCCTGGACAACGTGGACCATTTTCCATACCTCGGGAGCCTACTATCAGCAAGGGCAGACATCGATGACGAGGTCCAACACCACCTCCAGTGTGTCAGAGTAGTTTCGGTCAACTGAGGAACAGAGTGTTTGAAGACCAGAACCTTAAATCTGGCACCAAGCTTATGGTGTACAGGGTAGTAGTGATACCTGCCTTCCTATATAGCTGAGAGATGTGGACCATATACAATATGTGGTGTCCCTGCACCTTGGTATAGAATCACACGAGGCATGTACTGCAGACACAGTCACTACGTGACCTTCCTTTATTCCCAGGACCAAGAAGTGATGACCCTGCGTGGGACCTTCCTGTCTGGCGTAAAAATAAAAAAGGGAAGGTGGCTCAACCGTGGCTATCAAGGGAAATCAGGGATAGTATTAAAGCCAAGGAAGTGGCATACAAATTGGCCAGAAATAGCAGCGAACCTGGGGACTGGGAGAAATTTAGAACTCAGCAGAGGAGGACAAAGGGTTTGATTAGGGCAGGGAAAATAGAGTAAGAGAGGAAGCTTGCAGGGAACATTCAGACAGACTGCAAAAGCTGCTATAGATATGTAAAGAGAAAAAGGTTAGTAAAGACAAACGTAGGTCCCCTGCAGTCAGAATCAGGGGAAGTCATAATGGGGAACAAAGAAATGGCAGACCAATTGAACAAGTACTTTGGTGCAGTATTCACTAAGGAGGACACAAACAACCTTCCAGATATAAAAGGGGTCAGAGGGTCCAATAAGAAGAAAGAACTGAGGGAAATCCTTATTAGTCGGGAAATTGTGTTGGGGAAATTGATGGGATTGAAGGCCGATAAATCCCCAGGGCTTGATGGACTGCATCCCAGAGTACTTAAGGAGGTGGCCTTAGAAATAGCGGATACATTGACAGTCATTTTCCAACATTCCATAGACTCTGGATCAGTTCCTATGGAGTGGAGGGTAGCCAATGTAACCGCACTTTTTAAAAAAGGAGGGAAAGAGAAAACAGGGAATTATAGACCGGTCAGCCTGACATCGGTAGTGGGTAAAATGATGGAACAATTATTAAGGATGTCATAGCAGCACATTTGGAAAGAGGTGACATGATAGGTCCAAGTCAGCATGGATTTGTGAAAGGGAAATCATGCTTGACAAATCTTCTGGAATTTTTTGAGGATGTTTCCAGTAGAGTGGACAAGGGGGAACCAGTTGATGTGGTGTATTTGGACTTTCAGAAGGCTTTCGACAAGGTCCCACACAAGAGATTAATGTGCAAAGTTAAAGCACATGGGATTGGGAGTAGTTGCTGATGTGGATTGAGAACTGGTTGGCAGACAGGAAGCAAAGAGTAGGAGTAAATGGGTACTTTTCAGAATGGCAGGCAGTGACTAGTGGGGTACCGCAAGGTTCTGTGCTGGGGCCCAAGCTGTTTACACTGTACATTAATGATTTAGACGAGGGGATTAAATGTAGTATCTCCAAATTTGCGGATGACACTAAGTTGGGTGGCAGTGTGAGCTGCGAGGAGGATGCTATGAGGCTTCAGAGTGACTTGGATAGGTTAGGTGAGTGAGCAAATGCATGGCAGATGAAGTATAATGTGGATAAATGTGAGGTTATCCACTTTGGTGGTAAAAACAGAGAGACAGACTATTATCTGAATGGTGACAGATTAGGAAAAGGGGAGGTGCAACGAGACCTGGGTGTCATGGTACATCAGTCATTGAAGGTTGGCATGCAGGTACAGCAGGCGGTTAAGAAAGCAAATGGCATGTTGGCCTTCATAGCGAGGGGATTTGAGTACAGGGGCAGGGAGGTGTTACTACAGTTGTACAGGGCCTTGGTGAGGCCACACCTGGAGTATTGTGTACAGTTTTGGTCTCCTAACTTGAGGAAGGACATTCTTGCTATTGAGGGAGTGCAGCAAAGGTTCACCAGATTGATTCCCGAGATGGCGGGACTGACATATCAAGAAAGACTGGATCAACTGGGCTTGTATTCACTGGAGCTCAGAACAATGAGAGGATCTCATAGAAACGTTTAAAATTCTGACAGGTTTAGACAGGATAGATGCAGGAAGAATGTTCCCAATGTTGGGGAAAGCCAGAACCAGGGGTCACAGTCTAAGGATAAGGGGTAAGCCATTTAGGACCGAGATGAGGAGAAACTTCTTCACCCAGAGAGTGGTGAACCTGTGGAATTTTCTAGTACAGAAAGTTGTTGAGGCCAATTCACTAAATATATTCAAAAAGGAGTTAGATGTAGTCCTTACTACTCGAGGGATCAAGGGGTATGGCGAGAAAGCAGGAATGGGGTACTGAAGTTGCATGTTCAGCCGTGAACTCATTGAATGGCGGTGCAGGCTCGAAGGGCCGAATGGCCTACTCCTGCACCTATTTTCTATGTTTCTATGTTTCTAAATACCTAAATGCCCAGGTGAGGAGTGTCTCCCACAAGTTCACCCACTGTGGTCAAGGTGTGCATTTCTAGGATGTATACAGTGTACAGTGTGGTTACATGAAGGTGACAGTTGTATGATGGTTACATACATGACATCACCTCCTCCCTCACGTCTTATTGGGTCAAAGATTGAGTCTTTCAGGTGGTCGACACCCTCCCGTGGAGCGCTGCAGTAGGGGCTCTGGTGGTTGAGCCTTGGCATGCTTCTCTGTCACCTGAGGTGATTCCGGCTTGTCCGGGCTGGCCGCAGGGACTGTGCATGCTGGTGAATGTCCTTGTTGCTCGTTCACTGACAGTGGTGTGGGTGACATCGCATGCTCTTCCTCGGGTTCCTCCGCGTCCATGCTGAACCTTTTCTTTACTTGGTCCAGATGTTTGCGGCATATCTGTCCATTGTTGAGTCTGACCACTGTGACTCTATGCCCCTCTTTGCCTACTACTATGCCCTCAAGCCACTTGGGTCCCCAAGCATGATTATGAACAAATACCGGGTCATCGATTTCTATACACCACCCCCTTGAGTTCTGATCATGGCACTCGGTTTGGGACTGGCACTTGCCCTCAACAATGTCTGCCAGGGCTGGGTGAGTGAGGGACAGCCGCGTTTTAAGCGTGCGTTTCATGAGTAGTTCTGCTGGTGGGACTCCCGTGAGCGAATGCAGGTGGGACCTATAGGCCAGCAGGAGCGCGATAGGCGGTACTGAAGGGAGGGTCCTTGGATCCAGAGCATGCCTTATTTTATGACTTGGACCGCATGCTCCACCTGGCCATTTGAAGCCTGCTTGAACGTTGCTGTCCGGACTTGTTTGATACCATTACTCGACATGAACTCTTGGAATTCATGGCTGGTGAAACACGGGCCATTGTCGCTGACCAGAATGTCCGGAAAGCCGTGGGTCGCGAAAACCATATGCAGACTCTCCACAGTGATGGAAGTCAGACACGAGTTTAGTATGATGCACTCGATCCATTTCGAGTATGCATCGACGATTATCAGGAACATTTTCCCCATGAACGGGTCTGCGTAGTCTACGTGAATACGTGACCATGATCTGGTGGGCCAGGGCCACGGGCTGAGTGGGGCCGCCCTAGGGGCATTGCCCAGCTGGGCACATGTCGTGCACGTGCGAACACGGTGTTCCAGGTCTGAGTCAATCCCCGGCCACCATATGTGACCGGGCAATGGCCGTCATTAGCACGATGACAGGGTGCTCGCTGTGGAGTTTCCTGATAAATGCTTCCCTTCCTTTCTGGGGCATGACTACCCGGCTGCCCCATAGCAGGCAGTCGGCTTGGATGGAGAGCTCATCCATCCGTCTGTGAAACGGTCTGACCTCCTCGGGGCACGCTCAGTGTGCTGGCACCCAATCCCCAGTCAGAACACACTTCTTTATCAGGGATAGGAGGCGGTCTCTGTTGGTCCAGATTTTGATCTGGCGGGCTGTGATGGGGGAGCCTGCGGTGTCAAAAGCCTCAACGGCCATGACCATCTCAGCGCTTTGCTCTGACGCCCCCTCGGTGGTGGGCAGTGGGAGCCTGCTGAGCGCGTCAGCGCAATTTTCGGTGCCTGGCCGGTGCCGTATGGTGTAGTCATACGCAGCCAGCGTGAGAGCCCATTGCTGTATGCGAGCTGACGCATTGGCGTTGACAGCCTTGCTGTCTGACAACAAGGGTGTTAACGGCTTGTGGTCCGTTTCTAACTCGAACCTACTGCCAAAAAGGCATTGGTGCATCTTTTTCACCCCGTAAACACATGTGATTGCTTCCTTTTCGACTATGCCGTATCCACGCTCTGCCTGGGAGAGCGACCTGGAGGCATAAGCCACCGGTTGGAGTTGGCCCTCATCATTACTTTGCTGCAACACACACCCAACACCATAGGATGATGCATCACACGTTAAAACCAGTTTTTTACAGGGGTTGTACAAGGTCAAAAGCTTGTTAGAACAGAGCAGGTTCCGCACCCGATTGAAAGCCAGTTCCTGACAGTCTCCCCAAAACCATTCACAACCCTTACGCAGGAGCACATGTAACGGCTCCAACAGCGTGCTTAAATTCGGCAGAAAGTTCCCGAAATAGTTCAAGAGTCCTAGAAATGACCGCAACTCCGATGTGTTGCCGGGCCTGGGCGCCCGGCAGATCGCCTCCATTTTGGATTTGGTAGGCCGGATCCCGTCAGCAGCAATCCTCCTGCCCAAAAACTCGACCTTGGAAGCCAAAAACACACACTTGGCCTTCTTTAGTCGCAAGCCTACCCGGTCCAGTCGGTGTAGCACCTCCTCCAGGTTGTGGAGGTGTTGCTCGGTGTCTCGACCCATGATTAGGATGTCGTCTTGGAATACGATTGTTCCAGGGATGGACTTAAGCAAACTTTCCATGTTCCTCTGGAAGATAGCTGCCGCTGAACGAATGCCAAATGGACACCTGTTGTAGATAAATAATCCCTTGTGTGTCGTGATGGTGGTCAAAAGCTTGGATTCTTCAGCCAGTTCCTGAGTCATGTAGGCCGAGGTGAGGTCCAACTTCGTGAACAGCTTGCCACCTGCCAGCGTGGCAAAAAGGTCCTCCGCTCTTGGAAGCAGGTATTGGTCCTGCAGTGACACTTCGTTGACGGTGGCCTTGTAGTCGCCACAAATCCTGACCGAGCCATCCGCTTTAAGGACAGGAACGATGGGGCTTGCCCAGTCACTGAATTCAACGGGCGAAATTATGCTCTTTCTTAGCAGCCTGTCCAACTCACTCTCAATTCTCTCACGCATCACATACGGCATGGCTCTGGCTTTGTGGTGCACTGGTCTGGCGTCCGGGGTGATGCGTATCACTACTTTGGTGCCCTTGAAAGTCCCGACGCCAGGTTGAAAAAGTGACTCAAATTTCTGTAGGACCTGTGAGCATGAACTTCGCTCCACAGATGAAATGGCGTGCACATTCCCCCATTTTCAGTTCATCTCGGCGAGCCAGCTCCTCCCCAAGAGCGCGAGACCATTCCCCGGGACGATCCAGAGTGGCAGCCGATTCTCCGAACCATTGTGTGTGACCACCAAGTTTGCACTGCCTAGCACTGGGATGATCTCTTTGGTGTACGTCCGTAGCTGCGTGTCAATGTGTTCCAGTTTGGGCCTGCTAGCTCTGTGTGGCCATAGTCTCTCAAATTGTTGGGCACTCATAAGTGACTGGCTGGCTCCTGTGTCCAGTTCCATGTGTACCGGGATGCCATTCAATAGGACTTTCATCATCATAGGTGGCGTTTTGGTGTATGAGCTGTGGACGTCAGCCACAAGAACAAGCTGAACTTCAGCGTCCATAGCTTTGCCCCAAGCATCATCCTGCATTGCAGACCCCTCATCTGGTTCCTCTGTCTCGTAGACTAGCCTCGCTACGGCCTTTCTGCACATTCTGGCCAAATGTCCATTGACGTTACAATTCCTATAGATAAATTGCTGAAACTTGCAGTTTTTTGCAGCATGTCTGCCCCCGCACCTCCAGCATGAGCTGAGATTGTTGTGAACAAAAGAGCTGTTACCAGGCATTCCTCTCTGATTGTCTCTTTGGTTATCCTAAGCACTCTGATGGTGGGTGTCAATGGTCCCATCCCGGGACGCATTGTCCCTTGTGATGGCGTGAATTGCTGATCCTCCTGCCATTGTCTCTGTTGCTGGCCCACCCTAGAGTCTGTTGTTACCTGGGCGGTTTTGAATTGCCCTTGCCTGCCTGCGAGGTTCTGCGTCGCGTTTATAACGTCAACTTCCTGGTCCATCGCCATGTTGGAACCAGAGCTGCGCGCGTAAATTAACTTGGTCTCCTCTTCCCCTGCCATGAAGGTCTGAGCTATTAACGCCGCCCTTTCCAAAGTCAAGTCCTTGGTCTAATGAGCTTCCTGAAAATCCCGGCATGACTAATGTCCTCAATCAAGAAATCCCTTAACATCTCCCCGCTACAGGCATTTGTGAACTTACAGAGGCTGACCAAGCACCGCAGGTCCGCAACGAAGTCCGAAATGTTTTGTCCCTTCCGATGCCGGTGTGTGTAGAACCGGTGCCAGGCCATGTGTACACTACTCACCGGTTTGAGATGCTGGCTGAGCTCTTCAAAGAACTTGTACGCCGGCTTCTCGGGTACGAGCAGGTCTTTCATCAGCGCATATGTCTTCGGTCCACAGCTGGTCAGTAGATGCGCCCTCCGCTTGTCAGCCGCTCCCTCTCCCAGCCAGTCCTTTGTGACAAAACTCTGCTGGAGCCTCTCAACGAAATTGTCCCAGTCCTCACCCACACAGTAGCGTTCCTCTGTGCTACCGGTGGCCATGCCTGTGGTTCGGTGATTCTCGTTTCTCGTCGCCAAAAGTGGTGTCCCTGCACCTTGCTATAGAATCACACGAGGCATGTACTGCAGACACAGTCAATATGTGACCTTCCTTTATTCCCAGGACCAAGAAGTGATGACCCTGCGTGGGACCTCCCTTTAAATACCTGAATGCCCAGGTGAGGAGTGTCTCCCACAAGTTCACCCTCTGTGGTCAAGGTGTGCATTTCTGGGATGTATACAGTGTACAGTGCGGTTACATGAAGGTTACAGTTGTATGATGGTTACATACATGACACAATAGACACCTCAAAGCGCTGGAGAAGTACCACCAGCGCTGCCTCCGCAAGATCCTGCAAATCCACTGGGAGGATAGACGCACCAACGTCAGTGTTCTTGCTCAAGCCATCATCCCCAGCATCGAAGCACTGACCACACTCGACCAGCTCCGTTGGGCGGGCCATATCGTCCACATGCCCGACACAAGACTCCCTAAGCAAGCGCTCTACTCGGAACTCCTACACGGTAAGCGAGTCCCAGGTGGGCAGAGGAAATGTTTCAAGCCTCCTTGATAAAGTGCAACATCTCCATCGGCACCTGGGAATCCCTGGCCCAAGATCGCTCAAAGTGGAGCAAGAGCATCCGGGAGGGCGCTGAGCACCTCAAGTCTCGTTGCTGAGAGCGTGCAGAAACTAAGCGCAGACAGCGGAAGGAGCATGTGGCAAATCAGGCTCCCCATCCAACCTTTCCTTCAGCCACTGTCTGCCCCACCTGTTAACAGAGACTGTAATTCCTGCATTGGACTGTACCGGCACCTGAGAACTCACTTTTAGAGTGGAAGCAAGTCTTCCTTGATTTCGAGTGACTACATATGATGATGAGTCGACAGAGGAAGGTCATGCAAAGGTATTAAGCATTTATACAGTAATAGTACCAATAGCAATTTCTAGGATTTGCTGTCGCAAAGATAAGTTGAACCATTGAAGAGGAAAGTGCAATGAATTAGAATCATGGGCCCAAGTTTCCCCAGGAGTTGCTCCTTTTTTTTTGGAGCAACTTGATTTTTCTGGACTATCTTTTTAGTTGCAATTCTGGCCATTTAATGTGCACCAGTGTAAGTGAGTTAGTTAGGTTTTTTTTTAGTTCCGTTTTTTTTTCAAAAGGGGGCGTTCCCAGCCACTTACCCCTGTTTTAGATGTTTGGCCAGCAAATAGTTGCTCCAAACTAACTTAGGCCAGTATATGTCGCCACTTCTGTCCGCACAGAAAAACTTTACCTAGAGTTAAGGAATCGGCGCAAGTAATTATATTTAAAACACCACCAAGCACCAAACAAAGCACAAAAAGTAATAAGCAATTCATTAACAAATAAAATAGAAGGAACCCTGCACCTAAAGCAACAAGACCAAAGTAATAAGCAATCAATAAATAACACACAAAAAAATAGAAGGAACCCTGCACCTAAAGCACCAAAATCAATCAGTAAAAAACAAATAAAAAATAGAAATCCTACCTTAGGGAACGATGAGGGAGCCCATTCAGCCAGGGCTAGGGTTGCTTCGGGCCCCTCCCACACAGTCTGCAGCGCGCGTTTGCAGAAACAGCCTGCCAGGAGCCACTGCACATGCGCGTAGGCTCTAGCGCGCATGTGCAGAGGTCCTGGCACTGTTTCCAGCGCTGGGACCTGGATCCGCCCCCAATCCATTGGGCCATGCTGCGCCACGACAGAGGAGAGGCTGGGGAGCGGCCAGAATACATACGTCTTTTTTCGGCGCGCTTGGAGGCGGACAAAAGCGGCGCACCTCAGGTGAGGGCGCCAGAAAAACAGGTTAGAGAAACTCTAGCCCATAGAAACTTACAGCACCGAAGGAGGCCATTCAGCCCATTGCGCCTGTGCTGGCTCTTTGAAAGAGCAATTGTGCTTAGTCTCACCCCCCGCCCCCCTGCTCCTTATCCATAACCCTGTAAGTTCCAAATCCCTCCAGTACCCGTCCAGCTCCCTTTTAATACAAAAGCAAAATACCGCGGATGCTGGAAATCTGGAATTGCATCAGAAAATGCTGGAAATATTCAGCAGATCAGGCAGAGACAGAGTTAAGATTTCTGGTCGATGACCCTTCATCAGAACTTTTTAAATTATTTATGGAATCAGTTTCTACCACCTTTTCAGGTACAGCATTCCAGATCCAGGCAACTCTCCATGCGAAAATCTTTTGCCTCTAGATCTTTGCCAAAGATTTTAGATCTATGAACTCTGGTTAAATGTTACTAAAGCAATAGCTTTAATTAGTGATATCTTCTTTTTTATCTTGTGCATTATCCAGAACAAATACACTGGATTATGGCATTGGAGGGGCGATTTTCCACTTCAGTTCTCCTGCCATGTGCTGAAGTGGGAGATTGCACAAGCCGAGCCCATGATTTTCTGTCTATTAATTTTAATGGGTGAGAAAGGCACAGGTTTGTGTATTTTCCTTATCAGCGTTCCTGGTGTGCACTGGAAAGCAGAGGCAGAAAATCTCCCCTGATGTCACATACTGAAACAATCCCGGTACAGCTAGATGCTGCAAGGTGAGACACTTGGAAGGAAAAATCCATATGCCCTTTTTCATCCAAACCTACATTGTAATCTTGTGATCAGAATAACTCTATGCAGTATTTGCAGTAGTACATTGACATTGCCATACTAGCTTCGTTATGGCCTGTGCAATCAACAAAAATAAAATGCAATGTAATTTTTTTCACAGCTTTCTCCTTGTTCTTAATCAAATTGACTAACATATTGCTACAACATTAGCAGGGGGAACATTGTTTAAATTGCAATTCAGCTTGCTGGAATTATTAAAGAGTGCGTTGAAATATGGATAAATAAATTGCAGGTTATGTTTCTACTGATTGATTTAATTGTTTTAGATATATCCTGTCCATGATCAGCAGGGAATGGATAATGTTAATCAATTTCACTGCAAAATGTTCAGTGGCATTTGGAATAAATCTGTATCATTTCTGGCATCTGACAAATAAGGAAGACTTTAATTGGAGCACAAAGATTGGGAAAAGGGAAATGTGCACATTATGGAGAGGCAGAGATTTTTTTATTTCAGCCATGATTCTGCTTTGCTCGGAATCTAGTCTCCAAATTCTTTGCATCAGCATTTCAAGGGCTCTTCAGACAATAAAGCCTTTGCAGTAGCTCCAGTATTTAATATTATTGCGATGCAGGTCAATAAGGCCATAACAAAAGCAAACCAAGCACTAAGGCTAATTCCTAGAAGGATGCAATTGAAAAGTAGAAAAGTTATGGTAAACTTGTATCGAACGTTGTTTAGACCACACTTGTTGTGCACAATTCTGGTTGCCATATTATTAATATTATAGAGGCACTGGAGAGGGTCCAAAAAAGATTTACAAGAATGATACCAGAACTGCAAGGTGATATCTATCAGGATAGGATGAACATGTTGGGTCTGTTTTCTCTTGAAAAAGAAGGCTGAGGGGTGACCTAATAGAGGTCTTTAAAATTATGAAATGTTTTCTTAGAGTAGACAGAGAGTGTGTTTCCATGTGGGGAAGAGCAACACCAGAGTTCATCAACATAAGATAGTCACTAAGAAATCAAATAGGGAATTCAGAAGATACTTCTTTACCCAGAGAGTGGTGAGAATTTGGAACTCGCTACCAGAGGGAGTGGTTGAAGTGAATAGTGTAGATGCATTTAAGAGAAGGCTAGCTAAGTATGTGAGGGAAAAGTGAACGGAGGGCTATGTGGATAGAGTTAGATGAGGAAGGATGGGAGGAGGCTCGAATGGAGCATAAATGCCAACATGAACTGGTTGGGCCGAATGGTCTGTTTTTGTGCTGTACATTCTATGTAATTCTATGCAATGGCTGGGTATGTCAGGAAGGTTTCTGAATTGCATATGCAACACATTAGAAACCCAAAATCTCCAATTCATTGCTGAGATGTGTATATCCAATGTCTGTAGCTAAGCAGGCTTTTATAGGATTGTCAAATGGTCTTGTGTCAATAAATGTTATTAAGAAAGGGGAGAAAACTGTAAAAAATGACTTCTGCTTCTGCATTCCAACACACACCAGGAGCATAGGTCAGGAAATTCCTCAACCCCAGCCAGTGATTTCTGGGAGAGGGGCAGAAAATGTGTTCTTGTCTGTAAATATACTGAAAAAGTCGATGGGCGTACAAAACAAGAGTTCCCACTTTGAGCCCATGCTGACATTCCCAGTAAAAAAAAATCATGAACTAGAGGAATTTCACCCGTACACATTAGCTCATCTCGATTGGCAGACTTTCAGATCTCCCTGTAAGTGGTGTCTTTACATTTAAGCCCAAAAATCGGACAGTGAGATATGAACATATGAATGCTTCGTGCATTCATCTGAAATTCTTCTTTCTGCTACTGAAGCAGAAGCATTAATCTATTTGAAATAAATTGTTTAATGGCCCTGTTTAAACAGTAGAAATTCAGAAACTATAACCCCTTTCTTCAGGCATGCATTCAGGGCCATAATTATTAGGGAAGTGATTTCTAAACCTATGTGAATACTCCCAATAGTGTAGGAAGAAAGGACGATTTGCACAGCGGAGCAGATTCTAATTCACAAATAAAAAGGTGTACTTTTAGATTTTGATTTTGGAGAAAAATACATAACAACTGTGTCTTAAGTTTCTAAACCTAAAAAACATTTATGTAAGTTTGTACCAAGTAACCTCTGTTCGACTATTGGATTATAAAGAGTCACCAAAAATTGATTGGTTTAAGAAAAATAACAAAGTTTAAACGTTGTACCATGTGGGAACTCAGGGACACTTCCGGTGTCCCTGGGCGCTACATGTGTGGGAAGTGTATCCGCCTCCAGCTCCTGACGGTCCGCGTTGCGGAATTGGAGCTGAGGGTGGATTCACTCTGGAGCATCCACGATGCTGAGAATGACGTGAGTATCACGTGTAGTGAGTTGGTCTTACCGCAGGAGAAGGGTCCACAGCCAGCTAGGGAATGGAAGACCAGCAGGAAGAGCAGTGCAAGAAAGTTAGTGCAGGGGTCCCCTGTGGTCATCCCCCTGCAAAACAGATACACTGCTTTGAGTACTGTTGGGGGGGATGACTCATCAGGGGAGGGCAGCAGCAGCCAAGTTCATGGCACCGTAGGTGGCTCTGCTGCAAAGGAGGGCAGGAAAAAGATTGGGAGCGCGATAGTGATAGGGGATTCGATGGTGAGGGGAATAGATAGGCGTTTCTGCGGACGCAACCGAGACTCCAGGATGGTATGTTGCCTCCCTGGTGCAAGGGTCAAGGATGTCTCGGAGCGGGTGCAGGACATTCTGAAATGTGAGGGAGAACAGCCAGTTTTCGTGGTGCACATTGGTACCAACGACATAGGTAAAAAAAGGGATGAGGTCCTATGAAAAGAATTTAAGGAGCTAGGAGCTAAATTAAAAAGTAGGACCTCAAAAGTAGTAATCCCGGGATTGCTACCAGTGCCACGTGCTAGTCAGAGTAGGAATCGCAGGATAGCGCAGATGAATACATGGCTTGAGCAGTGGTGCAGCAGGGAGGGATTCAAATTCTTGGGGCATTGGAACCGGTTCTGGGGGAGGTGGGACCAGTACAAACCGGACGGTCTGCACCTGGGCAGGACCGGAACCAATGTCCTAGGGGGAGTGTTTGCTAGTGCTGTTGGGGAGGAGTTAAACTAATATTGCAGGGGGATGGGAACCTATGCAGGGAGACAGAGGGAGACAAAAATGAGGCAAAAGCAAAAGACAGAAAGGAGATGAGGAAAAGTGGAGGGCAGAGAAACCCAAGGCAAAGAACAAAAAGGGCCACTGTACAGCAAAATTCTAAAAGGACAAAGGGTGTTAAAAAAGCAAGCCTGAACGCTTTGTGTCTTAATGCAAGGAGTATCCGCAATAAGATGGATGAATTAACTGTGCAAATAGATGTTAACAAATATGATGTGATTGGGATTACGGAGACGTGGCTCCAGGATGATCAGGGCTGGGAACTCAACATCCAGGGGTATTCAACATTCAGGAAGGATAGAATAAAAGGAAAAGGAGGTGGGGTAGCATTGCTGGTTAAAGAGGAGATTAATGCAATAGTTAGGAAAGACATTAGCTTGGATGATGTGGAATCTATATGGGTAGAGCTGCAGAACACTAAAGGGCAAAAATCGTTAGTGGGAGTTGTGTACAGACCTCCAAACAGTAGTAGTGATGTTGGGGAGGGCATCAAACAGGAAATTAGGAGTGCATGCAATAAAGGTGCAGCAGTTATAATGGGTGACTTTAATATGCACATAGATTGGGCTAGCCAAACTGGAAGCAATACGGTGGAGGAAGATTTCCTGGAGTGCATAAGGGATGGTTTTCTAGACTAATATGTCGAGGAACCAACTAGGGGGGAGGCCATCTTAGACTGGGTGTTGTGTAATGAGAGAGGATTAATTAGCAATCTCATTGTGCGAGGCCCCTTGGGGAAGAGTGACCATAATATGGTGGAATTCTGCATTAGGATGGAGAATGAAACAGTTAATTCAGAGACCATGGTCCAGAACTTAAAGAAGGGTAACTTTGAAGGTATGAGGCATGAATTGGCTAAGATAGATTGGCTAATGATACTTAAGGGGTTGACTGTGGATGGGCAATGGCAGACATTTAGAGACCGCATGGATGAATTACAACAATTGTACATTCCTGTCTGGCGTAAAAATAAAAAAGGGAAGGTGGCTCAACCGTGGCTATCTAGGGAAATCAGGGATAGTATTAAAGCCAAGGAAATGGCATACAAATTGGCCAGAAATAGCAGCGAACCTGGGGACTGGGAGAAATTTAGAACTCAGCAGAGGAGGACAAAGGGTTTGATTAGGGCAGGGAAAATGGAGTACGAGAAGAAGCTTGCAGGGAACATTAAGGCGGATTGAAAAAGTTTCTATAGGTATGTAAAGAGAAAAAGGTTAGTAAAGACAAACGTAGGTCCCCTGCAGTCAGAATCAGGGGAAGTCATAACGGGGAACAAAGAAATGGCAGACCAATTGAACAAGTACTTCGGTTTAGTATTCACTAAGGAGGACACAAACAACCTTCCGGATATAAAAGGGGTCAGAGGGTCTAGTAAGGAGGAGGAACTGAGGGAAATCTTTATTAGTCGGGAAATTGTGTTGGGGAAATTGATGGGATTGAAGGCCGATAAATCCCCAGGGCCTGATGGACTGCATCCCAGAGTACTTAAGGAGGTGGCCTTGGAAATAGCGGATGCATTGACAGTCATTTTCCAACATTCCATTGACTCTGGATCAGTTCCTATGGAGTGGAGGGTAGCCAATGTAACCCCACTTTTTAAAAAAGGAGGGAGAGAGAAAGCAGGGAATTATAGACCGGTCAGCCTGACCTCAGTAGTGGGTAAAATGATGGAATCAATTATTAAGGATGTCATAGCAGCGCATTTGGAAAATGGTGACATGATAGGTCCAAGTCAGCATGGATTTGTGAAAGGGAGATCATGCTTGACAAATCTTCTGGAATTTTTTGAGGATGTTTCCAATAAAATGGACAAAGGAGTACCAGTTGATGTGGTATATTTGGACTTTCAGAAGGCTTTCGACAAGGTCCCACACAGGAGATTAATGTGCAAAGTTAAAGCACATGGGATTGGGGTAGTGTGCTGACGTGGATTGAGAACTGGTTGTCAGACAGGAAGCAAAGAGTAGGAGTAAATGGGTACTTTTCGGAATGGCAGGCAGTGACTAGTGGGGTACCGCAGGGTTCTGTGCTGGGGCCCCAGCTGTTTACATTGTACATTAATGATTTAGACGAGGGGATTAAATGTAGTATCTCCAAATTTGCGGATGACACTAAGTTGGGTGGCAGTGTGAGCTGCGAGGAGGATGCTATGAGGCTGCAGAGTGACTTGGATAGGTTAGGTGAGTGGGCAAATGCATGGCAGATGAAGTATAATGTGGATAAATGTGAGGTTATCCACTTTGGTGGTAAAAACAGAGAGACAGACTATTATCTGAATGGTGACAGATTAGGAAAGGGGAAGGTGCAACGAGACCTGGGTGTCATGGTACATCAGTCATTGAAGGTTGGCATGCAGGTACAGCAGGCGGTTAAGAAAGCAAATGGCATGTTGGCCTTCATAGCGAGGGGATTTGAGTACAGGGGCAGGGAGGTGTTGCTACAGTTGTACAGGGCCTTGGTGAGGCCAGACCTGGAGTATTGTGTACAGTTTTGGTCTCCTAACTTGAGGAAGGACATTCTTGCTATTGAGGGAGTGCAGCGAAGATTCACCAGACTGATTCCCAGGATGGTGGGACTGACCTATCAAGAAAGACTGGATCAACTGGGCTTGTATTCACTGGAGTTCAGAAGAGTGAGAGGGGATCTCATAGAAACGTTTAAAATTCTGACGGGTTTGGACAGGTTGGATGCAGGAAGAATGTTCCCAATGTTGGGGAAGTCCAGAACCAGGGGTCACAGTCTAAGGATAAGGGGTAAGCCATTTAGGACCGAGATAAGGAGAAACTTCTTCACCCAGAGAGTGGTGAACCTGTGGAATTCTCTACCACAGAAAGTAGTTGAGGCCAATTCACTAAATATATTCAAAAGGGAGTTAGATGAAGTCCTTACTACTCGAGGGATCAAGGGGTATGGCGTGAAAGCAGGAAGGGGGTACTGAAGTTTCATGTTCAGCCATGAACTCGTTGAATGGCGGTGCAGGCTAGAAGGGCTGAATGGCCTGCTCCTGCACCTATTTTCTATGTTTCTATGTTTCTAATAGTGTAGCATTGTTGCTCCATCCCCCTCTATGGTTTAGAGATCATCACAGGATAAACTAACATGTGACTTTTATTGTACACCAAAAATTTAAAGTAATATTTAATCGATGGTAAACTATATTTGATATGTACATTGCAAATACTACTTTCTCAATACTGCAGTTAGATATATTCCTTCCCATGTTTTGCAATAGAAACATCCACACCATTAGCTTTACTAGATTCCATTCCTTGTTTTGAGACAGATGTTATCAGATGATTGGGGAAGAAGTATGAGCATGAAGCAAACATGTGCTTGAAGATGACACACAGCATATTCAAATTGTCTTGAATTGTAAACATGTTCCTTATCTTTTGTTATCAAAATTCTCAAACTGTAATCCCCAGCCAATACAATCTGCAGACAGCTTGGAACAGGTAAACAAGTCTCTGTATAATAAAAAGAACATCTGTAGAAACATAATGTGCCAATCAAATGTGTGCTGCAGTTATCAAATGATTAAAAGAAAGAGCCAGCTATCAGTTCTCATGTTCAAGCACAGACTCAGCAAGTTCAGACATTGCAGTCTTATTCCGCCATCTGACTGACAACTATTAAAGTGCCAAGTGCCAAAGCTAACATTGTCACTGATGGTTCAAAATGTGCAGGATTGGAATGGCGGAGGAAGTTTCAGCTCTCTGCATTTACTTCTGCTTGTCTTTGTTGTTGCTGCAAGATAAAGCACAAGTTGACAATGCCTTGGAACATTGTTTGTATTTTAGCACGTTATCTAATGCGTGCTTGCTTGGCTGGTCCTTGTTTGTTGACTGCGGACATTTCGCCACCTGTCATTTCCACTAAGATTAGGCTGAGCAAACTTTGACTGTTCTGCATAAATGAAAGAGATAACGAAAGTAAACAGAATTCTTGCGCTTGAATCGGCAAGTTACTGGAACACAATATTTCAGGATAATATGAACTCGTCCTTTATTGTCTTAACAAAATTGACCAATGTTTGCCAATTACATAAAGTAATAGGGTCCACAGTATCGGAATATGTTGGATCTTTGCTTAAATAGGGACCAAAAGAAACTCAGTGCCTCAATTAGGTCAAAGTTTCCTGTACGATCTTTATATTTTCTTCCCTACATTTTTAAAAGCAGTTTCAAGTAGTGCTCATCTGTGGGATTTTCTTTTATTAAATGGCCATAAAATTCAAAGAGCTTATCTGCTAATATTAATCCATTATCTTCTTTCAACAGAAGAATCATAAAGATATACCAGTCCACGGTGTGTGATTAGGCAGAACTTTGGCCTTCTGAAGTTGCATTTCAGCTGCTTCAACCAGTTGATAGCACACTATGGTTAGAGATAATCAAAATCAGTCCCCCACACCCATCGCCAGCCCCCCCGCCCCCCACCGACCCACCAGCCTCCAAACCCCACCCCATAGCACCCCCTCAGGTGGTGAATTGGTGAAAGATATCACAATTACTGGTTGAATTTGAAAAGCTTCCTACTTTTTTTTGAAGTAAAAGTCAGATCCAGAGGTGCATGCATATTGCACTCTTAACATCAGCGCATATTGCAAGCACTCACCACATTGTGATGCGTGTACATGTCTGGACCCAATTTCTTGGCGGAAAAAGCAGCATAAAATTAGGATTTTCTTTTCAAAAGGGGGTTGGTTGTTCTTTAGGTTCCAAAGCGAGGACTATGGGCCCGAAATTGATGCACTCACCGCCCACTGCCGCCGACTGCCACCCATGGCCATGGACATTCCTCCTCAGGTTCCGCCCAATGCCAGTTTCGATCTGGACTGGAGCGGGCGGGAAGGGAGAGCCACCGGGAACCGCCCGCTGACATCAGCGGATGGCCGAGTGGCGTAAGTGGACTCCTGCCCGCCGAGATGCCAGATTGTTGCGGGCGGGAGCCGGCGCCAGAACGGGGGTGGACCGCTGCGAGGAGGCTGGTCTGTCCCCGACGGTCGGCATGAAGAACTGAAAAAAAAAGGTGAGTAAACATTTAAAAATGTTTTTCTTTACAGGAACTTACCTGTATGGGGTCCCCTGAAGGTCTTACAATGTTTTTTCTTTGATGCTTTTTCTTTGTCCATCTTTGACCCTCCGTAGGCCCAACTCCATCCTCAGCGGCACTTGGGCGACAAGTATCTTTGCCGCCGAGATTGGGAGCTCCCGCCAGCTGCCACCTAGATTGGTGGCATAAGTCCCTCATTGGCCGCCTGCCCCCCTTTGAAGGACCTTTTTGATGACAACCCCTCCCAAAGTACCGTCAGGTACCTTGGCGGCCATTGGCGGTCCTTTGTGTCGCACTTGGATAGGCGGGAGCCTTCACCAAATTCGGGCCCAAAATTCTTTAAACTGCAGCAAACATCAGCTTTCCATTCCCAGTTAGTTCTGGAGTTAGGACAGCTGTGCCCAAGCAGTCACGACACTGCTAGTCCATTGATCACGAGGTCATTAAGCATTGACTCCCGTCGCACATCAAGGCGTGGTTTACGAAAAGCAAGATTGCAACTGCTCCCCGTGTATGATGCAAAACATTATGTTATTCCAACCACCAAGTGCCTGGAGCCAAACCAAAAAACACAAGCTTTAAATATAAAAATAAACCCATCTCGGGGCCAAGTGAGAGTCTGGTGGTGTGCCCCATAAAAGTAGCATCTGTGAATGGTGCAATTAACAATGGGTTATCATTTAGCTTGACTGTATCTTTAAGTCCTTTGCTTGTTTTCTTCAGTTTTGGCGATGTTCAAAATAAAATATAATGATTCATTTTACAAATGTTTCTGATTTTATCCAGGTTTTTGGGGGATCCAATTCCCCCCAACTGATATTCTCCAGCTTTTGTTTTCATTTGAGTTTTTACATTGGCAATTGTAACGTATTTGCTTCATGGGTTCTTTGCTTAAGAATTCATAGCAACACATTGCTATTAAGAATTAGCTGGTTTATTAACAAAGGTTTAACAATCACACTACACATTACCAGTTCATCCACTAGGTTCACAACTGCATACCTCATCATGGATGACCTAGACCCAAGTGACTGGGGTTTTATTAAGTCTTGTGAAAATCATGTGACTGGCTAAGCCACTCACAATGCAACAGCTCTATGGGCTAGATTTTCCATTATTTTTGCATGCCTAACGCCCAGTTAACATCCATTTTAATGCTGAAATGAGGTGTAACATCCAGATATCGCCCATTTAGCCACAATATGGAAACTGATGCCCATTTTTCGGACACTTATCGGCGAGTGTTACTTTCGCCATGTACGTAACGCAGAGAAAAAATAATACCGCCCACCCACTTTTTTTGGATGGAATCATTAGAATGGGTGAAACCAACGCCCATAACATCGCACAGCATTACTTTAACGCGAAGATTCAATAATATCGACCGCCCACCTTTTTTTGTTGTAGAGATCAAATTTGCCGAAACTAACGCCCGGTATATCGCCCAGTGTCACTTTCACCACCTCACACACATCACGCCCACAATATCGCTCGTCCAAAACACCACTCTGAAAAAGTGGAACTGTTCTGAACTAATCACAGCGGTGTGGACGCCATTTTTCAAACCGCAGGTCACTTCATTGAAAAGGCTGCTTCAACTTCGGGGGAGTTTGGATTGACTCTGGAGTTCTTCTCAGGTGAAGTGATCATCTCAACAGACATCTTTTCAAACTGTGGACGATTGGGATTTACTGCAGGTGTCTTTTAGCGTGCAAATTATTGCTTCTGATCAATCGGTATTATACTTTCATTGGAATGGGGCCAACCGTTTCTCAGCCTGCATCGATTAATACTCAGATGCTGCAGAGTGCAAATGGCTCAATGTCTGATGCACATCATTATGTGCCCAATCTAAGATGTGCCAGAATGAGGAGGAGGTCCAAATCATACACACCCCGCACTTACAGGGAGAAGAGGTCTTACCTCGACGTGTCCGAGAACACCTGCCTTCAGAGACTGCGCTTCCACAAAGTGGTGATCACTAAATTTGCTAGCTCATCAGGGCAGATATGCAGCCTGCCATCAGGACATAACTGTCTGTCGAGGTCAAGGTCACCGCGGCACTGTCGTTCTACACATCTGGTTCCTTTCGGGCCTCCGCAGTCGACATTTCCCCTCTGTCTCTTCATGCCACACATCGCTGCATTAGACAGGTCACAGAGGCTCTGTACACACGTCGGATGGACTTTATCAGCTTCCCCATGACCACGGAGGCTCAGACTGATAGGGCTGGAGCATTCTACCGCATTGCTAAGTTCCCCAAGGTGCAGGGAGCAATACAGTGTACTCACTTCGCCATGCGGGCACCTTCTCAGGACCCAGAGCTTTTTCGCAACAGGAAAGGATTTCACTCCCTGAAGGTCCAACTAGTTGCTGACCACAACCAGATAATTATGGGAGTGAATGCCAAATGTCCGGGCAGCTTCGATGAGGATCACATCCTGTGTGAGAGCGCTGTCTCTGACATGTTTAAGAGTCAGCCACAAGGACAATGCTGGATGCTTGATGACAACCGATATTACCTAGCCACCTGGCTGATGACCCCCCTGCATGACACCACACCGAGGCTGAGAAGCGATACAATGAGAGCCACAGAGACACACGCAATGTGGTCCAGAAAACAATTACTGTGCTTAAGCAGCGCTTTTGGTGCCTGAAGCACTCAGGAGGGGAGCTACAATACAACCCTGAGCAAGTAGCTAAATTCGTGGTTGTGTGCTCCATGCTGCACAACCTGGCTATCAGGAGGGGACAAGAATTGCCAGAAGGGACTGATGGTCCACCTCAGGAGAGAGAGGAAGAGGAGGATGAGGGGCTGGATGCTGACCTTGGGCCAGACAATCAGGCTGACTATGCAACCATACCCACCACCCCCTCCAGACCGCAGGAAAGGGCCCGTGGTGGCTACATAGCTGCAAGATTCTTACACCAGGAGCTCATAAATGAGCGATTTGCCTGAAAGAACGTTGCTGTAAATGACAAAGCTGACACACTGCTGTGTGTGTGCAGCTCAGACATCAATGGTGGGCATCACCTTGGTGCCAGTTAAAATTTAAGTTGATTGAAGTTAAGTTTTATTTAACCCTTTCATGTTAAGGAATCACCAGTGTGTAACGGTCCAGCTAACAAGGTTATGTTGAAGAAAAAACATTTAATACGACCATTGGTCTGAAATCATAAGTATCATGGGCAAAAATACATCACCACCCACCGCCCCCCCTCACACCTTTTTCGACCATTGACATCAATCAAATGGTCAACATGTCCAGCAATATAGAACACAAATGCAAAGTAGGAGCGTGGTCCCCAGCCCCCATACATTACAACAAATTGCATACACGCAGGTGGAGATATAACACAGCCATCACCTGTGGACATGCACCTCACTTTCCTTCCCCCCTCCCCTTCTTCTCCCCACCTCTACCCCTTCCCCTCCTCGCTCCACGCCACCTGGCCAAATACCTCCTCAAGCGGTGCCTCATTGGGGGGGGATGAAGGCAGAGCTGGTGGTTGCACAGGTACAGGAGCGGGGGGTGCCGAGGTGGGAACATTCTTGGACCCAGAAGCAGGATCTTGATCCTGCCTCTCATGTGTCATTAGCACTGGTGGTCCGGAACCTAGGGGTGGAGTGCCATGCTCCGGGACCACTGGGAGGCCTGTGCCAGCAGTGTTCCTGGCTATCACCTCCAGGGTCTCCGTCATCTGCCGAACGTACTCAGTCATAGTACCAGAGATGGTGGGCAGCTGTCGGGATATGCATTGAAGATTTGGTCACCAATGTCGACAGTTCTCCTGGACAACTTAACCATCTCTCCCCTCTCATCTGGCACTCGTGGACCAGACCTGCCACATCCACAAAACCTCCGCGGGGTCGGCGCCATGCTGGGGGCAAATGGGGTGCCCTGTGGCGATGTGCTTGGACCCGGTACCTCCAGAGTGGAGGTGGGAATGACCGGAGGAGCACTAGATAGCCTTGGGGTGGAATGCCTTCAGAAGCCTGGCAATACAGGTTCCTCGAAGTTGGCGCTCTCATCCATAGAGAACAGACCCAGCGGATTGATGGGCGAGAATTGGAGCTCCTCAGCACCAAATGGAGGATCGTCCGTCGAGTCCGGCCCTGCACTCCCACCTTTTGGCCTCTGTGGTCTTGCCTGGGGCCGCGCTGCTGGCTCAGCTGCAAAATACAAATGAGGTTATTAGAGGAGAAGGGGGTGCTAGGGTCACAAGTGAGTCTAGCGCTACACACAGCATATGCACGGCAAAAGCACCACCGCTCTCAAAATCATCACAGACATCACAGTTCATGACCATCAACACATTGTGCATTGCAATGATTTTCATTAGGCCAGCATTATTTGTAGGACAATTTTAGAACAATATATCATATATTATTGTTTGGATATAAGTGGGTGCAGCATCAATTGACCTTACATCACGCAATGGTGTATACTTTACTCATGTGGCATCACTTCAGAGTCTGCAGCTTCTTGCGTGGCCGTCCGGGTGTGCTTCCCCACAATTGTAAGCACCCGCTCCTCGATATCAGTGATGTCGCTGATGACTGGTGACCCCCACCCATTTGCTTCTGCATGGACCTAATCATTGATAGCTTCTTCTGTAAAAGGTGACAGGACGACATGGCACGAGATCATTGCGTGATATCATTGCTAGGTACTGTCACAGAGACTGATTCAACACATAACCGACAGATGTAATCATGATTATTATGATATTTATCATTCTTGACCTAAAGATGTACACCTTGAACGCAGGCTTTGAGTACAACATTCCCGGCAAAAGTGAAAAACCTCACATCTGATTCTTACAAGTCAAATTATATAAATATATAAGTACATATAAATAAATGTAATACTTACTCTTGCAGATCCAACAAGGTCGGTCCATCGTTTGCGGCATTGGTTGCCCTCACGCACCTCGTTGGTCGCCGATGAGACGATCTCTGCTACCTCGGCCCATATCTTCTGGTAGGTCTTCCCACGCCGTCACTGTGTCAAATCACCCCAGCGTAACACGATCTTCTGCAGGAGGGAGACATCTGCCTCGTCCGAGAACCTCCTCGCTCTTTTGCGCCCTCCAATATGCTCCTCTCCCAGCTCACTGCTCTCGCCAGCATCAGTCTCTACAGCGTGCTGTGTCGCCTCCCCCTCTCCCTCCATTATAGGCACCAAATTTGGGTAAATATCTGGCTGGTAACAGCTAATTTTTTTTCCCAATTTGCTATAAAGCTCGAAACTCTCCCTCCTTCCTTCCAAAGCAACACCCACACACGCCTTCATTCCCTCTCAACTCCCTCTCTCTCTGTCTCCTCTTATGCATATGTCATAATGACCCTTGACCTCCTGAATCGCGGGAATCAAGCATTGCCTTTGCTAAGGACGGCGACACTTTACGGCAGAAGGTCAGAGAGATTTAACGCTAACGCCCATTTCATATCGCTTATGGTAATGCCCAATTTAAAAAATGGAGACTAGGGGCTTTGAGAATGGGCGACAAGCCAGCGATCTGAAAACCCATTTTCACCGCCCACGCTGGAAATGACGCCCATTTTTGGGCGATCTGCACAAAAGTGTAAAATCTAGCCCTACAAACCTGTGAGCATACTCACAGGTGCATACATTACAGCAATACAGTCTAACTTTAATGATCCCTCATTTGCATCATAATTATCAGTACATTTTTTCCATATTCTTGTGGCTTTCTGTGTGTGAATGATTGTTAATTGGAGAAGGAATGATTATGTAGTACCCATAGTAATGAAATTATAGCCTATCCTACCCAATAGCTGCAACATGGCTGGTGGAAGGCTGCTGACTTTCAGTGGGGGCACTGTAAATGGCCTTGCTGGCCACCCTATAATAAGTCAGTAATTAGCCATTGGGTAATTCTGAAAATCTAAGGACAAACTTACTGATCAACATTTGTCAAAGTTAAAGCACATGGGATTGGGGGTAGTGTGCTGACGTGGATTGAGAACTGGTTGTCAGACAGGAAGCAAAGAGTAGGAGTAAATGGGTACTTTTCAGAATGGCAGGCAGTGACAAGTGGGGTACCGCAAGGTTCTGTGCTGGGGCCCCAGCTGTTTACATTGTACATTAATGATTTGGACGCGGGGATTAAATGTAGTATCTCCAAATTTGCGGATGACACTAAGTTGGGTGGCAGTGTGAGATGCGAGGAGGATGCTATGAGGCTGCAGAGTGACTTGGATAGGTTAGGTAAGTGGGCAAATGCATGGCAGATGAAGTATAATGTGGATAAATGTGAGGAAAAACAGAGAGACAGACTATTATCTGAATGGTGACAGATTAGGAAAAGAGGAGGTGCAATGAGACCTGGGTGTCATGGTACATCAGTCATTGAAGGTTGGCATGCAGGTGCAGCAGGCGGTTAAGAAAGCAAATGGCATGTTGGCCTTCATAGCGAGGGGATTTGAGTACAGGGGCAGGGAGGTATTGCTACAGTTGTACAGGGCCTTGGTGAGGCCATACCTGGAGTATTGTGTACAGTTTTGGTCTCCTAACTTGAGGAAGGACATTCTTGCGATTGAGGGAGTGCAGCGAAGGTTTACCAGACTGATTCCCGGGATGGCGGGACTGACATATCAAGAAAGACTGGATCAACTGGGCTTGTATTCACTGGAGTTAAGAAGAATGAGAGGGGATCTCATAGAAACGTTTAAAATTCTGACGGGTTTAGACAGGTTAGATGCAGGAAGAATGTTCCCAATGTTGGGGAAGTCCAGAACCAGGGGTCACAGTCTAAGGATAAGGGGTAAGCCATTTAGGACTGAGATGAGGAGAAACTTCTTCACCCAGAGAGTGGTGAACCTGTGGAATTCTCTGCCACAGAAAGTTGTTGAGGCCAATTCACTAAATATATTCAAAAAGGAGTTAGATATAGTCCTTACTACTCGGGGGATCAAGGGGTATGGCGAGAAAGCAAGAATGAGGTACTGAGGTTGCATGTTCAGCCATGAACTCATTGAATGGCGGTGCAGGCGCGAAGGGCCGAATGGCCTACTCCTGCACCTATTTTCTATGTTTTTATGTTTCTATGTCATAAGTTTAGGGGGAAAATTTGTTCCCGCTAACAGAATTGCCAGCATCACCGGCTACTTGAGTAAACGGCCGCCGAAAATGGCCGCAACACTACCATTGAAAAATTGGCTCTGGAGGTTGGCGATGTGGGGTGTAACGCTAACCTATCGTACATCAGGGTGACGTTAATGGAGGCTTCCCACCCGAAGTTCCGGCTCCACATTCGGCGTTGCAGCTTCTTACAACCTCTTGGAGCAAGGCCGCTGAGTTCACAAGGCATTGTGGGCAATTAAATGGGCATGAATTAAAGGGGCAATGCATTCAAAACTAATAAAAATTAAAAACAAGTGAACAAATTGATTTTTCAGTCCTGAATGCCTTAGGAAAAAAGCATAAACATTAAAAATAATTCTCAAATAGCAGCCTTCAGCTCTTAAAGCTGAATTGTCTTCCACACCGAAAGAAATAATAAACTTCAGCACTAACACAAGCCAGGTAAGGGGCACCCAGCATCCCGCACGCAGCAGTCCAGCTTTGTACAAGGGGTCAACACTGCAAGGAAGGTCCTCTACCCGTAGGGGCCAGCTGGCCCGCCGGAAAGAATGATGTAGGACCACATTTCCAAGGCTGTGACTGCCAGCAGTGTCACTCCCACCACCTAGCTCCAGTGCCCAAAGAAGTTTCATGACCTCAGACCACTGGTCAAAGTCAGTGAATGCATCTTCAAAAGCCATCTCCTGCCAACTGCATCACTAGCCTCATTCACTGCTCAATGCACAACTTGCACCCCCATCACTCACCTACCAACAATCTGTATCAATCATGAGACACATCTCCCATTCCTAGCCTCACCTCTACCCCTTGGAGGAGACGGTGCTGCCCATTCTTGGCAGGGACATGACTGAACCAGGGCCAGCGGCAGGCCTGAAAGGATGCAAGGTGATGGTATCCTCACACATTATCCTCCTTCTTGCATGCACCTCTTGATTTCCTGCCTTCCCCTCACCATAACTGCACCCTTCCTCCTTTCACACACCCAAGAAATGCAGCCTGCCGAGCCAGTGGTTGACCAAGAAGAGGGAGAGGAGAGTGAAGAAAAAGAAGAAGAAACACCGCCACTCAATTTCACACTCACAGCCACCAGCTCCTCAAGGTCGGCCAGCAAGGCCATTTACAGTGCCCCCACTGAAAGTCAGCAGTCTTCCACCAGCCATGCTGCCATGCTGCAGCTGTTGGGTAGGACTGTATGACATCAGTCGGATAGGCAAAGACACACACAAGACAGTCACTAAGGGAATCCATACGGGTGTGAGTTGATTTCTTGATGTTTTATTGGATGGATAGATGTATAAAGTTTGAATGGAAAGTTTGCTTTGTGGGGGCTTTTATTTCAGCATTGTGGCCAAAAGGACCCTGTGATGGTCAGTAACAGAGGGAAGGGAAGGTATGGGACTAATGTGAAAAAGGGGAATTGGGGTTGAGGTCATTGGTACCACAGGTGGATGATTCCATCCCGGCCAGAAAGAGGCTGCCTGGGTTGCCTCCTTCCTTTTGCTTCTTCCTCTTCTGTGCCTTCCTCTTCTTTCTGTGAGCAGATGCTATAAATCTGAAATGACAGGATAAAATGCTGAAAATGCTCAGCTGGTCAGGCAGCATCTTGACCTGAGATGTGAACCCTCTCCATGGATGATGCCTGACCTGCTGAGTATTTGCAGCATTTTTTCTTTTCTCAGTGGCCTTCTTTTACCATCCAAGGCCTTGCAAGCATCCAGCAGTGCTCCCTACACACTTAAAAAACATTTAACATCTATTGCAGCAAACCATTATTGCAATAAAATCAACAACAAAAAAAAGTCCAAAGGCTTAAGTCCAAACTTACCTGAAAGATATGCGTGTCCCTTTAAGAGCTGCTGACATCACCGCTGTCAGCCTGCATGCACGCCAGGTTTACCAGGTACCAGCAACTCAAAGGGAGGGAGGAAAATGGCAGCTGCCGTGGGAGCCACCAACAGCTGGCGAAAGAAGGGCGATCATCATTTTTTCATCATTTCATGGCACTAAAGAGTGGCGGTAAGTAAATGAATTTTTAGCCTCTTGTAATCTTATTTAAAAGGTGCTCCATTGTCACAATAATATCTTATAATGGAAAAATCTAATGGAACTATTTCACAGGCATTTAGGTTTATAGAATTTAATAATAATAATTTTGAAATCGTTTTCAGGGTGCAAATTCTGAGTAGGACTAAATAATGCAATGGGTAGAATTCTTAAATTTTTTACCAATGGGAAAGCACAAAATCGTCCTTAAATAGTCACTAAATTAACAATCTCACTGAAAGAGGCTTTAAAGATGGTGGAAATGGAAGCAATCACACTGGTGCAATGGAAGTGTTCCTCTGACATTAGGGTTGCACCACAGTGTGGGGGCTTTACTCCATGTTATCCTTGTTCTGGAAGTGTTGTGTCCTAGAGCTGGGTGCCTAAAATCGGAAGTGATCTGTTCCACAATGTTAACATTTATTGCCTTGATGAGTGCAAAGATCCCACACCCCCCCAACTAAAACAAAATCTCAACTGCATTCATGAAATTCATGAAACACAATCATTAAAACATCATTCTTTGATCAATTCAAAATATCCCCCGAAATGTGTTTGTAAGAATTCAGCACGTGTATACTTTTTAATTGCCAATGTAATTAATCACTTTTTTTTGGTTAAGAGCATTGAACACAGCGCTGTGCATTTTTGATTTAGTAACAACTTTAAGAGCAGATTTGCTTTCTCCTCTATCATTGTCCTTGTCTCAATATAATACAAAGATTTTCACAATGAGATTTAAAAAAAATTTCCAGACTTAGCTATACTTCTAGTTTTACTATTTTACAATGTCTCTTAAGTAATTTCTAATTCTAAGTTGTACAGAAAAATGTTTTTAAGAGGTACAAATGTGTTCAGTGAAATAAATAAGAGTAGAGATTATCTGAAACAAATATATTCTTCTTAGTATTATTTTTCCACTGTCAACTTTAACTGTTGGATAGTTGAAACCTGCTAGAATGGGTAAGCACCCAGGGGGAGAAATTCACATGGTTTACGACTCCCGTTAGCATTTCTCATTCGGTGGTGGGGCGGGGGGTGGGGGGGGGGGTGGGCAGGAGGGGAGCCCTACCTGCTCCCGCAAAATTGTGCGGGAATTAGTGGAGGCACAAAACCGTTAGAATCCCGGGCCGCCCTGTGCATTCTATTTAAATACTTTTTACTTTAGAGCTACGCTAACATGAAATGAAAACCTAGCTTGACTTGGGTAATAGGAGTATGTCATCGCCATGCGCAGCGCACCGTTTTCGTGCAGCGGCAGAAATGGGGCAGCGCCCCGTCAGGCCGGCGCAAGCGATGTCAGCACCAGCCTCGCGGGTTGCGAACCGAGCCGCATTCAGCTCGCGGGCTGAATTTTAAAGGGTAGGTGCACAGCCCCATTTTGTCCTGTCGGCCGACTTACCGGTCCGGCCTTCTGTTATTTTTTTTGCAGTGTCCGTAGCCCGATGGTACAGCCCGGCACTCCACTTCTGTGCCGGGCTGTGGCCACGGCACTAGGAGACAGTAAGGCTGCAGGGGTGAACTACACAGGAGCGAGATTGGAGGAAGATATAGCGGTTGATGGAGATAGAGTGGATGAGGAGTCTCACAGGAAGTTGTTTCTGATTTTGATCAGCATGGTATAACTATAAGTTTAAGGGGGAAAAAAAGTAAAGAAACAATCACATTTTGCTACAATGCCCGATTGTTGTCGATTGGAAGATTTTACTTTTGAGATCATACAATTTAATTTTATCGCAAACTTAACCAGTGCAATTTCAAGTGCATTTGGGGCCCAATTTCCTGACTGCACCCAAAGCAGAAACTCTACCCCAAGAACGGTAGGCAGGGTAGAATAAAGATTAGAGAACTTGAATAGGGAGTGCTGAGGCATATGGGAGAGTTTCCTATTAAATACTGCCCAAGTCACGATAGGTTTTCATTTCACGTTAGCGTAGCTCTGAAGTAAAAAGTATTTAAATGGAATTAATATAAACGTGAGGGATTTTAGTAATTTTAGAATGCTGCTCTTAATAAACTATAGTATGTGTTAATTTTGGAGGAACTTCAGATTAACATGAATTCTAAACTGTGAAGTAGACATAAGTACAGCACATTCATTTAAAAACTAAAATCTGTTTGGGAGAAAAATGAAGAAGTGTTGATCTCTTTTGAAACACTGAACCTTAAAAGGGACTTGAGTGTGTGAGAAAAAAAAATAAGACCAACACACAAAATTAAATCATGACATTTACAAAGTTTGTGTGTATTGATTGGCTCGAATAAGATTAATGTTTAAATTGATTTGAGTTAAAAAAAATGAACAGCAATGGCTATTCCAGGGACTGACCCTCCTGTGCAAAGCTCCATTAATATTTTTTTAATTTAATGCAACTGTGTTTGCTTATTTGAATTTGGTGGCTTGCTAATCGATAAGTTCATAGCACCACTCCATCATTAGTGGAATGAAAAGCACTGATCAGAATTGTTCTAGTGGCACCAGATTCAACCAGGCGAACCAAACAACATAAAAATAACATGGAATTTGAGTCATTCTAAAGATTCAGATGCAGAGAGGGGGAGTGCATTATACTTCCAAAATTATGCTTGGAGAAACTGTTAATCCCCTAAGTCAGTATTATTGGAGACAAGCTATGCAAAGTATTACAAAGTATTTACAGCACAGAAAAAGGCCATTCGGCCCAACAGGTCCATGCTGTGATATCTTCTTATGACATCACTAAAGCACACACACTCAAGATGGCTTCAATCTGGAACTTTTTTTATTGTATAACCAGCAGTGGTTGCATTGCCACAGTAGTACACTAGATGAAGCAGTAGTCCACTAGATGGAGCTACATATTACACTTCTCCCTCCTTAATGAAGAAATAATTACAACAAAATAACCATCGTAAATAACTTGCATGGTTGTACACAACAAAAGATATGGACTTATTTTGCCATATTTACAAATCAAACTTAACCACAGGTTTTCTGTTTCAAAAAGGATACCTTCGCTCTCGAACAGAACCTTCCAAACATGGTGTCGAACTTAGACTCATTCTAGGCAGAGCCTGAGGAGAATCTTTCTCCAAGGGCAACCCTTGATTTACATTTTGACTCTCTACAACTTCAGATTATTTGTCTGCCTGACTCGGACTCAGACTTAAATTCTGTCTTTCACTTGGATTTGTTTCCAGTACATCTGATGTAGGATTTGCTACTGGTACTCTACTTGTAACAAGACTAGCTGACTCATCAGAAATAATTAAATCATTCCAACTTTCAACTCCTTCCACATCTATACCTAAAACATTATCAATGTGAACAAACCTAACCATTCCATGATCAAACATTCTTGACCAAATATGGGGCGAGGGCCACATATCTTCACTTTTCTTCCTAGTAACCACTTTAACCATTTATTGTGATGGTTCTTCACTCTAACCTTCTGATTCAATTTCACACTTACTCTAACTCTATCATGGTTCTCTTCAGCTGTGACTGGCAGCTCATCAATGTATGAAAAACAGAACACTTCTTCCCTATTGGGTGTAACTTGTGATGAGGATGGCCCGGTAGGCGATCGCTCGGCGGCTCGCGGAACATGGTCGGACTGATTGCAGGGTCCTATTTCCGGTTCGGGGCCGCACTTCCTGTTCCGGCACTTCTGGTTCGGGCAGGAGGCATTGGAGGCGGAGTCTCGACAGGAAGCATGCACAGAAGGACAGAAAAAGTACAGTACAAATAGTCAATCCCAAAACAAAGGGTGGAGTTGAGAAATGAGACTTCATTAAAAAAAATATTTGACGGGATCACATTGCAATTGGGCTACCTCGACACAAACTGAGTGCCCTTTCTGGAGTGCATTTGATGTAGTGTTAGCTGTGGCTCAATGGGTAGCACCCTACCCTCTGAGTCAAAAGGTTGTGGGTTCAAATGCCACTCCAGGAAATTGAGTGCCCAAAATAAAACTGAGGCAAATAATCCAATGCAGTGCTGCACTGTTGGAGGTGCTGCCTTTTGGATGAGATCTTAAACCGAGGCCTTGTCTGCTCTTTCAAGTGGATGTAAAATATCTCATGGCACTGTTTTGAAGAAGAACAGGGGAGTCCTTCCCGATGTCCTGGTCAATATTTATCCCTCAATCAACATAAGAAAGAAACTGTTTTTTTCACATTGCTGTTTGTGAGAGCTTGCTTGTGCGCAAATTGGCTGTTGCATTTCCTACATTACAACAGTGACTACACTCCAAAAGTACTTCATTGGCTGCAAAGCGCTTTGAGACATCTGGTGGTCGTGAAAGGCGCTATACAAATCCAAGTCTTTCTTTCTTTAGAGCTTGAGGTGTACATAATGGATTCGTGCTGTACTGTGATCATGTGCCTATGTGTCTCATTGCAACCAAGTAGCCAGTGTGTCTACATCCCCATGTACTATTGTCTAATCTGCAACTCAGTAAACACAGCAGGCATATCCCAACCTACCTCGGCTACTTTCAAAAGCAAGAGGAAAGTTTAAATTGCTTTAATCAGTATTTACTTGGTCTTTGTTTTTCCCTTAAGAAAATAACCAGGGCCCAGCAGTTATTGTCTTCCACAGGAAACTTAACTGCACACTCGGCACACTGTGAAATGATTTAGCTTTTGGACCCAAATCTCCCATTGCATATCGGCAGTCTTAAAAAATGGAAATTATATGCCAGCTGGAAACAAATGACTGCACTGAAGCAATTAAGAATGCTAATAGATTTCAAAAAGTTGACTTGAAGGGTATAAAAAACTGCTGACATGGTTTCAGTGGGGGGTGAGCTCTCTCATGAGGTTGCGTCTGTGCAGATCAGAATCCGAGTACTGTTCAAAACACAACAACACAAAGGAAACTCTATAAAATGCATTGACTGGCTTCATGAAAATTAATGACATGCACATGCCATAAATCAATGCTAGTAAAACTTTTATTATATGGACGATAAATCAGATTTTTATTATATCCAAGTGTATTTGCGTAAACATTGTTGTTTCACTTGCTGCAAGTTAATGGTATGCACAGTTTTACAGTCTATAAACAGATCTGCAATACAAGTGGTAAATGTCAAAATTTGCATTTCAAAAAAAAATATTCTCACTGCATTTCAGAAAAGATCAATCTTAGAACCTTTCAGCATTATGCCAAAACAAATGCTAATGGGACCTGCTGGAATATCAGAGGCTATGACAAAAAGATTAAATGCTGTGGCTGCTCCACACAATCTCTTGCCCGTCAGTCTGTTTTACCAGTGTGCTTACCGTGTTCCAGCTCGGAAGCCAACCTACATTTGGAATTACTGCTTCAACATTGTATATCGGGAGTCCTGCTGCCTGCAGTGCTGATCAACTATTCATGCCAGCAACACAGCCCAGTCTCCACTCCTCATTCATTTTAGTTGGAAGAGCACTGATGGGAATTTTTTAAAAGCCACTATCAAGCACTAATGATTTAATTTTCTTTGTTTGTTTCCATCCCCGTAGTGGGCAATGGCAGCCTACTGAGAGCATCGGAGCAGTTTTCTGTGCCTGGCCTGTGGCGGGTCACGTAGTTGTATGCGGACAACGTTAGCACCCATCTCTGGATGCGGGCCGATGCATTAATATTTATCCCTTTACTCTTGGAGAACAGGGATATAAGTGGCTTATGGTCAGTTTCCAATTCGAATTTTAGCCCAAACAGGTATTGATGCATTTGCTTTATCCCATAGACACACGCTAACGCTTCTTTCACAATCATGCTGTAGGCACTCCTGGATGCATAAGCAACCAGTTACAGTTTCCCGAAATCATTAGCTTGCTGGAATACACACCCGACGCCATATGACGACGCATCACATCCTAGTACCAAACGCTTACATGGATCATACAACACAAGCAATTTGTTTGAGCATAACAATTTTCTCACTTTTACAAAGGCATTTTCTTGCCTTTTGCCCCAAACCCATTCGTCCCCTTCTCATAGTAAGACATGCAGTGGTTCTAACAGTGTGCTGAGACCCGGTAAGAAATTACCAAAGTAGTTCAGGAGTCCCAGAAACGACCACAGCTCCGTCACGTTCTGTGGCCTAGGTATGTTCTCGATTGCCTCCGTCTTCGCTTTGGTGGGCTTGATGCCGTCCGCCGCAATTCTCCTTCCCAGGAACTCCACTTCAGGCGCCAGGAACCTGAGCTCCACACAGTTGAGTCAACTAAGAACCTCCTCCAAGTTCTGCAGATGCTCGACTGTGTTCCGATCTGTGACCAAAATGTCGTCTTGGAAGACCACGGTGTGTGGGACAACTTCAGTAAACTTTCCATGTTTCTCTGAAATATTGCCGCCGCTGATCAGATTCCAAACGGGCATCTGTTATAAAGAAAAAGACCTTTGTGCATGTTGATGCAGGTGAGGGCCTTCAATGATTCATCCAGTTCCTGCGTCATGTCGGCTGAAGTCAGATCCAGCTTCGTGAACATTTTTTCTCCCGCCAGCGTTGCAAAAAGGTCATCAGCTTTTGGTAGTGGGTATTGGTCCTGCAGGGAGAAACAATTGATAGTTACTTTGTAATCGTCACAGATTCTGACGGTGCCGTCTCCCTTGAGGACTGGGACGATAAGACTGGCCCACTCATTGAACTCGATCGGGAAATGATGCCTTCTCTTTGCAGCCGGTCTAGCTCGATCTCTACCCTTTCTCTCATCATGTACGGTACTGCTCTCGCCTTGTGATGGATGGGTCGCGCCTCCGAAATTAAGTGGATCTGCACTTTTGCTCCTTGAAATTTCCCGATGCCCTGGTTCGATAGCGAAGGAAATTTGTTTAAGACCTGGGCACACAAAGTGTCATCAGCAGGCGATAGCGTTGTCCCAGTCCCAGCGTATCTTTCCCAGCCAGCTCCTGCCGAGCAGTGTGGGACCATCACCCAGAACCACCCAGAGTGGTAGCTTGTGCACCACTCCATAGTAGGAGACCTTTATGGTAGCATTGCCGATTACAGGAATCAGTTCTTTCATGTAAGTTCTTAGTTTCGTGCAAACTGGAGTTAAGACTGGCCTTGAGGCCTTGCTGCACCACAACCTTTCGAAAGTCTTTTTGCCCATCATGGACTGGCTCGCGCCTGTGTCCAACTCCATTGACAACGGGAATCCATTTAGTTCAACATTCAGCATTATCGGGTGACAATTTGTGGTGAATATGTGCACCCCATGTACCTCTGCCTCCTCGGTCTGAGGCTGTGGTTTGTCATGATCCTCTGTGGATCTGATTCTCCTCTGCAACATGGTGGTTTGCAGGTTTAGCAGGATTTGCAACTCGCCTGCACACTCGTTGGAGGTGTTCCATTGTTCCACAACCCTTGCAAACGTACTCTTTGATTCGGCATGAATGGAAACGATGATCACCCCCGCAACGCCAGCAAGGTGTTAATGACCTTGCATTCATCACTCTTGATGGTGGACTGTGAGACATGTGCAGATGTGTAGCTGCAGGTATGTGTAACCTGCCCTGTACATTATGATTCAAAAACAACATCACTTTGTTCACAGTACTTGTAGCAGCACTTGTGTGCTGAGAGATTTGCTTCATATTGTCACTGGTGGCAATGAACACCTGGGCTATCGCTATGGCCTTACTCAAGGTTGGGGTCTCTACAGTCAAAAGTTTGTGAAGTATGGTTTCTTGGCCAATGCCAAGTACGAAAAAGTCTCTGAGCATGTGCTCCAAATGTCCTTCAAATTCGCAATGTCCTGCAAGGTGTCTTAGCTCGGTGACATAACTCGCCACTTCCTGGCCTTCAGACCTTTTGTAGGTGTATAGCCGGTACCTCGCCATCAGAACGCTTTCCTTTGGGTTCAAATGCTCTCGGACCAGTGTGCACAAATCGTCGTATGATTTCTCCGTGGGTTTCGCTGGAGTGAGCAGATTCTTCATGAGGCCATACGTTGATGCCCCACAGATGGTGAGGAGGATCGCCCTTCATTTGACAGCGCTCTCTTCCCCATCTAGCTCGTTGGCCACGAAGTATTGGTCGAGTCACTCCACAAAAGTTTCCCAATCATCTCCCTCCGAGAATTTCTCCAGGATGCCCACTGTTCTCTGCATCTTTGGGTTCGCTATCTGTTGCCAGTTGTTGTGTATGGAGAAAGAGTCAGACTGAACGCTGTGAGCTCAAAGTAAAGTGTGACCTTAGTCTTTTATTGCAGGTCTCCAGAGTGCCTCTCCAACCTGTGAAGCCTCCTTAAATACCTATGCTCCCAAGGGTTTACGGGATCTCTTGGGACTCCAGGGGATGAGCCCTCTGGTGGCTGTACAGAGTAAATACAAGTATACATATATAACACAATCCATTTGGAAAACGCATCTACAACCACTAAGAACATTTTTCCCAAGAATAGGCATGCAGAGTCGACATGGATCCTGGACCACGGTTTGGAGGGCCAGGACCATAAACTTCCTGGGTGCATTGCTTAACTATGATCATGTATTACATTTGTGCACGCAAGACTCTAAGTCTGCATCAATACCGGGCCACCACACGTACGATCTGGCTATCGCTTTTATCATTACAATGCCTGGGTGGGTGCTGTGGAGATCACTAATGAAAGTGTCCCTGCCCTTTTTTGGCACTACTACCCGATTACCCCATAGGAGGCAGTCAGCCTGTATAGACATTTCATCTTTGCGCTGCAGGTACGGCTTTATTTCTTCCTGCATCTCTTACGGGACAATAGACCAACTCCCAACTCCTGTGGAGCACACAGTTTTATACTAAGGACAGTAAGGGGTCCTGGCTCATCCAAGTTCTAATCTGTCGGGCGGTAACAGGTGATTGCTCACTCTCGAATGCTTCCATTACCATGACTAAATCTGCGGGCTGTGCCATCTGCACCCCTGTGGTGGGCAATGGCAGCCTAATGAGTGCATCGGCACAGTTTTCTGTGCCTGGCCTGTGGCGGATGGCGTAGATGTATGTGGACAACGTGAAAGCCCATCTCTGGATGTGGGCCGATGCATTTGTATTTATCCCCTTGCTTTCAGAAAAGAGAGATAGAAGCGGCTTATGGTCGGTTTCCAATTCAAATTTGAGCCCGAACAGATATTGATGCATTTTCTTTAGCCCGTAAACCACACGCTAATGCTTCTTTTTCGATCATACTGTACGCCCTCTTGGCCTTAGACAGACTTCTGGATGCATAAGCGACCGGTTGCAATTTCCCAAATTCATTAGCTTGTTGAAATACACACGCGACACCATATGACGACACATCACATGCTAGTACCAAACGCTTACATGGATTGTACAACACATGCAATTTGTTTGAATATAACAACTTCCTAGCTTTCTGAAAGCCATTTTCTTGGCTTTTACCCCATACCCATTCATCTCCTTTATGCAGTAAAGAGTGCCGGGTTTCTAACAATGTGCTAAGACTCGGTAAGAAATTAACAAAGTAGTTCAGGAGTCCTAGAAACGACCGCAGCTCCGTCAAGTTCTGTGGTCTTGGTGTGTTTTTGCTTGCCTCCATCTTCGAATCGGTGGGCCTGATGCCATCCGTCGTGATTCTTCTCCCCAGGAACTCCACTTCAGGTGCCAGGGAATCGCACTTCGAGCGTTTTAGCCTGAGCCCCACACGATTAAGCTGACTAAGAACCTCCTCCAGGTTCTGCAGGTGCTCGACGGTGTCCTGACCTGTAACCAAGATATCGCCCTGGAAGACCACTTCAGCAAGCTTTCTATGTTCCTCTGGAATATCGCCACAGCTGATCGAATCCCAAACGGGCATCTGTTGTAAATGAAGAGATCTTTGTGCGTGTTGATGTAGGTGATTCCTCCAGCTCCTGCGTCATGTAGGCCGAGCTCAAGTCCAGTTTTGTGAACATTTTCCCTCCCGCCAGCATCGCAAATAGGTCTTCTGCCTTCAGTAGCGGGTATTGATCCTGCAGTGAGAAACGATTGATAGTTACTTTGTAATCATCACAGATTCTGATGGTGCCGTCTCCCTTGAGGACTGGAACAATCGGACTGGCCCACTCATTGAATTCGATCGGTGAGATGATGCCCTCTCATTGCAGCCTGTCCAGCTCGATCTCCACTCTCTCTCTCATCATGTAAGGTACCGCTCTCGCTTTGTGATGGATGGGTCGCACCCCCGGAATCTAATGGTTCTGCACTTTTGCTCCTTGGAACTTCCTGATGCCTGGTTTGAACAGCGAGAGGAACTTGTTTAGGACCTGAGCACATGAGGTGTTGTCAACGGACGAAAGCGCTCAGACGTCGTCCCAGTTCCAGCATATCTTTCCCAGCCAGCTCCTGCTGAACAGCGTGGGGCCATCACCCAGTACCACCCAGAGTGGTAACTCATGCACCACTCCATCGTAGGAGACCTTTACGGTAGCACTACCGATTAGAGGAATCATTTCCTTTGTGTACATTCTCAATTTAGTACGAATGGGAGTCAGGACTGGCCTTGAGGCCTTGCTGCACCACAATTTATCGAAAGTTTTTTTGCTCATTATAGACTGGCTTGCACCCGTGTCCAGCTCCATGGACACTGGGAATCCATTTAATTCAATCTTCAGCATTATCGGGGGACACATTGTGGTAAATGTGTGCACCCCATATACCTCTGCCTCCTCGGTCTGAGGCTCTGGTTCGTCATGATCCACCGTGGATCTGTTCTCCTCTGCAACATGGTGGTTTGCAAGATTAGCAGGGTTTGCAGCTCGCCTGCACATACGTTGGAGGTCCCATTATTCCACAGCCCTTGCAAACGTATCCTTTGAAGCGACATGAATGGAAACGATGATCACCCCCGCAGCGCCAACAAGGTGTTAATGGCCTTGTATTCACCACCCTTGATGGTGGACTCTGAGTTATCTGCGGACGTGCACCTGCAGGCGTGTAAGTCCTGCCCTGTACATTTTGATTCAAAAACAGCGTTCACAGAACTTGCAGCAGCACTTGTGTGCTGAGAAATTTGTTTGGTATTGTCACTGGTGACGATAAGCACCTGGGCTATCGCTATGGCTTTACTCAAGGTTGTTGTCTCGACAGTCAAAAGTTTGTGAAGTATTACTTCATGTCCAATGCCAAGTACAAAGAAGTCCCTGAGCATGTGCTCCAAGTGTCCTTCAAATTCGCAATGTCCTGCAAGGCGCCTTAGCTCGGCGATGTAGCTCGTCACTTCCTGCCCTTCAGACATCTTGTACATGTAGAACTGATACTTCGCCATCAGAATGCTTTCTTTCGGGTTCAGATGCTCCTGGACCACCATGCACAACTCATCGTATGACTTGTCTGTGAGTTTCATTGGAGCGAGCAGATTTTTCATGAGGCCATATGTTGCTGCCCCGCAAACGGTGAGGAGGATCACCCTTCGTTTGGCAGCATTCGCTTCTCCTTCCAGCTCATTGGCCACGAAGTATTGGTTAAGTTGCTCCACGAAGATTTCTCAATCATCTCCCTCCAAAAATTTCTCCAGGATGCCCACGGTTCTCTGCATTCTTGCAGTAGGGTTCGTTATTTGTATCTCGTCATCAGTTGTTATGTCTGAAGAGTCAGAATAGATACTGCATCTCAAAGTAAGGTGTGACCATAGTCCTTTATTACAGATCTCAGAGTGCCTCTCCACCCTGCGAGGCCTCCTTATATACAGGTGCTCGCAAGGTATTGTGGGATCCCTTGGGGCTCCAGCGGATAAGCCCTCTGGTGGTCAGACATGGTATTTACAGGTTTACATACATAACAACCAGATAATCATTTTTTTTGTTATGTTGATTGCGGGATAAATACTGACCAAGGATAAGTCCCCTGCTCTTCTTCGAAATAGTGCCATGGGATCTTTTGCACCCACTTGAGAGAGCAGACAAGGCCTCAGTTTAAACGTCTCATCCAAAAGACAGCACCTCTGACAGTGCAGCACCCTCTCAGCACTGCACTGGAGTGTCAACTTAGATTTTATTTGTGTTAACGTTCCTGGAGTGGGACTTGAACCTACAATCTTCTGACGCAGAGGCGAGAGTGCCACCCACTGAGTCACAGCAACCACAAGTGGTGTCAGAAGCGAGTAATGGACGAGTTTCTTGCACGAGACTAGAAGGGAGCTTTAATGCACCCATGAAATGCAAAGTGTAGCCGAAATGGAGGCAGAGGCCTGTGAACAGGAGTAGAAATGGTAATGAGGCCGAAGGGTACATCCCCAGCGTTCTATTCACTTTCCTTCTCGTTGCCTGCGAGGCATCCAGGTAGATTATTGCCTCCCCCCAAAAAAAAACTGGACTCAGGGCTTGTGTGGGTATCCCTCCAAAAGGAATTTGTTGAGGGTGGTTAGGAGCTGGGACAGCCCAAATGTAGCTGCAGCAGTTATTGACGTTAAAGGGTTCTTGCGCTCTTCCCATCCCACTCTCCAGCAGCCATATTCTGGCAGCCAGGAGTGTTGCTGTGTCCTCTCCTCCCACCATCTAAGCACAAGGGAAACAGAGAATTCCTCTCCCCTTACAGGCACAGCACATCTCAACAACAGCAAAAACAACTTGTATTTATATAGCGTCTTTAACGCAGTAAACCATCCCAAGGCACTTCACAGAACTATTATAAGCCAAAAAAAAATTGACGCTGAGCCACTTAAGAACAAATTACGGCAAATGATCAAAAGCTTGGTCAAAGCGGTAGGTTTTAAGGAGTGGCTTAAAGGAGAAAAGTGAGGTAGAGAGGCGGAGAGGTTTTGGGAGTGAGCTCCAGAGCATAGGACCTTGGTAGCTGAAGGCACGGCCACCAATGGTCGAGCGATTATAATCAGGGATGCTCAAAAGGGTAGAATTTAAGGAGCACAGATATCTCAGAGGGGTTGTGGGGCTGGAAGAGATTACAGAGATTGGGAGGGGCGAGGCCATGGAGCGATTTGTAAACAAGGATGAGAATTTTGAAATCGAGGCGTTGCTTAACTGGAAGCCAATGTTGGTCAGTGAGCAGGACTTGGTGCGAGTTAGGATACGGGCTGCCGAGTTTTGGATGACCTCAAGTTTACGTAGTGTAGAATGTGGAATGTCAGCCAGGTGTGCGTTGGAGTAGTCAAGTCTAGAGATAACAAAGGCATGGATCTCAGGTAAACTCTTCCTGTCAAGCACCCAGTAACAGCCCAAACAGGAAAATCTACCCTCACAAGTTTAATGGCAATGGCAGTGCTGAGCAGGAGAATGTCTTCTAAGAATGTTGATGACATACGATGTGCAAGACCCAAGCAAGTACTACCCCAGGCAATGGGTCTACTGCTTTAAAGTAAGTACATGAGAAGGCTATGTTTTCCCAGGGATATAGAAATGTGCTAAATGGTCAACAGTCTGCGATCTGTTCTGCAGTACCAATGGCACCGAGGATAATCATGACACTCAACTTGTATGGCACAAGGGCCTTTCTGACATAGGGGACACTCACTGTTCCTGCACTAGTAAAGAATGACAAATTGCAAGATGTCTTAAATTTCATTACATTTCTCAGAACTTGTTGTGTATCTGCTTACTATGTTTTACACCCACATTTGCCTATTGTGTGTCAAGAATTTCATGTTGTCTGACCATGCATCCCATCACAAAGTACACCCCTTGAAGACAAAGTGTGACTTCTGAATGGCTACATGGCCAACTGGTGAGGTGCAGCGGTTCCAGATGACCCACTACAGCAAGTAATGCTGAGTTAGCTCGAGTAGGAGAGTGTATCCCTTGGTGTCATTGCTTTCAGAAGCAATGCCAACAGGCACTTGTGCAGGGCTACGATATTACAGAACTAGCACCAGCATGAGTGACAAGCAGCTGCTCCTATGCTTAGACCAGGAAGGAAAGAAAAGATTTGCATTTATATAGCACATTTCATGACCAGCAGCCGTCCCAAAGCACTTTGCAGCCAATGAAGTACTTTTGGAGTGTAGTCACTGTTGTAAAGTAGGAAAGGCGTCAGCTAATGTGCACTCAGCAAGCTCCCACAAACAGTAATGTGATAATGACCAGATAATCTGTTTTAGTGATGTCGATTGAGGGACAAATATTGACTAGGACACCGGAGATAACTCCCCTGCTCTTCTTTAAAATAGCATCAAGGGATCTTTAACGTCCATCTGAGAGAATAGGCGGGGCCTTGGTTTAAAGTCTTATTGGAAAGATGGCATCTACAAGGAATGTCTCTCCTAGAGTGTATTTCTTTATAATGCTCCCTGACCTGTATAAATGTAGAGCAGTGGATATCTGTGAGGACTCACAATCTTTTCATGGGATGATTGCATGATGCGAGTTGAAACCAGCCATAACTTCATCTTGATGTTTCGACCCCAGAGCTTCCTCCAGCCCTACAACCCTCCGAGATCTCTGCGCTCCTCCAAGTCTGGACTTTTACACATCCCCAATTTTCTTTGCTCCGCCATTGGTGGCCGTGCCTTCAGCTGCCTAAGCCTTAAACTCTGGAATTCCCTCACTAAACCTCTCTTGCTCCTTTAAGGCACTCCTTAAGACCTACCACTTTGACCCAACTTTTGGCCCCCTGTCCTAATATCCCCTTATGTGGCTCAGTGTCAAAATTTGTTTAATAATGCTCCTGCGAAGCCCCTTGGGACATTTTACTACACTAAAAGCACCATATAACTGCAAGTTGAAAGTGCAGTGGGAGCAATTAAAAGATGCTCCTACTGTATCTATGGCCTGCAAAATTGAAGTTGTCACTCCAGACGTCACCATGTTATCAATGGCATCAATCTGGCCTCCAATTGGTGCTAATTATCAACACTGCAAAAATCTTTGCCCCACAGGATGTGCTGCTAGTATATGTACCATTATGCACAATTACTATGTATGGACATGTCAATGTTAGTTATTCAAATGAAAGAATATATAATTAATATGGTACATGCCAATGGTTACACAAAATACCTCCATGGTCCCAATGCCTTCCAGACGCTCCTTGCAAAATAAATCAATTAAAGTTTTCTTGTATGGTGTCAGGTTATTCATATGGTAGGCCCCAATTACCTTGTCACAATGTGTCTCTCCATTAATTGTGTCACTTTTGCCTCTGAACATAAGAGCATTGGAGATTAAAACAGGATGACTTCACACATAGCAGTTACTTCCTGTGGTATATTCTCCTTCCCATCATGCCAGCCATCATCATAGGCAGTCCCTCGAAATCGAGGAAGAATTGCTCCCACTCTCAAAGTGAGTTCTCAGGTGGCTGAACAGTCCAATGCGGGAATTACAGTCTCTGTCACAGGTGGGACAGACAGTCGTTGAAGGAAAGGGTGGGTGAGGAATCTGGTTTGCCGCACGCTCCTTCCGCTACCTGCGCTTGCTTTCTGCATGCTCTCAGCGATGAAACGCGAGGCGCTCAGCACCCTCACGGATGCTCTTCCTCCACTTAGGGCAGTCTTTGGTCAGGGATTCCCAGGTGTCAGTGGGGATGTTGCACTTTATCAAGGAGGCTTTGAGGGTGTCCTTGAAACTTTTCCTCTGCCCACCTGGGGCTCGCTTGCCGTGTAGGAATTCCGAGTAGAGCGCTTGCTTTGGGAGTCTTGTGTCAGACTTGCAGACAATGTGACCTACCCAACGGAGTTGGTCGAGTGTGGTCAGTGCTTCGATGCTGGGGATGTTGGCCTGATCGAGAACACTGATGTTGGTGCGTCTATCCTCCCAGGGAATTGGCAGGATCTTGCGGAGACATCGTTGGTGGTATTTCTCCAGCGATTTGAGGTGTCTACTGTATATGGCCCACGTCTCTGAGCCATATAGGAAGTCGGGTATCACTACAGCCCTGTAGACCATATGCTCGGTGCCAGATTTGAGTGCCTGGTGTTCAAACACTCTCTTCCTCAGGCGACCGAAGGCTGCGCTGGCACACTAAAGGCAGTGTTGGATCTCGTCGTCGATGTCTTCCCTTGCTGGTAGTAAGCTCCCGAAGTATGGAAAGTCGTCCATAATGTAATTTGCATTGCGCTGTCTTACAAACCACATCCTTGAAACCATTTCTTGTGACAGTGCAGAATTTTAGCATCTTTATGTACACTCTTCATCTTCTTCATACGCAGTCCTTCGAGTCGAGGATGACTTGCTTCCACGTCAAAAAATTCACAGGTGTTTCAATGAAGGACCTAAAATTCCAGGTCCTGAACTAAATCTTGAAGGGTGGAAGATCCTGTGCGTGGATTTTTTTTAATGTGTGGTGGCCCTAGGTCTTGGTCCAGTGGCAAGGATTAACCAAGATGACTGGAGACCAGCACGGACCTAGTGCACATACATATCGCAGTGTGGACTGGCCCGTGCTGCCCCTGGCTCAGCACTCACTTGTCCTGTGCTATTACAGTGTGTCAGTGGTGGCTCAGTGGGTAGTACACTCGCCTCTGAGTCAGAAGGTTGAGGGCTCAAGTCCCACTCCATGAACTTGAGCACATGAATCTAGGCTGACACTCTGTTGCAGTGCTGAGCGAGTGCTGCACTGTTGGAGGTGCTGTCTTTCAGAAGAGACGTTAAACTGAGGCCCCATCTGCCCTCTCAGGTGGACGTAAAAGATCCCGTGGCAGGAGGACGTAAAAGATCCTGTGCTACTATTTTGAAGAAGAGCAGAGAAGTTATCCCTGGTGTCCTGGTCAATATTTGACTCTCAATCAACAAACCAAAAAAAAAAGATTATCTGGTCATTATCACATTGCTGTTTGTGGGAGCTTGCTTGTGCACAAATTAGCTGCTGCATTTCCTACATTGCAACGGTGACTACACTCCAAAAGTAAAGCACTTTGAGACATCTGGTGAAAGGCATTATATAAATGCAAGTATTTCATTCTTTTTTTTATAGTAATAAGCACAACTTACCTTTGCATTCTTCTTTTAAATTCTTCAGCTTCTTCTGGATCTCTGCCACAATCCTTCAAACAGTTGGCACCAGCGGATCATTTCAGTGATGTACTACCATACTTAATTGTCCTATGAGGAGAGATTGAGCAGACTAGGCCTATATTCTCTAGAGTTTAGAAGAATGAGAGGTGATCTTATTGAATCATACAAAATTCTTCTAGGGTTTGACAGTGTTGATGCAGGGAGGATGTTTCCCCCCTGGCTGGGGAGTCTAGAATCAGAGATCACAGTCGCAGGGGTCGGCCATTAAGGACTGAGATGAGGAGAAAATTCTTCACAGAGGGTGGTGAATCTTTGGAATTCTCTACCCCAGAGGGCTGTGGATGCTCAGTCGTTTATATTCAAGACAGAGATCGATAGATTTTTGGATATTAAGGGAATCAAGGGATATAGGGATTGGGCAGGAAAGTGCAGTTGAGGATGATCAACCACGATCTTATTGAATTGTAGAGCAGGCTCGAGGGGCCAACTGGCCTGCTTTTGCTCCTAATTCTTATGTTCTTATGGGCCCAAAATTGATGAAGTACCGTCACTGCCCATTTCTCGGCAGTATTCCAGAGGTATGAGGTTGTTTTATCACCCACATACCGCTAAGATCGAGGACGGCTAATTTGGTGATTCTTTTTTGGCCGGTAGTAGGAGCAGTATGGAACAGGTAGTAGCGGGCATTGTAGTTGATCAAGATCAACTTTTTTTTCGATCACGAAAAGAACGGACTTCTGCGCATGCACGATTTTTTATTTCTTTTTTTTTGCAATGGTTATTTTTCCCGTGATTCGGCTCAGGGGTTGCCTATGCATGCGCAGATGAGAGTGGGAGTGAGAGAGAGAAAAAGAGAGAGGAGATACTGCATGTCATTGCCCCAACTTTAGGCAGACATTCAACAGAAAAGAGAATTTGAGAAAAGAGAAAGGAGAAAGGAGAAAGCAGGAAAAGTGACTGAATAATAGATAGATAGGTGAGAACAGACAGCAGAGTGTAGAGAGAGAGGGAGAGAAAAAAAAGCTTTAATGTAACACTATTTAACAATATTTGGAAAAACTTCGAATCATGCAGAACAAAGCCCAAAAGAACAATCTGCTAGATGTAGGGTCACAGCGGTTTAGCAACCATGATCTGCAGGCACTTGTCTCTGATGTCGAGGTAAGGTATAGGGACCTTACCAGGGATAGTCGTGGGAAGCCACCCCTGGTCATTTACCAGCAAATGCCGTGTTTGCAGTCGGTTCAGTCGTGAGGGATGGACCTCAATATGGGAAGAGGTGGAATGACAGCGTTGCCACAGCCAGAGTAAGTAATCATTTTATTGATGCTCTCCCTTATCACTTACAATGTAAATCTAGGCTTAGTGTCACACCATATTTGTCATGAATGATCTTATTACAATCAATGATCTTATTACAATGTATTTTGGGTTCTGTACTTAGAAATCTTCCTCAGGAACCGTATGCTGCTTAATTGGACATTAATGAGACATTAAACTAAGGATTAGTGTTTTGATAGCTATTTGTATGTGTGTGTGTGTGTGTGTGTGTGTGTGTGGGATGTGCAAATTGGTTAACGATTGTTACTTTCATTTCTGAAGAAGAAATTGTCAACCAACGCTTCCGAGCAGCAGCGCACGGGGGGAGGCCCACCAGAGATATTGGAGCTAAGTGGGCGTGAGCACAACCGTGCAACCACCCATGGTGGTGCTGATCCCTTGACACAGGATGGTAAATTCATCATAATCGCCAGTCTATGTTGCGGTCATGTAATGTTCTGTAATGTAATATAATGTTCTGTAATGTTGGGACCATGTAATGTAATGTAATGTATATAATGTCATGCATTTTAACGTATTGTCTGTCGGCGATATATAATGCAGTACTGCAGCAGCGGTGGTCCTTTAAATAAGACTGCGCTACGTGACCGTACTCATGTCACCCTGACCGATCCATCCCCTGCTGCCAACCATTTAAATGTTGTTTTGTAGTTCCAGACACTGAGGATTCAGATGAGAGCGGCATCCAAAGACTAACCGCCTCGATCCCTAGCACCCAAAGACCAATTGCCTCGACCTCTGGCATCCATCAAGCCAAGCCAAGCCAGAGCCTCCGCCCCGACCTCCGCCTCCCTCATGATCTTGGTGAATGAGCAAGACGAAGAGGAAGAAGAGAGCTGTGAAGGGGAATTGGTTGAGCCAGTTTAAGGTTGAGATGGCAGGCGGGGGGACGGGGGAGGGGGGTGGGTGCAGGCAGTGGGTGGAGGAGGACCAGGCCGTTCAAATAACCCGTGGGTTGCACCTGCGGGCACTTCCTCGTCGGGATCGGTATTTCTGGGGTTCCCCGAATCTTCCAAACTATCGGGACCAAACGATGTGCAGCAATGCACCCCGGCGTTCAAACCGCTAGGTCACAGCCACGGAGGTTGCTGCAGCAAAGAGGGAATGCTGCAAGACAGGCAGGCCCACACCAGGACATGGTCAGACTGCCTGGCATGAGCATCGACATAGGTCAAGAGCTCCTCCAGGCCGCGATAGCTGAGAACATCGCGGCACTTTCAGACCAACATGATGAGAACATGTCGAGGCTGATTAACGCGGTGGAGTGAACCATCGAGTCCGTCGATGCCATGCGAGAAGCCGGGCCTTCCACATCCCGAGCTTGTCGTGTGGCTCCAATCATGGCGCCTCCATTGTCTACCTATCAATGACAGCAGAAGTACTCCGGATCCATTGATGCACAACATCTTGGTGCCAACGTGGGGAGGGCCAGGCCTAGGGGTAAGGGAAATAGGAAGAAGAGAGGGGGAAATGAAGACAAAGGGAGGGAAGCGAGGCAGTGGGAGTGGTCAGGGCTAGAGGGCTGGGTGTTGGTTGTTTTGTTCATGTTGTTGATGTTGTTCTTGTTGTTGTTTTATATGTTGTTGTTTGATTTAAAATGTTATTACTGTTGATTGTAAATTGTTAAAAATACATTATTAAGTTTTACATTTTTCACATTTTTGAAAGTTATCAAAGTTTTCCAAGTTTTAAATGTTTTGAATGTTCTAAAAATGTTATATAAATCTTTTTATTGAATTTAACCACTCTTGTACAGTGTCTAACTTTTAGAAAATGAAGAGTAGCAGTCATCAGCGTTCCATACTGTGGGCAGACAAAACTGAAACGCAACTCTCACCGTTTAAGCAAAGCGTTCGTTTACGAGTTACTGACGTAGCAATTTTGCAGTGACAAACGCTCCGCGAGGCCTCCGCTGTGGTGTTGGGGTGGTGCCATGGGTTCATCGCAAAGCTCCTCCTCCTACTCCTCTTCCTCTTCCTCCGTCTCCTGCACTCTCTCCTGAGGTGGTCCCGCAGTCCCCTGTGGCAATTTCTGTCCCATCATGATGTCTAAGTTATGCAACATGTAGCACACTACTATGAACTGAGCTTAGGGTGGTATTGCAGCCCGCCTCTAGAGTGGTCCATGCATCGAAAGCGCTGCTTCAGCACTCCAATTATCTTTTCGACGATGTTGCATGTGGCTATATGGCTGTTATTACAGCGATGCCCGGATTTTGTCTGAGGGTTCCAGAGCGGGGTCATGAGCCAGGTGGCGAGGCCGTACCCTTTGTCCCCCAGCATCCAGTTTTGACCTTGTGGCTCAGACTTAAACAGGTTGGACAAAGTGCTCTCACGCAAGATGTGAGCATCATGGATGCTCCCTGGAAAGTGAGCATTCACTGCCATGATGCGCTGCATATGGTCGACGATGAGTTGCACGTTAAGCGAGTGGAATCCCTTTGACATGTATGTATACTTGGGGTTACTAGCTACCAGGTGGCGCGACTGTCGGAGGCCATTGGGCTGTACGCACGTTTGTGCAGGTACCTGGTATAAAAGCCAAGCCATCGTGTAATGTAATCACTTTGGGCCCTAATAAAGCAGAGCTAGGTTTGTACTTGTGTTAGTTTACAGTATTCATTCTATCGAGTAATTACAGACAGAACATTTGGCGACGAGGTAACTTAAGAACCTTCGCATGCAAAAATGAGCACAGTTGGAATTCTGGAGAGATTCGTGGAGGGAGAGGACTGGACAGATTTTGTAGCTCGCCTGGCAAACAAAATGGGCACAGTTAGGCACAGGGTGATCTTCCTCACGTTTTGCAGTGCGAAAATCTATGGACTCATAAAGAATCTTCTCTCGCCTGTTAGTCCAATGGACAAGGACTATGAGGAACTGTGTGCTCTGGCATGTGACCATCTCAAACCAGCATAAGGCATCATTCTACACGCACATTCGTTCTGAGGGCCAGGATGTGTCGGAATTCGTTGCCAACCTAAGACGTCTAGCTGGACCATTCTAAGTTCAAAAATGCATTGGGAGATATGCTGCAGGACTTCTTTGTAATCAGCATCAACCACGAGTTGATCCTGCGTACGCCGCTGCCAGCAGAAACGCTGGACTTGAGCAAGGCCATCATGATTGCCCAGGCATGCATGATGACAGCCAAACATTTAAAGCAGGTATCATCAAAAAATCGGAACTCGACAAGTTCAGTAAACAAGATTGCATTGTCATTTGGCAGAGCTGCATATGGCAGGGTCTACTCGACTGCGTATGCGAAAACTGTGGCTGCACAAAGTCCGCCAATGGGAATGAATCCGATTTCACCATGTTGGCATTGTGGGGGCAATCAGCAGCCTCATCAGCATCGGTTTAAACAGTACATTTGTAAAGGCTGTTTGAGACAGGGGCATCTCCAGCGCATGTTTCCGCAACTGAGCAAGCGTGCTGCGACACACCACGTGGAGGATGATGACCAGTATCGCGCGGATCCGGATATGCAATCCGAGATACCAGAGGAGGAAATGTATGGACTGTATTCGTTTCTAACAAAGAGCCAACTGATAATGATTAATGCGATACTTAATGGTGTGCCGGTACCGATGGAATTGGACACGGGTGCAAGTCAATCAATAATGAGCCAGAGATCATTCGACAAGCTGTGGGATACTAAGGCTGTGAGGCCTAAGCTGAGTCCAGTCAATGCCAAGTTGTGTACATACACCAAAGAACTCATAACAGTGATTCGCAGTGCAGTAATCAAGGTGTCGTATGAAGGTGCGGTTCATGATTTACCGTTATGGATTGTTCCAGGCAATGGTCCAATGCTATACAGCAGGAATTGGCTCAAAAAAATAAAATGGAATTGGAATGATATCAAAACGTTGTCGTCGGAGGATGAAACTCCATGTGCTCAAGTGCTGAGCAAGTTCCCCTCGCTGTTTGAACCAGGCATCAGCAACTTCACGGGAGCCAAGGTGCAGATCCACGTGGACTCGGCTGCAAGATCCATCCATCATAAAGCTCGGGCGATTCCTTACATGATGAGGGAGAAGGTCAAAATCGAACTGGACAGACTCCAGCGTGAAGGGATCATATCACCGGTCGAGTTTAACGAATGGGCCAGCCCCATTTTTCCTGTGTTAAAAAATGATGGCACTGTCAGGATTTGTGGAGACTACAAGGTTACGATCAACAGGGTTTTGAAACAGGATCAAGACCTGTTTGCAATGCTAGCCGGCGGAAAGTCATTCACTAAACTGGATCTGACGTCAGCCTACATGACACAGGAGCTTGTCTAGATGTCTAAGAAACTCACGTGCATCAAAAGGAGTCATAAAGGACTGTTTATCTACAATATGTGTCCTTTCAGAATTCGCTCGGCTGCAGCAATATTTCAGAGGAACATGGAGAGTTTACTGAAGTCCGTCCCTAGAACTGTCGTGTTCCAAGATGACATCCTGATCACAGGTCGTGACACCGCTGAACATCTGAACAACCTGGAAGAGGTTCTACATCATCTGGACAAAGTGGGACTCAGATTGAAACGTTCGAAATGCGTCTTCATGGCACCGGAAGTCGAATTACTGAGGAGGAAAATTGCTGCTGGCGGCACCAGGCCTACGGACTCGAAAACCAAGGTCATCAAAAATGCACTCAAGCCTCAGAATGTGACGGAGCTGCGTTCGTTCCTTGGTCTACTCAACTACTTCAGTAATTTCCTACCTAGATTGAGCACTTCATTAGATCCACTGCACATGCTGCTAAGAAAAGGCGACAACTAGGTTTGGGGTGTGTCTCAAGATAGAGCTTTTGAGAAAGCTACTAATCTGCTTTGCTCTAACAAGCTGCTGGTACATTATGATCCGTGTAAGCGTCTAGTATTGGCCTGTGATGCTTTGTCATATGGAGTTGGTTGCGTGCTCAACAAGCTAATGAGTCAGGTAAACTACAACCTGTTGCTTATGCTTCTAAAAGTTTGTCAAAGGCGGAAAGAGCCTACAGCATGGTAGAAAAAGAAGCATTAGCCTGTGTGTATGGGGTTAAAAAGATACATCAGTACCTGTTTGGTCTTCGGTTTGAACTGGAAACAGATCACAAGCCACTGATTTCATTGTTTTTGGAAAACAAAGGTATCAATACCAATGCATCATCCCGCATCCAGAGATGGGCGCTGACATTATCTGCCTATGATTATGTCATTCGCCTTGCACCTAGAATTGTGCCGATGCACTGAGCCATTTGCCGTTGCCCACACTGAAGGTGGAGATGCCATAACTTGCAGACCTACTGTTAGTTATGGATGCTTTTGAAAGTGAAGGAACCCCTGTCATGGCTCAACAAGTTAAGACTTGGACCAGCCAGGACCCAATATTATCAGTTGTGAAACATTGTGTCCAAAGCGGTGATTGATCTGCCATACCTAAGCAAATAGGTGATGAGATCAAACCTTACAACCGTTGCAAAGACGAACTATCCATTCAGTCAGATTGTTTACTGTGGGGTAATTGTTTTGTTATGCCTAAGAAAGGCAGAGAGAAATTTGTACATGATCTACATAGCACTCATCCCGGTATTGTCATGATGAAAGCCATTGCCAGGTCTCATGTAGGGTGGCCTGGAATTGACTCTGATCTGGAATCATATGTGCATCACTGCAACACTTGCATGCAGCTAAGTAAAGCACCAGCAGAATTGCCGCTGAGTCTGTGGTCGTGACTGGCATGTATCATTCATGGTTACTGCTTGTAATATTACGAGGTGTGCCACCAGAGGGCACTGCAGTGGGAGACTTGTAGGTTACCTGTACAGGTGTGCCTGACCGAGTATAAAAAGCAGGCCACCATGTGTGATCCTCACTCTGGAGTTACATTAAATGGAAGAACTTCACGACAGTTCAAGTACAAGACATTGTCTCATGGAGTCATTATCAGAGCATCTGAAGACATAACAATTGACGACAAGATTGCGGAACTTCACACGAAAATGGCTAACTTTGGTACGTTGCAGCAGTTTGCCGATGGTGATGATTAGGACGCCTTTGTGGAGAGGCTCGACCATTTCTTCACAGAAAACGACTTGGCAGGTGACAATCCGGTCACACTGATTGATAAGCGCAGAGCTATCCTGCTAACCAGTTGTGGGCCCACTGTCTATGGTCTCATCAGGGACTTGCTGGCATCAGCGAAGACAACGACCAAGAAGTACAAGGAGTTCGTAACCCTGATCCAAGAGCAACTCAAGCTCAAGGAGAGCATCCTCACAGCCAGACACCGGTTTTTACACACCGACGGACCGAAGGCCAGGAAATCGCGAAATATGCTGCAGATCTCAGGAGGCTGGCGGCACTGTGTGATTTCGGCAACCACCTCACCGAAGCGCTGCGGGATATCTTTGTCATCAGAATCGGCCATGAGGGCCTTCTTCATAAGCTACTGTCGGCGGCTACCACAGTCACACTGCAGAAGGCCATCACTGTGAGCCAGGCATTCTAACCTCAACCTGCGGCTCTAGGCGGATGACTCATCCTCAGGACTCAAATCTGGCAAGTACGGTACACAGAAAGGCGCCTTTTAGAGGCTGGATTGTAGAACGTGAATTTTTTTTTGTTGAAAATAGGTGCAGGAGTAGGCCATTCGGCCCTTCGAGCCTGCACCGCAATTCAATGAGTTCATGGCTGAACATGCAACTTCAGTACCCCATTCCTGCTTTCTCACCATACCCCTTGATTCCCCTAGTAGTAAGGACTACATCTAACTCCTTTTTGAATATATTTAGTGAATTGGCCTCAACAACTTTCTGTGGTAGAGAATTCCACAGGTTCACCACTCTCTGGGTGAAGAAGTTTCTCCTCATCTCGGTCCTAAATGGCTTTCCCCTTATCCTTAGACTGTGACCCCTGGTTCTGGACTTCCTCAACATTGGGAACATTCTTCCTGCATCTAACCTGTCTAAACCCGTCAGAATTTTAAATGTTTCTATGAGATCCCCTCTCATTCTTCTGAACTCCAGTGAATACAAGCCCAGTTGATCCAATCTTTCTTGATATGTCAGTCCCGCCATCCTGGGAATCAGTCTGGTGAACCTTCGCTGCACTCCCTCAATAGCAAGAATGTCCTTCCTCAAGTTAGGAGACCAAAACTGTGCACAATACTCCAGGTCTGGCCTCACCAAGGCCCTGTACAACTGTCGTAACGCCTCCCTGCCCCTGTACTCAAATCCCCTCGCTATGAAGGCCAACATGCCATTTGCTTTCTTAACCGCCTGCTGTACATGCATGCCAGCCTTCAATGACTGATGTACCATAGAAACATAGAAACATAGAAAATAGGTGCAGGAGTAGGCCATTCGGCCCTTCTAGCCTGCACCGCCATTCAATGAGTTCATGGCTGAACATTCAACTTCAGTACCCCATTCCTGCTTTCTCGCCATACCCCTTGATCCCCCTAGTAGTAAGGACCTCATCTAACTCCTTTTTGAATATATTTAGTGAATTGGCCTCAACAACTTTCTGTGGTAGAGAATTCCACAGGTTCACCACTCTCTGGGTGAAGAAGCTCCTCCGCATCTCGGTCCTAAATGGCTTACCCCTTATCCTTAGACTGTGACCTCTGGTTCTGGACTTCCCCAACATTGGGAACATTCTTCCTGCATCTAACCTGTCTAACCCCGTCAGAATTTTATATGTTTCTATGAGGTCCCCTCTCATTCTTCTGAACTCCAGTGAATACAAGCCCAGTTGATCCAGTCTTTCTTGATAGGTCAGTCCCGCCATCCCGGGAATCAGTCTGGTGAACCTTCGCTGCACTCCCTCAATAGCAAGAATGTCCTTCCTCAGGTTAGGAGACCAAAACTGTACACAATACTCCAGGTGTGGCCTCACCAATGCCCTGTACAACTGTAGCAACACCTCCCTGCCCCTGTACTCAAATCCCCTTGCTATGAAGGCCAACATGCCATTTGCTTTCTTAACCGCCTGCTGCACCTGCATGCCAACCTTCAATGACTGATGTACCATGACACCCAGGTCTCTTTGCACCTCCCCTTTTCCTAATCTGTCACCATTCAGATAATAGTCTGTCTCTCTGTTTTTACCACCAAAGTGGATAACCTCACATTTATCCACATTATACTTCATCTGCCATGCATTTGCACACTCACCTAACCTATCCAAGTCGCTCTGCAGCCTCACAGCATCCTCCTCGCAGCTCACACTGCCACCCAACTTAGTGTCATCCGCAAATTTGGAGATACTACATTTAATTCCCTCATCTAAATCATTAATGTACAGTGTAAACAGCTGGGGCCCCAGCACAGAACCTTGCGGTACCCCACTAGTCATTGCCTGCCATTCTGAAAAGTACCCATTTACTCCTACTCTTTGCTTCCTGTCTGACAACCAGTTCTCAATCCATGTCAGTACACTACCCCCAATCCCATGTGCTCTAACTTTGCACATCAATCTCTTGTGTGGAACCTTGTCGAACGCCTTCTGAAAGTCCAAATATACCACATCAACTGGTTCTCCCTTATCCACTCTACTGGAAACATCCTCAAAAAATTCCAGAAGATTTGTCAAGCATGATTTCCCTTTCACAAATCCATGCTGACTTGGACCTATCATGTCACCTCTTTCCAAATGCACTGCTATGACATCCTTAATAATTGATTCCATCATTTTACCCACTACTGATGTCAGGCTGACCGGTCTATAATTCCCTGTTTTCTCTCTCCCTCCTTTTTTAAAAAGTGACACCCAGGTTTCGTTGCACCTCTCCTTTTCCTAATCTGTCACCATTCAGATAATTGTCTGTCTCTCTGTTTTTACCACCAAAGTGGATAACCTCACATTTATCCACATTATACTTCATCTGCCATGCATTTGCCCACTCACCTAACCTATCCAAGTCACTCTGCAGCCTCATAGCATCCTCCTCGCAGCTCACACTTACACCCAACTTAGTGTCATCCGCAAATTTGGAGATGCTACATTTAATCCCCGCGTCCAAATCATTAATGTACAATGTAAACAGCTGGGGCCCCAGCAAAGAACCTTGCGGTACCCCACTAGTCATTGCCTGCCATTCTGAAAAGTACCCATTTACTCCTACTCTTTGCTTCCTGTCTGCCAACCAGTTCTCAATCCATGTCAGCACACTACTCCCAATCCCATGTGCTTTAACTTTGCACATTAATCTCTTGTGTGGGACCTTGTCGAAAACCTTCTGAAAGTCCAAATATACCACATCAACTGGTTCTCCCTCGTCCACTCTACTGGAAATATCCTCAAAAAATTCCAGAAGATTTGTCAAGCATGATTTCCCTTTCACAAATCCATGCTGACTTGGACCTATCATGTCACCTCTTGCCAAATGCGCTGCTATGACATTCTTAATAATTGATTCCATCATTTTACCCACTACTGATGTCAGGCTGACCGGTCTATAATTCCCTGTTTTCTCTCTCCCTCCTTTTTTAAAAAGTAGGCTTACATTGGCTACCCTCCACTCGATAGGAACTGATCCAGAGTCAATGGAATGTTGGAAAATGACTGTCAATGCATCCGCTATTTCCAAGGCCACCTCCTTAAGTACTCTGGGATGCAGTCCATCAGGCCCTGGGGATTTATCGGCCTTCAATCCCATCAATTTCCCCAACACAATTTCCCGACTAATAAGGACTTCCCTCAGTTCCTCCTTCTTACTAGACCCTCTGACCCCTTTTATATCCGGAAGGTTGTTTGTGTCCTCCTTAGTGAATATCGAACCAAAAATACTTTTTCAATTGGTCTGCCATTTCTTTGTTCCCCGTTATGACATCCCCTGATTCTGACAGCAGGGGACCTACGTTTGTCTTTACTAACCTTTTTCTCTTTACACATCTATAGAAGCTTTTGCAGTCCGTCTTAATGTTCCCTGCAAGCTTTCTCTCGTACTCTATTTTCCCTGCCCTAATTAAACCCTTTGTCCTCCTCTGCTGAGTTCTAAATTTCTCCCAGTCCCTGGGTTCGCTGCTATTTCTGGCCAATTTGTATGCCACTTCTTTGGCTTTAATACTATCCCTGATTTCCCTTGAGAGCCACGGTTGATCCACCTTCCCTTTTTTATTTTTACACCAGACAGGGATGTACAATTGTTGTAGTTCATCCATGCGGTCTCAAAATTTCTGCCATTGCCCATCCACTGTCAACCCCTTAAGTATCATTCGCCAATCTATCCTAGCCAATTCATGCCTCATACCTTCAAAGTTACCCTTTTTTAACTTCTGGACCATGGTCTCTGAATTAACTGTTTCATTCTCCATCCTAATGTAAAATTCCACCATATTATGGTCACTCTTCCCCAAGGGGCCTCGCACAACGAGATTGCTAATTAATCCTCTCTCATTACACAACACCCAGTCTAAGATGGCCTCCCCCCTAGTTGGTTCCTCGACATATTGGTCTAGAAAACCATCCCTTATGCACTCCAGGAAATCCTCCTCCACCCGTATTGCTTCCAGTTTGGTGAGCCCAATCTATATGCATATTAAAGTCACCAATGATAACTGCTGCCCCTTTATTGCATGCACCCCTAATTTCCTGTTTGATGCCCTCCCCAACATCACTCTACTGTTTGGAGGTCTGTACACAACTCCCACTAACATTTTTTGCCCTTTGGTGTTCTGCAGCTCTACCCATATAGATTCCACATCATTCAAACTAATGTTCTTCCTAACTATTGCATTAATCTCCTCTTTAACCAGCAATGCTACACCACCTCCTTTTCCTTTTATTCTATCCTTCCTGAATGTTGAATACACTTGGATGTTGAGTTCCCAGCCCTGATCATCCTGGAGCCACGTCTCTGTAATCCCAATCACATCATACCTGTTAACATCTATTTGCACAGTTAATTCATCCACATTATTACGGATACTCCTTGCATTAAGACACAAAGCCTTCAGGCTTGTTTTATTAACACCCTTTTTCCTTATAGAATTATGATGTAGTGTGGCCCTTTTTGTTTCTTGCCTTTGTTTACTCGGCCTTCCACTGTTGCTTTTTACCTTTCTACCATCTGTTTCTGACTCCATATTACTTCGCCCTGTCTCGCTGCATAGGTTTCCATCCCCCTGCCATATTAGTTTAAATACTCCCGAACTGCATTAGAAAGTGTTACCCCCAGGACATCAGTTCCAGTCCTGCCGAAGTGCAGACCGTCCCTTTTGTACAGGTCCCACTTCCCCCAGAACTGGTTCCAATGTCCCAAGAATTTGAATCTTGCACCACTGCTCAAGCCACGTATTTATTCTAACTATCCTGCTCCCTCTACTCTGATTAGCACGTGGCACTGGTAGCAATCCAGAGATTACTACCTTTGAGGTCCTACTTTTTAATTTAACTCCTAGCTCCCTAAATTCAGCTTGTAGGACCTCTTCCCGCTTCTTACCTATATCGTTGGTACCTACATGTACCACGACAACTGGCTGTTCACCCTCCCTCTCCAGAATGCTCTGCAGCCACTCCGAGACATCCTTGACCCTTGCACCAGGAAGGCAACATACCATCCTGGAGTCTCGCTTGCAGCCGCAAAAACTCCTATCTATTCCCCTTACAATAGTCCCCTATCACTATAGCTCTCCCACTCTTTTTCCCGCCCTTCTGTGCAGCAGAGCCACCCATGGTGCCATGAACCTGGCTGCTGGTGCTTTCCCCTGGTAAGTCATCTCCCCCAACAGTATCCAAAATGGTATCTTCTCAGAGGAGAGCGAACAGGCCCCGAGTCCCTTAACTCAGAGTCCGCCGAGAGGGGCTAATCGAGTAACACCATGCTGGCGTTGCGGAGGGAATCACAGGGCTTACCAGTGCTGTTTTAAAGACAATGTGTATAAAGGCTGCAGCACAAAGGGCCACCTCCAGCGAATGTGTAAAAGTAATATGACTCACTGTGTTGATGAAGAGTCTGCAAATGGCCAAGAATCCAGCGCGGATTATGAAGCGATAGTCAGAGAGGCAGCTCAGCCCCACGATGAGGTATATGGCATGTTTACCTGCACCACCGAATGTTCCCCGTTGGGGATGGAAGTCGAGATAATGGCGTTCCAGTCTTCATGGAAGTGGACACAGGGGTGAGCCAGTCAGTAATGAATCAAGAAGCCTTTGCGAGGCTATGGGACAATCAAGCTGAATGACCCAAGTTGGTCCCGGTTCAGGCAAAGCTGCGTACCTACACCAATGAACTTATCCCTGTCGTTGGTAGTGCAGATGTAAAGGTACTGCATGATGGCGCAGTGCACAAGTTACCCCTGTGGATTGTTGCAGGTGATGGACCAACGCTTGGAAGAAGGTGGATGGAGAAGATCCATTGGAGCTGGGAAGATTTCATCTTTTCAGCGATTGACGTCCTCCGCGAGGCAAAACAAGCCCTCACATGAGGTTGGATCATAGAAACATAGAAACATAGAAAATAGGTGCAGGAGCAGGACTTTCGGCCTTTCAAGCCTGCACCGCCATTCAATATGATCATGGCTGATCATTCAACCTCAGTACCCCACCCCAGCCTTCTCTCCATATCCTCTGATCCCTTTAGCTGTAAGAGCCACATCTAACTCCCTTTTGAATATGTTCAACGAACTGAACTCAACAACTTTCTGTGGCAGAGAATTCCACAGGTTCACAACTCTCTGGGTGAAAAAGTTTCTCCTCATCTCGGTCCTATATGGCTTATCCCTTATCCTTAGACTGTGTCCCCTGGTTCTGGACTTCCCCAACATCGGGAACATTATTCCAGCATCTAACCTGTCCAGTCCTGTCAGAATGTTATACATTTCTATGAGATCCCCTCTCATTCTTCTAAATTCCAGTGAGTATAAGTCTAGCTGATCCAGTCTTTCCTCATATGTCAGTCCTGCCATCCCGGGAATCAGTCTGGTGAACCTTCGCTGCACTCCCTCAATAGCAAGAATGTCCTTCCTCAGATTAGGAGACCAAAACTGCACAAAATACTCAAGGTGTGGTTGCACCAAGGCCCTGTACAACTGTGGCAAGACCTCCTTGCTCCAATACTCAAATTCCCTCGCTATGAAAGCCAGCATGTCATTTGCTTTCTTTACTGCATGCTGTACCTGCATTCCTACCTTCAATGACTGATGTACCATGACACCCAGGTCTCGTTGCACCTCCCCTTTTACTAATCTGTCACCATTCAGATAATAATCTGCCTTCCTGTTTTTGCCACCAAAGTGGATAACCTCACATTTATTCACATTATACTCCATCTGCCTTGCATTTGCCCATTCACTTAACCTGTTCAAGTCCCCCTGCAGCCTCTTAGAATCCTCCTCACAGCTCGCACTGCCACCCAGTTTAGTGTCATCTGTAAACTTGGCGATATTACACTCAATTCCTTCGTCTAAATCATTAATGTATATTGTAAATAGCTGGGGTCCCTGAACCCTGCGGCACCCCACTAGTCACTGCCTGCCATTCTGAAAAGGACCCATTTATTCCCACTCTTTGCTTCCTGTCTGTCAACCATTTCTCTATCCACGTCAATACATTACCCCCAATACCATGTGCCTTAATTTTTCACACTGGCACCAAAGAGCAGACCAGCATGGCACTTGAGGCACAGACATGTCAGCACAACTGCGTGGAGATGATCCAGCTGAGATGACCCAAACGCACCTTCCAGGCTCCAGTGGCAGGACTCCGGAGGAAAAAAATCAGACCCAAAGGCAACTTCCCAGCCTTGGTGGCAAAACCCGGGGAGAAGAGGATCACAGCAGTCGACATCATGGATGGAAGAAAGATGGCACCCAAACCACGAGGTGAGACACTGAAGAAAAAGATATCAGCGACCAGACCACAAGGTGCAGCGCTGATGGAGCAACACGTGGCACCAAGCGAAGAAGAGGATTGGGGTAAAGATAGCAAGGCTCTCTTGAAGGAGGCTGCAACCCACCACTCTTAAAGGGACAGTTCCACATTCTCAATCAATGTAATAGCAACTGTGAGTTAGATGTAAAATGTGTAATTGATGATCAGAGTTGTGTACATGCAATAAGCAAAGAAAAGTTGCGCGATTGCGATCAGAGCTACAGATTATTTACAATGAGTAATGAAACGTTGTGCGATGTGGGATTTCAACTGCATACAGTCAATGCAACGGGAAATCACTCATCGGGAGCACACGGATCCAGCGAGCTACCCAATGCTGTAGCCTGCGTCCCTGGGACCAGAGTGATGCACCACAGAATATGGCCACAAGCAGCTAATATATACAAGCTACAGAGCAAGCGATCTCAGGAGGGCAACAGCACCGGTATCGACTTCACCTCTCAGGCACCCAATAGCACCAACCGCCACGAGCCTGAAAGAGCAAACTGCACTAAGGCGCAGCCCCCAGACCTTATCGCCACTAAGGCCATACCCGGGAATGAAGGGTCACCTGCAACGGTTCTCCCAAATGGGACCGGGACCAGCTAGGATCCGAAACCAAATAACGCCCAAGCAAGCGAGTCAGCCAGACGACAATTCCTCAGGGAGCAGCAGCGACCCGGGATACAAGGAGAGGACAGGAAGGTCACAGGCATCTGTGAACCTGTCCGACACTAGGAGCAATGGCAAAAGCCCCAAGAGCAGGCAACTTGAGCCAACCATGTTCCCAGTGCCAGCACTGGGTACAGCACCGCCACCAGACTACCTGGAAACCATCCAGCAATTCTGGCACTAGTTTGTCCTCATGCACCGGTGCTGACCCCAGCACTGACTCCAAGTGTATATAACAAGTATGACCCTCACCAGTCAAATGTACTTGCCTCATAAAGGTACCACGAATGAAATGCTGTAAATGCTAATTTTTTTTCTGGACTTGAATATATATGAATGTAATGAGCCACCGGCACAATCTGTATGTGGGGGCGGGGGGAGAGAATGGAGTGGTCATGGATGCACAAACAGAAACCACCAGCACTTCTACTGCCAACGAAACACCACCTACTCACCCAAGATGGAAACGACCCTCCAAGGGTCAACCAGATAGAGCTAAGCCCAAAGCACAGTCAATGCAAAGGCGATTTACACTAAGGACTTGGAGGAGAGTGATATCATGTATCCTACATGGTTACTGCTTGTATTATTACAAGGTGTGCCACCAGAGGGCACTGCAGTGGGAGATTTGTAGGTTACCTGTACAGGTGTGCCAAGCCTAGTATAAAAGGCAGGCCGCCAAGTGTGATCCTCACTCTGGAGTTACATTAAATGGACTAAGGTCACTACAGTTCAAGTACAACACATTGCCTCGTGGAATCATTATCAGAGCATCTGAAGACATAACAGTGGCCATCTAAACCATGGACCAGGATCCACATCGACTTTGGGAAAGATGTTTTTAGTTGTGGTAGAAGTATATTCCAAGTGGATAGAGTGTATAATCATGTCATCCAGTACATTCACAGCTACTATTGAGAGCCTTCATGTCATGTTTGCCACTCATGGTCTGCCTGACATCGTTGTAAGTGACAACGGATCTTGCTTCACTAGTCTGGAGTTTCAAGTGTTCATGAAACTCAATGGTATCAAACATGTGAGGTCAGCACCATTCAAACCCGCATCTAATGGTCAAGCAGAGCATGTTGTCCAAACCATCAAGCCGAGTACGAAATATGCAACTCATGTTTCACTGCAGACTCGCTTGTCACGCATATTGCTTAGTTACAGGACAGGACCCCACATGCTTACCTTGGTCTCCCCTGCTGAACTATTGATGAAGAGAGGTCTCAAGACCAAGCTCTCGCTTGTCCACCCTGACTTGAACGATCATGTTGAATACAAACGTCAAAGTCAGCAGTGGCATCATGATCGTGCTGCTGTGCCACGTGACATTTCTGTTAACAATTTCTGGTCAAGGTCCCAAGTGGAACGGCCAAGGAGGGTAACAGAGTGTTTATCGTCAAGCTCAAGAATGGACAAACATGCAGGAAACATGTTGATCAGATAAAGCTGCGGTACACGGATGAACCGGAACAGTCTGAGGAAGACAAAATCAGTGACCAACCAACCTACCCTCAGTCATCAGAGGACTCCGCTGTCATCAACGAATCTGAACTTTCAATCCCTGACATGGTCATTGCCACTCCCATCAGATCGGCTACCCAGCCTCCTGTCATTACAGACTCAAAACGCTCGCCCAAGGCTGGAGTTGAACTGAGACGATCAACTCGGGAGCGGAAAGACCCGGACCATCTCAATTTGTAAAAAGACTGTTACTAATATCTTAAAGGGGGATATTGTCATGTATGTATGCTTGGTGTTACTAGCCACCAGGTGGCGCGACTGTCGGAGGTCATTGGGCTGTACACACATGTGTGCAGCCCAGGTATAAATGGCAAGCCATCATGTAATGTAATCACTTTGGGCCCTAATAAAGCAGAGCCAGGTTTGTACCTATATTAGTTTACAGTATTCAGTCTATCGAGTTATTACATACATAGCACCTTTTGGTTCCAGTACACCTCTGGCTCCTCTAAAGGTGATCAGAGGGCGATGTGCATACAGTATATGGCACCCTGGACCTTGGGGAAGTGAGCAATTCTTGAAAAACCCAAAGTCGTCTCACTCTGTGCTTCCCTGGTCATTGGGAAGTTTATAAAGTCCATCCTGCGTGCGTAAAGCGCATCAGTTACCTGACGAATGCAGCGATGTGTAGTCTACTGTGAGATGGAGCATACATCCCCCACTGATGCTTGAAAGGAGTCAGATGCATAGAAGGCAAGTGCCTCAGTCACCTTCACCTCGACGGGCTGTGCAGTCGTGTTGGAGTTGGTGGGCTGCAAGTCTGCCTTAATGAGCTGGGATATCTCATTAAGCGCCTCTTTTTGGAAGCACAACCTTCTAACGCACTGCGTATCAGTCAGGTACAGGTATGAGCGCTTCTCCCTGAAAATTTATTGCGAGTAAAGCCTCCTCCTTTTCATAAGCCTGCGACCTCTTTCATTACCCTCATAATTCTCTTCAATAAACCTTCTCCCAGCTCTATCCAGCATTTAATTAGTCAGCAATACAGGCTGAGATATTACTGACCCCATTCCTTTAAATGTCCATAAATGTCCTCAAATATCCTCAAATGTCCTGAGATAAACACAAATGCCCTTTAAATTTACTCCAATGTGCTTAAATAGTAAAATGGCTTCCAATGACCTATAAATCCTACTCTAAACTAACTGTTAAGCTCTGATTAATCTTAAACAGCCTTTCATCAAATGCTCCCATTTTCCAAAATGGCATCCATACCGTTTGATTAAGGTTGGGTAAGATCAGGTAAGACCTGCTTTTTCAGGGCGGTATTTAGGTCCGGCGGTAAATAGATCTTAATAATGAAATTACCATTTTGGTCGGTATTTGCGCCTTAACCGATGGGCGGGCAGTATTGAATACCGCCGGCAGTAAATGACTGATAAATTTTCCGCCCGCAGTATTGTGGGTGATATCTGGGCGGTAAATGATTTGTTTTAATGAAATTTGCATTTCTGGGCAGTAAATGGGATGTAATATGATGAATTTCAGGCCCGATGTTCTTAATGCCTCCATTGCAAAATGTAAGGCTTTCCCTGCCTTAAAAAACCTGCTCATATTTCTCCAAAACAGTATATGCAAGGCCTGGTCAGTAAAATAGGTTTTCCTCAATCATGCAGAAAATTTGGAAATTTGTCAACGTGCTTTAACTTTTTGACGTTTTGATGGATTAAGTGGCTCTTCAGCTGCTTGAGAAAAGTTAAAACATCTTTACAGGTGCCTCATGATTGGTTGCTAGATTTTAGGTACAGCTAATTAAATCATATTCTACTGATCACGTGATTAAAAACCATAAATTTCCACAGTTAGTTACCAGGTTATACACTAAGATAAAAAAGGACATTTCTCCTGCTTTAAAAAGATAGCAAAATCTAGCATATAGGATTAAAAAAAATCCCTTTATATGAACATTATGCCCAAATCTTTTTTAATTAGGTCACAGGATCTGTGTGTTATTGCCCATCCCTAATTGCCCTTGAGAAGGTGCAGTCCGTGTGGTGAAGGTACTCCCACAGTGCTGTTAGCGAGGGAGTTCCAGGATTTTAATCCAACAACGATGAAGGAATGGCGATATATTTCCAAGTCCAGATGGTGTGTGACTTGGAGGGGAACATGGAGGTGGGGGCCCTCCCCTGCATCTACTGCCTTTGCCTTTCTAGGTGGTCGAGGTCGCAGGTTTGGGAGGTGCTGCCGAAGAATCCTGGGTGAGTTGCTGCAGTGCATCTTGTGGATGGTACACACTGCAGACACAGTGTGGCAGTGGTGGAGTGAATGTTTAAGGTTAAAACTATTGGCTGGGATGCCAATCAAGCGGAATTTATATTTTACATTTTTCACTGACTCAATCACAGAATCAAAAACTCTCCCAAATCAGATTCATAGCTCTTTCTATATTATCCCAACAAGGTGCTTCAGCCATAACTTGCCACTGTCATTTTATTTCCGTGAGCTAAAGCTTAAAAAAGACCTGTTAATTGGTAATCATTGAGTTATTGGATTGCTAGGTCTAAATAATGACCAGAAATTGCAGTTGGAGGCTTCCCGTGGGCAGATGCCTCCCATCTGAAAAATGTCTACGAATTTACCTGGTGGTCCGGGAGGAGCCTACGATTCCGGTGGGGAGGCCTTCTCTTCCCGCTCTGCGGAGCGCGCTCCCGTCCTCCAGGTTCCCACGCAGAAGGTGCAGTCCTCAGCCAATTAGATACAGTATTCCACAGCTTTCTCATTAATAGCGATGAGAACTCCGTATCTACGAGTTCTCATTGTTATTAATGAGAAAAAAAACAAAGACATGTAATAAAAAATAAAAAACGCACCTCACATCATTAAAATTAATTGCAATTAAAGTTAATAAATACCTCAGGGAAAAAATTTTTTCCCAAGTTTTTCAAACTTTTTCCAAGTTTTTTAATGATGGTTAAAAATAAATGTAATGTGCTGGGCAGGGTTTTTAAAAATAATATGTGTTTTTTAAATTTAATTTAATTATATTTATGCATGTTTTTAAACTCTTACGCCTGTAAAAGTAGGCTATATGCCTGCTTTTATCAGGTGGAAGAATTTTGAGGACATTTGCTGGGCAAGATATGGGTAAATCCCGCAATTTTCATGCGCATTGTGCGCTGAAAACCGGCTTTTCCAATGCCTTCCCGGGTCCATAGAAACTTCGTATAGACTTGGGGAGGCCGGGATTTCCAGGCCAATGTTTCTTTTAACGTGTAAAATAGCTAATATTATAGCCTGTATTCAAGGCTGTTGAGTTAATGTTAGTGTCAGGGTACATGGTGAATGAATATGTTTGACTGAATCATCTTCTGTCATCATGAGACACCTTGACATGGTGTTAGACAACAAGTAACTTCTGCATTTCAAAGCTCTAACCCTAAAATCTGAGAGAAATAAGTTGTTGGAATTGCAAGTCATAAAAAAGCAAGATTTGGTTTCATTTTAATATATTCTTTTCACACATCATCTATCCTTTTATGACCTGTCCGATTGAGATTGCTCAATTACTGCTGAATTATGAGTAGGATTGTGATAGCGACAAGCATCCATGGGAACTAGACTGAGACTGCCCAAACCCATTTCACTGTGGATATTAACACATGACATCACAGCTGATGCCAGTAAAGTTTTATTTGATAGGCAGCTGGGACTTTTACTAGAACTGCGCAAATATTCACCATGGCTTTATTTGATCTGTTCTATCATATCCAGTTTATATTTTGGTATACAGCATTGACTTATGTAATGTTGCAGGTAAGCCTTAGTCTGTCAATTATGGATTTCTACTGTGTATTCAAATGGATTTACAGCAAGTTTAGGATACTTGTGCTTATTTATTGATATGTCAGCCACTTGTATTTGTTGCTTGCGTTCATTTGTCTCTACTTTGTGAGTGCTGGCAGTATTGAGTGATAAAACATTCCTTGACTTCCCAACTGGTGACATCATCTTTTTTTTATTCATTCCTGGGATGTGATGAGCCCAGCATTTATTGCCCATCCCGAATTACCTTACGAAGGTGGTGGTGAGCCATCTTCTTGAACCGCTGCTGTCCGTGTGGTAAAGGAACTCCCACAGGGCTGTTAGGTAGGGAATTCCAGAATTTTGATCCAGCGACTATGAAGGAATGGTGATATATTTCCAAATCAGGATGGCGTGTGACTTGGAGGGGAACTTAGAGATGGTGGTGTTCCCAAGTGTCTGCTGCCCTTGTCCTTCTAGGTGGTACAGATCACAAGTTTGGAAGGTGCTGGCGAAGAAGTACAATTTCTATTTTAATGAAAAAGGGGAGAATTTCATCTTGCCACACCTCCTTTGTGTGCTGTTCAGAATATGCAGGACTAGGAGGCATAGTCTAAAAGTTAGAGCCAGGCCTTTCAGGAGTGAAGTTAGGAAACACTTCTAAATGTAAAGGATGGTAGAGGTTTGCAGCTCTCTTCCATAAATGGCAGTTGATACTAGGTCAATTATTAATTTTAAATCTGAGGTTGATAGATTTTTGTTAATCAAAAGTATTGAGGGACAGGTGGCAAAGGCAGGTACATGGAGTTAGGTCACAGGTCAGCCATGATCTCATTGAATGGCAGAACAGGCTTGAGGGGCTAAGTGGCCTACACCTGCTCCTTAGTTCCTATGCCCGAAGTCATGTGCAATTTTCACTGCATGACCCTCATGATAATCAACACCCCAGCTTCAGTGCAATAGCTCTGTGCAGGCATCATGGGGCTTTCATTTCTCTTGCATTCCATACTGATGGGCTTTCAGAAAGACTTTACCATAGTTTATCATTATGCATGCTATATATTTCCTACATGCAAAGTCTGGATTTTTTCAAGTGGGATTCATTAATTCAGCGGTAAATCTATTAAAATATCTGTTTCAGTGTTAGAACTACAAGTAGGAATCTGTTGGGTTGTTTATTCCATTAGCCAAAATATGAACAACCTGCCCTCTGTTTCATGGGGAGCCAGTGTGAGGTATGCCAAGGGATAACAGGTGTATTGACCTCAAAGGTTGAAAGTGGGCCAATCATTTTTTAAACATCTCCTCACAAACCTGGAAGAATGGCTAGATTTCTCAGCAGTCGTGGTCAAACGGGCATCCAAGAATTGTCTGTAGGTGCAGGCACCTGCCACATCCATGTAACTTTGTTTTTCCTTTTTGCAAAGCAGTGTAATTTTGGCAAAACCAGCCACCTGGTAGAAGTCCTGAGCCCTCTCATGCTGTTCCCTCCTTTCCATGGAGAAGGTAACCAATATTTTTGTCTGATGAACAAGGCTGTAGAGATGTGCCTAATGCATGCTGAGGGCGCTGAGCACCTCGAATCTCGTCGCCGAGAGCATGCAGAAAACAAGCACAGGTAGCGGAAGGAGTGTGTGGCAAACCAGACTCCCTATCCACCCTTTCCTCCAGTGACTGTCTGTCCTATCTGTGACAGGGACTGTAATTCCCGTATTGGACTGTACAGTCACCTGAGAACTCACTTTTGAAGTGGAAGCAAGTCTTCCTCGATTTCGAGGGACTGCCTATGATGATGATAATGTAGGTACAGTCATCAGTGGTAGCTTGAAATGACCTGGTAGCATAAAGGTTCGACACAGTGTTGACTTTGATTGCAAGGGGGCAAACTGCACCCATGCTGGATGTATGTTGTTGATCAGGCTCCAGTGCTCTGTGACCACTTACCAGCTGAACCGCAGGTGTCGAAGGCAGGTCTCTTCCGCCATGCCCAACACATAGAAACATAGAAACATAGAAATTTACAGCGCAGAAGGCCCATCGTGTCCTCGCCGGCCGACAAAGACCGTACGGCCCTTGGTCATCAGCCCTAAAGGTTACATATAAACCTATGAACAATGACGGAAAGGCAAAGAGCACCCAGCCCAACCAGTCTGCCCCACACAACTGCGACACCTCTTATACTGAAACATTCTACACTCCACCCCAACCGGAGCCATGTGATCTCCTGGGAGAGGCAAAAACCAGATAAAAAACCCAGGCCAATTTAGGGAGAAAAAATATGGGAAAATTGCTCTCCGACGCATCCAGGCAATCAACACTAGTCCAGGAGATCACCCTGGCCATATTCTATTCTCTGCAGTACTTACCATTATATCTGCGCTACCCAACAAAAGATCATCCAGTCTAATCCCAATTACCAGCTCTAGGTCCATAACCCTGCAGGTTATTGCATTTTTAATACCCATCCAACCATCTCTTAAAAGTGGTGAGGGTTTCTGCATCTATCACTCTTCCAGGCAGTGAGTTCCAGATCCCCACAACCCTCTGCATAAAGAAGCCCCCCCTTCAAATCCACTCTAACCCTTCCACCAACCACCTTAAAACTATGCTCCCCTCATAATAGACCCCTCCACCAATGGAAATAGACTCTTACTATCCATGATGTCCAGGCCCCTCAATATTTTGTAAGCCTCGATGATGTCTCCTCTCAGCCTCCAATGAGAACAAACCCAGCCCGTCCAATCTGTCCTCATAACTAAGATTCTCTATTCCAGGCAACATCCTAGTGAATCTCCTCTGCACCCTCTCTAGTGCCATCACGTCCTTCCTATAATACGGCGACCAGAACTGCACGTGGTACTTCAGCTGTAGCCTAACCAAAGTATTATACAATTTAAGCATAACCTCCCTGCTCTTATATTCTATGCCTCGGCTAATAAAGGCAAGCATTCGGTATGCCTGCTTAACCACCTTATCTACCTGGCCTGCTACTTTCAGGGAATCTGTGGACCAATGGTGGAGCTTTGGAGGCGTGGCCTATTCAGTTGGAGCCTGGAGCAGTGAGAGAAGGAGCTTGCTGTTGTTGCTCCTGCCTGGGAGGCCTTGAGTGAGCCCTGTGAAACAGCCCAGGAAGAGGAGGAAGGGGCTTTCTACAATTCCAATTCATCCAGAGGGAGAGGAGGAGAGCAGAAAATTCAACAACCTTTAATACTGCTGCAGAGAGTTGGAGAGAGGGGGAAAAAAGAACAACTATCCAGTGTGGAAGGAGGGAGAAACTTCATCAACCAAAGGTGGGTGTGTTTTGGTGCATTCCCCTAAAGACTTTGTTGTATCGGTGGGGGGAGGAAAGAAGACTTGCTAGAGGGCCGGAACATCGCGGGGGGTGTGTGTGTGTGGAAGTGTGTGTGGGGGTCTTGCTTACAGCTAGGCCCCACACACCACTGAAGCACCCCTCCCCCATTGCCTAGCCTGGGATAGCTGGAGCTACCTGGCTGAAGAACTATTAATCACCTATTTAACATCGTTGGGAGTGTGTGCCTGGGTGGCTCCAGCTGTCCCAGGTGAAGACATCTTCTCCCCCCACCCGAAGACCATCTACAAAGACTGTGTTTGTTTTTCCATCATCTGGGGCGTGCACCCCAAGAAAAACACCCACCCATCACTGTGAGGGGAGACCTGCCCTCGTAGCTTCCCTCTTTCCCACCCCCCTCTCTCTTTCTCTCTCTCTCTGTCTCTCCCCTCTATCTCTGAGAGCCCCTTTCCTCCTAATTGGAAAACCAATTAAGACAACTGAGCAGAGGGAGCAAGGCCCCTCCCCAATTGTCAACTAGGGAAGAGATGTGCCTCTTTTAGAGCTCCCTCTGTTCAAACACCAACGAGGCCATTTAAGACCATTAAGGCCTGTGACTTTGGGGTGGGTGTGGCCCTTAAAGGGACCCCATGATGGCGACCCCATCCATGCCGGTGGCAGGGCCAGCAAAGACATATGCGCAGGCGGCGTCTACATCCACGGCGCCTCCTGCGCCTCCTGCTGCCCTGCCACCTTTCAGACTAATAACAAAGAAACACGGGGTCAAGAGCTACACTCACCCCACAATGAGCATTGAGGAGTGCGTGCGGGCGATGGCTGGGGTAGTCGGCCCCTCGGCCATTGTCGCAGCCTCCAAGATGTCTGGGAAGGCGGTGCTTCCTGGGGTCGGAGCAGGCGGTGTCCCTGGCCCTTGAAAAGGGGCTCACGGTGGGCGGGACGTTCCTGCCGGTGGACCCTCTCGAGGCCACCGCGCAGAGGGTCATCCTTTCAAACATCCCGCCCTTTGTTCCCGCTGAGCTCCTCCTCCCTCACCTACACCAACTGGGGGAGGTAAGGTCAGGGATCAACCCCATACCGCTCGGCCTCAGGGAGAACAGCCTGCGCCATGTGTTCTCCTTCCACCGCCAGCTTTTTGTCCGGCTGGCACGGGAGGAGACGACAGAGGGCAATTTTAATGTGGTGCACGAGGGGTATGCCTACCGCGTCTTCTGGACATCGGACGGCGTGCGATGCCATGCCTGTAGGGAGGTGGGGCATGTTCGTAAGAACTGCCCCGCTTCCAAGGCCGCCAAACCACCGAGGGCGGCCAAGGCTGGCGCCACCGCCACCCCTCCCCCTAGTAGCGTCCGCGTGCCAGGCGCTGTGGGTGCGCGGGCATCGTCAGGGGCCTTTGTTTTAACGGCCTCCGACGGGGGGGAGGGAGAGCTTACGATCGGAAAAAAGGCGCGGAGGAAGGCGAAACATCTCGAGGCGGGTCCCCTCAGTGCGCCAGACTATTTGATCACCGCGCTCAGCCCAACGCTGTCACCGGCGAGCGCGGGGTGCCCTGAGCCTGTGCCCGAGCCCTTGACCAATATCACAAAGGGGCTTGGGCGCGGGCAAGATAAGAAAAAGAGGGGAGTGAAGCGGGAGGCCTCGGCAGACATGGAGGTCTCCCTGCCTCCGCGCCCCCCCAGGAACAAAAGGAGGCGCCGCTCCAATGAGGCGGAGGGAGAACAACAACCCTCCGCGGAGGAGTCGGTGCACGCCGCGTGTCCCGTGTCCCCCACCAGCGCCCCCAAACTGCGCCGTAGGCGAGAGGAGTCTGTCCCCGGGGAGGGTGAGACAGTCGAGGCTGCCCAGCCTCTGTCTCTCGGGGATGGCATGGAAGATCTGCCTGTCGTGGGAGGCGTGGGGCCAGCGGAGGAATGTGTAGCCGCCGGGTCGAGCGTCCCGGGGACTGAGGCAGGCGGGGCCGAAAAGGCCGAACCTGAGCCCACCCAGCTATTAACCAACTTCCCCCGGAAGTCGTTCGCCCCGGAAGAAACAAAATATGTTAACAATTTTAATGATGCTGTACACGCTGGGCCGGGGGGTGGCGGCGGGGAGGGGGAAGAACAACAACCCTCGCCCCCTACTTTGGAGCTGGGGTACTTGGAGGACCTGAAACATTTCTTTGACCAGGTCTCTCCGCTTTCCCCGGCTCCTGGGGCGGAGGAGGAACCCCTTCCGCTGTCGCTTCCTGACCCAGCACTGTTTTTAAAAGAGCCCAGTGGGGACTCCTCTGCCGACGATCCTGGGGGTGGGATTGGGGCGGAGCCAGGGTCGGATGGAGCGGCCGGGCCGTTTGCCGTACCTCGTGCGGTCGACGGGCCGGCTGCTGGCGGCGACCTCCTGGAGGGGGACGGGGACTCGGTGGGGGACTCGGGAGAAGATCTCGAGTCCATCGCCAGTGAGGCGGTGGATCTCCTCGTGCCCGCCGCTGAGTCCCCCCTCATTCCTGCAAAGGAACTCCGGGACTTTTTGGCCCAGAGCCAGGGTCGCCGCAACCGAGCCCATCTGACCCTGGAAAGATGGTCCGAGCCGGGGCTGCTCGTCGCGTCCGTCCGCGCCGCCGCTAAAACCATGGCCGCGGGCGGGCCCTTATCAAAGGCGCAAGGCCTTGAGCTGCGCCGGCTCAAAAGGTTCCTCGCTGGGCTGCTGAAGGAGTGGAGGTCACAAACGACTCCACTCCCCCCCCCACAATAGGTTAGGTAGAGGTTGCACTCTGCTTTTGTCATGAAGATTTAACAATTTTTCGCTCCTGCGGGAGGGGAAATATGCTGTGTGCTTCCTGCAAGAAACCCACACCGTTCCGGGAGACAAAGCCACATGGCTCCTGGAATGGCAAGGAGAGATCCGCATGAGCCACCTCACTACTACTTCTTGTGGGGTGGCCATCTTGTTGGCCCCGCATTTTCAGCCGGAGATCTTGGGGGTCGAGGAGCCCGTGCCAGGCCCCTTGCTGCATGTCACGGTTCGCCTGGGGGACGTGCCGCTCCATCTCGTGAACGTGTACGCCCCTCAGCCCGGCCCGCAGCAAATGCGCTTCTTCGAAGAAGTGTCCGCTCTTCTTGGCTCCGTCGACGTCGGCGACTGCATTGTCCTCGGGGGGGATTTTAACTGCACCCTCGAGGCAAGGGACCGCTCTGGTGCCCCGCAGAGCATGACGGCGATGGAGAAGTTGAGGGACCTGGTCGGGTCCTTCGACTTGGTGGACGTCTGGCGAAATCTCCATCCCGACTCCAGCACCTTTACTTGGGTGAGGCCTGGAGTAGGATGGTCCAGAGTCGACCGCCTTTACGTGTCTCGGGCGTACGTTTCCTGCGTCCCGGCGGCTTCCATGCGACCGGTGCCATGTTCGGACCACCACCTGATGTGGGCGGAGCTCGCTTTGCTCCGCGCGAGGACGGGGTCCGCGTACTGGCATTTTAACAACCAGCTGTTGGAGGACGTGCGGTTCCAGGACTCGTTCCATCGTTTCTGGGCCGACTGGAGACGGAAGCAGGGGGGCTTCCCCTCCTTGAGGCTTAAGAACTGGCGCCCGGTCTCCCTCCTCAGCACGGACTACAAAATCTTCACCAGGGCGATGTCTGCTCGCCTTGGCGCCGTGCTGGACCACATGATCCACCCCGACCAGTCCGACACGGTCCCGGGCCGGACAATCCACGATAACATCCATCTGGTCCGGGACCTCATCCATTATTCCCAGGAGGCTCGACCAAGAGAAGGCGTTCGACAGGGTGGATCACGACTATCTGTTCGGAACTCTGCGCGCTTTCGGGTTCGGGACGCATTTCGTCGCCCGGATCCGACTTTTGTACGCCGCCGCGGAGTGTCTGATTAAGGTTAACGGGTCCTTGACGGCGCCCCTTCGCTTTGGGAGAGGGGTGCGCCAGGGATGCCACATGTCCGGCCAGTTATATGCCATCTGCGTGGAGCCTTTCCTGCGCCTCCTGCGGACGAGGTTGACGGGACTGGCTCTGCAAGGGCCGGGCGTGGAGGTTGTCCTCTCGGCTTACGCCGATGACGTGCTCCTCACGGTAGAGGATCCCGCTGACCTGCGGAGGATGCGTGAGTGCCAGGAGATTTACTCGGCCGCATCCTCCGCCAGGATCAACTGGGAGAAATGTTCTGGACTCTTGGTGGGTCAGTGGCGGGTGGACTCCCTGCTGGAGGAGCTCAGGCCTTTTGCCTGGAGCACGACCCATCTCCTCCATCTGGGAGTCTACCTTAGCCCCGACGAGGAAGCCTGGCCGGCGAACTGGCAAGAGCTGGAGGCCAAGGTCGCCGCTCGCCTAGGGCGCTGGACAGGATTGCTCCGAGTGCTGTCCTACAGGGGTCGAGCGCTAGTCAAAAAACCAGCTGGTGGCTGCCATGTTGTGGTACCGGCTGGTCACTTTGACTCCTCCCCTTGTGTTTGTCACCAAGATATAGAAGAAGTTGGTGGACTTCTTCTGGAACAACAGGAAGCATTGGGTCTTTGCCGCGGTCTTGAGTCTCCCGCTTGGAGAGGGCGGTCAGTCGTTGATGTGTGTCAGCACCCAGCTTACGACTTTCCGTCTTCAGACCTTGCAGAGATACCTTTACATCGAGCCCCCTCCCAGGTGGCGTGCTCTGGCGACGTACTCCTTCCGCCAGCAGCACGGCCTCAACTACGACACGCAGCTCCTGTTTGTGAGCTTGGGGGGCGTCAGGACCGCCTTCCAGGAGCTGCCTGTCTTTTACAAGGAACTCACCAGGGTCTGGAACAAAGTCTTCACCAAGCGCAGCTCTCCGCCGGCTGGAGTGGCGGCCGTCCTGCAGGAGCCGCTGCTCGGGAATCCGTACCTCCACGACCGAGGTTTTAGGTGGCGGTCGGACGAGAGGGCTGTGGCTGGTGAGGTGACCAGGGTCAGGGACCTGCTCGATGGCGGAGGAGCGGGCTGGATGGCGCCAGACACGTTGGCGCGGCGCCTAAATTCTGCCAACGTCTGCCGCGCGGCCGATGCCATCGAGTCGCTAAAAACAGCTCTGGGCCCTGACTCCGTTAGGTGCATCGAGGAGGCTCAAGCACGTGGGGAAATCCTGTCCGATCTGACCCCCGTCCGGACGGAATTCCTCATCGGCGCCAAACCCCGGAACCTCCCTCGGGTTGAGCCGCCTCGAGGAAATCCCCTCCGTGCCTTTCAGTTCCGCGTGGAGGGGTTTCCTGTACGGGCTGCTTCTGCACACTCTCAACTTTGCCATCCTCGCCTGCTGTCCGGACACGCCATGGCGTACCATCTTGCCGTCCGGAGGAGGCGGGGGTCCCTGATGGAGGGCACTCTACGCGGGAGTCCTCCCACTATTTATCGGGGACTTGGCCTGGAGGGCGGTGCATGGATCAGTGCCGTGCAATAAATTTTTAAGCCGGTTCACGGGCTCGCAGGCCGCCTGCAATTTCTGCGGTCTGGAAGAGTCCGTGTTCCATGTTTTTACCGAATGCACGAGGTTGCAGCCCCTGTTTTATTATTTAAAGGGGCTGCTCCTGAAATTTTGGCTGCGCTTCAGTCCCACACTCCTGATCTTTGGGCACCCTGTGCGGAGGGTCCGAGGGCCTCCTCGTAGGACTGCTCCTGGGCACGGCCAAGGGTGCCATCAGCCGGTCCAGGCAGCGGGCGGTCGAGGGGGTCGTTCAACCTGACTGCCTGCCTCTCTTCCGCGCGTACATCCGCGCCAGGGTGTCCTTGGAGATGGAGCACGCAGTGTCCACCGGTACGCTCGCGTCCTTCCGCGAGAGGTGGGCACCGGAGAGACTGGAGTGCATCATCACGCCCGGCAACCAAATTTTAATTTGATTTTATGTTTTAAAGTTTAATTTGTTTTAATTGCCGGTGTTTTTAGTGTCCCCCTCCCCTTTTATAGGGGGCACTTGGAGGGAAAAAAAATGATTTTAGTGCCCAAAAAAACTTTAAAAAAAAACAAAAACACAAAAACCCCCCCCCAAAAAAACACAAAAAAGGGCCTTGTAAGTGTTTGGTGTGCCCCCCAGATCGGGGGGACACGATTTAAGGATTAATGTTTTAGTTTCCTCCCAAAAGAGTTCTGTGGACAAGCACTCCAAGGTCCCTTTGTTCATCTACACTATTAAGTGGCCGACCATTTAACGTGTATACCCTTTCCTTATTAGCCCTCCCAAAGTGCATCACCTCATACATCTCTGAACTAAATTCCATTTGCCACTGCTCTGCCCATCTGACCAGTAGATTAATATCCTCCTGTAGCCCATGACTTTCCTCTTCATTATCAACCACACAGCCAATTTTAGTGTCGTCTGCAAACTTCTTAATCATACTCCCGATATTCAAATCTAAATCATTGATATATACCTCAAAAAGCAAGGGACCCAGTACTGAGCCCTGCGGAACCCCACTGGAAACATCCTTCCAGTCACAAAAACATCCATCAATCATTTCCCTTTGCTTCCTACCTCCAAGTCAATTTTGGATACAACTTGCCACTTTGCCCTGTATCCCATGGCCTTTAACCTTCATGACCAGTCTACCATGTGGGACCTTAGCAAAAGCCTTGCTAAAGTCTACCCTCATCGACCCTCTTAGTTACCTCCTCAAAAAATTAAATCAGGTTAGTCAAACACGATCTTCCCTTAACAAAGCCGTGCTGACTCTCCCTAATTAATCCTTGCCTATCCAAATGCAGATTTATCCTATCTTTCAGGATTTTTTCCATTAATTTTCCCACCACTGAGATTAAGCTGACAGGCCTGTAATTACTCGGCCTATCCCTTTTTTCCTTCTTAAACAAGGGTACTACATTAGCAGTCCTCCAATCCTCCGGCACCATGCCCAGATCCAAAGACGACTGGCAAATGATGGTCAAGGCCTCTGCTATTTCCTCCATTACTTCGCTCAACAGCCTGGGATGCATTTCATCAGGCCTGTGGATTTATCTACTTTCAAAGCTGTTGAACTCCTTAATACTTCCTCTCTCACTATATTTATTTCATCCAGAATATCACAATCCTCCTTGATGGCAGTATCTGCATTCGTCTTTTCCTTTGTGAAAACAGATGCAAAGTGTTCGTTAAGAACCCTTCCAACATCTTCAGCCGCCACACAAAGATTATCCTCATGGTCTTTAATAGGCCCTACCCTTTCTTTAGTTACCCTTTTACTCTTAATATATTTTTCGAACATCTTAGGGTTTTCATTAATTTTACTGGCCAAGAATTTCTCATGCTCTTTCTTAGCATTCCTAACGTCCTTTTTAATTTTGCCTCTTAACTTTCTATATTCCTCTAAAGATTCTAATGAATTTAGCCATTGGTATATGACATAAGATTCCCTTTTTTCCTTTATCCTCCCCTGTAAGTCCCTGGACATCCAGGAGGCTCTAGAATTGTTTTTCCCAGCCTTTTTCTTTAAGGGCACATGTTTAGCCTGAGCATTCCAGATCTCCTCTTTGAATGCCTCCCACTGTTCCAACACTGATTTACCCACAAGTAACTGTTTCCAGTCCATTATGGCCAAATCACTCCTTAACTTAGCAAAATTAGCTTTTCACCAATTCGGAACTTTTATTCCAGGCCTATTCTTGTCCTAATCCATAACCAACTTGAATCTGACTGAATTATGGTCACTGGCACCCCCACTAATACCCCTTCAACCTGCCCAGCTTCATTCCCCAAAACTAAATCCAAGACTGCCCCCTCTCGTGTTGGGCTTGCTACATACTGACTAAAAAAATTATCTTGAATGCATTTCAAGAATTCTGCCCCCTCTATACCCTTCACACTAAATTTGTCCCAATCAATATTTGGATAGTTATAATCCCCTACTATTGCTGCCTTATGGTTTTTAGACTTTGCAGCATAGATTCGCTTTCTAGATTCGTATTATCCAATTTTTGCTTTCCTTCCTTCCCTTTTAAATTCGTTGTCAGTTTCCCATCCCCTGCCAAGCTAGTTTAAACTCTCCCCAACAGCACTAGCAAAACTCCCCACAAGCATATTGGTCCTGGCGCTGTTGCGGTGCAACCCCTCTAGTTTGTACAGGTCCCATCTCCCCCAGAAGCAGTCCCAATATTCAAGAATTTAAAGCCCTCCCTCCTACACCAACTTTCCAGCCACGTGTTCATCCTCTCTATTCTTCTATTCTTATACTCATTAGCACATGGCACCGGTAGTAACCCGGAGATTACTACCTTTGAGGTCCTACCCTTTAATTTTCTTCCTAGCTCCCTGAATTCTTCCTGTAGCACCTCATCCCTCATTTTACCTATGTCGTTGGTCCCGATATGGACCACGACCTCTAACTGTTTACCCTCCCCCCTCAGGATGCCCTGTGTCTGCTCTGTGACATCCTTGACCCTGGCACCAGGGAGGCCCAAAGCCGTTCGGGAGTCACATCTATGGCCGCAGAAACGCTTGTCTGTTCCCCTAACTATAGAATCCCCTATCACTAGGGCTATTTTGTTCTTCGCCCCTCGCCCCTGTGCAGCTGAGCAACCCTTGGTGCCTTGGAATTGGCTCTGGCTGCACTCCCCAGAGGCACCATCGTCCTTACCGCTACTCAGAAGTTGAAGGTATGCCCAAGTCGTTGTGCCTGGGTCATGTCCTGTGATTCCTAGGCTGCCTGTGGTACCTTCCTCCACACGGACTCCTCTTCCTTTAGCAAATCCAGGAGAGCTATTAGCAGGCCTGATGGAAGGCCCGTGCAGAGCACTGCGCTTGCATCTGGTGGTAGCAAGAAAGCCGCTGTTGGAGATATGCATATAAGAAACACAGACTGCAGCAAAACTGTAGTAAGCAGCAGAAAATCTAAAAGCACTAAAAGGAAAAGGGAGACTTGCATTTATATAGTGCCTTTCATGACCTCAGGACGTCCCATAGTGCTTTACAGCCAATGAAGTATTGTTTTGAAGAGTAGTCCCTGTTGTGATGTGGGAAACGCAGCAGCCAATTTACACACAGCAAGCTCCCACAATAGCAGATAATCTGCTTTAGTAATGTTGATAGTGGGACAAATATTGGCCAGGACACCGGGGATAACTCCCCTGCACTTCTTCGAAATAGTGCCATGGGATCTTTTACATCCACCTGAGAGAGCAGACCGGTCCTCGGTTTCATGTGTCATTCGAAAGATGGCACCTCCGACAGTGCAGCATTCCCTTAGTGCAGCACTGGAGTGTCAGTCTAGCTCTAAGTTTGTTTGGCAACTCTCTTTGATTGTCCTGGAATCTCCGAGGAATTGAAGTTTAATCTTCAGGACACTGCTGCGAGCAACCAGGGAGAAAAAGCACAGGGATATTCAAAAAAATTGTCGATTTTTTCATTTTCTTTGAATATTTTCATTTATTAATTGTAAAAATATTGGAGCTGGGGTGGGGTGGAATATCTGTTTAACTGACAGTCAACAATAGCCCATTGGGTAACAAAGTATCGGTTCACTTTCCAATTGGCGGTGGGAAGGCAGTGTGCCCGGAGGACGGACCAATGGTGGGAATTTAGGGGCGGGACGGTTCGAGGTGGAAGGTCATGTGATAAAACCTCCAGGAATGCACCCAACCATAGCTCTAACTCATAGAGTTCAGTTTCTTCAAGTCAAAATGCAATTCGTACAGAGACAGCAATTTAGCTTTATGTGTTGGCAGCAACTTTAGGGGGCAATAATTGGTGAAGGGCAAGGGCCACTCAAGTGCCGCCTAAAGGACCGCCGATGGCCGCCAAGATACCTGACAGTACTTTGGGTGGGAATTTCGGCAAAAAGATCCTTGAAAGGGTGCCCAGATACAAAAGAGGGACTAACGCCATCAATCTGGGTGGCAGCGGCGGGAGCTCCCAATCTCAGCGGCAAAGGCTCTTGCCGCCGAAGTGTCACCGAGGACAGAGTCGGGCCCACGGAGGGTCGAAGAGCTGAAAAGAAAAATCAATGCAAAAAAAACAGAACACCTTCAGGGGACCCCATGCAGGTAAGCTGCTGTAAGAAAATGTAAAAAAAAATGTTCACTAACCTTTTGTTGCAGGTCTTCATACCTGTCGTCGGAGATAGACCAGCCTCCATGCAGCGATCCTTCCCCCTGCTGGCACTGACTCCCGCCCACACCGACCTGGCATCTCGGCAGGCAGGAGGTCACTTGTGCCACTTGGCCATCCGCTTACGTCAGCGGGTGTTTCCCGGCAGTTCTCCCCTCCTGCCCGCTCCAGCCCAAGTGCAAATTGGCACAGGGTGGAACCCGAAGAGGAATATCGTCGGATATCGGCAGCAGTCGGCCGTTATGCCATCAATTTCGGCCCCTTGGACATTAGCATATTTTTGCAGGTAGCAATGAGGTCAGTGTATGCCTTCAAAAATGAAACAGCGGTGTGTGTCTCCCCCCCTCCCACCTCCACCGCGCCCCCCGCCCCTTCCCACCCCCACCCCATGAAATCGGGAGTTCAGGGAACAACCTACCTGATTCCATGGGATTATACACTGATGGCAAGAGACCATCCTCTGAGCACGACATGGGGTTTCAGCCTTTAGTTTCAAACTGTGGCCTAACCAATGATTTGTATAGGCTTAGCATTACCTTTTTGTTTTTGAATTTTAAAACCTAGGATCCCATATGCTTTTTTTTTTACAGATTTATGAACTTGCTCCTTCCTAAAAGGCTGTGGTCAGATAGGACAAATGATACATTCTGGATCATGACATGTCAATTGGATTTATGATATCTTGTATAAGCTTTCCTTGGATTATGGTTTGCTCAGTATTAGCAACACAAATGTTTCAAGACACAGTTTAGCTTTCACCTTGCATTACCCTGTATTAAATCGTCTTGTATTATGGGACATTTATCAACACATTAGTGTGTACATTTGACAAATATATTGAAATTGCTGACTTGACTTTTAGATTCCCTTCTACAGTATTTCTTTCAGTTACAATTCAATATATTGAATCAGAGTTTAAGTAATACAAAGCATTTTCAGAACAGAAACAATCCATCTGGCCCAACAGGCCCGTGCCGGTGTTTATGCTCCACACGAGTCTCCTCTCACCCCTCTTCACCTCAACCTATCAACATATCATTATTCCCTTCTCCCTCATGTGCTTATCTAGTATCTCCTTAAATGCATCTATGCTATTCATCTAAACTATTCCCTGTGCTAGCGTGTTCCATATTCTAACAACTCTCTGGGTAAAGATGTTTCTCCTGAATTCCCAATTGGATTTATTAGTGACTATCTTATATTCATGGCCCCAAGTTCTGATCTCACCTGCAAGTGGAAACATCTTCTGTATGTCTACTCCATCAGGTCACCCTCAGTTTTCACTTTCCTAGAAAAAAGAGCCCGAGCCTGTTCAATCTTTTGTGATAGATAAAACCTCTCAGTTCTGGTATCATTCTAGTAAATTGTTTTTGCGCCTTCTCCAGTCCCTTGATATCATTTTTATAATATGAAGACCAAAACTGTTCACAGTGCACAAAGTGTGGTCTAAACAAGGTTCTATACAAGTAACATAACTTATTTGTTTTTCAACTCTATCCCTCTAGAAATTAATCCCAATGCTTTATTTGCTTTTTTATGGCCTTATTAACCTGCATCGCTACTTTTAGTGATTGTTTATGTACCCCCAGATCCCTCTATTCCCCTACCCCATTTAGACACTTATTTGCCAAGAAGTATGAGGCCTCCTTATTCTTCCTACCTTGCATTTATCTACATTGAAGTTAATTTGCCAATTACAGGGCCATTGTGCAAGTTTATTTAAGTATGTTAAATAATTAATATTCCCTTTGCAAAGGGGAATATATGAGATGCATTGCCTTAAAGTCTTGCTGTGATGGCTGGTCACAATCTCCTTCTACCAAAGTTATGCCCCTTATTTGTCAAATGCTTTGTGCTTGTGACTTTGGTGCCTGGATTAACAGGAAAAGTTCACCTGCCGGTTTCATTGCACCAGTCTTTACATGCTGGAGGATCGATGTCCTTTGATTATCAATAGCAATAGCTGCTGGGTACCCTCACCGGGTTTAGCCCAAGAACGTGTGATGTTGCAGTGCACTAACAATTTCCAGGAGCCATTGGTGAGAGTTGGATGTAGTGTCAACGTCCTAGCTACTCAAGGCTTTATCAAGGATGTGACTACCCAAGGATCAGAGATGCTAAATCTAGATAGAAATCCTTTGTTACTAGTTTAAGGTCTTGCCATAGATATCTCATCAGGTATAGAAATGCTAGTCAGTCCTGTTTGTGGTCTGGGTGTTCCTGTCTTGCCCAATGTCTAACTATGCAACACAGTAACTCAGGGGTGTAACAATAGTAACCCTTGTGATCTGAACTGGATATTAATATCAATTTGCAAATTTCCCACATGTCTCTACAAACTTTTTGAAGGCAGACTGAGAAAGTGCCTGGTAAAACGAGCCAGATACAAATTGTTTTGCAACGTTATAGGATTTAGGCTAACCAGCGCAATGAAATGTCACACCTTCTTCTTTTCCCCTATACACGGAAATTATTATGGAACAAAGTGTATGTCAGCCTATGACAGGAGCACACATCATTGGGGATGTGATCTTCAAGGACAGTTTAGTACAGTACATCTTAACATAGAATTTAGCATCCAGAGTAATGAAGAAATGATTGGTGTAAAAGGGAATGATTGGTGTAGTTTCCCTGGGTATTGTCTCTTACTGAAGGGACTGTACTCTTCTCAGCACTGGAATCTCGAAGCTAGATTTTCTCTTTTTTGCGGTTTTTGCTAACATTCCGATCCAGGATTATTTCAGCACTCATATCTCGGTTCACTCTCATGGCTGAGCCAGAACCCCATTTGTTCAACAATGCCTATCCTTGCCTTGAGATCCGAACCTGATGAAAGGTCATCAACCTGAAACGTTAACTGTTTCTCTCTCCACTGATGCTGCCTGACCTGCTGAGAATTTCCAGCATTTTCTGTTTTTATTTCAAATTTCCAGCTCCGCAGTATTTTGGTTTTATGTTTTGATTTAGTTATTTATTTACAGCAGATATCCATCCCCTAACACCTCAAGTGGACAAAATAATGAAAAGATTGCTATTCTAAGAACTAAGCTAACTCTTCATAAATTACTTTTAAGTATTTATTTTCCTATTTTGTTTTCACCACTGCGAGTGCCTGATTCATATAAAACACTTCTTGTAAATTTGATGTTTCTCTATTTCAGGGATTTCGAAATTGATTGGATCTTTTCAAATTGCTTCTCCGATTTGAAAAGAACAGCTGCTTTTTACAGCCAGACAAGAATTAACCAGGATAGATTTTAGTAAGGAAGTGTTACAGAACCAAGGTGGGTAAATGGAGTTGAGATACAGATCAGCCAGGATCTAATTGGATGGTGGTACAGGCTCGAGGAACTGAATGGCCTACTCCTATTCCTATGGGAGTTCCTGGATTTTGAATGTCTGACCATGCCAATTTAAAAAAGGAACTGTCAGTGGTATACAAACTGGACCAATCACGCAGCATTATTGAAGTTTGAATTGTCTCTCTACAGCCTATTACTGCCAAAATGTGCAGCAATTTATTGATATTAGTTCGACACAGGCATCTGAGCTGCAGTATTTCTGTCCATGATCAGATCAGCCATGATCATATTAAATGGTGGAGCAGACTTGAGGGACCGTATAGCCTACTCCTGCTCCCATTTCTTATGTTCTTATGTTCTTTTTAAACACTGCTTTTGTTCCATTACTATATTTAATGGAAGAATTATCAAACCTAAATTAGACAAAATTACCTAATTTTTTTCACACCATCTTTCCTCACAATAGATGGGCTGATGATGACTTTGGAGGTCGCTTTGCAAGAGGTGCCAGATGGAAGGTAGTTTTTTGGGGAGTTGAAAGGCATTTGTTTATGAATAATATAGCATGAGAGCAGCCTGGATGGAAATGCCAAAAAAAACTGAAAACTGTTTTCTCCTAAGACCAGATTCTAGGAGTATGCCAGGGAATAAAACATGTCTTGAAAGATTGCCAGGGTAAGTATGCTCACCCACATTTTAGCTTTGCACTCTGTATTGATGTCAATGGATTTGCCTTGTGGGCCATGAAATGTGGCAAGGAACAAACACTTAGCGCACTGCCAATACAAAGTATTTGCAGGCTGCATTTTCACAGACTCACATAAAATGGCTGATGGCCAGCGTCCTTCTCTGCAACCCATTGAGGGATATTTTCTGCAAATGGTAGAGTCCGCTGGATCTTTATCCCATTGATCTGCTACATTTACCCCATTGTTCTTTCTCCGTGAATGGAAAGCTCCAGTAATACAGTAATAATGGAATTTACTTGAATCTTATCTTGAGTTCAAATTCAAAATCATTCTGTAATTCAGGTAATATTGTTCACATTACCGATGGATATGACACTTCAATACAGACCCTCGTCCAACATTCATTATTCGTGCCTACTGCAAAGTCAGCTTCCATAGGCAGACTGGTGCCACTGCCTCAACTGAAACTGAACCTTCCAGGTAAAATGACAGGGATATTGCGCCTCAGGTTTAACAATCTACCTTTCTAATACTGGTGCATATCATGGACTTAGTATAGGATGTTCAAGCCCCACACCAGTGCAGTGCTGAGGGAATTCTGCACTGTCGGAGGTGCCGCCTTTCAGTCGAAACATTAAACCGAAGCCCCGTCTGCTCTCTCAGGTGGACGTAAAAGATCCCATGGCACTATTTCAAAGAAGAGCAGAGGAGTTATCCCGGTGTCCTGGCCAATATTTATCCCTCAATCAACATAACAAAAACAGATTATCTGGTCATTATCACATTGTTGTTTATGGGACCTTGCTGAGCGCAAGTTGGCTGCCACATTTCCTGCATTCTAACAGTGCCCACACTTCAAAAATACATAATTTGTTGTAAAGTGCTTTGGGACATCCTGAGGTCATGAAAAACACTGTATAAATGCAAGTAATTTCCTTCTTTTTATTCCTGACATTTCTGATATATATTTCTGGCTAAAGACTTGATGATTTTGTGCACTGTGTCCATTGCTTCTGCAGAGTTCTCTCTCACTGCAGTGACATGAGAATAAGATTGAAGCAAGTGAACTAAAACTATGGCAAAAGCAGCAGTAGGTTTGCTCAAGGCAGCTTCTGACACTTCAAATCAACAGCAGACTTTTCACAATGAACAAATGCCTTCGGGGAAGTCCCAGATCCTTTTTTCAATGGCCCAGTAATCAATATTAATTATTTTAATCAGCCAAGCGAGTGCAAGTTGTCTGACGATTGTATGCTGGTCCAGACCTTGAAACAAACTTTGTTGGAAACTTACCTGGTATGATACCTTCTTCAATGGTTATAGCAATCATAATTAGCTGAAAATTGTTCTATCCCATATTGCATATTTGGTCTAGCCACAGCTTCTGAAAACTAAGGATAAAGGACATTTCAGAACCAACATCCTTGCCTCCAATTTAAAACCCCACTGCACTGGCCTAACTAAATTTCATACAAAAACAATATGACGGAAATATTTATAACATGATGCAGACAGGAGATTCCATCCATCAGATAGGGTATAAAACATTCCAAGCTGGCAAGTCAAACTACCAATACAGTACAAATTAAACAAGAACCATTGGCCCAGAATTTGCTGGAGCGGAGCCTTGTGTTAGTTAGAAATAACGGAAAGGGAAATAGGATGAATTCGAGTCAATTTAAGTACAGAAAGAGAAATAAAGGGCCCAAATTTGTCCCTCTGGTTTTTTCGGCGCACCTCCGAGCTCCCCACCAACAATTTACCTCAGAAGCAGTGGCGAAAAAAATCCGTGCAATCATGGCCGATTCTCGGGCCGTCTGTGGAGCTGGCGTAGAACAAAGAAAGGGGGACGGAGCTAGGTCCGTGCTGACTGCACAGAGCCTGCAGGGGGGCGGGGCCTGATCGGAGTGCCTGTGAGAGTGCCAGCAGCACACGCATGTGCGTTGCAGCGTTCGCGCATGCTCAGTGGGGCATTAACGTTGGCAATCGGCCATTTTTAAAGGGAGAATCTCTCACTGAGTTTGGATGCCTGCTTGATGTTTTGAAAGCTATAGGAGTGCTGTTTGGAATACTCAGCAAGAAATCAGTTGCTAAACCTCCACAAGGAGTGCTGCATAGGTGAGAATCATTCATTGCTGCAAGCAAAATAAGGACTTTGTGTTTTTAAAAATCATTGAGTGTCAATTCAATAGAGCAATGCAACACCGTGTCCCAAGAATGAAGAATTTCACACATCAAGAAGTGGAGGTACGAGTGAATGTAATCGAGGAAAGATGGCTGGAGCTGGATACGAGCAACAGAGGTCGCACAAAAGTGCCACCCAAAGAAATTAATAAATGCTGGCACAAACTTGCAGAAGATTACTGCGCAGTGGTGAATACCACGAGAAATGGAAGGCAGTGTAAAAAGATATGGCAGGACCTTGGTCAAGCAGTTAGTGTAAGTAATATTTTCATTTGTCAATGGAATTGCATCTGTAAATGTGACCATCTGTATATGTCCCACCCTGCAGAAAGACACCCTATCTGACAAGTTATGTTTTCATCTTTGCAGAAGAAATTGTCCCACAACAAAAGGGAAAGAACTCAAACAGGAGGAGGCCTGCCAAATCTGCACCACCTGACACCCTTGGAACAGAGGGTAGCTGCTTTGATGGGTCCTGCCTGGAAAAAAGCAATCAGTACTGCATAAGCTGGGCCCACATGCAAGGGAAAGGGTAAGTCCTGACCATTACTCGTGGCCCTTCAAATCAACCTGCTGCCTGGCCTGCTATGTGTGAGCCTACTCATGCCACCCATCCTGCCCCCTCCTCTGCTGCTAACCATTTGATTGTTCTGTTATATTTTGCAGAACCTGATGCCAATCCTGAAGATACAGAAGGAGATTCAGACGCGGGCGAGCCAGACCAACTTTGTAGGGGGGAGGGAATGGCCATGGAGAGATATAAAGGGGAGAATCTTGAACTTGCATTGCCAAGCACTTCCATGATTTCTGATTCTGTTATTCCATGGTTTGAGCGCGGCCCAGTCCCTGCATAGTGGTTTAGGTCTGCTTCGACATTCCGTGGTTTCCGCTCATCCCAGTCCCTGCATTGTGCTTTAGGGTCTGGTTCTACATTCCATGGTTTCAGCTCATCCCAGTCCCTGCATTGTGCTTTAGGGTCTGGTTCTACATTCCATGGTTTCAGCTCATCCCAGTCCCTGCATAGTGGTTTAGGTCTGCTTCGACATTCCGTGGTTTCCGCTCAAACCCAGTCCCTGCATAGTGGTTTAGGGTCTGCTTCGACATTCCGTGGTTTCAGCTCATCCCAGTCCCTGCATTGTGGTTTATGGTTTGGTCCGACATTGGATGCTTTCGAAAGTCCAGAGGTTGCGGGTCCCAGTGCTGCTGGAATGCAATATGGAGCATTCAATGCCCCACCATCCAAGGTTCTGGGTCCCACTCCTGCTGGAATGCAGTATGAATGCAGGGGCCCACCGTCCGAGGTTCCAGGTCCCAGTGCTGCTAGAATGCAGAATGGAACACCCAGGGACCCACAGTCCCAGCCTGCAACTCCTAGTGCTGGTGGAATGCAGCCTGTAACAACCATGGCCACACCTTCCCAGCCTGCGCCTCTCACTGGAGGGATTCCGCTAGACAGACCCAGGGCAAGGCCAAGGAGAAATGTACCACGCTGTCCTGAGCTGGAGGGTGCAACAGATGTGGCTCAGGTGATGGCATTGGGTATGGAGACCAATGAGCTTACCCGATCACTCGTGAACACCGTCAGTGGGGTGGGTGATGAGGTAATGACACTGACGGCAGAAATAGCAATAATGTCACGGGACATGGTCCCACACAAGAGATTAATGTGCAAAGTTAAAACACATGGGATTGGGGGTAGTGTGCTGACATGGATTGAGAACTGGTTGTCAGACAGGAAGCAAAGAGTAGGAGTAAATGGGTACTTTTCGGAATGGCAGGCAGTGACTAGTGGGGTACCGCAAGGTTCTGTGCTGGGGCCTCAGCTGTTTACACTGTACATTAATGATTTAGACGAGGGGATTAAATGTAGTATCTCCAAATTTGCAGATGACACTAAGTTGGGTGTAAGTGTGAGCTGCGAGGAGGATGCTATGAGGCTGCAGAGTGACTTGAATAGGTTAGGTGAGTGGGCAAATGCATGGCAGATGAAGTATAATGTGGATAAATGTGAGGTTATCCACTTTGGTGGTAAAAACAGAGAGACAGACTATTATCTGAATGGTGACAGATTAGGAAAAGAAGAGGTGCAACGAGACCTGGGTGTCATGATACCTCAGTCATTGAAGGTTGGCATGCAGGTAAGCACGTGGTTAAGAAAGCAAATGGCATGTTGGCCTTCATAGCGAGGGGATTTGAGTACAGGGGCAGGGAGGTGTTGCTACAGTTGTACAGGGCCTTGGTGAGGCCACACCTGGAGTATTGTGTACAGTTTTGGTCTCCTAACTTGAGGAAGGACATTCTTGCTATTGAGGGAGTGCAGCGAAGGTTCACCAGACTGATTCCCGGGATGGTGGGACTGACATATCAAGAAAGACTGGATCAACTGGGCTTGTATTCACTGGAGTTCAGAAGAATGAGAGGGGACCTCATAGAAACGTTTAAAATTCTGATGGGTTTAGACAGGTTAGATGCAGGAAGAATGTTCCCAATGTTGGGGAAGTCCAGAACCAGGGGTCACAGTCTAAGGATAAGGGGTAAGCCATTTAGGACTGAGATGAGGAGAAACTTCTTCACCCAGAGAGTGGTGAACCTGTGGAATTCTCTACCACAGAAAGTAGTTGAGGCCAATTCACTAAATATATTCAAAAGGGAGTTAGATGAAGTCCTTACTACTAGGGGGATCAAGGGGTATGGCGAGAAAGCAGGAAGGGGGTACTGAAGTTGCATGTTCAGCCATGAACTCATTGAATGGCAGTGCAGGCTAGAAGGGCCGAATGGCCTACTCCTGCACCTATTTTTCTATGTTTCTATGTTTCTATGGGACATGAGGGAGGACATTTCAGAGGCAGCGGGAATGATGGCACAGGCCAACAGAGAGGGAATTTCAGAGGCAGCGGGAAGGACGATACAGGCCACCAGGGAGGGAATTTCAGAAGCAGCGGGAACAACGGCACAAGCTATCAGGGAGGGAATGTCGCAGGCAGCCGAAACGATGGCACAGGCCATCAGGGAGGTAGCTACTGCAATAAGGGAACACAGCCAAGCCAATCCACTGCCACTTCTACGGCAATCCCCGCACAAGTCTCTGTAGAGACCCAAGCCGTAACCCTCCTCTCTACCACCACCACCACCACCAACCACCATGAAGCAGTGCACATTCACCAAGATGTGGATCTGAGATGGGTGCAGCCTTTCTTTGCTGCTGTTGTTTTGTTGTTGTTGTTTATTTTACTCTTGTAAGTTTTTTCAAATGGAAATTGTTTTGTAAGTGATGTAACTTTACAACTTAAAAGTGATCTTAGGGTTTTTAAGTGATCTTAGAGTGTAAATGTTCTCACATTTTGTATGTTATTTTGATTTCACACCTAAAAACTGATCTTGAAGTTTAAGTGATTTTAGAGTGTAAGATTTTTCACATTGAAATTGTTTTGTAACTTTTGTAACTTTACAAGTTTATAAGTGATCTTAAAGTTTTGAAGTGATCTTTGTCATATTAAAGTACAGTTTGATAAAAAAAATTATTTTCTTACACTAAAGTGAAGTATATTCTAAAATTTTCAATAAAATATTTTTTACATTGAAACTGAATCATGTTTCATTAACACAACACTTCTCACCAGCTCTTCTCACTCCCCAAACAAGGTAAGAAACCCAAAGGTCTTTTGTTCTCTCCCCCTTCCCCCTTCAGTCATGTGACTTCTCTATCCCTCCTCGTCAGCAGCCGCTACCCCACCCACCCCCCGCCACAGTGCCTTCTCCCTCCCTCCTACCCACCCACCACCACCAGCACCCTCCCGACAGCCTGCAGAATTCAGCCTTCTCCCTCCCCTCCCTCCCACAGCCTGCCGTGTTCTTTCTCCGTTTCTCTCCCTCCTCCCCCCGCCCACAGCCTGCCGCGTTCTCCCGATTCTTGCCCTGGCCGAAGGGTTTGCCGGTGTCCCGCACCTTGCCCTGGCAGAACGGACTCCAGCACGGCCAGCCGCTGCATAGTTCAGCTTAAGATAGGATTTGATGCAGTACTTTTATTTGTTACTTTAATGATTTACTTCACTTCTTTATTTTTTATTGAATTGTTATTACTGCTTGTGTTTTGTTTGGTGCTTGGTGGAGCTTGAAATGTTATTACTTGTGCCGATTCCTTAACTGTAAGTAAGGTCTTTCTGTGCGGACAAAAGTGGACACATACGCTGCCCTAAGTTAGTTGAGTACAACTTTTTTCTGGCCAAATTGGCATAAATGGTGTAAGTGGCTGGGAATGCCCCCTTTTGAAAAAAAAACTGACCTAACAAAAAACCTAACTAACTCACTTACACTGCCGCAAATTAAATGGCCATATTTGCAACTAAAAAGATACACCAGAAAAATCAAGTTACACCAAAAGAAATGGTGCAACTCATGGGGAAATTTGGGCTCAAAGAGAGGAAAGAAAGATTGGATTAAGGGAGGGAGAGCAAAGAGACAGACAGGAAATGTAATAAAAAAATGTACATTTAAAATTTGAAAAAGCTCTAGGAACAATTTACCACCTGCAGGGCTGAGACTCCACAGTTTTAATTGTTCCCTTTCTGGGCTGGAGAGGTTCAGTGACAATGCAGGAACATAAATCTTGGCACTAAAAGGGTCCTTACATCGTTAAGTAACAGCCCTAACTTTCTGCGGCGAGTTTAATTGGTAATTATTGCGCAAATGCAGCAATTTCTTGAAACGCATGGGGTGCTTGAGGGTGAGCTGCCGAGGCGAACGGTGAAGTGGCACATAATGTCCAGCAACTTATGGCGATTGCAATTCATGGGGTATCTCCTCCACAGCATAAGTTGCTGTGTTTTTTAGGCACTAAGAACCAATAACTGTGTGTGTGTTAAACTGGCTGTTATTATCCCAGCAGAATCAGAGACATAGTGGAAACCAATCTAGACACACAATACCAGACTGTATAAAGTATGATACAGACAAGAAAAACGAATGACAGATGAGCAGAAAGTAAGTATGCTGAATTGATAGATTAATCTACAGTATAATTGTTAAAGTTGTAAAAAGCAATGGAGGGCATTTGAGCAAACATATTTAACTATACAGATTTCACGAAAAAAAGTCAATTTTTAAAATTATTTGTTCATAGGATGTGGGCATCGCTGGCAAGGCCAGCATTTATTGCCCATCCCTAATTGCCCTTGACAAGGTGGTAGTGAGCCGCTTTTTGAATCGCTGCAGTTCTGTAGGATCAGTTTCTCCCCACCAACGGTAAAAATTGGACTATGAAATATAAAAAATCCAAAACTGCAGTATAATCCACAAAAGGAGCTGGGCAGGAAGGGATTAATTCAGACATTGCAGCCAAAATCCACGAACTCTCAAGAGACTGGGCAATCCACAATGGCAGAGATTGCTATGCGAATGTTTTGTGTCTGGAAAAGATACAAGAACATTCACACATTTGTTTACCTTAAGAGGTTGCATTGTTAAAAGACCATACTTTGGACCATGGTCCCAGACAAGCTGGTATCAGTGTATGCCCAGACAATGGGCCGGATCCCTGAACCATTTGAATACGAATGCTACGAGAAACCAACATCTACATATGCAGTCACCTTATGAAGGTTGCATTCTCAGAAAGACCTCATCATACAGACAGGCTGTGGTCTAGGTAATCATGGACAATGACCCTAAACGAGGGACAATTAGCATCAAAAGTGTTTCTGCTCGAGACATTCACACATTTAATACTGCCATCGTGTTCACATGAGGGCAACAGGAAATCTGTTTCAAGATATTGCAAGTTGGATTTTGTATAAAGAAGAGCCTGCGAAGAGGGAAGAACAGTGTTTGGACAGTCGACAAGAAGGACGCAAGCTGGTAACTGCAGTCCAGGCCTACAAGCAACATCATGAAACAACCGATGATTGAGTAATTGTATATTTTTGTCAAATCATAGAAGGGTTTTTGTGATTTAGTCTGAGTTATTTTATGTAACAGTCGAATTGCAGACGGGTTTAACTGTGTCATATTGTGTAGATGCAAATTACCCTTCTGTAGGGGTTTGTGTTTTGGGTTTTGTTATTCCGATATCAATCGTGGGGATTTATACTGGGGAGATAATTGTGTGTATGTTCAATAAACAAACAAATCTAAGATTGAGCCAATATCCTGTGCCATGTGTATTTTGTTCTTCTAAATCCTGAAGTCAAAGAACTGTGTGTAACAGGGAAGTAGTATCAGAAAACCTTACAGTCCATGTGATGAAGGTACTCCCATGGTGCTGTTAGGGAGGGAGTTCCAGGATTTTGACCCAGTGGTGATGAAGGAATGGCGATATACTTCCAAGTCAGGATGGTGTGTAACTTGGAGGGAACTTGCAGGTGATGGTGTTCTCATGCACCTGCTGCCCTTGTCCTTTTAGATGGTAGAGGTCGCATGGTTGGAAGGTGCTGCCGAAGAAGCCTTGGTGAGTTGCTGCAGTGTGTCTTGCAGATGGTACATGTTATGTCTTGAATAAAGAATCTGACCAGATACTGTAAGCTTAAAGTAATGTGTGACCGTAGTACTTTATTACAGGTCTCCAGAGTGCCTCTCCAGCCTGTGAGGCCTCCTAATGTACAGGTGCTCCTAAGGAATTGTGGGATCCCTCAGGAATTCAGGGGATAATCCCTCTGGTGGTTAAACAAGGTATTTACAGGTTTATATAGATAACAACACTCACCCCCAAAGTCAAGAGTGTAACTATTTACCATATGAACTGGGGCCTTTCTTTCCCTGGTTGATCGTCTCGGTGCAAATGCTGTTTTGGTGAGTCGTTAGTTGGGTCCTCATTGGGCAACTGCGCAGCTGGCCTTGCAGGGCTGCTGGGGGTGCTGAGTCCTGCTGGGCTGCTGCAAGTGATGGGTTCTGCTTCATGGTCAACTGTTGGGTCGGTTGCCACTTGTGTGTGTGTTGGGGGGTCGAAAAAGGTGGAGTCTATTGAGGGTTGTTCTGGATAGTCTGTGAATCGAGTTTGGTTTGGTCCAAGTGTTTTCTGCAGATGAGTTCACTTGAAAGTTTGACCAGAAACACCCTACTCCCCTCTTTGGCCACGACAGTGCCGGGAAGCCTTGTGCCTTGGGACCTTGTGCATAGTTCAACACAAATACATGATCATTAATTTCGATTTCGCGTGACACATTTGCACGATTATGACATGTATTCTGTTGAAGCCACCTGCTCTCTACCTGTTCGTGTAGATCAGGATGGACTAACGAGAGCCTTGTCTTAAGTACCCTTTTCATGAGCAGTTCAGCAAGGGGAACCCCAGTGAGCGAGTGGGGTCTTGTGCGGTAACTAAGCAGGACTCGGGATAGGCGAGTCTGCAGTGAGCCTTCGGTTACCCTCTTTGGGGGGGGGAGTGGCTTATGGTCGGTTTCCAATTCAAATTTGAGCCCAAACAGATATTGATGCATTTTCTTTACCCCATAAACATACGCCAACACTTCTTTTTCAATCATGCTGTCGGCCCTCTCAGCCTTAGACAGACTTCTGGATGCATAAGCAACCGCTTGCAATTTCCCAGATTTATTAGCTTGTTGCAATACACACCCGACCCCGTACGACGACGCATCACATGCTAGTACCAAATGATTACATGGATCATACAACACAAGCAATTTGTTTGAGCATAACAGTTACCTAGCTTTCTCCAAGGTATTTTCTTGGCTGTTACCCCATAACCATTCATCTCCTTTACACAGTAAAGAGTGCAGCAGTTCTAACAGTGTGCTAAGACTCGGTAAGAAGTTACCAAAGTAGTTCAGGAATCCTAGAAACGGCCACAGCTCCGTCACGTTCTCTGGCCTCGGTGCGTTCTCGATTGCCTCCGTCTTCGAATCGGTGGGCCTGATGCCATCCGCCTCGATTCTTCTCCCCAGGAACTCCACTTCAGGCGGCAGGAAAACGCACTTCGAGCATTTTAACCTGAGCCCCACATGATTAAGCCAACTAAGAACCTCCTCCAAGTTCTGCAGGTGCTCGACGATGTCCCGACCTGTAACCAAGTTGTTGTCCCGGAAGACCATGGTGCGCAGAACCGACTTCAGTAAGCTTTCCATGTTCCTCTGGAATATCGCCGCGATTGAATCCCAAACGGGCATCTGTTGTAAATGAAGAGACCTTCGTGCGTGTTGATACAGGTGAGGCCCTTCGATGATTCTTCCAGCTCTTGCATCATGTAGGCCAAGGTCAAGTCCAGCTTCGTGAACATTTTTCCTACCGCCAGCATCGCAAATAGGTCGTCTGCCTTTGGTATCCTGCAGGGAGAAACGATTGATAGTTACTTTGTAATCACCACAGATTCTGACAGTGCCATCTTCCTTGAGGACTGGAACAATCGGACTGGCTCACTCGTTGAATTCGATCGGCGAAATGATGCCCTCTCGTTGCAGCTAGTCCAGCTCAATCTCCACCCTCTCTCTCATCATGTAAGGTACCGCTCTCGCCTTGTGATGGATAGGTCGTGCTCCCAGAATCAAGTGGATCTGTACTTTTGCTCCTTGCAACTTCCCGATGCCCAGTTCGAACAACGAGGGGAACTTGTTTAGGACCTGGGCACATGAAGTGTCATCGATGGATGAGAACGCTCGGATGTCGTCCCAGTTCCAGCGTATCTTTCCCAGCCAGCTCCTGCTGAACAGCGTGGGGCCATCGCCCGGTACCACCCAGAGTGGTAAATTGTGCACCGCTCCATCGTAGGAGACCTTTACAGCAGCACTGTCGATTATGGGAATCAGATCCTTTGTGTACATTCTCAGTTTAGTACAAATGGGACTGGCCTTGAGGTCTTGCTACACCACAATTTATCGAAAGTCTTTTTCTCATTACGAACTGGCTCGTGCCCGTGTCCAGCTCCATGGACACCGGGAGTCCATTTAATTCAACCTTCAGCATTATCGGGGACACTTTGTGGTCAATGTGTGCACCCCATATACCTCTGCCTCCTCAGTCTGAAGTTCTAGTTCATCGTGATCCACCATGGATCTGTCCTCCTCTGCAACATGGTGGTTTGCAGGATTAGCAGGGTTTGCAGCTCACCTGCACATATGTTGTAGGCATCCCTTTATTCCACGACCCTTGCAAACATATCCTTTGAAGCAGCATGAATGGAAACAATGATCACCTCCATAGCGCCAACAAGGTGTTAATAGCCTTGCATTCACCACTCTTGATGGTGGACGCTGAGACATCTGCAGACATGCAGCGTAGGCATGTGAGTCCTGCCCTGTACATTAGGATTCAAAAACAACATTACTTTGTTCACAGTACTTGCAGCAGCGCTCGTGTGCTGAGAGATTTATTTGGTGTTGTCACTGGTGGCAAAGAACGCCTAGGCTATCGCTATGGCTTTACTCAAAGTTGGGGTCTCTACAGTCAAAATTTTGCAAAGTATTACTTCATGGCCAATGCCAAGTAGAAAGAAGTCCCTGAGCATGTGCTCCAAGTGTCCTTCAAATTTGCAATTTCCTGCAAGGCGCCTTAGCTCGGCGAAGTAGCTCACCACTTCCTGGCCTTCAGACCTCTTGTACGTGTAGAACCGGTACCTCGCCATCAGAACGCTTTCCTTCGGGTTTAGATGCTCCCGGACAAGTGTGGACAAATCATCGTATGACTTCTCTGTGGGTTTCGCTGGAGCGAGCAGATTTTTCATGAGGCCATACGTTGGTGCCCCACAAACAGTGAGGAGGATCGCCCTACGTTTGGCAGAGTTCGCTTCTCCTTCCAGGTCGTTGGCCATGAAGTATTGGTCGAGTTGCTCCACGAAGGTTTCCCAATCATCTCTCTCCGAAAATTTCTCCAGGTGACCACGGTTTTCTGCATTATTGCGGTGGGGTTTGTCATCTGTATCTCGTTGCCAGTTGTTATGTCTTGAATAAAGAATCTGTGAGCTTAAAGTAATGTGTGACCGTAGTCCTTTATTACATGTCTCCAGAATGCCTCTCCAGTCTCCCAAGGGATTGTGGGATCCCTTGGGACTTCAAGGGATGAGCCCTCTGGTGGTTAAGCAAGGTATTTACAGATTTACATATATAACAGTACACTCTGCAGCCACGGTACACCAGTGGTGGAGTGAGTGAATGCTGAAGGTGGTGGATGGGGTGCCAATTAAGTGGCCTGCTTTGTCCTGGATAGTGTTGAGCTTCTTGAGTTGTTGGACCTGCACTCATCCAGGCAAGTGGAGAGTAATTCATCACACTCCTGACTTGTGCCATGTCGATACATAACATAATAAGAACATAAGAAATAGGAGCAGGAGTAGGCCATAAGACCCCTCAAGCCTGCTCCACCATTCAATAAGATCATGGCTGATCTGATCATGGACTCAGCTCCACATCCCCGCCCCTCCTCATAACCCCTCATTCCCCCCCATCGCTCAAGAAACTGTCTATTTCAGTCTTAAATTTATTAATGTCCCAGCTTCCACAGCTCTCTGAGGCAGCGAATTCCACAGATTTACAACCCTCTGAGAGAAGAAATTTCTCTTCATCTCAGTTCTAAATGGGTGGCCCCTTATTCTAAGATCATGCCCTCTAGTTCTAGTCTCCCCCACCAGTGGAAACATGCTCTCTGCATCCACCTTGTCAAGCCCGCTCATAATCTTATACGTTTCGATAAGATCACCTCTCATTCTTCTGAATTCCAATGAGTGAAGGGCCAACCTACTCAACCTTTCCTCATAAGACAATCCCCTCATCCCCGGAATCAACCTAGTGAACCTTCTCTGAACTGCCTCCAAAACAAGTATATCCTTTCGTAAATATGGAAACCAAAACTGCGCGCAGGATTCCAGGTGTGGCCTCACCAATACCCTGTATAGCTGTAGCAAGACTTTCCTGCTTTTATACTCCATCCCCTTTGCAATAAAGGCCAAGATATCATTGGGTTTCCTGATCACTTGCTGTATCTGCACACTATCCTTTTCTGTTTCATGCACAATGAAGGGTTCCCAAAAATTCCCATGAGTCTCGCTCCCTGAAAATTAAAGAAAAACTCCTCTTAGACTGTTAAAAATGAGCTTTGAATTTTTCAAGTGGAGATCTAAGTTTTAAAAAGAAAAAGGCAAAAGGGGGCCAACCTCATGGAAACCTCCCCCCCCCCACCCCCCTCCCAGCATTTGGACTTTCTGAAAAGAGAATTCAAAATGGACCTAAATTACAGAAGCCTAAGATCCCCTAAACATCTATGGGAAGGAGCATATCAATTTTAAGATTCTACAACATTTTGGCTGTGAAAAAGAGTTACCGATTACAGGAGGTGGGGCTAACCTCTGTGCAGCAAATTTGTATATTAAGGATCCCAGACTGTCTGGGGGAACTATGCAGCACCAATTCACCCCCGAAGAGATAATCAAATTACCAGCCATTATCTAAACTACAGAACTCATCCAAAATATGCAAGAAGCCAATTACCATCAACCACTACTGAAATCATGGGCCCAACTAGATGGCCAGCAAACTGGACAATCCTAAAACAATGCAAAACCAGTGATAGCACATTATCACACCCTAATCAAGTTACTGCTGACTAGCCCACCAAAAACACTTTCAAAGGAGACATTTGAAAATCAATGGACAGAATAGTTTAAACAAAGCCCAAGAATTGATTTGGCGCGAAGATAAGGAAGCCTGTTTTAGTATAATTGAAGGCATGTTCTGGCAGTTAGGGGTGCTTCTCGAGACATTATTAAGGTAGCAGTCTCGTTGCACAAGTCTAACACCAGCCTCGAAAAGTGGGACCCCGACACATCGGTGAAAGGAATCTCTAAAACCCAGAAGGACAGCACCACGACAGCAAACAGGCTTTCAAATCGGAAAGTTTCAGACCATCGCGACCAATCAAACAGTCAACCGGAACCAACCTGACAAAACTGAAGAAAAACCGAAGATTTTTCCACTCTACAAGCTGGCCCTATGCTACCAAGGGGTAAAACATTACCTAACGGAACTTTTAAAACTACCCTGACCAAGGAAAAGTGAATACTCACCCCACAAGTTCAATACGCACCTGACCTCATCAGCGGACTCAGCCCAACTGAAGAAGCGATGCAGGTTGAAGTCCCCAACGAGGTTCGGGGTACAGACTACAGAACCCGGACAACTAAGGCAAACCCCAGAGTTTGGAACAGGACCAGGACAACTAAGGCGAACCCCGGAGTTGGAACTGTCAAAAGGTAATTGCTGAGCATGGTCCCTGAAACCCCAGAGTTCTAACCGAGCTAGATAGTGGGTCTGGGAGGTTGGGTTTTTCATACTGTTCCTACCAGTTGATGTTCTTATGTGTTTTCCCCTTCCAGGTTTAGTGCATAAATATTTCGGGAGGTGGGAGGACTGTGTTCTTTTAATCTGTTATTTGTGTTATGTTCTTCCCAAATATAGAGCATTTGAGTTGCCATTTCTCCCTATTTTTACCCGATTACTGTGATTATTAAAAACGTGCCTTTTTACTCTGTTTGAACACAATAAAACCAGTTTTGCATCCTGCCCAACAGACTCTGTCTCAGCTTCTCACAACCCCCAAATCAGTCCACAATCGAGAATAGAGGGTGTGGGGCACCTCGAAAATGCCAAGGAGTCAGAGAAACCTAACCAAAACACCACCCTCTACAACAAATACCCCCAGGTCCCGCTGTACTGTAGCACTTTGCAATTTTTCTCCATTTAAATCATAACTTGCTCTTTGATTTTTTTCTGCCAAAGTGCATGACCTCACACTTTCCAACATTATAGAAACATGGAAACATAGAAACATAGAAATATAGAAAATAGGTGCAGGAGTAGGCCATTCGGCCCTTCGAGCCTGCATCACCAATCAATAAGATCATGGCTGATCATTCCTTCAGTACCTCTTTCCTGCTTTCTTTCCATACTCCTTGATCCCTTTAGCCGTAAGGGCCATATCTAACCCCCTCTTGAATATATCCAATGAACTGGCACCAACAACTCTCTGCGGCAGGGAATTACACAGGTTAACAACTCTCTGAGTGAAGAAGTTTCACCTCATCTCAGTCCTAAATGGCCCGCCCCTTATCCTAAGACTGTGTCCCCTGGTTCTGGACTTCCCCAACATCAGGAACATTCTTCCCGCATCTAACCTGTCCAGTCCCGTCAGAATCTTATATGTTTCTATGAGATCCCCTCTCATCCTTCTAAACTCCAGTGAATAAAGGCCCAGTTGATCCAGTCTCTCCTCATATGTCAGTCCAGCCATCCCTGGAATTAGACTGGTGAACCTTCGCTGCACTCCCTCAATAGCAAGAACGTCCTTCCTCAGATGGAGACCAAAACTGAACACAATATTCCAGGTAAGGCCTCACCAAGGCCCTGTACAACTGTAGTAAGACTTCCCTGCTCCTACACTCAAATGCCCCAGCTATGAAGACCAACATACCATTTGCCTTCTTCACCACCTGCTGTACCTGCATGCCAACTTTCAATGACTGATGAACCATGGCACCCAGGTCTCGCTGCACCTCCCCTTTTCCTAATCTGCCGCTATTCAGATAATATTCTGCCTTCGTGTTTTTACCCCCAAGGTGGATAACCTCACATTTATCCACTTAATACTGCATCTGCCATGCATTTGCCCACTCGCCTAACATGTCCCAGTCACCCTGCAGCCTCTTAGAGTCCTCCTCACAGCTCATACCGCACCCAGTTTAGTGTCATCTGCAAACTTGGAGATATTACACTCAATTCCATCCTCTAGATCATGAATATATATTGTAAAGAGTTGGGGTCCTAGGACTGAGCCCTGCGGCACTCAACTAGTCACTGCCTGCCATTCTGAAAAGGCCCCGTTTATCCCGACTCTCTGCTTCCTGTCTGCCAACCAGTTCTCTATCCACGTCAGTACATTAAACCCAATACCATGTGCTTTGATTTTGCACACCAATCTCTTGTGTGGGACCTTGTCAAAAGCCTTTTGAAAGTCCAAATACACCACATCCACTGGTTCTCCCTTGTCCACTCTACTAGTTACATCCTCAAAAAATTCCAGAAGGTTTGTCAAGCATGATTTCCCTTTCATAAACCCACGCTGACTTGGACCAATCCTGTCACTGCTTTCCAAATGTGCTGCTATTTCATCTTTAATGATTGATTCCAACATTTTCCCCACTATTGATGTCAGACTAACCGGTCTACAATTACCTGTTTTTTTTCTCTCTCCTTTTTTAAAAAGTGGTGTTACATTAGCTACACTCCAATCCATAAGGACTGATCCAGAGTCAATAGACTGTCGGAAAATGATCACCAACGCATCCACTATTTCTAGGGCAACTTCTTTAAGTACTCTGGGATGTAGACTATCAGACCTTGGGGATTTATCAGCCTTCAATCCCATCAATTTCCCTAACACAATTTCCCGTCTAATAAGGATATCCTCCAGTTCCTCCTTCTCATTAGACCCTCGGTCCCCTAATATATCCGGAAGGTTATTTATGTCTTCCTTCGTGAAAACAGAACCAAAGTATTTGTTCAATTGGCCTGCCATTTCTTTGTTCCCCATTATAAATTCCCTTGAATCTGACTGCAAGGGACCTACATTTGTCTCCATTAATCTTTTTCTCTTCACATATCTATAGAAGCTTTTGCAGTCAATTTTTATGTTTCCGGTAAGCTTCCTCTCATACTCTATTTTCCCCCTCTTAATTAAACCCTTTTTCTTCCTCTGCAGAATTCTAAATTTCTCCCAGTCCTCAGGTTTGCTGCTTTGTCTGGTTAATTTATATGCCTCTTCCTCAGATTTAACACTGTTCTTAATTTCTCTTGTTAGCCACTGTTGAGCCACCTTCCCTGTCTTAATTTTACTCCAGACAGGGATGTACAATTGTTGAAGATCTTTAAAGGTTTGCCATTGCCTATCCACTGTCAACCCTTTAAGTACCATTTGCCAGTCTAATCTAGCCAATTCGCGCCTCATACCATCAAAGTTACCTTTCCTTAAGTTCAGGACCCTAGTTTCTGAATTAACTTTGTCACTCTCCTTCCTAATAAAGAATTCTACCAAATTATGGTCACTCTTCCCCATGGGGCCTCGCACAACAAGATTGCTAATTAGTCCCTTCTCATTACACATCACCCAGTCTAGGATGGCCAGTTCTCTGGTTGGTTCCTCGACATATTGGTCGAGAAAACCATCCCTAATACACTCCAGGAAATCCTCCTCCACCGCATTGTTACCAGTTATTTTATCCCAATCAATATGTAGATTAAGGCCGCCCATGATAACTGCTGTACCTTTATTGCACACATCCCTTATTTCTTATTTGATGCTGTCCCCAACCTCACTACTACTGTTTGGTGGTCTATACACAACTCCCACTAGCATCTTCTGCCCTTTGGTATTCCGTAGCTCCACCCATACAGATTCCACATCATCCCAGCTAATATCCTTCCTTACAATTGCACTAATTTCCTCTTTAACCAGCAACGCCACACCGCCTCTTTTTCCTTTCTGTCTATCCTTCTTAAATGTTGAATACCCCTGGATGTTGAGTTCCCAGACTTGGTCACCCTGGAGCCATGTCTTCGTAATGCCAATCACTTCATATCCATTAACTGCTATCTGCGCAGTTAATTCGTCCACATTATTCTGAATATTCCTCGCATTGAGGCACAGAGCCTTCAGGCTTGTCTTTTTAACACACTTTGCCCCTTTAGAATTTTGCTGTAATGTGGCCCTTTTTATTTTTTGCCTTGGGTTTCTCTGCCCTGCACTTTTACTATTCTCCTTTCTATCTTTTGCTTCTGCCTCCATTTTATTTCCCTCTGTCTCCCTGCATAGGTTCCCATCCCCCTGCCATATTAGTTTAACTCCTCCCCAACAGCACTAGCAAACACTCCCCCTCGGACATTGGTTCCGGTCCTGCCCAGGTGCAGACCGTCCGGTTTGTACTGGTCCCACCTCCCCCAGAACCGGTTACAATGTCCCAGGAATTTGAATTCCTCCCTTCCGCACCACTCCTCAAGCTACGTATTCATCTGAGCTATCCTGTGATTTCTACTCTGACTAGCACGTGGCACTGGTAGCAATCCTGAGATTACTACCTTTGAGGTCCTACTTTTTAATTTAACTCCTAGCTCCCTAAATTCGTCTCATAGGACCTCATCCCGTCTTTTAACTATGTCGTTGGTACCTATATGCACCACGACAACTGGCTGTTCACCCCCCCTTTTCAGAACGTCCTGCACACGCTCCGAGACATCCTTGACCCTTGCACCAGGGAGGCAACATACCATCCTGTAGTCTTGGTTGCGGCCGCAGAAACGCCTATCTATCCCCCTTACAATTGAATCCCCTATCACTATCGCTCTCCCACTCTTTTTCCTGCCCTCCTGTGCAGCAGAGCCACCCACGGTGCCATGAACTTGGCTGCTGCTGTTCTCCCCTGATGAGTCACCCCCCTCAATAGTACCCAAAGCGGTGTATCTGTTTTGCAGCGGGATGACCGCAGGGGACCCCTGCATTACATTCCTTGCACTGCTCTTTCTGTTGGTCTTCCATTCCCTATCTGGCTATGTACCCTTTACCTGCGGTAAGACCAACTCGCTAAACGTGCTATTCATGTCATTCTCTGCATCGTGGATACTCCAGAGTGAATCCACCCACAGCTCCAGTGCCGCAATGCGGTCCGTCAGGAGCTGGAGGCGGATACACTTCCCGCACACGTAGTCGTCAGGAACACCGGAAGCATCCCTGACTTCCCACATAGTACAGGAGGAGCATAACATGTGTCCGAGCTGTCCTGCCATGACTTAACCCTTAGATTAAACTAATTGGGCAACAACAATGATAAAGGTTACTTACTGATAAAGAAAAGAAAAGGAAAAACTACTTACCAATCACCAGCCAATCACTTACCCCCTTGGCTGTGAAGTCACTTTTCGATTTCTTTCTACTGCTTTTTTGTCTTTTCTCCCTACTGCTGCTGCCCCAGTAAGCCTCTCACAAACCAACCCCGGAACTCCTGCCTCTCCTCGATGCTCCTCCGCCGACTCTGGGCCTTTTGTAGACCTCTCACGAATCGACCCCGGAACTCCCGCCTCTCCTCGACACTCCTCCGCCGACTCTGGGCCTTTTGTATGCCTCTCATGAACCGACCCCGGAACTCCTGCCTCTCCATAGTTGGTGGAAAGGCTTTGGGGAGTTAGGAGGTGAGACACTCAACACAGAATACCCGGTCTCTGATCAGCTCTTGTTCCACACTATTTATGTAACTGGTCCAGTTAAGTTTCTGATCAATGGTGACCCCCAGGATGTTGATGTTGCGGGATTCAGCGAATTAACTATATAGTGTTACAGGAATAATTTTGGTAGGCTTTACAGAGGCTGTGAAATGATTGAATTAATTGTTCTAAAATAGTTCTTTTGAGTTTAGTAAATGGGTCTGCGGCATTATGCTGAAGCAGCTATATGTGTTAATATTTCAATTGTCCTCCAGTAGAGTACTTCAAAGTGTGAATGAATGAAAAGAAAAAGTACCAAACCACTGTCCCTGTATCTGATGTCTCTTGTGTATGTCCACATGATGTTCTTGAATGGGAAAGTATCAAAAAAAAATACTTTTCAAGTCTGCTTCTGACCAGAAGTTTTAAAGCACAAAGCACAGAAACAAAGGAAGGCGAAGACATGCCGTAAAATGTAATAACTATCTCTATAATCTTTGGGGGATTCAGATGAATATGATATCCCTTTAAGAACCTGCCCATTCAAGTCATTCCAGTTGGTTGAATCTGATTTCAAGTTCATTTGAAACATTTATCACAGTTTAATGTTCTTCCCACAGGATTTCACCAATAATGTTAAAACATCTAAGAATAGCATTCAGTTTACAAAATACAACAATATAAACTAATTAAAAGGCTCAGTAAAGCTGATATTATTCCATCATTGTCTTTATTGGTATCCAGGGAAAAATAGTATGAAGACTTTACAAATGGACATAGAGGGGCATAAATTCAACATCGGTGTGCCCGAGTTACAGTCATAAAATTAGTGCAACAATGATGAAGTTAGCAGTGCAACAGTCTGCACCCGATCTGCAAGTGTGTTCGGACTACTGCTAGTTTCATCAGGGCTATTTTTAGGCCCAGAAATGAGCACAGGTCTCAATTCGCTACAGAAATGAGGGTCCTACGCCACTTTCGATGCACATTTGTCCCTTAAATTTCATTATCATTATCATAGACGGTCCCTCGTGTCGAAGATGATTAAGTCCCATTGAAGTTACAGTACAAGGTAGGGAGAACCCCTGTGGAATTTAACAGCTTAGCATGTGTGCAAAGCTGAAATTGCTTCACATTGGCATTAAACTAGTCCTGACAATTGACGCTTAAATGGACATTTGCAGTTATCCACAAACATGACAAAAGCAGAGAACTATAATCAGAGAAGAATGGAGAAAAAAGGAATAATAAAATAAAAGGGGATGACTTCACCCCTTGAGTATAGTTTCCTTTTAAGAAATGACACATTTGTATGTCCAAATTCATTTTATTTATTAATCTGCCAATTTATCCACATGAGCATTTTCTTGTTTGGCACTGCATTTTTACTTGAAAAGGGATGAAGCTCTGTCACAACAGGTTAGTTTCACAAATGAGAACTTGCAGACAAAACGGTCGGAAAGCATTCCACCAATACCGAACAAAGTGTATTTGTTGGTTTGCTATTTAACCAAATTGTAGTGGCATATTATTCGCCGATCTTGCTTTGCTAGAACATCTGAACACCACGATGAACTGACAGCAAGCAAGTTATTTAAAAGAATCAATAATTTAGCTGTATATTCAATTACATTGTTGGCAGCTGAGGAAAAATCCTGCAAATCTGAGATAAATAGATTCAAATCATGGAATCAGGAAAAGAGACATTTGACAAGGTGGTCAACATTTGACACGAAAGCAACCTCCAAGTGAATCTGCAGCCATTTCATTTACAGGAGAATCTAAAGAAAAGCAACACCCAAATTATATTTTGTACGTAGAATCATAGAGTAGTACAGCACAGAAGGAGGCCATTCAGCCCATCGAGTCTGTGCCGGCTCTTTCGAAGTGCAATCCAGTTAGTCCCACTGCCCCGCTCTTTCCCTACATCCCTGCAATTTTTTCTCCTTCAAGTATTTATCCAATTCCCTATTGTAAGCTATTGAATCTGTAACCACCGCCCTATCAGGCAGTGCATTCCAAATCGTAACCACTTGTTGTGTAAAATAGATTTTCCTCATGCCGCCTCTGGTTCTTGTGCCAATCACCTTAAATCCGTGCCCTCTCGTTATCGACCCTTCACATCTAAATATGCCTTTCTAGAATTGAACTCGGACACTTTTTGCAACATGAGACTTTAAGAAAGGCATTTAAGCATAGTGGAAATGAAAGAAAATGAATGAATAACTGCAGACGCAGCAGACAGCCTTAAATATTTAAACTAGATTTCTAGGTTCCAAAGCTATTTGAAATTTGAAATCTTCGCTTGGGGTTTAAATATTTTAAACCATAGGATATATGCTTTTGATTGTGCCTGATGCATCATGAGGGCAGATAGTGGTGCAGTTTGAAGACAGATAAAACAGATGTTAATGACATTATATATAGCTACTAGAAAATCTACTGAGGTGTCAAAATATGAAGCATACCGTACTGTCCAATAGGTTCTAAGGGCTTCAAAATACTCATGTTGCAAACCCAGCCTTTACATTGGGATCATGCCTAAACTTAACATCAAGCACTGGAGTATGTGAGGGCAGTGGGACGTTACTTCATTTAAACAAGGACACCAGGTACCCAGCTGCCCCAAGGATGTCACAAATTGCAACCCAGACTGGTGGAGAGGATTGTTAGCCATCCCCACAAAGAGTCATTTTTCCCCCCTTTCATAAGGAGGGGCTACATTGAAAAGAGGGAGAAAATATTTACATACTGAGATTTTTAGGCTACTGGCTGAGTGGAAACACCATAGCAAGTCTGGGATGCAGTGTAACCAGATTGCAGCCATTCCATTAGACTCACATTGAATGGAGGCCCATCAAAATGACTGGCCAAGCAGCTCTGGGCTCTATGAGTTCCACCTGGCAGAATTGCTTTGAACACTCAGGCAGAATAACATTTACATAATTATGGACTGTTGTTAATGTTTGAGATCAACACTAGTTCGGCCACAGCTAAGCATTGTGTCCAATTCTGGGCACCACACTTTAGGAAGGACGTGAATGCTTTGGAGAGGGCACAGAAGAGATCCTCTAGTAGGTGGTTCCAGGGATTAGAGATTACAGTTAAATGGGTAGACTGGAGAAGTTAGGGTTGTTCTCCTTAGAGTGCAGAAGGCCGAAGAGATTTGAAAGAGGTGTTTAAAATCATGAAGGGTTTAGATAGAGTAAATAAAGAGAAACTGTTTCCATTGGCTGAAGGATTGATACTCAGAGGGCCCAGATGTAAGGTGATGGGCTAAAGAACCAGAGGAGAGATGAGGAAAAACTTTTATACACAACACACTTGATAGAGTGACGGAAACAGATTTAGTAGTAGTTTCCAAAAGGGAATTGGAAGCAGAGAGAATTACAGGGATATGGGGAAAGAGTGGGGGAGTGGGACTAACTAGCGAGACTGAGAGCTACGTGGATAGCACGTTTCTAGAGGTGGTCATCCCGCAGCTTAAGAGTGTGCAGGCAGATAGGGATTTAGTGACCGTCGGACAGAAGAGGAGGCCCAGACAGGTAGTGCAGGAATCCCCTGAACCCATCTCGCTCTCCAACCAATATTCTGTTCTGAGTACCGGTGCAGGGGGGGAGGGCGATGGTGGCTCTGGGGTGTGCAGCCAGAGCCAAATCCACAGTACCACGGTTGGCTCAGCTGCACAGGGGGGGAGGAAGAAGAATGGAAGAGCTATAGTGGTAGGGGATTCGATAGTCAGGGGAACAGACAGGCGTTTCTGCGGCTGCAGACATGACTCCAGTATGATATGTTGCCTCCCTGGTGCCAGGATCAAGGATGTCACTGAGCGGCTGCAGGGCATTCTGGGGGGAGAGAGTGAACAGCCAGAGGTCGTGGTCCATATCGGGACCAATGACATAGGTAGAAATAGCGATGAGGTCCTGCAGGCAGAGTTTAGGGAGCTAGGAGAGAAATTAAAAAGCAAGACTTCAAAGGTTGTAATCTCCGGATTACTCCCAGTGCCACAAGCTAGTAAGTACAGAAATAGGAGGATAGAGCAGATGAATATGTGGCTGGAGAGCTGGTGCAGGCGGGAGGGCTTTAGTTTCCTGAGACATTGGGACTGCTTCTGGGGGAGGTAGGACCTGTACTAGCTGGACGCGTTGCACATCAACAGAGCCAGGCCCAATATTCTCATGGGGGGGTTTGCTTGAGTTGTTGGGGAGGGTTTAAACTAGCTTGGCAGGGGGGTGGGAACCTGAAAATAGATTCAGTAGGGAGGGGAGTAAAACTGAAATTAGAAAGCAAAAATAAAGAAACTGAGTTTGAAGGAGAGAGGAAACAAGCAGGAAAAAAGGGTAAAAAAACAAATTTAAAGGCTCTTTGTTTAAATGCATGTAGCATTCGTACCAAAATAGATGAGTTGATGGCACAAGTAGATACAAATCAGTATGATTTGATAGCCATTACAGAGACGTGGTTGCAAGGTGACCAGGACTGGGGACTAAATATTCAGGGGTACTTGACAATCTGGAAGGTCAGACAGACATGAATAGGAGGTGGAGTAGCTCTGTTGATAAAGGATGAAATCACTGTAATAGTGAGAAATGATATTGACTCAAATGATCAGGATGTTGAAACAGTTTGAGTGGAGATAAGGAATAATAAGTGCAAAAATTCACTGGTGGGTGTAATCTATAGGCCCCCAAACATTAGTAACTCTGTTGGTCGGAGTATAAACCAGGAAATAGTGGGGGCTCATAAAAGGAGAACAGCAATAATCATGGATGATGTTAACCTCCATATTGATTGGACAAATCAAATTGGTCTGTGTAGCCTTGAGGAAGAGTTCATAGAGTGCATAAGTGATGGGTTCTTTGAGTAGTATGTAACTGAACCAACTTGGGGGCAGGCTATCTTAGATCTGGTCCTGTGTAATGAGACAGGTTTAATAAACAATCTCCTAGTAAAGGATTCCCTTGGAATGAGTGATCATAGCATGGTTGAATTTCAAATTCAGATGGAGGGTGAGAAAGTTGGATTGCAAACCAGCGTATTAAGCTTAAATCAAGGTATGAGGGCAGAGTTGGCTAAAGTGGACTGGGAAAATAGATTAAAGTATAGGATGGTTGATGAACAGTGGTGTACATTTAAGGAGATATTTCATAACTCTCAAGAAAAATATATTCCAGTGAAGAGGAAAGGGTGTAAAAGAAAAGATAGCCATCCGTGGCTAACTAAAGAAATAAAGGATGGTATCCAATTAAAAACAAGGGCCTCCAAAGTGGCCAAAACTAGTGGGAGGACAGAAGATTGAGAAGCTTTTAAAAGCCAGCAAAGAATGACTAAAAAAATTAAGAAAGGGACTATGAAACCAAACTAACACAAAATATCAAAACAGATAGCAAGAGTATCATGTGGTATATAAAAAGGAAAAGAGTGGCTAAAGTAAATGTTGGTCCCTTAGAGGACGAGACCGGGGAATTAGTATTGAGGAACATGGAGATGGCAGAAACTCTGAATAAATATCTTGTATCAGTCTTTACGGTAGAGGACATTAACAATATTCCAACAATGGCTAGTTAAGGGGCTATAGGGGGGGAGGAATGACAATCACGAAAGAGGTGGTACTTAGTAAGATAATGGGACTTAAGACGGATAAATTCCCTGGACCTGATGGCTTGCATCCTAGGGTCTTAAGAGAAGTAGCGGCAGGGATTGTGGATGCATTGGTTGTAATTTACCAACATTCCTTGGATTCTGGGGAGGTCCCAGCAGATTGGAAAACTGCAAATGTAACACCCATATTTAAAAAAGGAGGCAGACAAAAAGCAAAAACTATAGACCAGTTAGCCTAACATCTGTGGTTGGGAAAATGTTGGCGTCTATTATTAAAGAAGCAGTAGCAGGACATTTTGAAAAACATAAATCAGTCAGGCAGAGTCAGCATGGATTTATGAGAGGGAAGTCATGTTTGACAAATTTGCTGGAAGTCTTTGAGGATGTAACAAACAGGGTGCATAAAGGGGAACCAGTGGATATAGTGTATTTGGACTTCCAGAAGACATTTGACAAAGTGCCACATAATAAATTACTGCACAAGATAAAAGTTCACGGGGCTGGGGGTAATATGTTAGCATGGATAGAGGATTGGCTAACTAGCAGAAAACAGAGAGAGAGTCTGACGGGACTGGACAGGTTAGATGCGGGAAGAATGTTCACGATATTGGGGAAGTCAAGAACCAGGGGACATAGTCTTAGGATAAAGGGTAGGCCATTTAGGACTGAGATGAGGAGAAACTTCTTCACTCAGAGAGTTGTTAACCTGTGCAATTCCCTGCCGCAGAGAGTTGTTGATGCCAGTTCATTGGATATATTCAAGAGGGAGTTAAATATGGCCCTTACGGCTAAAGGGATCAAGGGGTATGGAGAGAAAGCAGGAAAGGAATAATGAGGGAATGATCAACCATGATCTTATTGAATGGCGGTGCAGCCTCGAAGGGCCAAATGACTTACTCCTGCACCTATTTTCTATGTTTCTATGTTTCTATGAGTCGGGATAAATGGTTCATTCTTGGGTTGGCAACCAGTAACTAGTTCGGTGCTGCAGAGATCAGTGCTGGGACCCCAACTATTTATAATCTATATTAATGACTTGGAAGAAGGGACCGAGTATAATGTAGCCAAGTTTGCTGACGATACAAAGATGGGAGAAAAAGCAATGTATGAGGAGGACACCAAAAATCTGCAGACGGACATAGACAGGCTAAGTGAGTGGGCAAAAATTTGACAGATTGAGTATAATGTTGGAAAGTGTGAGGTCATGCACTTTGGCAGAAAAAAAATCAAAGAGCAAGTTATTATTAAAATGGAGAAAAATTGCAAAGTGCCGCAGTACAACAGGACCTGGGGTACTTGTGCATGAAACACAAAAGGTTAGTATGCAGGTACAGCAAGTGATCAGGAAGGCCAATGGTACCTTGGCCTTCATTGCAAAGGGGATGGAGTATAAAATCAAGGAAGTCTTGCTACGGTTATACAAGGTATTGGTGAGGCCACACCTGGAATACTGCGTGCAGTTTTGGTTTCCATATTTAAAAAAGGAAATACTTGCTTTGGAGGCAGTTCAGAGAAGGTTCACTAGGTTGATTCTGGAGATAAGGGGGTTGAGTTATGAGGAAAGATTGAGCCGGTTGGACCTCTACTCATTGGAATTCAGAAGAATGAGCGGTGATCTTATCGAAACATAAAAGATTATGAGGGGGCTTGACAAGGTGGATGCAGAGAGGATGTTTCCACTGATAAGGGAGATGAGAACTAGAGGGCATAATCTTAGAATAAGGGGCCGTCCATTTAAAACTGAGATGAGGAGGAATTTCTTCTCTCAGAGGGTTGTAAATCTGTGGAATTCAGTGCCTCAGAGTGCTGTGGAAGCTGAGTCATTGAATGGATTTAAGACACAGTTGTTTAACTGATAAGGGAATAAGGAGTTATGGGGAGCAGGCAGGGAAGTGGACCTGAGTCCATGATCAGATCAGCCATGATCGTATTAATTGGCGGAGCATGCTCGAGGAGCCGTATGGCCTACTCCTGCTCCTATTTCTTATGTTCTTATTGTTATTTGACAGAGCTGGTACAGACTCAATGAGCTGAATGGCCTCCTTTTGTGCTTCTTTTGCTTTTCAAATTACAGCCATTAGTTTAAAAATGTGATTTTATTTTTTTATTGCCACTCACTAGTTTTAATATCAAGACTGGTAGTTTAAAATAATAAGATTGTGGTTCATGCCCAGTTGCTTAATCACAACATTCTAAAATAGTAGGAGTTAAAAATTCAGATGCTTAGCGCCACACGTTAGCACCCAAGAGAGACTTTAATGGACCGTTAAGATCTTACCAACCGAGCACTTCTCACGACCTTCAGTGGAGGTCTACCGGCGACGCTGTGAGTTAGCGCTGCGCACTCTAGCACCACCCACTTGGTGACGTCACCGAGTGTGCTCCGCCCCCGTAGCACCTGCCATAGTGCCTGTGCTATTTCTGACAGGGAAAGCAGGCGTCATGGAGCAGTTGCCGAGACGATATGTCCGAGGGGGAGCAGGCGGACACTTACAATGTATTTTTTTCCCATTAATGCATGTCTCCTAGATGCTCGACACTGTTGGTTAGCTGCCTTGGCTTTTCTTTAACTTTTCGGATGGTCTAGCTGACCTCCCCTAAAGTTAGTGACCAGGCGGGATCACTGCCTCAAACCAGGCTATACTGAATCTTGAGCCCAAGGTATCTAAACTTTATTGCTATATTCGCAGTCAAAGTAATGTCTCATCTTTGGGAGCAGTTCCACAGCATTGGCACTAGCAGCTAAGTTGAGATTAGTGACCATTGTTCAGATGTTAGCCTCGACAGAGAGTGTTGCACTATTGGACCATTAGGAGGCATCACAGTTGAGCCTGAGCTCACACTCTCGCACTGCTTGTGTATGCACACTTTACAGAAAGAGTTATTGACTGGTGAGTGCTGGCCTGGCTGATTGTCCAGGGACAATTATAGCACCCAAATGTTGCCCCAGTTGAAATCAGTTGACTCCGAAAAGACTGGGGATCGAACTGAGGATATCCTAGTTTGTATGTCTCAATACCACAGTGCATTAGCCCACTGAGTCATTGAGGGAGCCCATTCATCAACACTGGTTCATTGAAAAAAAATCACACAAATTCATGATAGCTTTGGAAATATAAGATATGAACAGTAAATTTACTTGTGATGTTAGCACGCATGTAAACCATAAGAAATTTCCATGGTTGTTGTGGTAATAAATAGAATGGCCTCGAAATCCCACAGTGGTTCTCTAGCCTCCTGTGGTAACTCCCATGGGAAACCAAGGGAATACAATGGAATTTGAGGAACAATGTGTTATATTTAACTGTGCAATAACAACAACAGCAAGCATTTATATTGTGCCTTTAATGTAGTAAAACATACCGAGGCACGTCACAGGAGTATTATAAGGCAAAAAATTTGACACCAAGCCATATAAGGAGAAATTAGGGCAGATGGCCAAAAGCTTGATCAAAGAGGGGGATTTTAGGAACATCTTAAAGTAGGAAAGAGAGGCAACGAGGAGAAGAGATTGAGGCAGGAATTCCAGAGCTTAAGGCCTAGGCAACAGGAGGCACAGCCACCAATGGTTGAGTAAATATCATCAGGCATACTCAATTAGGCAGAATTAGAGGAGCACAGACATCTCGGGGGGGTGGTAGAGCTGGAGGAGATGACAGAGATAGGGAGGGGCGAGGCCACAGAGGGATTTGAAAACAAGAATGAGAATTTTGAAATCGAGGCGTTGCTTAACTGGGAGCCAATGTAGGTCAGTGAGCACAGGAGTGATGGGTGACCGGGACTTGGTGCAAGTTAGGACATGGGCAGCTGAGTTTTGGATCACCTCAAGTTTACATAGGGTAGAATTAGGGAGGCCAACCAGGAGTGCATTGGATTAGTCAGGTCTAGAGGTAACAAAGGTATGGATGAGCATTTCAGCAACGGATGAGCTGAGGCCACGGTGGAGACAACGATGTAGCTTTTTCTTTTTCTTTATCAGTAAGTGACCTTTTAGCATTGTTGTTGCCAAATTAAGTTAATCTAGGGGTAAAGTCATGGCAGGAGAGCTCGGACACATGTTATGCTCCTCCTGTACTATGTGGGAACTCGGGGACGCTTCCAGTGTCCCTGACGACTACGTGTGCGGGAAGTGTATCTGCCTGCAACTCCTGACAGACCGCATTGCGGCACTGGAGCTGTGGGTGGATTTACTTTGGAGCATCCACGATGCTGAGAATGACATGAACAGCATGTTTAGCGAGTTGGTCTTACTGCAGGTGAAGGGTACACAGCCAGATAGGGAATGGGTGACCAACAGGAAGAGCAGTGCAAGGAAAGTAGTGCAGGGGTCCCCTGCGGTCATCGCCCTGCAAAACAGATACACCGCTTTGGGTACAGTTGGGGGGGGATAACTCATCAGGGGAGAGCAGCAGCAGCATCGTGGGTGGCTCTGCTGCACAGGAGGACAGGAAAAAGAGTTGGAGAGCTATAGTGATAGGAGATTCGATTGTAAGGGGAATAAATGGGCATTTCTGCGGCTGCAACCGAGACTCCAGGAGAGTATGTTGCCTCCCTCGTGCAAGGGTCAAGGATGTCTTGGAGCGGGTGCAGGACATTCTGAAAAGGGAGGGTGAACAGCCAGTTGTCGTGGTGCATATAGGTACCAACGATATAGGTAAAAAACGGGATGAGGTCCTACGAGACGAATTTAGGGAGTTAGGAGCTAAATTAAAAAGTAGGACCTCAAAAGTAGTAATCTGAGGATTGTTACCAGTGCCACGTGCTAGTCAGAGTAGGAATCGCAGGATAGCTCAGATGAATATGTGGCTTGAGGAATGGTCCAGAAGGGAGGGATTCAAATTCTTGGGGCATTGGAACCGGTTCTGGGGGAGGTGGAATCAGTACAAACTGGATGGTCTGCACCTGGACAGGACCGGAACCAATGTCCTAGGGGGAGTGTTTGCTCGTGCTTTTTGGGAGGAGTCTAACTAATATGACAGGGGGATGGGATCCTATGCAGGGAGACAGAAGGAAATAAAATGGAGGCAGGAGGGTGTCATGGTTCATCAGTCATTTAAATTTGGCATGCAGGTACAGCAGGCGGTGAAGAAGGCAAATGGTATGTTGGTCTTCATAGCTAAGGGATTTGAGTATAGGAGCAGGGAGGTCTTACTGCAGTTGTACAGGGCCTTGGTGAGGCCTCACCTGGAATATTGTGTTCAGTTTTGTCACCTAATCTGAGGAAGGACGTTCTTGCTATTGAGGGAGTGTAGCGAAGGTTTACCAGACTGATTCCCGGGATGGCGGGACTGACATATTAGGAGAGACTGGATCAACTGAGCCTTCAGGCTTGTCTTTTTAACACCCTTTGTCCCTTTCGGATTTTGCTGAAATGTGGCAATCATCGCAAATTATCTAGTGTTTTACTAGTTGTTATTTTCTGCATTGGAAACACCCCTACCCACTTCAAATGGCTATCAATCAAAATTAACAATTGCTCTCCTTCTAGAACAGCAAAATCTTTCTGTAACCTTTGCCACACCCTGGGAGGGCATTTCCATGACTATAATGGTACTGATGGTGCTTTCTTGTTGTACACTGACTAACAATGTACTCTATGGGCTCGAACTTGGTCAAAGCCAAGGCCCGCCCAAGTGGCGCCCAAAGGACTGCCGAGAAACCTGGAGGTACTTTGCCAGGAAGATTCCTCTAAAATATATGCCAGTACTGCTCGGTGGCAAAAACTCGACATACGCCATGAATCTGGGGCAGGAGCGGGTGGGAGCTCCCATTCTCGGCAGCAAATGCGATCCTCGCCAAAGTGCCGTCAAGGGTTGAGTCGGGCCCAGGAAGGGGGGAGCACAAAGTAATAAACATTTTCATCCAAAAAAACACTGGAAGACCTTCAGGGGATCCCATACACATAAATCGCTTAAAAAAAAATTATAAAAGAAGTTCACTAACTTTTTTTTGCAGGTCTTCTTACTTAGCGTTGGGGTTAGACCTGCCTTCACACAGCGGTCCTTGCCCTTGCTGCCACCGACTCCTGCCCGCACCAATCTGCCAGCTCGGCGGATGGGAGGCAACTTATGCGTCTTGCGCGCCAGTAGCCATCGGCAGGTGGTTCCCAGCGGTACTCCCCTCCCACCAGCGGGAGGCCTCCAGGAAAATGGCATCGAGGGGCGACTGCACAAAAAACTCGGTGGCAGCCGACGGCAGTGGGGGATAAGGCAACCAAGTTCGGGCCCTATATCTTTATCTAGACTTGGCCACCATAAATAACTGCATGCAAATCTCTTGGTCAAGCACATTCCCAGGTGCTGTCATGAAGATTTCCTAATAATTTGGACTTGAATTTATTTGGGATAACCACTCTTACACCCCACATGATATAATCTTTATCCACTGATAATTCATTCCTACGAATGAAGAATAGATGAATATCTTTCTCTGATGCCTGGCTTTGCCAGCCATTTGCTATGTAATCACACACCTTGGACATAACTGGGTCACGTTTGTTTGCTCTACCAATCTCTTCAGCTATGATTGGCAGTTCATCAGCTATGAAAAATAGAACACTTCTTCCCTATTGGCTGTAATTTGTGATGGGGATGGCAACAAAACAACAATGGGTGTAGCCCAATTACTTAGATCTACCTTAGAGATCATCTTCTCAGTCTCTCGTCTTTTGAGTTCTTGCTCAACTTTCTCCTTGTGTGTATAGCACAGGATGTGGCTTGCAGTAAACTAGTCTAGCATCCTTTTGTACCCCGACACTCGCCTTCAAACCTTGGATCGGACTGCCTGTTTCATGGAACACCTTCGGATACTGCTTGATGACATTATCCTTCGATGCAAATCTCATTTCAACATGAAAAATCTCATTCCAATCCATCTTTAGTGGTCCCAACCAATTTCTACCCTAAAGGCTTGTATCCTGCCACTACTAAGAGAGGCAAGCTTTGAAACTGATCCTTGTATTTTACCAATACGTCTTACCACAGGGATTTGCTCTCCTGAATAGCCTTGCAGCTCTATTTCTATTGGATTTCTCCAGTGGAAAGTCACGCAACTTGTCGAGATATAGTGATTCCGGTACTATGCACACGGATGCACCAGTGTCGATTTCCACGGTTATCCTGGTTCCTGCAATGTCTACTTGGATGGCAATACTTCACGAATCATTGTTAGGTACCCTTGTGCTCCGATGACGTGTATCTTCAGAACCTCCTCATCCTGTTGCTTCTCTTCAATGCTATGTAGTGTCTGGGGATTTCTTCATATAGCATGGAAAGTTTCTTTACTCTTCAGTCGGCATGCCTTTGCAAGATGCCCAGGTTTCTTGCAGAAGAAACATTCTGCCTTCACATATGGACAGCATTGAGCAATGTGTTGTCCCAGGCACTAATAGCATGACTTCAATGCACTGTTACCTTGGCCAGTACGGAGACCTTGGGGCCCAACTGCCTTTTACTTTTAACCTGCAGCCGATTCACCTCGGTTGTCTGATGACTGGAAATGGCTTGAAATTCTCAGGAGTATTGGTCGGCCATATCCATTGACATAGCTGTCTGACAAGCTAAATCAAAAGTCAAGTTGGGAGTTGTCAACAACTTTCTTCCAATTGCTTCATTTTTCATCCCACAAACAAAGCGGTCACGCAATGCTTGGTCCTGAAAATTTCCGAAATGACAGTGAATGGATAGCTTTTTTAAAGCTACAATGTACTCACTGATACCGTCGGCAATTAATTGATCTAGTGTTCCAAAAGGATAACTTTCAGCAATTTCCAGGGGCTCAGGACTGTAGTTCTGTTCTAACTTGGTTCGGATCTCATCAGTGACATGTCCTTTGGCTTGTCAGGAACATGCAAATTTTCCAGGGTTTCATACAGCCCGGGGCAATCTTCAGTCAGGAAAATAGCCCATTTTCTTTCTAACACCACCTGGTTACGGTTTTCATCATCAGGGACTTCGACGATAATATTTGTGGTGAAAAACATTTCTAACCAGTCCACATATGCTCCAAAAGTCTCTCGGTCACGATGGAACTCACCAAAGCACCCTATTATTCCCATTGGCAGGGCCATCTGGACTCTTCAGTTCAGCCAAGTGTGCGTGTAATTTACCTTGGATTTTTTTAGCTGTGTTACAAAACAAAGGATCTCTCAAAGTCTCTCTGTTGTTTGGCTGGAATCATCCACTAACCAAAATTTCAGGTAGCCAATCCAGAAATCCTATCCTTCGTAATATCTTCCTTACGACAACACAAACACACAGACACGCAAGATGGTTCTTAAGACAGGAACTTCTCATGTGACTTTTATTGTATTTACAGCAGCTGTTGCATTACCATAGTAGTCCACTAGTTGGAACTCTATATCACAGTGAGGTAGAGTTTGGAGTCGTCAACGTACATGTGGAAACTGATGCTGTGTTTTCAGATAATGTCGCCAATGGGCAATATTTAAATGAGAAGTAGGAGGGGGCCAAGGATAGATCCTTAGGGGACACCAGAGGTAACGATGTGGGAGTGGGAAGTGAAACTATTGCAGTTAATTATCTGGCTACGATTAGATAGATAAGGATGAAACCAGGCGAGTGCAGTCCCACCCAGCTGGATGACAGTGGAGAAGCATTGGAGGAGGATGGAGTGGTCAACTGTGTCAAAGGCTGCAGACAGGTTGAGAAGGATGAGTAGAAATTGTTTGCCTTTGTCACAGTCACAAAGGATGTCATTTTTGATTTTGATGAGAGCCATTTCGGTACTGTGGCAGGGGCGGAGCCAGATTGGAGGGATTCAAACATGGAATTGCAGGAACGATGGGCACAGATTTGGGAAGCGACAAACATTCAAGGACTTTGGAGAGGAAAGGAAGGTTGTAGATGGGGCTGTTGTTTGCAAGGACAGAGGGGTCGAGGCTTGGTTTCTTGAGGAGAGGCATGATGATGGCAGATTTGTTCAAGTCTGTGTCCCTTGGATTTAAGGGAGCAAAGATCAGGGCTGTACCAGGGAGAACAGCCAGGCTGAGAGAATGTACTTGTTTTAACAGGGACTAGGGCATCAAAGATGTTGGTGAAGGTGTAATTGAACAGATCAGTAGCTGCAGAAATGTCATGGTGAATGCAGGGCCAAAGGCTGGACAGTTGGGAGTTTATAAGTGCAATTGTAAGAGGATCGGGAGAGAGTTTTTTCCAGAGGTGGACACAGAAGGAGGTAGGGTTGGGGGTGGGCGGTGGAAGGGGGAATTTGGGTGGACGAGGAAGTGGTCAGAGATGGCCTTATCTGTGATTGACAAAATGGGAGTAGCCAGGCCATGAGAAATGGCAAGGTCGAGTGGATGGCTGTGAATATGGATTGGGGAGTTTACATGGAGGGAGAGATTAAGGGAGGAAAGGAGGGAAATGAACTCAGAGGAGAGAGAGCATGATGAATTGAGATGGAGGTTGAAGTCACTGAAGATGAGAAGTCATTTGGTGCAGAGGCTGCGGGAGGAAAGTAGTGAAGAAATATCGGTAATAAAATGTTTATGGTATTTGGGTGGGCGATAGAGAACGAGAAATTTAAATGAGAGGTGAGAGGGGTGGAATAAGGTGAGATGCCCAAAGGAGGAGAAAGTGGCGGAGGAGTAGGGGGACAGACCAATGTGTGATTTGCTGATGAGAGCCACACTGCCACCACGGCGGTCTGAGTGGGGCAAGTGGTGGGAGGTATAGCCAGGTGGGGAAGCTTCATTTAAAGGTAAGGTGTCATTGCCTCCCAACCAAGTTTCCGTCAGAGCCATGATGTCAATGCCATCATCCACGATAAGCTCATAGATGGCAAGGGCCTTGTTCGCAAGTGGACGGACATTCTGGAGAGAGATGCGGAGAGGGTTGGTGATGTCTGTCCCACTCCCAGCACTGAGTCAGTGCTGGGAGGAATGAGTTGGTTGGGGAGGAGATTGGCAAGATTAGCCCCCAGTGGGCGCGCTGGGTGTGAAGGTCGGCGAGAGAGTAGGATGGGACAGTCAGGGTTGCTGCTCGTAAGGAGGCAGTGATGAGTGCCTCGATTGGGCCCTTCGTAGGATGCCAAGCGAGACACAGTGAGAAGCTGTAGGCTTATCTAAGAGGGAATCAAGCATGGAATGGTGGCAGGAGAGTAGGAAGGTCGAAGAGTAATGAAGATTTGGGGTAGGGATTTGGGAGGGCAGAGTAACTGAGAGGAGAGATGGAAGGAGGCATGACGACAGGAGAGAACAGTCAGGGAGGGATAAAGAGAAAAGGAAAGGGGGAAAAAGTGGAGATGTATTGAATGGCTCAGGTCCGGAGCGGCAGCCAAAGTGTGCAGGCGAATGGACACGGGAAAGCTCAGGTTACATAGGCCTGTTTAAATGTAGTAGTTATCGGGATACAATAGTAGGGAGACCAGGGTTAAAGTCAGAGGACCCATGGAAGGACAAAGCCCACATGAACAGGATGGGGCCAGCACGGAGCATCGACGAACCACTGTCCAAAGCGGGTGAGTGAAGTCCAGAAGTGTAGAGAGTTCTAAGAGATGCTGTAGGAAGGAGAGTCGGTAACGTTGCAGAAAGGCGATGCCAGTGGGAAAACGACAGAGTGGACCCAATCTCTGTCCAAGTGGGCAGGCTCAGATCCTATCCCACGTTCTGGGCCCATCTGCATGGATGGGGTGAGATACTGGTCTCTGCAAGGAGGCATCAGTGGTGCCCATCCCAACACCCGCCCTGGGAAAGGAAAAATGCCGGCTGTCTTTCTGAGGCAGGAAGAGGAGACCCAGGAAGCACCCAACGACGAGGCCAATTCTTTTTCCCAATGCAAACTTGTTTGAAGGTCCTCTTGGAGCCAGTATTTGAACATGTGTTCTTCTGTTATTGCAGGCCTGGTGGAAGATTCTGGGATCACTGCCAGGGGTGCAGAATAACCCAGTACCAGACTGTTCTCTGCATTGTCACCAATGTTTGCAATCACCAGCACAGTTGCACATAGCCTGGAGGATGCAGATATTGAGAAGGTTTCACCAGATGTGTTACAATGTACAAGTTAGGTGGGCAATGGTGGTCCTACTGACAATTACCACCAATTAGAAATGTTACCTTTATACTGCCAGGTATATAGAGCAAATAAAGTCTGAAATCGATTGGAATTCACTTGCTTGTTTTGCTACTTTGGGTTATTGAAATCAGTATTCATTTTATTTATTAATCGGCAAGCAATGAAGCCTCTCAAGCACGGTGGCAGCTTCTCATTCTGAATTTATAGATTTTTGCTTGGCTATATTTTGTTCAAAACTGGATGAATATCTAACACGAGAGATTCATTTCAAAAATGTAAATGTGTGGACAATAGGGACTGCAAAATGTTACGTGAAGTACATTGGCTATCGGCAGTCCTTTATGGTCTGCCAGAGGAGATCCAAAAGACTGATGGTGCGACTTTTTTCTATAACAGAGGCACTCTAACATATTTATGATTAGTTTTAGAACAGTCTATTAAGGTAACTGCATATTGCAATTTTTTTTTTTTTACAATGTACATTTTGCTAAGGATTACTGAAATAGCTGTTATCAAATGCAGGACTGTCTCATTTCATTTTGACATTTCAGCTGGGCTCAGTTGGTGGGTTATAACATCTGATGCAGAGGTTATATATTCAAGCCCCACTGCAAGATTTAAGCACATAATCTAGCCTGACACTTTAGTACAGTACTGAAGCAAGTGCTGCAAGTGTCTTTTGAATGAGACATCAAACTGAGGCCCTGTTTGTTTGCTACAGTGCTTCATCCGGATGTTAAAAGTCCCCCGGCAGTACTCAATGAACAGCAAGGAGTTCTCTCAGTATCCTAGTCAACATTCCTAATCCAATTAATCCCACCAAAAGCAGAATAACCGTCATACATATCGTGTGCCGCTTGTGGGATCTTGCTGTGCACAAACTGACTGTCCCATTTGCCTCAGCAATAACAGAGCCTGCACTTCAAAAGTAATTTACTGGATGTAAAGCATTTTGGGACATCTTGAGGATGTGACATGGTGCTTTTTCTTGGAGTGCGCCGGATGGACTGTAACTACGTTTCTGGTCGTGTTTCTACAAATGCAAGTTCCTTCTTTCCTTTTCCTAGGCTTTTGCAGTACCTTTTGCCCTGTTACCCTATGGCCCTTAACTCATGCTGTGGGACACTAGTGTGCAAGTGCTTCATGCATTTGTCTCAAATTCCTCTCCCTCCTAAAATAGTAAAACTTCAAATGAACATGTTAAGTATTTGTATGCTAGAAACTGACAACAGCATTTCAGAACCTAAAATTAGGTTCAATTCACTTCAGCCTAATATAGAATAGCTAAATTTGAATCTGCTTTGAATATATTTTTTGCTTCTGGCAATGAGGCACTGGGATGGGAGTACTGCGAATGTTGTGGTCATATACTTTTGAAACGCCTAGCCTTTTGTGATTTTTCAGGGCTGGCCTTATTAGTTATTCAGGGTAAGCTCTTGCCTGGATTGCGCCTGTAATCAGAAACTCACTCCAAGTAGAGTGTACAAGATTGTGTGCAGCTCCTCTTAAAGGGCTGCTCTGATATTAAAAAAGAGGTTGTTCTTGTTGGGCTGGCAGAAAATGTCAGACCCCAAATCTGAACCGGTGTTGTTGAACTCTTCCATTCATTGATGGACCTATGAAGCTGAACCTACAACAAGCGGATAAAAAGAGGGCTGTCCTGTTTGGCATTTAGGGCACCCTTTCCACAGGAGAGCTGTGCCTTCAGCATGGAAGGAGATATCACAAAGGATGGCTATGCTCTTCAACATCCAGAGGACCGGGGAGCGGATGAGGGAAATGTTTGGAAGGATCACAAAATCAGCCAAGGCAAGGTTATGCAGAATTTCCCCACGTCAAGTCGATGGGCAAAGGCTGCACAGAGCAAAGAGTTTCCACTTGATTCGTTTGACTGAGGGTTCTTGCAAAATATTCAGATGACATTATGGTTATCAGACATTACAGCTCTCTCATAGCTTAACACGAATTCCAATACTGCAACAGAGCAAACGTATAATTGCCACGTAAACCATGAAGGGGCCGAAATTGCCCCTTTCCTTAAGGCCTGTTACCACCGGAAATCGGTGACCACGCTGCGAAGTGCAATGGCCATCGACTTTTCATGTAATGGCCGTCATTATCAAAATTTTGCTCCTGTGGTATCCCGGCGGTGACCCGCTCCCCCCTCCCCCCACCGCTTCACCGCTGCCGATCCATCCTAACTGTGCCATTAGAGCACGCACCGCCGATGTTCCCCCCCCCCCACCCACCCCCGACGGCAAAATTCCGCCGAAAGAATCTTCCTCCTGCCGGCCGGTGCCAAAAGCTACTTTTCTCAGGCAGTGTAGTGAGGCTGTGGCCTTCTGCAATAGCGGTGTGGCTGCCACTAAAGGGGAGGATCTACTGCCAATGCCGGCAGGTATTTTTTTTTGTCAGCCGACTGCCGTGTTGGCAATTATGCCCCCCCGAGTTCCCCTCCCTGGTGGCCCAGTGGACCAAACTTTAAAAATCGCGCCGGTTCTCCCCTTTAGGTGACACGGCGCCGTGGTGACATCATCAGCGCAACGCTGATTGGCAGCGGCGGCCACTCTAGCCACCCCCAACTTCCACCATTCCAGTGTGCTCACCGCCGTATATCTGCCCCCATTATGACCGACTTCCGGTCCGCCGGAAAAAAAAGTCAAAGGGCAGAATTTAGCTCAAAAGGCCATCTCATCCACCGCGGCAGTGAAAACACGAGGAACAGGGTGTGTGTGCCCCGTTTTCAGTGGTGGGCAATTTCGGCCACAAAGGGGGAGAAATTCAGGAGCTTCCCGTTTGGGGCGCTAACTTTTGAAAGCTGGAAAAATTAGCGTCAGGCGCTAATGGTGTTCAGCTTTCTATAAATTCAGTCTTAGCGCTCCAAGAGAGAAGTGGAGGGCTAAATCAAGCACTCCACTTCCTTCCTGGAGTGCTAAAGGGCACAGGCGGGGTGGCAGTGGTGCAGCGTTACTCAATGGTTCATGCAGCGCTGCTGCGATCCTAGGCTCCTTCCCTCCCTTAAAGGGAAGGGCTATCGCTGCAGGCTGTGCACTGGACCAGTTAGCTAGTTCTTGATGGCAGCCCCGATCCGGCCCAATCAACCCCATGTGCTCCGACCAGAATGCTGGGCTGATCGATCGCAGCTGAAAAGAAATCGAAAAAATTGAAAAAAATCATTTGAACGATTTTTTGCACTTACCTCAGCACCTCCCCTTTAACCTCCCCGAAGCACCCGGCCTCCCGAACAATGCCTCCTGCAGCTATTGGTGTTTTCGCTCGGTGATGCTGCAGGGGGCGGAACCGAAGTTAGGGTCCGGGGCGTTACAGGAGCGATGCGCACAGCAGTGACGTCACGATCTCCGGGCGAAGGAGATCCTGGCGCAAAGTGTTACCGCCGCCGCAAACCTCCCACCCAAGTCAGCAGGAATCGTGCATCTCGCTGTGCCCGGTCGGTAAGTCGACCCTCGGCGATAACGAGAGGCGCTGAGGAGGCCAATTTCTAAGCTTCACTGTTATCACATTGGGATTTGCAAAGATAAGCCCACAAAGCAAAATTACAAAAAAATTAGCTGAATGATGGGTATTCAGCTACTCACACATAAACCGGGTTGCAAGAAGTTACGCTATGCGTTCTTCCAGCTCCCAACACTACTTCTTTGCTTGCAGTACAAACTCAGAGTATTTCATGATCTAGGGTGTTTATAAGCATATGCATTGTGCTTTTCCAAATTTTGATGGAAACTAGATTTCTTGATCGAGTGTAGACAGTGTAACCTGTTACTTGATTTGCCTCACTCACACCTGCAAGTTGGCTGATCAACAGTTTTAATCTCAGGCACATACTTTATATGGCTCTCTTAAACAGCCATAGTGATTGCGATAAAATATTTCCACAGCACAGTATTCTGTCAGGAAATCAATAAATCAACATTACTTTTGACCTTTTACAATCATAATAGCCAACAAGGGATTAAGTAGGATAGAAATATTTTAGTGGACCAAGAAATTACAGGTGCCTAGCTGCATTCACATCAGTTTTTACAGATTAAAATTGAACAAATTCCTGATCCTGTTATTTTGACTTGGAATCAGTAACATACAGAGGTCAGTAAATCATATTGTTCAATTGTTGGGTCTTTACACCAGATATTTCCTTGGTTCATTGTTACTGACCTTTCCCTTAAGGGGACCTTGTATCCCCTATGAAACAGACTTGCCCAGTATCTAGGTAAATGTAGCAAGTGCCAGGGATTAAACAGAGAATTCTTAACACTATACATTGGTTTACTGGATGTATTTCCTGCCACCACGTGATGTCCTTGACTTTGAAAAGCAAAGAATAAACATTCCATCAGACCATAACTTAGACTGACTCTAAACTAACAGACACATTTATTGGCCATTAAACAGATAACTAAAAAAGTAGTTTTTCAATAATTTGCAGACTTTGCTATTCTCCTCAGAACATCAACAACAATGGCATGCCTTCTGCACTAACATTCAGCATAAAACTGATCCTTGAAACAAGGTTCCTTTACTTCTTACATGGCTATTTGCTGTCATCGCTTCCCTAGCCTTCCCTATTGTTGCTGGCTTCCTGTGAGTGCTGTTCCTCACTGCAAGTGCCCAATCGGGGAATCGTCCTTTTATATTTAAAATAACGAGGACACAGCAAACAAAAGACATTAAAACGGTACTCCACAACTACATTTAGGTGCTCAATAATTCACAGGTTTCAAGATACTTCAGGGGAAAAATTTGAGTCATTTGCCGCTCCCGTTAGTATCCCCTGCTAGCGACTCCAGTGAAATTCCACATGAGTTTAACGGCGGCGCTCACCGGTAGCGGCCCGGGCTGCTGCACTGGCGATAACCACGACAGCTTCAGGGCGCACGTACTGGGCTGTAGGCCGATCGTGGGGAGGTGTGGCAGTAAAAAATAAAAAAACAGCCTTCTTGATTTCGGATTGCGGGGTCTGTGCCACGGTTTTGCAGCCCAGCACTCTGCTTGTGTGCCAGGCTGCTGCCACGGCACCCAGCTCCCTGGTGGTCCAGCAATATTCCCGTTTCACTCCCGCAGAGTTGGCCGCTTGGCCACCCTCTTTACTGAAAGGGGAGGGCCCTGTCTTCCCGCCAGCGCTACATATCTCACCGCGTGGCGCTGTAAACTTTGCGTGCCTTTGCGCTGCAGTTCCTCTCGGAGGCGGGAGGTCCAATATAGCTCGGGGGGGGCGGGACTTCCATGACTGGTCCAGGAACACCTGCCTCGCGACTGTTATCGCCCCAATTTTTGGCCCTAAAGATGTTTGCTGGAGAACTAAGATCACTAATACCCTTTGAAGCTCATGTCCTGCAGCTTTACAGCATTTATACTTATCCATATATTATCAGGGACACTGCTGGACAGAGTGCCACTCATGGCTCTGCACTCAACAGACCACCTTTTATTCCACAGGAACAAGCTTTATGTTAAATAAGACCAATCCACAGGCACATATTAATGTCTACGGCATATCAGGCCATAATCTATATTATATACCTAATGAGAGCAGCAAGAAAGAATTCAATAAATAATCCATCAGACATGCTACATCACTATATCAAAAATGTTACTTATTTTGTCATGTGTTATGAAGAAATTCAAGGAATTAAAGGAGAGATGTATTGCTTAGGTGCATCCTGCACATGCTGTGAAACCATGCAGCCCCAGCCCCAAAAACATCTCTGTCCATTCATTTCTGTATATTAATCAAGCCGATACTCTCTCTTTAGCTATATACTCAGAATCCTCAACAAAATGAATAAAGCATTTGGCACGGCTCTGATTAATAATATTAGAAGTGCCAAAAATTTAGCAGTGTGAGCATGAAGAATCTTATTCTGATGTTTGAAACGGAGTGAGACATAAAGCTGCAAGTTATAGGTCAGTTAGTCTGTTATATATGTAAACTTGTATTTACTCTGTACAGCCACCAGAGCGCTCATCCCCTGGAGTCCCAAGGGATCCCTTGGGAGCATAGGTATTTAAGGAGGCTTCACAGGTTGGAGAGGCACTCTGGAGTCCTGCAATAAAAGACTATGGTCACACTTTACTTTAAGCTCACAGTGTTCAGTCTGACTCTTTCTCTATACACAACAACTGGCGACGAGATACAGATAGCGAACTCAAAGATGCAGAGAACAGTGGGCATCCTGGAGAAATCCTCGGAGTGAGATGATTGGGAAACTTTTGTGGAGCGACTCGACCAATACTTTGTGGCCAACGAGCTAGATGGGGAAAAGAGCACTGCTAAATGAAGGGCGATCCTCCTCACCATCTGTGGGGCACCAACGTATGGCCTCATGAAGAATCTGCTCACTCAAGCGAAACCCACGGAGAAATTGTACGATGATTTGTGCACACTGGTCCGAGAGCATTTGAACCCGAAGGAAATCGTTCTGATGGCGAGGTACCGGCTATACACCTACAAAAGGTCTGAAGGCCAGGAAGTGGCGAGTTATGTTGCCGAGCTGAGATGCTTTGCAGGACATTGCGAATTTGAAGGACATTTGGAGCACATGCTCAGAGACTTTTTCGTACTTGGCATTGGCCATGAAACCAAACATCACACTGTAGAGACCCCAACCTTGAGTCAGGCCATAGTGATAGCCCAGGCGTTCATTGCCACCAGTGACAATACGAAGCAAATCTCTCAGCAGACAAGTGCTGCTACAAGTATTGTGAACAAAGTGATGTTGTTTTTGAATCGTAACATACAGGGCATGTCAGAGTCTACCATCAAGGGTGATGAAGGCCATCAACACCTTGTTGGTGCTGCGGGGGTGATCATCATTTCCATTCATGCCGATTCAAAGAGTACATTTGCAAGTGCTGTGGAACAATGGGACACCTCCAATGAGTGTGCAGGCGAGCTGCAAAGCCTGTTAAACCTGCAAACCACCATATTGCAGAGGGGGACAGATCCACGGAGGATCACGACGAACCAGAGCCTCAGATCGAGGAGGCAGAGGTACATGGGGTGCACACATTCACCACGAATTGTCCCCCGATGATGCTGAATGTTGAACTAAATGGACTCCCGGTGTCAATGGAGCTGGACACGGGCGCGAGCCAATCCATCATGGGCAAAAAGATTTTCGAAAGGTTGTGGTGCAACAAGGCCTCAAGGCCAGTCTTAAATCCAGTTCACACAAAACTAAGAACTTACACGAAAGAACTGATTCCTGTAATTGGCAGTGTTACCGTAAAGGTCTCCTACGATGGAATGGTGCATAAGCTACCACTCTGGGTGGTACCGGGCGATGGTCCCACGTTGCTCCGCAGGAGCTGGCTGGGAAAGATACACTGGAATGGGGATGATGTCCGAGCACTATCGCCCGCTAACTACACTTCGTGTGCCCAGGTCTTAAACAAGTTCCCTTCGCTGTTCGAACCAGGCATTGGAAAATTCGAAGGAGCAAAAGTGCAGATCCACTTAATTCTGGGGGCACAACGCATCCATCACAAGGCGAGAGCAGTACCGTACATGATGAGAGAAAGGGTAGAGATCGAGCTAGACCGGCTGCAAAGAGATGGCATCATTACCCCGATCGAGTTCAACAAGTGGGCCAGTCCTATCGTCCCAGTCCTCAAGGGAGACGGCATTGTCAGAATCTGTGGCGATTAAAAAGTAACTATCAATCGTTTCTCCCTGCAAGACCAATACCCACTACCAATGACTTCTTTGCAACGCTGGCGGGAGGAAAGACGTTCACGAAGCTGGCTCTGACCTCAGCCTACATGACACAGGAACTGGAGGAATCATCGAAGGCCCTCACCTGCATCAACACGCACAAAGGCGTTTTATAATAGATGCCTGTTTGGAATCCGATCGGCGGCGGCGATATTCTAGAGAAACATGGAAAGCTTACTGAAGTCGGTCCCGCACATCGTGGTCTTCCAGGACGACACCTTGATCACAGGTCGGAACACAGTCAAGCACCTGCAGAACCTGGAGGAGGTTCTTAGTCGACTCAACCGCGTGGGGCTCAGGTTAAAACACTCGAAGTGCGTTTTCCTGGCGCCTGAAGTTGAGTTCCTGGGAAGGAGGATTGCGGCGGATGGCATCAGGCCCACCAACGCGAAGATGGAGGCAATCGAGAACGCACCGAGGCCAGAGAACGTGATGGAGCTGCGGTCGTTTCTGGGACTCCTGAACTATTTTGGTAACATCTTACCGGGTCTCAGCACATTGTTAGAACCACTGCATGTCTTACTACAAAAAGGGGACAAATGGGTATGGGGCAAAAGCCAAGAAAAGCGAGAAAATTGTTATGCTCAAACAAATTGCTTGTGTTGTATGATCCATGCAAGCGTTTGGTACTAGCATATGATGTGTCGTCATATGGCGTCGGGTGTGTATTGCAACAAGCTAATGATTTCAGGAAACTGCAACAGGTTGCTTATGCATCCAGGAGTCTGTCTAAGGCTGAGAGTGCCTACAGCATGATTGGGAAAGAAGCGTTAGCGTGTGTCTATGGGGTAAAGAAATGTTTCAATATCTGTTTGGGCTAAAATTCGAATTGGAAACTGACTGTAAGCCACATATATCCCTGTTCTCCAAGAGTAAAGGGATAAATACCAACACATCGGCCCACATCCAGAGATGGGCGCTCACGTTGTCCGCATACAACTAAGCCAGCCGCCACAGGCCAGGCACAGAAAACTGCGCCGATGCTCTCAGTACACTGCCATTGCCCACCGGTGGGGGGGGGGGGGGGAGGAATGGCACAGCCCGCAGATCTAACCATTGTTATGGAAGCATTTGAGAGTGAGCAATCACCTGTCAAAGTGTGGGAGATCAAAACCTGGACAAGCCAGGACCCCTTATTATCTCTACTCAAAAGCTGTGTGCTTCACGGGACCTGGTCCAGTGTCCCAGTGGAAATGCAAGAAGAGATAAAGCCATTCCAGCAGCGCAAACATGAAATGTCTATACAGGCAGACTGCCTTCTGTGGGGCAATCGAGTAGTGGTCCCCAAGAAGGGCAGAGGCACCTTCATCAATGACCTCCACAGTACCCACTCAGGTACCATAATGATGAAAGCAATAGCCAGATCCCACGTGTGGTTGCCCGGTATTGATGAGGACTTAGAGTCCTGTGTTCACAGATGTAATACATGCTCGCAGTTAAGCAATATACCCAGGGAGGTGCTGCTAAGTTTATGGTCTTGGCCCTCCAAACCTTGGTCTAGGATGGACGTCGACTATGCAGACACGTTCTTGGGTAAAATGTTCCTTGTGGTTGTAGACGCGTACTCCAAGTGGATTGAATGTGAAATAATGTCGGCTAGCACGTCCGCTGCCACTACTGAAAGCCTGCGGGTCATGTATGCCACACACGGCCTACCCGATGTCCTGGTGAGCAACAACGGGCCATGTTTTACCAATGCCAAGTTCAAAGAATTCATGACCCGTAACGAGATCAAAACTTGTCACATCTGCCCTGTTTAAACCAGCATCCAATGGTCAGGCAAAGAAAGCAGTGCAAACCATCAAGCAAGGCTTGAAGAGGGTAACTGAAGGCTCACTGTAGACTTGCCTATCCCGAGTCCTGCTGAGCTACCGCATGAGACTCCACTCGCTCACTGGGATCCCACCTGCTGAACTGCTCATGAAAAGAGCACTTAAGACAAGGCTCTCGTTAGTTCACCCTGATCTACATGAACAGGTAGAGAGCAGGCGGCTTCAACAAAGTGCATAATATGATAGTGCAAATGTGTCACGCGAGATTGAAATCAATGTTCCTGTATTTGTATTGAATTATGGACAAGGTCCCAAATGGCTTCCCGGCACTGTCGTGGCCAAAGAGGGGAGCAGGGTGTTCCGGGTCAAACTTTCAAATGGACTCATTCACCGGAAACACTTGGACCAAATCAAACTCAGATTCAGGGACTACCCTGAGCAACCCACCTTGGACCCTACCTTTTTTGATCCCCCAACATACACACCAGTGGCAACCGGCACCACGGTTGACCACGAAGCAGAACCCATCATCCACAGCAGCTCAGCAAGGCCCAACCCACCAGGCAGCCCAGCAAGGCCAGCTGCACAGCAGCCCAACGAGGACCCAACAAATGATTCAACAATATCAGCTTTTACACTGAGACAATCAACCAGGGCAAGAAGGGCCCCAGATCGACTCACATTGTAAATAGTTACACTATTGACTTTGGGGGGGTGTGTTGTTATATATGTATACTTGTATTTACTCTGTACAGCCACCAAAGGACTCATCCTCTGGAGTCCCAAGGGATCCCACAATTAAGGAGGCTTCACAGGTTGGAGAGGCACTCTGGAGACCTGCAATAAAAGACTACGGTCACACTTTACTTTGAGCTCACAGTGTTCAGTCTGACTCTTTCTCCATACACAACATAGTCCTACATTAATAGGATAGCGATGCTGAAAAGCATTTTATGTATCGCGATTTATGTTTATCTAGGGAGAAAGTGCTCTTTCTTGCTTTATCTAAAGAGCACAAATCCCATAAACTGGTTACACTTCAGTAATACACAGAAGTTCTGAGGAAGAGGTAACTAATGGATAGGTATAATTTAGTTAGTTGGAAACATTTGATAACGTCTCACATCTATTGCTTTGAAAGAAAGCAACATCTCATGGAATTAGTATTAAATGATCAAGCTAAGTTGAAAACTGGCTTCACGGTACAAAGCAAAAGTTGACAATGTATGGAAAAAGGCTTGCATGGACAGGCAATGATTAGCAAAGTACTGCAGGGATCTATTCTGGATCCACTTATGTTACTTTTGTTAATGACACTAAGCTATGTGGCTATGAGATGAGCATAGAGGAGACTGATAACATTCAAAGGGATCCAATCCAAATAAACAGATAGGCTAGAGGAATGACCGGTTGATCTGAATGCACATAAATGTAAGGTAATACCTTTTGGAATATGAAACTCTTGTATATGATGAAAGGATGTCCATTATCAAAGGTTTTTTTTTATTCGTTCATGGGATGTGGGCATCGCTGGTAAGGCCAGCATTTATTGCCCATCCCTAATTGCCCTTGAGAAGGCGGAAATGGAAAAGTTCTTGGGTCTGATTCACTGAAAGCGTAGAGTCAACATAAAGCTGTTGTCATCAAAATTACAGGGGTAAACATTGGTGTGTGTTTTTCGGGTGCAATCGCTGCAAAGTTTATCGATTTTGCAGTGGGAGGGCCCATGCCTACTCTGCCCAGGCATTGGCACAATTTCTAAATAAGTGGGACCCTTCTTTAGGCATCCCTGGCGGATTAGTTGGCAACGGGGGAGGCAGCAGTCTCTTCAGTGGCCCACACGGTTGCCAACTATGGTTACGTTTAAAAAAATAATGAATTAAGAAAGCCATCGCAAGGAGCCAGGTGAGCAGGAGTATTCCCATCGACTCCACAAGCGCTACCATCAGCCCCCTCAGCTGCCTACTCCAAACCCCCCTGCACCAGGATATACCTGGCTTGGATGCCTTTTCTCAGGCGGACGACTGCGGAGGCATGACCAGCGCTGGCAGCTCGCACTGACTTCATCGGTGAGGCCCGAGAATCGATTTCCATCAAGCCCAGGCCTCTCGGATCTGGTGCATACTGATCGCACAGTGCTGAGTCTATGGCAGAAAATGGGCCTTGACTAATTTCTAAGCCATCAAGGACTAATGTACTTAAGGTAATTTGAGTATTTTAATGCAGCATACATAATTGGCAAAGCCAGATTTCAAATTTGCGTGTATCTTTTGGGTCACTTCAAAAAGGCATATATAAGCTCTGGAGCAAAGAGCAATAATACAGAAAATTCTAATACTTAGGACTTTGCCCTAGCAACAGATTCAGAGTTGAACCTACTTTCATCGAGGAAAACAAGATGTATGGAAGGGTGTGATCCAGGTCTTTGAAATGACAAGAAATGTGGCTGTGGACAAAGTATTTTACTTGGGTTGCAAGTATAAAACGTTTTTTTGGTCAGCCACGCGTCTGGCATGTGAATAAATTTTAATTGTCACATTGTCCGCATGCCCGACACGAGACTCCCAAAGCAAGCGCTCTACTTGGAACTCCTACATGGCAAGCAAACCCCATGTGGGCAGAGGAAAGACTTCAAGGACACCCTCAAAGCCTCCTTGATAAAGTGCAACATCCCCACCGGCACCTGGGAATCCTTGGCCCAAGACCGCCCAAAGTGGAGGAAGAGCATCCAGGAGAGCACTGAGCATATCGAGTCTTGTCGCCGAGAGCATGCAGAAATCAAGCACAGGCAGCGGAAGGAGCGTGCGGCAAACCAGACTCCCCACCCACCCTTTCCTTCAACCACTGTCTGCCCCACCTGTGACAGAGACTGTAATTCCTGCATTGAACTGTACAGCCTGAGAACTCACTTTTAGAGTGGAACTAAGTCTTCCTCGATTTCAAGGGACTGTCTATGATGATGATGAAATTTATTACCAAACTGAAGCACCTCCAGCCCACGCGAATGCGCAATCCATATAGAGAGGGGGAGAAATTATTATGCATCGTGGCCATTATTCAAGTACAATGTTTATCAAAACTGGCTGCCACCATATTAGCCCTTGCTAATTAGCATCCCTGGAGGTCGCCTGAAAGCAGTGTTGGCCCAATTGAAATATGCAAACAAAGGCCTTGTTTATTTCAGGAACCTTCTGCAATAGTTGCAAAATAATTAGGTGGAGCATGCCCAGGGAATGCGCTGAATAGTTTCCCCTTTCTATAGCGGCGTAACCAGTGATTCTTAAAGGGACCGCTGCATGCAGCACAAAAGATTTAAGTTTGGATTTTACTTACTTTGATGTGGAGCTCCTTCTGGCTGCACAGGAACATTGCCTGTCACTGCGGCTCACACCCTCTCTTGCTTGCCTCCCCTTCCTTCAATGGCGCTCGTGCTGAAATTAGGGTGGCCCGGATCATCGAGATGCTTGGGGGCCGCAGCTTATGGTTACGATTACAATGAGGGCCAAGAATCAATTTCTCAAGAAGTATGGACCTCCACCTTTGGGCGTAGAGATCATCTCACACCCGAAAACTCTTCCAAATCAATTTCTACCCCAGTGTTTGTTTGTCTGATCTGGAGTGTGCAATTGTGTCCCCCAATAGGGATACCACCTGCTTACATATCCCAAAGAATTCAGTTGCAGGTTAGCGAGAGCCAAGTCTTCATATTGTTGGAGTATTATCAGGTAAAAATGCATAGCACTAGTAAGCTTCCCACTGCTTGTCCAGCAATGACCACCGTATCCATCAGGGAAGTGGCTAGTAGGGTTATCTGGAGGCAAGTGGGAAGAATCCCAACCCCCAGTAATGGATCTTCCTCCCGATGACCCGACAATACAGAACGGTGTTTTATAAAAAATATTTCACCAATCAAAAAGTGTGATGATAGCGTATGACACTAGAGTATGACATTAGAAATGTGATGCCAGTGTTACAGATAGAAACGCTAATATTGTATAATTTTTATAATATTATGAGTGAATCTCCCATGCACTACTAATGATACATCAAAGAGTGCCATGTTTTATAAAGACTAAAACATTATACCATGTAAAACACAATGGGGGTAATTTTAACTTTTGGCAAAAGTATAAAATTGGTGATATTGGATCTGCCTCCCATTACACACCCCACCTGATTTTCATTTCCATCCAATACTGATCTGATACCGCTCATATTACACCATCGGTAAAAGTTAAACTAACCCCAATATATTATTCTGCTGCTGAACGGTCGGTGTGTGTCCTTTTAAGGCTATAAGATCAAATTATTCCACATTTCCTCCATTACAGCAACAACAACAATTTATATTTATATAGGGCTGAACTTTCCACTGACGATCGCTGGGCTATCACCCATTTATCGCCCAAATCGTCCATTTTACCTGAAAATTGGGTAGTTGGGACGGGACATCGCCCAAAGATTGCCAGCCCAACTTTCGGCACACAAGAATTTTACATTGCCAAGGTGATCACCCACTGCAACTTTCGACACATCACCCACACATCGCCAGGCTGATCGCTCACCAAGAAGATCGCTGGAGATCGCTGGAGAAAAGTTGCTCCTACCTGGCAGTCTTCACAGGACTCGGCACTACGGACACCATTTTGAACGTCGGGGGAAGTGAGAGGCTGCTTGAAGAAGGGGCTTATCAGAATAATTGTAATTTGTGAGTTATTTAAGGGCCTTATTTACTGACTGATCTGCTCACATTTATATTTATATTTGTATTTATTGAGGGCAAAGGGCACTTATAGCAGTAGTGAGGGGGTCTGTAACTTCTCTACCATTATTTGTAAATTGTCACATGAAGTTGGGTTTAGTGAAGAGCCCAATCAAAGAGATGGCAGACTAATGCAGAGGAGGAGGCCGTACACCCGACGAACTTACAGGGAAAAGCAATCATACCTGAACTTGTCTGATAACACGTGCCTTAGGAGGCTGTACTTCCGAAAGCAGGTCATCGCTGAGCTATGCCAGCTCATCAAGGGAGATGTGCCGAGTAGTAAAATGTCCCAAGGCCCTTCACAAGAGTATTGTGAGACAAAAAAATTTGACATCGAGCAACATATGGAGAAATTAGGGCAGGTGACCAAAAGCTTGGTCAAAGATATAGGTTTTAAGGAGCATCTTAAAGGAGGAAAGAGAGGTAGAGAGGTGGAGAGGTTTAGGCAGGGAATGCCAGAGCTTAGGGCCTCGGCAACAGAAGGCACGCCCACCAGTGGTGGAGCGATTATAATCAGGGATGCATAAGAGGGCAGAATTAGAGGAGCGTTGTGGGGCTGGAGGAGGTTACAGAGATCGGGAGGGGTGAGGCCATGGAGGGATTTGAAAACAACAGTGACTACACTTCAAAAATTCTTCATTGGCTGTAATCGCTTTGGGACATCCAGAGATCATGAAAGGCATTATATAAATGTAAGTATTTCTTTTGAATTCTTGAAATGACTGTTCAGGTCAGCTATAGGTGAGGCTGCAAATCAGAGCCCTGACTTTGTTTGTGGGAAGATAAATTAAGAAACTTCAGATATTTGGTCCCAGTATTGGGTATAATACAACAATTTATGCTTGGCAATGTATGATCATGGCTGATCTTCTACCTCAGCTCCACTTTTCCGCCCGATCCCCATATCGCTTGATTCCCCTAGAATTCAAAAATCTATCTCTCAGCCTTGAATGTACTCAGTGACTCAAGATCCACAGCCCTTTGGGGTAGGGATTTCTGAAGGGTGCAAAATTCACGAAAGAACCCCCCCTCCCACCCCCCCCCCCCGCCCCCCCCCCCCCCCCCCCCCGCCCCACCCCCAGTGTTTGGGCTCATTCGAAAGGAAATTTAATTTGGGACTATCTACCGGAAAGTTTGAAATCCTAAAGTGCTTATGGAAGAAACTACGAACTTTATTCGAATTTTGGACTTTTACAAGACAAATTCAAGCCTGTGGGCAGGCCTAAAGGACAAAAGAAGCAACTTGATTATTGGAACTGTCTGGGTGATTGGGACTAAGTTAACTTGTCTGGAGGAATGGACATTCGAAAACCCTTCTCCACAAGAGACATTTACATTACAACAATAACTTAGAGATGGCCAGCCATCAAACCAAACTGAGAAACGCCATTTTAAACATGAATAAGAACAAAGGGCCCACAACAGCCTGTATATGAAAATCCAAGCTCAAAAGGATATTGCGATTACCAAGCTAATATTTCCATCAGGAAATAGAGTTAAAAATGCAACCCACCCAAGACATATTAACTTTTAACGAGCCCGCCAAAATATTACAAAGAAAAGTCAAGCCGCCAAATTTAAACAAAGAATTCTGGACTGATTTGGCGTGAAGATTAGAACAACTCAAACCGGCCTCCTGTTTCAACAGAGGGTATGACACACTTTGCCATACAACCGAGACCATGCTAATGTCATCAAGAAGGGAGAGAAACCAACGTGACAGTTGAAAACTAACTTCTCCAGCCTCAAAGTCCTGAAGGAAGGAAGAACATCACCATCACGGCAGCAACCGACCACAGTCAACATGGTACCAACGAAAAACCAACTCGATCGACTAAACTCGAAACAAAACTTCAACAGGAAGAAACCGAAGAATCGAACGTTTCCACTCTACAATCTTCTGCCTGACTACCAACAGGTGAAAGCATTACCTAAAGAGACTTTGAACCTATTTCTAACGAAGAAAACCGGGTACTTACCCCATAGATCCAAAACGCGCCTTACCGCATTAGCGGACTCAACCCAACTGAAGATTGCGCAGTAAGAAGTCTTCTCCGATGTTCGGGGTATGGCAAGCAGAACCTACAGAATTCAATGAACCCTAAAATCGTGAACTACCGCTAACTGACCAGAAAGGATTGGTAAGCAGAGTCCCTACCTGCCCTAGAGTCTAACCTAGCTAGAATTAGATATTGGGAGGTGGGAGGTGTAATTTTTACTGTAACCCCCTTTGAATGTGTAATGTATTGTTCTTTATTAGAGTGATTATAAGTTTGACATTGTATTTTCTTGTCTGTAATAAAATCAAAGTTTTTTTGCATCAAACCAGTTGTCCTTTGCACTTTGTCACACCCCCCAAATAAACTCAGAGTCTAGAACCCAAGGGAATGGGAACGATTCGAACCACTCAAGTGGGTCAGAGGTGTCCATCCCCCTACAATTTCCAAAGGTTCACAACCCTTGAGTGAAGAAATTCCTCCTCATCTCAGTCTTAAATTGACTAACCTCTTATCTTGAGACTATGTCCCCTAGTTCCAGAGTTTCCAGCCAGGAGAAACAACCTCTTAGCATCTACCGTGTCAATCCCCCAAATTTGTAGAAGCTTGTTGATCAGATAATTCATTTTGAAACTAAATCTTGACTCTGATCATATAACAGTGAGTCAGCCGTTGTTTCTCATTGTGCTTAGCCACAAACTCTAAAATGTCTAACCGATTTCAAATCATGCTTGGTATGCATTACCATGTGCGTGAACAAATTTCCACATGCTCAAAATCCCCTTTTTGGTTGGCTGGCATAATGGTCCTTTAGTATTTAATATAATTTTCATATAGTACACGTCATTCATTTCAATTATCATGAGTAGATCATGGCAAGACTAATCAGAGTCTATCATGATAATGGGGGAGATAATTTGGGTGTACAATATGAGAAACAATTTTGTAACTTGTGGGTGATGAATTCATAGCATCATGGAAATTACAACACACATACGGCTTGCTGTTAATTCTACAACTGGAGCTGTCTCTAATCCCATTTCCTTGCTCTTTCTCTACATCCTTTTAAATTCTACCTTTCCAAATACTTATCCAAATCTCTTCAAAATGAAGTCATGGTCTGTACCTCAAAAACCACTTGTGATGAAACATTCCATGATCTAATCACCCTGTGCATGCAAAAACAACGCACGATATAAATCTATGCCTAATTTGGCAACTTGCCCAGCTAAACTAGGATATATTCTGGTGTAGTAAAGCACAAAAGTCTTAATTTATTTGGATTCAAATCTTACTGCAACGTGACTGCTGGAAGCACCAAAACATATGCACCAGGATATGCACCCATAAAGCTCCCTTTCACGGACTGGCAGGGATCAGGAATCCAGTCACCATAATGGGTATATATCCAATTTCTGGTCTCCTTACTTAGGCTGGCAGGGATTAAATACATTCATTATCTTAAATTCCATTCGTGGAAGTATTACGCACAGGCAAAGTAAAGGAAGACATATTAAGGAGCAGCTATCTTTGTCAACATCATATCAAGTATTTGTGTTTTGCAGATTTAAATTTTTTTTTTATTCGTTCATGGAACATAGGAACATAGGAATTAGGAACAGGAGTAGGCCATCTAGCCCCTCGAGCCTGCTCCGCTATTCAATAAGATCATGGCTGATCTGGTCGTGGACTCAGCTCCACTTACCCGCCCGCTCCCCATAACCCTTAATTCCCTTATTGCTTAAAAATCTATCTATCTTTGACTTGAAAACATTCAATGAGCTAGCCTCAACTGCTTCCTTGGGCAGAGAATTCCACAGATTCACAACCCTCTGGGAGAAGAAATTCTTTCTCAACTCGGTTTTAAATTGGCTCCTCCGTATTTTGAGGCTGTGCCCCCTAGTTCTAGTCTCCCCCACCAATGGAAACAACCTCTCTGCCTCTATCTTGTCTATCCCTTTCATGATTTTAAATGTTTCTATAAGATCCCAACCCCTCATCCTTCTGAACTCCAAGGAGTAAAGACCCAGTCTACTCAATCTATCATCATAAGGTAACCCCCTCATTTCTTGAATCAGCCTAGTGAATCGTCTCTGTACCCCTTCCAAAGCTAGTATATCCTTCCTTAAGTAAGGTGACCAAAACTGCACGCAGTACTCCAGGTGCGGCCTTACCAATACCTTATACAATTGCAGCAACACCTCCCTGCTTTTGTACTCCATCCCTTTCGCAATGAAGGCCAACATTCCATTTGCCTTCCTGATTACCTGCTGCACCACATGGGATGTGGACGTTGCTAATTGTCCTTGAGAAGGTGGTGGTGAACCGTCTTCTTGAACCACTGCAGTCTGTGTGGTTCATGTACTCTACAGTGCTGACTTTGTTCTAGCAGTTTGGTACAACTGAGTAGCTTGCAAAGCCATTTTGTGTAACACCACATTGCTGTGACAGACTGGGTAAGGATGGCAGATTTCCTTCCCGAAATGACATTTGTGAACATGATGGGTTTTTCCGATAATCCACTAGTTCCATGTCATCGTTACTGATGCTAGCTTTTTTTAAAATTCCATATTTATTTAATTGACTGAATTTAAATTCCCCCATAACATAACCTCTGTGCTACCGTACCCCTGATGAGGCAGCATCACACATCTCTACCTGTTTTTCCTTTGGTTGTCAGGCCTGACACTACTTTAGTAGCAAAGCTAAGTATGAGTCACAAATAAAGAGGATCACTGGGTTATGAACAACAGAAGGTGAGAATCTTTCCCAATTCCAGAAAATGTAAGTTCCTGCAGAAGGTCTGGTAACCAGTGTACAGGATTTGAATTCACCCGAACATAGGTGATTTTCTAAATCTCTCTCAAAATATGCTCCCAGGAGGGTTAGGTTGTAGAATTGAATCAGATGGGCTTTTTCCATATTTATTGTTGTTTACGTGTTTCTACTTAACCACAGAAGGGATTACTAAACAGCGAGACAGGAGATGCCAAAGGTTAAAAATATAAAACCCAATCAATTAAAGCTGCGGGGGTGAATAGTGCAAGGCAGTTGTCAATCACAGGGAATGTTAAAGTTTTCATCAATTATTCTGCAGATTTGGAGTCATTAGCTCCTGACAGTAAATTCTACTGCATCAGTGCTAACTGATAGTGGGTTTGCATTTAGTCTTAGATTACGTACGGCACTGTAAAAATGGACACACTTCCGGTGGTATGTAAAAAGTAGACTGGGGCCCAGTAACTGCTCAAAGCCATTTTGTCTGTCATGTTATTGTGTTTATATTTTTTGCTGGAAAAGATGATTTAAAAGCTGTCCCAAAAGTAGGACTGAAGAACATTACGACGCTGTGCTATAATAAATTGCTTTTCAGTTGTTTATGAGATTATGTTCAGTCCATGCATACTGTGTATTATTAATTCAATATGCCAGATTGATGAGTTTCGGCTATATCAAGTTTGATGTATTCATTATCGGCACTCAGTACATTAATTCATGCTTAACTCCGGTAAATCAAAATTATACCATCTGGCTTCCTGTTGCTAATGATAAATTTGATCCAAGAGTGATTAAAACCGTAAAGCTATTGCATTTTAATATATAAATTAGGGGATTAAAAAGGCATTTAGGAATGACCAATAGTCAAAGCAATCCCAATGACAGAACTTAATTTGTGTACTTGCTAATAGATCTCCATTTTAATTAGCAGGCACAGATTTACAGCAGTGACGTGCAGACAAAATATAGTGATTATGAAGAAAGAGGTTGTTAAGTTGATTAATTACCTTTAAAATACTTCTAAATGTAATCTGAATGAAATATATTGATAATTTAACAATGGGCAATTTAACTAAAAGATTTGTTGTAACTACAGTTTGTCATACACTTGCCAATGAGATATGTAAATGCATATTTTGTAGGTCTAGGTTGAGGGCTACGATCTTTTGGCATGAGATATCACAAATCGAAAGTAAGTTGCATTTAAGTGACTGATACAGTAATGCAGAAGTTAAGATGTTCATTCCCCATGATCATGTGGATGACTTGACTCCAAACTAAAAGGTCAACATACACGCTAACCATACATCGTACAGTGTGTGTCCTTTCATAGCATTCCTTGTTTTGACATGGCTCTAGAAGCTCAGAAATCAACATATTTCACCCTTATCACTATCCATTCTCACATAGATGTCTATCCAGATATGTTGTTAAATGCACAGATAAACCACAATCTCATTGAATGGTGGAACAGGCTCCAGGGGCTGAATGGCCTACTCCTGTTCCTATGTTCCTATGCAAAGATGCTACTCAATGGCATTAACTCCATTATCTGTGGTTCTAAAATGTCACTTTAAGTCAGAAGGTTGTGGGTTCAAGTCCCACTGCTGAGGGAGCGCTGCACTGTCAGAGGTGCCGTCTTTCGGATGAGACATTAAAACCGAGGCCCCATCTGCTCTCTCAGGTGGATGTAAAAGATCCCATTGCACTATTTCAAGAAGAGCGAAGAGCAGGGGAATTATCCCCGGTGTCCTGGCCAATATTTGTCCCTCAATGAACATAACAAAAACAGATTATCTGGTCATTATCACATTACTGTTTGTGGAAGCTTGCTTGTGCGCAAAATTGGCTGCTGCATTTCCAACATTACAACAGTGACTACACTTCAAAAATACTTCATTGGCTGTAAAATGTTGGTGGATGTGAAAGGCGCTATATAAATGCAAGTCTTTGTTTTATTCATGTTCTATAGCGGAAAAACACTACTGATTTTAAACTCTTAGGTAAGCAACATTCAAAAATATAGTTATATCAGTCAGTTTTTCTCTTTTGCCAATATACAAGTCAAAATGGTATGTTCTCCATGTGCTTGAGCACAGGTTAATCTGCTCTATATATCTTATGGAGTGCTTTCAGCAAGCTAAAGATGATGTTGCAGATTTACAAACTTAGAGGAGTAGTTATACATAGAAACTGCCAATTGATATTGCACTTTTAAAATGACATAATAGCTATTTTGCGCTGTCTAATATTATATAATGATGCTGGAAAGAAGAAACTGTCTGATCTAACAGTGTAATGGTGCAGGCTACAAATTTAACTGAGTGCTTAAATGTGCTTATAATTAAGAGGTTTCACCCTTGAGATGAAGCTTGAGTAGGAAGTTAATACTGAGGAAATCAGGGCAATGAAAATGGTATGACACTACACAAAGATCATCTAGTCATGTATATTACCAGTATTGTAAGGGTCCAAAATGGTCCAAATCAAGCCAAACTTTAATATTCAAGCATATTACCAAAATGGTTTAATTCAGATCATGGGTTTTCCATTCGGCTTGGCAATCATGCCTAATTACTGTCCCCTATATTATGTCTTGACATTGATTGGCTCTGTCAGCACAGAAGAACATAGTAAATAGGAGCAGGACTAAGCGATAAGGCTCCTTGAGCTTGCTCCACCATTCAATAAGATCATAGCTGATCTTCTACATCCAGTCCACCTTCTCACCCTATTCCCATATCTCTTGGTTCTTTTAATGCCCAAGAATCTATCGATCTCAGTCTTGAATATACTCATTGACTGAGCATCCACAGTCCTCTGGGGCAGAGAATTCGAAAGATTTATAACCCACTGAGTGAAGAAATTTCTCCTCATCTCAGTCCTAAATAGCCGGCGCTTATCCTGAGACTATGAATGCCAGTTCTAGACTCTCTAGTCAGGGGAAACAGCCTCTCTACATTGGTAGCTGGTATACTTTCGCTTATGTTTGCAAACACTTGGAGGTCGAACTCCAAACCATTGTCAACACCTTCACCGAAGTGTATGAGAGTATGGGCCTTACAAATCATCATTCTTCAAAATCGAGGAAGACTTGGTTCCATTCTAAAAGTGAGTTCTTAAGTGACTGAACAGTCCAATAGAGGAATTACAGTCTCTGTCACAAGTGGGCCAGACAGTCGTTGAAGGAAAGGGTGGGTGGGGAGTCTGGTTTGCCGCACGCTCCTTCCGTTGCGTGCGCTTGTTTTCTGCACGCACTCGGCGATGAGACTCGAGGTGCTCAGCGCCCTCCCGGATGCTGTTCCTCCACTTAGGGCAGTCTTTGGCCAGGGACTCCCAGGTATCAGTGGGGATGTTGCACTTTATCAAGGAGGCTTTGAGGATGTCCTTGAAATGTTTCCTCTGCCTACCTGGGGCTCGCTTGCCGTGTAGGCATTCCAAGTACAGCGCTTGCTTTGGGAGTCTTTGGGGGTTGTGTAGAGGAAACAGAGAGGCTGCAAAGAGATTTGGATAGGTTAAGCGAATGGGCTAAGGTTTGGCAGATGGAAATACGATGTCGGAAAGTGTGAGGTCATCCACCTTGGGAAAAAAAACAGTAAAAGGGAATATTATTTGAATGGGGAGAAATTACAACATGCTGAGGTGCAGAGGGACCTGGGGGTCCTTGTGCATGAATCCCAAAAAGTTAGTTTGCAGGTGCAGCAGGTAATCAGGAAGGCGAATGGAATGTTGGCCTTCATTGCGAGAGGGATGGAGTACAAAAGTAGGGAGGTCCTGCTGCAACTGTATAGGGTATTGGTAAGGCCGCACCTGGAGTACTGCATGCAGTTTTGGTCACCTTACTTAAGGAAGGATATAGTGGCTTTGGAGGGGGTACAGAGACGATTCACTAGGGTGATTCCGGAGATGAGGGGGTTACCTTATGATGATAGATTGAGTAGACTGGGTCTTTACTCGTTGGAGTTCAGAAGGATGAGGGGTGATCTTATAGAAACATTTAAAATCATGAAAGGGATAGACAAGATAGAGGCGGAGAGGTTGTTTCCACTGGTCGGGGAGACTAGAACTAGGGGGCACAGCCTCAAAATTCGGGGGAGCCAATTTAAAACCGAGTTGAGAAGGAATTTCTTCTCCCAGAGGGTTGTGAATCTATGGAATTCTCTGCCCAAGAAAGCAGTTGAGGCTAGCTCATTGAATGTATTCAAGTCACAGATAGATAGATTTTTAAGCAATAAGGGAATTAAGGGTTACGGGGAGCGGGCGGGTAAGTGGAGCTGAGTCCACGGCCAGATCAGCCATGATCTTGTTGAATGGTGGAGCAGGCTCGAGGGGCTAGATGGCCTACTCCTGTTCCTAATTCTTATGTTCTTATGTTCTTATGTAAGTCTTGTGTCAGCATGCGAACAATATGGCCCACCCAATGGAGCTGGTCGAGTGCAGTCAGTGCTTCGATGCTGGGGATGTTGGCCTGATCGAGAACACTAGCGTTGGTGCGCCTGTCCTCCCAGGGGATTTGCAGGATCTTGCGGAGACATCATTGGTGGCATTTCTCCAGTGATTTAAGGTGTCTACTGTATATGGTCCATGTCTATGAGCCATACAGGAGGGCCGGTATCACTACAGCCTTGTAGACCATAAGCTTGGTGCCAGATTTGAGGGCCTGATCTTTGAGTAAGACAAAGGTTCTCTATCAACCTGCCCCCGCCACACAGTTCTGTCCCCCGATTATCAAGATCCATGACGAGGCCCATTTTCCAATCCTCAGGGGCCTACCTTCAACAAGTGCAGATGTCGATGACAAATTCCAGCACCACCTTCAGTGTGCCAGTGCAGCCTTCGGTTGCCTGAGGAAGAGGGTGTTTGAAGACCAGGATCTCAAGTCCGGCACAAAGGTCATGGTCTACAGAGCCGTAGTGACACCTGCCCTCCTATATGCTTCAGAGACATGGTCTATGTACAGCAGGCACCTCAAAGCACTGGAGAGGTACCACCAATGCTGCATCCGCAAGATCCTCCAAATCCATTGGCAGGATAGGCGCACCAATGTCAGTGATCTCGCTCAGGCCAACATCCCCAGCATCAAAGCATTGACCACGCTCGATCAGCTCCGCTGGACGGGCCACTTCGTCCACATGCCCGATACTAGACTCTCAAAACAAGCGCTCTACTCAGAGCTCCGTCACGGCAAACGAGCCCAAGGTGTGCAGAGGAAATGCTTCAAGGATACCCTCAAAGCCTCCTTGAAAAAGTGCAACATCTCCACTGACACCTGGGAATCCCTGGCCCAAGACCGCTCAAAATGGAAGAGGAGCATCCGGGAAGGCACCGAACACCTCAAGTCTTTTCACCAGGAGCACACGGAAGCCAAAGGCAAAACAGCAGAATGAGCGTATGCCAACCCAAGCATCGCACCCACACGTCCCTTCAACCACCGTCTGCCCCATCTGTGACAGACACTGTAGGTCCCGCATTGGACTCATCAGTCACCTGAGAACTCATATTAGTCTGGAAGCAAGTCATCCTCGACTCCGAGGGACTGCATAAGAAGAGAAGAAGAACTTTTCCCAACCTTGTTAAAGTACAGCCATGAGAACATAAGAACATAAGAAATAGGAGTGGGACTAGGCCATTCAGCCCTTCGAGCCTGCTACACCAGTCCATAAGATCATGGCTGATCTTTGACCCCAACTCCACATTCGTGCCTTATTCTCAGATCCCTTGATTCCCTTACACACATACCTTAGATGATACAGACTTAGAGAACCATTTATACAGAAAAACTGCCAATTGACATTGCATTTTAAAATGTCATACAGGGTAATAGCTATTTCTAGTTGTCTAATGTTATTTTTTTATTTGTTCCTCTGATGTGGGCGTCGCTGGCAAGGCCAGCATTTATTGCCCATTGCTAACTGCCCTTGAAAATGTGGAGGTGAGCTGCCTTCTTGAACCGCTGCAGTCTGTGTGGTGAAGGAACTTCCACAGTGCTGTTAGGAAGGGAGTTCCAGGATTTTGACTCAGCGACTATGAATGAACGGTGATATATTTCCAAGTCAGGATGGTGTGTGATTTGGAGGGGAACTTGGAGGTGATGGTGTTCCCATGCATCTGCTGCCCTTGTCCTTCTAGGTGGTAGAGATAGTGTGTTTGGGAGATGCTGTCGAAGAAGCCTTGGCGAGTTGCTGCAGTGCATCATGTAGATGGTACACACTTCAGTCATGGTGCACCAGTGGTGGAGTGAGTGAATGTTTAACACAAGAACATAAGAACATAAGAAATAGGAGCAGGAGTAGCCTGCTCCGCCATTCAATAAGATCATGGTTGATCATCTACCTCAACTCCACCCTCCTGCACTATCCCCATATCACTTGATTCCCTTAATATTCAAAATTCTATCGCTCTCGGTCTAGAATATATTCAACGACTGAGCTTCCACAGCCCTCTGGGGTAGAACATTCCTCTGAGTGAAGAAATTTCTCCTCACCTCAGTCCTAAATTCTGAGACTGTAACCCCTGGTTCTAGACTCTCCAGCCAGGGGAAACATCCTCACAGGACAATACCCCCATCCCAGGAATCAGTCTGGTGAACCATCGTTGCACTCCTTCTATGGCAAATATATCCTTCCTTAGGTAAGGAGACCAAAACTGTCCACAATACTTCAGGTGCGGTCTCACCAGGGCCCTATATAATTGCAGTAAGGCATCTTTACTCTTGGACTCAAATCCTCTTGTAATAAAGGCGAACATAACAAAGTGCCCTGCTACCACATCCTTAATAATAGATTCTAGCATGTTCCCTATTACTGATGTTAGGCTAACTGGCCTGTAGTTCCCCGATTTCTCTCTCTCTCTTTTATTAGGTGGTGGATGGGGTGTCAATCAAGCTGGCTCCTGGATGCTGTCGAGCTTCTTGAATGTTGCTGGAGCTACATTCATCCAGGCAATTGGAGAGTATTAAATCACACTCCTGTCTTGTAGATGGTTGAAAGGCTTTAGGGATTCAGGAGGTGAGACACTCGCTGCAGAATACCCAGCCTCTGACCTGCTCTTGCAGCCACAATATTTATATGGCTGGTCCAGTTAAGTTCTGGTCAATGATCTAGTCACATCACAACAGTGACTACACTCCAAATGTGTTTCATTGGCTGTAAAGTGCTTTGAGACATCCGGTGTTCATGATAGGTGCTATATAAATGCAAGTCTTTCTTTCTCTCTTTCTAATGGTGACCCCCAGGATGTTGATGTTGGGGGATTCGGCGATGGTAATGCCGTTGAATGTCAAGGGGTGGTGGAGATAGTCATTGTCTGGCACTTGTGTGGCACGAATGTTACTTGCCATTTATCAGCCTAAGCCTGAATGTCGTTGTTGTGTATGCAATAACTGTAAGACTGAATACGGTTTAACTCCAAGAGGTATGGCCTTGGCTCTGCTTTATTAAGGCCCAAAGTGACTAATATACAAAATGGCTGGCCTTTTATACTTGGGCTGCACATGCGTGCGTGCAACCCAATGGCCTCCAACAGTGACGCCATCTAGTGGCTAATGATCCCAAAAGTACATACATGACAATACCCTCCTCTGAGATATTTTAACACAGTCTTTTACAAATTGAGACGGTCTGGTGTTTTACACTCCTGGGTTAACCGTCTCAGTTCAATTCCAGCCTTGGGTGAGTGTTCAGAGTCTGTTGTGACTGGTGGCTGGGTGGCTGACCTGGTGGGAGTGGCAATGGCCATGTCAGGAATTGAAAGTCCCGATTCACTGATGACCACTGAGTCCTCTGATGACCGGGGGTAGGTTGGTTGGTCGTCGATTGTCTCTTCCTCCGACTGTTCCGGTTCGTCTGTGTGCCGCAGCTTTGTCTGATCCATATGTTTCCTGCATGTTTACCCATTTTTGAGCTTGACAATAAATACTCTGTTGCTCTCCTTGGCCATGACAGTACCAGTGATCCACTTGGGACCCTGACCATAATTCAGAACATATACAGGATCATTTACAGAAATATCGCGTGACACAGCTGCACGATCGTGATACCCTTGCTGACTTTGTCTTCTATATTCAACATGATTATTCAAGTCAGGGTGTACAAGAGATAGCTTGGTCTTAAGACTTCTCTTCATCATTAGTTCAGCAGGTGAGACCCCGGTGTGGTCTTGTCCTGTAACTAAGCAGTATGCATGACAGGCGGGTCTGCAGTGACCCTTGGGTTACTCACTTCATACTCTGCTTTATGATTTGGACAGCACGTTCTGCTTGCCCATTGAATGCAGGTTTGAACAGTGCTGACCTTACATGTCTGATATCATTGAATTTCATAAACTCTTGAAACTCCTGACTGGTGAAGCACGATCCGTTGTCGCTAACAACGATGTCAGGCAGACCATGTGTCGTGAACATGACACTGAGATTCTCAATGGTAGCTGTGGATGTGCTGGATGACATGATTATACACTCTATCCACTTCGAATATGCATCCACCACAACTAAAAACATCTTCCCCAGGAAGGCACCTGCAAAGTCTCTGTGGGTCCTGGACCATGGTTTGGACGGCCACGACCCAGACTCAGCAGCGATTCCGCTGGTGCTTTGCTGAGTTGCATGCAAGTGTTGCACTGATGCACACATGATTCCAGCTCAGAGTCAATTCCCGACTACCATACATGAGACCTGGCGATAGCTTTCATCATTACAATTCCAGGATGTGTGCTATGTAGCTCACGTACAAATTTCTCTCTCCCTTTCTTGGGCATAACAACACGATTGCCCCACAGTATACAATCCGACTGAATAGACAGTTCATCTTTGCGACGAATGTCTCCTCACCCATTTGCTTGGATATGGCGGACCAATCACTTTTGAGGATGCAACTCTTCACCACCGATAAAATCAGGTCCTGGCTGGTCCAGGTCTTAACTTGTTGAGCCGTGACAGGAGTTCCTTCACTCTCAAAAGCATCCATAACTAACAATAGGTCCGCCGGTTGTGACGTTTCCACCTCCGGTGTGGGCAACGGCAGACGACTCAAAGCATCGGCACAATTCTCGGTGCCAGGTCTATGACGAATGACATAATCATAAGCGGATAATGTCAGCGCCCACCTCTGGATGCGGGATGAAGCATTGGTATTGATACCTCTGTTTTCAGAGAACAGTGAAATGAGTGGCTTGTGATCTGTCTCCAGTTTAAACCGAAGACCAAACAGGTACTGATGCATCTTTTTAACCCCATACACACAGGCTAGTGCTTCTTTCTCTACCATGCTGTAGGCTTTTTCCACTTTAGACAAACTTTTTGAAGCATACATAACTGGTTGAAGTTTACCCGACTCATTAGCTTGTTGGAGTACGCAACCAATTACATATGACGAAGCATCACAGGCCAATACTAAACGTTTACATTGGTCATAATGTACCAGCAGGTTGTTAGAGCAAAGTAGATTAGTGGCTTTCTCAAAAGCTTTGTCTTGAGACGCACCCCACACCCAGTTTCGTCTTTTCTTTGCAGCACGTGCAGTGGTTCTAATAGGGTGCTTAATTTAGGTAGGAAGTTACCGAAGTAGTTGAGTAGACCGAGGAACGAATGCAGCTCCGTCACATTCTGCAGCTTGGGTGCATTCTTGATGGCCTTGGTTTTCCCATCCGTGGACCTGATGCCGTCAGCAGCAATTTTCCTCCCCAGGAATTTGACCTCTGGTGCGTTTCAGTCTGAGTCCCACTTTGTCCAGACAATGTAGAACCTCTTCCAGGTTGTTCAGATGTTCCTCGGAGTCACGACCTGTGATCAGGATGTCATCTTTGAACATGACGGTTCTGGGAACGGACTTCAGTAGACTCTCCATGTTCCTCTGAAATATTGCTGCAGCTGAGCGAATTCCAAAAGGGCACCTGTGATAAATACACAGTTCTTTATACGTGTTAATGCACGTATGTCTCTTCAACATCTCGACCAGCTCCTGTGTCATGTAGGCCGGCGTCAAGACCAATTTGGTGAACGACTTCCCCCCGGCTAGCATTGCAAACAAGTCATCAGCCTTCGGTAATGGGTACTGATCCTGTTTCGAAACCCTGTTGATCGTAGCCTTGTCATCTCCACAGATTCTGACTATGCCATCATTTTTCAGCACAGAAACAATGGGACTGGCCCATTCATTAATTTCAACCGGTGATATGATCACTTCACGCTGGAGTCTGTCCAGTCGATTTCGACCTTCTCCCTCATCATATACGGAACTGCCCAAGCTTTATGATGGATGGGTCTTGCATCAGAGTCCATGTGGATCTGCACCTTGGCTCCCGTGAAGTTGCCGATGCCTGGTTCGAACAGCGAGGAGAACTTGCTCAGTATTTGGGCACATATATCTTTCTCCAACGACAACACCTTGATGTCGGTCCAATCTCATCTGATTTTGTCAAGCCAGTTCCTGCCAAACAGCTTTGGGCCATTGCCTGGGACAATCCATAGCGGTAACTTGTGAACCGTACCCTCATACGACACTTTAATTGTGGCACTGCCAATCACCGCTATGAGTTCTTTGGTGGACGTGCACAACTTGGCATTGACTGGACTCAGCCTGGGCCTCACAGCCTTATTATCCCGCAGCTTGTCGAATGCCCTCTGGCTCATTATCGATTGACTTGCCCCCGTGTCCAGTTCCATCGATACTACGTTGATCATTATCGGTTTGCTCTTAGTTAGGAACGAATACAGTCCATCCACTTCCTCCTCTTGTATCTCAGATTGCGTATCCGGATCCACACTAGTCTGACCATCATCCTCCACGTGGTGTGTCGCAGCACGCTTGCTCATCTGCAGACATTCGCACTGGAGATGCTCCACTCTCAGGCAGCCTTTGCAACTATATTGCTTAAATCAGCACTGCTGGTGCCGGTGATTTTCCCCACAACTCCAACACGGAGAAATCAGATGCATTCCCGCCGGGGGACTTTGGGAAGCCACAGGTTTTGCGTACGCAGTCAGGTAGGCCCTACCATGTGCCGCTCTGCTGAACACCGAATCAATCATATTTACAGTACTTGCCGCATTTCAGTTTTTTCACTGATATCTGCTTTAGACTTCTATCCGTCGTCATGCATGACTGAGCGATCGTGATGGCTCTGTTCAAGTCCAACATCTCCACTGCCAGTAGTTTACACAGGATCACCTCGTGGTTGATACCGATTACAAAGAAGTCCCGCAGCATGTCTGCCAACACAGCCCAGAACTTACACGGTCCCACTAGATGTCTCAGGTCAGCAACGAATTCCGCCGCATTCTGGCCCTCTGAGCGAACGTGTGTGTAAAATCTGTATCTCGAGATGATGATGCCTGAATCTGGCTTAAGGTGGCCCTGTACCAGTGTACACAATTCTTCATTCGTCTTCTCTGTTGGACTCACAGACAGGAGTAGATTCTTTATCAGACCATACATTTTTGGACCGCAAACCGTGAGGAACACTGCCCGGCACCAATCTGCGTTGCCGACCTCCTCCATTTTGTTGGCCATGAAGAACTGGCTCAAACGGTTCACAAAGTCTGCCCAATCTTCTCCTTCCACAAATCGCTCCAACAATCCAATTGTGCTCATTTTTGCATGCAAATGTTCTTGTTGCCTCGTCGCCAAATGTTGTGTATGCAATAACTGTTAGACTGAGTAGTGTTTAACTCCAAGAGGTATGACCTTGGCTCTGCTTGATTAAGGCCCAAAGTGACTAATATACAAAATGGCTGGCCTTTTATACTTGGGCTGCACACCAGTGCGTGCAGCCCAATGGCCTCCAATAGTGATGCCATCTAGTGGCTAGTGATCCCAAAATTACATACATGACAGTCGTCCAAGTCTTGCTGCATGTTATCATGGACTGATTCATTATCTGAGGAGTTGTGAATGGAACTGAACACTGTGCAATTATCAGCGATCATTCCTACTTCTGACCTTGATGGAGGGAAGATCATTGATGAGTCAGCTGAAGAAGATTGGGCCTAGGACACTGCCCTGAGGAACATCTGCAGCGATGTTCTGGGGCTGAGATGATTGGCATTCAACAACCACAACCATCTTTCTTTGAGCTAGGTATGACTCCAGCCTGTGTAGCGTCTTTCCTCTGATTCCCATTGACTTCAATTTTACTAGGGCTCCTTGATGCCACACTCAGTCAAATGCTGCCTTGATTTCAAGGGCATTCACTCTCACCTCACCTCTGGATTTCAGCTCTTAACCATGTTTGGAACAAAGTTGTAATGTGGTCTGGAGCTGAGTGGTCCTGGTGGAACTCAAACTAAGCATCGGTGAGCAGGTTATTGGTGAGAAAGTGTCGACAACACCTTCCATCACTTTGTTGATTATTGAGAGTAGACTGATGGGGAGGTAATTGGCCGGATTGGATTTGTCCTGTTTTTTTGTGGACAGGGCATACCTGGGCAGTTTTCCACATTGTCGGGTAGATGCCAATGCTGTAGCTGTACTGGAACAGCTTGGCTGGAAGATCACCTAGTTCTGGAATACAAGTCTTCAGCACAACAACTGGAATATTGACAGGGCCCATCACCTTTGCCGTATCCAGTTCGCTCAGCCGTTTCTTGATATCACATGGAGTGAATCGAATTGGTTGAATACTGGCTTCTGTGATTGTGGGGACCTCAGGAGGAGACCAAGATGGATATTCCACTTGGCACTTCGAACTGAAGATGGTTGCAAACACTTCAGCCTTGTCCTTTGCACTTGCGTGCTAGGCTCCACCATTATTGAGGATGGGGATGTTCATGGAGCCTCCTCCTCCTGTCAGTTGTTTAATTTTCCACCACCATGCTTAGCCTTGTCTATAGCATGTTCCTTCCACTTTTTAAGCATGCATGTAGTCCTGTGTAGCAGCTTCCCCAGGTTGGCACCTCATTTTTAGGTCTGTCTAGTGCTGCTCCTCACATGCTCTTCGACACTCCTCATTGAACCAGAGTTGGTTGCCTGGCTTGATGTTAATGGTAGAGGGATATGCCGAGCCATGAGGTTACAGATTGTGGTCAAATACAATTCTGTTGCTGCAAATGGCCCACAGCGCATCATGAATACCCAGTTTTGACCTGCTAGATCTGCTCTGAATCTATCCCATTTAGCATGGTGGTATTGCTACACAACATGATGGAGGGTGTCCTCCGTGTGAAGGCAGGACTTCGCCTCCACAAAGATGGTACAGTGGTAACTTCTACTAATACTGTCATGTACAGATGCATCTGCGACAGGTAGATTGATGAGGACAAGGTCAAATAGTGTTGCTTCTCTCACCAACTGCTGAAGGCCCAGTCTGGTAGTTATGTCCTTCAAGACTTGGCAAACTCAGTCAGTAGTTATGCTACCGAGCCACTCTTGGTGATGAACATTGAAGTCCCCCCACCCAGACTACCTTGCTACCCTCAGTGCTTCTTCCAAGCAGTGTTCAACATGGAGGAGTACTGATTCATTAGCTGAGGGAGGGCGGTAGGTGGTAATCAGCAGGAGGTTCCCTTGCCCATGCTTGACCTGAAGCCAAGGAGTCAAGGAACCATGGAGTCCAGAGTCAATGATGAAGACTCCTGGGGCCACTCCCTCCTGACTGTATACTACTGTACCGCCACCTCTGGTGGCTCTGTCCTGCCTATAGGACAAGACACACCCAGGGATGGTTATGGAGGAGTCTGGGATATTGGCAGAAAGGTATGGTTCTGTTCGTATGGCTACGTCAGGCTGTTACTTGACTAGTCTGTGGGATAGCTCTCCCAATTTTGGCACAAGAACTCAGATGTTAGTGAGGAGGGCATTCCAGGAATCGACTGAGCTGGGTGTGCCATTGTCGTGTCCAAAACCGCGGCCACGTTCGATGCCGGGTGAATTCCTATTTTTTTTTTTACTTGTAGTGGTTTGTTACAACTGAGTGGCCTGCTAGATTATTTCAGAGGGTAGTTAAGAGTCAACCACTTTGTGGGTCTGGAGTCACATATAGGCCAGACCAGGTAAGGACGGCAGATTTCCTTCCCTAAAGGACATTATTCCAGATTTACGTAACTAACTGAATTTAAATTCCCCAGCGTGGTGGGATTTGAACTCACATCTTCAGATTATTGGTCCAGGCCTCTGGATTACTGGTCCAGTAACGTAACCACTATACTACCGTTCCCGGCTTTGGGGGTGGTTATATAATGATGTTAGAAAGAAAAAGCTGCTGAGTCTAACAGTGTAACAGGCTATAGATTTGACTGAGTGTTATAATATAAATTTTTGACCAAATGGTGCAAGATTAATCTAAATGTGGAAAATGAAAAGCATTGAAATCAATTTTGTGGTCTTAACTGCAAGATAAATTGTTATCCTTTTCAATAATTGGTCTTATTGATCTTCAGTTATTTACCCAGCATAAGCAGAACAAGACATATTTTAATTTTCCTTCAATTAGCAAGTGTTTAATGGGAGGTGTATTTTTAATAATAGGAAAATAACAAACAGTGGCAGCTAGTTAAGTCTGTGCTGCTGCAAGTACTTTAAGGTTTGATTTCAACACACAATCCATATTTTCATCAGAACTGCTCACTGTAGTCATTGTCACTAATATTGATCATTTTTACCGTGACCTTATTGTGAAAAATGGACTGCATCTTTTCAATCATAATAGGACAATTTTCTTTTTGTACTTACAGTGTTTGATCATTGTTAATGAATAACTGTGAAGTTGTCAAAACACTCTATGGGATTCTCAGTTACAGTGATTTTTCAACAAAAAATATTGTTTGGTTAAAATCATTATGAGAAAAGATCACACAATAACTATAAAATGTATTAGTGAGAATCTTGTACCTGGCAGTAAAATGAGGCTGCTGACATGCGTTCTTATTATTACAAGTTTCCTGTAAAAGCACTATGGTCCTATATCTCACTCTTTCTGTCGGAGGTGCCGTCTTTCGGATGAGATGTTAAACCGAGGTTCCGTCTGCTCTCTCAGTTGGTCATAAAAGATCTCATTACACTATTTCGAAGAAGAGCAGGGGAGTTATCTCCGGTGTCCTGGCCAATATTTATCTCTCAATCAACATCACTAAAACAGATTAACTGGTTATAATCACATTGCTGTTTGTGGGAGCTTGCTGTGCGCAAATTGGCTGCCGTATTTCTCACATTACAACAGTGACTACATTTCATTGGCTGTAAAGCACTTTGAGACGTCCAGTGGTCGTGAAAGGCACTATATAAATCCAAGTCATTCTTTCTTTTTTTTTGGCATCCTGTGGCCTAATGTCGGACTTGTACCAGTCAACAACAACAACAACAACTTGTTTTTATATAGCGCATTTAACGTAGTGAAATGTCTCAAGGCGCTTCACAGGAGTATTACGTGATAAAAATTTGACACCGAGTCGCATAAGTGGAAATTAACGCAGGTTGGTCAAAGAGGTAGGTTTTAAAGAGCGTCTTGAAGGAGGAAAGAGAGGTAGACAGGTGGAGAGATTTAGGCAGGGAATTCCAGAGCTTGGAGCCTAGGCAACAGAAGGCCCGGACACCAATGGTTGAGCGATTATAATCAGGGATGCTCAGGAGGGCAGAATTAGAGGAGCGTAGACATCTTGGGGGCTTATGGGGCTGGAGGAGATTACAGAGCTAGGGAGGGCCGAGGCCATGGAGGGATTTGAAAATAAAAATGATAATTTTGAAATTGAGGCATTGCTGAACCGGAACCCAATGTAGTTCAGCAACCACAGGGGTGATGGGTGATGGGTGAGTGGGACTTGGTGCGGGTTAGGACACGGGCAACCAAGTTTTGGATCACTTCCACTTTACGTAGGGGAGAAAGTGGGAAGCCAACGGTTTCAGAGCTAGGGCGCAGCCCTGGACAATGTGGATCATTTCCATACCTCGGGAGCCTCTTATCAACAAGAGCTGACATTGATGACGAGATTCAACACTGCCTCCAGTGCACCAGTGCAGCCTTTGGCTGCCTGAGGAAAAGAGTGTTCGAAGACCAGGCCCTCAAATCTAACACCAAGCTAATGATCTACAGGGTTGTAGTAATACCTGCCCTCCTGTATGGCTCAGAGATATGGACATATACAGTAAACACATCAAGTCACTGGAGAAATACCAACAATGACTCCACAAGATCCTACAAATCCCCTGGGAGGACAGATGCACCAACATTAGCGTCCTCGACCAGGCCAACATCTACAGCATTGAAGCACTGACCACACTTGATCAGATCCACTGGGCAGGCCACATTGTACGCATGCCAGATAAGAGACTCCCAAAGCAAGTGCTCTACTCGGAACTCCTTCATGGCAAACAAGCCAAAGGCAAGCAGAGGAAATGTTACAAGGACACCCTCAAAGCCTCCCTGATAAAGTGCAACGTTCCCACCGACACCTGGGAGTCCCTGGCCAAAGACCGCCCTAAGTGGAGGAAGTGCATTCGGGAGGGCGCTGAGCAAATCGAGTCTCATCGCCGAGAGCATGCAGAAATCAAGCGCAGGCAGCGGAAAGAGCGTGCCACAGATCTGTCCCACCCTCCCTTACCCTCAACGACTATCTGTCCCACCTGTGACAGCGACTGTGGCTCTCATATTGGACTGTTCAGCCATCTAAGGGCTCATTTTAAGAGTGGAAGCAAGTCTTCCTGGATTCCGAGGGACTGCCTATGATGATGATGATGAGTAAGTGATCAACAATAATTCAGTTAAAGTGGACAAAAGTTGAAAGAAATAGATAATGGAGAGTGGGGAGCTTTAGAGTCCTGACAGGTAATTGGGAGCAGGGGGATAAGTATCTTGGATAAGGAATAACGTAGTCAGCTGGAGATTAACATAAGGAAAATTGGAAATGACAAACAAAAGTTTCATTTATATCCGCGATTAGGAAAGTATGCTGGAAAATGTCAGCTAATACTGCACAGCTTTAATAGTGGAGCAGACAGTCAAGATAAAGCGAATGCGAAAATAACAGTGTTAGACAAACAGAAAAAGGTCAGATTGCTTCAAGAGCGGAGTTCAGTTACAAGGACATGGCTATAAAATCTAGTTTTCTGAAACCTGGATTGACAAAGGTTAAAAGACAGACGTAAAGAATGCAAATAGCTTCCCGACATAAATCTGGTTAAAACTAAATACCACAGTTTTAAAAGCAATACAGAAGGAGAGGAACATAAGAAATAGGAACATGAGTAGGCCATTCGGCCCTTCGAGCCTGCTCCGCCATTCAATAAGATTATGGCTGGTCTCATTTAACTCAACTCCACCTTCCCGCACTATCCCCATATCCCTTGATTCCCTTAATATCAAAAAGTCTAGTGATCTCTATCATGAATATAATCAACGACTGAGCATCCACAGCCCTCCGGGGTAGAGAAATCCAAAGAGTCACCACCCTCTGAGTGAAGGAATTTCTCCTCATCTCAATCCTAAATGGCTGACACCTTATTCCTGAGACTGTAATCCCTAGTTGTAGAGTCCTTAGCCAGGGGAAACATCGTCCCAGTATCTACCCTGTCAAGCCTGTAATATAGAGTTCCACTTAGTGGATTACTGCTCCGCCTAGAGGACTACAGTGGTAATGCAATTAATGATATATAATACAATGAAAGTCATGTGACAAGTCATATGATGACAAGTTCCTGTAGAGTTATCTTGTGTGCTGTGTGTTTGTAATGTCCTAAAGAATATACAGGTTGAGCTTCCAGAATCCGGCAACCTCGGGACCGAGGCCGAGCCGGTTTTCATGTTTTTCCGGACTTCGGAACGTATTTCTGATGTCTGAAGTCCGGAAACGCCCAAGCCCAGGTTCAAATATTTCCAGATTTCAGAATGCCAGAAGGGTGTCCCGAGTCCAGAAATGCCTGGCCCAGGTTGCGATATTTCCAGTTTTTGGACATCACCTTGTAGTTCTTCTCCTCACGGACCTTGTAGTCCTCGCTTCTTCACACGCATGGTAAGCCTCCCTCTCTTGTTTTTGTGATGCAGTACCCTGTAACTGTACTTAATGTGAGCTCCCCGGCCTGTATCTTTTGCTACCATCTTCAAATTTGAAAAAGAATGTACAGTACTCAAAGCATAAAATATAATAAAGGTTTTTATTTGTAAAACAGTTAAGTTATGAAATATAAAACAATCAATGAAAGCTTTTATTTGTTAAACAGAGTAAAAATAAACAGGTACAGTTACAATTGGCTGGAGGTTGTGCTTGTGGTAGAAGGCTCAGTTATGATGTCTGGGGCTGATAATGGGCCAGCTATAGAATTATCAAATGTGGAAATTACTAGTGTAGTTGCACGCTGTTGCAACCTCTTTTGAAAGATATTTAATATTGTTGTTCATTTAAATTATTTCTTTCACTAATCTTTCTCAAATTCTGCAGACCTGCAGTATTTCTTCTTCACTTATGAAGCTTCATTGCTCTAAGGCGTGGATTAATTCTTGACAAAGATTGATTGCATTGTCAATCGGCACTTTTTGACTTGATCACAGGCATCACCATCATCCTCACTGCTTTCATCCTTTTCTTCTGGATGCAAAACCCTCTGCATGATTTCTTCATCTGTCACTGCATGCACAATGGAAGCATCGTTATCTATGTCCATGACTTCTGCGACATCGTCCTCATTCAATTCCTGCGCAACTTCGCAAGTCAGCCCTCTTGCATAATCTAAAAGTTGAGCAATCATTGCTTTCTCCCTAGACACACGAAAGCCTTGAAAGTCCTGAGGAGCATAATCAGCATCATCATCAGTAAACATAGTTGATGGCCAGATGTTATGCCAAGCATTGACCAAGGTGTCTGCAGTTACCAAGTTCCATGCATCCGCAGCTGCCCATATGGTGTCCTTGATAGAGAAAGCTTTTGAGAATGCTTTTATTCCCATGCCTGTGTTCACAGCATTAAGCAAACACTTCACATATACATTTTTGTAGAGACACTTCATCGATCTCAAAATCCCTTGGTCCATTGGCTGTATCAGTGATGTAACATTTGGAGGTAAGTAGATTCCATGGACATTATCCATTACCAAAAGCTCAGCATCGGGATGTGCTGAGCAATTGTCTAGCAGCAAGTATATTTTGCAGTTTTCCTCAAGGCCAGCTTCCATGCAATGAGCACGCACCTGAGGGACAAAATTCTTCTCAAACCAGTTCAGAAAGATTACATTGGTTACCCATGCTTTCTTATTAGCATAATAATGCACTGGCAATACTCTCAAAACCATGAAACATCTTGGACGCTGGCTTCTCCCAATGACCATAAGCTTGCATTTATGTATCCCAGCCGCATTTGCAGCAGCAAGCACAGTCAACCCATCCTTGGCATTTTTAATACCTGCTGGCTGCGTTTCTTCTGCTGCTGCTAATTTCTTTCGCGGTACGTAGCACCAAAACAGTGCTGTCTCATCAGCATTGTACATTTGCTCAGGTGAAAGATTTTCATCAGCAATCAGTTTGATGAACTCATCAATATAATTTTCAGCTGCCTCATGATCTGATGAGGCGTTCTCACCACATACTTCCAGTTGCCTGATGCCATGACGCCTTTTAAATTTGGTGAGCCAACCAGAAGAGTACTTGCATGGAGTTTCAATCCCCAGTTGTGCATGGAATATTTTAGCTTGTTGCACCACCATTTGGCCAGACAAAGGAACCTTTTCACTTCGCCTCTGTCACCACAATTCCATCACTGCTCGATCCAAATCATCATATTTCGGCTTGTGCATTCTTTTTCTCTTATTCATTTCCTTACGAACATCACTTTCCACATAAAACTTCATGAGCTGTTTTTCTGTTTTCTAATATCATAGATGATGGAGAGTCCAACACCATACTCCTCACTCAATCTTCTCACTGAAGCACCTCTATCTAATCTCTGAAGTAACTCAACTTTCTTGGCAATTGAAAATGAACTGAACCCATTGGGGTATCTGTTGGCCTTTTTGACATGTTTACAATGACAACACAAGTTCTTTACCTGTTGGGATCTTGAAGTCGGGAAAAACACCACAGCAATGGAGTCAGGTTGGGTGGGGTCTGATCATGGGATGTAGGTGGGTCAGCTGGAGTAGCCCCATAAGGTTTAATGCCACTATTTTTTTTTAAATGCTGAATTTAAAAGTGCATGTACAGTGCAGGTAATATTTTTTATTACAGGTACATGTACAGGTGTGCAAACTTAAAATCGCAATCTAGTCGGGTGAAGTCGGGTCAGCTTCACTCGGAGTCATGGGGCTTGGTGATCCGATCACGCGGTTGCTGCTTTGGGGATCTGCAGTGTACTGTGCAGTATTGATTCTGGCCGGGGACTTGCGCGCGGGAGGGGATCTGCTTGCGGGAGGGGACTTGTGTGCGGGAGCTTGGTTGGTTCTGGCCAAAGGGACTTGTGTGCTGTGCAGAGTTGTGGATCCAGGAGCAGCGGTGCAGTGACTGTAAAGACCTGGCCTGGAACAGGTAGGATTGGCATTTTTATTCTTGCTATTTTTGTCACTGTTCCAGCCAACTAACAGAGAGACTTTGAGAGGTTCTCGGGTTTACAGCACGGCTAAAAATCCAAGGTAAATTTCAAGCACACTTGGCTGAACAGTCAGAGTCTAGATGGCTGCGCCTTTGGGAATAATAGGGCGCTTGGGTGAGCTCCATCACAACCGAGAGACTTTCAAAGCGTATGTGGAGTGGCTAGAAATGTTTTTCCTCGCAAATAGTATCATCAAAGTCCCCGATGATGAAAACTGTAACCGGGTGGTGTTCGAAAGAAAATGGGCTATTTTCCTGACTGAAGCAGACCCTGAGGTGTATGAAACCCTGAAAAATGTGCTTGTTCCAGTCAAGCCAAAGAACAAGCCACTGATGGAGATTCTAACCAAGTTAGAATGGCACGACAGTCCTGAGCCCCTGGAAATTGCTGAAAGTTATCATTTTGGAATACGAAATCAATTCATTGATGTAAGTATCAGTGAGTACATTGTAGCATTAAAAAAGCTATCCATTCACTGTCATTTCAGAAACTTTCAGGACTGAGCATTGTGTGACCGCTTTGTTTGTGCGATGAAAAATGAAGCAATCAGAAGAAAGTTGTTGACAACCCCTAACTTGACTTTTGATTTAGCTAGTCAGACAGCAATGACGATGGACATGGCTGACCAATACTCCTGAGAATTTTGCAGCATTTCCAGTCGTAGGACAACTAAGGTGAATCGCCAGCAGGTTGAAAGTAAAAGACATTTAGGCCCAAGGCCTCAGGGACTAGCCAAGGTAACAGCGCATTGAAGTCGTCTATCGTTGCCTGGGACAATACATTGCTCAAAGTTGTCCATAAGTGAAGGCAGGGTGTTTCTTTTGCAAGAAAACAGGGCATCTTGCGAAGGCATGCCGATTGAAGCGTAAACCAACTTTCAAGACGATAAATAGAAATCGGCAAAGAATACATAGCATGGAAGAGAAGCAACAGGACGAGGAGTTTCTGGAGATACACATCATTAGGAGCACAAGGGTATCTAACAACGATTTGTCATCCAAGTAGACGTTGCAGGAACTCGACACTGGTGTATCCGTAAGCATAGTACTGAAATCACTATATCTCGACAATGTGTGTGATTTTCCGATGGAGAAGTTGAAGATAGAGCTGCGAGGCTATTTAGGGGAGCAAATTCCTGTTGTGGGACATGTCACCATACCAGTGAAATACAAGGATCAGATTCAAAGCTTGCCTCGCTTAGTAGTTTCAAGAGACAATCCTGCCTTAATAGGTAGAAATTGGTTGGGATCACGGAAGCTGGATTGGAGTGAGATTTTTCATATTGAAACGAGATTTGCATCGAAAGGTGATATCATCAAGCAATATCCAAAGGTGTTCCGCGAAACAGGCAGTCTGATCCAAGGCTTCAATGCGAGTATCAGAGTGTAGAAGGACGCTCGACCAGTTTACTGCAAGCTACGTCCCGCACCATATGCACTCAAGGAGAAAGTTGAGTAAGAACTCAAAAGACTAGAGACTGAGAATATTATCTCTAAGGTGGATCTAAGTAATTGGGCTACACCTATTGTTGTTATACTTAAGTCAGATATTAATTGTGATGCTATGTCCAGGCTGCCATCCCCATCACAAGTTACACCCAATAGGGTCACAGCTGAAGAGATTGGTAGAGCAACCAAACGTGACCTTGTTATGTCAAAGGTGTATGATTACATAGAAAATGGCTGGCCAAACCAGGCATCAGAAAAGATATTCAGACATATTTTTTTCGCAGGAATTAATTATCAGTGGATAAAGATTGTATCATGTGTGGTGCAAGAATGGTTATTCCAAATAAGTTCAGGTCCAAATTATTAGGAGATCTTCATGATCAGCATCTGGGAATATGATTGACCAAGAGTTTTGAACGCAGTTACTTATGGTGGCCAGGTCTAGATAAAGATATAGAGTACATCGTTAGTCAGTGTACTCCATGTCAAGAAACCACCATCAGTACCATTACAGTCATGGAAATGGCCTCTCAGGGTGTGGCAAAGGTTACATGCAGAATTTGCTGAGCTAAAAGGACAACAATTGTTCATTGTGATTGATAGCCAATCGAAGTGGGTAGAGGTGTTTCTGATGCAGAAAATAACAATAAGTAAAACACTGGACAATTTGCAAAGATTATTTTCTTCACATGGCCTCCCAGAAGAAATGATGTCTGATAATGGAACACAATTTTGTTTAGAAGAATTTGCACAGTTCATGAGTAGAAATCGTGTTAAACATAGCAAGGTTTCACCGTACCACCCTGCTTCAAATGGTGCAGCAGAGCGCACAGTGAAAATTGTAAAACGTGCTCTCAGCAAACAAATGTTGAATCCAAAGAAGTTGTCAGTGAACCACAAATTAGCAAATTTTCTAATTACTTATCGTGATACTCCTCGTACAACTACTGGTAGAACACCAGCTGTGTTATTTCTCAAACGACAGCCACGAACCAGGTTCTCGTTGTTAAAGCCAAACATGGCACAATCAATAGAAGAGAAACAATTAAGACAGAAAGAGAATAATGATAGAGGTAGAGTAAGAGGGAGAAGTGAGACAGGTTAAAAGAATGGGCAAAATTTTGGCAGATGGAGTATAATATGGGAAAATGTGAGGTTATCCACTTTGGCCCAATAATAGAAAAGCGAATTATAATTTAAATGGAGAAAAATTGCAAAGTGCTGCAGTACCTTGGGGGACTTGTGCATGAAACACAAAAAGTTAGTATGCAGGTACAGCATGTAATCAGGAAGGCAAATGGAATGTTGGCCTTAATTGCAAGGGGGATAGAGTGTAAAAGCAGAGAAGTCCTGCTACAACTGTACAGGGTATTGGTGAGGCCACACCTGGAGTACTGCGTACAGTTTTTGTTGTGTCCTTAGATGCTCTAGATGCTCTAATAATGACTCCATGAGGCAATGTGTTGTACTTGAACTGTAGTGACCTTAGTCCTTTATTTGCTAAAGTGCGCTACTCAACACCGAGCTTGCGGCCAACATCTCGCCGTAAGCAACTAAGCTCATACAGCAGTGCCTGGTCTCCAGTCGTCTCGGATCCCCTTGCCACTGGACCAAGACCTTGCTCAGCTAAGCCCGTGTGGTGATCAGTGTGCAACGACCACCCCACGTTAAACGAACTCACGCACAGGCATCTTCCACATTTAATATGAAGTTCGGGGCCAGGAACGTCAGGACCCTAATGGACAACTCCAACAGCGACAGGCCGGAACACTGCACTGCCATAGTTGCCCGGGAGCTTAGACTCTTTGACAATGACATCGCCGCCCTAAGCGAGACCCGGCGGGCAGGGGAAGGCCAGCTTAAAAAACATGGTGGAGGTTATACCTTTTTCTGGAAAGGAAAACCAGAGGAAGAACGGCGCCTTCATGGAGTCGGCTTCACCATCAAAAATGAACTGGTCGGCTGCCTCAAAGACTCCCCCTGCAGGATTAATGAATGCCTGATAACCCTTTGCCTTAATCTATCCCGGAACCAATGCGCCACAGTCATCAGTGCATACGCCCCAACACTTGATGCAACGGACGAGGCTAAAGAGGGTTTTTATTCCAACCTCGAGACATCCCTGTCCTGCGTCCCTAAAGACGACAAATTGATCCTCCTAGGAGACTTTAATGGTAGTGTCGGCAAAGACACAACTCTCTGGGGAGGCGTGATTGGCAGAGAGGGGATAGGAAAATCCAACTCCAACGGCACCCTACTCCTGACAAAATATCTAGAACATGAACTCCTCATCACCAACACCCTGTTCCACCAGAGGGACAAATACAAGACATCGTGGCAACACCCTCGCTCCAAACACTGGCACCTGCTGGACTATGACATCGTCCAAGCCAGGGATCACAAGGATGTGTGCATCACCCGCACCATGACGGGAGCTGATGACTGCTGGATGAACCATCGCCTAATCCGATTCATCATTGACATTAACATAGCCCCAAAGTAGAGGGGACAGCAGAAGCAGTGCCGCAAAAAAAATTATGCCAGGGCACTTAAAGACCCAGCTAAGAGAGCCCTATACAGCCAGCGCCTCACAGCCAATCTGGTGTGCCTTGATGACCCTGAGATGCTCAATGCCCACAGAGCTTGGTCTGCCCTCCAGGCCTCCATAACCAGCGACTGTGAAAAGACACTTGGTTACTCAACCAGAAAACATCAGGACTGGTTTGATGAAAACGATCAGGAGATCCAAGAACTAATAGATCATAAGCGCAGAGCATTTTTGAGCCTCAAGTAACAACCCAACTCGAGTGCTACAAAGCTCAAGGCTGAAGTCCAACAAAAAACCCGGGACCTAAAGAACAGGTGGTGGATGGAGAAAGCGCAGGTGACACAACAACTAGCCGACAGCCACGACGTATGAGGATTCTTCACTGCAGTCAAGGCCACCTACAGTCCAAACTCCTAAGGCCCCACCCCATTCCTGGCGAAGAACGGGGAAACAATCATCAAGGACACCAAGGCAGTCAGGGCTCGCTGGAAGGAGCACTTTGAAGATCTCCTCAATCGAGACTCTGCCTTTGACTCGAGTGTTCTCAACTCCATCCTGTAGCATGCAACCCGTCACCACCTCAGTGAAACTCCAATGCTACAAGAGGTAGGCAAAGCCATAAAACAGCTCAAGAACAACAAGACTACGGGTGCGGATGGAATTCCTGCCAAGGCGCAAAAATATGGCGGAGAGGCGCTGTTGGCGCGGATACATGACCTCATCTCTCTCATTTGGAGGGAGGAGAGCATGCTGGGAGATCTCAGAGATGCAGTGATCATGTCCATTTTTAAAAAGGGGAACAAATCCAACTGTGGCAACTACAGGGGAATCTTCCTGCTATCAACCACTGGGAAGGTTGTCGCTAGAGTCCTCCTCAACCGTCTTCTCCCTGTGGCTGAGGAGCTCCTTCCGGAGTCACAGTGCAGATTTCGTCCCCTATGGGGCACAACGGACATGATCTTTACAGCATGACAACTGCAGGAATAATGCAGGGAGCAGCGCCAGCCCTTATACATGGCCTTTTTCAACCTTACAAAGGCCTTTTACATTGTCGACCGTGAGGGTTTATGGAGCAACCTCCTCCGTTTTGGGTGCCCCCAAAAGTTTGTCAACATCCTTCGCCTGCTCCATGTCGACATGCAGGCTGTGATCCTTACCAGCGGATCAGTTATAGACCCATTCCATGTCCGAACCGGGGTCAAATAGGACTGCGTCATCGCTCCAACCCTCTTATCAATCTTCCTCACTGCCATGCTCTACCTCACTGTCAACAAGCTCCCCGTCGGAGTGGAACTAAACTACAGAACCAGTGGGAAGCTGTTTAACCTACGCCGCCTCCAGGACCACCCAAATCTCTGTCGTTGAGCTGCAGTACGTGGACGACGCCTGCGTCTGTGCACGTTCGGAGACTGAACTCCAGGATACAGTCAATGTATTCACCAAGGCATATGAAAGCATGGACCTTACGCTTAACATCCGTAAGACAAAGGTCCTACATCAACCTGTCCACGTCGCACAGCACTGCCCCCCAGTCATCAAGATTCACGGCGCGGCTCTCGACAACGTGGACCACTTCCCATACCTCGGGAGCCTCTTGTCAACAAAGGCAGACATTGATGCAGAGATTTAACATCACCTCCAGTGCGCCAGTGCAGCCTTCAGCCGCCTAAGGAAAAGAGTGTTCGAAGACCAAGCCCTCAAACCTACCACCAAGCTCATGGTCTACAGAGCAGGATTAATTCCCGCCCTCCTATATGGGTCAGAGGCATAGACAACTTACAGAAGACACATCAAGCCGCTGGAGATATATCACCAATGATGTCTCCGCAAGATCCTGCAAATCCCCTGGGAGGACAGATGCACCAACATCAGTGTCCTTGCCCAGGCTAACGTCCCCAGCATTGAAGCGCTAACCACACTAAATCAGCTTCGTTGGCAGGCCACTTAGTTCGCATGTCAGACACGAGATGCCCTAAACAACTATTATATGCGGAGCTCCTTCATGGCAAACGAACCAAAGGTGGGCAGCGAAAACATTAAAAGGACACCCTCAAAGCCTCCCTGGTGAAGTGCGACATCACCATGGATGTCTGGGAGACCCTGGCCGAAGACCGTCCTAGGTGGAGAAAGTGCATCCGGGAGTGCGTTGAGCTCTTCGAATTTCAACGCTGCGAGTGTGAAGAGATCAGGCACAGGCAGCGGAAGGAACTTGTGGTAAATCAGTGCCACCCCTGCCCCCCCTTCCCCCGACGAATATCTGTCCCACCTGTGACAGGGTCTGTGGCTCTTGTGTTGGACTGTTCAGCCATCACTGAACTCACTTTAGGAGTGGAAGCAAGTCCTCCTCGATTTCGAGGGATTGCCTATGAGTATGAGTTATTTGCTAACTCCAGAGTGAGGATCACACCTGGTGGCCTGCCTTTTATACTAGGCCAGGCACACCTGTACAGGTAACCGACAAGTCTCCCACAGCTGTGCCACCTGGTGGTACACCTTGTGATAGTACCAACAGTAGCCATGTAGGATACATGACATCACTCTCCCCTAAGCCTTTAGTGCAAATCGCCTCTGCATTGATTGTGCTCTGGGCTTAGCTCTATCTGGGCTCTATCTGATTGACCCTTGGCAGGTCATTTCAATCTTGGGTGAGTGGTTGCTGCCGTAGAGTGCTGGTGGTTGCTGTTTGTGTGCGTCCCTGACCACTCCATTCTCCCCCCACACCCCCCCCCACCGCGCCACATATAGATTATGCCAGAGGCTCATTACATTCACATACATTCAAGTTCAGAAAAACAAGGTTGCATTATATCAGTTGTGAGTCAATACGTTAGACTGGTGAGGTACATTATCGATGCAGTGACTGGTGCGTAAGGACAAACTAGTTCCAGAGCTGCTAGATGGTGTCCCTGCAGTCTGATGGTGGCGTGGTGCCCATGCTGGCAGTGGGAACCCGGATGGCTCAAAGTTGCCTGCTCTTGGGGCTGTTGCCGTGGTCCCTAGCGTCCGGCAGGTTCACAGATGCCTGTGACCTCCCGGTCCTTTCTTTGCGCTCTGGGTCGCTGCTGCTCCCTGAGGGGCTGCACAGGGAACTGCTGACTCACTGGCCTAGGCATTGTTTGGTTTGGGATCCTGGCTAGTCCCGGTTCCTTTTGGGAGGACTGTAGTGAGTGACCCTTCATTTATGGGTATGGCCTTGGTGGCGATGGGGTCTGGGGACTGCGCCTTAGCACAGTATGCTCTTTCAGGCTCGTGGCGGTTGGTGCCATCGGGTGCCTGAGAGGTGGAGCCGATCAGGGGCAGGGTATCGATACCGGTGCTGGTGCCCTGCTGAGATCGCTTGCTCTGCAGCTCGTGTGTGTTGGCTGCTTGTGGCCACACTCCATGGTACATAACTCTGGTCCCCAGGACACAGGCCACAGCACTGGGTAGCTTGCTGGACCTGTGTGCTCCCGATGGGTGTCTGCCCGCTGCATTGGCTGCATGCAGTTGAAATCCTACATCGCACAACGTTTCATTACTTATGATGGATACACTGTAGTCCCAATCGCGATCATGCGACTTTTCCTCGCTGTTGCATGTACACAAATCAGATCATCAATTGCACATTTTACATGATCGTGCGACTTTTCCTTGCTTATTGCAGGTATACAACTCTGATCATCAGTTACACATTTTGTCTCTAACTTGTAGTTGAGATTACATTGCTTGAGTGTGTGGAACTGTCCCTTTAATTGTAGTGGGTTGCAGACCTCCTTTAAGAGATCCTTGCTTGCTTTACCCCAACCCTCTTCTCCGTTTGGTGCCACGTGTTGCTCCATCAACGCTGCACCTCGTGGTCTGGCCGCTGCCATCTTTTTTTTCAGCGCCTCACCTCGTGGTTTGGGCGGCATCTTTCCTCCCTCCACGATGTCGACTGCAGTGATCCTCTTCTTCCTGGGTTCTGCCACCGAAGCTGGGAAGTCATTTCTGGATCCGATTTTCTTCCTCTGGAGTCCTGCCACTGGAGCCTGGAAGGTGCATTATGGTCGTCTCAGCTGGATCATCGCCACACAGTCGTGCTGAGCATTCTGTGCCTCGGATGCTGTGCTGGTCTGCTCTCTGGTGCCTGGTCCACCCTCAAGTGAGGGCTTGCTGTGCCTCCGAACATGGAGGACGTCGATCGCTGGAGGGGTGAAGTCTTCCCACTTCCAATGGATCTTCTCCATCCACCTTCTGCCGAGCAGCGTTGGTCCATCACCCGCAACAATCCACAGAGGTAACTTGTGCACTGCGCCATCATGGAGTACCTTTACATTCGCACTAACAACGACTGGGATAATTTCATTGGTGTAGGTGCGCAGCTTTGCCTGAACCGAGACCAACTTGGGTCATTCAGCTTGATTGTCCCTTAGCCTCTCAAAGGCTTCTTGATTCATTACTGATTGGCTCACTCCCGTGTCCACTTCCATGAAAACTGGAATGTCATCTATCTCGACTTCCATCTTCAGCGGGGAACACTCGGTGGTGCAGGTAAACATGCTATATGCCTCAGCGTGGGGCTGAGCTGCCTCTCTGCGTATCGTTTCATAATCCGTACTGGATTCATGGCCATCTGCAGACTCTTCATCAACACAGTGAGTCATATTTCTCTTATACATTCCCTTTGCACTGCAGCCTTTGCATACATAGTCTTTAAAGCGGCACTGGTGAGCCCTGTGATTCCTTCCACAACGCCAGCATGGTGCTACTCGATTAGCCCTCCTCGGCAGACTCTGAGTTAAGGGACTCAGCGGCCTGTTCTCTCTTCCCTGAGAGGGTTCGCGCTCTACCGTCCAGCCTCTGAACAGCGCTACTCTGTGCACAGTACCTGCCGCCTGAGTCCTGAGGGTGAGTCATCTGCCTAGAGCCGCAGGTCGAGGTCATGAATGGCTGGCTCACGGAGATGGCCTTCTGCAGTGTGACTGTGGTATCCGCCGACAGTAGCTTGTGAAGAAGGCCCTCATGGCCAATTCCAATGACAAAAATGTCCCACAGCGCTTCGTTGAGGCGGTTGCCGAACTCACACGGTGCCGCCAGTCTCCTGAGGTCTGCGGCATATTTTGTGATTTCCTGGCCTTCGGGCTGTCGGTGGGTGTAGAACCCATGTCTGGCTGTGAGGATGCTCTCCTTAGGCTTGAGTTGCTCATGGATCAGGGTTACGAGCTCCTTGTACGTATTGGTCGTTGTCTTCGCTGGTGCCAGCAAGTCCCTGATGAGGCCATAGACGGTGGACCCACAACTGGTTAGCAAGATATCTCTGCGCTTATCAGCCAGTGTGACCGTGCCAGGTCATTTGCTGTGAAAGAATGTTTGAGCCTCTCCACAAAGACGTCCCAATCATCACCATCGGCGAACTGCTGCAAGGTACCAAAGGTAGCCATTTTCGCATGTAAGCTCGTAATCTCATCACCAATTGTTGTGTCCTTAGATGTTCTAATAATGACTCCACTAAGCAATGTGTTGTACTTGAACTGTAGTGACCTTAGTCCTTTATTTGCTAACTTCAGAGCAAGATAGCTCTGCGCTTATCAGCCAGTATGACAGGGTCATCTCCTGCCAGGTCATTTGCTGTGAAGAAATGTTCGAGCCTCTCCACAAAGGCGTCCCAATCATCACCATCCTGGTGGTCAGCCTTTTATACTAGGCCAGGCACACCTGTACAGGTAACCTACAGGTCTCCCACTGCTGTGCCCTCTGGTGGCACACCTTGTGATAGTACCAACAGTAGCCATGTAGGATACATGACAGTTTTGGTCTCCATATTTAAGGAAGGATATACTTGCATTGGAGGCTGTTCAGAGAAGGTTCACGAGGAGATGAGGGGGTTGACTAATGAAGATAGGTTGAGTAGGTAGGGCCTCTACTCATTGTAGTTCAGAAAAATGTGAGGTGATCTTATTGAAACATATATTAATGAGGGGGCTCGACAAGATGGATGCAGAGAGTATATTTCCACTCATAGGAATAACTAAAACTAGGGGGACATAGTCTTAGAATAAGGGGCCGCCCATTTAAAACTGAGCTGAGGAGAAATTTCCTCTCTCAAAGGGTTGTAAATCTATGGAATTCTCGGCCCCAGAATGATGTGGAGGCTGGGTCATTGAATATATTTAAGGCGGAGATGGACAGAATTTTGAGCAATAAGGGAGTAAAGGGTTATGGGGAACGGGCAGGAAAGTGGAGCTGAGTCCATGATCAGATCAGCCATGATCTTATTGAATGGCGGTGCAGGCTCGAGGGGCCGTATGACCTAATCCTGCTCCTATTTCTTATGTTCTTATGAATCAAAAGGTTAGAGTGAAGAACCATCACCATAAATAGTTAAAGTGGTTACCAGGAAGAATAGTGAATATATGTGGCCCTCGCACATATTTGGTCAAATGTTTGATCATGGAAAGGTTAGGTTTATTCACATTGATCATATCTTACCTACAGATGTGAAAGGAGTTGAAAGTTGGAATGATTCGATTATTTCTGATGAGTCAGATTTTACAAGTAGAGTACCAATATCAGATCCTACATCAGATGTCCTCGAAACAAGTCCACGAGAAAGTCAAAATTTAAGTCTAAGTCCGAGTCAGGCAGATGAACAGTCTGAAGTTATAGAGAGTTCAAATGTAGATCAAGGGTTGCCCTTGGAGAAAAACTCTCCTCTGGATCAGCCTAGAATGAGTCTAAGTTCAACACTAAGAAAACAAGTGGTTACATTTGATTTGTAAATATGGCAAAATAAGTCCATATATTTTGTTATATGTAACCATGCAAGTTATGTATGATGATTATTTTGTTATAATTACTTCTTCATTAAGAAGTATAATATAGAGCGCCACCCAGTGGACTACTGCTCCACCTAGTGCAACTAATGATGTATAATACAATAAAAGAGTCATGTGACAAACCACATGATGACAAGCCCCTCTAGAGTTATCTTGTGTGCAGTGTGTTTGTGAAGTTGTAAAGAATATATTACAAAGCCCCTTAAGAATTTTACTTGTTTCAATGAGATCACTTCTCTCATCCTTCTAAATTCAAAGAGAATATAGACCTAGTCTCCTCAATCTCTCCTAATAGCACAAACTCCCCATCCCAGGAATCAATCTGGTGAACCTTCGTTGCACTCCCTCTAAGGCAAGTGTATTCTTCCTTAGGAAAGAAGACCAAAACTGCACACAGTAATCCAGGTGTGGTCTCACCAAAGTCCTATATAATTGCAATAAGACTTCTTTACTCTTATATTCCAATCCTTTTATAATTAAGGCTAACATATTATTTGCTTTCCTAATTGCTTGCTGTACCTGCATGTTAACTTTCAGTGATTTTGTGTACAAGGATACCCAGGTTCCACTGAATGCCAACATTTCCCAATCTCTCACGATTTAAAAAATATTCTGCTTCCCTATTTTTCCTACCAAAGTGGATAACATCACATTTCTCCACATTATATTCCATCGGCCATCTTCTTGCCCACTCACTTAACATGTTTATATCCCTTTGCAGCCTCTTTGCATCCTCCTCACAACTTACTTTCCTACCTAGCTTTGTATCGTCAGCAAACTTGGGTACATTACACTCAGTCTCCTCATCTAAGACATTGATATAAGCCCTAAAACTCTACAATCTACAGTTCAAACAAATCAGACCTTGGCTTAAAAAGGAAAAACAACATTAGGACTGCTCTAAACTGCTCGCTCTGATACTTGGAGTCCTTGGTATGAAGAATAAGACCCAAATCACACTGAGACAGACGCGAGTGCCTCAAACATAGGTCCTTTTAGGTTTTGTTTATAAATGTTTAAATGTTCCAGTGCTGGGGCCTCAACTATTTACAATCTATATTAATGATTTGGATGAAGGGACCAAGTGTAATGTAGCCAAATTTGCTGATGATACAAAGATAAGTGGGAAAGCAAGATGTGAGGAGGACGCAAAGAATCTGCAAAGGGAAATAGATAGGCTAAGTGAGTGAGCAAAATTTTGGGAGATGGAGTAAAATGTGAGAAAATGTAGAGTTATCCAGTTTGGTAGAAAAAATAAAAAAGCAAATTAGTATTTAAATGGGGAGAGATGACAAAATGCTGAGGTACAGAGAGATCTGGGGGTCCTTGTACACGAAACACAAAAATTTATCATGCAGGTTCAGCAAGTAATTAGAAAGACAAATGGAATATTGGCCTTTATTGCAAAGGGAATAGAGTATAAAAGTAGAGAAGTCCTGCTACAACTGTACAGGGCGTTGGTGAGGCCACACCTGGAGTACTGCGTGCAGTTTTGGTCTCCTTATTTAAGGAGGGATATACTTGCAGTGGAGGCAGTTCAGAGAAGGTTCACGAGGTTGATTCCTGAAATGAAAGGGTTGCCTTAAGAAGAAAGCTTGAGCAGGTCGGGCCTGTACTCATTGGAGTTTAGAAGAATGAGAGGTGATCTTATTGAAATGTATAAGATTCTGAGGGGGCTTGACAGGGTAGATGCAGAGAGGATGTTTCCCCTCGTGAGAGAATCTAGAACTAGGGGGCATAGTTTCAGAAGTTTTCACTTCTTTCAAGACCCTAGGATGCAAGCCATCAGGTCCAGGGGACTTGTCCACCTTTAGTCCCATTAGTTTGCCTAGTACTTTTTCTCAAGTGATAGTGATTGTTTTAATAGCCCCTTGATGATCAATTATTGGAATGCTTTTAGTGTCCTCTACCATGAAGACCGATGCAAAATATTTGTTCAAAGTCTCTGCTATTTGCCCGTTTCCCATTATTAATTTCCTAGTCTCATCCTCTAAGGGACCAAGATTTACTTTAGCTACTCTCTTCCTTTTTTTATACCGGTAAAAGCTCTTACTGTCTGTGTTTATATTTCTTGCTAGTTTACTTTCATAATCCATCTTCTCTCTCTATTATTTTTTTGCAGTTTGTATGCAGTTGTGAACCTAGTGGATGAACTGGTAATGTGCAGTGTTAACGTTAAACCTTTGTTAATAAACCAACTTGTTCTTAATAGCAATGTGTTGTTACAAATTCTTAAGTAAAGAACCCATGGAGCAAATACATTACACACATTGACCCTGAATTTATGGTCAGAGGCTTCCCACGGGGAAATACCTCCGATCCGCAAATAAAATACCCGTGTACCTGGTGGTCCGGGAGGTATGGAGACTCACGGTCCTCGGCCTCTCTGGGTATACGCAGGTATCCCAGGGATGCAGGCGCTCGCAAGCGCCCCTGGGATCACATGGACCAGCCCAACCAATGAAAGAAGGGAATCCCTATTCATGCTTATGGGGATTCCATATGTATACCCCATAAGTATGAATGGGAATACCCCAAAAATACATCTACACATCAAATAATTGTTTTAAATATTAAATAGTTAAAATTAATTAAAATGTTATTTAATTAAATATTTAAAACAAAAAATTAATTTTTTGCAAAATAAATTTAAATGTTTTAAAGGGGTTAAATAAAATACCTTATTGTACAGGTTTTTTAATGTTTAAATGATTGAAAAAAATTTATTTTTATGTTTTTTAAAATGCTTATGCTGGTAAAAGCAGGCCTTACGCCTACGGAAATCGCATATTGTAATTGGTTTTGTTTTTAGTTCTGCTCAATCTATAGCCAGGTAAAACTATTAGTGATCATTTGAATTACCTTGCAGGGAATAAGATGCTGTAGTTGGTGTTCTTTGGAGTGAAAGAATGAATAACTACTGTCACTATAAACACTGCCATCAATCTCTTAAGAGCTCCTTCCCAACCCCACTAGCCATATTCAAGTCATTGGATACAGCTGTTTTCTTTCAGATTACAAAAATATAAATTATGTTCACATTACAATTTGTGCATTTTTGCACATGTTAAAAGTGGACAATAAAATAACAATGATTGTAAGACTAGTGTAGCTTCTTTCTCTCAATGGATATTAATACGTTGGGGAATTCATCAATAGCTTCAAATCCCATTATTGCTGGGTGTGTGTAGTACAGGAAGCCATCTGTTCAATTTTCTTTCTGTCCTTTCATTTTCTCTGCTTCCCTTTCTTTGCATCACTTCTGACTTTGGTTTGCAACTGAGAGGTCCTTAGAGGTTGATACAGAAGACAAGCTAAAAGCGATAGTGTATTTTTTTCCAGAGTTAATTCTGTTGACGCCAGTCAAACATGACCCAACACTTCAGTATACTAGGCAGATGGCACTGAGAAAAAATTAGACCAGGTTTTGCAATGAGTTAAACACTCTTGTTTTCCCTCCAGGTTGACATCCATGGGATGAAAATCATTTCTGTCTGATGGTTGTATATGATATAATTTGGGAAGTCTGAATCCAGGTCCTAGTGGAAACCATATAACTGTCCCACTTTAGCACTAAAATTGGCAAGCTCATCAGAGAGGTTATAGGCTGATTGTATAAAAAATGGTATTGTACAGAGTGTTTCTCTATGGTTAGAACTAAGGTACAAAGTCAGTGCAGAGGGAAGAGTAGCGGTACTATACCTGACCTGGATGTGCTTGGAGAATGTCCAGAGGATTAGGGTTAGGGGGAGATGGGTAGGCTCAATCTTGTTGGAGATGGTTATTGCCTGGTACTTGTGTGGCATGAATGCTACTTGCCACTTACCAGGCCAAGCCTGGATGTTGTCTCAACTACATCTTGGAATTCTTGTTGCTGAAAAAGTTCCCACATCTCAGAACCTCTCAAGTATTGACTCGTGGTTCCAGAGCTGAGGATGGAGTCCTGTGAATGCATTCTAGTGTTCCATAAATAATTTTGTAGCGAGGGGGAGTGCTAGTTTGATCAGCATACCACCAGTTCCAAACCTGAGGGAACATACTGGCTCCAAAAAGAACGGCAGTACAAGCATTGGTAAGGGCTCCGATTGCCACACTGAGATGTTTTCCCTCGCATAGAGGAGTTTCTTTTAGATAGCTTTATCCTTCAGTGTTAGTTACCAGCAATAACATGACATCTAAATAATATGGAATTAGTTTTTATGTGTAAGAGTGGCTGACACTAGTCATCAAGGTACAAATTGAATAGGATTTTTAAGTAAAATATTAATGGCCTTTTTGCCTATTTAAATTAATATAGTGACCTAACGTCATGAGCTGGATTTTTGGCTTGCTGCCGCCTCTGATTTCGGCCGGAGGGGCGGTAATGGCGGCGGAAAGCATTTCCGGGCGGCCAGCCAGCTTCCAGCGCTCCGCCGGGACATTCGGTGTCGGGTTTGTGGGGTTGTGGAGTAGTACCGCCCGGGAGAGGCGAGCTGGTTTGTAATGCCCCTGGTTGTGACACCAGTTCGATATTTGATCCGCGGCTGATCCGGAGCGCCCCGCAGCACCTTCTAGTGGGGCCGCCCATGACAAGTGGTGGGCCGAGCTGTACCGGCTGCAGTGAGTGAAGTAATGTCAATCTGAGGTAAGTGCGATTGTTTTTTATTTTGTTATTTTTGTGATTAATGTTGATGTGGCGTCAGTACTTTGGTGGGTTCTTTTCAGGTTTATTTTTTCCACGCACTCCTTCCTTAGGGCGCTCTGAGGTCGGCTGTTTAACGCGGGATTTTTAGTTGCTCAGCCCAACTAGAGCCCTAAAAGAGGTGTGAAGAGCTCCATTCCTCACTCAGGGCCCAGTTGGTGAATTTTGCAGCTCGAGATGCAAACCATTTCCCTGTGCAAAATTTACAGCTCTGCGTGGATTAACACCGCAACAGAGGTGCAACCGAATTTCCAACCCATATAACGTGATGAAAAATTTAATTTTTCCGCAGGTTAAAAAATGATCACCGATGAAATAAAAAAGTGATCTGGAATTAACCAGACTGTCATATTTCTAATAACAATTTCAAGTAATATTCAGGAAAGAATTCCCTCTGACTTTCCCAGCAGATACTGCGGGGACGATGGAGGGGAGGGGGTCTGGGGTGATGCCATTTGGAAGCAACGTGTATAATTTTAAATTTGCTACAAAATGCCGGATGCTGAGCATATGATGTCCAAAATGGAGCGTGCTTCATTCCCCAGCAGTGGTACTTCTGATATGGAGCACAGAAATTCACATGAATGCTTTCACAGGAGTCCAGCTCGAGCTCTGGAACTATGAGTCAATAATTAAGCAGTTCTGAGATGTGGGGCCGTTTTCAGCAACAACATTTCCAAGATGCAGTTAAGACTTGGGTTAATAAGTGGCATGTAACATTGGCACTATACAAGTGCCAGGCAATGACCATCTCCAACAAGAGAAAGTCTAACCACATTCAATGGCGCTACCATCACTGAATCCCCCACTATCAACATTCTGGGGGTCATCATTGACCAGAAACACAACTGGACCAACCACATAAATGCCGTGGCTACTAGAGCAGATCCGAGGCTGGGTATTCCGTAGCAAATAGCTCACCTCCTGACTCCCCAAAACCTCTCCACCACCTACAAAGCACAAGTCAGGAGTGTGATGGAATACTCCCCACTTGCCTGGACGAGTGCAGCTGCAACAACATTCAAGAAGCTCGACACCATCCAGGACATGATGCAGAAGGCTCGCACAAGGTGTGGCATTGTCAGTATTGCCCCCACACTTAAATGTAACCTTTGAAAGAAGCTCAAAACGGCAGGAAAGTGGGCAGCACAGGTTCACAGTTGTATCTCTCCAGGTCTGTATGGATGGACCACACCCAAAGGTCTTGCAAATTCTCCTACCCCTCCCCCCCGCCCCATCCCCCACCCCACCCCCGCCTTTACTAATTGGAGTCTTGTGAATTCTCTTCTCCCTCTCACTCCCCAAGCCTTCCGATCGGCACCTCGCTCTCTTTCTTCTCTCCCACCTCCCCCCCACCCCCCCCCCCCCAAGGCTTGTTTTGTAGCTGAGCCCTGAGCCCCTATGTCCAGGCACAAGGCCAATTCTGCCAACCAAACCTACGACCCTCCAGCCCTACTTCAAGACATTCGCTGGTGGCGTGTGAATGAATTAAAAAATGAGAACTTCTGAAATCCAACAAATTTACACTGCTATGTTGACAGGTTAAAAAAAAGTTGAACTTTATTATTGATTTTGACAGTGTTCTTAACTCCCTCCAAAATCTTCGATTTAAAAACAATGGCCTCCTTCAGCGCCGATTTGTGAATGTGCGCTGGTTTTCTTAACTCATCAGAAGGTTTTTCGTGAGTTGCCAGATACGCCAACCGAAGAGAAAAAAATGTTGGCCAAACTGCGAACAATTGAAAAAACTGCCGCAGACATGGCGTAAAATAAAACTGGCCTGGAAAAATCGTAACTAAGTCAGTTACGCCGACGCAGATCGCAGGGGGAAACTTTGAAAAAAAGAAATACGCAACAAAAAACAGCGCACGCCAAAAAAACGGCGCAAGAGAATGGGAAAAATTGAGCCCAAGTGTCTCCCCACACACGGAGAGCAGTTTGTAAGTGAAGTGTTCCTCTCATCAGGACATCATGATGATTTGGAATCAATTATTTCTGAGCAGTTTACCAAATCTCTGTCTAAACTTCACCACGTATTTTTCCCCTTTCTCCTTTTATTTGTCAACTTTGTTTTGCTATATATCTGCCTTTTCTTTGAGCGGTATCTTCATTTTCATTGTATCTGACCATCACCAGTTCTCACTGACACCTGCTGTTTTAATCTCACATATCATAAGAAAGGTTTCAGGTACTCAGGACACAGACAATAAAGAACAAATCTGCTAATTGTCCAATTGTCACTACTTTAGTGTTTGCCACTAATAATCACTTTAGGGAATGTTGGTAATCATTCCTTTGGGGTGAAACAATAATCTTTACTTTAGGATATGATGTTAAACAGCTCTTTGGGGCCTGACAATCAAAATGTCTTGCGTCTAAATCTCTGTCACAAAAAAGTTAAAATCTAAGAAGTTAATAAATAGAGCTTCATTGATGGCTAGAAATTGGACAGGTTTGCGACCGTTTTTCCGCCAGGGCGAAGCGATAATATATATTGTTTGGGCGCTAAATGAGTCTCTCAACATTTTGCTTTGCACCGTGCTAAAAGTTATCGCCCGCCCGATTTTTTTAAGCGTTTTGATGACATCAATCGGCGTGCAACGCTGGGCTATCGCCGCGGGTGGTAAATTTGGCGATATCGCCCGTTTTATCGCTGGCCCAAAAACCCGCCCGGAAAAAACAGTCGGACCCAGGGGGCCCTAGCACCATCTTGAAAACGGAGCAGAAGTTCAGTGCATCAAAGGATTTGGAGAAGGAAGGCTGCGTTTTACACAGTGAAGTTTTATCTGAGTTTACAGTTTGTTTTAAAAGATATTTAAGGATATTTTTAAAAATGGGGGCTATACTATGTCAGCCATTGTTCCTGGCTGCTTTTTGAATGCAGCGTCGAGCTGGGAGAAGGCTTATTGATGAACATTTTGAACGTAATCGAAGAGCTCGCAAACGTATGGGGAAGAGGCCTTACCCCCCACGAGTTTACAGGGAACATCGCTCATACCTGCAGCTCTCTGAGGTGGTCACAGAGATATGCCAGCTCATAAAGGCAGACCTACAGCCTACCAGCTGCACTGCCCGTCGAGGTGAAGGGGATTGCAGCACTTACCTTCTATGCCTCCAGCTCCTTTCAAGCATCAGCGGGGGACATATTCTCCATCTCTCAGTACGCTACTCATCGCTGCATCCGCCAGGTGACTACTGCACGCAGGATGGACTTGATAAAGTTCCCAATGACACAGAATGAGAGGGCTGTAGGTTTTGGACGAATTGTCGGCTTCCCCAATGTTCAGGCTGAAATTGACTGCACGCATATCGCCCTGTGAGCACCTTTCCTCAATCCAGAGGTTTACCGAAACTGAAAAGGATTTCTCTTCATGAACATACAGATCGTCTGCAAGCATACACAGTGCATCATGGTAGTAAATGCCCAATTTCCAGGGAGCATCCATGATGCTTTCATCTTGTGTGAGAGCAGTGTCTCAGGCCTGTTTGAGCGTCAGCTACAAGGCCAGAGCTGGATGCTGGAGGACTAAGGTTACAACCTCGCAACCTGACTCATGAACCCCCCTCCGGATGATCACAAGCTGAGTATCGCTATAATGAGAGCCATGCAGCCACACGCAACATCGTTGAACAGACAATTGGAGTGCTCAAGCAGCGCTTCCGATGTCTGGACCACTCTGGAGGCTGCCTGCAATACTCCCCTCAGCAGGTTTCTGAGTTCATTGCGATGTGCTGCATGCTACACAACTTAGCCATCAGGAGGGAATAGGATTTGCCAATAGGGACTGCAGGACCACCTCAGGAGAGATGGGGGGAGGGGGGGGAGAGGAGGAAGAGGAGAGGACAAGGACGAGGCCTGGTGATGAACCCATGCCACCCCCGCCACCACTCCCCCCCCCCACCCCTGCGCTATCATCACCACCACAGAAGAGGCCTCTTGGAGCTTTCACTACTTCAAAAGCCTTACATCAGTAACTCATAAAGCAACGCTTTGCTTGAAGAGTGAACGGCACATTTAATAATTGCCTGCCCACTCTATCCCACAATGTTGACTACTTCCCCTCTTATTCTGCAAATGAGACACTATAAGGAATGGTTCAGGTGAACAGAAGAATTTATTAAACATACAGTAACTTGAATAAGATTTATTAAACATTGTAACTTAAATAAGATTTAACTTGAATAAAATTTAAACATCTCAAAAGTGGAATAAAATTTATTAAACTTTATTGTGAATTAGGAAACTTTAAAAACTTTTATAAAATATCAACAACAACAAAACAACAAAATAACAAAACAACAACCCCTGCACCGAATGTCTTTTACCTCCGGCTCTTCCCCCCCACCCCCCGCTTCACCCAAACCCCCCCCCCCCACCCGTCCCTCGCGTCACAACCCTACCAAGTTGGCACCAAGAGTTTGTGCAGCAAGGCAGTCAGAGTCCTACTGTATTGGGGAGAGAGACAATGGAGACGCCATGTGTGGATCCACTGGAGAAGCTCGGGGTATGAAAGGTCCGGCTTCTGAGTGGCGAGCCTCTTGCTCGGCCTCGACACTCACAGGTGATGTGCGTCTGGGTGTAGCACTGAGGCCTGCAGTGTCAATGATCGAGACCATCAATTGCGCGTGGGCAGTGACAGCCTTGGTGATTTCGCAGCTCGCACCGACAATCTGCGACATGCATTCCCTCGTGTCTGCAGATCTACCCAATACCTCGAGGCATTGTCGGGTGAGCTGGATGCTCTCCCTCGACAGTCCCACCATGTGCAGGTGTGCGCCCGCCTGTCTGTCAGCAGACCGGCTTTGCCGATTCACAGCATACGGTATTCAACCCCAGTGGTGCGTTGCTGCACGCCACTAGTACTTGGGGCCCTGATGGCACAAAGCCCGAGAATGTTTCTTCCTCAGACGAGCTAGTGGCCGCAGCAAAAAGAGGTGTAGATTGCATCGGCCCCCCACCTCCACCTCCCTCCCCCAGAATAGGTTATAAGAACATAAGAAATAGGAACAGGAGTCGGCCATACGGTCCCTCGAGCCTGCTCCACCATTCAATAAGATCATGGCTGACCTGATCATGGACTCAGCTCCACTTCCCTGCCCACTCTCCATAACCCCTTATCCCCTTATCGTTCAAGAAACTGTCTATTTCTGACTTAAATTTATTCAATGTCCCAGCTTCCACAGCTCTCTGAGGCAGCAAATTCCACAGATTTATAACCCTCTGAGAGAAGAAATTCCTCCTCATCTCAGTTTTAAATGGGCGACCCTTATTCTAAGATCATGCCCCCTAGTTCTAGTCTCCCCCATCAGTCGAAACATTCTCTCTACATCCATCTTGTCAAGCCTCCTCATAATCTTATACGTTTCGATAAGATCACCTCTCATTCTTCTGAATTCCAATGAGTAGAGGCCTAGCCTACTCTACCTTTCCTCATAAGTCAACCCCCTCATCTCCGGAATCAACCTAGTGAACCTTCTCTAAACTGCCTCCAAAGCAAGTATATCCTTTCATAAATACGGAAACCAAAACTCCACGCAGTATTCCAGGTGTGGCCTCACCAATGCCCTGTATAACTGCAGCAAGACTTCCCTGTTTTTATACTCCATCCCCCTTGCAAGAAATGCCAAGATGCCATTGGGTCTTCCTGATCGCTTGCTGTACCTGCATACTAACCTTTTGTGTTTCATGCACAATTACCCCCAGGTCCCGCTATATTGCGGCACTTTGTAATCTTTCTCCATTTAAATAATAACTTGCTCTTTGATTTTTTTCTGCCAAAGTGCTTGACCTCACACTTTCCAGCATTATACTCCATCTGCCATTCGCCTGTCTATGTCCTTTTGCAGATTTTTTGTGTCCTCCTCACACATTGCTTTTCCTCCCATCTTTGTATCATCAGCAAACTTGGCCACGTTACACTCAGTCGCTTCTTCCAAGTTGTTAATATAGATTGTAAATAGTTGGGACCCAGCACTGATTCCTGCGGCACCCCACTAGTTACTGGTTGCCAACCAGAGAATGAAATATTTATCCCAACTCCCTGTTCTCTGTTAGTTAGCCAATCCTCTCTTCATGCTAATATGTTGGAATCAATCATTAAGGATGAAATAGCAGTGCATTTGGAAAGCAGTGACAGGATCGGTCCAAGTCAGCATGGATTTATGAAAGGGAAATCATGCTTGACGAATCTTCTGGAATTTTTTGAGGATGTAACGAGCAGAGTGGACAAGGGAGAACCAGTGGTTGTGGTGCATTTGGACTTTCAAAAGGCTTTTGACAAGGTCCCGCACAAGAGATTGGTGTGCAAAATCAAAGCGCATGGTATTGGGGGTAATGTACTGACGTGGATAGAGAACTGGTTGGCAGACAGGAAGCAGAGAGTCGGGATAAATGGGTCCTTTTCAGAATGGCAGGCAGTGACTAGTGGAGTGCCGCAGGGCTCAGTGCTGGAACTCCAGCTCTTTACAATATACATTAACGACTTGAATGAAGGAATTGAGTGTAATATCTCCAAGTTTGCAGCTGACACTAAACTGGGTGGCAGTGTGAGCTGTGAGGGGGACACTAAGAAGCTGCAGGGTGACTTGGACAGTGGGCAAATGCATGGCAGATGCAGTATAATGTGGATAAATATGAGGTTATCCATTTTGGGGGCAAAAACACAAAGGCAGAATATTATCTGAATGGCGGCAGATTAGGAAAAGGGGAGGTGCAACGAGACCTGGGTGTCATGGTTCATCAGTCATTGAAGGTTGGCATGCAGGTCCAACAGGCGGTGAAGAAGGCAAATGGTATGTTGGTCTTCATAGCTAGGGCATTTGAGTATAGGAGCAGGGAGGTCTTATTGCAGTTTTACAGGGCCTTAGTGAGGCCTCACTTGGAATATTGTGTTCAGTTTTGGTCTCCTAATCTGAGGAAGGACATTCTTGCTATTGAGGGAGAGCAGCGAAGGTTCACCAGACTGATTCCAGGGATGGCTGGACTGTCATATGAGGAGAGACTGGATCGACAGGGCCTGTATTCACTGGAGTTTAGAAGGATGAGAGGGGATCTCATAGAAACGTATAAGATTCTGATGGGACTGGACAGGTTAGATGCGGGAAGAATGTTCCCGATGTTGGGGAAGTCCAGAACCAGGGGACATAGTCTTAGGATAAGGGATTGGCCATTTAGGACTGAGATGAGGAGAAACTTCTTCACTCAGAGAGTTGTTAACCTGTGGAATTCCCTGCCGCAGAGAGTTGTTGATGCCAGTTCATTGGCTATATTCAAGAGGGAGTTAGATATGGCCCTTACGGTTAAGGGGATCAAGGGGTATGCAGAGAAAGCAGGAAAGGGGTACTGAAGGAATGATCAGCCATGATCTTATTAAATTCCGGTGCAGGCTCGAAGGGCCAAATGGCCTACTCCTGCACCTATTTTCTATGTTTCTATGTTTCTATGTTTCTATGTTTCTATTACCCCCAACACCATGAACTTTTATCTTGTGCAGTAACATTTGCTCCGCTTGCTCCTACCGTGGAGGTTCCTCGTCGTCGGCGTCGCCCTCCTCCACCCCCACATGACGGACTGAGGTGGAGGCTTCCATTCGAGGAAGTGGCGCATGCAACTCCTCATCTGGGAATAGAAAACAACAGACTAATGGTTAGCAGCAGGGGGAGGGTGCAAGATGATATGAGTAAGGTCACAGGCTTATTTGAAGGACCGCTGCTACTGCATTATATGTTGTCGAGAGACACTGCATCACATTGCCCGAACCCTAGTCCACAGACACTACATCACCTGGTCCCAACTCAGCCCGGGGATTTTGCAGGAGTTATCCTCAGTTTCAAATGGTGGCTCAGCACCCGCACAGGTAGTTGCCCTCCTCGAGGCACCGATCAGACCGGCCACTCTATCCTCAATGTCTGTCAGAGGCATGGTTCGGGGCGGACCGCCGTCTGTCCGCCGCTGCTCCCAGCCATTGTAGGACAACTTTCCCTGCAAATATGACAATGGGATTGGTTACCAGAGGGTCCATCTGCCCTTGTGGCACATGCAGATAGCCATAAAAGCACTTACACCATACTGTGTGCATTTAATACAGTCCTCTGTTTAATGGCCCTGGAAGTTGCACATAGTTCATGAGGAAGACATCGAAGTGCAGAAACATTTTTTAAGATCTCAGAAAGCAATCTTAATAATGTGTAAACGATCATTCATGGCAAATAAGGTGCAATACTAAGCCTACCTATACCAACATGGGTCAGATTTATAATTTAAGTAATGAAGGAGCGTATCAATAAAACTATTACTTACTCTGACGATCCTGCAGTGGTCACTGAATCTCTTGGGGCACTGGGTGTGGGCCCTTCTGATGTCATCCACGAAAGATACCTCCTCAAAAATGCTGGTCCAAAATGCCTAAGAACTGCTGGGAGGAGTTTACTTGTACCTCTTCTATTTAATTCCTCCTATCTCTTCTCCCCAGCTGCGATAAGGACCTCATTACTGAATTGCCTCACTCTCTGCCTGCTCCCCCTCCTTCCATCGTGCCTGCTATCTGTATATGGATGAGTCAGCCCTGGGTGTACGGCACATGTATGGGTGCTCCCTGACAGCTGACCAGAAACGCGGGAAGAAAAAAAAAAATGGCAAAAAAAAAAAATTTCAGAAAAAAATATTTGTGCATGCGCAGAAGATCCGTTTTTTTTTCGATCACAAATTTCGGCTCCAGTGCACACATTCAGTTGCCGGATGTATCACAATCGCTATTTCCACTCACCGTTTGGCGAATTTTGCTAGGTCTGGCGATAACAGTACCCAGACGGTAAAAAAAGTTCTGCCGCGATTATTGCCCAAAAACAGGCAAAGTCGCTAAAACCCGAATTTCTAGCCCTAATAGAGTACAAATGCCAGGAATTTATGCTAAACCTATATAAAACACCAGCTCTGCCCCAGCTGGAGTATTGTGTCCAATTCTGGGCACCACGCTTCAGGAAGGACATGAAGGCTTTGGAGAGGGTACAGAAGAGCTTTACTAGAATGGTTCCAGGGATGAGGGAATACAGTTACGTGGATAGACTAGAGAAGCTGGGGTTATTTCCTTGGAGCAGAGAAGGCTAAGAGAAAATTTGATAGAAATGTTTAAAATCATGAAGGGTTTAGATAGAGTAAATAAAGAGAAACGGTTTCCAAAGGCTGAAGGGTCGATAACGAGAGGGGACAGCTTTAAGGTGATTGGCAGAAGAATCGGAAGCGACACGAGGAAAACATTTTTACGCAACAAGTGGTTAGGATTTGGAATGCACTGCCTGATAGGGTGGTGAATGCAGATTCACCAGTAGCCTTCAAAAGGGACAAACTTTTGGTGGCATCCGACCACACTCGATCAGCTTTGCTGGGCAGGCCACATAGTTCGCATGCCAGATACGAGACTCCCTAAGCAAATGCTTTATGCGGAGCTCCTTCATGGTAAACGAGCCAAAGGAGGACAGCGGAAACCTTATAAGGACACCCTCAAAGCCTCCCTGGTAAAGTGCGACATCACCACTGACCCCTGGGAGACCCTGGTCGAAGACCGCCCGAGGTGGAGAAAGTGCAGCTGGAAGGGCGTCGAGCTCTTCGAGTCCCAACGCAAAGAGCATGAAGAGGCCAAGCGCAGGCAGCGGAAGGAGCGCGGGGCAAACCCACCCCTTCCCTTGACGAATGTCTGTCCCACCTGTAACAGGGTCTGTGGCTCTCGTATCGGACTGTTCAGCCATCAAACAACTCACTTTGGGAGTGGAAGCAAGTCCTCCTCGATTCCGAAGGACTGCCTATGATGATGATGATCAAAAGGGAATTGGATAAATACCTGAAGCTGAAAACATTGCAGTGATGTGGGGAAAGAGTGGGGAAGTGGGACTAGCTGGATTGCACTTCGATGGGCTGAATGGCCTCCTTCTCTGCTGTACTATTCTATGATTCTATAATTCACTGCATGTTTCAATCAGTTTTTTTGTTGAGTATTGTGCTATACTGTGAGGACAAAGTTAAAAAAAATTGTAATACCGTAGCTTTAACATTTTAAATCAAGATGAAACAAGAATACAGAGAGCAGCATTTTGAAACACAACAGATTTAAAGTTGGAGCACACAGGACCACGAACGATCAGTTTCTAGATGGATGGAAGACAAGCTAGCAAAAAGTAGAGAGTGTGAAATGTGTGAGGTCAGAGGTAAAAGGAGAATCGTTTGGTCTGCGATGCGATCTTTCATATTCAATACAAAAAGTGTTGAAAAAGGTTTCCGTTAACAAGTTGAAGTACCAAGGCGGTGCCATGAGTGAAATAGTGATGGGGATAAATATTCGAGGGAATGGGCCATCCACACACTTTCCAGAATTAGGCAACAGAAACAAAATGAGAGAAGTACAGTGGGAATATTTGACAACAGTAAGCCATAGAATCATAGAATGATACAGCACAGAAGGAGGCCATTTGGCCCATCGTGCCTGTGCCGGCTCTTTGAAAGTGCTATCCCATTAGTCCCACTCCCCTGCCCTTTCCCCATAGCCCTGCAATGTTTTCCCCTTCAAGTATTTATCCAATTCTATTTTGAAAGTTATTATTGAATCTGTTTCCACCGTCCTTTCAAGGCAGTGCATTCCAGGTCATAACAGCTCATTGCGTAAAAAAAATCCCCTTATCTCCCTCCTGGTTCTTTTGTCAATTATCTTAATGTTGTGTCAGTGCTCAGATTTAGCCAGAATTTCACTAGACCAACCTAAAAAAAGATGTTTCTTTTTCAAAACAAATACAAAATGCTCTGGAGCTGTATTTGAATTTTGTGTCGTGTGGGGACGAATAAAGTTGACAAATTTGTTGCTGTGCTTTTCTTTTGTCAGTACAGTTCATTTCTACTTGAACTGTCAAAGTCAAGGTCACATTTAACTTACTTCAATTTTATTTGGTGCACAAACTAATGTGAATGGCATAGCAACCTTGCACAGCTAAAAGACTAATGGTTCAGCAAGGCCATCTATACAAGCCCAGGTCTTTCATCTTCTTTCAGTTTGTGACAGAAAAAGCATTGGAACAGGCCTCGGCTAAAGACTTACTGGTTTATTACAAGGAGCAGAAAGAGGTTTCTTCTCCCTAGCTGTCAAGGAGCTGGTCTGGAGAAAAGTAGAGATCTTTCTACTTGCTTATTTGGGGACACACAAAAATACTCTTCAGTCCATGAAATTTTCACATGATTTAAGTGATTGCCAAGTCTGATATTTTCCATTTACACTGCAGTGTCGTCAAGAAGAGAAAAAAAATCAATATACTCGTTCATTCAACTGCATCACAAGATGAGCTTATATAAAAAGGCATTACTATAAATAGCTGCAGATGTCTCAAAAAGTCAGATTTTTTAAATCACTTTTTACCACTTTTTTTGACTCCTCCTCCTGTATAAGTGTCTGTGCTACGTGATTTCTTATACAGGCAATTTGCCTCTCCGATCTTTCCTTTGCTTTTCTCCTCTTGTTGCTCTTCCCCTGAAGGTTGGCAACTCATAATGAGATCCAAGAGCAGCCCTTCAGCATCCCCTCCTCAAGAGACCATTCCTCATTTGTGAACTGCGACAGTGAGCCTTAACAGGGGGCCATTACGGCCAAATACAGTCCCAATCAAACCCAATGTTCACTTCCAGCAGCAGTCACTGGATAGCAATCAGGAGTGGGAGCCCTGACTGAATTTTTCCCAGCCTAGATCAGGGTGTTAATACCGATTATAGCACCTTCATTAGGTCCCTAACTGTGATTAGTTAACTCTGCACAGACCAAGAGTTGAATCCTGAATCTTTAGCCACAATATAGCAACATTTTATCTGACTCCTTTACAAAGACAAAGTTATGGGACGCATGCATTAATTTACAATGTTCTGTTTGCGTGGCTCCCAAAGACAACATAATAGTCAAAATATACCAACTGTATCTTCCTTTGCGTGTAAATTGGAAAATATTTTCTGCTTTTTTGAAATATTCTTAACAATTACAAATTCCATCCTGCCTTGGTTTGTAGTCTGTACCCGGACAGCTGCCACAGAATGGCAGGAGATAGGCTCCCTATACATAAGAACATAAGAAATAGGAGCAGGAATAGGTCATTTGGCCCCTCGAGCCTGCTCCGCCATTTAATACGATCATGGCTGATCTGATCTTGGCCTCAATTCCACTTCCCTGCCCGCTCCCCATAATCCTTGATTCCCTTATCATTCAATAATCTGTCTATCTCCACCTTAAATATACTTAATGACCCAGCCTCCACAGCTCTCTAAGGTAGAGAATTCCAAAGATTCACAACCCTCTGAGAGAAGAAATTTCTCCTCATTTCCATTTTAAATGGGTGACCCCTTATTCTGAAACTATGCCCCTAGTTCTAGATTCCCACACGAGGCAAAACATCCTCTCTGCATCTACCCTGTCAAGCCCCTTCAGAATCTTATACATTTCAATAAGATCACCTCTCATTCTTCTAAACTCCAATGATTATAGACCCAACCTGCTCAATCTTTCTTCATATGACAACCCCTTCATCTGAGGAATTAACATTGTGCAAGTATATCCTTCCTTAAATAAGGAGACCTAAACTGTACGCAGTACTCCAGGTGTGGTCTCACCAATGCCCTGTACAATTGTAGCAGGACTTCCCTAGTTTTATATTCCACCTCCCTTGCAATAAAGGCCAACATTCCATTTGCCTTCCTAATTACTTGCTGTGCCTGCATGCTAGCATTTTGTGTTTCATGAACAAGGACCTCCAGGTCTCTCTGTACCTCAGCATTTTGTCACCTCTCCCCATTTAAATAATAATTTGCTTTTTTATTTTTCCTACCAAAGTGGATATCCTCACATTTTCCCACATTTTATTCCATCTGCCAATTTTTTGCCCACTCATTAGCCTGTCTTTATCCCTTTGCAGATTCTTTGCGTACTCATCACAACTTGCTTTCCCACCTATCTTTGTATCATCAGCAAATTTGGCTACATTATACTTGATCCTTTCATCCAAGTCATTAATATAGATTGTAAATAGTTGAGACCCCAGCACTGATCCCAGTGGCCCTAGTTACAGTTTTCCAACCTAAAAATGACCCATTTTTCCCAACTCTCTGTTTTCTGTTAGCAGTGATTGCTTAGTGAGAGTTTGATTTGTACCAATGCGGAAAGTATGAAGCAGGATTCCTCCCTGACAGTGGAGAGGAGAGAATCAGAGGGTTTGTCAATCCCATCTCCTGCACCCTCGAATAGTACTGGCAGAAGCCTGCTTGTAACTGGTTGATGGGGAATGATGTTGGAGACAGAGATGAAAAGTAGTGGTAAAAATGAACCTGGATGCTTTGGAATAATGCTCCAGATCTTTCCTCTCTCTTACCCACTGTTGGAGAGATATCCCATCTGGAGATCACCGTTTCTCTATGTCTACACCCCACGTCAATGGAGAAATTGTGCACTTTGGGGATATAACAGTCCAGGCATACGTAGATGCAGCTGGGCATAATGTAAGTGGCATACATCAGAATATTAATGTGGCACAGAAAATTAAGGGTGAGATGGAGAAAATAAGAATTGCGCAAGAAGAAATTAAAAATGGCATGAGTTATGTGGGAACACTAAACATTAGTAACCAGTGCTCTGCAGCAAAGTGGTAGGCTGCCTCTTATTGCCCATACTGTGAGTTTATTTTCTCAACCAACCTGCATTGAGGAAGCATCAAGTCCAGCCCAAGTTTATATATGAGGGAGGAAATCCGAGGGATAGTTACCACAGAATCTCTTTCACGCACCTCCAAGCAGTCGGTTGGAGAGATCCAGTTTAATCCATCTTCTTGGCTGTGACATGGAGAGAGTCTATGAAGGGAAGAAAAGATAAAATCAAATAAATCAGCATTTTTGTTTCCAACTCTGTTTAATACCTGCAAATTTTCTAAGCATGCTGAGATAAGTGAAAGACAACATTTTGCAAGGATTGCATTAAAGAAAGTCTGGATCTACTTAGGATAATGTAGGGGATAAGGTAATGTTAATGTTGGAGAAAATTATCTTTGATAGTCAGGCTGTGTTAATATTTATATACCATTTCAGATGTTGGAACAAGCAGTACAGATATGTTTCCTCCACATTTCATTTAGCAAAGGAAGACATATTTATGAAAATCTCAGTTAAGCACTCTATTACTCAATTGTCTAATGTGCTGCCAGGGATTATTATTGACGGATGTCATCTTTTCCCATTTTCATTGCTGTGAATGATTTCCCATTTCTGCGAGTGGAATCTGACATTGAAATTAAAGTGCCAGCTCGAGATTGATATGTACCTTAAGTACTTCACTTCAGAATTAACAGCCGCAAAGGTATAGCAATATAATATTCATTTTGTATGTTTTTCATTCAATTTATATATGTCCTGTCCTTTTTTAGATTTAGTTTTTCATTCACGATCAAGAGGACTTGCCGATGACCTTCTGCCTGACCTCGGACATTGGACAGTGCACGAGAGCAACTCAGGGCGTCCCTTCCTCCGATTTCCCCTCCCTCCCTGTAAGGGTTTGCCTCATTGTCATTTGGCACTTGATCCCAATGATCTAGTCGGGCTCGCAAACTGGCTGTGCACTGAGCTTTCACTAGGATTTCTGCTCACCACATTACAGGAAGGATGTGATCGCACTAGAGAGGGTACAGTAGAGATTTACGACGATCCTGCCAGGACTGGAGAATGTTAGCTACGAGGAAAGATTGGACAGGCTGAGGTTGATTTCTTTGGAACAGAGGAGGTTGAGGGGAAATTCATTGAGGTGTATAAAATTATGAGGGGCCGAGATAGAGTGGATAGGAAGGACCTATTTCCCTTAGCAGAGGGGTCAACAACCAGGGGGAATTGATTAAAGTAATTGATAGAAGGATTAGAGGGGTGTTGAGAAACTTTTTCACCCAGAGTATGGTGAGGGGTCTGGAACTCACTGACTGAAAGGGTGGCAGAGGCAGAAACCCTCATTGCATTTAAAAAATACTTGGATATGCACTTGAACTTTCATAATCCTCAAGACTATGGACCAAAAGCCGGAAAGTGGGATTTGGCTGGATAGCCCTTTTTCAATTGGCGCAGACACAATGAGCCAAATGGTCTCCTTCTGTGCCAATAAATTTCTATGATTCTATGATCCACATCCTACCATGCCACAATACCCGGATTGCATGTGCAATTTCAAAATATATTCATGGCTCTCAATTTTTACACTAAAGTTCACCATATTTGCACTCAGGCTAAAAACTTATAGGCCCAGAAATTTGATAATGCTGCATCTATTTTACAGATGTAAAACAGGCACCAAAAACATCCAATATGGCGTGCACTACCGCCATATTGGTTCAAGTATCAAAAGAAGCGTCCATGGCCGATGGCCAAAACAGGCTTTAGGCCTTTTGCATACAAAATAAAGGGCCTCGGGCCTGTTTGATGCCTCATTTACTAAACTGGTTTGCTCTGAAGCCAGCCAACACCAGGCCAAGTACATTCAGGAAAACCAGGTCTATATGTGGCCTAACTATTAGTCTTTAAAGGTCCAATTACAAGGTAATCATATTTAAAGTGATAAATCTTATCTTCATCAGCAATCTTGGTTTCCGTAGCTTTGCTTGAATGCGCAGACTCTTCATTATTGGTCGTTTTGCTTGCACTCTCATCTCGTCTCATTGACGACCAGAAGCTTCAAACTAAGCTCCCTCGTGCATATTTCAATCATCAACCAAATAATTTATCTTGTATAAGCCAAATCCTGGGTCAACGCGATCAGGCTGAGTGGAAGTTCCTGTTTGTCCCAATCAACACTCGCACCCGCCCCGCTCCCAATCAATACTCCACCCTTCCAACCAAAGCTCAACCGCACCCCCAATCAACAATTGGCCCCACTCCCAATCAACATTCCCCCACCTCTCAATTAACACTAGGACCCTCCCAATCAACACCCCCCCTCCCAATCAACACACCCCCTCCCGAATCAACACTACCCCTCAATCAAAAATACCCCCACCCAAAGAACACTCCCCCTCCCAATCAACACTCCCCACAATCAACACTCCCTCCCAATCAACACTACCCCCAATCAACAACCCCCCCCCCACCAATCAACACACCCGCTCCCAATCAACACGCACCCCCCCCAATCATCACCAGCCCAGCCCAATCAACACTCCCCCTCCCAATCAACACGCCCCCCCCCAAATTAACACTCCCCCTCCCAATCAACACTCGCCACTCCCAATCAACACTCCCCCTCCCAATCAACACTCCCCCTCCCAATCAGCACTCCCCCCTCCGAACCAACACACCCCGCCACAACCAACATTCCCCCCAATTAACACTGCACCCTCCCAATCAACAATCCCCCTCCCAATCAACACTCCCCCTCCCAATCAACACTCCCCCCCAATCAACACTCCCCCCTCCCAATCAAAACTTCCCCTCCAATCAACACTCCCTCTCCCAATCAACAGTCCACCCTCCCAATCAACACTCCCCCCCAATCAACACTCCTCCCCAATCAACAATCCCCCTCCCAATCAACACTCCCCCTCCCAATCAACACTCCTCCCAATCAACACTCCCCCCTCCCAATCAAAACTTCCCCTCCAATCAACATTCCCTCTCCCAATCAACAGTCCACCCTCCCAATCAACACTCCCCCCCAATCAACACTCCTCCCACCCAATCAACACTCCCCTCCAATCAACACTCCCCCCTCAATCAACACTCCCCCCCAATCAACACTCCTCCCACCCAATCAATACTTCCCCCCAATCAACACTCCTCCCACCCAATCAACATTCCCCTCCAATCAACACTCCCCCCCAATCAACACTTCCCCCAATCAACACTCCCCCCAATCAACATTCCCCCCAATCAATACTCTCCCTCCCAATCAACACCCCCCATCAACATTCCCCCTCCCAATCAACACTCCCCCCCCACCAATCAAGACTCCCCCCAATCAACACTCCCCCCAATCAACACTTCCCCTCAATCAACATTAATCCCGCCCAATCAACACTCCCCCCAATCAACACTACCCCCCAATCAACAGTCCCCTCTCCCAATCAACACTCCCCACACCCACTCAACACTCCCCCCTCCCAATCAACACTTCCCCCCCATCAACAATCGCCCCAATCAACACTCCCCCAATCAACATTCCCCCCAATCAACATTTGCCCTCCCAATCAACACTCCCCTCCAATCAACACTCCCCCCCAATCAACACTTCCCCCAATCAACACTCCCCCCAATCAACATTCCCCCCAATCAATACTCTCCCTCCCAATCAACACCCCCCATCAACATTCCCCCTCCCAATCAACACTCCCCCCCCACCAATCAAGACTCCCCCCAATCAACACTCCCCCCAATCAACACTTCCCCTCAATCAACATTAATCCCACCCAATCAACACTCCCCCCAATCAACACTACCCCCCAATCAACAGTCCCCTCTCCCAATCAACGCTCCCCACACCCACTCAACACTCCCCCCTCCCAATCAACACTTCCCCCCCATCAACAATCGCCCCAATCAACACTCCCCCAATCAACATTCCCCCCAATCAACATTTGCCCTCCCAATCAACACTTCCCCTCCCAATCAACACTCACCCCTCCCAATCAACACTTCACCCCACCAATCAACACTCCCCCCAATCAACACTCCCCGCCACAATCAACACTCCCCCCCAATCAACACTCCCCCCAATCAACACGCCCCCCAATCAACACTCCCCCTCAACCAACACTCCCCCGCCCAAATCAACACTCCCACTCCCAATCAGCACTCCCCCTCCCAATCAACACTTCCCCCCCAATCAACACCCCCCCCACCCAATCAACACTGCCTCTCCCAATCAACACTCCCCCTTCCAATCAACGCTCCCCCCCCAATTAACACACACCCTCCCAATCAACACTCCCCCCAATCAACACTCCCCCCCACCCAATCAAAACTCCCCCTACCAATCAAACATGCCCCCAAACTACACTCCCCCTCCCAATCAACACCTCCCCCCAATCAACACTACCCCTCCCAATCAAAACTCCCCCCTCCCAATCAAAACTCCCCCCCCCAATCAACACTCCCCCCCAATCAACACACCCCCCAACCAACACTCACCCGCCCAAATCAACACTCACCCTCCCAATCAACACTCCCCCTCCCAATCAACACTTACCCCCCAATCAACACTCCCCCCATCCAATCAACACCTCCCCTCCAATCAACACTCCCCCCCCAAACAAAACCCCCCCAATCAGCACTACCCCTCCCAATCAAAACTCCCCCGACCAATCAACAACGCCCCCAAACAATACTCCCTCTCCCAATCAACACCTCCCCCCCAATCAACACTCCCTCCCGAAACATCACTCCCCAACAATCAACAGTCCCCCCCAATCAACCCCCCCAAACAACACTCCACCTCCCAATCAACATTCCCCCCCCCCAATCAACACTCCCCCACCCAATCAACACTCACCCCAATCAACATTCCCCCCACCAATCAACACTCCCCCTCCGAATCAACACTCCCCCTTCCAATCAACACTCCCCCATGCCAATCAACACTTCCCCCACCAATCAACACTCTTCCTCCCAATCAACACTCCCCCCTGCCAATCAACACTTCACCCCACCAATCAACACTCCCCCCCCCCCCAATCAACAATGTCCTCCAATCAACATTCCCCCTCCCAATCAATACACACGCTCCCAATCAACACTCCCCTAATCAACACTCCCCCTCCCAATCAACACTCCCCCAATCAACACTCCCCCTCCCAATCAACACTCTCCCCCAATCAACACATCCCCCCCAATCAACACTCCCCCCAATCGACACTCCCCCTCACAATCAACATTCCTCCCCCAATCAACACTCCCGCCAATCAACACTGCACCTTCCAATCAACACTCCGCCCAATCAACACTCCCCCTCACAATCAACACTTCCCCTCAATCAACACTCCCCCAATCAACACCCCCCCCAATCAACACTTCCCCCAATCAACACTCCCCACTCCCAATCAACATTCCCACCCCCAATCAACACTCCACCCTCCCAATCAACACACCACCCAATCAACACTCCCCTCAATCAACTTTTCCCCCCAATTAACACTCCTCCCCAATCAGCACTGCCCCAATCAACATTTCCCCCCAATCAACACTCCCCCCATCAACACTCCCCCCATCAACACTCCCCCCCAATCAACACTCCCCCCCAAACAACACTCCCCTGCAAATTAACACACACCCCCCATTCAACACTCCCACACCAATCAACACTTCCCCAATCAACACTCCCCCCAATAAGCACTCCCCCCAATCAATACTACCCCCCAATCAACACTCCCCCAATCAACACTCTCCTCCCAATCAACACTCCCCTAATCAACACTCCCCCTCCCAATCAACACTGCCCCAATCAACACTCCCCCTCCCAATCAACACTCTCCCCCAATCAACACATCCCCCCCCAATCAACACTCCCCCCAATTGACACTCCCCCAATCAACACTCCCCCAATCAACACTCCCCCAGTCAACACTCCCCCCAATCAACACTACACTCCAATCAACTCCCACCCCCAATCAACATTTCCCCCCTGTCAACACCCCACCAATCAACACTCCCCCCTCCCAATCAACATTCCCACCCCCAATCAACACTCCACCCTCCCAATCAACACTCCCCCAATCAACACTCCCCTCAATCAACACTCCCCCCCAATCAACACTCCCCCCAATCAATACTCCCCTGCAAATCAACACTCCCCTCCCATTCAACACTCCCACCCCAAACAACACTTCCCCAATCAACACTCCCCCCATAAGCACTCTCCCCCAATCAACACTCACCCCCAATCAGCACTCACACCCCAATCAACACTCCCCCAATCAGCACTCCCCCCAATCAACACTTCCCCCCAATTTACATTCCCCCCCAATCAACACTCCCACAATCAACACTCCCCCCAATCAACACTCCCCCCAATCAGCAATCCCCCCCAATCAACACTCCTCCCAAACAACACTACCCCAATCAACACTCCACCAATCAACACTCCCCCCAATCAACACTACCCTCCAATCAACTTCCACACCAATCAAAATTTCCCCCCAATCAACACTCCCCCCAAATCAACATTCCCCCTCCCAATCTACTTTCCCACCCCCAATCAACACTCCACCCTCCCAATCAACACTCCCCCCAATCAACACTCCCCTCAATCAACAATCCCCCCAATTAACACTCCCCCCAATCAGCACTGCCCCAATCAACATTACCCCCCAATCAACACTCCCCCCATCAACACTCCCCCCATCAACACTCCCCCCAAATCAACACTCCCCCCAATCAACACTCCCCCCATCAACACTCCCCCCAAATCAACACTCCCCCCAATCAACACTCCCCCCAATCAGCACTCCCCCCCAATCAACACTCCCCCCAATCAACACTACCCTCCAATCAACTCCCACCCCCAATAAACATTTCCCCCCAATCAACACTCCCCCCAAACAGCACTTGCCCAATAAACACTTCCCCCCAATTAACAGTTCCACCAATCTACAATCCCCCCCAATCAACACTCCCCCCAATCAACACACCCCCTAATCAGCACACACTCCCAATCAACTCTCCCCCCTCCCAATCAACACTCCCCCCAATTAACACTCCCCCCAATCAGCATTCCCACCCAATCAACATTCCCCCCGAATCAACACTCACCCCATCAACACTCCCCCCATCAACACTCCTCCCCCAATCAACACTCCCCCCCAATCTACACTCCCCCCCAAACAACACTCCCCCCCCAATCAACACTCCCCTTCCAATCAACACTCGCCTCCCAATCAAGATTCCCCTTCCAATCAACTCTCCCCCCAATCAACACTCCCCTCAATCAACACTCCCCCCCAATCAACACTTCCCCCAATCAACACTCCCGCCCAATCAACACTCCCCCTAATCAACACTTCCCCCCAATCTACATTCCACCCCCAATCAACACTTCCCCCAATCAACACACCCCTCAATCAGCACTCCCCCCCAATCAAAACTCCCCCCTCCCATTCAACGTTCCCACCCCCAATCAACACTCCCCCTCCCAATCAACACTCCCCCCAATTAACACTCCCCCCCAATCAGAACTCCCCCCCAATCAACACTCCCCCCCAATCAACACCCCCCAATCAACACTCCTCCCCAATCAACACTCCGCCCCAATTAACACTCCGCCCAATCAACACTCCCCCCCAATCAGCACTCCCCTCCCCAATCAACATTCCCTCCCAATCAACACTCCCCCCCAATCAACACTCCCCCCCAATCAACACTCCCCCCCAATCAGCACTCCCCCCCCAATCAACACTCCCCCACAATCAACACTGCCCCAATCAACACTCCCCCCAATCTACACTACCCTCCAATCAACACACCCCCAATCAACACTCCCCCTCCAATCAACACTCGCCTCCCAATCAAGATTCCCCTTCCAATCAACTCTCTCCCCAATCAACACTCCCCCCCAATGGACACTCGCACCCCAATCAACACTCCCCCAATCAACATTCCCCCCCAATCAACACTCCCCCCCAATCAACACTCCCCCCAATCAACACTCCCCCCAATCAACACTCCCCCCAATCAACACTCCCCCCCAATCAGCACCCCCCCAATCAACACCTTCCCCAATCAACACCCCCCCCAATCAACACTCCCCCCCAATCAACACTCCCCTCCCCAATCAACATTCCCTCCCCCAATCAACACTCCCCACAAACAACACTCCCCCCCAATCAACACTCCCCTCATTCAACACTCCCCCCAATCAACACTCCCCCTCAATCAACACTCCCCCCAATCAACACTCCCCCCAATCAGCACTCCCCCCAATCAGCACTCCCCCCCAATCGACACTCCCCCAATCAACACTACCCTCCAATCAACTCCCACCCCCAATAAACATTTCCCCCCAATCAACACTCCCCCCAAACAGCACTTGCCCAATAAACACTTCCCCCCAATTAACAGTTCCACCAATCTACAATCCCCCCCAATCAACACTCCCCCCAATCAACACACCCCCTAATCAGCACACACTCCCAATCAACTCTCCCCCCTCCCAATCAACACTCCCCCCAATTAACACTCCCCCCAATCAGCATTCCCACCCAATCAACATTCCCCCCGAATCAACACTCACCCCATCAACACTCCCCCCATCAACACTCCTCCCCCAATCAACACTCCCCCCCAATCTACACTCCCCCCCAAACAACACTCCCCCCCAATCAACACTCCCCTTCCAATCAACACTCGCCTCCCAATCAAGATTCCCCTTCCAATCAACTCTCCCCCCAATCAACACTCCCCTCAATCAACACTCCCCCCCAATCAACACTTCCCCCAATCAACACTCCTGCCCAATCAACACTCCCCCTAATCAACACTTCCCCCCAATCTACATTCCACCCCCAATCAACACTTCCCCCAATCAACATACCCCTCAATCAGCACTCCCCCCCAATCAAAACTCCCCCCTCCCATTCAACGTTCCCACCCCCAATCAACACTCCCCCTCCCAATCAACACTCCCCCCAATTAACACTCCCCCCCAATCAGAACTCCCCCCCAATCAACACTCCCCCCCAATCAACACCCCCCAATCAACACTCCTCCCCAATCAACACTCCGCCCCAATTAACACTCCGCCCAATCAACACTCCCCCCCAATCAGCACTCCCCTCCCCAATCAACATTCCCTCCCAATCAACACTCCCCCCAATCAACACTCCCCCCCAATCAACACTCCCCCCCAATCAGCACTCCCCCCCCAATCAACACTCCCCCACAATCAACACTGCCCCAATCAACACGCCCCCCAATCTACACTACCCTCCAATCAACACACCCCCAATCAACACTCCCCCTCCAATCAACACTCGCCTCCCAATCAAGATTCCCCTTCCAATCAACTCTCTCCCCAATCAACACTCCCCCCCAATGGACACTCGCACCCCAATCAACACTCCCCCAATCAACATTCCCCCCCAATCAACACTCCCCCCCAATCAACACTCCCCCCAATCAACACTCCCCCCAATCAACACTCCCCCCCAATCAGCACCCCCCCCAATCAACACCTTCCCCAATCAACACCCCCCCCCAATCAACACTCCCCCCCAATCAACACTCCCCTCCCCAATCAACATTCCCTCCCCCAATCAACACTCCCCACAAACAACACTCCCCCCCAATCAACACTCCCCCCCAATCAACACTCCCCCCAATCAACACTCCCCCTCAATCAACACTCCCCCCAATCAACACTCCCCCCAATCAGCACTCCCCCCAATCAGCACTCCCCCCCAATCGACACTCCCCCAATCAACACTACCCTCCAATCAACTCCCACCCCCAATAAACATTTCCCCCCAATCAACACTCCCCCCAAACAGCACTTGCCCAATAAACACTTCCCCCCAATTAACAGTTCCACCAATCTACAATCCCCCCCAATCAACACTCCCCCCAATCAACACACCCCCTAATCAGCACACACTCCCAATCAACTCTCCCCCCTCCCAATCAACACTCCCCCCAATTAACACTCCCCCCAATCAGCATTCCCACCCAATCAACATTCCCCCCGAATCAACACTCACCCCATCAACACTCCCCCCATCAACACTCCTCCCCCAATCAACACTCCCCCCCAATCTGCACTCCCCCCTAAACAACACTCCCCCCCAATCAACACTCCCCTTCCAATCAACACTCGCCTCCCAATCAAGATTCCCCTTCCAATCAACTCTCCCCCCAATCAACACTCCCCTCAATCAACACTCCCCCCCAATCAACACTTCCCCCAATCAACACTCCCGCCCAATCAACACTCCCCCTAATCAAGACTTCCCCCTAATCTACATTCCACCCCCAATCAACACTTCCCCCAATCAACACACCCCTCAATCAGCACTCCCCCCCAATCAAAACTCCCCCCTCCCATTCAACTTTCCCACCCCCAATCAACACTCCCCCTCCCAATCAACACTCCCCCCAATTAACACTCCCCCCCAATCAGAACTCCCCCCCAATCAACACTCCCCCCCAATAAACACCCCCCCGATCAACACTCCCCCCCAATCAACACTCCGCCCCAATTAACACTCCGCCCAATCAACACTCCCCCCCCAATCAGCACTCCCCCACAATCAACACTGCCCCAATCAACACTCCCCCCAATCAACACTACCCTCCAATCAACACACCCCCAATCAACACTCCCCCTCCAATCAACACTCGCCTCCCAATCAAGATTCCCCTTCCAATCAACTCTCTCCCCAATCAACACTCCCCCCCAATGGACACTCGCACCCCAATCAACACTCCCCCAATCAACATTCCCCCCAATCAACACTCCCCCCCAATCAACACTCCCCCCAATCAACGCTCCCCCCAATCAACACTCCCCCCCAATCAGCACCCCCCCCAATCAACAACTTCCCCAATCAACACTCCCCCCCAATCAACACTCCCCCCCAATCAACACTCCCCTCCCCAATCAACATTCCCTCCCCCAATCAACACTCCCCACAAACAACACTCCCCCCCAATCAACACTCCCCTCAATCAACACTCCCCCCAATCAACACTCCCCCTCAATCAACACTTCCCCCAATCAACACTCCCCCCCCAATCAACACTCCCCCCCAAACAACACTCCCCCCCAATCAACACTCCCCTCAATCAACACTCCCCCCAATCAACACTCCCCCTCAATCAACACTACCCCCCAATCAATACTGCCCCCCAATCAACACTCCCCCCAATCAACACTCTCCTCCCAATCAACACTCCCCCCCAATCAACACTCCCCTCCCAATCAACACCCCCTCCCCTAATCAACACCTCCCACTCAGCACTCTTCCCCCAATCAACACTCCCCTCCCAATCAACACTCCCCCCCCAATCAACACTCCCCTCCCAATCAACACTCCCTCCCCTAATCAACACCTCCCAATCAGCACTTCCCCCGCTCCCAATCAACACTCAATCCCCCCATGATCACCACCAGCCTCCCAGTCAGCACCTTCACGCCCCCCCGGTCATCCCCTTGACCTCCCTCTCGATCATCCTCCCACACCCCTCCCAATCCTCATTTCAACCCCCCTCCCCATTATTACTTCAAATCCCCGTGATCACCACCACCCTCACGATTATCACTTTCACCCCCATCCCCTGATGGTCATCTCGACCTCCTCCCCCCCACCCCGCTCCCAATCATCACATCCCTCTCCCGATCACCACCTCAACTCCTCCTTTCAATCACCTCACCTCCTGATTGTCACCGTGATCCTCCAGAGGGTCCAAATGACTGAAATCACTTTGATAATTTCAATGGCATATCCATATTCTTTGCATATTTGGGACCTATTCTTCCCAAACAAAAATCTGCTTGTGTTTCTCCATAACAGAGATTATTAGTATGTGCAGCGACCTGGGATTTGTAACATAAATTGTGCACTCTATAGCTGGATTATTGTATGTTTCATTCTTTATACCAGATAAAGTTTGTTGACTGTTTGAGAAGCCAGAAAGAAAGCAAGAAAGAAAGAAAAAGACTTAGGCCTAAAAATCCGGTCCTGCCAGACGTAGAAGCCTCGCCTCGCAGAAGAAGTTGGGGCTAACGCCCCTGAAAGGATGTGGAGCCCTAAATCAAGCCCTCCACTTCCGATAGCGGGGCGGACACCTCATGAGCGGGGCGCACGGCTCAACAGCGCCACACACTGGGCTGTATAGCGATGCCGCCTGGAGGGGCTCTTTCCTGAATTAAAGGGAATGGCCTGTGCTGCATACACTGCAGGAACAAGTGGTCCTTGGACCACCAGAAGGCGGGGGTGCCATGCCAACAGCCCGGCACTCAAGCAGAGCGTCGGGCTGACCGAAAGCACCAACGGACTGCACAATTAAATAGGCATTTTTTTCATGAACAGCAACACACCTCCTCTTTAAGTTTTGCCCCGCTAACGGCCAGTCGCCCGGTGCACACGTCCCCTGAAGCTGCCGCTGTCATTGCCTAGCGCAGCTTCAGGGGGCGATACCCAATTTAGGGTCTGGGATGCTGAGGGGGCGCTGCGCACAGTGATGACAAACTCCCGTCGAATTTAGCGGGCGTCGTAAGCGGCACTGCACCCAATCGTAAAGTTGTTTGCGGGAGATGCAAATGACCCGAATTTCTCTCCCTTACTTTTGTATAGCATGTTTCACGATCTCAGGACATCCCAAAGCACTTTACAGCCAATAAATTACTTTTGGAGTATAGTCACTGATGTAATGTAGGGGATGGGGCAGCCAATTTGCAAACACTAGGTCCTATAAGCAGCTATATGCTAATGACCAAATAATCTGTTTTTAGATAAAGATTGGCCAGGATTATTACTGCATTATTGCTCCATGACCACCAGGAAGCATGTTTCAAAGTTGTGCATTCTTGCAATTTAGTTAACAGGTAGTTAATTGCAATGAAAAATGAGCATTGATCCCACTTTTCAGTACTAGAGGAATGTCATGCCAGATATGGTCTTAGTGGAGACTACACTCCTTAAAGAGGAAAGGAGAATTGCTGGGAAACATGCCAGTGGAGATACATCTGTCCTCCTCCTGGCATGTGGTACCAAAAGTAATAGAAAATGAATGAATACCTGTTCATTGTCTCTCCATAAGATGGATGGTAAATTAGCCTAGTGAAATGTTATTGACAATACCCATGGAAAAAGTTGCAGCAGTAATGGCCTGGCATGCAGATGACCTATCTCCTTGAGAATGTGTTGGATTGCACTGTGGACTGAAGCCAGACATATGGTGAACTGACATTATGTGGTATTGCAACCTGGTGTCAAAGTTAAAGAAATCATAGAATCATAGAAATTTACTGCACAGTAGGAGGCCATTCAGCCCATCGTGTCTGTGCCGGCCGAAAAAGAGCTATCCACCCTAATCCCACTTTACAGCTCTCGGTTCGTAACCTTGTAGGTTGCGGCACTTCAAGTGCATATCCAAGTACTTTTTAAATGTGATGAGGGTTTCTGCGTTGGGGGGTCCGAGTTGCGTCATGAGACCCCGATTTGACGTCTGCCCACTCTGGTCCTGTTGGGTTCAAATTGCCCCTGAAAACGTACCGTTTCCTGAGCGGCCTCCGGTGGTCCCTTTCAGGACCACTGGTTAGGCTGCTCGACACCCAGTACAACTGGGACTAGCATGCTCTGCCCTTTTGTACATTAAAATTACAAACGGGGTCCAAAAACTGCCGTGGAACCCCAATTTGCATATTTAAACCGCCTCCGACCTGTTTTTGGATGGGAGTGCTAGGTGCCCATATAAAGGTCTGCCTGAAAATTGAATCAGGCAAGTAAGTGGGAGTCTAAGGTGCCCAGGAGATTGCCCTCTGCTGCTCGCCCATTTCTCAAATGGGTAGCTGGCGGTTGAAAATCTGTTTTGCTTATCAATTCTCGTGGCAAACACTCCCATTTATATTGCCTCTGTTTGTAGTTTTTGGAGTCATCAGACAAAGAGGAGCATAAACGTGTTCCTGTAATAGCCACGTTAACTCTGTGTCTCTGAAAATACTGGAAATACTCAGCAGGTCAGGCAGCATCTGTGGAGAGAGTTAACGATGATGAAAGGTCGTCGACCTGAAACGTTAATTCTGTTTCTCTCCCCACAGATGCTGCCGGACCTGCTGAGTATTTGCAGCATTTTTTGCTTTTATTTCCGACTTCGAGCATTCGCAGCATTTGGCTTTTGTTTTAAGTCAATCTGTTTTTGGACCAATCTCAACCCATTTTTGTCTTTGTTCGCAGTATCTGATGTGTTTGCCGATATTTCATTTAAACCTGAGAAGCAAATGAAAAATATACAACGCACCAAGCAGAGACACCTGCAGGTTTCCTGTACCTGCTGTTAATGCAGACATGTGCACTTCACAATGGAAAGTAAGGTGCTGAAGCACTTCTCTCTCCAGTCTGTAAATTAGCAGATTATCCAGAACTTGTGATATGGATGACACTCAGTCCCACTCACCCATCGCCCCTGTGCTCGCGGACCTACACTGGCTCCCATTCCAGCAATGCCTCAATTTTAAAATTCTCATAATTGTTTATAAATCCCTCCATGGCCTTTCCCCTCCCTATCTCTATAACCTCCTCCAGCCCTCCAACCCTCAAGATCTCTGCGCTCTTCCCATTACAAACTCTTGCAGATTCCCTATTTCAATCGCTCCACCATTGGAGGCCGTGCCTTTAGTTACTTGGGCTCAAAGCTCTGGAATTCCCTCCTTAAACCACCTCTGTCTCCTCCTTTAAAACCTACCTCTTTGACAAAGCTTTTGGTCACCTGTTCTAATATCTCATGTTCCTGTGAAGGGCGTTGGGATGTTTTAATACATTAAAGGTGCTAAATAAATGCAAGTTGTTGTTGTTATTGGCAAGATGTTTATTACAGGAATGATGATGTAAGCCATACCAGTATAACGTGAAGTAGTGGAACAGACTTGTGATATTAATGGCAAAAACAAACTGTGCCTGTGTTGTGATGTTAAAGGAAACAAAAGCAAACAGAATTAATTTATTAGCAAGCAATGACAACTCTGCAATTTGAGTTAATATTTTGGAGTGTTTGCACTGCAGGCTAAAGTATAGTGTGTGAATATTAATCAACAGACTAATGTAATATCTTGGCTACTGTCAAAGTCAGAGGATGAGGTGGCTGTCGATATGGAGTCTGCCAAGAACATGTACCAGCTTCACTAAAAGGTTGCTCCTATAGTGGTCATTGTGGGCTGGTGAGTATAGCGGGAGAGGGAGGCTGGCATTTGGGAGCGGGGCGCAGAGAGAGAGGGGCTGAGAGACACCAGTCAGTGTACAGATATCACCTTGAGAGAGAGAGCTGAGAGACACCAGTCAGTGTACAGATATCTCCCTGGGGGAGAGGGACTGAGAGACACACCAGTAAGTTTACAGATATCTCCCTGAGAGAGAGGGGACTGAGAGACACCAGTCAGTGTACAGATATCTCCCTGAGGGAGAGGGACTGAGAGACACCTGCCAGTGTACAGATATCTCCGTGAGGGAGAGGGGACTGAGAGACACCAGTCAGTGTACAGATATCTCCCTGAGGGAGAGGGACTGAGAGACACCTGCCAGTGTACAGATATCTCCGTGAGGGAGAGGGGACTGAGAGACACCAGTCAGTGTACAGATATCTCCCTGGGGGAGAGGGACTGAGAGACACCAGTCAGTGTACAGATATCTCCGTGAGGGAGAGGGGACTGAGAGACACCAGTCAGTGTACAGATATCTCCCTGAGGGAGAGGGACTGAGAGACACCTGCCAGTGTACAGATATCTCCGTGAGGGAGAGGGGACTGAGAGACACCAGTCAGTGTACAGATATCTCCCTGAGGGAGAGGGACTGAGAGACACCTGCCAGTGTACAGATATCTCCCTGAGGGAGAGGGACTGAGAGACACCAATCAGTGTACAGATATCTCCCTGAGGGAGAGGGACTGAGAGACACCTGCCAGTGTACTGATATCTCCGTGAGGGAGAGGGGACTGAGAGACACCAGTCAGTGTACAGATATCTCCGTGAGGGAGAGGGGACTGAGAGACACCAGTCAGTGTACAGATATCTTCCTGGGGGAGAGGGACTGAGAGACACCAATCAGTGTACAGATATCTCCTTGAGGGAGAGGGACTGAGAGACACCTGCCAGTGTACTGATATCTCCGTGAGGGAGAGGGGACTGAGAGACACCAGTCAGTGTACAGATATCTTCCTGGGGGAGAGGGACTGAGAGACACCAATCAGTGTACAGATATCTCCCTGAGGGAGAGGGACTGAGAGACACCTGCCAGTGTACTGATATCTCCATGAGGGAGAGGGGACTGAGAGACACCAGTCAGTGTACAGATATCTCCCTGAGGGAGAGGGACTGAGAGACACCAGTCAGTGTACAGATATCTTCCTGGGGGAGAGGGACTGAGAGACACCAATCAGTGTACAGATATCTTCCTGGGGGTGAGGGACTGAGAGACACCAGTAAGTTTACAGATATCTCCCTGAGAGAGAGGGGACTGAGAGACACCAGTCAGTGTACAGATATCTCCCTGAGGGAGAGGGGACTGAGAGACACCAGTCAGTGTACAGATATCTCCCTGAGGGAGAGGGGACTGAGAGACACCAGTCAGTGTACAGATATCTCCCTGAGGGAGAGGGACTGAGAGACACCAGTCAGTGTACAGATATCTCCCTGGGGGTGAGGGACTGAGAGACACCAGTAAGTTTACAGATATCTCCCTGAGAGAGAGGGGACTGAGAGACACCAGTCAGTGTACAGATATCTCCCTGAGGGAGAGAGACTGAGAGACACCTGCCAGTGTACAGATAACTCCGTGAGGGAGAGGCACTGAGAGACACCAGTCAGTGTACAGATATCTCCCTGAGGGAGAGGGGACTGAGAGACACCAGTCAGTGTACAGATATCTCCCTGAGGGAGAGGGACTGAGAGACACCTGCCAGTGTACAGATATCTCCCTGAGGGATCGTGGCGGAGGTGCGGCGTGACTGAGGTGGAGGAGCGATGAGAGCTCGTGGCTGAGATTCGGCGAATGATTGTGGCGGAGGTTCAGCGAATGTTTGATGTGGAGGTGCAGTGAGAGATCGTGGCGGAGGTGCGGTGAATGTTTTTCTGGCGGAGGAGCAGCGAAAGATTGTGGCGGAGATGTGGTGAATGTTTGTGGCGGAGGAGCGGCGAGAGATTGTGACGGAGGAGTGGTAAGAGATTGTGGTGGAGGAGCGGTGAGAGATCGTGGCGGAGATTGGAGATGTGGCAAATGTTTGTGGTGGAGGAGCGGCGAGAGATTGTGACGGAGGAGTGGTAAGAGATTGTGGTGGAGGAGCGGTGAGAGATCGTGGCGGAGATTGGAGATGTGGCAAATGTTTGTGGTGGAGGAGCGGTGAGAGATCGTGGCGGGGGGGCGGCGAATGTTTTTGTGGCAGAGGAGCGGCGAGAGATCGTGGCGGAGGTGCAGCAAATGAGGATACGGGGCCCAGAAGAGCCGAGGGCCCAGGGGCAGCACGGGCCGGCCTACACTACATTATGTAATGCTCCTCCTGTACCATGTGGGAACACGGGGACAACACCAGTGTCCCTGACGACTACATGTGCGGGAAGTGTGTCCACCTCCGGCTACTGATGGTCCGCGTTGCGGAGTTGGAGCTGAAGGTGGATTCACTCTGGAGCATCCACGATGCTGAGAATGACGTGAGTATCACGTGTAGCGAGTTGGTCTTACTGCAGGAGAAGGGTCCACAGCCAGCGAGGGAATGGAAGACCAGCAGGAAGAGTAGTGCAAGGAAGGTAGTGCAGGGGTCCCCTGTGGTCATCCCCCTGCAAAACAGATACACCGCTTTGAGTACTGTTGAGGGGGATGACTCATCAGGGGAGGGCAGCAGCAGCCAAGTTCATGGTACCGTGGCTGGCTCTGTTGCAAAGGAGGGCAGGAAAAAGAGTGGAAGAGCGATAGTGATAGGGGATTCAATTGTAAGGGGAACAGATAGGCGTTTCTGCGGCCGCAACCGAGACTCCAGGATGGTATGTTGCCTCCCTGGTGCAAGGGTCAAGGATGTCTCGGAGCGGGTGGAGGACATTCTAAAAAGGGAGGGAGAACAGCCAGTTGTCGTGGTGCACGTTGGTACCAATGACATAGGTAAAAAAAGGGATGAGTTCCTACGAAATGAATTTAAGGAGCTAGGAGCTAAATTAAAAAGTAGGACCTCAAAAGTAGTAATCTCGGGATTGCTACCAGTGCCACGTGCTAGTCAGAGTAGGAATCGCAGGATAGCTCAGATGAATACGTGGCTTGAGCAATGGTGCAGCAGGGAGGGATTCAAATTCCTGGGGCATTGGAACCGGTTCTGGGGGAGGTGGGACCAGTACAATCCGGACGGTCTGCACCTGGGCAGAATCGGAACCAATGTCCTCGGGGGAGTGTTTGCTAGTGCTGTTGGGGAGGAGTTAAACTAATATGGCAGGGGGATGGGAACCAATGCAGGGAGATAGAGGGAAACAAAAAGGAGGCAAAAACAAAAGACAGAAAGGAGATGAGGAAAAGTGGAGGGCAGAGAAACCCAAGGCAAAGAACAAAAAGGGCCATTGTACAGCAAAATTCTAAAAGGACAGAGGGTGTTAAAAAAACAAGCCTAAAGGCTTTGTGTCTTAATGCAAGGAGTATCCGCAATAAGGTGGATGAATTAACTGTGCAAATAGATGTTAACAAATATGATGTGATTGGGATTACGGAGACGTGGCTCCAGGATGAGCAGGGCTGGGAACTCAACATCCAGGGGTATTCAACATTCAGGAAGGATAGAATAAAAGGAAAAGGAGGTGGGGTAGCATTGCTGGTTAAGGAGGAGATTAAGGCAATAGTTAGGAAGGACATTAGCTTGGATGATGTGGAATCTATATGGGTAGAGCTGCAGAACACCAAAGGGCAAAACACGTTAGTGGGAGTTGTGTACAGACCTCCAAACAGTAGTAGTGATGTTGGGGAGGGCATCAAACAGGAAATTAGGGGTGCGTGCAATAAAGGTGCAGCAGTTATAATGGGTGACTTTAATATGCACATAGATTGGGCTAACCAAACTGGAAGCAATACGGTGGAGGAGGATTTTCTGGAGTGCATAAGGGATGGTTTTTTAGACCAATATGTCGAGGAACCAACTAGGGGGGAGGCCATCTTAGACTGGGTGTTATGTAATGAGAAAGGATTAATTAGCAATCTCGTTGTGCGAGGCCCCTTGGGGAAGAGTGACCATAATATGGTGGAATTCTGCATTAGGATGGAGAATGAAACAGTTAATTCAGAGACCATGGTCCAGAACTTAAAGAAGGCTAACTTTGAAGGTATGAGGCGTGAATTGGCTGAGATGGATTGGCGAATGATACTTAAGGGGTTGACTGTGGATGGGCAATGGCAGACATTTAGAGACCGCATGGATGAACTACAACAATTGTACATTCCTGTCTGGCATAGAAATAAAAAAGGGAAGGTGGCTCAACCGTGGCTATCAAGGGAAATCAGGGATAGTATTAAAGCCAAGGAAGTGGCATACAAATTGGCCAGAAATAGCAGCGAACCTGGGGACTGGGAGAAATTTAGAACTCAGCAGAGGAGGACAAAGGGTTTGATTAGGGCAGGGAAAATGGAGTATGAGAAGAAGCTTGCAGGGAACATTAAGACGGATTGCAAAAGTTTCTATAGATATGTAAAGAGAAAAAGGTTAGTAAAGACAAATGTAGGTCCCCTGCAGTCAGAATCAGGGGAAGTCATAACGGGGAACAAAGAAATGGCGGACCAATTGAACAAGTACTTTGGTTCGGTATTCACGAAGGAGGACACGAACAATCTTCCGGTTATAAAAGGGGTCGGGGGGTCTAGTAAGGAGGAGGAACTGAGGGAAATCCTTATTAGCCGGGAAATTGTGTTGGGGAAATTGATGGGATTGAAGGCCGATAAATCCCCAGGGCCTGATGGACTGCATCCCAGAGTACTTAAGGAGGTGGCCTTGGAAATAGTGGATGCGTTGACAGTCATTTTCCAACATTCCATTGACTCTGGATCAGTTCCTATGGAGTGGAGGGTAGCCAATGTAACCCCACTTTTTAAAAAAGGAGGGAGAGAGAAAACAGGGAATTATAGACCGGTCAGCCTGACATCGGTAGTGGGTAAAATGATGGAATCAATTATTAAGGATGTCATAGCAGTGCATTTGGAAAGAGGTGACATGATAGGTCCAAGTCAGCATGGATTTGTGAAAGGGAAATCATGCTTGACAAATCTTCTGGAATTTTTTGAGGATGTTTCCAGTAGAGTGGATAAGGGAGAACCAGTTGATGTGGTATATTTGGACTTTCAGAAGGCGTTCGACAAGGTCCCACACAAGAGATTGATGTGCAAAGTTAGAGCACATGGGATTGGGGGTAGTGTACTGACATGGATTGAGAACTGGTTGTCAGACAGGAAGCAAAGAGTAGGAGTAAATGGGTACTTTTCAGAATGGCAGGCAGTGACTAGTGGGGTACCGCAAGGTTCTGTGCTGGGGCCCCAGCTGTTTACACTGTACATTAATGATTTAGATGAGGGGATTAGATGTAGTATCTCCAAATTTGCGGATGACACTAAGTTGGGTGGCAGTGTGAGCTGCGAGGAGGATGCTGTGAGGCTGCAGAGCGACTTGGATAGGTTAGGTGAGTGGGCAAATGCATGGCAGATGAAGTATAATGTGGATAAATGTGAGGTTATCCACTTTGGTGGTAAAAACAGAGAGACAGACTATTATCTGAATGGTGACAGATTAGGAAAAGGGGAGGTGCAAAGAGACCTGGGTGTCATGGTACATCAGTCATTGAAGGTTGGCATGCAGGTGCAGCAGGCGGTTAAGAAAGCAAATGGCATGTTGGCCTTCATAGCAAGGGGATTTGAGTACAGGGGCAGGGAGGTGTTGCTACAGTTGTACAGGGCATTGGTGAGGCCACACCTGGAGTATTGTGTACAGTTTTGGTCTCCTAACCTGAGGAAGGACATTCTTGCTATTGAGGGAGTGCAGCGAAGGTTCACCAGACTGATTCCCGAGATGGCGGGACTGACCTATCAAGAAAGACTGGATCAACTGGGCTTGTATTCACTGGAGTTCAGAAGAATGAGAGGGGACCTCATAGAAACATATAAAATTCTGACGGGGTTAGACAGGTTAGATGCAGGAAGAATGTTCCCAATGTTGGGGAAGTCCAGAACCAGGGGTCACAGTCTAAGGATAAGGGGTAAGCCATTTAGGACCGAGATGCGGAGGAACTTCTTCACCCAGAGAGTGGTGAACCTGTGGAATTCTCTACCACAGAAAGTTGTTGAGGCCAATTCACTAAATATATTCAAAAAGGAGTTAGATGAGGTCCTTACTGCTAGGGGGATCAAGGGGTATGGCGAGAAAGCAGGAATGGGGTACTGAAGTTGAATGTTCAGCCATGAACTCATTGAATGGCGGTGCAGGCTAGAAGGGCCGAATGGCCTACTCCTGCACCTATTTTCTATGTTTCTATGTTTCTATGTGTGCGCACTAGATCCGTGCAGCAGAGCAGGTCTCCAGTAGTCCTGGTTAACCCTTGCCACTGGATTAAAGCCTAGCTCTGTCAAGCCCATGTGGTGGCTGATGTGCAACGGTCACCACACGTTAAAAAAAATCCATGCACAGGCATCTTCCACCCTTCAATTGGAATTCAGGACTGGGACATCGGGTCCTTCATTGAAACATCTGTGAACTCATGTGGAAGCAAGTCATCCTCGGTCGAGGGACCCTTATATGATGATGACTGTCATCTAACTTTGTATATTAGGAATGGGTCAGAATGGGAAATGCAACATTTCCTGATTCCATGGGGATAATTTTCACACATTAATGTAAAACAGGCGACATCGGATCAGCCGCCCGTTATACATTCTCCCGATTTTAATTTCCTTTGACTTCAATAGATTATATTGATGGCGGGGGAGTGGGGGGTTACCACTATTTTACACATTTCCTTAGTTTCTTTATCATCCTGTTTCACTATTGATTGCTGGGCTTATTTCCCAGTGCCATGCTGGGAGCTGAGTATAATTAGTGGGAGGGACGAGTCCGACAATTGTTAGTACGTCCAGCTCTTCCTGTTGCCATTTGGAGGCCCTTCTACCACCTGCTCTTTGCTCCCTTCTATTGTGAGCCACCCCATCCTGCAATTGCAGATGTGGTACAACCCAGCTAGAAGTATCAAAAGCACAACCGTGAAGTGTATGTGCGTGTGTGCGCGCATTTGGTTTAGCAAAGCAATCAAAAAGAATGGGTAAAGATATAAACTTAATGTCCACCTCATTAAAAATAAACTGAAAAGAAAATATTAAGAGTAAATGGATTGCCAATAATTTTCCTCCAAGTGCCTTACCTCATATATAAAAGGGTCTTGGGTATATATATTATTTTTTATCATTAAGCTAATTGACAATTTAATTAAATGGTACAATCATCCCCATTTGAAGACTTCTTCATGTCTTCCACACACTATAAGCGATTAATGATGGCAATGGCATTCAATAATCAAAAGAGGTGTTCTTGTTTGGAATAGAATGCATGTCATTTACAGAAGATGAATCCTGGGCTCCTAATGCAAATGCAATGCTGTTTGATCTGCTCCTGGCATTGTTATGTGATGGGAAGAATTAATTGCTGCTCCAGAACGTAATGCAGCCTGTATCTATTATTCATTTTCCACTACCACTGAGATGTTATGCTTTCTTCTGCTTGAACTTCATGTGAAGTAGCCTTAGAAAGGCCCATTTGGTTGTTACAAAGCAGTGTGATCAGCTACTTCAAAGAAATCCTGCCCACAGCAAAGAATGACAGGTCACAACAGAAATAATCCGCATATAAGCCTTTTGTTGTGGTTGCAATTGTTTACTCATTTACAAAGTAAATGTATACAGAATTGCACATTAATCTGGTGCACTGCACCTCTATTAAAAGTGATTAATTTACAGGCCTCATGACTATTTGAGTTGCTCAATTAACTGTAAATCAATTAATTCCAGGTAATTGTTATTGCCAAAAGAAATAAGGACTCATTTTAAAATAGCAATTAACAATGAAGTGTAAGCATTTAGTTTGCCGTAAGTGTTAACTGTCCTTATGGTTAGCTTTATTTCCAGCCTTAAAAATCTCAGTTTGGAGTATTTAACGTGGAATTATTTTACTCTTATAACAAAATGGTGCAATTGGAGAACAGAAATGCAACTGGATTCAAGCTAAATGGGTTATACTTATATTATATCAGCATTTGTATAAATATTGAAGTTTTTATTTTAATTTGTTGCCATTTTCAATGTTGGTGAATTTGATGATCCTTGATCTTGGACAATTTCTATAAATGGGGGGAATTGTTTTTAAAACCAGTTTACATGAGCCGCAATTTGCTGATAAATTTCTCAGCTGGCATATATATATGAATACTGTTTGCCAAAATGTATAACTTCCTCAAAATTTCAGCAGTCCATCTTGCCTAAGAGGTCAGCATTGGCTCTGTGGGTAGCACTCTCGCCTTGGAATCAAAAGGTTGTGGGTTCAAGTCCCACTCTAGACATTTGAGCACAAAATCTAGGCTGATACTCCAGTGTGGAGCACTGCACTGTCAGAGGTGCAATGAGATGTTAAACTGAGGCTCCATCTGCCCTCTCAGGTGGAAGTAAAAAATTCCATGACACAATTTTGAAGAAGGTGCAGGGGAGTTAGCCCTGGTGTCTTGTCCCTGAATTAACATCACTGGAAAAACAGATTATCTGGTCATGATCACATTGCTGTTTATGGGGAGCAGCGTGGCGGCTTAGCCCAACAAGCTGAGCGGCCCCCAGCCTGCAACCACCATCGAAGCAGGCTGGAGAACGGAAGGAGCAGCGTGGTGGTATACCACTCCAGGGAGCAGCACGTGCTGGAGCAGCAGAGCAACGGCAGTGAAAAGGGATGTCACCAAGGTCCAGATCGGTGATTAGAGCGTGAGCAGGTACAGCAGGAGTGGCGAGGTCGGGGTGAAGGAGCGGCAAGAGACTGTAGAGGGACGTGATCAGGGCCCAGGAGAGGTGTGAGTTCAGGGCCCAGAAGAGGTGAGGACCCAGGGGCAGCATCTGCGATATGTGTGCGCACTAGGTCCGTGCAGTAGAGCTGGTCTCCAGTCATCTTGGTTAATCCTTGCTACTGGACCAAGACCTAACTCTGTCAAGCTCATGTGGCGGCCGGTGTGCAACGGCCACCACACGTTAAAAAAATCCACACACAGGCATCTTCCATCCTTCAAGATTTAGTTCGGGACCTGGAATTTTAGGTCCTTCATTGAAACACCTGTGAATTTTTTGACGTGGAAGCAAGTCATCCTCGATTCGAGGGACTGCCTATGATGATGGCTGTTTATGGGAGCTTGCTGTGCGCAAATTGGCTGCTGTGTTTCCTACATTACAACAGTCACTTCACTTCAAAAAGTACTTCATTGGCTGTAAAGTGTTTTGGGACGTCCCGAGATTGGAGAGGCTTTATTTCTTTTTTATATCAAAAGGTGTTGGGCGAGTTAAATGATTTGTACAGGACATGGATGGCATTTATCAAACTGTGTAATGTTTACAACCGTGAAATGTTCTGTGCCCTGTCAAACTGATGCCTTCATTCCACAAAGAAAGTGATGAACATATTGCCCCTTGGAAACAAGGCCTCGGCCCCTTGCTTGATGCATCTATGAGTAACCAACTGACTCATTTGGTACATTGCTGATATTGATTTGGAAGGACCTGGTGATGCAAAAAGTAGTATCATATATTGAATCATAGAATGGTTACAGCATGGAAGAAGGCCATTTGGCCTGTAGAGCCCCTGTCGACTCTTTGTGAGATCACCTCAGCTAGTCCCACCTCACCCCCCCCCCCCACCCACCCGCACCACCTTTTCCCGTAGCCCTGCAAATATTTTTTCTTTCAGATGCTGCCTATTTGGACTTTCAGAAGGCTTTTGACAAGGTCCCGCACAAGAGATTGTTGTGCAAAATCAAAGCACATGGTATTGGCGGTAATGTACTTGTGTGGATAGGGAACTGGTTGGCAGACAGGAAGCAGAGAGTCGGGATAAATGGGTCCTTTTCAGAATGGCAGGCAGTGACTAATGGAGTGCCGCAGGGCTCAGTGCTGGGACCCCAGCTCTTTACAATATACATTAACGATTTGGATGAAGGAATTGAGTGTAATATCTCCAAGTTTGCAGATGATACTAAACTGGGTGGCGGTTTTTAACCGTGAGGAGGACGCTAAGAGGATCAGGGTGACTTGGACAGGTTAGGTGAGTGGGCAAATGCATGGCAGATGCAGTATAATGTGGATAAATATGAGGTTATCCATTTTGGGGGCAAAAACACAAAGGCAGAATATTACCTGAATGGCGGCAGACTAGGAAAAGGGGAGGTGCAACGAGACCTGGGTGTCATGGTTCATCAGTCACTGAAAGTGGGCACGCAGGTCCAACAGGCAGTGAAGAAGGCAAATGGTATGTTGGCCTTCATAGCTAGTGGATTTGAATATAGAAGCAGGGAGGTCTTACTGCAGTTGTACAGGGCCTTAGTGAGGCCTCACCTGGAATATTGTGTTCAGTTTTGGTCTCCTAATCTGAGGAAGGACGTTCTTGCTATTGAGGGAGTGCAGCGAAGGTTCACCAGACTGATTCCAGGGATGGCTGGGCTGTCATATGAGGAGAGATTGAATCAACTGGGCCTTTATTCACTGGAGTTTAGAAGGATGAGAGGGGATCTCATAGAAACATATAAGATTCTGATGGGGCTGGACAGGTTAGATGCAGGAAGAATGTTCCTGATGTTGGGGAAGTCCAGAACCAGGGGACATAGTTTTAGGATAAGGGATAGGCCATTTAGGACTGAGATGAGGAGAAACTTCTTCACTCAGAGAGTTGTTAACCTGTGGAATTCCCTGCTGCAGAGAGTTGTTGATGCCAGTTCACTGGATATATTCAAGAGGGAGTTAGATATGGCTCTTATGGTTAAGGGGATCAAGGGGTATGGAGAGAAAGCAGGAAAGGGATACTGAAGGAATGATCAGCCATGATCTTACTGAATGGCGGTGCAGGCTCGAAGGGCCTATGTGTCTATGTTTCTATGTAACTCCCTTTTGAAAGCTGTGATTGAGTCTGCCTCCACCACCCTTTCAGGCAGTGCATTCCAGATCCTAACCACTCGCTGCGTAAAAAGGTTTTTTCTTACATTGCCTTTGGTTCTTTTGCCAATCTCCTTAAATCTGTGTCCTCTGGTTCTCGAACCCTTCTGCCAATGGGAACAGTTTATCTCTATCTACTTTGTCTAGACCCCTCATGAATTTGAACACCTCTATCAAATCTCCTCTCAACCATCTCTGGTCTAAGGAGAACAATCCCAGCTTCTCCAGTCTATCCACGTAACTGAAGTCGCTCATCCCTGGAATCATTCTCGTAAATCTTTTCTGCACCCTCTTTAAGGCCTTCACATCCTTCCTAAAGTGCGGTGCCCAGAATTGGACACAATCTTCCAGTTGAGACCGAACAAGTATTTTATATAGGTTCATCATAATTTCGGTGCTTTTGTATTCTATACCTCTATTCATGAAGCCCAAGATCCCGTAAGCTTTTTTTAAAACTTTCTCAACATGCCCTACCACCTTCAACTATTTGTGCTCATATACCCCTAGGTCTCTCTGTTCATGCAACCCTTTAGGATTGTACCCTTTAGTTTATATTTCCTCTCCTTATTCTTTCTCCCAAAATGTATCACTTCACACATCACTGTGTTAAATTTCATCTGCCATGTGTCCGCCCATTCTATCAGCCTGTCTATGTATTCTTGAAGTATATCACTGTCCTCCTCACTGTTCACTATACTTCCAAGTTTTGTGTCATCTGAAAATCACCCATATCCAAGTCATTAATATATATCAAGAAAAGCAGTTGTCCTAGTATCAACCCCGTGCAACCCTGCGGTACAAGTGCTTTGAAGCCTGCCTCCAGGAAATGTTATGGATATATAGTTGACTTCTTTGTAAAGGAGAGATGCCAAAGACGGGCCTCGTTTGACATGACCAGGAAGCATTGTCTGGAAATGCAGGTCCTGGGGTAAGGATGGGTGTGTACGTAACATGAGGTATGGTTGCACCATCCATTTATGTTTCTTGACACACTTCCACCTTCCACCTTCAAATCTAGGAATGCGAATAAAACTCCCAAATGATTCCTCTCCTACCCACTTGAGTTAATGCAAATGAAGTTGCAGTGAGAATGATGAAAGTTGCAAGAAACAGAATTGGAAATAGAAGTGTTGCAATGCAAGAAGTCAGCATTAAAACAGAACTTGCATTTACATAATGTCTTTAACATAGTAAAAACATCTCAAGGTTCTTCACAGAAGCGTTATCAGCCAAATTTGACACTGAGAAACATAGAGAGCTATAAAACAGATGACCAAAATCTTGGTCAAGAGGTAGCAGTAGATATTAAGGAGCAAATTAAAGGAGGAGAGAGGTAGAGAGTTTAGTGAGGTTAATTCCAGGGCTTAGGGCCTAGGCAGCTGAAGGCAAGGATGCCAATGTTGGCGTGATGAAAATCGGGTGAGCACAGGAGGCCAGAATTGGAGGAATGCAGAGTTCTCGGAGGGTTGCAGGGCTGTAGAAGGTTACAAAAACAGAAAGATGTGAGGCTATGGAGAGATTTGAACACAAGGAGGAGAAAATCGAGGCATTGTCGGACTGGGAGCCACTGTAGATTAGTGAGCACAGGAGTGATGAGTGAACAGGAATTGATGCGAGTTAGGATAGGCAATTAGGATAGAGTTAACAAAATGAACGCACCAATAAATATGCAGATAAAACAAAACAAAGAAACAAACTTTCCAACCTAAAATTTAAAAGTGATGTTCAGCCTTAAACCAACTCCTATAGGCCAGATCATCCACACACTGCTGCAGCCACTTCAAATGGGCGAGGAACATTGCTGCTAAGGGGACAATGAAAAAGTAAAAAGATCCATGTCGGGACCAACTTACTTTGAATTCAACAAGTATAATGAGACTTACACTGGCTCATCAGTGCAACATCCAATATCCAAGCATTTATCTTTGCTCAAACTGCACTCTGAATTTGCAATCCACATCACCCCGGTGAATCTCTGCACCACAAAGCAATACTAAGCAGCACAGAGACATTGACTGCCCACCTTCCACATAGAGAGGGTGCAGAGGAGATTTACCAGAATGGTGCCTGAGATGCAGTTGTCTGGAGTGACTAGGAAAACTGTGGTTTATCTCCTTGGATCAGAGAAGGTTAAGAGGAGATTTGACAGAGGTGTTCAAAATCAGAAATGGTTTTGATAGAGTAACTAAAGATAAGCTGTTTTCAGCGGCAGAAGGGTGGGTAACCAGAGGACACAGATTTAAGGTGATTGGCAAAAGGACCAGAGGTGACATGAGGAAACAATGGGCTGGATCTTTGGTCTGTTGCCACCTCTGTTTGCGCCCCAGGCGTTAATTGTGGTGGAAATCATTTCCGGCTGGGTGGCCAGCTTCCAGTGCCCCGCCGGGACATTAGGTGCCGGTTTTGCGGGGGTGCTAAGCAGGACCGTCCAGGAGAGTCAAGCCGGTGTGCAACGCCCCCGGTTGCGACACCGTTCTGAAATTTGATTGCAGCCCCGTAGCGTCCCTTAGTGGGACTGCCTGGGAAAGTGGGCGGTCCGAGCTGAGAGGGAGGGATCCGGTGAGTGGAAATTTAAAAAGCCAAAGAGAAAGGAAAGGCAAAAGTGCAGGGTAGCAATAGGAGTAATGATAACCAGAGTGTGACAAGCAGGGTTACAGAACGTATACACATAAGATAAAATTACAAGTTCTATATCTGAACGCACGAAACATCCGTAACAAGATAGATGAGTTGACGGCACAAATAGAAATAAATGGTTATGATCTGATTGCCATTACAGAGATGTGGTTGCAAGATGACCAAGGCTGGGAACTAAATATTATGGGGTATTTGCCATTTCGTAAGGATAGACAGAAAGGAAAAGGAGGTAGGGTAGCTCTGTTAATAAAGGACGAGATCAGTACAGTCGTAAGAAATTATATTGGCTCAGATCAAGATGTAGAATCAGTTTGGGTGGAGATAAGAAATAATAAGGGAAAGAAGTCACTGGTGAGTGGTCTACAGGCCCCCAAACAGTAGCCACATTGTAGGATAGAGTATAAATCAAGAAATAATGGAGGTTTGTAAGAAAGGTACAGCAATAATCATGGTCAATTTAAATCTTCATATTGATTGGACAAATCAAATTGGCAATGGTAACCTTGAGAAAGAGTGTATGCGGGATGGTTTCTACACTGTGGAACCAACCAGGGAGCAAACTATTTTAGATCTGGTCGTGTGTAACGAGTCTGGGTTAATTAATGATATTGTAGTGAAGGATTCTCTTGGGAAGAGTGATCATAACATGGTAGAATTTCAAATTCCGTTCAGTTAAGGTGAGAAAGCTAGGTCTCAAACTAGTGTCCTGAACTTAAATAAAGGCAATTACAAAGGTATGAAGGCAGAGTTGGTTAAAGTGGACTGAAAAATATATTACAGGGTTAGACTGTAGGAACACAGTGGCAAATATTTAAGGAGATATTTCATAACTCTCAGCAAAGATTTATTCCAGTGAGAAATAAAGATGCTCAGCGAAGGAAGAACCATCCGTGGCTAACTAAGGAAGCAAAGGATGGTATCAAATTGAAAAAAAGGCATACAATTTTGCGAAGGACAGTGGAAGGCCAGAGGATTGGGAAATTTTTAGAAGCAGCAAAGGATGACTAAAAAATGATAAAGATAGAGAAGCTCGCATATGAGAGTAAACTCGCAAGAAATATAAAAACAGGCAGTAAGAGCATCTACAGGTATATAAAAAGGAAACGAATAGCTAAAATAAATGTTGGTCCCTTCGAGGATGGGACTGGAGAATTAATAATGGAAAACAGGGAAATGGCAGAGACTTTCAACAAATATTTTGTATCGGTCTTCATGGTAGAGGACACTAAAAACATCCCAATAATTTATAATCAAGGAGCTATTGCGGGGGGGAGGTGTGGGGACGACTTAAAACAATCATTATCACTAGAGATAAAGAACTAGGCAAACTAATGGGACTAAAGGTGGACAAGTCCCCTGGACCTGATGGCATGCATCCTAGAAATAGCTGCAGAGATAGTGGATGCATTGGTTGTAATCTACCAAAATTCCCTGGATTCTGGAGAGGACCCAGCGGTCTGGAAAACTGCAAATGTAACACCTCTATTTAAGAAAGGAGGGAGACAGAAAACAGGAAACTATAGACCAGTGAGCCTAACATCTGTCATTGGGAAAATGCTGGAGTCCATCATTAAGGAAGTAGTAGCAGGACAATTAGAAAATTATAATTCAGTCAAGCAGAGTCAGCGTGGTTTTATGAAAGGGAAATCATGTTTGACAAATCTCCTGGAGTTCTTTGAGGATGTAATGAGCAGGGTGGATAAAGGAGCACTAGTTGATGTCATATATTTGGATTTCCAGTAAGCATTCGATAAGGAGCCACACAAAAGGTTACTGCACAAGATAAAAGGCATTGGGGGTAATATCTTAACGTGGATAGAGAATTAACTAACGAACAGAAAACAGAAAGTCGAGATAAATGGGTAATTTTCAGGTTGGCAAACTGTAACTACTGAGGTGCCACAGGGATCAGTGCTGGGGCCTCAACTATTTACATTTTAGATTAATGACTTGGATGAAGGGGCCGAGTGTAATGTAGCCAAATTTGCTGATGGTACAAAGATGTGTGGGAAAGCAAGTTGTGAGGATGATGCAAAGAATCTACAAAGGGTTATAGGCAGGCTCAGGGAGTGGGCAAAAATTTGGCAGATGGACTATAATATGGGAAAATGTGAGGTTATATACTTTGGTAGGAAAAATAAAAAAACTAATTATTTAAATGGGGAGCGATTACAAAATGCTGTAGTACAGTGGGATCTGGGGGTTCTTGTGTATGAAACGCAAAACGTTAGCATGCAAGCACAGCAAGTAATCAGGAAGGCAAATAGAATGCTAGCCTTTATTGCAAAGGGGATGGAGTATAAAAGTAGGGAAGTCCTGCTCCAACTGTACAGGGCATTGGTAAGACAACACCTGGAGTACTGCGTACAGTTTTGGTCTCCTGATTTAAGGAAGGATATACTTGCAATGGAGGCAGTTCAGAGAAGGTTCACAAGGTTGATTTCTGAGTTGAAGGGGTTGGCATATGAAGAAATGTTGAGCAGGTTGCGCCTATACTCCTTAGAATTTAGAAAAATGAGAGGTGATCTTATTGAAACATGTAAGATTCTGAAGGGGCTTGACAGGGTAGATGCAGAGAGGATGTTTTCTCTCAATGTACTAGCATGGATAGAGGATTGGCTAACTAACAGAAAACAAAGAGTCTGGATAACTGGGTCTTTTTCCGGTTGGCAAAGAGTAACTAGTGGGGTGCCGCAGGGATCAGCACTGGGGCCACAACCATTTACAATCTATATTAATGAATTGGATGAAGAGACCGAGTATCACGTAGCCAAGTTTGCTGATGATAGAAAGATCAGAGGAAAAGCAATGTGCGAGGAAGACACAAAAAATCTGCAAAAGGACATAGACAGGCTAAGTGAGTGGGCAAAAATTTGGCAGATGAAGTATAATGTGGGGAAATGTGAGGTCATGCACTTCGGCAAAAAAAAATCAAAGAGCAAGTTATTATTTAAATGGAGAAAGATTGCAAAGTGCTGCAGTTCAGTGGGACCTGGGGGTACTTGTGCATGAAACACAAAAGGTTAGTATGCAGGTACAGTGAGTGATCAGGAAGGCCAATGGAATCTTGGCCTTTATTGCAAAGGGGATGGAGTATAAAAGGAGGGAAGTCTTGCTACAGTTATACAGGGTATTGGTGAGGTCACACCTGAAATACTGCATACGGTTTTGTTTCCATATTTACGAAAGGATATACTTGCTTTGGAGGCAGTTCAGAGAAGGTTCATGAGGTTGATTCCGGAGATGAGGGGGTTGACTTAGAAACATAGAAACATAGAAAATAGGTGCAGGAGTAGGCCATTCGGCCCTTCAAGCCTGCACCGCCATTCAATGAGTTCATGACTGAACATGCAACTTCAGTACCCCATTCCTGCTTTCTCACCATACCCCTTGATCCCCCGAGTAATAAGTACTACATCTAACTCCTTTTTGAATATATTTACTGAATTGGCCTCAACAACTTTCTGTGGTAGAGAATTCCACAGGTTCACCACTCTCTGGGTGAAGAAGTTTCTCCTCATCTCAGTCCTAAATGGCTTTCCCCTTATCCTTAGACTGTGACCCCTGGTTCTAGACTTCCCCAACATTGGGAACATTCTTCCTGCATCTAATCTGTCTAAACCCGGCAGAATTTTAAACGTTTCTATGAGATCCCCTCTCATTCTTCTGAACTCCAGTGAATACAAGCCCAGTTGATCCAGTCTTTCTTGATATGTCAGTACCGCCATCCCGGGAATCAGTCTAGTAAACCTTCGCTGCACTCCCTCAATAACAAGATTGTCCTTCCTCAAGTTAGGAGACCAAAACTGTACACAATACTCCAGGTGTGGCCTCACCAAGGCCCTGTACAACTGTAGCAACACCTCCCTGCCCCTGTACTCAAATCCCCTCACTATGAAGGCCAACATGCCATTTGCTTTCTTATGAGGAAAAGTTGCGTAGGTTGGGCCTCTACTTATTGGAATTCAGAAGAATGAGAGGTGATCTTATCGAAACGTATAAGATTATGAGGGGGCTTGACAAGGTGGACGCAGAGAGGATGTTTCCACTGATAGGGGAGACTAGAACTAGGGGACATAATCTTAGAATAAGGGGCCGCCCATTTAAAACTGAGATGAGGAGGAATTTCTTCTCTCAGAGGTTTGTAAATCTGTGGAATTCGCTGCCTTAGAGAGCTCTGGAAGCTGGGACATTGAATAAATTTAAGACAGAGATAGGCAGTTTCTTAACCGATAAGGGAATAACAGGGTTATGGGGAGTGGGCAGGGAAGTGGACCTGAATCCATGATCGGATCAGCCATGATCGTATTAAATGACGAAGCAGGCTCGAGGGGCCGTATGGCCTACTCCTACTCCTATTTCTTATGTTCTTATGTTCTTATGTAAGAGAGGTGTGGAACACCTCCCTTAGTGCTCCGCTCCACATTTTCAGCTGATGAATTTTGTGGCTGCCGAAGCAAATAATTTCCCCGTGCAAAAATTACCAACCCTCCGCCATTCGCGCCCTAATAAGCCGCCAACCGAATTTCCACCTCATTGTTTTCACATAGGCGAGTTGTTATGATCTGGAATGCACTGCCTGAAAGGGTGATGGCATCAGATTCAATAATAACTTTCAAAAGAGAATTGGATAAATACTTGAAGGGGGAAAAAAATTACGGTGACATGGGGAAGGAGCGGGGAAGTGGGATTAATTTGGCTAGTTCTACCAAAAAGCCGGCCCAGGCACGATCGGCCAAATGGTCTCCTTCTGTGCTGCATCATTCTATGATTCGATGATTCTGTTAATGTCTGCAACCCTCTTGGAAACCAGCTCCAGAATACAAGGGTCTTCAAGTGATACTGTAGGTATATCAACATGCAATAGTTTAACCTAATTTTGTTGTTCTGACAATTAAAATGTCATACAAATGTGTTAAGCATTTATATGGTAATAATCCACAGGTTAATTTCAGGGCCAGTGCATATTAAGGCACTCACCTAAGAGTTTTGAGCTGGGGAGTGAGTTGTCTGCTTGCTCAGTTGACTGGGTAATGGCGTACAAGGGGGAGTCACCTGAGGAATTATAAAAACTACAAAAAAAAAGAAAATTAAAGTCTAAGTAAAAAGTTAAACATCAACAAATGTTTCAAAAACTCTTTTTATTTTACATATCATTGGATTATCTCCAGCAAAAACAGATTGGTCATTAATTCAGTTGTTTTTACTGGTGGGATCTTGCTGTGCACAAGTTGGCAGCCATTGTTCCTCACATAACAAATAGTGACTGAGCTTCAAAAGTAATCCAGTGATTGAAATGTGCTTTGTGATAATCCTGGACATATGATAAAGTACAACATAAATGCAAGTTCTTTATATGTCAACAACGGTGACAATCTGTAAATTGAGATCATCTTCTATGTGATAATATTTGTGTTGAAGTATGTTGCTGCTTGACAAAGTATCTTGAAACTTTAGCAAATTATCCAGAAAATAATATACTATCCCGAATATTTGATAAATAGCGTGACAGAATGCACTGATGTTCAGTAAAGTCATGCAAATAATTTACTGTGTAATATTATACTAAACGGTAGTAGATTCTCATATGATACCTTCTAAGGTCCGTTTCCCAAAGCGACCATGCTCTGCTTACTTTGTTAAGCACATTGAAATAGTCACTAAAATGTAGTTACAAGCTTCAATCAAATGTTGTATCTCTCAATCTGTCAAAATATAGAAGCTTGTATATTATTGTACATAATGTCCTTACTTATTATCTATCAAATACCAGGATTGTGTCAGCATGTCTCCCACAGAAACCTGTTGTGGGTTTTTGCTTGAGCCCAAATGATTTGCAGCAGCTCCATCTCATGACTAATAATCTAATGACAATTTTCCCTCAGGAAATGGTGTACACAGTAGTAAAATACAAATAACAAAAGTATTCTCCAGATCAAATCATTTACCAACTCCCATGTGGAGGTTAGGGGTAGAGGAGAGCAGGACTCAAAATGTCAGTAATATTTGGGGACCCAAATAAACATTAAAATGTAGTTACAAGCTTCAATCTCATCTGTGGCTCTCAATCTGAAAATTGGCATGTTATTGTACGTACTCTTATGTTTTTCTGAACACGCATGTTATACTCAAGATAATAAATTGAATAAATAGGATTTTAGACATAATTTTCTCATGATCAATACTCACCGACTATATTAGAATTTTATTTCCAGAGGGTAAAAGTAAATGTAAAAATCGTCAAAAGCACTTTTATGTGAAACGAGATATCCCAACAGTGTATTAATAATTGGTTTAGTGACATGCATGACCAAGTAACTGCAGAATAAGGCAAAGACAAGTTTTTTAATTACAAGTTAATAGCGTAGAAAATCCACATGCCACTGCCTCCGATGTAATCATGTCTTGCCTACCTCAAACAGGATCCAGAACATGAAATGTGTAGGTCTGGTAATTCTGTAAGCTTTTTAATTACATCATCATTGTCATGATCACCAGTGTTGCTTGCAAGTTGCCAACAGCAAAAAATGCCAGTACCTCCGAGAACAGTCCAAGTCATTACTGTGTCTCTGTACCTTAAAGAACACATAGAAGTGCCTTAACATTTAGAGTGCAAGAATAGCAATAATCCTATTTCTCCACAAGGACCAGGATTATCAGGGAGGATATTTCCCCTTCTCTGACCAAGGGAACACTCAGTTCCTGGGCAAAAAAAGCAAAGGAAAAGGGGAGATAGAATATCCATTACTCCCCTTTACATTGCTCAGGGTCACATAATATAAGAATTAGGAACTGATCTTCTACCTCAACTCCACTTTCCTGCCCGATTCCCATAGAATCCAAAAATCTATATCTCAGCCTTGAATATACTCGATGACTCAGCATCCGCAGCCCTTTGAGTTAGAGAATTCCAAAGATTCACAACCATCTGAGTGAACAAATTCCTCCTCATCACAATCTTAAATGATTGGCCCCTTATCCTGAGACTATGCTCACTAACGAAATGTAAAAACAGACAGTAAAAGCTTCTATCGGTATGTAAAAAGGAAAAGATTAGCTGAAGTAAATGTGGGTCCCTTACAGGCTGAGACAGGAGAAATTATAATGGGGAATAAGGAAATGGCAGAGAAATTAAACAAATACTTTGTGTCTGTCTTCACAGAAGAAGTCGCAAAAAACCTCTCGGCAATAGTGGAGAACCTAGGGTCCAGCAAGAATGAAGAACTGAAAGAAATTAAAATTAGTTAAAAAAATTGTACTGGAGAAATTTAATGGGACTGAAAGCCGATAAATCCCTTGGACCTGATGGTCTACATTCTAGGGTTTTAAAAGAGGTGGCTACAGAGATAGTGGATGCATTAGTTGTCATCTTCCAAAATTCCATAGATTCTAGAATGGTTCCCATGGATTGGAAGGTAGCAAATGTAACCCCGCTATTTAAGAAAGGAGGGAGAGAGAAAATGGGAAACTACAAACCAGTTAGCCTGACATCAGTCGTAGGAAAAATGCTAGAATCTATTATTAAGGATGTGGTAACAGGGTACTTAGAAAATAATAATAGGATTGGGCAGAGTCAACACGAATTTATGAAAGGGAAATCAAGTTAGAGTTTTTTGAGGTTGTAACTAGCAGAATAGATAAGTGAGGACCAGTGTATGTGGTGTATTTGGATTTTCAGAAGGCATTCAATAAGGTGCCATACAAGAGGTTATTAAACAAAATTAGGGCTCTTGAGATTGGGGGTAATACTAGCATCAGTTGAGGATTGGTTAATGGACACAAAACAGAGAGTAGAAATAATCGGGTCATTTTTGGGTTGGTAGACTAACTAGTGAGGTACGCCAAGGATCAGTGCTTGGACCTCAGCTATTCACAATATATATCAATGATTTAGATGAGGGGACCAAATATAATATATCCAAGTTTGCTGATGATACAAATCTAGGTGGGAATGTAAGTTGTGAGGAGCATGCAAAGAGTCTTCAAGGAGATATAAACAGGCAAAGTGAGTGGGCAAGAACATGGCAAATGTGGAGAAATGTGAAGTTATCCATTTTGGTAGTAAAAATAGAAAAGCAGAGTATTTTTTAAATGGTGAGAGATTGGGAAATGTTGGTGTTCAGAGGGACCTAGGTGTCCTTGTACAAAAATCATTGAAAGTTAACATGCAGGTACAGCAAGCAATTAAGAAAACAAATGATATGCTGGCCTTTATTGCAAGAGGATTTGAGCATAAGAGCAAAGGGGTCCGAAATTCAGTACCGCTAGAAAGCTGGTGCTCCCCCCACTTTTTTGTGGCCATTAGCACCAAAATGTTTTTGCGGCTGGACCACCCTTTATTCAGCTCCAAAAGTGAATAAATTGGTTCTAGTGCCAATAAACCCTTCCAAAGTGGACTTTTCAGCGGTGTGGCTGTCTTAATTTGAGCGTTTATCACCACTGAGAAATTCAGCATGCAGGTAAGGGTTTCTAATGGGCCAGCTGCTCCCTTTTAAAGGCCAGGATTTGCAGCAAGGCCCAGAGGGGGGAAGGAGATTGGAAGGATAGCTGGTGTAAGAGGTGCAAGGAGAGCCAACAGGTTCACTGATATGGAGCTAGGGATACTGATGGATAGTGGGGAGGACAGAAGAAGAATACTATTTCCTGACGTGGGGAGACCTGGAGGGAGATTGTAGGGGAGGTGTCAGGCAGTTCCATATATGTGAGGACACACCCTCCCAGGAGGGTGCTGGCCAGTCTGCACCCGGCCCTTCAGGGTGGCATTGGGTCGATGCCTCCTACTTAGCTCTGGGGAAACTGGGATCCTCCTCCTCCTCCTCCTCCTCAGCTGTTACTGCTGGCTCGACCTCCTGCGACTGTCCCCTCATGATGGCCAGGTTGTGCAGCATGCAGTGGACCATGACGATTATGGAGACCCATTGAGGAGAGTACTGCAAGGTGCCACCAGAGCGGTCCAGGCTCCGGAACCTCTGCTTAAGGATGCCTATGCACTGCTCGATGATGCACCTGGTGGCACAATGAGCGTCATTGTATGTATGCTCTGGCACTGTCCTGGGGTTTTGCAGTGGAGTGAGCAGCCAAGTGGACAGGGGATATCCCTTGTCCCCAAGCAGCCAACCGCAATCCTGCTTCGGGCTGGTCAAGACCGCGGGCACACTGGTCTGGCGCAGAATGAACGAATCATGGCTGCTGCCTCCCTTGCCCGTCTGCACGGTGCTGACGGCGACACCTCCTTCTGTTTGCCGCCCTGCTTCTGACCAGATGTACCAGGTGTCACCCTCCCAACACTCCTCCCATCCTCAGAGTGAACCCTGCCCAGCAGGTCTCTGCAGCCCATACGACTCCACCAAAGAGTCAGACCTGAAAGTTGTACAAAAGTACGTGCAAACCTCTGAGCAGCACTCAGCAGTTTTAATGGAGCCAAAACAATTAAGAAAACTATTAAAAGATAAATACAGAGGATGCTGTGGTCTTAAATAAAAACACTAATAATTAATAAAACTATTAAAAGATAAAGACAGTGGATGCTGTGATCTTAAATAAAAATACTAAAATTAATAAAACTATTTCCCTACCAAAGGGCCCCGATCGCAGCAACACTGCACCGGTGTCCTGTTCGAGCACTGATTCGAATACCTCGCGGGGGCACTGCTGGGAAAAGTCTTATCTTTTTGCAGCTGAAAATCCCTGTTTTGCCGCTTTCAAGCGATCCGCACGCCACAGAGCCCTCCGCTGGAAAGCTACCTTTATAGCAGCTTCACCGCGCCGTTTCCAGCGGAAGTGCACACCGCTCAAATCCCCCCTGAGCTGAATATGGCTCGGGGAGGGAAAATCATCCGACCGCAATGGTCAATCGATTTTTTCGGTCGACCACCAAAACTCCGCGGTAGCCATCCCTTCGGGGGCGGTGAATTTCGGCCCGAAGATGTCTTACTGCATATAGAGCCCTGGTGAGACCACACCTGGAGTATTGCATACAGTTTTGGTCTCCTTACCTAAGGAAGCATATACTTGCCATAGAGGGTGTGCAACAAAGGTTCACCAACTGATTCCTGGGATGGGGGGATTGTCCTATGAGGAGAGATAGAGTAGACTAGGCCTATATTCTGTAGAGTTTAGAAGAATGAGTGGTGATGTCATTGAAGCATACAAAATTCTTACAGGGCTTGACAGGGTAGATGCATGGAGGAAGTCTCGAACCAGGGGTTCCAGTCTCAGAATAACGGGTCGGCCATTTAGGACTGAGATGAGGAGAAACTTCTTCACTCAGAGGGTGGTGAATCTTTGGAATGCTCTACCCCAGAGGGCTGTGGAGTCGTTCAGTATATTCAAGACAGAGATCGATAGATTTTTGGATATTAAGGGAATCAAGGGATATGGGGATAGTGCAGGAAAGTGGAGTTGAGATAGAAGATCAATCATGATCTTATTGAATGGCGGAGCAGGCTTGAGGGGCCGAATGGCCTACTCTTGCTCTTACGTTCTTAGTTCTAGACTCTCCAGCCAGGAGAAACAACCTAACAGCATCTACCCTGTCAATCCCCCTCAGAATCCTATTTGTTTCAATGAGATCACCTCTCATTCTTCTGAACTCCGGAGAGTATAGGCCCAATCTAATCAATCTCTCCTCATAGGACAACTCGCTCATCCCAGGAATCAATCCAGTTAACCTTTCTTGCACTGCCTCTAAGGCAAGTATGTCCTTCGTCAGATAAGGAGACCAAAATTTTGCACAGTACTCCAGGTGTGGTCTCACCAAAGCCTAGTACAATTTTAGTAAGACTTCCTTATTCTATACTCCAACCCCTTGCAATAAAAGCCAATGTTCCATTTGCCTTGCTAATTGCTTGCTGTACCTGCATGCTAACTCTTTGTGTTTCCTGTACAAGGACAGACACCTAAACCTTTCTGAAGATCAACATTTAATAGTTTCTCACCATTTAAAAAAGAATCTGTTTTTCTATTCTTCCTACCAAAGTAAATAACCTCATATTTTCCAAGATATAGATAGAAAAGGGAGCTGAGCAGTTTCAACAAGGCACAACCATGGACACAAGATGGGAGAATGTGTAATCAGCTATTTCTGGCACCAGCAATTGTAGAGTTGCCAACCCTCTAGGATTTTCCTGGAGTTTCTAGGAATGAAAGATTAATCTCGTGAACACTGCTGCAAGCAACACCAGGAGATAAATCATTGGGGTACTAAAATAAATTGTGTGCTTTTCTCATTTTCTTTGAATGCTTCCAATCATTAGTTATAAAAATATTGGAGATGGGAAAAGAATGTGTTTCACTGAGCAGGTGGTTGGAGATGGAAAGTCAGGCAATGAAACCTTCAGGAATACATCCAACCAGAGTTGAAAATGCGGCCGAACCAGGGAAGCCCAAGGCCAACCTGAAATTGGGCCATGGGGTTGACGTACATATTGTGAGGGGAGCCTGTCGTGCCTGTCCATTTCTGGCAACCAATTTTAGCAATGGCCCTCGGGGCAAGTGTTGGTCGGGGTGCGGGGGCGGGGAGAGGTTGGTATGGGATATTGGGGGGGAGGGGGGTTTCGGCCATGGCTGGCAGAGGCCATCAGAAGTGTCATGGAGCTCGCAGGAGCATTATCGCTCCTCCTGGCTCCACATGAATTTTAAAAAATGTTTTTACTTACCATCTTTGGTGGCCGCCGCTTGCTAGTCCGCATCCAGTGCTGGAAAACCTGAGCGGAGCCCAATTTCAGGGAAGGGTCCCAAAACAGGCATTAAACTCCTCATTAGCATATGCAAGGTAGCCGAACGTCTATCACAGGCACTTTCCCCAAACGCCTGAAAAATTGTCCATGTCATTGGACATATTTCAGATGACCTTGGGGCACAGGATATAGCCCTGCAAAATGAGTAATTTTTTGCCCCCAATTTCCATCTGGTAAATGGACACAACAATGCTTAATTTCTACCTCTACATATATGAGTAAAAGGAAATTTAGTAGTTTGTCAGTGCTGCATAAATTTGAAAGATGGCTTACAACATAAGCATCGATTAACTGGGGGGGAAATCGCGGACCCGCGGTACCTGATCTTTATTCCCAACCAACACTCCCTGGCAACGCCTAATCAACAACAACAACAACAACTTGTATTTATATAGTGCCTTTAACATCCCAAGGCGCTTCACAGGAGTATTATGAGACAAATAATTTGACACTGAGCCGCGTAATGAGAAATTAGGGCAGGCGACCAAACGTCTGATCAAAAAGGTAGTGTCCTGAAGGAGGAAAGAGAGGTAGCGAGGCAGAGAGGTTTAGGCAGGGAATTGCGGAGCTTAGGGCCTAGGCAACAGAAGGCACGGCCACCAATGGTTGAGCAATTATAATCAGGGATGCTCAAGAGGGCAGAATTAGAGGAGCGCAGATATCTCTGGGGGGTGGGGGTTGTGGGGCTGAAGGAGATTACAGAGATAGGGAGGGGCGAGATCATGGAGGGAATTGAAAACAAGGATGAGAATTTTGAAATCGAGGTGTTGCTTTACCGGGAGCCAATGTAGGGCAGCAAGCACAGGGGTGATAGGTGAGCGGGACTTGGTGCAAGTTAGAACACGGGCAGCCGGGTTTTGGATCACCTCTAGTTTACGTGGGGGAGAATGTGGGAGGCCAGCCAGGAGTGCATTGGAATAGTCAAGTTTAGAGGGAATAAAGACATGGATGAGGGCTTCAATAGTGGATAAGCTGAGGCAGAGGCGGAGACAGGTGATGTTACGGAGGCGTAAATAGGTGTTCTTAGAAATGCTCAGATGTGTGGTCGAAAGCTCATTTCATGGTCAAATATGACAGCAAGATTTACAGTATGGTTCAGCCTCAGAGAGAAGTTGGGCAGAGGGATGGAGTCAGTGGCTAGGGAACGGAGTTTGTGGCTGTCATGCGTGTATTTTTGGAATCACTAGCCACTAGATGGCGTCACTGTTGGAGGCCATTGGGCTGCATGCACGTGTGTGTAGCCCTAGTATAAAAGGCCAGCCATTTTGTATATTAGTCACTTTGGGCCCTAATAAAGCAGAGCCAAGGTCATATCTCTTGGAGTTAAACAGTACTCAATCTAACAGTTATTGCATACACAACAGTTGTTGATGAAGCAACAAGAACCTTTGTGTCATGTATGTAGACCGTGTATACTAACTGTATAGTCACATAAGGTGTGCCACCAGAGGGCACTGCGGTGGGAGACCTGAGGGTTACCTGCATAGGTGTGCAGGGCCCAGTATAAAAGGCTGCCCACCATGCTTGTGCCTCACTCTGGAGTTACAATAAATGGGACTAAGGTCACAACAGCTCAAGTGCAATACCAGACCTCGTGGAGTCATTCATAAGCATATTAAAGACATCACAACTGGTGACGAGATTTCGAACTTTCACACAAAAATGACTAACATTGGTGCATTAGAAAAGGTCTCAAGGGGTGAAGATTGGGAAGCCTTTATGGAGCGGCTTGACCAATATTTCGTAGCAAATGACCTGGTAGGTGATGATCCGTCCACGCTGGCATATAAGCGCAGAGCTATCCTGTTGACCAGTTGTGGGCCCGCGGTCTACGGCCTCGTCAGGGACTTGCTTTCACCAGAGAAGACAACGACCAGGCCACACGAGGAGCTGAAAGTGCTAATTCGGGACCAACTCAAACTGAAGGAGAGCATCCTCACGGCCAGGCATCGATTTTATACGCACTGCCGCCCGAGGGCCAGGAAATCGTGAAGTACACTGCCGACCTCAGGAGGCTGACAGGACCGTGTGAATTCAGTGCATCCCTCGCCGATGCGTTGCGGGATGTCTTCGTAATTGGCATCGGTCATGAGGCCCTTTTTCACAGGCTACTGTCTGCCGAAACCACCGTCACTCTGCAGAAGGCCATCAGCATCAGTCAGGCGTTCATGACCTCAAGCTGCAGCTCCAAGCAGATGATGACTCACTCTCAGGACTCAAACACAACAAGTACTGTAAATAGAATGGCAGAACTGTAGAACGTGAATCTGCCCCAGGCAGAGCGTACAGGCCCCCGAGTCCTTTAACTCAGAGTCTGCCGAGGGGTGCAATCATACGTCAAGTAGCACCATGATGGCATTGCGGAGGTAATCACAGGGCTCATCAGTGTCGTTTCAGAGACTATGTGTGCAAAGGCTGCAGCACAAAGGGCCACCTCCAGCAAATGTGCAAAAGAACTGTGCCTCACCACATGGAAGAGGAGTCAGCAGATGGCTGTGAATCCAGCGCGGATTACAAGGAGATGGCTAGAGAGGCAGCTCAGTCCCAGGACGAAGTGCATGGAGTATATATCTGCACCACAGATTGTGCTCCAGTGATAATGGAAGTCGAGATAAATGGCGTTCCAGTTTTCATGGAAGTGGACATGTTGGCGAGCCATTCAGTAATATGCCAGGAAGCCTTTGAGAGGCTATGAAACGATCAAGCTGAATGACCCAACCTGGTGCCGGTTCAGGCAAAGCTGCGCACTTACACCAAGGAACTGATATCAGTTGTTGGTAGTGCGGATGTAAGTGTATCCCATAATGGCGTGGTGCACAATTTAGCATTGTGAATTGTTTCAGGTGATGGACCAACGCTACTTAGAAGAAGATGGATGGGGAAGATTCATTGGAACTGGGAAGACTTCATCCCTCCAGTAATCGACGTCCCCCGTGCTCAGAGGCAGAGCAAGCCCCCACCTTCGGTTGGACCAGGCACCAAAGAGCAGATCCGCGCAGCCCCCGAGGCACAGACCGCTCATCACGACTGCGTGGCGATGATCCGGCCGAGACGACCCGAACGCACTTTCCCGGTTTCAGTGGCAGGACTCTTGGGGAGAAAGATTGGATCCGAGGGCGCCTTCCCAGCTTCAGTGGCAGAATCCCTGGGAAAGAAGATCGTGGCAGTCGACAGCATGGACAGGGAAAAGATGGCTTCCAAACCATGAGGTGCAGCGCTAATGGAGCAACGACACGTGGTTCCACGCACGGAAGATGATTGGGGTAAAAGTAGTAAGGCCATTTTAAAGGAGGCCAGCAACCCGCCATTTTGAAGCAACTGCTTGAAATTGGTAACCAATGTAAAAGTCCAGCTGTAACGAGCAAAATGTTGTTGAGTGATGTCAGGTGCAAATTACAATCAGCCAATGTAGCGGGCGAACACCTAACAGTTGTATACAGGTCCAGCGGGCTACCCAATGCTGTAGCCTGCGTCCCCGGAGCCATAACGATGTATCATAAAGTGTCCCCACAACTGACAGAAGTAGACAAGCCGCAGAGTAAACGATCCCTGGAGAGCAGAGGCACCAGTAGTGATACCCTGCCTCAGATCGGTTTAAAATTGCAGGCACCAGATGACATGAACCGCCATGGGCCAGAAACAGTAAACTGCACCTATGCTCACAGTCGGATACTGTCTCCCACCCCGGGTGGCAAAGGCACAGCCCACAAACCCACTTTCCACCACGGCAATGCCCAAGAGCGAAGGGTCACCCACAATGGCTCCTCCAAACGGGATCTGGACCAGCCAGGATCCCAAACTAGAGAGTGCTCACAACGGTGCCCTCAAGGAAAGCGAGTCAACAGACCCTGCGAACTGCTAGACAAGACGAGGCAGCCCCACCGTCGCTTAGACAAAACGCTCACTTGCTCAGACCGCTTCCCAGGGAGCAGCAGTGACACTGTTCAAATAAAAAGGACAGGGAGATCACAGACACATTAGCTGTCTTTGGGTCTGCCCGACATTAGGAGTAACGGCAAGAGCCCTGAGCTCCAGCAACTCGAGCAAAATGAGCTCACCTCGCCCACAGACCCACTAGCATCGGGCGCTGCACCGCCACCAGACGACCCGGATCTCATCCGGCCGTGCTGGAACTAGACTGTCCTTGTGTACCTGTACTGATATACCTGTACTGATCATGTAAATATACCACACAAAAAGAAACGCAACTGTCATCCACCCAACAAATGTACCAGGATGTAAACGTAAAACCCATGTGATGAACTTGCATGTAATGGGCCATTACCATGATCTGTGTGTGGGGGGGGGGGGGGGGAGAGAATGGAGTTGTCATGGACTCACAACCAGAAACCACTGGGACCTCCACCGGCAACAAATCTCACTACCAACCCATCCAAGCTAGAAGTGACCCTCCACAATGGTCAACCAGAAAGAGCAAAGCCCCGGTCACTGTCAATGTACGAGTCAATTTGCATTAAAGACTTTGGGGGAAGTGATGTCATGTATGTAGACCATGTATAGTAACTGTATAGTCACATAAGGTGTGCCACCAGAGGGCACTGCGGTGGGAGACCTGAGGATCACCTGTATAGGTGTGCAGGGCCCAGTATAAAAGGATGCCCACCGTGCTTGTGCCTCACTCTGGAGTTACAATAACTGGGACTAAGGTCACAACAACTCAAGTACAATACTAGAATTCGTGGAGTCATTCATAAGAATATTAAAGACATAACATTTTGCATGCAAAAATGAGCACAATTGGATTGTCGGAGCGATTTGTGGAAGGAGAAGATTGGGCAGATTTTGTGAGCCGTTTGAGCCAGTTCTTCGTGGCCAATAAAATGGAGAAGGTCAGCGATGCAGATCGGCGCTGGGCAGTGTTCCTCACAGTTTGCGGTCCAAAAATTTATGGTCTAATAAAGAATCGACTCTTGCCTGTGAGTCCAACAGAGAAGACGTATGAAGAATTGTGTACACTGGTACAGGACCACCTTAAGCCAGACGGAGGCATCATCATCTCGAGATACAGATTTTACACGCACATTCGCTCAGAGGACCAGAATGCGGCGGAATTCGTTGCCGACCTGAGACGTCTAGCTGGACTGTGTAAGTTTGGGGCTGTGTTGGCAGAAATGCTGCGGGACTTCTTTGTAATCGTTATCAACCACGAGGTGATCCTGCGTAAACTACTGGCGGTGGAGACGTTGGACTTGAACAGGGCCGTCACGATCACTGAGTCACGCATGACGACGGATAGAAGTCAGTGAAAAATCGAAACTCGGCAAGTACTGTAAATATGATTGATTCGGCGTTCGGCAGAGCAGCACATGGCAGTTGCTTATGCATCCAGACGTCTGTCTAAGGCCGAGAAGGTCTACAGTATGATCGAAAAAGAAGCATTAGCGTGTGTTTATGGGGTAAAGAAAATGCATCAATATCTGTTCGGGCTCAAATTTTAATTGGAAACCGACCATCAGCCTCTTTTCTGAAAATAAGGGGAGAAATACAAATGCATCAGCCCGCATCCAGAGATGGGCGCTCACGTTATCTGCATTCAACTACGCCATCCGCCACAGGCCAGGCACAGAAAACGGTGCCGATGCTCTCAGTAGGCTACCATTGCCCACCACCAGGGTGGAGATGGCACAACCTGCAGATTTAGTTATGGTAATGGAAGCATTCGAGAGTGAGCAATCACCTGTTACCGCCCGACAGATTCGAACCTGGACGAGCCAGGACCCTTTACTGTCCTTAGTAAAAACCTGTGTACTCCACGGGAGTTGGTCCAGTGTCCCATTAGAGATGCAGGAAGAAATAAAGCCGTACCAGCAGCGCAAAATTGCAATGTCTATACAGGCAACTGCCTCCGAGGGGGTAATCGGGTAGTAGTGCCAAAAAAGGGCAGGGACACTTTCATTAGTGATCTCCACAGTACCGACCCAGACATTGTAATGATGAAAGCGATATCAAGATCCCACATGTGGTGGCCCGGTATCGATGCAGACTTAGAGTCCTGTGTGCACAAATGTAATACATGTTCCCAGTTAAGCAATGCACCCAGGGAGGCGCCACTAATTTTATGGTCTTGGCCCTCCAAACCGTGGTCCAGGGTTCATGTCGACTATGCAGGCCCATTCTTGGGAAAAATGTTTTTCGTGGTTGTAGATGCGTAATCCAAGTGGATTGAATATGTGATAATGTCGGCAAGCACATCCACTGCCACCATTGAAAGCCTACGGGCCATGTTTGCCACGCACGGCCTGCCTGATGTCCTTGTAAGTGACAATGTGCCGTGCTTTACCAGTGCCGAATTCAAGGAATTCATGACCCGCAATGTCACGTCTGCCCTGTTTAAACCAGCGTCCAATGGTCAGGCAGAACGAGCAGTTCAAACAATCAAGCAGAGCTTGAAAAGGGTAACTGAAGGCTCACTGCAGACTCGCTTATCCCGAGTCCTGCTTAGTTACCACTCAAGACCCCACTTGCTCACCAGGGTCCCTCCCGCTGAACTGCTCATGAAAAAGGCACTTAAGACAAGGCTCTCGTTATTCCACCCTGATCTACAAGAACAGGTGGAGAGCAGGCGGCTTCAACAGAATACATATCATGATCGCGCAAATGTGTCACGTGAAATTAAAGTGAATGATCCTGTATTTGTGTTGAACTATGGTCAAGGTCCTAAGTGGATTGCTGGCACTGTTTTGGCCAAAGAGGGGAGTAGGGCGTTTGTGGTCAAACTCGCAAATGGACTCACCTGCAGAAAACACTTGGACCAAACCAAACTCAGATTTACGGACTATCCAGAACAACCCACAATAGACTCTACCTTTTTCGATCCTCCAACACACACATACAAGTGGCAATCAACTCAGCGGTTGACCACGAAGCAGAAACCCATCACCCGCAGCAGCCCTGCAAGACTCACCACCCCCAGCTGCGCAGCAGCCCAGCGAAGGCCCAACAAACAACTCACCAACACCAGCATTTGCACCGAGGCGATCAAGCAAGGAAAGGAATCAACTCACATTGTAATAGTTACTCTTTGACTTTGACGAGGAGCGTTGTTATGTATGTAAACCTGTAATTACCACGTCTAATCACCAGAGGGCTTATCCCCTGGAGTCCCAAGGGATTACACAATCCCTTGGGAGCACCTGTATATAAGGAGGCTTCACAGGCTGGAGAGGCACTCTGAGATCTGTAATAAAGGACTACAATCACACTTACTTTGAGCTTGCAGTACCTAGTCTGACTCCTTTTCCAAGACATAACACCGAGGAAAATCTGAACAACCTGGAAGAGGTTTTACATCATCTGGACAAAGTAGGACTCAGACTGAAATGCTCAAAGTGCGTCTTCAAGGCACCAGAGGTCGAATTCCTGGGGAGGAAAATTGCTCCTGAAGGCATCAGGTCAACGGACGCAAAAACCAACGACATCAAGAATGCACCCAAGCCGTAGAATGTGATGGAGCTGCGTTCGTTCCTGGGTCTACTCAACTACTTCGGTAACTTCCTACCTAAATTGAGCACCTTATTAGAACCACTGCACATGCTGCTAAGAAAAGACAACAACTGGGTGTGGGGTGCGTCTCAAAACAGAGCTTTTGAGAAAGCCACTAATCTGCTTTGCTCTAACAAGCTTTTGGTACATTATGACCCATGTAAACGTTTAGTATTGGCCTGTGATGCTTCGTCATATGTAATTGCTTGCGTACTCCAACAAGCTAATGAGTCGGGTAAACTTCAACCAGTTGCGTTTGCTTCAAAAAGTTTGTCTAAAGGGGAAAGAGCCTACAGCATGGTAGAGAAAGAAGCATCAGCCTGTGTGTATGAGATTAAAAAGATGCATCAGTACCTATATGGTCTTCGGTTTGAATTGGAGACAGATCACAAGCCGTTCATTTCATTGTTCTCTGAAAACAAAGGTATCAATACCAATGCTTCATCCCGCATCCAGAGGTGGGCGCTGACATTATCTGCTTATGATTATGTCATTCGCCATAGAACTGGCACTGAGAATTGTGCCGATGCTTTGAGCTGTCTGCCATTGCCCACGTGGAGGTGGAAATGCCACAACCGGCGGACCTATTGTTAGTTATGGATGCTTTTGAGAGTGAAGGAACCCCTGTCACGGCTCAACAAGTTAAGACCTGGACCAGCCAGGACCCGATTTTATCGGTGGTGAAGAGTTGCATCCTCAAAGGTGATTGGTCTGCCATACCCAAGCAAATGTGCGAGGAGACCAAACCTTACATTCGTTGCAAAGACGAACTGTCTATTCAGTCGGATTGTATACTGTGGGGCAATCATGTTGTTATGCCCAAGAAAGGGAGAGATACATTTGTACGTGAGCTACATAGCACACATCCCGACGTTGTAATGATGAAAGCCATCGCCAGTTCTCATGTATGGTGGCCGAGAATTGACTCTGAGCTGGAATCATGTGTGCATCAGTGCAACACTTGCATGCAGCTCAGCAAAGCACCAGCGGAATCGCTGCTGAGTCTGTGGTCGTGGCCGTCCAAACCATGGTCCAGGACCCACAGAGACTTTGCAGTCCCTTCCTAGGGAAGATGTTTTTAGTTGTGTTGGATGCATATTCGAAGTGGATAGAGTGTATCATCATGTCATCCAGCACATCCACAGCTATCATTGAGAATCTCAGTGTCATGTTCGCGACACATGGTCTGCCTGACATCATTGTTAGTGACAACGGATCGTGCTTCACCAGTCAGGAGTTTCAAGAGTTCATGAAACTCAACAGTATCAAACATGTAAGGTCAGCACCATTCAAACCTGCATCCAATGGGCAAGCAGAACATGCTGTCCAAATCATAAAGCAGAGTATGAAGCGAGTAACCCAAGGGTCACTGCAGATCCGTCTGTCATGCATACTGCTGAGTTACAGGACAAGACTACACACGCTTACCGGGGTCTCGCCTGCTGAACTAATGATGAAAAGAGGCTTTAAGACCAAGCTATCTCTTGTACACCCTGACTTGAATAATCATGTTGAATATAGAAGACAAAGTCAGCAAGGGCATCACGATCGCGCAGCTGTGTCACGCGATATTTCTGTAAGTGATCCTGTATATGTTCTGAATTATGGTCAGGGTCCCAAGTGGATCGCTGGTACTGTCATGGCCAAGGAGGGCAACAGAGAATTTACTGTCAAGCTCAAAAATGGGCAAATATGCAGGAAACGTATGGATCAGACAAAAGCTGCAGCACACAGACGAACCAGAACAGTCGGAGGAAGAGATAATCGATGACCAACCAACCAACCCCAGTCATCAGAGGACTCAGTGGTCATCAGTGAATCGGGACCTTCAATCACTGACATGTTCAATGAAAATGGACTTTCAATCCCTGACATGGCCATTACCACTCCCACCAGGTCAGCCACCCAGCCACCAGTCATAACAGACCCTGAACACTCACCCAAGGCTGGCGTTGAACTGAGATAGTCAACCCGGGAGCGTAAAACACTGGACCGTCTCAATTTGTAAAAGACTGTGTTAATATCTCAGAGGGGGATATTGTCATGTGTGTACTTTTGGGATCACTAGCCATTAGATGGCGTCACTGTTGGAGGCCATTGGGCTGCACGCACTGGTGTGCAGCCCAAGTATAAAAGGCCAGCCATTTTGTATATTAGTCACTTTGGGCCTTAATAAAGCGGAGCCAAGGTCATACCTCTTGGAGTTGAACAGTACTCAGTCTGACAGTTATTGCATACACAACAGTGGTGGGGACCGAAAACAATGGCTTTGGTTTTCCCAATATTCAATTGAAGAATATTTCTGCTCATCCAGAACTCAGACAAGCAGTCTGACAATTTAGAGACCGTGGAGGGTTCGATAGAAGTGGTAGTGAGGTAGAGCTGGGTGTCATCAGCGTACATGTGGAAATTAATGCTGTGTTTTCAGATGATGTCGCCAAGGGGCAACATGTAGATGAGAAATAGGAGGTGGCCAAGGATAGATCCTTGGGGGACACCAGAGGTACTGATGCAGGAGCGGGAAGAGAAGCCGTTGCAGGTTATTCCCTGGCTGCGATTAGATAGATAAGAATGGAACCAGGTGAGAGCAGTCCCACCCAGCTGGATGACAGTGGAGAGGCATTCGAGAAGGATAGAGTGGTCAACCATGTCAAAGGTCGCAGACAGGTCAAGAAGGACGAGGAGGGATAGTTTACCTTTGTCACAGTCACAAAGGATGTAATTTATGACTTTGTTTCGATACTGTGGCGTGCGCGGAAACCGGATTGGAGGGATTCAAACATGGAGTTGAGGGAAAGATGGGCACGAATTTGGGAGGCAACAATACGGTTAAGGACTTTGGAGAGAAAAGAGAGGTTGAAGATGGCGCAGTAATCTGCAAGGACGGAGCGGGTCAAGGGTTGATTTTTTGAGGAGAGGGGTGATGATGGCCGATTTGAGGGAGAGGGGAACAGTACCTGAGGAGAAAGAACTGTTAACAATGTTAGCCAACATGGGAGCCAGAAAAGAAAGTTTGGTGGTCAGCAGTTTGGTGGGAATAGGGTCAAGAGAGCAGGAAGTGGGTTTCATGGACAAGATGAACTCAGAGATGTCATGAGGGGAGAAACTGGAGAAAGATGTGAGGTCAGGGCTAGGACAGGGGGCATCCTTAGAGGAAGTTTGGCCTGGAAGTGAAGTGGCAGAGGCAGCTCAACGGATGGTCTCAATCTTAGAGACAAAGAAGTCCCTGAGCTCCTCACACTTAGTGTCAGTGAGAGTGGAGACTGGGGAGTGGGGTTTAAGAAGACTGTTAGCAATGGAGATTAGAAGCTAGGGTTGATCATTGTATTCCAGAATGTTATGGTGAATGCAGGGCCAGAGGCTGGACAATTGGGAGTTCGTAAGTGCAGTTCTGAGAGTTGGGAGAGAGTTTTTTCCAGCGACGGGCACAGAGGAGGTAAGGTTGGGGGGCGGGGCGGGGCGGAGTCGAGGGGGATGTGGGTGTAGAGTGATATGAGGAAGTGGTCAGAGATTATCTATTATCTGCGATTGGCACAATGGGAGTAGTGAGGCCATGAGAGATGGCAAGGTCGAGGGGGTGGTCATGTATATGGGCTGGTGAGTTTATACGGAGGGAGAGATTTAGGGAGCATAGGAGGTTAGTGAACTCAGAGGAGAGAGAACATGGTGAATTGAGATGGAGGTTGAAATCACCAAGAATGAGAAGTCATTTGGTGCATAGATAGATAGATAGATAGATAGAATGATAGATAGATAGATAGATAGATAGATAGATAGATAGATAGATAGATAGATAGATAGATAGATAGATAGATAGATAGATAGATAGATAGATAGATAGATAGATAATATATATATATATATATATTCATACACACACATGCATTCATGATGTAAGGGATGACGTTTCTGAAAAACTGGTCAGTTATTTCACCATCCAACCATTTTGAGGTTTGGGAAAATTTGATAATATATTGCCTTGACAATGCATCTCAACCACAGGCTGATAGAGCAACCCAGTGCACCAACATAACACAAAGACCTGGTATTATCAACATAATCTGCACCATGAGCTCATAGAAAGGAACCATAATTTACGCCAGTTTTCAGGGTTTTGTAATGTGAACTGATGACCATAGAGAGCTGTCACAATTCATTTCACTTCCAATCATCTTCACCCGGTTGAGGGAAAAGTGATTGCATTATGTTCTGCGCTGGATTTCAACACGATTTCTAACTCTCTTTGTGAAATTTCATCAGATTTACACTTGTATTATAGGCTAGAAATTCGCTGATTTTGCGACCGTTTTTTTTTGCGATATTTCATCATATTTGGCGAAAAACTGGTCGGCTGGTAATTCGGTGACATTTTGCGGTGGTGATTGCCACGTACCGCTGGGGAGAGGAGCGCTGCTATGCAAGACCCAAAATGGCGTTTTTGCCCGAAATTTGGGTTTCTCCGCACCCGTATTCTGCGCCTAGAACACCGACAGGGAAAAACTTGTGTTGCAGCGGTAAGTATGAAGACCTACAAAAAAGGTAAGTTAAAGTTTTTATTTTTTCATTCCTTTTCAGCGATTTAGTAGGTAAAGATTTTGTGAACGCTTTGTGAAATTTGTTTTTACGATTTTTCCAATTTTTGTGGGGTTGTTTTTCCCCCTCCCAAGGCCTCTCTCGCAGCGCTATCTGCCTCAGACTAAAGTTGCTGAAATTCGCGGCTTGTGCCGCGAATCCTCATGCACCGCCAATTTTTATCACTGTGCAAAGTAAAGGTCGAATATCCTGCCTACCATGTAATAGTAATTTTAGTCAAAAAATTTCATTTTTGCTGAAAACCAAATTTCTAGCTCGAAATCTCCAGTGTAAAAGCTTTTGTTTGAGTACCAGGGCAACAAGAGTCTGTACTCAATGTAATCCTGCATGCACTCATGTGTCAGTATAAATGGGCCAAAGTGAAGTGCTATCAACATGATTTAGTTCAAGACATCATGTGGCCTACTTTCAGACCAGCTGACATTAAACTACCTTTGACAGTTTTGTGGCAGGAAGTGCCTATAACATTTATGTGGTCCTTGAAGTAAAAGTTTTATTGGTTTCATTACCATACTCAGCATCTGTTTTTTGACTTCCTTACCAGTTTGGATTTGCTTTTCCTCTCCCCTTCTCTCCTAAAGATCTTGACTCCTTACTGGGGTACAGCTCCATGGGTGCCAGACACTCTCTGGTAACTTGCCCAGCAATCATATGCAAGAAGGGTTGGGTGTCTAAATGACTCAGAAATGTTCCTTCAGTGGTCTATTCAATTATAGGAGGTATAATATGCCAGCCTAATCCTGTCCTCACTCTTCATCCATTCATGCTCAGCTCCAGGAGGAGTCATTGGGCACTGATCAGGAACTGGAACACTGATCGATATTGCTCTGCCTAACCCTGGGCTGTTTGCCATACTGTGTGTGCACTGTAGAATGCCAATACTAATTCCACTTCCCTACACACTTCTCCAAAGTCCTGCACCTTTGTACGAGTCTGCTGATTTTGACCAAGATGATGGCTAGAATTACCTTCAGTACCCTTGGGTCAGGCAAAACACTATCAGTCAGGGTGCCCATTCCAGATCTCAGTGGCTTTAATATCCTATCTATTTTGAGATGCCCAAAACTGCTTACGGAACTCCAACTGTCAAACTAATGTTTTCCATAAATGTGTTATTACATCTTTATTCTTGTAGTCTATGCCCTTCTTTATAAAATCCAAAGTTCTATTGACCTTTTTATATCGTTTTCTACCTACACTCGCACTTTCAATAAATTATATATTTGAACCTGTAGGTCTCTCTGTTCATCCACATTCATCAGCACCTTTCCACTGAACAAATATTTTCATTCCCTGTGCTTGTTCAGAAATGTATTAGCCAAAATTTTCCACATTCAATTGCATCTGCCTATTCCACTGACGTATCTATATCCTCTCCAAGTCTTTTTAGAGTCCTCCTTGTGCTCTCTATGTTCAGGTCCAACACATCTATATCCACCTAGAACAAAACTGGACCCAGCAATTACTGCTGGGATACTACACTTCCAGATCATCTTCAATCCGAGCAACAAACTCTTTGTTTCCTGTCCATCAGCCAACTTTCTAGTTATTCTCTCGGATACCGCACATCTGAATTTTTGTAACAAGCCTCCTTAATGAACCTTATAAGACACCTTATTGAACATAGAATCATAGAATGGTTACAGCACGGAAGAAGGCCATTCAGCCCATCAAGCCCGTGCTGGCTCTCTGCAAGATCACTTCAGCTAGTCCCACTCCCCCGCCCTTTCCCCATAGCCCTGCAATTTATTTTCTTTCAGGTACTGATCCAACTCTCTTTTGAAAGCAGTGATTGAGCCTGCCTCCACCGTTTCAGGCAGAGCATTCCAGATCCTAACCACTCAGTGTAAAAAGGTTTTTGTGTCACCTTTGGCTCTTTTGCCAATAACCTTACATCTGTGTCCCCTGGTGGTTCTCGACCCTTCTGCCAATGGGAACAGTTTCTCTCTATCTACTCTGTCCAGGCCCTCATGATTTTGAACACCTCTATCAAATCTCCTCTCAATCTTCTCTACTCCAAGGAGAACAACCCCAGCTTCTCCAGTCTATCCACGTAATTGAAGCCCCTCAGCTCTGGAATCATTCTCGTAAATCTTTTCTGCACTCTCTCTAAGGCCTTCACATCCTTCCTAAAGTGCGGTGTCCAGAATTGGACACAATACTCCAGTTGAGGCCAAACTAGTGTTTTATAAAGATTCATCATAATTTCCACACTTTTGTATTCTGTACCTCTATTCATAAAGCCCAGAATCCGTAAGCTTTTTTAACTGCTTTCTCGACCTGCCCTGCCACCTTCAACAATTTGTGCACATATGACATATGTCTCTCTGTTCATACACCCCCTTTAGGATTGTACGCTTTAGTTTATACTTTCTTTCTTCATTCTTTCTGCCACGTGTCCGCCCATTCATCTGCTGAAAATCCATAAAGACAATCTAGCCAATCAGTCATTTCTTTAATACCTCTGTAACGCTTGTAGGAGCATGGACGTAAACATTACATGTCATGAGGTGGATATACACTGAAGTGACTTGCAAAGAGACAACACTTAAAACACTCCTGATATAGATCCTAATTTTACAAGTTTATGCACAAATGAACTGTGATTGGTGAATAACTACCAAGCCAACTTATTGTGTATATAAATTGCTTTTATACTATCCTTGTGCATTAGTACTTTGGGCTTAGACACTGACAAAACCATCAGATGTGCAAAATACCAGGACCTAGTTTTCCCAGTCAGTTTGCAGGGAGACCAACTTCGTTCCTAAGGCATTAATTCAAAAGAGCGATGTACTTAGGTTTTTCCCCTGAGATCTGGCCTGTAGCATAAAAGCAGTGTAGAGTAAACGGGGTAGTTTAAAGCTGACCCACCTGGAGCTATTTTGCAACAGGCAGCTACGGGTTCCACGAGCAGAGATACAAGGGCCGCACTTCAGGACAATGTTGCTTCTGAGAGCCTCAATACTCCAGATTGTAATGGTTGCACGCAACGAGTAAGAGACATTACCTTTCGGTGGTTTGAAAGGAGATATTTGCTTTATAATTGACAATGGTATGTGCTGTGCAGCCTGTGCCTTTCAGCCAGTGGTATTATAAAGGAAATGAATTTCAAATCTCCCAGGGATACCAGAGACACATCAATTTGGACAGGTTCCACCAGGCTTCTTTGATGTGCAGAGATAAGCCTAAGGCAATACAGAGGAGAAGTTTTAGGAGAACAAGCAAATTCACCCACTGCATCACACAAACGGAATGCCTAAGGCTGAAAAGCATAGAGTTCATTTGCTATATATTTTGTTGAATTCCCATATTCACCAAAGTGTTTGCTGATATGCAGAGCTGTGCTTAAGTATGACAGTCAAAGATTAGACACCTTTCACACAACATAACTTTAACTCTTCCCTCACTACTTATAAGATCTTCTCTTCTCTATCCACCAGTAAAAAAATAAACCAATTTATCATATGATTGGCTGGTTAGTGTGGCTGTTGTAAAAGGATCAATGGGTGCCTAGCGGGCAGATTCTGATTAGGAAGGTTACACAGCAAAGAGAAATGTTAAACTCATGAATCATCTACAATCAAATTGAGCCCTTAATATTTAATAACAGGGGGAAAAAATTCTGCATTTGTTCAGTTTCGAATAATCCGTTCGAAGATGTCAGCATTTCTGTAGATAAGATATTCACAACTTTTGGAAAGAGCAAGAAAACTGCAGCAGTCTGTGGAACTTGATGAGAAAAACAGTTATTTCTGAATGTAGCCACTGCTACTGAAGGATGATACCAGAAATGCGAGGGTATACATATCAGGAATGGATGAACAGGCTGGGTCTCTTTTCTCTTGAAAAAAGAAGGCTGAGGGGTGACCTAATAGAGGACTTTAAAATTATGAAAGGTTTTGATAGAGTGGATACAGAGAGAGTGTTTCCACTTGTGGGGAAGAATATAACTAGAGGCCATCAATATAAGATAGTCACCAAGAAATCCAATAGGGAATTCAGAAGAAACTTCTTTACCAAAAGAGTGCGAGAATGTGGAACTCGCTACCACAGGAGATGGTTGAAGCGAATAGTGTAGATGCAATTAAGGGGAGGCTAGACAAGCAAATGAGGGAGAAGGGGTTAAACTGATAGATTTAGATGAGGAAAGACAGGAGAAGGCTCGAGTGAAGCATAAATGCCAGCATGGACTGGTTGGGCCAATGGGCCTGATTCTGTGCCGTATATCCTATGTAATCAGTTGACCTCCAGATTACCTTCACACAAATGCACATTGGAAGCTGCTCCTATTTTAGCGATAATTTTTAAAATTTTACTTCAGAACTCCCACTTGAGTTGCTCCACCCACTGTGTGCCACCACTGCTAATGTTCATGATTGGGGGAAAAAAAATCTTCAAATTCCAAAATAAATGAAATTAGGTTTATTCCTAGTGCGGATGGGATTCAGCATTGTATCTTTTGGAGTATGATTGTATTTAATGCAGAACCAGTTCTGTGTGTGGAAACCAGCTCAACATGTTTAATGAAATAGGAATGGAGACAGCCAATGTGGTGGAAGATTGCAAGTTCCAGGATCATTTGAGTTTGGATGTGACTGCTGCCAACAAACCGGAAGAGTTGCGCATGCTGACCAAGGATCATGTGGCTCTTTGTCGGCCGGAGCGGACACAATGGGCTGGAATGGCCTCCTTCTGCGCTGTAAATTTCTATGTTTCCATGTTTCTAACCGTTAATTTTTTCAATAAGATTCCAACTGTGAGTTTATTTTTTAAAGTTGTTGTTTGTCCTTCTAGACAGCAGTTTTTAAACTGGAAAAATCACCAGCAACGTTAAGCCAAGGTAGTAACACTGGGCCCTAATTTCCCCTGGTGTTGCTCCGTTTTTTAAGGAGCAACTTTATTTTTCTGGAGTATCTTTTTAGTTGCAATTCTGGCCATTTCATTTGCGGTAATGTAAGTGAGTTAGTTAGTTTTTTTTTAGTTTAGTTTTTTTTTTCAAAAGGCGGCGTTCCCAGCCACTTATGCCTGTTTTGGCCATTTAAGCGAGTTTGGCCAGCAAATAGTTGCTCCAAATTAACTTAGGCCAGTTATGTTGCCACTCAGGATTGCTACCAGTGCCACGTGCTAGTCAGAGTAGGAATAGCAGGATAGTTCAGATGAATATGTGGCTTGAGGAATGGTGCAATGGGGAGGGATTCAAATTCCTGGGACGTTGGAACCGGTTCTGGGGGAAGGTGGGACCAGTACAAACCGGACGGTCTGCACCTGGGCAGGACCGGAACTGATGTCCCAGGTGGAGTGTTTGCTAGTGCTGTTGGGGAAGGTTGAAAATAATATGGCAGGGGGATGGGAATCTATGCAGGGAGGCAGAGGGAAGTAAAAAGGGGGCAGAAGTAAAAGGTAGAAAAGAGAAAAGTAAGAGTGGAGGGCAGAGAAGACATACCGGCTTGTTCAACTGCATGCTAAAGATTCATGTTACTATTCAAAGAACAGACAGAGAACCCTTCCAAAGTTATCCCTCAACCAACATACCAAAAACAGCCAAATTGGTCATTTATCTCATTTGCTATTTGTGACACCTTGCTCTGTGAAAATTAGTGCTATATTTGCCTATGGAACAATAGTGAATGCACTTCATTCTTTGGGTATGAAGCATTTTGGAACCCAGTAGATGCCATATAAATAAATAGAAACATAGACACATAGAAAACAGGTGCAGGAGTAGGCCATTTGGCCCTTCAAGCCTGCACCACCATTCAATAAGATCATGGCTGATCATTCCCTCAGTACCCCTTTCCTGCTTTCTCTCCATACCCCTTGATCTCTTTAGCCGTAAGGGCCATATCTAACTCCCTCTTGAATATATCCAATGAACTGGTATCAGCAACTCTGCGGCAGAGAATTCCACAGGTTAACAACTCTCTGAGTGAAGAATTTTCTCCTCATCTCAGTCCTAAATGGCCTACCCCTTATCCTAAGACTATGTCCCCTGGTTCTGGACTTCCCCAACATCGGGAACATTCTTCCTGCATTGAAACTGTCCAGTCTCGTCAGAAACTTATACGTTTCTATGAGATCCCCTCTCATCCTTCTAAACTCCAGTGAATAAAGGCCCAGTTGATCCAGTCTCTCCTCATATGACAGTCCAGCCATCCCTGGAATCAGTCTGGTGAACCTTCGCTGCACTCCCTCAATAGCAAGAACGTCCTTCCTCAGATTAGGAGACCAAAACTGAACACAATATTCCAGGTGAGGCCTCATCAAGGCCCTGTACAACTGCAGTAAGACCTCCCTGCTCCTATACTCAAATCCCGTAGCTATGAAGGCCAACATACTATTTGCCTTCTTCACCGCTTGCTGTACATGCACGCCAACTTTCAATGACTGATGAACTATAACACTCGGGTCTCGTTGCACCTCCCCTTTTCCTAATCTGCCGCCATTCAGAAAATATTCTGCCTTCGTGTTTTTGACCCAAAATGGATAACCTCACATTTATCCACATTATACTGCATCTGCCATGCATTTGCCCACTCACCTAACCTGTCCAAGTCACCCTACAGTCTCTTAGCATCCTCCTCACAACTCACACTGCCACCCAGTTTAATGTCATCTGCAAACTTGGAGATATTACACTCAATTCCTTCATCTAAATCATTGATGTATATTGTGAAGAGCTGGGGTCCCAGCACTGAGCCCTGCGGCACTCCACTAGTCACTGCCTGCCATTCTGAAATGGACCCATTTATCCTGAGTCTCTGCTTCCTTTCTGCCAACCACGTCAGTACCTTACCCCCAATACCATGTGCTTTGATTTTGCACACCAATCTCTTGTGTGGGACCTTGTCAAAAGCCTTTTGAAAGTCCAAATACACCACATCCACTGGTTCTCCCTTGTCCACTCTTCTCGTTACATCCTCAAAAAATTCCAGAAGATTTGTCAAGCATGATTTCCCTTTCATAAATCCATGCTGACTTGGACTAATCCTGTTACTGCTTTCCAAACGGGCTGCTATTTCATCCTTAATGATTAATTCCAACATTTTCCCACTACTGATGTCAGGCTAACCGATCTATAATTACCTGTTTTCTCTCTCCCTCCTTTTTTAAAAAGTGGTGTTACATTAGCTACCCGCCAGTCCATAGGAACTGATCCAGAGTCGATAGACTGTTAGAAAATGATCACCAATGCATCCACTATTTCTAGGGCCACTTCCTTAAGTACTCTGGGATGCAGACTATCAGGCCCCGGGGATTTATCGGTCTTCAATCCCATCAATTTCCACAACACAATTTCCTGCCGAATAAGGATATCCTTCAGTTCCTCCTTCTCACTAGACCCACTGTCCCCTAGTACATCTGGAAGGTTATTTGTGTCTTCCTTCGTGAAGACAGAAACAAAGTATTTGTTCAATTGATCTGCCATTTCTTTGTTCCCCAATATAAATTCACCTGAATCCGACTGCAAGGGACCTACGTTTGTCTTTACTAATCTTTTTTTCTACATATTTATAAAAGCTTTTGCAGTCAATTTTTATGTTCCCTGCAAGCTTCCTCTCGTATTCTATTTTCCCCCTCTTAATTAAACCCTTAGTCCTCCTCTGTTGAATTCTAAATTTCTCCCAGTACTCAGGTTTGTTGCTTTTTCTAGTCAATTTATATGCCTCTTCCTTGGTTTTAACACTATCCTTAATTTCCCTTGTTAGCCACAGTTGAGCCACCTTCCCCGTTTTATTTTTACTCCAGGCAGGGATGTACAATTGCTGAAGTTCATCCATGTGATCTTTAAATGTTTGCCATTGCCTATCCTCCATCAATTTAAGTATCATTTGCCAGTCTATTCTAGCCAATTCACGCCTCATACCATCGAAGTTACCTTTCCTTAAGTTCAGGACCCTAGTTTCCAAATTAACTGTGTCACTCTCCATCTTAATAAAGAATTCTACCATATTATGGTCACTCTTCCCCAAGGGGCCTTGCACAACAAGATTGCTAATTAGTCCCTTCTCATTACACATCACCCAGTCTAGGATGGCCAGCTCTCTAGTTGGTTCCTCGACATATTGGTCCAGAAAACCATCCCTAATAAACTCCAGGAAATCCTCCTCCACCGCATTGCTACCAGCTTGGTTAGCCCAAGCAATATGTAGATTAAAGTCGCCCATGATTACTGCTGTACCTTTATTGCACACATCCCTTATTTCTTGTTTGATGCTGTTCCCAACCTCACTACTACTATTTGGTGGTCTGTACACAACTCCCACTGCCCTTTGGTATTCTGCAGCTCCACCCATACTGATTCCACATCATCCAGGCTAATGTCCCTCCTTACTATTGCATTAATTTCCTCTTTAACCAGCAACGCCACCCCGCCTCCTTTTCCTCTCTGTCTATCCTTCCTAAATGTTGAATATCCCTGGGTGTAGAGTTCCCAGCCTTGGTCGCCCTGGAGCCATATCTCCATGATGCCAATTACATCATATCCGTTAACTGCTATCTGCGCAGTTAATTCGTCCACCTTATTCCGAATACTCCTCACATTGAGGCATAGCGCCTTCAGGCTTGTCTTTTTAACACATTTTGCCTCTTTAGAATTTTGCTGTAATGTGGCCCTTTGTGTTTTTTGCCTTGGGTTTCTCTGCGCTCCACTTTTACTATTCTCCTTTCTATCTTTTGCTTCCGCCTCCATTTTATTTCCCTCTGTCTCCCTGCATTGGTTTCCGTCCCCCTGCCATGTTCGTTTAACTCCTCCCCAACAGCACTAGCAAACACTCCCCCTCGGACATTGGTTCCGTTTCTGCCCAAGTGCAGACCATCCGATTTGTACTGGTCCCACCTCCCCCAAAACCGGTTCCAATGTTCCAGGAATTTGAATCCCTCCCTTCTGCACCACTCCTCAAGCCATGTATTCATCTGAGCTATCCTGCGATTCCTACTCTGACTAGCACGTGACACTGGTAGCAATCCTGAGATTACTACTTTTGAGGTCCTACTTTTTAAATTTAGCTCCTAGCTCCCTAAATTAGTCTCGTAGGACCTCATCCCGTTTTTTACCTATATCGTTGGTACCTATATGCACCTTGACAACTGGCTGTTCACCCTCCCTTTTCAGAATATCCTGCACCCGCTCCGAGACATCCTTGACCCTCACACCAGGGAGGCAACATATCCTCCTGGAGTCTCGGTTGCGGCCGCAGAAACGCCTATCTATTCCCCTTACAATTGAATCCCCTATCACTGTAGCTCACCCACTCTTTTTCCTGCCCTCCTGTGCAGTAGAGCCACCCATGGTGCCATGAACTTGGCTGCTGCTGCTCTCCCCTGATAAGTCATCCCCCTCAACAGTATTCAAAGCGGTGTATCTGTTTTGCAGGGGGATGACCGCAGGGGACCCCTGCAATACCTTCCTTGCACTGCTCTTCCTGTTGGTCACCCATTCCCTAACTGCCTGTGTACCCTTTACCTGCGGTAAGACCAACTCGCTAAATGTGCTATTCACGTCATTCTCAGCATCGTGGATGCTCCAGAGTGAATCCACCTGAAGCTCCCGTGCCACAATGTGGTCCGTCAGGAGCTGCAGGCAGATACACTTCCCGCACACAGTCGTCAGGGACATTGGAAGCGTCCCTGACTTCCCACATCTTACAGGAGGAGCATACCATGTGTCCGAGCTTTCCTGCCATGTCTTAACTCTTAGATTAACTTAATTTGGCAACAACAATGCTAAAGGTTACTTACTGATAAAGAAAAGAAAACAGAAAAGCCACTTACCAATCACCAGCCAATCACTTACCCCCTTGGCTGTTGCAGCTGCACCGGCTGGCCTCCTCGACCTCCCGCTGGCACCTCCCGACTGATGGGCCTTTTGTAGGCCTCCCGACTCTGCTGCTCCGCCTCTCCGACACCTCCTCGACCTCCAGCTCTTTCTTTAATTGTGACTCACTGGTTACTTCTACTTTGCATACTCAGTTACAGCTTTATGACCTGACTCAAGTGTCAGATAGCCTTGCTGCTGATACTTTTATTGAAGTATCTAGAAAGCATACTAATGGGTTACTGAATTTTAAACGCTTCAAATGATGTGGTTGATATAGGTAATTTACGAATTTCATTGTCCTGCCGCACTGTTGCTAATTTGGCAATAAAATGATGGAAATATTGTTTGGAAATGCATGTTACCAGTATTTGATTCCAGGGGCAAACTTTGGTAATTTCACCAATGTCAAGTCGTTACTTCTGCTGAATCGTACTCAAGTGCCATAGAGAAGTCTGCTCATCAACATTTTAGCCATCACTATTGTTATGTATGTAAACTTGTATATACTTGTACAGCCACCAGAGGGCTCATCCCCTTGAGTCCCAAGGGATCCCACAATCCCTTGGGAGCACAGGTACTTAAGGAGGCCTCACAGGCTGGAGAGGCACTCTGGAGACCTGCAATAAAAGACTAAGGTCACACTTTAATTTGAGCTCACAGTATCCAGTCAGACTCTTTATTCATATGTAACAACTGGCGATGAGATACAGATGACGAACCCAACGATGCAGAGAACAGTGGGCATTCTGGAAAAATTCTCGGAGGGAGATGATTGGGAAATCTTCGAGGAGCGACTCGACCAATACTTCGTGGTCAACGAGCTGGAAGGAGAAGCGAACGCTGCCAAACGAAGGGCGATTCTCCTCACCGTCTGCGGGGAACCAACGTATGGCCTCATGAAAAATCTGCTTATTCCAAAGAAAACCCACTGAGAAATCTTACGATGATTTGTGTACACTGGTCCGGAAGCATCTGAACCCGAAGGAAAGCGTTCTGATGGCGAGGTACCACTTCTACACCTACAAAAGGTCTGAAGGCCAGGAAGTGGCGAGTTATGTTGCCGAGCTAAGACGCCTTGCAGGACATTGTGAATTTGAAGGACATTTGGAGCACATGCTCAGAGACTTTTTCGTACTTGGCATTGGCTCTGAAGTGATACTTCGCAAACTTTTGACTGTAGCGACCCCAACCTTGAGTAAGGCCATAGCGATAGCCTGGGCATTCATTGCCACCAGTGATAATACTAAGAGTGCTGCTACAAGTAAAGTGATGCTGTTTTCAAATCGCAATGTACAGGGCAGGCCCCACTTGTCTGCAGCTGCACGTCTGCAGATGTCTCAGAGTCCACCATCAAGGGTGATGAATGAAAGGCCATTAACACCTTGTTGGTGCTGCGGGAGTGATCATTATTTATACTCATGCCACTTCAAAGGATACGTTTGCAAGGGCTGTGGAACAATGGGACACCTCGAATGTATGTGCAGACGAGCAGGAAACCCTGTTAATCCTTTAAACAACCATGTTGCAGAGAAGGACAGATCCACGGCGGATCACGATGAACCAGAGCTTCAGACCGAGGAGGCAGAGGTATATGGGGTGCACACATTTACCACAAAGTGTCCCCTGATAAAGCTGAAGGTTGAATTAAATGGACTCCCGGTGTCAATGGAGCTGGAAACGGGCACGAGCCAGTCCATTATGAGCAAAAGGACTTTCGAAAAATTGTGATGCAGCAAGGCCTCAAGGCTCCCTTTCACGCGAAACTGAGAACTTACACAAAGGAACTGATTCCCGTAATCGACAGTAATACTGTAAAGGTCTCCTACGATGGAGTGCTGCACAAGCTAACACTCATGGTGGTACCGAGCGATGGTTCCATGTTGCTCAGTAGGAGCTGGCTGGGAAAGATACGCTGGAACTGGGACGACATCCGAGCCCTCTCATCCGCTGACCATGCTTCGTGTGCCCAGGACCTAAACAAGTTCCCTTTGCTGTTCGAACCAGGAATCAGGAAATTCCAAGGAGCAAAAGTGCGGATCCAGCTAATTCCGGGGGCACGACCCATCCATCACAAGGCGCGAGCAGTACACATGATGCGAGAAAGAATAGAGATCGAGCTGGATGGGCTGCAATGAGAGGACATCATTCGCCGATCAAATTCAACGAGTGGGCCAGTCCGATTGGTCCTGTCTTCAAGGGAGACGGCATCGTCAGAATCTGAGGTGGTTACAAAACAACTGTCAATCATTTCTCCCTGCAGGATCAATAGCCACTACCAAAGGCTGACGACCTTTTTGCTATGCTGGCAGGAGGAAAAACATTCACGAAGCTGGACTTAACCTCGGCCTACATAATGCAGGAGCTGAAGGAATCATCAAACAGCCTCACCTGCATCAACACGCACAAAGATCTCTTCATTTATAACAGATGCCCGTTTGGAATTCGATCAGCCATGGCGATATTCCAGAGAAACATGGAAAGCTTACTGAAGTCGGTCCCGCGCATGGTGGTCTTCCAGGACGACATCTTGGTTACAGGTCGGGACACAATCGAGCATCTGCAGAACCTGAAGCAGGTTCTTAGTCGACTCATCCATGTGGGGCTAAGGTTGAAACCCTCGAAGTGCGTTTTCCTGGCGCCTGAAGTGGAGTTCCTGGGGAGAAGAATCGCGGCGGACGGCATCAGGCCCACTGATTCGAAGACAGAGGCAATCAAGAACGCACCAAGGCCAGAGAACGTGACGGAGCTGCGGTCGTTTCTAGGACTCTTGAACTACTTTGGTAACTACTTACCGGGTCTCAGCACACTGTTAGAACCACTGCATGCATTACTGCGTAAAGGAGGCGATTGGGTATGGGGCAAAAGCCAAGAAAATGCCTTTGTAAAAGCTAGAAAACTGTTATGCTCAAACAAATTGCATGTGTTGTATGATCCATGTAAGTGTATGGTACTAGCATGTGATGCATCGTCGGATGGGGTCGGGTGTGTATTGCAAGAAGCTAATGAATCTGGGAAATTGCAATCGGTTGCTTATGCATTCAGAAATCTGTCTAAGGCTGAGGCAGTCGACAGCATGATTGAAAAAGAAGCGTTAGCGTGTGTCTATGGAGTAAAGAAATGCTTCAATATCTGTTTGGGCTAAAATTTGATTTGGAAATGGACCATAAGCTATTAATATCCCTGTTTTCCAAGAGTAAGTGGATAAATACAAATGCATTGGCCCGCATCCAGAGATGGGCACTCACGTTGTCCGCATACAACTACTCCATCCGTCACAGGCCAGGCACAGAAAACTTTGCCAATGCTCTCAGTAGGCTGCCATTGACCACCACGGGGGTGGAAATGGTGCAGCCCGCAGATTTAGTCATGGTTATGGAAGCATTTGAGAGTGAGCAGTCACCCGTCACAGCCTGACAGATTAGAACCTGGACGAGCCAGGACCCCTTGCTGACCCTAGTAAAAAATTGTGTGCTTCACGGGAGCTGGTCCTGTGTCCCAATGGAAATGCAGGAAGAGATAAAGCCGTCCCAGCGGCGCAAACATGAAATGTCTATACAAGCAGACTGCCTTCTGTGGGGCAATCGGGTAGTGGTCCCCAAGAAGGATAGAGAAACTTTCATCAGTGACCTCCACAGTACCCACCCAGGCATTCGTAATGATGAAAGCGATAGCCAGATCCCACGTGTGGTGGCCCAGTAGCGATGCGGACTTAGAGTCCTGCGTGCACAGATGTAGCATATGCTCGCAGTTAAGCAATGCACCCAGGGAGGCGCCACTAAGTTTATGGTCTTGGCCCTCCAAACCGTGGTCCAGCATCCATGTCAACTATGCAGGCCCATTTTTGGGTAAAATGTTCCTTGTGGTTGTAGATGCGCACTCCAAATGGATTGTTTGTGAGATAATGTTGGCAAGCACGTCCGCTGCCACTACTGAAAGCCTGCGGGCCATGTTTGCCATGCATGGACTACCTGATGTCCTTGTGAGCAACGACGGGCCATGTTTTACCAGTGCCGAGTTCAAAGAGTTCATGACCCGTAACAGGATCAAACATGTTAAACCTGCCCCGTTTAAACCAGCATCCAATGGTCAGGCAGAGAGAGCACTGCAAACTATCAAGCAGGGCTTGAAGAGAGTAACTGAAGGATCACTGCACACTCGCCTATCCCGAGTTCTGCTTAGCTACCGCACGAGACCTCACTCGCTCACTGGGATTCCACCTGCTGAACTGCTCATGAAAAGGGCACTTAAGGCAAGGTTCTCGTTAGTTCAACCTGATCTACATGAGCAAGTAGAGAGCAGGCGGCTTCAACAAAGTACATATCATGATAGCACTAATGTGTCACGCAAAATTGAAATCAATGATCCTGTATTTGTACTGAATTATGGACAAGGTCCCAAGTAGCTTCCCGGCACTATTGTGACGAAAGAGAGGAGCAGGATGTTTCGGATCAAACTTTCAAATGGACTCATTCACTGGAAACACTTGGACCAAATCAAACTCAGATTCACGGACTATCCTGAGCAACCAACTTTGGACCCTACCTTCTTTGACCCCCCCAACATTCACACCAGTGGCCACGAAGCAGAACCCATCACACACAGCAGCCCAGCAGGACTCACCACACCAGGCAGCCCAGCAAGGCCAGCTGCACAGCAGTCCAGTGAGGGCCCAACAAACAATTCACCAAAACCAGCATTTGCACCGAGATGATCAACCAGGGCAAGAAAGGCCCCAGATCGACTCACCATGTAAATAGTTACACTGTTGACTTTCGGGGGGGGGGAGGGGGGAGGGGGGGAGGGAGTGTTGTATGTAAACTTGTATATACCTTGTACAGCCACCAGATGGCTCATCCCCTGGAGTCCCAAGGGATTCCACAATCCCTTGGGAGCACACGTACTTAATGAGGCCTCACAGACTGAAGAGGCACTCTGAAGACCTGCAATAAAAGATTAAGGTCACATTTTACTTTGAGCTCACAGTATCCAGTCAGACTCTTTATCATATATAACAACTATGTTGACGCACAAGGCAAAAATGAGTTATTGATCAATTTTTGACTGGTAAATGCGGGTAAAAGTAATTAGCGATCATGACTGTTAACACGTTAATGTCTAGCAGTATTTTGTAACTAATGTGCTGGAAGACTTTTGCAGAATGAAGATCACTATCAGAAAATCTGGATCAAAAATATTAATCAAGCCATTGACATCCACGGCCCAAAAATCCTGTCTTTGCTAATCTCAGTGAAAAAATCGAGAAGTGGAGAATAGTAAAATGTCCAACGGACAATTTATCAGTGTTTAACACTGCTCTAAACACTTCAATCAATTTTGTAAATCTATTCCTATGATTTATCCTGGCTCTCCACTACTTTGAGTTTAACTAATAGACAGTTGTATGGAAATTTATCGAATGCTTTGGATGTCTATGTAGATAACATTGTTGGGCTTTCCATTTGGATGTCACTTCAAAGATGTCAAGCAGATGGATCAGGTAGGATCTACCACTTCGGAATCTGTTTGACTGCTGTTTATTAAATAAAAAGAAAGAAAAGAGTGACTTGGAATTATATTGCACCATTCACAACCAGCAGACATCCCAAAGCGCTTCACAGCCAATGAAGTACTTTTGAAATATAGTCACTGTTTCAATGTAGAAATGCGGCGGCCAATTTGTGCACAAGCAAGCTCCCACAAGCAACAATGTGATAATGACCAGATAATCTGTTTTTGGAATGTTGATTGAGGGATAAATATTGGCCAGGACACCAGGGAAAACTCCCCTGCTCTAATTTGAAATAGTGTCGTGGGATCTTTTACATCGACCTGAGAGGGCAGACGGGGCCTCGGTTGAATGTCTCATCCAAAAGACGGCAGTGCAGCGCTCCCTCAGCACTGCATTGGAGTGTCAGCCTAGATTTATGTGCTCAAGTGTCTGGAGTGGGACTTGAACCCACAACCTTCCGTGAGTTCGGGAGAGTCCAAGAGTCCGTGAGTTCGGGAGAGTCCGAGAGTCCGTGAGTTCAGGAGTCTGAGAGTTCGGGAGTTCGGGAGTCTGAGAGTTCGGGAGTTTGGGAGCGGCACCAATCTCAGTAAGTTCGGGAGGCCAGGTGTCCGAGGATCAGGAGGGCCAGAGGTAGGCGAGTAATTCACTTCTGATGAGGATCTAACAGCCCTCATCCGCACAGGTAAATGGTTGGCTGTTTGATTGGTAAGTATCTCTCTTTTTCTCTTTTTCTTTTAATTAGATTTTAAATTAGGTAAGTCTAATTAGAGGGAAGGCAGGGCAGCTCAGTCCTGTGGAGTGCACATCCTGTGGCATGTGGGAAGACCTGGACGCTTCGCAGAGTCTGGACAACCATGTGTGCAGGAGGTGTCTCCACCTAAACTATTTGAGCTCTGCGTTTCAGAGCTTGAGCGGCAGCTGGAGTCAATACTGTGCATCCGCGAGGCTGAGAGCTACGTGGATAGCACGTTTTAGGAGGTGGTCACTGTTATGTATATAAACTTGTATATACCTTGTACAGCCACCAGAGGGCTCATCCCCTGGAGTCCCAAGGAATCTCACAATCCCTTGGGAGCACAGGTACTTAAGGAGGCCTCACAGGCTGGAGAGGCACTCTGGAGACCTGAAATAAAAGGCTACGGTCACACGTTGCTTTGAGCTCACAGTATCCAGTCGGACTCTTTATTCATATATAACAACTGGCGACGAGATACAGATGACAAACCCAATGATGCAGAGAACAGTGGGCATCCTGGAAAAATCCTCGGGGGGGAGATGATTGGGAAAGCTTCGTGGAGCGACTCGACCAATAATTCGTGGCCAATGAGCTGGAAGGAGAAGCAAGCGCTGCCAAACGAAGGGCGATTCTCCTCTCCGTCTGTGGGGCACCAATGTATGGCCTCATGAAAAACCTGCTCACTCCAGCGAAACCCACAGAGAAATCATATGATGATTTGTGCACACTGGTCCGGGAGCATCTGAACCCAAAGGAAAGCGTTCTGATGGTGAGGTACTGGTTCTACACCTACAAAAGGTCTGAAGGCCACGAAGTGGTGAGTTATGTCGCTGAGCTAAGATGCCTTGCATGACATTGTGAATTTGAAGGACATTTGGAGCACATGCTCAGAGACTTTTTCGTACTTGGCATTGGCCCTGAAGTGATACTTCGCAAACTTTTGACTGTCGCGACCCCAACCTTGAGTAAGGCCATAGCAATAGCCCGGGCGTTCATTGCCACCAGTGACAATACGAAGCAAATCTCTCAGCACACAAGTGCTGCTATAAGTACTGTGAACAAAGTGATGTTGTTTTCAAACCGCAATGTACAGGGCAAGCCCCACTTGCCTGCAGCTGCACATCTGCAGATGTCTCAGAGTCCACCATCAAGGGTGATGAATGCAAGGCCATTAACACCTTGTTGGCTCTGCAGGGGTGATCATCGTTTCCATTCATGCCACTTCAAAGGGTAGATTTGCAAAGGCTGTGGAACAATGAGACATCTGCAACGCATGTGCAGGTGAGCTGCAAACCCTGTTAATCCTGCAAACCACCATGTTGCAGAGGAGGACAGATCTACGGCGGATCACGATGAACCAGAGCCTCAGACCGAGGAGGCAGAGGTATATGGGGCGCACACATTTACCACAAATGTCCCCTGATAATGCTGAAGGTTGAATTAAATGGACTCCCGGTGTCAATGGAGCTGGACACAGATGCGAGCCAGTCCATTATGAGGAAAATAATGGTGCAGCAAGGCCTCAAGTCCAGCCTTGACTCTCATTCGCACGAAACTGAGAATTTACACAAAAGGAACTGATTCCCATAATCGGCAGTGCTACAGTAAAGGTCTCCTATGATGGAGCGGTGCACAAACTATCACTCTGGGTGGTACCAGGCGATGGTCCCACGCTGCTCGGCAGGAGCTGGCTGGGAAAGATACGCTGGAACTGGGACGACGTCCGAGCGCTCTCGTCCGCTGATGACACTTCGTGTGCCCAGGTCTTAAACAAGTTCCCTTTGATGTTCAAACCAGGCATCGGGAAGTTCCAAGGAACAAAAGTGCAGATCCACCTAATTCCGGGGGCGCGACCCATCCATCACAAGGCGAGAGCAGTACCGTACATGATGAGAGAAAGGGTAGAGATCGAGCTGGACCGGCTGCAACGAGAGGGCATCATTTCGCCGATCAAATTCAATGAGTGGGCTAGTCCGATTGTTCCAGTCCTCAAGGGAGATGGCACCGTCAGAATCTGTGGTGATTACAAAGTAACTATCAATCGTTCCTCCCTGCAGGATCAATACCTACTACCAAAGGCTGACGACTTTTTCGCTATGCTGGCAGAAGGAAAGACATTCACGAAGCTGGACTTGACCTCAGCCGACATGACGCAGGAGCTGGAGGAATCATCAAAGGGCCTCACCTGCATCAACACACACAAAGGTCTCTTCATTTATAACAGATGCCCGTTTGGAATTCAATCAGCCGCGGCGATATTCCAAAGAAACATGGAAAACTTACTGAAGTTGGTCCCGCGCATGGTGGTCTTCTCGGACGACATCTTGGTTACAGGTCGGGACACAGTCGAGCATCTGCAGAACCTGGAGGAGGTTCTTAGTCGACACAACCACGTGGGGCTCAGGTAGAAACGCTCGAAGTGCGTTTTCCTGGTGCCTGAAGTGGAGTTCCTGAGGAGAAGAATCGCGACGGACGGCATCAGGCCCACCGATTCGAAGACAGAGGCAATCGAGAACGCACCGAAGCCAGAGAACGTGACGGAGCTGCGGTCATTTCTAGGACTCTTGAACTACTTTGGTAACTTCTTACCAGGTCTCAGCACACTGTTAGAACCAATGAATGCCTTACTGCATAAAGGAGATGAATGGGTATGGGGCAAAAGCCAAGAAAATGCCTTTGTAAAAGCTAGAAAACTGTTCTGCTCAAACAAATTAATTGTGTTGTATGATCCATGTAAGCATTTGGTACCAGCATGTGATGTGTCGTCATACGGTGTTGGGTGTGTATTGCAACAGCTAATGAATCCGGGAAATTACAACCGGTTGCTTATAAGAACATAAGAATTAGGAACAGGAGTAGGCCATCTAGCCCCTCGAGCCTGCTCCATGCATCCAGAAGTTTGTCTAACTCAGAGAGAGCCTACAGCATGATTGTAAAAGAAGCGTTCGCGTGTGTCTATGGGACAAAGAAAATACATCAATATCTGTTTGAGCTAAAATTTGAATTGGAAACGGACCATAAGCCACTAATTGCCCTGTTTTCTGAGAGTAAGGAGATAAATACGAATGCATCGGCTCGCATCCAGAGATGGACGCTCACGTTGTCCGTATACAACTATGCCATCCACCACAGGCCAGGCACAGAAATATGCCGATGCTCTTAGTAGACTGCCATTGTCCACCACGGGGGTGGAAGTGGTGCAGCCCGCAGATTTAGTCATGGTTATGGAAGCATTTGAGAGTGAGCAATCACCCGTCACAGCCTGACAGATTAGAACCTGGACGAGCCAGGACCCTTTACTGTCCCGAGTAAAAAATATTGTGTGCTTCACGCGAGCTGGTCCAGTGTCCCAGTGAAAATGCAGGAAGAGATAAAGCCGTACCAGGGGCGCAAATTTGAAATGCCTATATAGGCAGACTGTCTTCTGTGGGGCAATCGAGTAGTGGTCCCCAAGAAGGGTAGAGACACTTTCAATACTGACCTTCACAGTACCCGCGATAGCCAGATTCCACGTGTGGTGGCCTGGTATCGATGCGGACTTAGAGTCCTGCGTGCAAAGATGTAACACATGCTCGCAGTGAAGCAATGCGCTCAGGGAGGCGCCAGTAAGTTTATAGATTTGGCCCTCCAAACCGTGGTCCAGGGTCCATGTCGACTATGCAGGGTAAAATATTCCTTGTGGTTGTAGATGCGTACTCCAAATGGATTGAACGTCCGCTGCCACCACTGAAAGCCTGCGGGCCATGTTTGCCATGCATGGACTACCTGATGTCCTTGTGAGCAACAACGGGCCATGTTTTACCAGTGCCAAGTTCAAAGAGTTCATGACCCATAACGGGATCAAACATGTTAAACCTGCCCCGTTTAAACCAGCATCCAATGGTCAGGCAGAGAGAGCACTGCAAACTATCAAGCAGGGCTTGAAGAGAGTAACTGAAGGATAACTGCACACTCGCCTATCCCGAGTTCTGCTTAGCTACCGCACGAGACCTCACTCGCTCACTGGGATTCCACCTGCTGAACTGCTCATGAAAAGGGCACTTAAGGCAAGGTTCTCGTTAGTTCACCCTGATCTACATGAACAGGTAGAGAGCAGGCGGCTTCAACAAAGTACATATCATGATAGCGCAAAATTGAAATAAATGATCCTGTATTTGTATTGAATTATGGACAAGGTCACAAGTGGCTTCCTGGCAGTATTGTGGCCAAGGAGAGGAGCAGGATGTTTCGGGTCAAACTTTCAAATGGACTCATTCACTGGAAACACTTGGACCAAATCAAACTCAGATTCATGGACTATCCTGAGCAACTAACTTTGGATTCTACCTTCTTTGACCCCCCAACATATACACCAGTGGCAACCGACACCGCAGTTGACCACGAAGCAGAACCCATCACCTGCAGCAGCTCAGCAGGACTCACCACACCAGGCAGCCCAGCAAGGCCAGCTGCACAGCAGCCCAGCGAGGGCCCAACAAACGATTAATCAAAACCAGCATTTGCACCGAGACGATCAACCAGGGAAAGAAAGGCCCCAGATCAACTCACCTTGTAAATAGTTACACTGTTGACTTTGTGGGTTCGGGGGGTGTGGCGCGGGGGTGCGGGGGGAGTGTTGTTATGTATGTAAACTTGTATATACCTTGTAGAGCCACCAGAGGGCTCATCCCCTGGAGTCCCAAGGGATCCCACAATCCCTTGGGAGCACAGGTACTTAAGGAGGCCTCGCAGACTGGAGAGGCACTCTGGAGACCTGCAATAAAAGGCTACGGTCACATTTTACTTTGAGCTCACAGTATCCAGTCAGACTCTTTATTCATATATAACAGTCACACTGCAGCTTAAAAGCATGCGGGTAGAGGGAAAGTGGGTGACCACTAGACGGAGTTAGAACGCGAGGCAGGGAGTGCAGGAGTCCCCCCATCCATCTTGTTTTCAAACCAATATTCTCTTCTGAGCACTGGTGAAGGCGATGGTGCCTCTGGGGAGTGCAGCCAGAGCCAATTCCAAGGCACCACGGGTGGCTCAGCTGCACATGGGGGAGGGACGAAGAATAAAAGAGCTCTAGTGATAGGGGATTCTATAGTTCGGGGAATAGAGAGGTGTTTCTGCGGCCGCAGACGTGACTCTAGAATGGTATGGTGCCTTCCTGGTGCCAGGGTCAAAGATGTCACAGAGCGGATGCAGGGCATTCTAGGGGGAGATGGTAATCAGCTAGAGGTCCTGGTCCATATTGGGACCAACGACATAGGTAGAAAGAGGGATGAGGTCCTACAGGCAGAATTTAGGGAGCTCGGAAGAAAATTAAAGGGTAGGACCTGAAAGGTATAAATCTCCGGGTTACTACCAGTGCCACGTGCTAATGAGTATAAGAATAGAAGGATAGCGAGGATGAACGCATGGCTGGAAAGTTGGTGTAGGAGGGAGGGCTTTAAATTCTTGAGGCATTGGGACCGCTTCTGGGGGAGATTAGACCTGTACAAACCAGGCGTGTTGCACCTCAACAGCGCTGGGACCAATATCCTCATGGGAAGTTTTGCTAGTGCTGTTGGGGAGAGTTTAAACTAGCTTGGCAGGGGGATGGGAACCTGAGAACAAATTCATTAGGGAAGGAAGTGAAGCAGAAATTGGATAGCAAGAATTTAGAAGGCAAATCTGTAAGACAGAGAAAACAAGGGTTGTTAAGTAGCAATCAAGGAGGTCTTCCTTTGCTAAATGCTATATACTTTAATGCAAGGAGTATGGCGAATAGGGCAGATGAGCTAAGAGCATAGCTAAACACTTGGGAGTATGACATTATGGCCATTACAGAGACATGGTTGAAACAGGGGCAGGTTTGGCAGATCAATATTCCTGGTTACAGAATTTTTTAGACAGAGGGGGTAACAGCGGGGCAGGGGGGGCTGTCATGGTATTGATTAAAGAAACTATGACAGCGGTGAGGAGGGATCATCAAATGAGGCCATATGCGTCGAATTGAAAAATAAAAAAGGGACGATCACACTGCTGGGCGTGTATTATAGATCCCTAAACAGTGGGAGGTAGATAGAGGAGCAAATAGGTAGGCAAATTGCTGTGAAGTCCAAAAACCATAAGGCAGTAATCGTCGGGGATTTCAACTATCCAAATATTGTTTGGGACAAATATAGCGTGAAGGGTATAGAGGGTGGGGAATTCTTAAAATGCATTCAAGAGAACTTTTTTAGTCAGTATGTAACAAGCCCAACATGAGAGGGGGCGGTTTTGGATTTAGTTTTGGGAAATGAAGCTGGGCAGGTTGAAGGGGTATTAGTGGGAGAGCACTTGGGTGCCAGTGACCATAATTCAGTCAGATTCAAGTTAGTTATGGATAAGAATAAGGATAGACCCAGAATAAAAGTCCCAAATTGGGGAAAAGCTAACTTTGCTAAGTTGAGGAGTGATTTGGCCACAATGGACTGAAAACAGCTACTTGTGGGTAAATCAGTGTCGGAACAGTGGGAGGCATTCAAAGGAGGAGATCTGGAAGGCGTAGGCCAAACATGTGCCCTTAAAGAAAAAGGGTGGGAATAACAATTCTAGAGCCCCCTGGATGTCTAAGGACTTACAGGGGAGGATAAAGAAAAAAAGGGAAACTAATGTCATATACCGAAGGCTAAATACTATCGAATCTTTGGAGGAATTTAGAAAGTTAAGAAGTAAAATTAAAAAGGATATTAAGAATGCTAAGAGAGTATGAAAAATTCTTGGCTCGTAAAATTAAGGAAAACCCAAAGATGTACTATAAATATATTAAGAGCAAGAGGGTAACTAAAGAAAGAGTGGGGCCTATTAGAGACCATGAGGGTAATCTGTGTAGAGGCGGAAGATGTTGGCATGGTTCTTAATGAAAGCTTTGTGTCTGTTTTCAGAAAGGAAAGAGGCAATGCAGATACTGCTATCAAGGAGGAGTATGAAATACTGGATGAAATAAATATAATGAGAGAGGATGTATTAAGGGGTTTAGCTTTGAAAGTAGATACGTCCCCGGGCCCAGATGAAATCCATTCCAGGCTGTTGAGTGAAGTAAAAGAGGAAATAGCAGAAGCCTTGACCATTATTTTCCAGTTCTCTTTGGATTTGGGCATGGTGCCAGAGGACTGGAGGACTGCTAATGTGGTAATGGAGAAAGATTGCAAAGTGCCGCAGTACAGCGGGACCTGGGGTACTTGTGCATGAAACACAAAAGGATAGTATGCAAGTACAGCAAGTGATCAGGAAGGCCAATGGTATCTTGGCCTTTATTGCAAAGGGGATGGAGTATAAAAGCAGGGAAGTCTTACTAAAGCTATATAAGGTATTGGTGAGGCCACACCTGCAATACTGCGTGCAGTTTTGGTTTCCATATTTACGAAAGTATATACTTGCTTTGGAGGCAGTTCAGAGAAGGTTCACAAGGTTAATTCCAGGGATGATGGGGTTGACTTATGAGGAAAGGTTGAGTAGGTTGGGCCTTTACTCATTGGCATTCAGAAGAATGAGAGGTGATCTTATCGAAACGTATCAGATTATAAGGGGGCTTGACAAGGTGGATGCAGAGAGGATGTTTCCACTGATGGGAGAGACTAGAACTAGAGGGCATGATCTTAGGGGTCACCCATTTAAAACTGAGATGAGGAGAAATTTTTTCCCTCAGGGCATTGTAATTCTGTGGAATTCGCTGCCTCAGAGAGCTGTGGAAGCTGGGACATTGAATAAATTTAAGACAGAAATAGACAGTTTCTTAAATGATAAGGGGATAAGGGGCTATGGGGAGTGGGCAGGGAAGTGGAGCTGAGTTCATGATCAGATCAGCCATGATCTTATTGATGGCAGAGCAGGCTCGAGGGGCCGTATGGCCTACTCCTATTCCTATTTCTTATGTTCTTATGTTCTTAAGTACCCTTGTTTAAGAAGGGAGAAAAGGATAGGCCGAGTAATTACAGGCCTGTCAACCTAACCTCATTGGTGGGAAAATTATTGGAAAAAATCCTGAAAGACAGGATAAATCTACATTTGGAAAGGCAAGGATTAATTGGGGACAGTCAGCACGGATTTGTTAAGGGAAGATCATGTTTGACTAAACTGATTGAATTTTTTGAGGATGTAACCAAGAGGGTCGATGAGGGTAGTGCATACGACGTAGTGTATATGGACTTTAGCAAAGCTTTTGATAAGGTCCCACATGGTAAACCGGTCATGAAGGTTAAAACCTATGGGATCCAGGGCAAAGTAGCTAGTTGGATTCAAAATTGACTTAGAGGTAGGAAGCAAAGGGTAATAGTTGATGGATGTTTTTGTGACTGGAAGGAAGTTTCCAGTGGGGTTTCACAGGGCTCAGTACTGAGTCCCTTGCTTTTTGGTGCTATATATCAATGATCTAGTTTTGAATATAGGGAGTACGATTAAGAAGTTTGCAGATGACACTAAAATTGGCTATGTGGTTGATAATGAAGAGGAAAGTCATGGACTGCAGGGGGATAACAAGCTACTGGTCAGGTGGGCAGAGCAGTGGCAAATGGAATTTAATTTGTAGAAGCGTGAGGTAATGCCTTGGGAGGGCTAATAAAGAAAGGGTATACACATTTAGCGGTAGGCCACTTAATAGTGTAGATGAACAAAGGGACCTTGGAGTGCTTGTCCACAGATCCCTGAAAGTAGCAGGCCAGGTGGATAAGGTACTTAAGAAGGCATACAGAATGCTTTCCTTTTTTGGCCGTGTAATGTATGTACATAAGGTCTGCCCACCAACAGGGGGCACTACTGTCAGAGGTCCTCGGGTCATAGGTACACTTGTGCTGGGCCCGGTATATAACCTGAACTTCGCCTTTGTATCTTCACTTCTGGAAGCCATTAAAGACTGACCAGGTTACACCTGGTCACTGGCTCACAGTACGGAGTTCATTGTGTCATTTCATACAACTGGCAACGAGGCAAATATGAACCCACGCAAAAGTATGGCGAGCACAGCACGATCGAGTACTGTTGGAATTCTTGAGAGATTCAATGAGGGAGAGGTTTGGGGAGGTTTCACGGATCGTCTTGACCAGTATTTCATGGCAAATGACCTAAACAAAGACAAGGATGCAGAGAAGCGCAGGGCAGTTCTTCTCACCATCTGTGTCCCCACCATTCATGCACTCATCAAGAATCTGCTCTCACCCACTCTTCCTACAGAAAAGGATTACAAAGAACTGTGTGCTCTAGTTCAGGACCACCTTAAACCCACGGAAGGAATCCTCATATCCAGATATTGCTTCTATACGCATGTTCGTCCAAAAGGCCAGGACATAGCGACATTTGTTGCCGACCTGAGACGCCTTGCAGGGCCTTGCAAATTTGGGCCTGTGTTGGAAGACATGCTGCGTGAATTTTTCGTGATCGGGGTCAACCACGAGGCGATCTTAAGTAAGCTGCTGTCTGCGGAGACGCCGGACCTCAGCAAGGTCATCACCATCGCCCAGGCTTGCATGTCCACGCAAAAGAGCATGAAGCAGATATCGCGACAAAACAGGAACTCCACGGCAAGGATTGTGTACAAAATTGTATCGATAGCCAGTCGAGCTTCACATGGCAGGGCCTACTCGACTGCATCTGCAAAACCATGAGCCGCTCAAAGTTTGCCATCCAGGGCCTACTCGACGGCGTATGCGAGAACGGGAGCTGCTCAAAGCCCGCCATCGGGCGCAAATCCGAGCTCAACATGTTGGCGCTGCGAGGGCAATCACTGACCCCATCAGTGCCACTTCAGGCAGTATGTATGCAGAGGGTGTGCGAAGACGGGGCATCTTCAGCCGATGTGTCCACAGCAGAGCAAGCAAGCTGCGACATATCACGTGGATGATGATCAATTCAGCATGGATCTAGCGATGCAGCCAGAGGCATTTGAGAGTTCCGAGGAGGAAGTGTATAGCGTCCGTGCGTTCCTAACAAAGAGCCAACCGATAATGATGGAGGTAAAATTACTAACAAAGAGCCAACCGATAATGATGGAGGTAAAATTAAACAGCGTGCCGGTATCCATGGAATTAGACACGGGTGCGAGTCGATTGATAATGAGCCAGAGGACTTTCGAAAAGCTGTGGGAGACCAAGGCAGAGAGACCCAAGCTAAGTCCGATAAATGCGAAGTTGCGTACCTGCACCAAAGAGCTCATACCAGTGATCGGTAGTGCAGCAGAAAGAGTGTCATACAAGGGAGCGGTTCATGATCTACCGTTATGGATTATCCCGAGCAACGGCCCACCGTTATTCGGCAGGAGTTGGCTCGAGAAAATAAAATGGAAATGGTACGATATCAAAGCTTTGTCATCAGCGGATGATGATTTGTGTGCTCAATTGCTGAGCAAATTTCCCTCACTGTTTGAAGCGGGAATTGGCATCTTCAAGGGAGCCAAGGTGCAGATTCACCTAGGCCCAGACGCTAGGCCCATCCATCACAAAGGCAGGGCGGTCCCGCACATGATGAGAGATAAGGTCGAGCTTGATTTGGACAGGCTACAATATGAGGGAGTCATCTCACCGGTCGAATTTAATGAATGGGCCAGTCCCATTGTTCCAGTGTTAAAGAGCGACAGCACGGTCAGGGTTTGTGGAGACTACAAGGTCACGGTCAAGCAAGTTTCGAAACAAGATCAGTGCCGCTACCGAAAGCTGATGACCTGTTTGCAACGCTAGCCGGGGGAAAATCGTTCACCAGATTGGATCTAATGTCGGCCTACATGACACAGGAACTGGTTGAATCATCAAAGAAACTTACGTGCATCAACACGCACAAAGGACTATTTATTTACAACAGGTGCCCTTTTGGCATTCGTTCGGCGACAGCCATATTTCAGAGAAACATGGAGAGCCTATTGAAATCCGTCCCCAGGACCGTGGTATTCCAAGATGTCATCCTAGTCACAGGTCGTGACACCGCCGAGCACCTGCACAATCTGGAAGAGGTTCTGCGTCATCTGGACAAAGTGGGACTCAGGTTGAAACATTCGAAGTGCGTTTTCATGGCACCAGAGGTCGAATTCCTTGGACGAAAGATTGCTGCAGACGGAATCAGGCTTACAGATGCGAAAACAGAGGCCATCAAAAATGCGCCCAGGCCCCAGAATGTGACGGAGCTGCATTTGTTCCTGGGTCTTCTCAACTACTTCGGTAACTTCTTACCCAAATTGAGCACAGTATTAGAGCCTTTGCACAAGCTGCTCAGGAAAGGAGATGACTGGGTGTGGGGTAAACCTCAAGACAGAGCCTTTGAGAAGGTTAGAAATCTGTTGTGTTCCCACAAGCTACTGGTACTGTATGACCCATGCAAGCGTCTAGTTTTGACCTGTGATGCGTTGTCCTATGGGGTCAGCTGCGTACTCCAGCATGCCAATGAGTCAGGCAAACTACAACCAGTTGCAAACGCGTCTCGAAGCCTGTCCAAGGCAGAAAGATCCTACGGCATGGTAGAGAAAGAGACTTTAGCATGTGTTTATGGGGTAAAAAAAATGCACCAGTACCTGTTTGGGCTTGAGCTGGAAACTGATCACAAGCCGCTTATATCGTTGTTCTTGGAACATAAAGGTATCAATACCAATGTGTTGTCCTGCATCCAGAGGTGGGCGCTGACATTATCTGCCTATGATTATGTCATTCGCCATAGACCAGGCACCGACTACTCCGCTGATGCATTGAGCCGGTTACCGTTGCCCACACCGGAGGTGGAAACACCAATGGCCACAGAGCTACTCATGGTCATGGATGCCTTTGAGAGTGAAGGGCCGCTTGTCACTGCTCAACAAGTTAAGACCTGGACCAGCCAGGATCCTACCCTTTCAGTTGTAAAACGTTCTGTTCTTAACGGGGACTGGTCAACCATCCCCAAGGAAATGGGTAATGTAACCAAACCGTCCAGGCGTCGCAAAGATGAGCTTTCTATCCAATCCGACTGTTTACTGTGGGGTAATCGTGTTGTAATGCCCAAGAAAGGCAGGGCAAGATTGGCACAGGAGTTACATAGTACGCATCCCGGTACTGTCATGATGAAGGCCATCGCCAGGTCCCATGTTTGGTGGCCTGGCATTGACTCGGACTTAGAGTCATGCGTGCGTTAGTGCAGCACTTGCATGCAGTTAAGCAATGCCCCAAAGGAAGCTCTGCTCAGTCTGTGGTTATGGCCATCCAAACCGATCCACATCGACTTTGCGGGCCCCTTCCTCGGTAAAATGTTTTTTGTGGTGGTGGATACATATTCCAAATGGATAGTATGTGTGATCATGTCATCCAGCACTTCCACTGCACCATTGAGAACCTGAGAGCCATGTTAGCCACACATGGTCTGCCAGACATCGTTGTCAGTGACAATGGACCGTGTTTCACAAGCCTGGAGTTTCAAGAGTTCATGAAACGCAATGGCATAAAACATGTGAGGTCAGCCCCGTTCAAACCCGCATCCAATGGTCAAGCGGAGCAGGCAGTTCAAACCATCAAGCAGAGCCTGAAACGCGTAACTCACGTTTCCTTGCAGACATGCCTGTCACGCATACTACTCAGTTACAGGACAAGGCCACACCCGCTCATCGGGGTCCCACCTGTGCAACTATTGAAGAAGAGAGGCCTCAAAACCAGGCTCTCTCTAGTCCATCCTGACCTTAACGATCATGTCAAAATCCAACATCAACGCGAGCAGTGGTATCATGACCGCGCCGTACTGTCACGTGACATATCTGTAAATGACCCAGTGTACGTATTTAACCATGGTCAAGGGCCCAAGTGGCTCCCGGGCAATGTTATGGATAAGGAGGGGAACCGGGTGTATATGGTTAAGCTCAAGAATGGGCAGATGTGCAGAAAACACATTGATCAAATCAAGCTAAGACACATTGACGAACCGGAACAGTTGGAAGAAGACACCGCGAGCTTAGACGACCAACCAACTCACATCCAGCCATCAGAAGAACCCACTGTGGTCAACGCCCAGCCCCAAGTCATGAGAGACTCAGAAAGCACTGGGATTGTACTGAGATGGTCAACCAGGGCTCCGGACAGAATGAACTTGTAATATGGACTTGTGCCAAGAACTGGGGGAGAATGATGTAATGTATGTACATAAGGTCTGCCCACCAACAGGGGGCACTACCGTCGGAGGTCCTAGGGTCATAGGTACACTCGTGCTGGGCCCAGTATATAACCTGAACTTCACCTTTGTATCTTCACTTCTGGAAGTCATTAAAGACTGACCAGGTTACACCGAGTCACTGGCTCACTGTACGGAGTTCATTGTAACAGTTCATGCACTACATGCCGAGGCATAGAATACAAGAGCAGGGAGATTTTACTTAAATTGTATAATACTCTGGTTAGGCCACAGCTGGAGTACAGCATGCAGTTCTAGTCGTCGTATTATAGGAAGGACGTGATTGCACGAGAGAGGGTGCAGAGGAGATTTACTAGCATGCTGCCTGGAATGGATAATCTTTGCTATGAGGACAGATTGGATAGGCTGGGTTTGTTCTCATTGGAACAGAGGAGGCTGCGAGGAGACCTCATTGAGATGTACAAAATTTTGAGGGGCCTGGATACAGTGGATAGCAAGGGCCTATTTCCATTGGTGGAGGGGTCAATTACGAGGGGGGCATAGTTTTAAGGTGGTTGGTGGAAGGTTCAGAGGGGATTTGAGCAGGGGCTTCTTCACGCAGACGATTGTGGGAGTCTGGAACTCACTGCCTGGAAGGATGGTGGATGCAGAAACCCTCACCACATTTAAAAGGTGCTTGGATGGTCACTTAAAGTGCCGTAACCTGCAGGGTTACGGACCTAGAGCTGGTAAGTGGGATTAGACTGGATAACCTCTTGTTGGCTGGCGTAGATACGATGGTAAGTACTACTGGGAATAGAATACTGCCAGGGTGATTTCCTGGACTAGTTTCAATCGCCTGGATGGGTCGGAGAGGAATTTTCCAAGATTTTTTTTCCCCCTATTGGCCTGGGTTTTTAATCTGGTTTTTGCCTCTCCCAGGAGATCACATGGCTCCGGTTGGGGTGGAGCGTAGAATGTTTCGGTGCAAGGGGTGTCGCAGTTGTGTGGGGCGGACTGGTTGGGCTGGGTGCTCTTTACCTGTCCGCCATTGTTCATTGTTCATAGGTTTATATTTAACCTTCAGGGCTGCTGACCGAGGGCCGTGTAGCTCTTTGTCGGTCGACGCGGACACGATGGGCCGAAATGGCCTCCTTCTGCGCTGTAAATTTCTATGTTTCTATGTTTCTTCTGACTCAGAGGCGAGGATGCTACCCATTGAGCCACGACTAACATTACAGTGCAAAATGGGGTTAAATGAATGATAATCCTGCCAAGTAATTTTAGTCACTTAACCATTCTTTTCTTTTAACCATTTTAACAGTTGTATCAAGTTGGGCAGGAAATTAACAATGGAATGCAAACGGGATTGCATTTGCAGTCGGGTCCTTATTGCTTAGAGCGGGTGCATTGGTGCTAACATAGATTTCCCACTATACACATTCGATGGTTTATCCTCTCCAACTGCAACATTCATGATGTTCAGAAAAATAAACTGGAAATATAAATTAAATAGATTTAATGCTAAAATGTCAACAACTATGTATAAAAACATTAATTTATCAAGCTGAAGCTGTTCCTTTGTAGAAGTATGTAATGATTTTGGATATTTTAGAATATTCTTTACACATGTCTAGCCAGAAAGCTGACAAGTAAATGATGATGAGTAAAGTTCCGTTGTAAGGCGAGGTCTATTTTTATGACGAAAACATATCTTGGCTTAACTCTGTCATGCCTCTGTAATTTAGATTCTCTCTGTGCCAACTTACATTTTGGCTGCAAAATCAGACCAGAGTCCAGTACTTCTATCTCTCTCTATTTTTTTGGGGGCCCCTCTCTCAGACTCTTCTTTCCTCTCTGTTACCTGGCCATGCTGGAAGACCATAGCTTGCCTCTGTGACTCTCTTATTCTCTAAAAGGCCCATTGAGCCACATTGACACAATTTGCACCCTCTTTATATGCTTGGGGGCAGTTCTTAACTACTTACTATGTCCATCACCCCTGTGCTCGCTGACCTACATTGGCTTCCAGTTCAGCAACGCCTTAATTTCAAAATTCTCATCCTTATTTTCAAATCCCTCCATAGCCTCGCCCCTCCCAATCTCTATAATCTCCTCCAGAGACATTTCATTACATTAAAGGTGCTATATAAGTACAAGTTGTTGTTGCTGTTGTTGTTGTTGTCCCATTCCTGTGCTTGCCTGTACATTAGCTCTTTTGGCATTCACACATATGCTGCAACATAAGAACATAAGAAATAGGAGCAGGAATCGGCCATTCGGCCCCTCGAGCCTGCTCTGGCATTCAATAAGATCATGGCTGATCTTCTACCTCAACACTTTCCTGCACTAATCCCCTATCCCTTGACTACCTTAATATCCCAAAATCTATTGATCTCTGTTTGAATAAACTCAACGGCTGAGCCTCTACAACCCTCTGGGGTAGAGAATTGTAAAGAATCATCACCTTCTGAGTGAAGAAATGTCTCCTCATCTCAGTCCTAAATGGCTGATCCTTATTCTGAGACTGTGACCCCTGGTTCTAGACACACCAGCCATTTGGAGTTTGCGCTGCACCCCGCGATTTGCGCCCCGGGTCAGCGCACACCTGGCAATGGCATCATTGGCGTGCGCACGAATCCCCCAATGCCCTGACCCCTTCGTACCACGCAGGGGAAATTGACCCATGGGACATGAGGCTGGCGGAGGGAATCCTCCCGGGGAGCCCCTTAAAGGGGAGGCCGTGTGCTTCCCGGGCCGCAATTTTTTTTTTGTTGGTCGACTTTTCTGTTGGCCTGACAATGGTGGCCCTCATCTCGACCGGGTCACCATCATGCGGCCCAGCACTGCTCTTTGCGTACCGGGCCACTGGCCCGGCCGAGATTGTCCCTGGTGACCTAGTGGTGGCCCCCAAATGGCCAAGCAGATTCCTTAGTGGCCCTCCCCTTTAAATGATCTCACCACTGTGCTGAGATCTCGGGAGAGCCTGAGACAGTGCTCCGCCTCATTTGAGGGGCGCTAAAGGACAATTCCATACTGGGGTGTGGGACTTCCAGCCGGGCATTAAGGGACCCAGGCCGGGAAGGTTACTGCCTGCGGGCGGGCCGTGGGGCAATTTTAACCCCCAAAACTGTACTCCAGATGTGGTCTCACCAGGGTCCCATATAATTGCAGTAAGACAACTTTACTCTTATCCTCAAACCTTCATGTAATAAAGGCCAACATACCATTTGCTGTACCTGCAAGTTAACTTTCCCAATTAATCACCATTTAAACAATACTCTGCTTTTCTATTTTTCTTACCAAAGTGGATAACTTCACATTTCTCCACGTTATATTACATTTGCCATGTTATGCCCACTCACTTAACCTATCTATTCCCCTTGAAAACTCCTTGCATCCTCCTCACAACTTACATTCCCACCTAGCTTTGTATCATCAGCAAACTTGGATATACAGGTTGAATCTCCCTTATCCAGAACTGCCTTATCTGGAACCACCTCTCGTCCAGAACCATTCCCGGCCACCGGGTGGCGCATGCGCAGAACTCCGACATGAACAAATTGAAGTCCTTCCTCGCTGACAACTCCCACAATCGCTGGCCTGACCCGACTCCGCGATCCACCACCCTCCCCTTTGATCTCTCTGCCGCACTCCCAGCCCCAACGTAGCCAGCCCCGATAGCCCCTTGCTCAGTACCTGTACCATCCAATTTAATGTGACCACCCCTCGTCCAGAAAAATCCTTTATCCGGAACAAGCCAGGTCCTGATGGTTCCAGATAAGGGAGGCTCAACCTGTATTACATTTGGTCCCCTCATCAAAATCATTGATTGTAAATAGCTGAGGCCCAGGCACTGATCCTTGCGGTACCCTACCAGTCTGCCAATCCAAAAATTACCTGTTTATTCCTACTCTCTGTTTTCTGTCCATTAACCAATCCTCAATCCATGCTAGTATATTACCCCCAGTCCCATGATCCCTAATTTTGTTTAATAAACGTTAATGCCTTCTGAAAATTCAAATACACCATATCCACTGGTTCCCCCTTATCCATTCTGCTAGTTACAACCTTAAAAAACTCTAACAGATTCATCAAACATGATTTCCCTTTGAAAAATCCATGTTGACTCTGCCCAATCCTAATATTATTTTCGAAGTACCCTGTTACCATATTCTTAATAATAGATTCTAGTGCTGTCCCTACTACCGATGTCAGGTTAACTGATGTGTAGTTTCCTATTTTCTATTGTCCCTCCTTTCTTAAACAGTGGGGTTACATTTGCTACCTTCCAATCCACGGGAATAGTTCTAGAATCTATAGAATTTTGGAAGATGATAACCACTATCTCCATATCCACCTCTTTCAAAAGCCTAGGGTGTAGGACATCAGGTCCTGGAGATTTATCGACTTTTAAACCCATTAATTTCTCCAGTACTATTTTTTTTAACTACTACTAATTTCTTCCAGTTCCTCATTCTTGTTAGATCCTTGGTTCTCCACTATTTCCAGAGGTTTTTTGCATCTTCTCCCATGAAGACATACACAAAGGGGGCGAAATTGATCCTTTTTGGCGACGCCCGTTAGAGCCTGTGGGGGGTCGCCAATGGGGCGTAAAACAGGTTTTGCTGGAGGGGCGCTACCAGCTCCCGGGAAATTGCCTGGGAGTTTGTGGGGGCTCTGTTACGGGAGCGCTGCACCCCGTCCCGTGGGCCGCCGACATCATCGCTGTGCGCGACGACCTCTCAGTGCCGCGTGCTGACACCTTTCCACCTCACAGGGGATATTGCCCCACGGCCCTCGAGTGCCAGCACTGGCCGACACCCACTTGTGAGACGGAAGTTAAAGGGGCAGGCACCAGCGCTGCACGCCACCATCTTTGTCATTTTGCCGACTCTCGGGTCAGCTCCGGTACTTGCTCACGAGCATGGTTTGGGCCGCCATAGTGCAGCCCGGCACTCCGTTTTGGGTGCCGGGCTGCAACCCCGGTACCACGCTGCCCTGGTGGTCCAGTGGAGGATATCAGAGGCCTTGCAGGGTTCACAGCAGTGCTCCCCTTTAAGCGAAGGGGAGGGGCGGGGCGGGGCGGGGCGGGGAGGTGAAGTATGTCAGCACTACGCGGAGCATCTGCGTAGCGCTCCCAATCGCGCCTGCCAGCACTGCTGGTCTCATCCCATCAGGAAGTGGAGCACATGAGATTGCGCTCCACTTCCTTTGAAGGTCGGTAAGCCCAATCTAGCAGCCAGAGCGCGACATCTGCGCTGGGTGCAGGAAGTCCCACTCCGAGCAGGTCACTGCTCCCAATCGGGCCACAGGAAAATTTCACCCACAAAGTATTAGTTTAATTTCTCTGCCATTTCTTTATTCCCCATTATAATTTCTCCTGTCTCAGCCTGTAAGGCACCTACGTTTCCTTTTGCTAATCTTTTCCTTTTTACATACCTATGTTTTTATGGGCTGGATTTTCCTTTTAAATCTCCCCTGCCTGACCCTCAGCGGTGTTCCAGCGGTTGCGTCTCTTTCAACCGCCGGAATGCTGCTGGTGCGTGCTCCGCGGTTTTCCGGTGCTCCATGTCGGCAGCGGCGAAGCGGTGCGGGAGCGAAGTGGAGCGGACGGTGTGCGGCAAAGGAGGCCTATCGACTCGGGAATCTTCGGCTCCCAAGTTGTGCGCATGCGCTCATGGCTGTCAAGCACCGCCCCCCCTCCCCCCCCACCGAGAGTCATTGATGAGAGGTCAGAGACTGCTGGCCTGAGATCGCTGTGGGGGGTGGGGGAAGAGTGAGATTGCAGTGGGGGCGGGAGGGAGAGATCTTAGAAACATAGAAACATAGAAAATAGGTGCAGGAGTATGCCATTCGGCCCTTCGAGCCTGCACCACCATTCAATAAGATCATGGCTGATCATTCACCTCAGTACCCCTTTCCTGCTTTCTCTTCATACCCCTTGATTCCTTTAGACGTAAGGACCATATCTGATTCCCTCTTGAATATATCCAATGAACTGGCATCAACAAATCTCTGCGGCAGGGAATTCCACAGGTTAACAACTCTCAGTGAAAAAGTTTCTCCTCACCTCAGTCCTAAATGGCTTACTCCTTACCCTTGGAATGTGTCCCCTGGTTCTGGACTTCCCCAACATCAGGAACATTCTTCCTGCATCTAACCTGTCCAGTCCCATCAGAATTTTATGTTTCTATGAGATCCCCTCTCATCCTTCTAAACTCCAGTGAATAAAGGCCCAGTCGATCCAGTCTCTCCTCATATGTCAGGCCTGCCATCCCGGGAATCAGTCTGGTGAACTTAGATTGCTGTCGAGGCGGGTGGGGGGGGGGGGGGCGGCGCGGGAGAGAGTGAGATTGCTGTGTGGGGAGGAGGGCGGAGGGAGAGATTGCTGTGCGGGGAGGGTGGGGGAAGAGAGTGAGATCGGTGTGGGGGCAGGGGAGAGAGAGATCGCTGTGGGGGGGGGGGGTGAGATCACTGTAGGAGCTGAGACAGACTGTGAGGTGAGATAGATTGCGGGGGGGGGGGGGAGAGACTGGGGATGAGAGAGACTGGAGGGGTGAGAGACTGGAGGGTGAGTGAGTCTAATGTGAGTAAGACTAGTGAGTGAAAGAGACTAAAGGAGTAAATAAGGCTTTATTAGACCATTTATATTATTGCCTAACACTAGAAAATACTACAATCCATTAAAAAATACATCAAACTGTGGAGAACTATAGAAATCTGTGTAATATCAAACAAACCTGTCAGATCTGTGTCCATACCCTCCACTTAAGATCCAGTAAGACCTGCTTTTTCAGGACGGTATTAAGGTCCGGTGGTAAACGGATCTTAATGATGAAACTTCCATTTTGAGCGGTATTTGGGCGGTAATATATGGGCGGACAGTATCGAATAATGCCCGGCGGTAATAACTGTGGAATTTACCGCTGGGCGGTATCTGGGCGATAAATGTGTTTTTTTCGACAAAACTTGTATTTCTGGGTAGTAGCTGGGTGGTAAATGGGCGATTTGAGAGGAAACCCTAGCCCTATGTCTCTTCCTAATTTACTCTCATTCTTGGTCCTCCTTTGCTGAATTCTAAAATCATCCCAATCCTCGGTCGTACCGCTCTTTTTGGCAACAATATAAGCCTCTTCCTTTGATCTAATACTATCTTTAACTTCTCTTGTTGGCTATGGTTGGACCACTTTCCCTGTGGAGTAAAAACATATAGTGCGCTCACTGCAGCTGGATTATCTAACCTTTTAACTGTTGCAGTGGTTTTGGTGGTTGATGATTTCCCGTGAAGCATGAAAGGATCATTATCGCTGCTTCATTATGATTCCCTGCTTTTTTTTTTTAGTTGACTACAACAAATGTACATTCTCACAAATCCTACGCTTGAAAGTTGTGCATTCCTGCATTCTCATTGCTATTGTCTCACATTTTTGATGAGAAGCATTTTGGCCGCCTGGTGAGGACCAGGTCCATTACACCAAGGAAGTGAAAGGAGTTCAATAATGACAGATTCGTGTAAAGCTGATCATTATTTGCCTTCAGCCTGCAATAAACTGCCTTTTACAAAGTAGGAGAACTAAATGCCGTTGATGAAAGAACTGCTAACATCCACCACGCCTTTTTTCTCATGCAAAAAGAGAAAAAATGATTTATAGCCTTTTTCTTGAAGATATGGGATATGATTAGCATGCAAAATAGCTTCTGCAACAAAGTAATTTCTTTGTTATGCATATTGTGAGAAGCAATCCATGTTGGAGAAGCAACACTTAAAGGAACATCTCATTTACTAACTTATTACAGGAAATAAGCTAAAAATATTCCAGCTCTCAATAGTATTTTTTCCAGTTGCGGGGCAAGGAGAATTGTACTGATGCTAGAAATGGCATAGTCACCTGGTGTTTTAGGCCATAAGGGTAGTGCCATTACACTGTTCTCAGTGAGCAGCACTCTCTCCTCTGAGTCAGAAGATTGTGGGTTCACATCCCACTTCAAGGACTTGAACACATAATCTAAGCTGGCACTTCAGTGCACTATTGAGCGAGAACTGCACTGTCGGAGGTGTGGTATTTCGGATGAGATGTTAAAACAAGGTTTGGTCTGCCCTCTTAGGTGGACATGAAAGATCTTGCATCATGTTTCGAAGAATAACAGGTGAGTTCTCCCCAGTATCCTGGCCAGTATTTCTCTCTCAACCACCATCACTAAAACAGATTAACTGGCCATCATCACATTGCTGTTTGTGGGAGCTTGCTGTGTGTAAATTGGCTGCTGCGTTTCCTACTTTACAACAGTGCCTAAACTTCCTAAGTAATTAATTGGCTATAAAGTGCTTTAGATGTCTTGAGGTACATAATTGGAAGTTTTCTTTTCTTTCAACATAGAAATAATAATGTAAAGAAAGAAAGACTAGGATTTATACAGCACCTTTCACGACCACTGGATGTCTCAAAGCGCTTTGTAGCCAATGAAGTGCATTTGGAGTGTAGTCACTGTTGCAATATGGGAAATGCGGCAGGCACTTTGCACACAGCAAGTTCCCACAAACAGCAATGTGATAATGACCAAATAATCTGTTTTTTTGTTATGTTGATTGAAGGATACATATTGGCCAGGACACCAGGGATAACTGCCCTGCTCTTCTTCGAAATAGTGCCATGGGATCTTTTATGTCCACTTGAGAGAACAGACAGCGTCTCAGTTTAACTTCTCATCTGAAAGACTGCACCTCTGACAGTGCAGCACTCCCTCAGCACTTTTTTTGTGCTTATGTCCCTGGAGTGGAACTTGAACCTACGACCTTCTGACTCAGAGTCAAGAGTGCTATCCACTGAGCCACAGCTGACACTGTAAAACAGGATTAAAAAAGGTAAAATTATTTTAAAAATTGAATAAAAATATCTGCATATTTTATTACACTATTTCAGTGTCTATTTCAGTACTTCACATCATTTTATGCCAAAACAATCACCGATAAGGTTAAACCATGCGTAAAGATCATTATTAGCCAATTATGCCGCATGAAATAAATTTTGACCAATCGTTAACTGACTGAATCACTGATAACACTCTTGTTTTACAACAGTTCACAATTGCCCAATAAATCCTCATGGGCTGACATCTATTAACCTCTCTATAAATAATCAGACCTGGTCGGAAAACACTTCAAACTATCACGCACTAAACCAGAATTACTCGCTACCCTCAACCAATTGCTACTACTAAAAATAATGACAAAATTATTTTCTAAAATAATTTAAAAATCTATAATAAAATACATGCTGTACAGGAACTATAAACTTCACTTTCCGCATACTAAGGGTGCAGTTCTAGACCATCGTCATTTGTTAAATGTATGAAACCATTTATTGCTTTGTAAATTTGGCAATTCTCTTGTAAATCACTTAATTGCAACACCACCAGTTATCAAATTGTACTCCCATCGACAAATTGTATAAGCGTATATTTTGCTTTTTTTAACAAAGGATTATTTATCTTTATGGGAGAAGAATTGCTCTGGTTTCTATGTGTTACAATATTATAAGGAATGAATTTACAATGTCACTACACGTAGCAATCAGAGCAATTCTTTCCCCATATTGTCGAAAATAAGGAGCCCAAATTAAAATGGCAGGTGTGCGCCATTTTGCTTCTGAGGTTTTTTTATCCAATCTAAATCCATTAGCGTTAATGATAGAATATCAGCTAATTGAGACCCATCTGTAATAATCCTGCTTTCACACTTCTCAAGCACTTAATTTGGCACATAATTAGCATAAATGATGAATATTTTGCTCACCCAGCTGTTGGAGTGTGCAAAATCCTAGCTGAAGTGACCTGCTAAAGGTTTTTCAAATCTTGTTTTACAGACTATATTGAGGTAGCATTAGATAGCATCATTAAAATGCATGGTGCCAATTTGGGTTAAAGGACTGGCCAGCAAACATCCACAATGTAGCAGTAACCAAAGGTGAATTGAGGGGGAGATATGGCTACAGCTCTATAAATTCCCATCGCCTACTGGACTCCAGCTGGTAGCCCTAACGTGGCCAAATTCCTAGGGGCAGCTCATGCACTCAAATGAGTGAACTTGTGGGAGTACAAGTCTGCTAGTCTTGATATGTGCAAGGGAGACATATGGATGAAATTAAAGACATAGGGGGAGAAATTTGGTCGCGCCACTATTGCGGCATTAATCCAGGCGAAACCTTACTTTTAGCATCTTGAAAAAGTTTGAGCATCCCGCCCACAAAATTCATCAGAATCGGTCCAAGAGCTGACAGGGGCGATGATTCAGCCGTTATACACCAGAGCTGGGCAAGGCGATAATAAAAGTTTGATCGGTACATTTTGCAGACCCACTGCACAGGCGCGGAACTTCGCAAAGCCAACTCTTAAAGGCATGGCAAACCAAGTATGCGTATGCGCAGTTAAGATTCTCACCCACCTGAGAGCAGGAGGATGGATGCACAGGCAGGCAGACAACGAGCGCACTGCTTCTTGGCCGCGACCCTTGAGGCGCTGCTGGAGGCTGTGGCACGGCGCCAAGATGCCCTGCTGGCCGGAGGGGAGCCAGACCTCCAGGACCTCACCATCATCGAGGAGCGGATGTCGGCCCTCATGGGCGCACCAGTCGGAGCGGTGGCGACCGGAGAGACAGAGCCCCCGCAAGACACTGACCGTTTGTCAATGTGATGTCTGTTTTCTGTGACAGCCCTCACCCTTCATGCCACATGCCTTACAACATGTATCTGCAAAATAACGATGCTCCCTCCTTCTTGCCTTCCTGCCCCCTCCCCAACTGCTACCTACACGTGTTGCTTTGTGCTTAATGATGATGAACCAAATGAGCCGCAGCCTGCCCGGCAGCCAGTGTCCTCACACGAGGGGAAGGATGAAGATGATGTCGAGACGTCTGTAGAAAACGACCGAGACCTGACCCCAGTGCCTGCGAGTGAGGACACCAGCTCGGTGGAGGGCAATACAAGCTTCCGATGCTTTACGGATGTTGACGCTCCTGGACGCAGTGGCCTGCAACAACGTGTTGCGCAAGGGGGAGCGAGGGAGCCAACTCTCCAGAGGGCAAGTCGGCCCAGGGGTCCTGCTCACAGTCAAGCAAATGAGGACCTGGAGTGGGAGGCTTTGTTCAGGGAGTCATCACAGATGCACTGTGAGATTATGGGTGCATTGGGGAGGGTGTCGCAGAGCATGGATGCATGCACTTGGTGTGACTGTGGTGGAGGTCGCCTCCAGCATGGCTCATGCCTCTCAGCAGTCCACTGAGACCATCATTGCCCGTCTAAACTGGGAAACAGCCTCAACGAGCGACAGTGGGGTCCCAGAGGTGATAGTGCATGCCATGGTTGACATGGCAGTAACCATGACATCACAGTCCGAAGCCACATGAGGTCTTCGTTATGTCATGCAGGCACTGGTTGCTGGCCTGCAATCTCAGACTGCATACTGACTCCTGCCACTGCCAGTCCACCTCTGCATCTGACACGGCCTGCACCCCAGCCATCCCACACTGCTGCCGCTCATCCTGAGGTGGTGCACTCAACAGTCCATGCCCGCAGCTGATCCAGGGTGTCCTCCTAGGCTGTCTATCCTGTCTCCCTCAGACACAGAGCAGCCCTCAAGCTGCCTTGCTGCAGGCACTGAGGACCCATTGAGGAGGAGCAGTCGGAGAGTGGGGGGTGGGGGGGGGGTGGAGGAGAAGCAGAGGGGTGGGAAACGCCAATGGAAAACCCACTGATAAAAGTTGTCCCATGTACAAAATTTGGCAAATGGAGTATAATGTTGGAAAGTGTGAGGTCATGCATTTTGGCAGAAAAAAATCAAAGAGCAAGTTATTATTCAAATGGAGAAAGACTGCAAAGTGTCGCAGTACAGCGGGACCTGGGGATACTTGTACATGAATCGCAAAAGGATAGCATGCAAATACAGCAAGTGATCTGGAAGGTAAATGGTATCTTGGCCTTTGCAAAGGGGGTGGAGTATAAAAGCAGGGAAGTCTTGCTACAGCTGTGTAAGGTATTGGTGAGGCCACACTTGGAATATTGCATGCAGTTTTGGTTTCCATATTTACGAAAGGATACACTTGCTTTGGAGGCAGTTCAGAGAGGGTTCACTAGGTTGATTCCGGGGATGAGAAGGTTGACTTATGAGGAAAGGTTGAGTAGGTTGGGCCTCTACTCATTGGAATTCAGAAGAATGAAAGGGGAACTTATCGAAACGTATAAGATTATGAGGGGGCTTAACAAGGTGGATACAGAGAGGATGTTTCCACTAATAGGCGAGACTAGAACTAGAGGGCATGATCTTAGAATAAGGGGCCGCCCATTTAAAACTGAGATGAGGAGAAATTTCTTCTGAGGGTTGTAAATCTGTGGAATTCGCTGCCTCAGAGAGCTGTGGAAGCTAGGACATTGAATAAATTTATGGCAGAAATAGACAGTTTCTTAAACGATAAGGGGACAAGGGGTTATAGGGAGCGGGCGGGGAAGTGGAGCTGAGTCCATGATCAGATCAGCCATGATCTTATTGAATGGCGGAGCATGCTCGAGGGGACTTATGGCCACTCGTGTTCCTATTTCTTATGTTCTTATGTTCTTATAATGGTGTCAATGTTATTGCTCTGTTGTACAATTTGAAGGGGCGGTGATGCATTTTATATTATTTGAAGGCGTGGTGTTATAATGAAAGAGTCCAAGATCTGATGTTATTTTTTTCTTTGAAGGGGCGCGTGCTCCATGTTGATTTATTTGAAGGTGTGGGGTTTTCGGGGATGTTACAGCTGTGTGCTTAATAAAGTGTTACTTTGACCATCTCCTTCAGCCTCTGGTGTATAACTGTGGACTTGTAATGGAGATGTGGCATTAACATGGCACAATGCGCAGTCATTATTAACTGCATCGCTCTGCTCACTCCATTTAAACAAAGCGCTCTCTTATGAGCCGCCGCTGAACCGCCATCATTGGCACGCTGCCTCCTCCATGGCGGCTCCTGGTCCTCGTCGTCTCGATGGACATTCAGGGCATCGGCATGCTCCTGTTCCTGTTCCTCCTCCTCCTCCTCCTCCTCCTCCTCGTCTTCCTGAGTTGTACCTGTGATCCCCATTAGCAATGCCTGGGCCCTCATGATAGCCAAGTTGTGCAGCATGCATCATTCCACAATGAATAGTGAGACCTGTTGAGAGGAGTATTGTAGGAGAAAATTTCTTAACCTATAACCTTTGTAACTTTTATAATGTGTAACAGCTCCGCTGTCTCTCTCTCTCTCTCTCTCTCTATAATGAATTATGGGACAGGGAAAGTGGTCAAAGTAAGAAATGTATTGTAATCAAAAAAAACATATTCAGTCTCCAATGTCTGCTGACCCTGAGTCATGGAGGTAGGGGAAGTGGGACAGTGGGCAGTTGGAGAGGCAGACAGATGTATATCGCTTGTACTAATAACAGGAAGATAGTTCGGCTGAGACGGGAACTAACCCCACTTGTGTCTACGTATGCTCGTTAACCTTTGACTTACCACAATATAAAGATAGATTGTCATAGCATTACCATATAGGGTAAGACGTTAAAAAATGTTAGATAATTGGACAATGGTGTAAGGGGGCGGGACCACCCCCAAAGGTATAATTGTAACTTGGAAACTTCGCTCGGGGAGAAGGTGTGGCGAAGCTGCGGAGTTTCCCCACTTCTCCCAGAGCACTCTGTACGGATAAACTGTGACGTTTCCTTCACTGTTCTCGGACTCGGTGTGGAATTTATTTCCCTTACAGATTTGGCACTGTGAGCAGGGTGAATACGGTCGCTTCGGGTCGCCTAGCCGGTGGAGGGGGACGAGTAGTCAAGGTTTGACCGTCCAGTCAATTGAGCCCCGGGAAAGGGCGACTCCCGAGCCCCGATTCACCAAAGAACAAAACGTCCGTGAACGGTGAGAAAAACCACAGTTGAACCGCGGGTTAGAGTCTAAGTTAGCTTGGTATGAGTGATGTGTGAAAGAAACGAGTGTTCCCCGCCACCTCGATTGTCACAAACTATCTCAGTCACCTAACTTGAGCCGGAATTAAGAGGGCGAATGCCTCACGTGAAGGCCAAGGATTAAGGTCGAAGGGAACAAACGAGAGGACAAAGTGGCGATGGAAAGGTGGAACAGTTAGTGAAGTAGGGACTAATCTCCTTGCAACTTTGAGTCACACAGGTCGGGTCACTGGGGGTCGTGTGTAGAACAGATTAATGAGATTGTAGTAAGTCACGGAGGCCATTTTGAAGAATCGCAAGTGTAATCAGACACCTCTGACGATAAAGATTGCAAGTCCGCCTGGTAGAAGTAAGTAAGACCAGGCAATCCTCTGATAATCGCAAGACCGTGATGTGAGACTACGATGACTGGTTTTAGTAAGTTGCGGGTGCAGCTGGAAAAGATCATAGTGGGTCGCGGAGGCGCCATTCTTAACGAATCGCAAGTGTGTTGAAACACCTCTGACGATAGAGACTGCAAGTCCTGAACGGACCGCGGCCAGTAGTAAGACCGCGACGGGAAAGACTGCGATGTCCCGTAAGGAAACGGAGTGGGGCCCCCCGGGGTCCCTGACCAGACTGTACCTAGTCGACCAAAAGGGATTGAAGGAAACGGAGAGGGCCCCGCCTAGGGTCCCTCACCAGACTATACATGACCGAAAGGAGGGATGGGCCCCAATGGAAAAAAAAAGAGTGAGAGAACAGAGAGACGGGTGGGAGACGCAGAAACAGAAAGAAAAAACTGGGACATTTGAGATGACGAAAAGCAGCCCTCAACGCCTACGTGCTAGTCTCCGTTCTAGTTATGAAAAGAAAGGATAAAGATGCAGCCTTGCAAATTGAACGAAATTGAAAGAAAAAGTGTCATCGATTGTCTGAATTAACAAAGTTACCGAGAGATGAGCCCTCTGTGTAAAATACCAAAACCTAATTTGAAGAAAGGCGATCAAAAAAAAAGAGGACATAACTTAATACTCGTTGATATTGGCCGTGAAAAAAAAAAGATATTGGTTTAATTGAAAAGATTTTTGGAAGAGGTAAAAGACACACTCCATTGAAAATGATTTTAAATTACGAGCAAGTTTCATTGCCGTTTGAAAAGATTTCCAGAATAGACGTGTTTATCAAGAAAAGTCCAGAACAGTCTAAACAAGCAGGAGGGTTTTGAAAATAACGAGGAGAAGAGATCTAAGCTATGCGAACTCAGCACAGAAAGAAAAATTGGGAATTAGAAAATCTTACTGATTTTAAAATTCTTATAGGAAATGTTGAAATGCATACAGCTTGTGTGAAAATTGAAGTTCAGTAAACAAAATAGCTATTAAAAATGTGTGGTATCGTTTTAAATCAATTAAAAAAAAATATTTGGCAAGTACTTGAATTAGAAGTTAAGGAAAAAAATTGAAATTTAATCTAAAATGCTGTCTGTCCTGATGAGAAGACTTCTATTATGGCGACTTTACGAATGATTTCTGCTGTTTTAACGGATTCCTAATTTCTAAGCAAGTTTTGAAAGCAAAGACTTTAAAAAAAAATGAAATTCGGATGATTACGTGAAGTCACGTAATGACATCAGGCCTTCTTACAAACCTGTAAAGAAGTTAACCCTTTCCATTGACAACTTTTTATATTGGACATTATTCTATTAAGAAATCCAAATGAATAAAGAAGACTCACCTGACAGATAAAGGAAATGGTGGGATAGTCAGAATAAAATAAAACAGAACTAGCCCATGTAATAATACTCACCTGATACAAATAATGAAAAAATTATTCTAGGAACAGACTTAATAAGGGAATTTAAACTATTAATAGACGCCGAGCTTAACAAAATAATCTGGCCGCAAGCGGATGGACGTAAAAGCAAGTACTCCGCGCCCTTACAAAACATTGCGAAAATGGGCGGTGCTAAACCACTAGCCCAGGATTAGGGATAAGAGTCGGGGGTAGACGGGGTGAAATGCGAGGCCCTAGAGCCGGTATGGGCCAAAACAAAGCAGGACATGGGCCTCGTTGACATAACGCTGGTTAATATCCCAGGGCCCGAACATCAGGGACATGGGAGGAAACCCGGCAGAAGGCCTCCTGGGGGCAGTGAGCCGCACTAGTGTGAGGAAGTGGATAGTGAGAATATAGAAGGTCGCCGAGCAGGCGAACCCTTAACCGGGGTTCAGATGACCCTCTACGTGGATAGGTCTAGAAAGTATGTCGAAGGGACACCACTGACCAGGTGGGCCGTGGTAAATGGCCAGTTACAAACCGTGGCGTCTGGCAGATTAGATGGGGGACTCTCAGACCAAGTTGCTGAGATTGTGGCCTTCATTGAAGCCTTGTAGCTGGCAGGGGGCCATGGGAAAATATACAGATAGATTTCACTGAGCCATTGCCGGACTCGTGGGGGAAAAGATATTGCTTAGTGGTAATAGGCCAGTTCACCCGATGGGTGGAAGCTTACCCAACAAGGAACTGTACGGCCACTGCGGTAGCTAGAATTCTGGCGGAAGAAATAATCCCTAGATGGGGGGGTGCCGTTGCAAATGGACTCGGACCAAGGCACCCACTTCACGGGGAAGGTAATAAAGGCCGTATGTCAACCAATGGGAATAAGACAGAAATTCCACATCCCATACCATCCCCAGAGCTCTGGGATGGTAGAACGGATGAATCGAACCCTCAAGGTGGCGATTGCAAAGGCAATCCGAGAAACCGGGAGGACCTGGGTTGACGTGTTGCCCCGCATTCTAATGAAGTTAAGAGCGATCCCAAATAGGGCTGTCCCCCTATGAGCTAATGACGGGTAGAGCTATGCAACTCCCAGAAGGAATTTTTATGGGAGGAGCGGATGTAGGACCCCTAAGGGATAGAATTCGGAGATATATATATTGGAGATGAGTAATAGTCTCCAGGAAATGTGAAAGCAAACCAGAGAAAGGTAGGCTCAATGCGATTAAAAAAAAAACTGGAGTTCGCCGCCTTCCCGGACATACCTCAAGCTGGAACGCGCGTGATGGTGAAGGTTCTCCCAGGAAAACCCGGGTTCGCCCCGAAGTGGATAGGGCCGTACGAGGTTATGGTTAGTGGAGATACATGCGCCTGTATTGATATTAGGGGAAAAGGACAATGGAAACATAGAATCCAGCTTAAGGTTTTCGAGCCTGCCGCTCAATACATGCAATCTGTCATTATTTTTCTGTTTACAGGTCAGGAACGACTCTTCAAGCAAGCCAAATGGCCATTTTGCCTTTGAGTAATTGTTAACAGAGAGTAATAAGATGAAACTATACGTCGCGATCTGTGTAATGGCCTCGATCTGTATTGTATGTGCCCCATTGGTAAGACAAAAACGGGAGCTTCATGTAAACACCTTTTTATATATGTCCTATGCCTATGCGAGGAATAGGAACTTCTCTAGTTGCTGGGTGTGCTCTCATATCCCCACACACTCGAGATGAGGGATCCCTTTGCGTCCCATTCCCCTAAATCTGTCCGAAGTTGCCGCATGGGTCCTTCATCAGAACTCCTCCGGTCCCATACGGGAGGATCCAAGGCCAAAGGAACATCTGCCTCATACAAGGTGGACGGAAGCGGGGACGAGAGAGATTGGGAAAGCGCTGAGTATCATACCAGAGGCGCGCTTCGTGGATGGTATCAACCATCCTACAATTGGCACGCGTTACCTCCATCCTTGGCCCTGACTAACACATCGAGGATAGGGAGACCCCGGGGAACAATATGCCTCACCCAAAGTGTAACTGGCACAAAAGGACACAACATGGGATATAGTAATTGCACCTACTGCCTTAACGTAACTGAAGGGGCGGAGCCAAGTTTCCTCCGACGCCTCCCGAACATTACTGCGATGGCGGTGGGGGGTGCGAAATTGGACATGGTCATTCTATCCTGAGACACTGAACGCCCCAGCAGCATACAATGGCACGTATTTTGTGTGCGGGCATAGGGCATATCCCTGGTTACCCAGGCGATGGACAGGGTCCTGTTATTTGGGATATGTGGTCCCCTTTGTCAGACAGGTAAGTACCCTGGCAGAGGTGCGTACACCAGGTCGACGAAGACGAGCGATTACCCCGGTAGAAAGACTCTTTGGAGTTGTGATGTTCCCATACGGGATAGGGCGCACCATGGATGAACTGAGAAACGTAGAGAGGGTTCTAGAACAAATAGCTAACAACACTGCCGAGGCGATGGAGAGCATAACAGCTGAAATGGTAGCCATACGTACTACCGTACTTCAGAACCGAATGGCCCTGGATTACGTATTGGCCCAGAACGGAGGCACTTGCGCATTGATTGGGGCCGAATGTTACACTTATATACCCGATAATTGAGAGAATATAACCAACCCAGCCGACCATATAAGGAGAGAAGTGAGGAAACGAACCACCCCGGATGGTGCAGTTGGCTGGCTGGGGGGGATGGATGTCTAAGTTGGGACAAAGTATTGTACAGGGGCTGATTTTGATTGTGGGCATATGCCTGGCCTTGTACCTTGCGGTAATGATGATTAAGATATGTATGTCCAAGTTGTGTACCGCGATACCCATAGCTGCCGGGACCCGCATCAACGATACAACAACCCAACTTCCACCCGCAACATATTTAGATAGGTTAAGTGAATGGGCTAAGGTTTGGCAGATGGAATACAATGTCGGAAAATGTGAGGTCATCCACCTTGGGGGGGAAAAAACCCAGTAAAAGGGAATATTATTTGAATGGGGAGAAATTACAACATGCTGCGGTGCAGAGGGACCTGGGGGTCCTTGTGCATAAATCCCAAAAAGTTAGTTTGCAGGTGCAGCAGGTAATCAGGAAGGCGAATGGAATGTTGGCCTTCATTGCGAGAGGGATGGAGTACAAAAGCAGGGAGGTCCTACTGCAACTGTACAGGGTATTGGTGAGGCCGCACCTGGAGTACTGCGTGCAGTTTTGGTCACCTTACTTAAGGAAGGATATACTAGCTTTGGAAGGGGTACAGAGACGATTCACTAGACTGATTCCGGAGATGAGGGGGTTACCTTATGATGATAGATTGAGTAGACTGGGTCTTTACTCATTCGAGTTCAGAAGGATGAGGGGTGATCTTATAGAAACATTTAAAATAATGAAGGGGATAGACAGGATAGAGGCAGAGAGGTTGTTTCCACTGGTCGGGGAGACTAGAACTAGGGGGCACAGCCTGAAAATACGGGGGAGACAATTTAAAACCGAGTTGAGAAGGAATTTCTTCTCCCAGAGGGTTGTGAATCTATGGAATTCTCTGCCCAGTGAAGCAGTTGAGGCTAGCTCATTGAATATATTCAAATCACAGATAGATAGATTTTTAACCAATAAGGGAATTAATGGTTATGGGGAGCGGGCGGGTAAGTGGAGCTGAGTCCACGGCCAGATCAGCCATGATCTTGTTGGGTGGCGGAGCAGGCTTGAGGGGCTAGATGGCCTACTCCTGTTCCTAATTCTTATGTTCTTATGTTCTTATTAATGTTGGGGAAGTCCAGAACCAGGGGTCACCTTCTAAGGATAAGGGGTAAGCCATTTAGGACCGAGATGAGGAGAAACTTCTTCACCCAGAGAGTGGTGAACCTGTGGAATTCTCTACCACAGAAAGTTGTTGAGGCCAATTCACTAAATATATTCAAAAAGGAGTTAGATGAAGTCCTTACTACTAGGGGGATCAAGGAGTATGGCGAGAAAGCAGGAATGGCGTATTGAAGTTGCATGTTCAGCCATGAACTCACTGAATGGCGGTGCAGGCTCGAAGGGCCGAATGGCCTCCTCCTGCACCTATTTTCTATGTTTCTATGTTTCTATATCAGAAGTTGCTCCTCCATTTTCAGCAGGACCACCAGGCACAAGACGATGAGACAGCCCGAATGTAGAATTGGATTGTTCTTATCCGCATGAGATGGGAAAACATCAAAATGAGGGACTGTAGGAGTAAATTTCTTAACCTATAATCTTTGTAACTTTTATAATGTGTAACAGCTCCGCTGTCTCTCTCTCTCTCTGATTAATTATGACACAGGGAAAGTGGTCAAAGTAAGAAATGTATGCTGAAGCAAAAAAAACATTCAGTCTCCAATGTCTGCTGACCCGGAGTCATGGAGATAGGGGAAGTGGGACAGTGGGCAGTTGGAGAGGCAGACAGATGTATATCGCTTGTACTAATAACAGGAAGATAGTTCGGCTGAGACGGGAACTAACCCCACTTGTGTGTACATATGCTAGTTAACCTTTGACTTACCACAATATAAAGATAGATTGTAATAGCATTACCATATAGGGTAAGACGTTACAAAAATGTTAGATAATTGGACAATGGTGTAAGGGGGCGAGACCGCCCCCAAAGGTATAATTGTAACTTGGAAACTTCACTCGGGGAGAAGGTGTGGCGAAGCTGCGGAGTTTCCCCACTTTCCCAGAGCGCTCTGTACGAATAAACTGTGACGTTTCCTTCACTGTTCAGACTCGGTGTGGAATTTAGTTCCCTTACAAGTATTGAAGGCTACTTCCAGAGCGGTCCAAGCATCAGAATCACTGCTTCAGCAGCCCTATTGTCTGCTCGAAGATGTTTCGGGTGGCGGCATGACTCTCATAGTAGTGTTCCTCCCGCTCTGTGGTGGGGTTACGGAGGGGGCTCAATGGCCAGGTGGCCAGGCCATAGCCCTTGTCCCCAAGCAGCCAGCCTTGGCCTTCCTGTGGTGGCTGAAACAGGCGTGGCACAGTGCTCTCCCACAGGATAAACGCATCATGTGCGTTTCCAGGATTGCGAGCCTTGACTGCGAGGATGCGCTGCCTGTGGTCGCACACCAGCTGCACATTTAGGGAATGGTATCCCTTTCTGTATCTGAATACCTCTGCATTCTGGAATGATGCTCGTAAGGCCACATGCATGCAGTCAATTGCTCCTTGCACCCTAGGGAAACCCGCTATCCGGGCAAACCCACATGCGCACTCATGCTGTTTCTCCATGGTCATAGGGAAGGTTATGAAGTCCATTCAACAGGTATAGAGAGCCTATGTGACATCGCAGATGCAGCAATGTACTGCGAATTGTGACACGTTGCGTATGTCCCTGATGCAGCCTGGAAGGAGCCGGAGGCATAGAAGGTGAGTGCTACAGTGACCATCACTGTGACGGGCGCAGTCCTAGTGCTGATGTGAGGCTGCAGGTCTGCCTCCTGGAGATGGCATATCTCTGTAACTAGCTTCTTTCGGAATTCTGACACACTGCTCCTCCGACAGGTCCAGGTATGAACATTGTTGACGGTAAAGCCGTGGGGGTTAAGCCCTCCTACCCCAATGTCCAGAGGCTCTCGTCCTTCAGCTGACAACCTGGCCAACAGCCCTTCTTTCTTCATGAAGGTTTGAGACAGTGGTAATTGTAAGTTTCAGTCAGATCACAGAAACGGATATTGTGATTGAGTCTGGGTAACTTTATATGTAACAGTCAAATCGCAGACAGGTTTAACTGTCATGTTGTGCCGATGCAAATGACCCTTGTGTAGGGGTTTGTATTTTGGGGTTTGTTATTCCAAGATAAATCATAGGGATTTATACTGGGGAGGTAATTGTGTGTATGTTCAATAAAGAACGAATCTTGGTTGAGCCAAAACTCTGTGCCGTGTGTATTTTGTTCTTATAAATCCTCAATTAAAAGAACTGTGTGTAATGGGAGATTAGTATCAGAAATCCTTAGTGAGGTGCTTGGGTTGCCGTGTGTTCTTTCCGCTGTTTGCGCTTGGCTTCCATGTGCTCCCGGCGAAGAGACTCGAGGTGTTCGGCGCCTTCCCGGATGCTTCTCCTCCACTTTGAGCAGTTTTGGGCCAGGGATTCCCAGGTGTCGTTGGGGATGTTGCACTTTCAGGATGCTTGGTGGGTGTCCTTGAAGCGCTTCCTCTGCCCACCTGGGGCTCGCTTGCCATGTCGGAGCTCCGAGTAGAGCGCTTGTTCTGGGAGTCTAGTATCGGGCTTGCGGATGATGTGGCCCATCCAGCGGAGCTGATCGAGCGTGGTCAGAGCTTCGATGCTGGGGATGTTGGCCTGAGCGAGATCGCTGACGTTGGTGCGCCTATCCTGCCAATGGATTTGCAGGATCTTGCGGAGGCAGCGTTGGTGGTACTTCTCCAGTGCTTTGAGCTGCCTGCTGTACATAGTCCATGTCTCTGAAGCATATAGGAGGGCGGGTATCACTCCTGCTCTGTAGACCATGAGCTTGGTGCTGGGTTTGAGATCCTGTTCTTCAAACGCTCTTCCTCAGGCAACCAAGGCTGCACTGGCACACTGAAGGCAGTGTTGCACTTCGTCATCAATGTCTGCCCTTGTTGACAGTAGGCTTCCAAGGTATGGAAAATGGTCCACATTGTCCTCAGCCTCATCATAGATCTTGATAATCGTGCGGCAGTTCTGTGTGATGGAGCCAGGTTGGTAGGGAACCTTTGTCTTACGGATGTTTTGTGTAAGGTCCATACTCTTGTATGCTTCGGTGAAGGTGTTGATGGTTTGGAGTTTGACGTCCAAGTGTGCACAAACACAAGCATCGTCCGCATACTGTAATTCAATGACAGAATGGGACGACCTTAGATCTGGACTGGAGGCGACAGAGGTTGAAAAATTTCTCGTTTGTTCTGTAGATTAACTCCACTCCAGCGGGGAGCTTACATAAGGTAAGGTGGAGTATTGCAGCAAGGAAAATCAAGAAGAGCGTTGGTGCGATGACACAGCCTTGCTCGACCCTGGTCCGCACATGTATTGGGTCTGTGGTGGATCCGTTGTTCAGGATCACAGCTTGCATGTGATTGTGAAGCAAGCGGAGAATGATAACAAACTTTTGAGGGCAGCCAAATTTTGGAAGGACACGTCATAATCCCTCATGGTTGACAGTGTCGAGGTCAAAGAAGGCCATGTACAGAGGTTGGTGCTGCTCCCTGCATTTTTCTCTTGGATTTGACGTGCGGTGAAGATTATGTCCATTGTGCCCCTTAGTGGGCAGAATCTGCATTGCGACTCTGGGAGGAGCTCTTCAGCCACTGGGAGGAGACGATGGAGGAGGATTCTTGCGATGATTCTTGCTGTGGCAGACAGCAGGGAAACACCCCTGTAATTACCGCAATCGGACTTGTCACCTTTCTTGAAGATGGTCACGATTACGGTGTCTGAGATCCCCTGGCATGCTCTCCTCCTTCCAAATAAGAGAAATGAATTTATGGATTCGTGCCAATAATACTTCATGCTTTAGTACTTCAGCGGGGATTCCATCTGCTCCTGAGGTCTTGTTGTTCTTCAGTTGTCGGATTACATTTTCAATCTCGTGCCAGGCTGGGGTTATGCTGAGGTGGTGGCGGGTAGCATGCGGCGGGATGGAGTTGAGGACACTTACTTCGAAGACAAATCTCGGTTAAGGAGTCTTTGAAGTGGTCATTCCAGTGTGCACTGATTGCTTCTCTGTCCTTAATGAGTTCTTGGCCCCGAGTGGGGTAGGACCTTGGATGTTTGGGCGTAGATGGTCTTGACTGCGCTAAAGAATCCACGCACATCGTGATTGTCAGCTAGTTGCTGGGTCTCCTGTGCTTTTTCCACCCACCATCGGTTCTTTAGGTCGCGAGTTTTATGTTGGACCTCGGCCTTCAGACGTCTATAGATCTGCATTCTTGCTCTGGAGTTGTGTTGCTGTTTCCAGTTTGCCTTGTGTTTGTGACTTATTAGCTCCTGGATCTCCTGGTCACTCTCATCGAACCAGTCTTGATGTTTCCTGGTAGAGTGACCAAGCATCTCTTCACAAGTGCTAATTATGGAGACCTTGAGGGAAGACCAGATACTGTGGACACTCTGCGTTTCCGGTTCACTGGAAGTCGTCAGGTTGGTTGTGAGGCACTGGCTGAATAGGGCTTTCTTAGCAGGGTCTTTGAGTGCTCCAGTGTTAATTTTCCTGCGGCAGCGTTTCTGTTGCCACCGCAATTTTGGGGCTACATTGATGGAAATAATGGAGCGGATTAGGTGGTGGTCAGTCCAGCAGCCGTCAGCTCCTGTCATGGCGCAGGTGATTCAGACATCCTTGCGGTCCCTCACTCAGATGATGCCGTAGTCTAGTACATGCCAATGCTTGGGGGGAGGGTGTGGCCATGAGGCCTTGTACCTGTCTCTCTGATTAAACAAGGTGTTGGTTATGACAAGACCATGTTTTAAGCATTTTTCAAGAGGAGGGTACCCCTGGAGTTGGTTTTCCCTAACCCCTCTCTGCCGATCACACCTCCCCAGAGGTCTGTGTCCTTTCCAACTCTGGTGTTAAAGTCACCAAGGAGGATTAGCTAGTCACCCATTGGGACTTGGGACAGGGATTGCTCAAGGCTGGAGTAGAATTCCTCCTTGGTCTCGTCTGTAGCTTCCAGGGTTGGGGCGTACGCACTGATGACCGTAATGCACTCGTTCCGGGCTAGGGTGAGCCGAAGTCATGATGCGTTCGTTTATCCCACAAGGGGAGTCTCCAAGACACCCAACTAGCTCATTTTTTTTACGGCAAAGCCTACATCAAGGAGGCGGTATTCTTCTTCTGGTTTACCTTTCCGGAAGAAAGTGTAACCACCATCTGGCCTTCCCCTGGCATTCCAGTCGGTCGCTGTTCGGGTTATCCATGAGGGCCCTGATGTTCCAGGACGCGAATTTGATTTTAATGGGTGGGAGATGCCTGTGCATGAATTCTTTTAAGGTGGGGTGGCCATTGCACACCAGATACCACATAGGCTTGACAGAGCAAGGTCTTGGTCCAATGGCAAAGGGATCCAAGACAATTGGAGACCAGACTCTGCTGCATGACCAAGCACACATTCACAAACATACTCCTACTGTCCTCCTCCCTCCTTCCCACAGGTCCTCTCTCCATGGGTTTCAAAGAACGCAGTGTAGGCCTTCCGACCTCACTGCCGGCCCATGATGCACCTTCCCTGGGCCCCGATCTCGCCCCTGGGCCCCGACCTCGCCTCTGGGCCCCGACCACATAAAAGATGAATTATTTCGCCATCTTAAGACGGCGGCAATGGAAGCTTCTGCTCCCGCTCCCTCCCCCCGGCTCCCGTGATTGCTCTCGCTGTTGCTGGTGAGTGTAAATATCGTCAGCCCACGGTCCCCCAATGTAGAGCTCTTCGTCGTTTCTTTTTTCTTTGTCGCTCGCCGCCCGATGCCATTGGATCGAGTTGGAGCCGAGTCAGAAAGGCCAGCAGCAAGGTTGGGACCCAGGAGCGACCGGGCTGCAAGCATGCTCATGGTTTGTTCCACTGGTGAGCTTCTAATGAATATTTTGTTGCGCCAAAAGCTGCACACTCGGAGGCTAAGCTCTAACGCTCGCATTAACGACCCCTCTGCCGCTATTTGAGGCTATGGACAACCGAAAATCCAGCCTTAAAGAAAAAGGTTATTTTGCTCCATCAAGCATGATACAATTTACATTATCGTGGATTCTTCTCCACCCATTTCACCTCCTGATGAAAATTTTTACAAACTTATTCTCCACCCTGTGAAGGTAAATCAAGCAAAACTTCTGAAACTTATTGAATCGTATCCATCTTAAGTTATGAGTCGCATACCTGTCAGCTTCCTTGGCACGATGTTTTCATGGTTCAAAGCTGCTCAGAAACTCACACTAACCTTTTCTACCTATAATTACCTACCTTTGTAAATATGAAAACATCCGTGTGTGCCACTGCAAATGTCTTTTGCTATGGTGTTCAGCAGCAATAATATTTGATATGTGCTTAGACTGACGAACTCGATTATTCAGCTCTGGGTTCTGGTCAGTCAAGAGACAGAACTCACAGGTGTAGTTCAGAGGTCATCAATGTCAGTGCACTGAAAAGATTAAAAAGAAAGACTTGGATTTATATCGCGCCTTTCATGACCACAGCCAATGAAGTACATTTGAAGTGTAGTCACTGTTATAATGCAGTAAACGCATAGCCAATTTGCGCACAACAAGCTCCCACAAACAGCAATGTGCTAATGACCAGATAAACAGTTTTTTTGTTATGTTAATTGAGACACCGGGGATAACTCCCCTGCTCATCTTCAAAGTAGTGCCAGGAAATCCTTTATGTCCACTTGAGAGAGCAGACAGGGCCTCAGTTTAACATCTCGTCCAAAAGACGGCAGCTCTGTTCAACACTGCACTAGAAACATAGAAAATAGATGCAGGAGTAGGCCATTTGGCCCTTCGAGCTTGCATCGCCATTCAATGAATTCATGGCTGAACATGCAACTTCAGTACCCCATTCCTGCTTTCTCGCCATACCCCTTGATCCCCCTAGTAGTAAGGACTACATCTAACTCCTTTTTGAATATATTTACTGAATTGGCCTCAACAACTTTCTGTGGTAGAGAATTCCACAGGTTCACCACTCTGGGTGAAGAAGTTTCTCCTCATCTCGGTCCTAAATGGCTTACCCCTTATCCTTAGACTGTGACCCCTGGTTCTGGACTTCCCCAACATTGGGAACATTCTTCCTGCATCTAACCTGTCTAAACCCGTCAGAATTTTAAACGTTTCTATTAGATCCCTCTCATTCTTCTGAACTCCAGTGAATACAAGCCCAGTTGATCCAGTCTTTCTTGATATGTCAGTCCCGCCATCCCAGGAATCAGTCTGGTGAACCTTCGCTGCACTCCCTCAATAGCAAGAATATCCTTCCTCAAGTTAGGAGACCAAAACTGTACACAATACTGCAGGTGTGGCCTCACCAAGGCCATGTACAACTGTAGTAACACCTCCCTGCCCCTGTACTCAAATCCTCTCGCTATGAAGGCAAACATGCCATTTGCTTTCTTGACCACCTGCTGTACCTGCATGCCAAACTTCGATGACTGATGTACCATGACACCCAGGTCTCGTTGCACCTCCCCTTTTCCTAATCTGTCACCATTCAGATAATAGTCTGTCTCTATTTTTAACCACCAAAGTGGATAACCTCACATTTATCCACATTATACTTCATCTGCCATGCCTTTGCCCACTCACCTAACCTATCCAAGTCACTCTGCAGCCTCATAGCATCCTCCTCGCAGCTCACACTGCCACCAACTTAGTGTCATCTGCAAATTTGGAGATATTACATTTAATCCCCTCGTCTAAATCATTAATGTACAATGTAAACAGCTGGGGCCCCAGCACAGAACCTTGCGGTATCCCATTAGTCACTGCCTGCCGTTCTGAAAAGTACCCATTTACTCCTACTCTTTGCTTCCTGTCTGCCAACCAGTTCTCAATCCATGTCAGCACATCACCCCCAATCCCATGTGCTTTAACTTTGCACATTAATCTCTTGTGTGAGACCTTGTCGAAAGCCTTCTGAAAGTCCAAATATACCACATCAACTGGTTCTCCCTTGTCCACTCTACTGGAAACATCCTCAAAAAATTCCAGAAGATTTGTCAAGCATGATTTCCCTTTCACAAATCCATGCTGACTTGGACCTATCATGTCACCTCTTTCCAAATGCACTGCTATGATATCCTTAATAATTGATTCCATCATTTTATCCACTACCGATGTCAGGCTGATCGGTCTATAATTCCCTGTTTTCTCTCCCTCCTTTTTTAAAAAGTGGGGTTACATTGGCTACCCTCCACTCGATAGGAACTGATCCAGAATCTATGGAATGTTGGAAAATGACTGTCAATGCATCCGCTATTTCCAAGGCCACCTCTTTAAGTACTCTGGGATGCAGTCCATCAGGCTCTGGGGATTTATTGGCCTTCAATCCCATCAATTTCCCCAACACAATTTCCCGACTAATAAGGATTTCCCTCAGTTCCTCCTTCTTACTAGACCCTCTGACCCCTTTTATATCCCGAAGGTGGTTTGTGTCCTCAGTGAATACTGAACCAAAGTATTTGTTCAATTGGTCTGCCATTTCTTTGTTCCCTGTTATGACTTCCCCTGATTCTGACTGCAGGGGACCTACATTTGTCTTTACTAACCTTTTTCTCTTTACATATCTATAGAAGCTTTTGCAGTGCGTCTTAATGTTCCCTGCAAGCTTCCTCTCGTAGTCTATTTCCCTGCCCTAATCAAACCCTTTGTCCTCCTCTGCTGAGTTCTAAATTTTTCCCAGTCCCCAGGTTCGCTGCTATTTCTGGCCAATTTGTATGCCACTTCCTTGGCTTTAATACTATCCCTGATTTCCCTTGATAGCCACGGTTGAGCCACCTTCCATTTTTTATTTTTACGCCAGACAGGGATGTACAATTGTTGTAGTTCATCCATGCTGTCTCTCAATGTCTGCCATTGCCCATCCACAGTCAACCCCTTAAGTATCATTCGCCAATCTATCCTAGCCAATTCACGCCTCATACCTTCAAAGTTACCCTTCAAGTTCTGGACCATGGTCTCTGAATTAACTGTTTCATTCTCCATCCTAATGTAGAATTCCACCATATTATGGTCACTCTTCCCCAAGGGGCCTCGCACAACGAGATTGCTAATTAATCCTCTCTCATTAGACAACACCCAGTCCAAGATGGCCCACCCTCCTAGTTGGTTCCTCGACATATTGGTCTAGAAAACCATCCCTTATGCACTCCAGGAAATTCTCCTCCACCCGTATTGCTTCCAGTTTGGTTAGCCCAATCTATATGCATATTAAGTCACCCATTATAACTGCTGCACCTTTATTGCATGCACCCCTAATTTCCTGTTTGATGCCCTCCCCAACATCACTACTACTGTTTGGAGGTCTGTACACAACTCCCACTAACGTTTTTTGCCCTTTGGTATTCTGCAGCTCTACCCATATAGATTGCACATCATCCAAGCTAATGTCCTTCCAAACTATTGCATTAATCTCCTCTTTAACCAGCAATGCTACCCCACCTCCTTTTCCTTTTATTCTATCCTTCCTGAATGTTGAATACCCTTGGATGTTGAGTTCCCAGCCCTGATCATCCTGGAGCCACGTCTCTGTAATCCCAATCACATCATATCTGTTAACATCTATTTGCACAGTTAATTCATCCACCTTATTACAGATACTCCTTACATTAAGACACAAAGCCTTCAGGCTTGTTTTTTTAAACACCCTTTGTCCTTTTAGAATTATGTTGTAGTGTGGCCCTTTTTGCTTCTTGCCTTTGTTTACTCGGCCTTCCACTATTGCTTTTTACCATCTGTTTCTGACTCCATATTACTTCGCCCTGTCTCGCTGCATTGGTTCCCATCCCCCTGCCAGATTAGTTTAAACACTCCCGAACTGCATTAGCAAATGTTACCCCTAGGACATCAGTTCCAGTCCTGCCCAAGTGCAGACCGTCCTTTTTGTACAGGTCCCACTTCCCCCAGAACTGGTTCCAATGTCCCAGGAATTTGAATCCCTCCCTCTTGCACCACTGCTCAAGCCACATATTTATTCTAACTATCCTGCTCCCTCTACTCTGATTAGCACGTGGCACTGGTAGCAATCCAGAGATTACTACCTTTGAGTTCCTACTTTTTAATTTAACTCCTCGCTCCCTAAATTCAGCTTGTTGGACCTCTTCCCACTTCTTACCTATATCGTTGGTACCTACATGTACCACAACAACTGGCTGTTCACCCTCCCTCTCCAGAATGCTCTGCAGCCACTCTGAGACATCCTTGACCCTTGCACCTGGGAGGCAACATACCATCCTGGAGTCTCAGTTATGGCCACAGAAACTCGTACCTATTCCCCTTACAATAGAGTCCCCTATCACTATAGCTCTCTAACTCTTTTTCCTGCCCTTCTGTGCAGCAGAGCCACCCATGGTACCATGAACCTGGCTGCTGGTACCTTCCCCTGGTCAGTCATCTCCCCCAACAGTATCCAAAACGGTATATCTGTTTTGGAGGGAGATGACCGCAGGGGACTCCTGCACTACCTTCCTGCTCTTGCCTTGTCTCTTGGTCACCCATTCACTATCTGTCCTAACCCTTACCTGCGGTGTGACCAACTCACTAAATGTGCTATCCACAACATTCTCAGCATCGCTTATGCTCCAGAGTGAGTCCATCCGCAGCTCCAATGCCGTCATGAGGTCTGTCAGGAGCTGCAGCTGGACACACTTCCCGCACACATAGTAGTCAGGGACACTGGAAGCGTCCCTGATTTCCCACATAGCACAGGAGGAGCATGACACGGGTCCGAGCTCTCCTGCCATGACTTAACCCTTAAATTAATTTACTTAAACACCAAACAGCTACTTAGTAGTTCGCTGCCAATTAAACCAATCTAAAAGTCAGTCTAAAAAAGAGTTATACTTACCAGTCAAACAGCCAACCACTTACCAGCTTGGCTGTGACATCACCTCTCGATTTCGCACCCCTCTATCTTTGTCTGCAACTGGTTGGGCTGGGCTCTGGGCCTCCATCTCCGACTCTCGCACTCCTTATCAGCTGCTCTAGTGTCAGCATTGGTAGGAAAAACAAGACAAAACAGCACCTACCACCCCCACTTGCCCGAACTTACCAAACTCACAAATGCTACTCTATGCTGCTACACACTGTGCTCTGCACGAGCTGCCTCTTTTTAAACTGTATCTAGGTCAGATGACTCACGACTGGTCAGTTGTTTACAGAACTGGTTTGAACTAGCTGCTACTTGCCTCCTACTGGAGAGTTACCTTGTTTTTCTCTGCCTAAACCTGAAAGATTCCCAACTATTTAATTTTTCCCCTTTAAATTAAACTGCTACTTACTTAGAAGCTACTGGCAATTGTCACTAACAATTTACTCCAGCCTCCAAATGGTTTAAAGAGAATAACCCTTAAAACTCACCCACTTACCAAACTCACAAATGCCTAGATTTTTTTGTGCTCAAGTCCCTGAAATGGGACTTGAAACCACAACCTTCTGACTCAGAGGGTGAAAACTACCCACTGAGCCACAGCTGACACACAAAGCATGCATTACTGATTTCAAAATCCAATACATTAACTTTGAAACAATATCCCCGATTTTTAAGAGATTAGTGTCTATGTACATATGAGGAAAGTTAGTTATAAACTACTGTCAAGCACCACAAGCCTTATTTTACTTTCCTATACTCTGATTGACTTTCTTCAATAGCAAGTGTAAAATGAATATGGAATTGACCTTTGGATGGAATATCAGAATGAAAAATAAATTACCATCTTCAATATTTGCTGCAGGCAGGGCTGCCAGTGATCATAGTGCAAGTTCTAGGAAGTCTCCATTATACTTGACACAATCAGACATTGCCCTCTGATTTTAGTATTTCTGACTTTCCGATTTAGGCATGTTAAGAGTATACAAATAACCTCCCGAAAATACTAGGGGACTGAGGGTCTTGCGAGAAGGAGGAACTGAGGGAACTGAGGGAAATCCTTATTAGTCAGGAAATGCTGTTAGGAAAATTGTTGGGATTGAAGGCCGATAAATCCACAGGGCCTGATAGTCTGCATCCCAGAGTACGTAAGGAAGTAGCCCTAGAAATAGTGGATGCATTGGTGGTCATTTTCCAATATTCCATGGACTCTGGATCAGTTCCTATGGATTGGAGGGTAGTTAATGTAACCCCAATTTTTAAAAAAGGAGGAAGAGAGAAAATTATAGACCGGTTAGTCTGACTTCGGTAGTGGGAAAAATGCTGGAATCAATTATTAAAGATGTAATAGCAGCGCATTTGGAAAGCAGTGACAGGATCAGTCCAAGTCAGCATGGATTTATGAAAAGGGAAATCATGCTTGACAAATCTTCTAGAATATTTTGAGGATGTAACTAGTAGGGAGAATGAGTGGATGTGGTGTATTTGGATTTTCAAAAGGCTTTTGACAAGGTCCCACACAAGAGATTGGTGTGCAAAATTAAGGCACATGGTATTGGGGGTAATGTATTGACGTGGATATTGAACTGGTTGACAGACAGGAAGCAAAGAGTGGGAATAAATGGGTCCTTTTGAGAATGGCAGGCAGTGACTAGTGGGGTACCGCAAGGTTCAGTGCTGGACCCCAGCTACTTACAATATATATTAATGATTTAGACAAAGGAATTGAATGTAATATCTCCAAGTTTGCAGATGACACTAAGCTGTGTGGCAGTGTGAGCTGTGAGGAGGATGCTAAGAGGCTGCATGGTGACTTGGACAGGTTAGGTGAATGGGCAAATGCATGGCAGATGCAGTATAATGTGGATAAGTGTGAGGTTATCCACTTTGGTGGCAAAAACAGGAAGACAGATTATTATTTGAATGGTGACAGATTAGTAAAAGGGAAGGTGCAACGAGACCTGGATGTCATGGTACATCAGTCATTGAAAGTAGACATGCAGTTACAGCAGGCAGTTAAGAAAGCAAATGGCATGTTGGCCTTCGTAGCGAGAGGATTTGAGTATAGGAGCAGGGAGGTCTTACTGCAGTTTTACAGGGCCTTGGTGAGACCACAACTTGAGTATTGTGTGCAGTTTTAGTCTCCTAATCTGAGGAAGGACATTCTTGCTATTGAGGGAGTGCAGCGAAGGTTCACCAGACTGATTCCCAGGATAGCAGGACTGATATATGAAGAAAGACTGGATCGACTTGACTTATATTCACTACAATTTAGAAGAATAAGAGGGGATCTCATAGAAGCATATAAAATTCTGACGGTATTGTATAAATTTGATGCAGGAAGTATGTTCCCGATGTTGGGAAGTCCAGAACCATACAACTGCAGTAAGACCTTCCTGCTCCGATACTCAAATCCTCTCGCTACGAAGGCCAACATGCCATTTGTTTTCTTAACTGCCTGCTGTACCTGCATGTCTACTTTCAATGACTGATGTACCATGACACCCAGGTCTCATTGCACCTCCCCTTTTACTAATCTGTCACATTCAAATAACAATCTGTCTTCCTGTTTTTGCCACCAAAGTGGATAACCTCACACTTATCCACATTATATTGCATCTGCCATGCATTTGCCCAGTCTAAGGATAAAGGGTAAGCCATATAGGACTGAGATGAGGAGAAAGCTTTTCACTGAGAGAATTGTGAACTATGGAATTCTCTCCCACAGAAAGTTGAGTCCCGTTCGTTGGATATATTCAAAGAGGTGGTCCTTACAGCTAAAGGGATCAGGGAGTATGGAGAGAAGGCAGGAGTGGGGTACTGAAGTTGCATGATCAGTCATGATCATATTGAATGGTGGTGCAGGCTTGAAGGGCCGAATGGCCTGCCACTGCACCTATTTTCTATGTTTCTATAACAGATGTGTGTTCAAGGCTGGAACACATTCAAAATATTTGAATAACATCTTAAACCATTAGAGCAGTTCATGAATGTCATCCAAACAGCAAGAATGTTGATTATAGCTGTAGGGGGTGGTCTGTGGGATCAGGTTCACCTTCTGAGCGGTTCGAATCGCTCCCACTCCCTGGGTTCTAGACTTTGGATTTATTTGGGGATGTGACAAAGTGCAAGAGACAACTGGTTTTGGTACAAAGAACTTTGATTTTATTACAGACAAGTAAAGTACAATGTCAAGCTTTAAATGACTCAAATAAAGAACACTTCATCACATGTTCAAAAGGGGTAAGAGAAAATACTACACCTCCCACCTCCCAATGCCAAACTCTGACTAGGTTAACCTCCAGGGCAAACGGGCATCATGCTTACCAATCCTTTATTATCCGTTGGCGGTGGTTCGCGATTTCGGGGATCGCTGAACTCTGTAGGTTCTGCTTGCCGTACCCCAAACGTCGTAGAGGACTTCTGGCTGCGTAGTCTTTAGTTGGGTGGTGTCCGCTGATGTGGTAGGGCACGTATTGCACTTATAGGGTGAGTACCCACTTTCTTCCATCAGCAATAGGTTTTAAAGTCTCTTTAGGTAATGTTTCACCTATTGGAAGCTAGGACTAGATTGTAGAGTGGAATCTTTTGAATCTTTGGTTTCTTCTTGAGGAGTTTTGGTTTTGGCATTGGTCGATCGCGGTGCTTTCGATGTTACCACCTTGGCTGTGGTCAGTTGTTGCTGCGATGGCGATGTTCGAAGTTACTGGGAGCTGCTTTCTGCTGTGATAATGTTCTTCCTTCTTCTTGCCCTGGAGTTTAACCTAGTCAGAGTTTGGCATTGGGAGGTGGGAGGTGTATTATTTTCTCTTAACCTTTTTGATTGTGTGATGAAGTGTTCTTTATTCTTGTCATTTAAAGCTTGACATTGTACTTTACTTGTCTGTAGGGCAGTGTGGCCCAGGAGTGTCTTCGAGGTTGGAGATGTTGGTGCTCAGATGAGCTGCATAAACTGTTGCGGTGGTCTTTCTCCGTCCTTCCCCTCTTCGAATAGATGCATGCCTGCTCGCTCGCTTTCGTTAAAAACGGGGTCCCAGTTATACTTTTGGAGCCGTTCCAATCTACGTGCCAAATCAGGCCCGATTCTTTGTTTTAATTTTGGCAGGCTCGATATCTCTTTGTCATATTGTGGCGGGCCCATTAATGGTAAACTGTTTCAGATGTGTTGATCCTTTGAATTTATTTCTCGATCGGAAAAAATTAACTTTGGTATTGGCAATGTCTGCCTAGGCCTGGGTTTCCATGCGGGCTGGATGGGCCATTAACATTATGCATGTGTTGGATGGGTTTCCTGCTCAGAGTGATGGCTGGCTATTTCTAGGTTGCTTGTTGCTATATTAATGATTCCCGGGGAGAAGAATTTTCGAGTGTACACAATTTGTTCAGCTTCGATACTCCAGACAACTTCAATACCCAAACTGGTATCCTTTGAAGGATAGTTATCCTTTAGTTTTCAGCCCTTCCCATACGAACATCTGCCTTGTAAAAATCCCAAATTCGATAGAAGCTCATAGTTTCTTCCATGTGCACTTTAGGATCCCAAACTTTCTGGTTGACAGTTCCAAATTAAATTCCCTTTCCAATGAGTCCAAACACTTGCGGGGGTTCCCACGAATTTTGCAATCCTACATAGCTCAGCCCCACACTTGTTACTTCTATTTGTCTGCTTCATATACATGGTTCCAATTGTTTCCTTTCCTATCTAAGGTTTCTCACTGCAGTTCATACGTTTTAATACTGCTGCCTATGTGTCTTCATCACCAGTAGCCACTATACGAACATTTGCTGTGTGTCTTCCCATCATTCAATAGGAAGTGAGAAGGGGTGATTTACAAGAGGACATTAGGTCAAGGTTATGCAATCTAACACTGCAAATCCAAACTGGTTGGGAAGAAACCAATTCAGGTTGGTGATTCGTTTGGATTAGAAATCTTGTGTGCATACAACAAAAGTATATGCAGACACAAAAAAAACATGACTGGAATTAATTTGATGAAAATACTTCTCCCAGCTGCTTAGAAGTTATAACAGTGCAAACTGTTGCAATGCTTTTTGTATTCTTTTCTAAAGTCATTGGTTAAGCTTTAGTTTCTGGTTAAAGAATAGTGTACTTTAAACAGGTGTAAGGGGGTGGTCTCTATGTGGGGGTCAGGTTCCCTTCTGACCAACTTGAGCGGTTTGAATCACTCCCACTCCCTTGGGTTCTCTACTCTGGATTTATTTGGGGGGTGTGACAAAAGTGCAAAGGACACTGGTTTGATGCAAAAGAACTTTGTTTTTATTACAGTCAGGGAAATACAGGCTTGTTACTCTAGTAAGAAAATACAAGGCCAAACTTACAATCACTCTAATAAAGGACAATACAAGGAAAGGTACAAGGTCAAACTTATAATCACTCTAATAAAGAACAATACACTACACATTCAAAGGGGGTTACAGTAAAATTATACCTCCCACCTCCCAATACCTAATTCTAGCTAGGTTGGATTCCAGGGCATGCAGGGACTATGCTTACCAATCCTTTTGATAGTTAACGGTAGATCACAGTTGTTTTTCCCTTGATACCACATTGACTGTGGTTGGTCGCTGCCGCGATGGTGATGTTCTTCCTTCCTTCAGAACTTCAGGACTTCGAGGCTGGAGAAGTTAGTTTACAACTGTCGCGTTGGTTTCTCTCCTTGTTTTGATGACATACTCGCAGTAGAGCACCTGGTGTAGTATGGCATCTGAGGTAGTAGCAGCCTTATAGCTACCTAGCAACCACCTAACCTCTGTTGAAAACAGGGGCCAGTTGTACGATTTCAGTGTTCTAATCTTGCCGCCAAATCTGTTCAAAATCCTTTGTATAATTTTGGCGGGCTTGGTTCTTCTTTGTAATATTTTGGTGGGCTCGTTAAAAGTTGATATGTTTTGGGTGAGTTGATGTTCGAAAACTGTTTCCTCATGGAAATATTAGTTTGGTAATTACAATTCCTTTTGTGTTTAGTCTTTCGCATATAGGCTGGATTGGGCCACCTTGTGATGTATATGCTGAAATGGTTGTCCAGACCCATGTTGATGGGTAGCTACCTCTGGGTGATTTTGTGATGTTAATGTCTCTTGTGGGGGAAGGATTTTCGAATACTCATTCTTCCAGACCGGTTAACTTAGTTCTCACACCCAGGTAGCTTCACTTAATTAGAGTGTCTCTTGCTAGTTCCGTAGGTCCGCCCACAGCCTTGAGTTTGTCTTTTAAAATCCAAAATTCTATTAAAGTTCGTAGTTTCTTCCATAAGCACTTTAGAGTTCCAAACTTTTCGGTAGATAGTCCCAAATTAAATTTCCTTTCGGATGAGCCCAAACACAGTGTGGCGGGGGGGGGGGTGGGGGGGGGGGCAGGCAGGCGGGAATTTTGCATCCCTTCACAGGTTAATGATTTTGTTAAAGTAGTGAACAGAGGATTTTCACGTGAATATGTCAAACAATGTGTTACAAATACTACACTCTAGAATTTCAATCTCAAAGAGTTCATTCCCTCAGTGCTAACCCCATCTGATGTTAGTATTGATGTTTGTACTGAATGAGATAATATTTTGTGCAGGGAGGTAACTTTTCATGTCAGATGAACAAGAAAAGTCTTGGCAAAAATCAGAGAATGGATCCCACTATCTCTCGAGTTCTAGGTTTAAATCCAATGAAGTTGATGGTGTGAAAATGTAATCTTTCTTAAGGCTGGGAGTCCGAAGTGAAGTGAGTTTGGACAGTTTTAATTTGGTGCCTCATGAGCATAAACCTTCAATGCAAAATTGTACGTCCTACGTGAAATGGATTTGGACAGTGTCAACCTGATCATTAGTGGGCATAAGGCTCCAATGTAAAATTGTATGTAATTCAACAATAATTAGCACTACACAGCAAGTTCACCCACAGAGATCACAGGGATGGCTCATTTGCAGATTCAAATGTTAGACTGGTGCAGCAGAAAATGTCTTTTTGATATGGCCTTTTAAGAATTGTGTTGGAGCAGATTGGAGGAAGCATTACCATGCATCCAATATGCCTATTTCTCTGTATTTTGGGGCAGTGCCACTATTTTCCTTCTTTCAACCTAACGTGTGCAGCACAGAACCTCAATTGGCATAACCTCAGTGGAGCCATATCCGTTGTGAGTTGGTCTTCCTTTGTGCCAACTGCAGAATAATTCAACCTGACATAATTTTTGGCTCTTTTATTTTTAAAGAAAAAATGGGTGATTTTTGTCAATGATTTAATGGCAGTAACTAGTGAAGTTCTGCTGTGAGAGAATAGTTAGGCATGCTTTGGCATAGAGAGAATTTTAGGCACGAGATCATTACATCTTTTGAAGAGAAAAGTGGCTAAATATTTGCACCAGAGGCAAATATAGTGCTATGGGGAGGAATCAGCGTTGTGTCTCCATTGCATCTTCCAGTTCTGACCAAGGGACGAGACCACTTTTTAAAAAAGGAGGGAGAGAGATAACAGGGAATTATAGACCGGTCAGCCTGACATCGGTAGTGGGTAAAATGATGGAATCAATTATTAAGGATGTCATAGCAGCGCATTTGGAAAGGGGTGACAAGATAGGTCCAAGTCAGCATGGATTTGTGAAAGGGAAATCATGCTTGACAAATCTTCTGGAATTTTTTGAGGATGTTTCCAGTAGAGTGGACAAGGGAGAACCAGTTGATGTGGTATATTTGGACTTTCAAAAGGCTTTCGACAAGGTCCCACACAAGAGATTAATGTGCAAAGTTAAAGCACATGGGATTGGGGGTAGTGTGCTGACATGGATTGAGAACTGGTTGTCAGACAGAAGCAAAGAGTAGGAGTAAATGGGGACTTTTCAGAATGGCAGGCAGTGACTAGTGGGGTACGGGGTAGGTTCTGTGCTGGGGCTCCAGCTGTTTACACTGTACATTAATGATTTAGACGACGGGATTAAATGTAGTATCTCCAAATTTGCGGATGACACTAAGTTGGGTGGCAGTGTGAGCTGCGAGGAGGATGCTATGAGGCTGCAGAGTGACTTGGATAGGTTAGGTGAGTGGGCAAATGCATGGCAGATGAAGTATAATGTGGATAAATGTGAGGTTATCCACTTTGGTGGTAAAAACAGAGAGACAGACTATTATCTGAATGGTGACAGATTAGGAAAAGGGGAGGTGCAAAGAGACCTGGGTGTCATGGTATATCAGTCATTGAAGGTTGACATGCAGGTACAGCAGGCGGTTAAGAAAGCAAATGGCATGTTGGCCTTCATAGCGAGGGGATTTGAGTACAGGGACAGGGAGGTGTTGCTACAGTTGTACAGGGCCTTGGTGAGGCCACACCTGGAGTATTGTGTACAGTTTTGGTCTCCTAACCTGAGGAAGGACATTCTTGCTATTGAGGGAGTGCAGCGAAGGTTCACCAGACTGATTCCCGGGATAGCGGGACTGACCTATCAAGAAAGACTGGATCAACTGGGCTTGTATTCACTAGAGTTCAGAAGAATGAGAGGGGACCTCATAGAAACGTTTAAAATTCTGACGGGGTTCGACAGGTTAGATGCAGGAAGAATGTTCCTAATGTTGGGGAAGTCCAGAACCAGGGGACACAGTCTAAGGATAAGGGGTAAGCCATTTAGGACCGAGATGAGGAGGAACTTCTTCACCCAGAGAGTGGTGAACCTGTGGAATTCTCTACCACAGAAAGTTGTTGAGGCCAATTCACTAAATATATTCAAAAAGGAGTTAGATGAAGTCCTTACTACTAGGGGGATCAAGGGGTATGGCGAGAAAGCAGGAATGGGGTACTGAAGTTGCATGTTCAGCCATGAACTCATTGAATGGCGGTGCAGGCTAGAAGGGCCGAATGGCCTACTCCTGCACCTATTTTCTATGTTTCTATGTTTCTAAGGGACACTATGACCTAGGGGCTTAAAAGAAGTATCGGCAGGGATATTGGATACATTGGTTGTAATTTACCAACATTCCCTCGATTCTGGGAAGGTCCCAGCAGATTGGAAAACTGCAAATGTAACGCCCCTATTTAAAAAGGGAGGCAGACAAAAAGCAGGAAATTATAGACCAGTTAGCCTAACAGCTGTGGTTGGGAAGATGTTGGAGTTCATTATTAAAGAAGCAGTTGCAGGACATTTGGAAAGCCAAAATTCAGTAAGGCAGAGTCAGCATGGATACCTAGAGTACTGCGTGCAGTTTTGGTTTCCATATTTACAAAAGGATCAGTCAGTCATAGGAGGTCCCTTGAACGAGGATGATTTGCTTCCAAAGAGTTCACAGATGTCTCAATGAAAGACCTAATGTTGCATTCCTGAACTCCTGTTGAGGGGGTGGAAGATGCCTGTGCGTGGATTTTTTTAATGTGACCGTTGCGCATCAGCCACCACACGGGCTCGACAGTGGCAAGGGTTGAACCAGGACGACTGGAAACCTGCTCTGATGCACGGACCTAGTGTGTACACATATCGCAGTGCGGGCAGGCCAGTGCTGCCCTTGAGCCCTTGGTTTTTCTGGGTCCCGTACCCTCATTCGCCGTACCTTCGCCCACGATGTTCCAGCTTGGGGAGGCCAAAGACGAGCAGAGACGTTATACCCGGTGTCCTGATCAATATTTATCCCACAGTCAACATAACAAAAACAGATTATCTGGTCGTCATCATATTGCTGTTTGTGGGAGCTTGATGTGCCCAAATTGGCTGCTGCGTTTCCGACATTACAACTCTTTTAAATATAGGGATTGCCAACTGAATTCAACCATGCGCTCCCTTGCTAAAGGGGCACATTCCTACATTACAACAGTGACTACACTCCAAAAGTACTTCATTGGCTGTAAAGTGCTTTGAGACGTCCGGTGGTCGTGGAAGGCGTTATAGAAACATAGAAACATAGAAAATAGGTGCCGGAGTAGGCCATTCAGCATTTCGAGCCTGCACCGCCATTCAATAAGATCATGGCTGATCATTCCCTCAGTATCCCTTTCCTGCTTTCTCTCCATGCCCTTGATCCCCTTAGCCGGAAGGGCCATATCTAACTCCCTCTTGAATATATCCAATGAACTGGCATCAACAACTCTCTGCAGCAGGAAATTCCATAGGTTAATAACACTCTGAGTGAAGAAGTTTCTCCTCATCTTAGTCTTAAATGGCCTACCCCTTATCCTAAGACTACGTCCCCTGGTTCTGGACTTCCCCAACATTGAGAACATTCTTCCCGCATCTAACCTGTCCAGTCCCGTCAGAATCTTATACGTTTCTATGAGATCCCCTCTCATCCTTCTAAACTCCAGTGAATAAAGGCCCAGTTGATCCAGTCTCTTCTTATATGACAGTCCAGCCATCCCTGGAATCAAGTCTGGTGAACCTTCGCTGCACTCCCTCAATAGCAAGATCGTCCTTCTTCAGATTAGGAGACCAAAACTGAACACAATATTCCAGGTGAGGCCTCACTCAGGCCCTGTACAACTGCAGTAAGACCTCCCTGCTCCTATACTCAAATCCCCTAGCTATGAAGGCCAACATACCATTTGCCTTCTTCACTGCCTGCTGTACCTGCATGCCCACTTTCAGTGACTGAAGAACCATGGTCTTGTTACACCACCCCTTTTCCTAATCTGTCACCATCCAGATAATCTTCTGCCTTCTTGTTTTTGCCCCCAAAATGGATAACCTCACATTTATCCACATTATACTGCATCTGCCATGCATTTTCCCACTCACCTAACCTGTCCAAGTCACCCTGCAGCCTCTTAGCATCCTCCTCACAGCTCACACCGCCACCCAGTTTAGTGTCATCTGCAAACTTGGAGATAATTCACTCAATTCCTTCATCAAAATCACTAATGTATATTGTAAAGAACTGGGGTCCCAGCTCTGAGCTCTGCGGCACTCCACTAGTCACTGCCTGCCATTCTGAAAAGGACCCGTTTATCCCGACTCTCTGCTTCCTGTCTGCCAACCAGTTCTCTATCCACGTCAGTACATTAACCCCAATACCACGCGCTTTGACTTTGCACACCAATCTCTTGTGCGGGACCTTGTCAAAATCCAAATACACCACATCCACTGGTTCTCCCTTGTCCACACTGCTAGTTACATCCTCAAAGAATTCCAGAAGATTTGTCAAGCATGATTTCCCTTTCATAAATCCATGCTGACTAGGTCCGATCCTGTCACTGCTTTCCAAATGCGTTGCTATTTCATCTTTAATAATTGATTCCAACATTTTCCCCACTACTGATGTTAGGCTAACCGGTTTGTAATTACCCATTTTCTCTCTTCCTCCTTTTTTAAAAAGTGGTGTTACATTAGCTAGCCTCCAGTCCATAGGAACTGATCCAGAGTCGATACACTGTTGGAAAATGATCAGCAATGCATCCACTATTTCTAGGGCCACTTCCTTAAGTACTCTGGGATGCATTCTATCAGGCCCCGGGGATTTATCGGCCTTCAATCCCATCAATTTCCCGAACACAATTTCCTGCCTAATAAGGATATCCTTCAGTTCCTCCTTCTCACTAGATCTACTGTCCCCTAGTACAATCGGAAGGTTATTTGTGTCTTCCTTCGTGAAGACAGAACCGAAGTATATGTTCAATTGGTCTGCCATTTCTTTGTTCCCCTTTATAAATTCACCTGAATCCGACTGCAAGGGACCTACATTTGTCTTCACTAATCTTTTTCTCTTCACATATTTATAGAAGCTTTTGCAATCAGTTTTTATGTTCCCTGCAAGCTTCCTCTCGTACTCTATTTTCCCCCTCTTAATTAAACCCTTAGTCTTCCTCTGTTGAATTCTAAATTTTTCCCAGTCCTCAGGTTTGTTGCTTTTTCTAGCCAAATTATAAGCCTCTTCCTTGGCTTTAACACTATCCCTAATTTCCCTTGTTGTTCATGGTTGAGCCACCTTCCCCATTTTATTTTTACTCCAGGCAGGGATGTACAATTGCTGAAGTTCATCCATGTGATCTTTAAATGTTTGCCATTGCTTATCCACCGTCGACCCTTTAAGTATCCTTTGCCAGTCTATTCTAGCCAATTCACGCCTCATACCGTCGAAGTTACCTTTCCTTATATTCAGGACCCTAGTTTCCGAATTAACTGTGTCACCCTCCATCTTAATAAAGAATTCTACCATGTTACAGTAGAATCCCTTACCTGGTGCGGCACCACCTTGGTGTCCGGCACAACATAGTGCGGCTACGGGCAGAGGTGGCTGGCAGCGTGCGGCAGGGGCCTGAGCGCCGGCCCCACCCCCTGCCTCCTGTTGCCCTGGCCCCGGCCCCCGGGCCCCACATTCGCCGCATGGCCCCCTGCCGCACACAATATCATCCCGCAGGTAGTGCTCGTGGAGCACCTTCAGCACCCCTCCCGACCGTGTCTTCTTGACGAAAGTCTTAGATTTTAACATTTGGTGAACCTGAAAATAAAAGATTTTAAAAAAAAGAACGAGAGTTTCAAAAATAAAAATCCCGCATGCTGCTTCCAAATGTCGCCAGCAGCCTCCTGCTCCCCGGGACCCTCAAGGATATACTTCCTTTGGAGGCAGTTCAGAGAAGGTTCACTCGGTTGATTCCGGAGATGAAAGGGTTGACTTATGAGAAAAGATTGAGTAGGTTGAGTGTCTACGCATTGGAGGTGACCTTATCGAAACGTATAAGATTGAGGACCCAAATTTCCCCAATCCCCTTTTCCAGCGCACTCTCCCGAGATGCGGCAACTTTGTGCGCTCAAAACGGCAGCAAAAACTTACAAACAATTCTGGCCGCTCTGCTGTGTGTCCCGGGTCCTGGCGCGGTGTTTCTCATGGAGTGGGGCGCGGAGCTACAGCCCTGCACCGAAAACAGTGCTGGCAGCTGCGCGCATATGCAGTGGTGTCTGCGCGCATGCGCAATAGCTTCTCGCCCTCCCAGTGCGTCCTGCAGGCTGTGAGCCGGACCCGATGCTCGCTGCCCCTATCCCTGGCCGAAGGGACAACCCGATGTTCGCCACCCCTATCCCTGGCCGAGTGGCCTGCCACACAGGCCGGCCGCTGTTCGCTGTCAACACTGAGGGCTATAAGAAACAAGTTGGTGCGGGGAGACTTTTGATTGGGGGGGAAGGGGGACAGGGGACAGGAGTGGGGAGGCAAGAGTTTTGATGAGGGGGAAGAGTTTTGATGGGGGGGAGAGTTTTGATGGAGTGGGGGGGAGTTTTCATGGTTGGGGGGAAGGAGGAGAGTTTCTTCAAAAGATTTCGAAAAAGTCTCCGTCAGTGGTACAATGCAACTGGCTGTTAAGAGGTGAGAATGACCAGGGGAAACTTTCTTTAGGTTTGGTCTCTCAGTACCAGCAAATATCTGGTTATGGCTTTTGTTTTGGTGGTAATAAGATTTTTAAAATCCCAAGCTTTATATAATGGAATGTGCAAATTATGAAAAAATTACAGTGATCTGTATTAGTTGTTGTGAAGGTGTTTCGTGCTTTGCAAGGTGCTCTGATTCCCTTCCCCCCACTATCTCTGGCTACCAGCGCTGATTTCTTAACTCTTGGCAAGGGTTTTCTGTGCGGGCCACAATTGGCCGCATACACTGGCCTAAGTTAATTTGGAGCAACTATTAGCTGTCCAAACTGGCTTAAATGGCCAAAACAAGTGCAGGTGGCTGGTAACGCCCCGTTTTGAAAAAATAACTAAACTAAAAAAAATCCTAACTAACTCACTTACATTGGCGTAAAGTGAACGTGCAAAATGGGGATTTTTAAAATACCCCAGAAAAATCAAGTTGCTCCAAAACAAACGGAACAACTCCTGGGCAAATTTTGGCCCAGAGAGGGTGCTTGACAAGGTGGATGCAGAGAGGATGTTTCTACTGATAGGGAAGACTAGAACTAGAGGGCATAATCTTAGAATAAGGGGCCGCCCATTTAAAACTGAGGAGAAATTTCTTCTCTCAGAGGGTTGTAAATCTGTGGAATTCGCTGCCTCAGAGACTGTGGAAACTGGGACATTGAATAAATTTAAGACAGAAATAGAAAGTGTTGTGTACCAGTAAAGCATGCACTCCCATGTTCCGCCACCAGGGAGCGCATCCCTTGAAGTCCCAAGGGATCCCAGCATCCCTTGGGAGCACTGTATATAAACCAGCCCCTAAGGCCTGTTCCTCACTCTGGAGTGTCTTAATAAAGACTGAGGTCACTGTTACTCTAACCTCCCTGTGTGCAGTCTCATCTGTGTTAGGAACACAATAACTGGTGACGAGTATACAAATCCAACGCAAAGATGCAGCAAACTGTGGGCATCCTGGAGAAGTTCTTGGAGGGGGAGGACTGAGAAGCCTATGTCGAACGGCTAGACCAGTACTTTGTAGCCAACGAGCTGGACGGAGAAGGAAGCGCTGCAAAAAGGAGAGCGGTCCTCCTCACGGTCTGCGGGGCACCGACCTACAGCCTCATGAAGAATCTTCTGGCTCCGGTGAAACTCACAGATAAGTCATATGAGGAGCTGTGTACACTGGTTCGGGAGCATCTTAACCCGAGGGAGAGCGTGCTGATGGCGAGGTATCGGTTCTACACGTGCCAGCGATCTGAAGGTCAGGAAGTGGTGAGCTACATCGTCGCGCTAAGGCGACTTGCAGGACAATGTGAGTTTGATGGCTACCTGGACAGATGCTCAGAGACTGTTTTGTACTGGGCATTGGCCACGTGACCATCCTACGAAAACTTTTGACTGTCGAGACACCAACCCTCAGTAAGGCCATTGCGATAGCACAGGCGTTTATGTCCACCAGTGATAACACCAAACAAATCTCTCAGAACACAAGTGCTAGCAATGTTCATAAATTAACTGGAACTGTGTTTGTGAGCAAAAATGTACAGGGCAGAAACCACGAGTCTGCAACTGCCAGCAGGCCTCAGGTGACCCAGATGACTCAGATGACAAAGGATGAATGCAAGGCAATTCACAACTTGTTGGCATTGTGGAGGCTTCTATTCAGCCTATTCATGCCGCTTCAAAGGGTATGTTTGCAAGAGCTGTGGAACAATGAGGCACCTCCAATGAGCTTGCAGACAAGCTGCAAACTCTGCAAAACCTGATAACCACCACGTGGCAGAGGAAGATCGGTCCAATTTAGAGCCTCAGAGAGAGGAGGCAGATGCTGAAGTACATGGGGGTGCACACATTTTTGACGAAATGTCCACCTATAATGCTAAATGTAAAATTGAATGGCTTACCCATAGCCATGGAACTGGACACTGGCGCTAGCCAATCCATCATGAGTAAAAAGATGTTTGAGAGACAGTGGTGCAACAAGGCACTCAGACCAGCCCTGAGCCCCATCCACACGAAACTGAGAACGTACACCAAAGAGCTCATCACTGTCCTGGGCAGCGCCATGGTCAAGGTCACCTACGAGGGCACGATGCATGAACTGCCACTCTGGATTGTGCCGGGCGATGGCCCCACACTGCTTGGAAGGAGCTGGCTGGGCAAAATCCACGGGAACTGGGATGACATCCGAGCACTATCACATGTCAATGAGGCCTCATGTACACAGGTTCTTAACAAATTTCCTTCCCTTTTTGAGCCAGGCATTGGAAACTTTTCCGGGACGAAGGTGTGGATCCACTTGGTCCCAGAGGCACGATCCATTCACCACAAGGCGCGAGCAGTACCTCACATGATGAGGGAGAGAATGGAAATCGAGCTGGACAGGCTGCAATGCGAGGGCATCATCTCCCCAGTGGAATTCAGCGAGTGGGCCAGCCCGATTGCTCCAGTACTCAAAAGTGATGGCACGGTCAGGATTTGCGGCGATTATAATGTAACTATTCATCATTTCTCGCTACAGGACCAATACCCGCTACCTCAGGCAGATTACCTTTTTGCGACGCTGGCAGGAGGCAAGACGTTCACCAAGCTCGACCTGACTTCGGCCTACATGACGCAGGAGCTGGAGGAGTCTTTGAAGGGTCTCACCTGCATCAACACGAACAAGGGACTGTTCATCTACAACAGATGCCTGTTTGGAATTTGGTCGGCTGCAGCGATCTTCCAGAGAAACATGGAGAGCCTACTCAAGTCAGTACCATGCACGGTGGTTTTTCAGGACGACATATTGGTCACGGGTCGAGATACCATCGAGCACCTACAATACCTGCAGGAGTTCCTCCAGCAACTGGATCGCGTAGGGCAGTGCCTTAAGAGGTTGAAATACATCTTCATGGCAACAGAAGTGGAGTTTTTGGGGAGAAATATCGTGGCGGACAGCATTCGACCCACAGATGCCAAGACAGAGGCTATCAGGAACACGCCCAGGCCACAGAACATCACGGAGCTGCGGTCGTTCCTAGGACTCTTCAACTATTTTGGTAACTTCCTACCGAGGTTAAGCACCCTCTTAGAACCCCTACATGTGTTATTGCGTAAAGGTGAGAACTGGGTATGGGGGAAAAACCAAGTAATTGCTTTTGAGAAAGCCAGAAACATTTTATGCTCCAACAAGCTGCTTGTATTGTATAACCCATGTAAAAGACTTGTGCTAAGATGTGTTGCACCGTCGTACGGAGTCGGATGTGTATTACAACAAGCTAATGTTGCAGGGAAGTTGCAACCTGTCGTCTATGCTGCCAGGAGCTTGTCTAAGGCCGAGAGGGCCTACAGCATGATTGAGAAAGAGGCATTAGCGTGTGTGTTCGGGGTAAAGAAAATGCATCAGTACCAGTTTGGCCTCAAATTTGAGCTGGAATTCAGAAGATTTGTCAAGCATGATTTCCTTTTCATAAATCCATGCTGACTTGGACCGATCCTGTTACTACTTTCCAAATGCGCTGCTATTTCATCTTTAATAATTGATTCCAACATTTTCCCCACTACTGATATCAGGCTAACCGGTCTATAAATCCGTTTTCTCTCTCCCTCCTTTTTTAAAAAGTGGTGTTACATTTTTTTTTAAAGTGGTGTTACATTAACTACCCTCCAGTCCATAGGAACTGATCCAGAGTCGATAGACTGTTGGAAAATGATCACCAACTTCCTTAAGTATTCTGGGATGCAGACTATCAGGCCCCGGGGATTTATCGGCCTTCAATCCCATCAATTTCCCTAACACAATTTCCTGACTTATATGGATTTCCTTCAGTTCCTTCTTCTCACTTGACTCTCGGTCCCCTAGTATTTCCGGAAGGTTATTTGTGTCTTCCTTCATGAAGACAGAACCAAAGTATTTGTTCAATTGGTCTGCCATTTCTTTGTTCCCCATTATAAATTCACCTGATGACGTTTGTCTTCACTAATCTTTTTCTCTTCACATATCTATAGAAGTTATGTTCCCAGCAAGCTTCCTCTCATACTCTATTTCCCCCCTCCTAATTAAACCCTTTTTCCTCCTCTGCTGAATTCTAAATTTCTCCCAGTGCTCAGGTTTGCTGCTTTTTCTGGCCAATTTATATGCCTCTTCCTTGGATTTAACACTATCCCTAATTTCCCTTGTTAGCCATGGTTGAGCCACCTTCCCGTTTTGTTTTTACTCCAGACAGGGATGTACAATTGTTGAAGATCATCCATATGATCTTTAAATGCTTGCCATTGCCTATCCACCGTCAACCCTTTAGGTATCATTCGCCAGTCTATTCTAGCCAATTCACGTCTCATACCATCGAAGTTACCTTCCTTAAGTTTAGGACCCGAGTCTCTGAATTAACTGTGTCACTCTCCATCTCAATAAAGAATTCTACGATATTATGGTCATTCTTCCCCAAGTGGCCTTGCACAACAAGATTGCTTTCTCATTGCACATCATCCAGTCTAGGATGGCCAGCCCTCTAGTTGATTCCTGGACATTGCAAAACCAGCAGTTTGAGTGGTCTATGCATATTACTGGAGTTCACAAGATTGGATTCCAAATGTTACCTCCATTCCAAGTATTTGTTATTTTATGATAGTTACTCTATTTCCTTCAAGGATGCAGGGGAAAGTTTTACCTCGGAATTTTTTTCTATTAATTTCTAATTCACTAAATGTTTTTACAGAGCAAGTTTTGTTTTAGAATCTTATAAACAAATGACTTGCCTTTCATTGTACTGTTCCACAGTGATCACCGGCTTTATAGGTGTAATGTATGCACTTGTGAGTATGCTCACAGGTTGGTAGAGCTGTTGAGTTGGGATTGGCTTAGCCACTCACGTGATGTTCACAAGACTCAATAAAACCCCAGCCAGTTTGGTTAAGGGGATCCACCATGAGGCAGGTGGTTGTGAGCCTGGTGGATGAACTGGTAATGTGTAGTGTGATTGTTAAACCTTTGCTAATACACCAACTAGTTCTTAGTAGCAATGTGTTGCTATGAATTTTTAAGCAAAGAACCCATGAAGCAAATACATTACAATAGGAGTAAGCGTTTAGGTTTCAAGTTCCTGATTTCAAAGTCTGCCTGGAAAATGTAAAATGATGCGGGGAGAAATTGGGCTTCTTTGTGCCTCCCTTTAGTGCCTATGGGAGCAGTAATGGGGTGCTAAGCGGTTACCGACCTGGTGTGGCGAATTCAGTAACACCCGCAAACTTCCCTGGCAGTTTTGCGCTGGCGCTAACACTTACTGCCTCAGTCTCTAGTGCCCTGTAGATTGTGAAGTCATCATGTGCTCATGCCCTCTGCAGCCTCGCCGGGCATCAACGATGGCAGAAACAGGAGGCGTTGTCACCTCAGCTGGCCAATTGGGGAGCGATAATTAAAGGCAGTGGTGGTCGGGTAGTGCAGAGTTTATTCTTCGCACCAGTCTGGTGCCTGCTGAATGTTTTTGATGGCTCATTGCTGCGCGATGCCTCAGCCCTCCGCTCTCTGAGAGTGATTGGGGCTGCAATGGCAGTCGCGCAGGTCTCCTGACCCCACAGAAGCAAGAAGAAGAATGTTGTGCACCATCCCTTTAAGCAAGGAAGGAGCCTCTGATGCCGGCAGCACTGCACTGAACATTGCTCAGTGCTCTGCCGCTACCACCCCTCACACACTTTAGCACCCTCAGGGAAGTGGTAGCGCTTGATTTAGTGCTCTATTTCCCTCTTGGTGCGCTAAAGCTGAAACTGAAAGGATTATGGCCTAGCGATACTTTTCTCAATTTTCAAAAGTTATCGCCCCAAATGAAATTTCTAGTCCTTGGTATTCAGTCTTGACTCTGCATGCAAACTCCCTTTGACAGCGAGGCTGCATCTCCCTTCTCATTATGATGTGGGAAATGGACTTATCAGCCAATATACTCCAGGGACTAGCTGCAGACCCATTCCATGCCCTGGACTGATTAGGCCACCACACTCCAGAACAAAAATGGGCACATGGTTGCCCCAGAGGGGAGAAATAAAGGTGCAGTTCCACACTCTACTGAACTTGCAATTTGAAGCCACTTATGTGGAAGAGGCCAAGTGGAGGGTCAGGGCTTGCGCTTCCTCCACTCTATCACCCATGGTGAATAACAGTGGCTCCCATACATGTAAAAATAATGTATCCCTCTGCATTTTACAGACACCTGATTTGATGTACAGAGGATAGTAAAATCTCGACGTGAGCCAAACTGGATTAAATTAGGAAGTGGCTGTTTAACCCAAAATTACTTATCAGGTCACGTTGGCTTATTAATTCAATTCCGCTCTCATTCCTATGGTCTAATAAAACATTTTTTTTAAATTAAATTCTACATTTTATACTAAAGACAAATGGCTTCACAACAACTTGTCACAATGTACATCTTTCGATCAATATTAACGTTTCTAGACAAAATGAAGATTTTATCATGTTACTTGGTCTTATCGAGAAATGATTGAAGATATTTGTTTTTTTGTTATTGTTATGCATTGGGAATACAAGGTCCATTGATGAGATTGACAAAGTAGACAAAAGACTTCCAAAAGTGATATTTGACTTGAAGGACATATTTTGTCACTGTTCACGGGTTAATAATTACTGCAGAGTATATAATGAAATGTCCATTTTGTGCTTGCTGATGGGTCTTTTTATTTATAATCATGTGTGTGGTCTGCAGGGCTGTTGGATAACACCCATGGGATATCACATCTATTCATTAAAGACCAGCCCTTGTGTGACACAGCCATGGGTACAATACATAACAATTAATGAAGCAACATTTAGAACACCAAACCACACGCACTGCATTGCCTGATCACATCTTCATGCCTTACTGTTTTTCCTCAAGACTGCAGTTAAACATGTCACAAGAATTTATTTTATAAAGCCACAGGCAAACACAAGATGGTGATGCTGTTACTTTAAAAGAATTAAGTGTAAATGGGAGCAGCTCCGAATGCAGAACATTTTTCACTACTGACCCAGAACTGCTTCACTCAAACTTGACTTCATCATTCATGTATTATACTTCAAGATCAGGACAACATATTCTAATACACTGCAGCTGATAGCCCTGTATCTCTTTCAACAATGCAGACTTTGTACCATTATATGGACATATCCTGCATCTGATTGCATAAAGAAGCATTAAATGTGTGAGAACCATTTTCTTAAAAGGAAGCTAGTGACAAAAGGACAAGCATTGTGTTGCCTACGTTACACATAATAATAAATGACATTGAGTTTAAGAGAGCTACGTATTACTTATAATGATATTATATCTAGGGTATATAAAGAAAATTAATTGATGTACAGAATGCTTCTTTACATCTTTGACCATTTTTGAATGTCATTTCACCTCCAAATAAGTACTGCCAAAATTCATCACGAATAATGCAGATGCCAGTTTTGCAATAAATTTATAGAAGCCTACAACAGATCTCATGCTTAATTGCAATCACATTTGCATAATTCTGCATAGCAATAAATTCCCAGCTGAGCAGAACAGTATCACAAAAGATTTTAACTTCTCTTCTGAGTCCGACTGAAATTAAAATTTTCCTTTCTGTTTCTTTTAATAGTTCTAAAGAATAGGAGGACCACCTTGAGCACGTTTGCTTTTTTTTAAGGAAAGTAATTAGAATAATCTACATTTTTCACTGTTAATCATGTGTGTCAGCGTCATTATTTTTCATTTACAGACACTGATGAAATTAAGAACAATTTGTGCTGATGCACTGCAATGTGCCTCTGAGGTGTGTGCATTTCCCAGTAAATATGTTCTTGAATAACTGCAACCATCACTCCATAAACTGTCCCCATATTGGCAACTTAAAAAGTCAAGTACATGTAATGCTGTACTGTTCATTTTTTTTCTCTAACAGTTATTGCATTTTATCATAATTTCAATAACCCATCGTCAGTCATACAGTGGTTTTATTATATAAAGAAAGACATGGATTTATATAGAGCCTTTCAGGACCATTGGACGTCTCAATGCCCTTTACAGCCAATGAAGTACTTTTGAAGTGAAGTCACTGTTGTAATGTAGGAAACGCAGCAGCCAAAATTGTGCACAGCAAGCTCCCACAAACAGCAATGTGATAATGACCAGATAATCTGCTTTAGTGATATTGATTGTGGGATAAATATTGGCCAGAACACTGTGGATAACTCCCCTGCTCTTCTTCGAAATAGTGACATGGGATATTTTACATCCACCTGGGAGTGCAGACGAGGCTTCAGTTTAAAATCTCATCCAAAAGACAACATCCCTGACAGTGCAGTGCTGCACTGAGTGTCAGCTTAGATTTTTGTGCTGGGACTAGAACACACAACCTTCTTACATAGGCAACAGTGTTACCCACTGAGCCACAGCTGACACTGCTGAATATGCACTGTGCTGAATCGATAGTTATCGGTCTCCTTCACCTTTTAATTTTGTACTAATTAGCTAGTAGTAATGACTTTTATCAAAAGCTCGCAAGTATATTATGACACTTCACTTTTGACTACAGTCATATCTTTCGGGGTAACTATATGCTTTAAACCCCTTTACTGAAGGTAGCAAGCATGCTCAACCCATCTGTTTCCAAAACTAAATTGCAATGCTGTTTTCTGGAGAAGATGTTTCAATCACCTAGTGAATATGTTGACCTAAAAAAACATTCCAAATAAAAGTGAGCAGAACACTGAGCCTGTGTGGGAAGCAGTCATTTGCAATGTGAGGGTTTCATTAGTTCACAGGTTCTTGGTCAGTTGGTTATGAAGGGACTAAAACTAGTTAAGGCTACGAATTGTAGGGGAGAAAGATATCCCTCCCCTCCCCAATGCTAACCTCTTTGGTAGACAAATGATAATACATGATATCTAGAGTGTTGCACGCTCTTATCTGGGGAGGACAGTTTGGAGGAGAAACAGAGACACAAAAGCAAGGGGGTTAATAATTATTGATAATGTAAACATTGAAACAAAGTTCCAAATGATTACAGGTTGAACCTCCCTTACCCGGCACCCTTGGGACTTGGCCTGTGCTAAATAAGGGATTTTGCTGGATGAGGGGAGCCCGGTGGCCCGAGTCGGGGAGGGGTTCGGCGCCCTGAGCAGGCCCGAAGTGTCGGCGGGCTCTCAGCGGGCCGCGAAGGAAGTGTCAGTGGGCCCTCGGCGGGCCGAGTGTCAGAGCGGCCTCAGTGGGTGTCGGCGCGGCCCCAGTGGGCCGAGTGTCGGCGCGGCCCCAAAGTTGGGGTGGAACTCGGTGAGTTCTGCGCATATGCCACCGGAATCATGGCGGACGAGGGGTGGTGCCGGATAAGGGAGTCCCGGATAAGAGAGGTGCAACCTGTACCACTATATAACTTCAGTTAGACTTGTAATAACGGACAAAAAAAACTTCAATATTTTTTTAAATTATAAAGATGGAAGAGCCTGCAATAAATCGATGAATGTCTATCTGCAATGAAAGGGAGAAATTATTTTTGAATCAACTGGAGTCCAATTGGTGTTATTGTATGTGCTGATTTAGTGGTAATAATACCTCTATGTAATAGTGTTAGGACTGTCATAACAGTTAAAGTTAGCCTTTAGCTATTGAAAACACAACCTGGGTGTTGTCTACTTATCCGCTTGTTTATAGTAAGAATATTCATTTGTGAAGTATGGGTCCTATTCCATTTTCCATGGCTTGACATGAACACTTCTAAGCCTGGTTTGATTCAGTTCAGCTGCATCGCTAGAGTCAGCAGTGCTGAGCTGGACAGTTCAACTCAAACCTCTTCAAATGCTGAAGAGTTCAGTACTCTGTTGATTTGATTGGTAACAGCAGTATGTAATGGATCCATATTGGCCAGAAGACTTCAGGCCTGCTCTAAGTTAACTGATCTCGCCAGGTCAGTAAGTGGAGTACTGCAATTCGGCCCAGCACGGGAAATAAAATCCAGATTTCCTGCACCTCATTGCCAACCAGTGACTCCTCCAAGAAGGTGCAGATGTGTGAACAAAAGGTGAGCACAGAATCAGCTACCATCAGTGAGTTTGCTAGGCTCACACATGAAGAATGACCAGTCAGATGGTGTCTGGAGCCCACAATTCAGCACAAGACACTGCCTTTGGAAGAGAGTGTGAGAAAATTGGATGTGAATAATCACTTCAGCTTTTAATATCTAGTCAGACACTGAGGGAGTAAAAGAAAGACCTGGTTTTATATGGCACTTTTCACGACCACCAGATGTCTCAAAGCGCTTTACAACCAATGAAGTACTTTTGGAGTGTAGTCACTGTTGTAATGTAGCAGCCAATTTGTGCACAAGCAAGCTCCAACAAACAGCAATGTGATAATGACCAGATAATCTGTTTTTTGTTATGTTGATTGAGGGATAAATATTGGCCCAGGACACCAGCGATAACTCCCCCACTCTTCTTCAAAATAGTGCCATGGGATCCTTTACGTCCACCTGAGAGGGCAGACAAGGCCTCGGTTTAACGTCTCATCTGAAAGACTGCACAGTCCCGTACAGTTCCCTCAGTACTGCACTCGAGTCTCAGCCTAGATTTTTTGTGCTCAATTCTCTGGTGTGGGACTTGTACCCACAACCTTCTGACTAAGAGGCAAAAGTGGACATTAAAGGCCCTGAAGCACTGTTTTAAAGAAGCACCTGACCTACTCACAGTCACCTTGGAACCATTATCCCCTCAACCATTACAAATAAAACATTAATTTCTTTGTTGTTTGTGGCATGTTGCTGTGCACCAAATGGCTGTCTCATTTACGACTATAACAACAATGACTGCACTTAAAAGTAATTCATTAAATGGTTTGAGATGTTTCTGAGAGGGGTGATCAGGCTCTGTGTAAATGCAAGTCTTCTTTACATCTATGGTTAGTGACAGTATATCAGTATTTATATGATAAATGTTTGAGCAGTTTTTAAGGTCAAGTCAGTCATCACGAGAGTTCATTCATGTTTTTGAAAGTTTAGAAAATATTAAAAACGCCACTATCGATGAAGGCTTGACTAGTGAGTGCAAAATAAAGAAGTCTCCCTGCCACCATCCAACCGCCCCCTGCCCAATACAGAAATCTCCATCACTTCACATATAAGAAAGATAGGGGAGACTGATGAAATATTGTCAAAAGGAAATCAATAAGAAGACTTTACTCACAGCACATAGAGTTAGCACTCAACCAGTTGGCGACCAGCATGGTACCCATGTGGTAAAAATGGTAGCCTGGTTGTTTAACTCCAGAGGATGGAAGGAACAGAGCTGGGACTCTCTGGGCAATCTGGTCCAGATAATTGCAGTTAGTGTTTTGCAAATACACAAATGTATGCAAGATAGCAACCATGGGAGAGAAGTTGATTATCGCCACATTTGGGGGCAGTAACGTTTGCGAGGTGGGAAACTTAGCGTCACGAGCTAAAGTTTACCCCTCTCAAAAAAATGTCTTTAGCACTCCCGGAAGGACTAAGCCAAGTGCTCCACTTCTTTCTTGGTGCGTTAATGGGCCGTACCATTCAACAGCGTTTCCTTCGCGGGCAGGAGCCCATGAAGAAAACGGAGGAACGCAGCGAAAACAAAGGGCATTTTTTTTTTTTTTACTTACCTCGGCCACCTCGCCTTTAATTACTGCCCCAGCAGCGGCCGGCCGCTCGATCCACGCCTCCTGCCACTGCCAATGTTTTCGCTCGGCACTGCTGCAGGGGACGAATGTCAATTTCGGGGTCGGGGCACTAACGGGGCGATGCGCACGGCGGTCATGTCATGATCTCCGGGTGCAGGAGATCGGGGCACAATACCACAATGCTGCCGCTAAACTCCCACCCAACATGATGGGAGTCATTGTCAACTTGTGGTGCTAATGGGAGGCACAAATTCAGCAAATTTCTAGGCCATTGAGTAAAAATCTGAGTAATTACAAAGTTAGGATGATTTTATTAAAGTCCATTTCACACTGATCTACTATCGCACCAGTGCATATAAATTATGTTTTACACAATTTTATGGCATACTTTTGCTTTATCAATTTAACAAGCAATCAAGTCAGTAAGCAGTCAAGAAATATTAGCATGCATTAAAGTTTACCTTTGTGCCATTATTACAATCCAACCCAGAACACGATATGGTCTCTAGATCTTCTTATTCAGGAAATAGAACAAACTGAAAGACCCACCATAAATACCTCAGCTACCAATGATGCAAAGTAGATAGAATAATCTAATTTCTAACAAAGTATTATCTCCTTTGAATGTTAACACACTGCTGAGGTGTGCTTCCAATATACAATCTGCAGAGGCCATAACACTATCTGATCACAAAATAATATTAGCACTAATTTTAATGCTAAGCTAGCTATACACATACAATTTCAGCAGGGGTTCTTGGTTAGAAGCAAGCACTCTGGCTGAATATCACCTTCCAATACCCGAGAATGCTGAGGCTAATTGTAATGCCCCACAATGCAATACTGGTTGAGATTGGCAAATCATCACAAACCAGGGATTTAGCATCAGCCCTCCTAACATGCATAGTTCAGTGCCAGAGCTACCAAATGAGCCATCAGAAGATCTTCCCTAGAGATTTCTTAAGGATGGAGAAGGAGGGACCCAAGGCACAGGAACTTGGCTTTGATAATAACATCCATTCAAAATGGAATAGAACAGATTCAGCAGGAAGCTAAGTTCAGTATTAGCCAAGTGGATTTATCTACATTGAAGGTACGTTCAGCTTGACAGGAGATCTACAGTTATGTATATTCTAACCAGGGGGGGGAAGCAAAATTGTAGTTGGCTTACTGGTTGTCAGACTTACTCAGAACGTTGTCAACAAGACTTCCTCTTTCACAACCTTCCAACATGTTGTATATTGGGCTTGTTTAAAGGATGTTGGCAAGTATGATAGAGTATCTGCGCAAAAACCAGTATGAAGGGGTAGCCAGAAGTCTCCCTTTTCATGTCTGGATCAAGCTCTACCTTCTCCAGCTATGGCTGTGCACCTGTAAACACATCTGAAAAAAGGTATGTGCAGCTTCAGCTGGGAGGAGCTCCCGAGACAACAGAAAGATATCAGTATAAGGGAAACTGGAGTATTATCTCTGTAATTACAATTGAATGTTGATGTGTAAATTTGCTTTAATAATGTTCAAGGCTGCCTGGTTATTGTTTATTATTATATTAAGATTAACAAATGATAACCCTATTTAATATATATTATGGTAAAATTTTTCTTTGATTTTCCCAGTAGTCAAAAAACCATCTTGTTCAAGTTCAAACCAATAACTTTTATTTAAGTGTTTTAGTATTTCATATATTATTCATTTGGCACCTTTTCCCCACAAAATATACAATTTGAGTATCTGTCTGTGATATTGTATAATGACAGGATTGTAAGAGTAGTGATCATGTAAAGATACAGAAATCCATGCTAAACACCTGATAGCATCGATCAATTAGATCTTTGGAAAAATATATTTTTTTAAACATGTTTTCAGTTGCCATAATAGTTCCCTTCCTCCTCTCTTAATCCTCCATTATGGTCCCTTTACCTGGTCTCAGCAGAGCTTGGTCTCCAGTTGTCTTGGTTAACTGGATCAAGACCTAGCACTGTCAAGCCCGTGTGGTGGTTGGTGTGCAACGGCCACCCCATGTTAAAAGACTCCACGCACAGGCATCGTCCACCCTTCAATATGTAGTTCAGGACCTAGAATGTCAGGTCCCTCATTGAAACACCTGTGAACTCATCCCTTTTTGGTGTGGAAGTGGGTCATCCTCGATACGAGGGACTGCCTAATACTATATAATTTACCTAGTTTGTAAAGCTTCTAATCCTCCCACAGTTGCTTCGACATCTCTGCTTCACTCTTTGACTTGGTTACTGCTCCACTCCCATCCATGTCCACCCAAGCATTCCGGCTGTGTCCTGATCATTCCCACCCTCCCATCAAAACCTGCTGCAAGTGCCCCAGCCGTGCTCCACTTTCTCCCACTTGCATTATGAGGTGATTTAGCTCTGGTTCTAGACTTCCTTCTACCAAGACCCATCCCTGATGCTACTACTCTGCTCCTTCCTTTCCTCACAATGGTTTGAGGAGCAACTCTGGGTCCAAGTACTCGCCACAGTTTCCAGGCCTCACTCCTGTTACTGTCTTTAGCGCCAACCTCTCTCGCACTGCATCCTCTGCTGCTCCAAGTTACATTTCCCGCAGTGTGAGCCTCCTGCAGATCGTGCCAACAAGTTTTAAGTGGGAAGACAGGCTTACTCAACCTTGAGACCAACACATCAGTTATACAAAAACAGAAAATGCTCGAAATAGTCAGCAAGTCAGGCAACGTCAGTGATGGAGAGAAATCAGAGTTAACATTTCAGATTGCTGATCTTTGGTCAGAACTCAAATCAGTTAATTTGCTGAGTTCTGTACACATTCCTTGCACAAACTAAAATGGAGAAGAAGCAAGATCAGAGCGCAGGGAATAGACTGATCCGCCAATCCTGACACTGAGTAACCTGTGCATCAACCTCAAAGTTGAACAGTTGGTCCGCAGCAGTAATCTGCTGTTTCCCTGACTCAGATGCCCAGCAGTGCTTCTCTGGCTTCTAACGAAAGCATCACAAAAGCTTCTCGAACTGCATTCCTTCCAACTTAGTCTTGCTCCACTTCTGCCCTGCTCCAGTTCCGCCCCACTCTAACTTCAAGCCTTAGGCCTTCCTTTCTGTTCCATCTTCATATTTTGGCTTGAGCTCATCATTCATTCCCTTCCGATCTAGGCCAAACCTTATAGTTTTTCTTACAGAACCTCTGCTCTCAGCCCTGGCCTCCCTCCACCCAGGGCCTCACATCTGGCCAAATATATTTTGGCTTTTTCTTGCAGTATGCCATAGCCTTTAAATATAGGGGTTATTTTGGTGATAGGGTGAAAACAGGCACTAAGTGGGTGCTGTGCTAATAAGACATGACGGTTTGAAAGTCTGGTTTTAGCACACAGTTTTGCTCCTAATTGCTAATTTCCATAATTTGATCTTGCTTTGAGGCGCCGGAAAGCAGCAGCCACGGAACGGCAGGGAATGGCCGCTGAGTTTCTGCGGAATGGCCGTTGTACGCGCAATTGCCCTCATGTGTTTTTCCGGCGGAGAGCATATCTGCCCCGCTCCCCACCACTTCCGTCCCGCTGCTGCCGAAGCCTCTTTAAGTGCGTCATCAGAGCGCGCACCGCCGAGGACCCACCCCGGAAACGATATTCAGCTGAAAAAGCCTTGTCACCGCCTGATGGTGCCCACGTTAGGTTTTTGTGTCGGTGCACCGTGCTTGCTGAAGACCGCCAGCGGTGTTTAAATTGTGTTGGGTTTAGCAGCATTTTTGTCGCTGACATTTTCTCTGACTTTTTAAAACATTGCGAGTAGCCTTGCTGACAGCGCGCTTAATTGACAGCGCTCCAGGCTCTTCCAACTCCACAACAGGGAGCCATGACTTGAGGAGGCTGGGCTTGTGGAGGAGATCGAAATGGGGCAGGAGTTCTCCTCACCCTCCTGTCCCCCTCTCCTGCAGCAGCTGATGCTGTTCTGCCTGGCTTCATGCCTTTCTCCCATTCCTCCTGCAGACCAAGGGAGACCCCCTAGCAAGATGCCGATGACCAAGCACTTAATTTCTCCTGGTGACTCTCTCTCTTCAGGTGAAGTCTTCAGAGAATTTCCAAAATAAATGTTGTTGGAGTGTTGGTGAAGTCTTGACAAAGTGTCCCAGATAGTTTTCCTAAATCTTTCAAAAATTCCTCTTCAAACCTCCAGCAGCAAGTCAACAGTAAAACATGATATTTCCTTAAATAGCACTCGAAACACTCAACAACGACATGTTTACTCCCAATCAACTGATCACTGTTAGGAAGCAGTATCCACTAAAATGCTGTGCCGCCTCCTTAATGAGTGCTAGCAGGCAATTTAAGTGGCAATCAGCCCCTTAATAATCCTCCAGGTGGCTATTCCGAGTGCAAGCATCAGCCGGTCCAGGCAGCGGGCGGTCGAGGGGGTCGTTCAACCTGACTGCCTGCCTCTCTTCCGCTCTTACATCCGGTCCAGGGTGTCCTTGGAGATGGAGCACGCGGTGTCCACCGGTACGCTCGCGGCCTTCCGCGAGAGGTGGGCACCGGAGGGACTGGAGTGCATCATCACGCCCGGCAACCAAATTTTAATTTGATTTTACGTTTTTAAGTTTAATTTGTTTTAATTTCCGGTGCTTTTAGTGTCCCCCTTCCCTTTTATAGGGGACACTGGGGAAAAATTGTGATTTTAGTGCCCAAAAAAACCAAAAAAAAAGAAAAACACAAAAAAAAAGGAAAAAAGGGCCTTGTAAATGTCTGGTGTGTCACCCAGGTAGGGTGGCATGGTTTAATGTCTTTTGTTTTTGCAGATAAACTCCAAAAAGAGTTTCAACTCCTTTACCGTAGGACTGCTCCTGGGCACGGCCAAGGGTGCCATCAGCCGGTCCAGGCAGCGGGCGGTCGAGGGGGTCGTTCAACCTGACTGCCTGCCTCTCTTCCGCTCTTACATCCGGCCCAGGGTGTCCTTGGAGATGGAGCACGCGGTGTCCACCGGTACGCTCGCGGCCTTCCGCGAGAGGTGGGCACCGGAGGGACTGGAGTGCATCATCACGCCCGGCAACCAAATTTTAATTTGATTTTACGTTTTAAAGTTTAATTTGTTTTAATTGCCGGTGCTTTTAGTGTCCCCTTCCCTTTTATAGGGAGCACTGGGGAAAATTGTGATTTTAGTGCCCAAAAAAAAACCAAAAAAAAAAGAAAAACACAAAAAAAAACAAAAAAAGGAAAAAAAAAGGGCCTTGTAAATGTCTGGTGTGTCACCCAGGTCGGGTGGCACGGTTTAATGTTTTTTGTTTTGCAGATGAACTCCAAAAAGAGTTTCAACTCCTTTACCGTAGGACTGCTCCTGGGCACGGCCAAGGGTGCCATCAGCCGGTCCAGGCAGCGAGCGGTCGAGGGGGTCGTTCAACCTGACTGCCTGCCTCTCTTCCGCTCTTACATCCGGTCCAGGGTGTCCTTGGAGATGGAGCACGCGGTGTCCACCGGTACGCTCGCGGCCTTCCGCGAGAGGTGGGCACCGGAGGGACTGGAGTGCATCATCACGCCCGGCAACCAAATTTTAATTTGATTTTACGTTTTTAAGTTTAATTTGTTTTAATTGCCGGTGCTTTTAGTGCCCCCTTCCCTTTTATAGGGGGCACTGGGGAAAAATTGTGATTTTAGTGCCCAAAAAAAAACCAAAAAAAAAGAAAAACACAAAAAAAAAACCAAAAAAAGGAAAAAAGGGCCTTGTAAATGTCTGGTGTGTCACCCAGGTCGGGTGGCACGGTTTAATGGTTATGTTTTGCAGGTAGACTCTAAAAGAGTTTCAACTCCTTTACAAAGATGGTGGTGTGCAGTAAACATGGGCTAAAGCGTCGTTTCCACTCAAGTCCCCATCTTGACTACCTCAGAGGCTCTTTAGCGGCTGAAAGAGCATTCAAAAATTGCCCCTACAGATTCATTTAATGAGAAAAGGAACATGTGCAAAATGCTTCCAAATGCAGTGGGAGATATACAGAAGGGAGAAGAAATAAAAAGAATAAGGTAGGACGCATGAGAAAAAGAGTTGAGGCCAAACAGAGGTACAGAGACAAGCAAAGTATATAACAGATAGATTATATTATATAGATAGAAAGAGAAAGAGAGAGAGAAAGACACAAAGGAATACTTAGATTGAGAGGGAAATAGAGATACAGTTATAGGAAGTGAGACTCAATTGTAATTTTTGTTCAGAGCAATGCCAAGGGAAATCAGCTAGTTTCCATTAGAAATATTTTGACGACACCATTGCATAAAGCCTACATTTTGCTTAGATATTTGTTGATAAAATTCTGCCAAAATAATTGATGGATTTTGTATTCATTGGATGAGTGAGGTAAATTGAATTTGTGTTTCCGACATGAAGGATATAAATGGAAACCATTCCATTATTGTTTTGGAATTAAAAGCAATATTGTTGTATGAAGGTCATATCTGTTTAAGTGTTTACCTCTGCTGATAAGCACAATTAAATTTGTTATTACGCTATTGTCCTCATCTTGATGACTTGTTCTTCTCAGGGATATATCAAGTAAGTGGAAGAAAGACAGGAACAGGAAAGTACCATTGATAACAAGGCATTTTATGTGGAAATGCCCTTGAGGCTTGAATCCAAACTAACTACAAACAAAAAGCAAATTCAGAGATATCTGATGCAGCAGGAACAAAAGACCGTGGGCTTTTAATGTTCAAAGGTTGCTTCGTAAAACCATTAGTGATAAACACTAACTAAAACTCAGTGCTAATTAAAACTCAGGGTCAGATTTCTAACACAGCAAAACACTAACTTGGAATCTGTGGATGCTTGCTTGCCATTATACGTGACTCCATCTCTGAAAAGAAATCTAGTAAACAATCAGCGAACAGTTCCTATTTTTTCACTTGAATAAGCAATTCCTTCTGGGTCAAAGTAAGGCTCGGACAATATCAGAATTTGTAGATGTGACTGATACAAATACGCACCGATATTTATCCCTCAGCTAGCCGCATTAAAACAGATTATCTGCTCATTATCACATTCCGGGAGCTTGCTCTGCACAATTTGGCTGCCGCCTTTCCTGCATTGCAACAGTAACTACACTTCAAAAGTATTTCATTGGCTGTATAGCACTTTGGGACATCCTGAGGTTGTGAAAGGTGCTGTATAAAAATTCATTTTATCTCCTTCTTACAAGCACAATGTAACTCAGTTTAGTTAGCATTGAACGGAATACTGTACAGTATAGTGCTCGATAGCATTACATTGAAATGATCATTTGCTGAAAAGGTGCAATTTGTGGGGGAACTACATGAGCGAAAACGTCAATGTACCAGGTCGACAGATCTTTGTGAACAGAGGTCAATGTTGTTGCTTACTGGCTAGCTACAGTAAACAGAATCAGCCCTCTTGGCGAGCCAGTTGGCCCACAACTCACTAGACAAACAAATGTTGTCCATAAAGATTGTCACATCAGCTGTCCTAAACAGGAAACAAAATCACTAACGTTAAAGAGCATCAGCAAATGTTTAACCATCTCGGGCGTATGGTTCATAATGAATATAACTCCCTGATCTGAACACAAAGCCGGCTTCTTAGCCGTTTCCGCATTTTTAATCAAAATTCATATGTTTTGAGCTATTTCTGATAGAAAAATTTCTACTGAAATCACTATCCAACAACAACAACAAAAACTTGTATTTGTATAGTGCCTTTAACCTAGTAAAACATCTCAAGGCACTTCACAGACAAAAATTTGACACTGAGCCACAGAAGGAGAAATTAAGGCAGATGACCAAAAGCTTGGTCAAAGAGGTAGGTTTTAAGGAGCGTCTTAAAGGAGGAAAGAAAGGTAGAGAGGTGGAGAGGTTTAGGGAGAGAATTCCAGAGCTTGGGGCCGAGGCAGCTGAAGGCACGGCCACTGATAGTTGAGTGATTAAAATCAGGAATGCTCAAGAAGGCAGAATTAGAGGAGCACAGATATCTCAGAAGGATAGTGAAGCTGAAGGAGATTCATAGGCAGTCCCTCGGAATTGAGGAGGACTGGCTTCCACTCCCAAAGTGAGTTCTTTGATGGCTGAACAGTCCGATACGAGAGCCACAGGCCCTGTTACAGGTGGGACAGACATTCGTCGAGGGAAAGGGTCAGTGGGGCTGGTTTGCCATGGGCTCCATCCGCTGCCTGCGCTTGGCCTCTTCATGCTTTTTCCGTTGAGACTTGAATGCCCTCCCGGATGTACTTTCTCCACCTCGGGCGGTCTTCGGCCAGGGTCTCCCAGGTGCCAGTGGTGATGTCGCACTTTACCAGGGAGACTTTGAGCGTGTTCTTATAACGTTTCCGCTGTTTACCATGAGGGAGCTCCGCATAAAGCATTTGCTTCGGGAGTCTCGTATCTAGCATGCGAACTATGTGGCCTGCCCAGTGAAGCTGATCGAGTGTGGTCAGTGCTTCAATACTGGGGATGTTGGCCTGGTCGAGGACACTGATGTTGGTCCTCCCCAGAGGATTTGCAGGATCTTGCGGAGACATCGTTGGTGATATATCTCCAGCGACTTGAGGTGCCTACTATACATCGTCCATGCCTCAGATCCATACAGGAGGGCGGTTATTATTACAGAGATAGGGAGGAGCAAGGCCATGGAGGGATTTGTAAACAAAGACGAGAATTTTTCTAACCTAAGCCTAACACTAAATACAGCCCATTATTTGAGTCAAGTATAAAACTGTTGTCTTGTTGGTTGATGTTGATCCCATCTACAATATACACCAATTGTAGGGATACCATTTAGTTCAACACCAATTGGAAATGTTAATAGGGGGGACTGATCTGAACTGACTTAATAGGGTTGATTCTAAAAACGTCCCCATTCCCCCCTCCCCCCCATTTCCAGCCACACCCTGCGGGAATGTGTGGCCGAGGGGTTTACGGTGGGGATGTTTCCGCCGTGTTTCAAACCCCCTAACCATCTTAACTTGCCTTATTTAAGGCACGGAAAGGCTGCCCAGCACAGAGGAGCAGGGGCCATTTTAACTGCGGGCCGTCAAAAGGCACAATGTTTCGGGCCCTCCAGCTACAGCGCCAGCAATGTTCCTGGCCACAGTGTTTTTCTTTGCTTTTCAAAGCTTCCTTGCGGGACAGGTTGAGCAGGAGTTCTCCTCCTGGCCCCATAAGGATACCTCGGGCCGCCCTCATGGCAGGCTTCCCCCGTTCTGGTAATTGTGGAGTTCCCCAACTCACCACCCTCCCGTGCCCCATTCCCGGCCTAACCCCCACCCCCCTACCACCCCTACTTGTGACTCCCGTTCGCCAGTGGGGACATCATTCCCACCAGCTTCAGCCAGTAATCAGTGTCGGATTATGTTAACGAGGACCGGGGAATTTAATTATCGGACAGTTCACCGTGCACTTCAGCTCCCGATTCCCGCCCCGACTACAAATCAGCCCCAATGCAAAACTGTTCCCATCCATCTGTTGTTGTATCAAATAACAGCCAAGGAATTTAAATCACATGCAGAACATTAATAATGGAGACTTTGAAATTCCGTCGCTTTATATCTTAAATGGGTTAATGCCTTTCATTAAAATAGTGGATAGAGGAATTTCATACAAACATCTCAGTGTGTTCATTGCTAATCTAATATCACACAGTGTGATTTGAAACCATGAGTGTTTTTCTGCTGTCAATGAAAGTCAGTGGATTGTTAGATCACTAGAAATAAAAGTTGCCTCTGAACTTTAGCTTACATCGGAATCAAAAACAGTCAAATGAAACGGAGTGTTTTCTTCAATTCTGATAGTTAGATCATAAAATGGAACTATTGATGTTCTGCATTCAGCTCGATGGCTTGCCACAATATCATGAAACAACAATCATGAAAGGAATGTATTTATGGTACAAACACCACATTTATTTTTCTATTTCTGTTTTCTACCCATGCAAACATTCTGTGCATTTAAAGAGGGAGAGAAACACACAGAAACACAAGGTATCTCAAGGTTATTTGCACCCTCAGTGTAACTCAGCATTTGTTTTCTCACTGCGCTGCTATACCAATGAGGAGAGAATGGAGGAAAAATTGGGGTAATTTGCGGCTCCCGTTAACCACTAATGACTCCCGCTAAATTTGGCCGGAGTGTAACATTGCACCCTGATCTCCTCCACCCAGAGATCGTGACATCATTGTCGTGCCCAGAGATCATGACATTATCGTTGTGTCCAGAGATCATGACATCATTACCATGCACAGAGATCATGATGTCATCGTCACGCCCAGAAATCATGACGTCATCACCGTGTGCAGAGATCATGATGTCATCGTCGCAACCAGAGATCATGATGTCATCGCCGGGCACAGCGCCCCCTGAAGCTGCACCGGGCATTAACAGCGGCAGCTTCAAAGGACGCATATAGGGCGGCTGGCCGCTAGCGGGGCAAAATTTAACGGGGAGATGGCCGGCGGCTCCTGAAAACAAATTTTGCTTTTATTTTCCGTACCGATGCCAATTTGGATGTGGGGTCTGTGCCACGATTGCTCAGCCCTCTGCTTGAGTGCCGGGACGATTGCGCGGCAACCCCAGTCCCCAGTGGTCCAGGTAGGACCCTTTTTATTATGCAGAATGTGCAGCCTGGGCCCTTTCTTTTAATTCCGGGAAGAGGGCCTCCTATGCGGCACTGCTGAGCCGTGCGCCCTGCTCCCGAGCTGTGGATCACTTGATTTAGCGCTCCACTTCCTTTCGGGGGCAGTAACCCCAATTTAACGTGAGAGGCGAGACTTCGGCGCCCGGCACAAACTTTCATGCCTCGCAAGTGTTACCGACCCAAATGGGCCGCACCCGAATTTCTAGGCCATATTTTCCCCTTGTTTTCTTTTATTTATTTAAATAGAGGTGGTTTAGCACCCTGTCCACATTATTTGTGTCGTAGCAATCTTCAACTTTGAGCTCTGAAATAGAACTGGAAACTCGTCCAGTTGGGCACAGTTAGTGCCAGCCAACACTGATTTGAGTCCTAGTACCCTGTTGGTGCACAACGCTTCTTCATTATTAGCCAGCTCAACTTTCCAATGGGGTTGGCAAAGAAGTTTGTCAGTCAATCCTGAACTCATGTGGAAGGAAGTCGTCCTCGTTCGAGGGACCGCCTATGATGATGATGATAGTCAGTCAGTGAATGTGTGAAACGGAATCCCTAGATAAAAAGTTAGGCACATTGTGCATGTTGGAATTGCACGGGTATGTAAGTTTCAAGTATCTTTGTAAGAGTCCAGCAGGCATTCTTTTATTCCAGCGTTTGAGTCAAGTAGCAGTTATTTAATGTTTCCCGCCTAGTCCCTCTTGTTTCTAAGCCCTCGGACAAGCTGTGGAAGTATGCACAGAGCATTTTGAAGCTAAACACAGGAGAATTCCTATATGTGGAAAATGCTTCTGTAAGAAGATTGATTCTACAATCCCAACAGGCTAGAGGAAACCCATCATTCAGGGGAAATGATATACTTGTGAAATATAATCCTTCAGAAGTGCAGAAAGCAGGCAGAGATCTTTGTTTTTATTTTGTTTGTGTTTTTATTTTCTTGACAAAAAAAAGAAATAAGGGTCTTCTTCTGGGTACAAATCAAAGGCTGCAGATGATTCATCTCCATGGATGTGCTGGTTGAATTTGATGGATCATTTTAAAAAGCAACACTGCTAATCTTCAGGTTTTCTTTTTTAAGTTATTCACAGATCAGTGGCTTTTCCGGTTAATACAGGGCCCAATGCTCTTCTGTCTATGCACACGGTATTCATCATATCTTGACAAGAAAAGACCTTCAGTCTACAAATAACCTTCAGCACAGTTAGATGTGCAACCGCACACTTTAAATAAGACAGATTTTACAACTGCAGTCGGAGTGTGTCTCTTTCATTGCCAGTAAATATTTGTGTTACGACCTGTGCGCTGTAAATATTTTAATATTCCAGGACAGGTATTTGACTGTTAACTTTGCGTGGTCATCTTTTCTTGTGGCTGTCCGCATTAACAGTATGAGTTAAGGTCACAGCAACATTCAGATCGAATGCAAGCTGAGATCCCTCACCTGGACATGTACCTTTAAACAGACTTTAAAAAATAACTATGCACATCACGTACAGTTTAGTATAGCATCAAACCACCACTGAAAAAAGAGAGAGGTTTTTTTATCAGTTGTGTTTTAGTATTTGGCAATTCATTCGATTTATACTGGGCTAATTTGCAATGACAGGAACATGTTCCCACTCTTCCAGTGATGGAGCATTTCTACTGAAAGTGTGTGAACTAATCAGTAAACTTTCATTGGGATTTTGCTCAGGCTGTTCCGCTACAACTTTAAATAACCTGATAGAATTTAAACTTTGGACTGGATTTTCGGTTCTGCTCATTTCGGGGCGGTAATGGCGGCGGGGCGGTAAAGTTTGCGCCCGGGAACCGTTTGCGTCTCAGTCAGCAAAATTCATCACCTGGGTCCCGAGTGTGGGGCGGAGCGCTAAGGGAGTCGTTACACACCTCTCTGAGGGTGCTCGGCCAGCTGAGCAAGTGAAAATCCCGAGCTAGACAGTCAGCCTCGGAGCGCTGCAGGAGGCACCTGGGGTCAAAGAAAAACCTGGAAAAAACCCACCAAAAACATTCCCAACAAATAACTCACACGACCACAACATAAATCACAAAGAAAAGAAAATACAAACAATCACACTCACCTGAGGTCAACATTGCTCCCCTCACTGCTGCCGCTACAGCTCGGACCGCCTGTTTTCATAGGCGCAGGGCGCTCTGCAGGGTGCTCTAAGGGTTGGGATGCAGCCAAAAACCAAGCAGCTGTCACAAGCAGAGGCGTTGCATACCGGCTCGCCTCTCCCGGGTGGTAATGCTCTGCGCCCCGTCGAAACCGTCACCGAAAGTCCCGGCGGGGCACTGGAAGCTGCCCGCCTATCCAGAAGTGCTTACCGCCGCCATTGCCGCCCCTCTGGGGCGCTAACAGGGCCGGCAGAAGACTGAAAATTCAGCCCTAAATGTTTTATGTTTTGGGACATGTCCGAACGAAGGAATGAAAGGTCGATTAGTTTGACCCCAATCGTAGGCAACATGCCAGAAGTGATCATAAGGGATGTTGTGGTGGAAACTGCACCCGATCGGCCTTGCACGGGAAGGCCTGAGGCCCAATCAAAATCGGGCCTTGGGTCTTATTGAAATTAGACTGGCGAGCTGCAGGAAGCTACTGCACAGGTTCAGGGAGCTCGCTAGTGAAGCAGATATCAGTTGCAGGCAGGAGCGACCCTCGAGTAGATCTTGGGAGGAGGGGGAGAAGCAACTGGGAGATGAGGGAAGGTGATCAAGGGGGGGCAGGTGATCAGGTGAGGGCCAAGATAGGGGGCCGGCAAGAGTCTTTGGAGCTGCTGTGGAGGCAGGAAAAATAATTTTCATACCTCTCATTGTCAGCTGCAGGAGGTCGCTCAAGAATTCTGAGCGGGGCAAGCCTGGCCCTCGTCATTGACAAACTTTCGAGACGCATCCTTCATTCTGCAATTTGTTAAGCCTTTCCTGCGGGAAGAAATCACTGGGCTGGTCAGGTGGGCAGAAAAGCAGCAAATGTAATTCAATCGGAGAAGTGTGAGGTAAGGCATTTGGGGAGAGCTCACCATCATCATCATAGGCAGTCCCTCGGAATCGAGGAAGACTTGCTTCCACTCTAAAAATGAGTTCTTAAGTGACTGAACAGTCCAATATGAGAACCACAGTCCTGTCACAGGTGGGACAGACAGTGGTTGAGGGAAAGGGAGGGTGGGACTGGTTTGCCGCACGCTCCTTCCGCTGCCTGCGCTTGATTTCTGCATGCTCTCGGCGATGAGACTCGAGGAGCTCAGCGCTCTCCCGGATGCACTTCCTCCACTTAGGGCGGGCTTTGGCCAGGGACTCCCAGGTGTAGGTGGGGATGTCGCATTTTATCAGGGAGGCTTTGAGGGTGTCCTTGAAACGTTTCCTCTGCCCATCTTTGGCTCATTTACCATGAAGGAGTTCCGAGTAGAGCGCTTGCTTTGGGCGTCTCATGAGAGGGCTCACAAGGCAAAGGATTACACAATAAATTGTAGGATACTGAGAAGTGTAGAGGAACAGAGAGATCTTGGAATGCATGAAAGTAGCACGACAGGTAGATAGGTGGTTAAGAAGGCATACAGAATACTTTATTTATTACCCTAGGCATAGAATATAAGAGCAGGGAGGTTACGCTAGAACTGTATAAAACATGAGTTAGACCACAGCTAGAGTACTGTGTACAGTTCTGGTCACACTACAGGAAAATTTATTTCCTGTATTTCCGGTAAGACCAATTCTCGTCCAATTTTTCCCTTTTTTTGCTGGCATCTCTGCCAATTGTTTAAATTTCGTATTGCTTCCACCAATACTGGTATCGATGGGTTTCTCAAATGTAATCCCCTGTTTGGAATAAGAGGAAGACCCATGATGGGATGTCAGGAACATCGGCAGGCCACCTTCTATCCCCATCTGCCAACACCTGCACATCCCTATCTACGGATAGAGGTGAACATACCTCACCTTGCCAGAGGAGTAGTGCATGTGAAGTTTCCATCTCTGAAGACAGGTTATATCATCAGACCAGAGAGCAGAGAGCTGACTAGCCATTATACTTTGGAAGCCCCTCAATCACAGCATGCCATGTTTTTTTTTCACGGGAGAAGACATGCTAGTGTGATTGGCCAGCAAAGTCTAATTGTCTGCACCCACCAAGATGACACCCATGGCGTCTGCCTTTGCTCAGTGATGGCACCTTTGCCTCTGAGTTATACGGATAGAAATCACCCCCCTCCCAAAGGTTCTCCTCAATTCCCCTCTAAAACCTTCTATCAATTACTTTAATCCTATGCCCCCTGGTTATTGACCTCTCTGCCAAAGGAAATAGGTCCTTCCTATCCACTCTATCTAGGCCCCTCATAATTTTATATACCTCAATTAAGTCTCCCTTCAGCCTCCTCTGTTCCAAGGAATACAACCCCAGCCGATCCAATCTTTCCTCATAGCTAAAATTCTCCAGTCCTTGTAAATCTCTCTGTACCCCCTCTAGTGCAATTACATCTTTCCTGCAATGTGGTGACCAGAACTGTACACAATACTCCAGTTGAGGCCTAACAAGTGTTTTATACAGTTCAAGCATAACTTCTCTGCTCTTATATTCTATGCCTCAGCTAATAAAGGAAAGTATTCTGTATGCCTTCTTAACCACTTTAAATACCTGTTCTGCTACCTTCAGGGATCTGTGAACATGCACACCTTCAAAGCCTCCATGCAGTATCCTAACATTTATTGTGTATTCCCTTGCCTTGTTAGCCCTCCCAAATGCATTACCTCACACTTCTCTGAATTGAATTTCATTTGCCACTTTTCTGCCCACCTGACCAGTTCATTGATATCTTCCTGCGGTCTACAGCTTTCTTCCCCACTGTCAACCACACCCACATGGCCAATTTTGTATCATCTGCAAATTTCTTAATTATGCTCACTACATTGAAGTCTAGAGTGATATGGGTTCAAGCTTCACACCAGAGATCTGAGCACATAATCTAGGCCGACATCCCAAGGATGACTTGCTTCCACATGAAAAATGAGTTCTCAGGTGACTGATGAGTCCAATGCGGGACCTACAGTCTCTGTCACAGGTGGGGCAGACGGTGGTTGAAGGGGCAGGTGGGTGAGGTGCTTGGGTTGTCGTGCGCTCCTTCCGCTGTTTGCACTTGGCTTCCGCGTGCTCCCGGCAAAGAGACTCGAGGTGTTCAGCGTCTTCCAGGATACTTCTCCACTTTGAGCGATCTTGGGCCAGGGATTCCCAGGTGTCAGTGGGGATGTTGCACTTTTTCAAGGAGGCTCTGAGGGTGACTTTGCAGCATTTCCTCTGCCCACCTGGGGCTCGCATGCCGTGTCGGAGCTCCGAGTAGATCGCTTGTTTTGGGAGTCTCGTATTGGGCATGCGGACGATGTGGCCCGTCCAACGGAGCTGATCAAGCGTGGACAATGCTTCGATGCTGGGGATGTTTGCCTGAGCGAGAACACTGACGTTGGTGCGTCTATCCTGCCAATGGATTTGCAGGATCTTGCGGAGGCAGCGCTGGTGGTACCTCTCCAGTGCTTTAAGGTAACTGCTGTATATAGTCCACATCTCTGAAGCACATAGGAGGGCGGGTATCACTACTGCTCTGTAGACCATGAGCTTGGTGCCCAGTTTGAGGTCCTGGCCTTCAAACACTCTCTTCCTCAGGCGACCGAAGGCTGCATTGGCACACTGAAAGTGGTGTTGGACTTCGTCATCGAAGTCTGCCCTTGTTGACAGTAGGCTCCCGAGGTATGGAAAATGGTCTACGTTGTCCAAGGCATCGTCATGGATTTTGATAATCGGGGGGGCAGTACTGTGTGGCAGGGGCAGATTGGTGGAGAATCTTTGTCTTACAGATGTTTAGTGTAAGGCCCATACTCTCGTACGCTTCAGTGAAGGTGTTGACGTTGCTTTGGAGTTCGACCTCCGAGTGTGCGCAAACACAAGCATCATCTGCGCACTGTAATTCAATGACCGAGGATGGGACAACCTTGGATCTAGACTGGAGGTGACGGAGGTTGAACAGTTTCTCATTTATTCTGTAGATTAGCTCCACTCCAGTGGGGACCTTACTGAAGGTGAGATGGAGCACTGCAGCAAGGAAGATTGAGAAGAGGGTTGGTGCAATCACACAGCCTTGCTTGACCCCAGTCCGTACTGGAATTGGATTTGTGGTGGATCCGTTGGTCAGGATCACGGTTTGCATGTCGTTGCGAAGCAGGCGGAGGATGGTTGAAAACTTTTGAGGGCAGCCGAATTTGAGAGGACACTCCATAATCCCTCATGATTGACAGTGTTAAAGGCCTTTGTGAGGTCAAAGAAGGCCACGTACAGAGGTTGGTGCTGCTCTCTGCATTTTTCTTGCATTTGACGCTGGTGAAGATCATGTCCATTGTGCCCCATTGCAACTCTGGAAGGAGCTCTTCAGCCACTGGGAGAAAGGGATTAAGGAGGATTCTAGCGATGACTTTCCCTGTGGCAGACAGCACGGAATCTCCTCTGCAATTACCACAATCGAACTTGTCACATTTCTTGAAGATGGTCACGATTATGACGGCTCTGAGACCCCCTGGCAGGCTCTCCTCCTTCCAAATAAGAGAAATAAGTTAATCTATTCCGGCAATAGTGCTTCTCCGCCATGCTTTAGTGCCTCGGCGGGGATTCCATCTGCTCCTGAGGCCTTGTTGTTCTTCAGTTATCGGATGGCTTTTTCAACCTCATGCCGGGCTGGGGTGGTGGCGGGTAGCATGCTACGGGATGGAGTCAAGGACACTCGCGTCGAAGACAGAGTCTCGGTTAAGGAAATCTTTGAAGTGTTCCTTCCAGCGGGCACTGTCTGCCTCTCTGACTTTAATGAGTACCTCTCCATTTTTGGCCCTCAGTGGGGTAGGATCTTGAATGTTTGGGCCTTAGGTGGTCTTGACTGCGCTAAAGAATCCACGCATGTTGTGGTTGTTGGCTAGCTGCTGGAGTTCCTGCGCTTTCTTCACCCACCATCTGTTCTTTAGGTCACGAGCTTTATGTTGAACCTCGACCTTCAGACGTATAAAAAGCTGCTTTCTTGCTCTTGAGTTCTGTTGCTGTTTCCAGTTCAAGAAAGCCTTGCGCTTGCGACTTATTAGCTCCAGGATCTCCTGGTCGTTCTCATCGAACCAGTTTTGGTGTTTCCTGCTCGAGTGACCGGGTGTCTCTTCACAGGTGGTGATTATGGAGGCCTTGAGTGCAGACCAGACAGTGGACACTCTGTGATTCTGAATCACTGGGTGTTGTCAGGTTGGTTGTGAGATGCAGGCTGAATAGGGCTTTCTTTGCAGGGTCTTTGAGTGCTCCAGCGTTGATTTGCCTGCGGCATCAAGTTAAACTGAACTACAGAACCAGTGGGAACCTATTCAACCTTTGCCATCTCCAGGTCAGATCCATACCATCCCAACCTCTGTCGTTGAGCTCCAGTACGCGGGTGATGCCTGCGTCTGCGCACACACAGAGGCTGAACTCCAGGACATAGTCGACGTATTGACTGAGGTGTACGAAAGCATGGGCCTTACACTAAACATCAGTAAGACTAAGGTCCTCCACCAGTCTATCCTCCCCACACAGCACTGCCGCCAGTCATCAAGATTCACGTCACGGCCCTGGACAACGTGGACCACTTCCCTTATCTCGGGAACCTCCTAACAACAAGAGCAGGCATTGATGACAAGATCCAACACCGCCTCCAGTGCGCCAGTGCAGCCTTCGGCCGACTTAGGAAAAAAGTGTTTGAAGACCAGGCCCTCAAACCTGTCACCAAGTTCATGGTCTACAGGTCTGTAGTAATACCAGCCCTCCTGTATTGCTCAGAAACATGGACCATGTACAAGAGACACCCCAAGTCGCTGGAGAAATACCACCAACAATGTCTCTGCAAGATCCTACAAATCCTCTGGGAGGACAAACATACCAACATTAGCGTCCTCGTCCAGGCCAACATCCCAGCATTGAAGCACTGACCACACTTGATCAGCTCTGCTGGGCAGGCCATGTCGTTCGCATGCCAGACACAAGACTCCCAAAGCAAGTGCTCTACTCAGAGCTCCTTCACGGCAAACGAGACAAAGGTGGGCAGCGGAAATATTATAAGGACACCCTCAAAGCCTTCCTGGTAAAGTGCGACATCCCCACCGACACCTGGGAATCCCTGGCCAAAGACCGCCCTAAGTGGAGGAAGTGCATCCGGGAGGGAGCTGAGCTCCTTGAGTCTCGGCGGCGAGAGCATGCAGAAACCAAGCGCAGGCAGCGGAAAGAGCGTGCAGCAAACCAGGCTCCCCGCCCCTTCTCTCAACAACTATTTGTCCCAACTGTGACAGGGACTGTGGTTCTTGTATTGGACTGTACAGCCAACTAAGAACTCATGTTAAGAGTGCAAGCAAGTCTTCCTCAATTCCGAGGGACTGCCCATGATGATGATGTTTCAATTGTCGCTGCTGTTTTGGGGCTACATTGATGGAGATGACAGAGCAGTGATCCGTCCAGCAGTTGTCAGCTCCTGTCATGGCGCGGCTGGTGCGGACATCCTTGCAGTCCCTCGCTCGGACGATGACGTAGTCTACCAGATGCCAGTGCTTGGAGCGAGGGTGTTGCCATGAATCCTTGTACTTTTCTCTCTGATGGAACAAGGTATGATAAGGCCGTGTTCTAAGCAAGGCGTCAGGAGGAGGGTACCATTGGAGTTGGTTTTCCCTACCCCCTCTCTGCCGATCACACCTCCCCAGAAGTCTGTGTCTTTTCAACTCTAGCATTAAAGTCGCCAAGGAGGATCAGCTTGTCGCTCGTTGGGACTCGGGATAGGGATTGTTCAAGGCTGGAGTAGAATTCTTCTTTGGTCTTGTCTGTGGCTTCCAGTGTTGGGGCGTACACACTGATGATTTCAGTGCACTGGTTCCAGGCTAGGGTGAGCTGAAGGGTCATGAGGCTCTTATTTATTGCACAAGGGGAGTCTCTGAGATGTCCAACTAGGTCATTTTTTATGGCGAAGCCTATCCCCATGGAGGTGGCGTTCTTCTGGTTTGCCTTTCCAGAAGAGCTGGCCTTCCCCTGGCCTTCCGGTCAGCCGCTGTTGGGGTTGTCCATGAGGACACCTGGGAGCCCCTGGCCACCCGGGAGGGTGCTGAGCGCCTCGAGTCTCATCGCTGAGTGCATGCAGAAAACAAGCTCAGGCAGCGGAAGGAACGCACCGCAAACCTGTCCCACCCTCCCTTACCCTCAACAACTCTCTGTTGTCTCACCTGTGGCAGGGACTGTGACTCTCATATTGGACTGTTCAGCCACCTAAGGAATCATTCTAAGTCTTCTTTGATTCCGAGGGACTGCCTATGATGATGATGATGATGATGTCCATGAGGGTCCTGATGTTCCAGGTCCCGAATATTTTAAAGGGTGGAAGACACCAGTGTTTGAATTCTTTTATCATGGGGTGGTCGTTGCACACCAACTATCACATGGGCTTGACAAAGCAAGGTCTTGGTCCAATGGCAAGGGGATTCAAGATGATTGGAGACCAGGCTCTGCTACATCGGCCTAGCACACATTCACAAACATACTCCTACTGTCCTCCTCCCTCCTTCCCGCAAGTCCTCTCTGCCTAGTTTTCATAGGATGCAGTGTAGTCCTCCGAACCTTGCTGCTGTCCCATGCTGCACCATCCCTGGGACCCGACCCCGCTGCTGGTCCATGCTGCGCCACTCCTGGGCCCCGACCTCGCTCTTGGGCCCCGACCTCGCTCCTGGGTCCCAACCTCATTGCACCTGGCCCTGCTCCTTCCGACCTCGCTCCTGGGCCCCAATCCTCGCTCCTGGGCCCCGACCTCGTTCCTGGGCCTCGTCCTCGCTCCTGAGCCCTGACCTCACTCCTGGGCCCCAATCCTCATGCCAGGGCCCCGACCTCGCTCCTGGGCCCCGACCTCGCTCCTGGGCCTCGTCCTCACTCCTGGGCCTCATCCTAGCTCCAGGGCCCCGACCTCGCTCCTGGGCCCCAATCCTCGCGCCAGGGCCCGACCTCGCTCCTGGGCCCCAATCTTCGCTCACGGGCCCCAATATTCACTCCTGGGCCCCAATCTTCGCTCATGGGCCCCAATATTCGCTCCTGGGCCCCAATCTTCACTCATGGGCCCCAATATTCGCTCCTGGGCCCCAATCTTCGCTCATGGGCCCCAATATTCGCTCCTGGGCCCCAATCTTCACTCATGGGCCCCAATATTCGCTCATGGGCCCCAATCTTCGCTCATGGGCCCCAATATTCGCTCCTGGGCCCCAATCTTCGCTCATGGGCCACAATTTCCGCTCATGGGCCCCGACCTCACTCATGGGCCCCAATCTTCGCTCATGGGCCCAAATCTTCGCTCATGGGCCCCGACCTCGCTCCAGCACCCCCACCTCACTCCTGGGCCCCGACCTCACTCCTGGACCTCAATCCTCGCTCCACAGCCCCGACCTCGCTCTTGGGTACCGACCTCGCTCCTGGGCCCTGACCTCGCTCCTGGGCCTTGACCTCGCTCCTGGGTACCGACCTCGCTCCTGGGCCTTGACCTCGCTCCTGGGCCTTGACCTCGCTCCTGAGCCTCGACCTCGCTCCCGGGCCCTGACCTCACTCCCGGGCCCCGACCTCACTCCTGAGCCCCCAACTCACTCCTGGGCCTTGTCCTCACTCCCGGGCCCTGACCTTGCTCCTGGGCCCCAACCTCGCTCCTGGATCCCAACCCCGCTGCACTTGGCCCTGCTCCTTCCAACCTCACTCCTGGGCCCTACCTCGCTCCTGGGCTCCGTCCTCGCTCCTAGGCCTTGACCTCGCTCTCGGGCCCCGACCTCGCTCCTGGGCCCCGACCTCCCTCCTGGGCCCCCAACTCACTCCTGGGCCCCCAACTCACTCCTGGGCCCTGACCTCGCTCCTGGGCCACGACCTCGCTCCTGGGCCCCAACCTCGCTCCTGGATCCCAACCTCGCTGCACTTGGCCCTGCTCCTTCCAACCTCACTCCTGGGCCCTACCTCGCTCCTGGGCTCCGTCCTTGCTCCTAGGCCTTGACCTCGCTCTCGGGCCCCGACCTCGCTCCTGGGCCCCCAACTCACTCCTGGGCCCCCAACTCACTCCTGGGCCCCCAACTCACTCCTGGGCCACGACTTCACTCCTGGGCCCCCAACTCACTCCTGGGCCCCAACCTCGCTCCTGGGCCTTGACCTCGCTCCTGGGCCTTGACCTCGCTCCTGGGCTCCGACCTCGCTCCTGGGCTCCGACCTCGCTCCTGGGCCTTGACCTCGCTCCTGGGCCTTGACCTCGCTCCTGGGCCTTGACCTCGCTCCTGGGCTCCGACCTCGCTCCTGGGCTCCGACCTCGCTCTGAGAGATGCAGCCAATCAGTTACCTGGGTTCCAGTGATGTCACACTTCAATTTCATCGCCCTCTCGGGACATCCCATGATGCTCCCCGCGGTGGCTCACTGCTCCTCTTATCCCCGTTGCCAGTAGTGGTGTTCCCTCCCAGGTCGGGTCAGTCGGCAGTAATCAGGGAATCATCATCATCATCATCATAGGCAGTCCCTCGAAATCGAGGAAGACTTGCTTCCACTCTAAAGGTGAGTTCTCAGGTGGCTGTACAGTCCAATACAGGAATTACCATCTCTGTCACAGATGGGACACAGTGGTTGAAGGGAAGGGTGGGTGGGTAGTCTGGTTTGCCGCACGCTCCTTCCGCTGCCTGCGCTTGTTTTCCGCATGCTCTCGGCGACGAGACTGGAGGTGCTCAGCGCCCTCCCGGATGCTCTTCCTCCACTTAGGGCGGTCTTTGGCCAGGGACTCCCAGGTGTCAGTGGGGATGTTGCACTTTATCAAGGAGGCTTTGAGGGTGTCCTTGAAATGTTTCCTCTGCCCACCTGGGGTTCGCTTGCCACGTAGGAGTTCCGAGTAGAGCGCTTGTTTTGGGAGTCTCGTGTCGGGCATGCGGACGATATCTCTCTCAGGGAATACTGCACTGTCAGAGGCAGCACGGGTGTTCTCCCCTATGTCCTGAGCCAATAATTATCCCCCAATCAACACCACTAATAAAACAGAATATCTGTTCATTCTCTCATTGCTGTTTGTGGGACCTTAGAATGTGCAAATTGGCTGCTACATTTCCTACATTACAACAGTGACTACTCTATCAAAATGTACTTAATTGGTTGTAAAGCACTTTGGGACATCCTCCAATCATGAAAGGTTCTACATAAATGTAAATCTTTCTTTATCAAATCACTAATTTTGCTCATGCTTGCTAACATATCAAGTGACTAGAGAAGAGAAACAACCTGAATCAGAAGCAGTTGTATCAAAGGATTCCTTCAGGTGAAAGCAAGAGTTCAAAGGAACAACCGAAGCAGGTCACCTGGTTAGATCCCTTAAACAAAGATCCTTTGATATACTGGCCTTCCCTCAAAATTCTGTCAGTGAAGCTAACTCTTTATCTGAGTTTTGGGGCAATCTTTTCTGAGATTATAACAGGAATTTTTAACCGTCTTTGTAGTTGTTTTCCTTCATCTCACCTACTTATTATTTGTATTTATCCCAAGCACTGCCATCTTAGAGCAAAGAATAACAGCAGCAACAACTTGCGTTTATATAGTGCATTTGACATCGTAAAACGTCCCAAGGTGCTTCACAGGAGCATTATCAAACAAATTTGACACCGAGCCACATAAGGAGACATTAGGACAGGTGACAAGCTTCTTAAAGGAGGAGAGAGAGGTAGAGTTGGAGAGGTTTAGGAAGGAAACTCCAGAGAGTGCCTAGACAGCTAAAGACACGGACATCAATGGTGGAGCTATTAAAATCGGGGATGTGGCATGAAGCACAGAGATCTCGGAGGATTGTAGGGCTGGAGGACATTATCGAGAGAGAGGAATGAGTACTGGACATTTTCTAGTGCCGTTGAAATTTAAAAAAAATGTAACTTGTCATCTCAGCCAGGGGATAGAGCTCACGGTTAGAGAAAGTTTATCAGTGCTATAATTTTATTCCTTTAACATTATTTGTTCCTGATTATGAAAAATGAATAATTTCATGAAAGTTATTCAGCAGATGCATGGTATAAATATAAATCATCTCTTCTGTGTCTCTCGATCTCTCTTGTGACTGTAACAGCAGGTCACCATTTTACTTGTATGAAAACAGGCATTTAGAAAATTAAGTGTAAGTAATTTTCTTGTAGTTCATGCTATGATAAAAGCATGCTGGCACACCATTTATGAATATACTTGCATAACTGCTCACAATTAGTTTTGTTTGAAGTAGCTGACTACACAAGGAAACAGTGCTCGATTATGATGGCAATTCTAGTAGAGCAAATCATTGAAAAATAAATGCTTTTATTAATGGAAATAATAGCAAATTTTCTTAAGATTATAAAGCAACCAATGAGGGAAAACCTTTTTCCACAGCGAATGGTTAGGATCTGGAATGCACTGCCTGAAAGGATGGTGGAGGCAGTCACAATTGGGGCTGTCTAAAGGGAATTAGATAAGTACCTGAAGGAAAGAAATTTGCAGGGCTACGGGGAAATGGCAGGGGAGTGGGACTAGCTGAAGTGCTCTTGCAGAGAGACAGCATGGGCTCGATGAGCCAAATGGCCTCCTGTTCAGTAACAATTCTTTGATTCTGAGGGCTAGACTTTCCACTTTGCTGGCCATCGTCCAATAAATGGGCGATGTTCCAGCGATGTACGGCATCACAGTCTTACTGATCGCTGGAACATCGGCCATTTTTTTTGGAGCAATTTTCCACTCAGCGATAGGCCAGTGATGTGAAATGGGCGATCCAAAATGTCAGCGATGTGACATTCGCCCACTGAACGGCCAGCGATGTGGAAGGCAAAAGCTTCCCTAGCAATGGGCTTCTGCACATGTGTGGGAGGTCTGACACATGCGCAGAAGGCACAGGGAGGTGCAGAGAGAGAGAGGAGGAAGGCAGAGACAAAGAGGAGAGATCATTGTTCATTGTATGCTGAATTGTTTCAAATGTTCGTTCATTGTTGGGGTGGGTGGGGAGGAGGGTGTTTGAAAAGAATTCTGTTTGCAATAAATTTTGTTCATGATTTTGACAATTGTTGTGCATTCTCTGATAAGGTTAGTTAACTTAGGCATTTTGAATAATTTAACATCTTTATTCTCTTGTAATAACATTACTTAAATTAAGCATGAATGAAAATGCTGCACTACAAAGACCAGGCCAGTGCAGCCAAGGCTAAAACATAACTCAACGTAACTCAACACAAATGCAACTTTTGTATAAACATAATTGTTAATCTAAATTTAAATGTGTCAATCCGCAATGTAAGTTCATGCAAAGCTTTCCTTTATCAGCTGCTGACGTAATAGCTTTGCAGCCGCATAACTCCCACAGAGTACTGTTCTTGTGGGGGGGGGCGGGGGAGTGTGGGGGGGTGGTAGGACCATGACTATATCGCCAGGCTGGTCCTCCCTGAGGTCCTCACCAACCTCCTCTTCCTCCTGCTCCTCCTCCTCCTCCTCTTGCTCCTCATCGGTTGGCTCTTCCATCTCCACTCCTTCTGGAGGTGGACCTGCAGCCCTATCAGGCATTTGCTGTCCTCTCCTTATTGCTAGGTTATGTAGCATGCAACACACCACAATAAACTCAGCGACCTGGTCAGGGTGGTATTGTAGGCTGCCACTAGAGTGGTCCAGGCATCTGAAGCGCTGCCTTAGGGCTCCAATTGTCTTCTTGACGATGTTCCATGTCGCAATGTAGCTTTCGTTGTAACGTTTCTCTGCTTCAGTGACGGGATTACGCAGTGGGATCATCAGCCAGCTGGCAAGGCCATATCCCTTATCCCCCAGCATCCAACCATGACCTTCTAGCTGATTAACAAACAGGTCATGGATAGCACTCTCGTGTAGGATGTGCACATCATGGATGCTGCCAGGAAATGTAGCATTAACTGTCAGAATGAGTTGGCTGTGGTCAACAACAAGCTGCACATTTAGGGAGTGGAATCCCTTTCTGTTACAAAACACCTCCGTGTTCTGTAAAGGCGCTTTCAGAGCGATGTGCATGCAGTCTATTGCTCCCTGCACTTTGGGGACATTTTCTGGAGAAACCCAAAGCCTTCCCGGTCTGTGTCTCCCTTAGAAAGTTCATTCTGTGAGCGTAAAGGGCTTCATTCACTTTCCGAATGCAGCAGTGTGTGGCATGCTGAGAGATACGACAGATGTCGCCAGCTGAAGCCTAAAAGGAAGCCGATGCGTAGAAGGCTAGTGCTGTAGTAACCTTCACCTCAACAGACAGTGCGGTTCTGATGGTGCTGGAAGGCTGCAAATCCCCCTTGACGAGCTCAAAATCTCATCGATGACCTCCTTCCGGAAGCACAGCCTCCTAAGACACGCGTTTTCAGACAAATTGAGGTAAGATTGCTTTTCCAAGTACCTTCGTTGGCTGTATGTTCACCTCCTCTGTCTCCTCTGTCTCTGTCTACGCATTACTCTGCCAGCTCTTCGATTGATCCTTTCAGAAACCAGCATGTGAGCAGTTAAGAGTAATGGCACAGAAAGCATAGGACCCATCACTAGCAATAATTATTTTCACTTGTTATAAATGCACTTTCCAGTTAAAAAATGCCTAATGTACGAAGCTACAATTGTACATTGAAATATAAGTATAAATCTGAGTCGATCTATCTGTAAAATAGCCTTAAATAACTAACAAATATCTCAGCTGCAGTTTTCTTGCTGCCACCTCCCATCCTCCGAAATTCAAAATGGCGTCCGGAATGGTGCCCATTTCAATGAGGAAGTCCTGGGAAAAGCAACTATTATCCAGCGATATTCTCGGCGAGCGATCAGCCCGGCGATGTGCCGAAAGTTGGGATGGGCGATATGTGCGGGCGATCACCTCAGCCGATCAGTTCAGCGATGTGAGCCGAAACTTGGGGGCTTAATTTTCTGGCGATGTTTCTGGCCTAGTTTCCACTTTTTGGTCAAAATGGGCGATAGAGGTCCAATTTGGGCGATACATGGGCGATATATGGGCGATGTGGTGGAAAGTCTAGCCCTATGATTCTAACGACAATCTCCATTTAGGTTTGTCTCAAACCTTTTTGAGGATGGAGGGCAATTTTTGTTATTTACATTATGTATTCAACAGAAAGAAGAATCTCACGCGCACGACTGTTTATTTGAGTAGTGTTTGAAAATGCAACAATCTGATCAACCGAACACTGTCCATTCAAACTCAGCGAGGATATTTCAAGGAATGTCAGCATTTCATCAGGCCCTTCCAGCAAGTGAGCTTCACTAAAAAAGGAGGCAGACAAAAAGCAGGATACTATAGACCAGTTAGCCTAACATCTGTGGTTGGGAAAATGTCGGAGTCCATTATTAAAGAAGCAGTAGCAGAACATTTGGAAAAGCAAAATTCGGTCAGGCAGAGTCAACATGAATTTATGAAGGGGAAGTCATGTTTGACAAATTTACTGGAGTTCTTTGAGGATGTAACGAACAAGGTGGATAAAGGGGAAGCAATGGATGTGGTGTATTTGGACTTCCAGAAGGCATTTGACAAGGTGCCTGCACAAGATTACTGCACAAGATAAAAGTTCACGGGGTTGGGGGTAATATTTTAGCATTGATAGAGGATTGGCTAACTTACAGAGAACAGAGAGTAGGGATAAATGGTTCATTCTCTGGTTGGTAACCAGTAACTAGTGGGGTGCCGCAGGGATCAGTGCTGGGACCCCAACTATTTACAATCTATATTAACGACTTGGAAGAAGAGACTGAGTGTAATGTAGCCAAGTTTGCTGATGATACAAAGATGGGAGGAAAAGCAATGTGTGAGGAGGACACAAAAAATCTACAAAAGGACATAGACAGGCTAAGTGAGTGGGCAAAAATTTGGCAGATGGAGTATAATGTTGGAAATTGTGAGGTCATGCACTTTGGCAGAAAAAAAATCAAAGAGCAAGTTATTATTTAAATGGAGAAAGATTGCAAAGTGCCGCAGTACAGAGGGACCTAGGGGTACTTGTGCATGAAATGCAAAAGGATAGTATGCAGGTACAGCAAGTGATCAGAAAGGCCAATGGAATCTTGGCCTTTATTGCAAAGGGGATGGAGTATAAAAGCAGGGAAGTCTTGCTACAGCTATATAAGGTATTGGTGAGGCCACACCTTGAATACTGCGTGCAGTTTTGGTTTTCATATTTAAGGAAGGATATACTTACTTTGGAGGCGTTTCAGAGAAGGTTCGCTAGGTTGATTACAGAGATGAGGGGGTTGACTTATGAGGAAAGGTTGAGTAGGTTGGGCCTCTACTCATTGGAATTCAGAAGAATGAGAGGTGATCTAATCGAAATGGATAAGATTATGAGGGGGCTTGACAAGGTGGATGCAGAGAGGATGTTTCCACTGATGGGGGAGATTAGAACTAGAGGGCATGATCTTAGAAAAAGGGGCCGCCTATTTAAAATTGAGATGAGGAGAAATTTCTTCTCTCAGAGGGTTGTAAATCTGAGGAATTTGCTGCCTCAGAGAGCTGTGGAAGCTGGGACATTGAATAAATTTAAGACAGAAATACAGTTTCTTAAACAATAAGGGGATAAGGGGTTATGGGGAGCGGGCGGGGAAGTGGAGCTGATTCCATGATCAGATCAGCCATGATCTTATTGAATGGCGGAGCAGGCTCGAGGGGCTGTATGGCCTACTCCTGTTCCTATTTCTTATGTTCTTATGTTCTTATGTTCACCTAGTGTTACACATCCTCTCTTTAATAAAGGCTGCAGAGAAAGTTATGCTATAGCCAAAAAGGATGTTGAGAGGGAGAAATTCAGGAGCACCCCATTCGGGGCGCTAACTTTTAAAAGTTGGAAAAACTTTTTTTTAATTCGGCAAATGCACTCCAGGAAGGAAGTGGAGCTCTAAATCAAGCATTCCACTTCCTTGCTGGAGGGCAAGAGGCAGCAGGCGGGATGGTACTTGTGCAGCGCTGCACAATGGGCCGTGCAGCAATGCCATGGTGGAAGGCTCCTTCTCTCCCTGAAAGGGAAGGCCCATCGCTGCAGGCTCTGCCAAAGAACTTACCTGGACCCCGACGGCAGCTGGGATCCGGCCCGATCAGCCCGATACATGACAACAGAGTGCCGGGCTGATCAACCGCAGGGAGAAACTTGAAAACAAAATCACTATGTAAAATGTTTTGCACTTACCTCGGCCACCTCGCCTTTAAGCATCGCCCCCGAAGCGCACGGCCTCCCGATCAACACCTCCTGCAGTTGCCAGAGTTTTCGCCCGGCAATGCTGCAGGGGGCAGAACCGAAGTTTGGGTCCGGGGTGCACGGCGGTGATGCCACGATCTCCGGGCAAAGGAGATTGGGGAGCTATGCCATACGGCCGACACCAACTACCCGCCGAATATGGTGGGAGTCGATCTTATCCTAGTCGGTAAGTGCTTAGCGTCCCGTTATCGCCACCTCGGAGATGATAATGGGAGGCACTAATGAGGCCAATTTCTAGGCCTTAATCTATTAAACTAAAAGTATTTATGTATCGAAACGCAAATTGGGTTAGAAACAACTAACCATGCAACAGGGTTTATTTTGGGTGTACTTGCATTTATTTAACACCTTTCACAACCACAAAACATCCCAAGGCACATTACAGTCAATAAAGTACTTTTGAAGTGCAGTCACTGTTCTAATGTAGGTAACATGGCAGCCAAGGTCCCACAAGCAGCAATGTGATAATGATCAGATTATCTGTTTTCATGATGTTGGATAAGGGATAAATATTGACCAGAATACTGGGGAGAAATCTTCAAAATAGTGCCATGGGATTGTTTACATCCAATTGGGAGAGCAAACATCTCATCAGGACGGCACCTCTGACAGTGCAGCACTCCCTCAGTACTACACTGGAGTGTCAGCGCAGATTCTGTGTTCGAGTATTTGGAGTGGGACTATGAACCCACAACCTTCTGACTCAAAGGCAAGAGTGCGACCCACTGAGCCACAGCCTTAATGTTAAGCAAGAAGGACCATATCATTTGACCAACAGCAGATATTACCAGCTACATTAATCAGTTCACCCTTAATATTATTTGAGATCAGCACAACCCCACCTCAAAGAAAATGGCCCAAAGCGGTAAAGACCATGCCTTTCATTCCATGACGGACTCAAATAAAAGACATAAAAAGTGCTATTATAAAAAGATCAATAAATGTGATCCTTTAGTGGAAGTTGTTAATTATACTTCCAGCATACGCTGGTGCGTTAGGTCACGGTAAACAATGGATTGACTATAATCAGCTTCCTGTGAAAATGTGAATTTGATGTGTTGTAATTTATGTAAATGAGAAATGGTTTGATGGATGGGAAGCCTATCTTTGGATCTGGTATGTTTTTATCTGCATTTCAAAATGGATAGTGTAAATGTTACCACTTTATTTCTGGCAATCTTAAATCAGCTGCCAATATGAGTTCCACTGCAAAGCAAACAGATTTAAATGTGGCTGGTGTGAATAATCTTATTACAGCTCACATCAGCCTTGTGCACTGCCGAATAGGCTGATAACTGATCCCAGCCAGTGCAAGTCCTGGTTCACAGCAGATGATAAGAAAGAAAGAAAGACTTGCATTTATAATGTGCCTTTTACGACCAATGGACATCTTAAAGGGCTTTACAGCCAATGAAGTACTTTTTGAAGTACTTTGTGTCGTTACTGTTATAATGTAGGAAATGCAGCAGATAACTTGCACACAGCAAGCTCCCACAAACAGCAATGTAATAATGACCAGAAAATCTGTTTCTGTTATGTTGATTGAGGGATATAGATTGGCCAAGACACCGGGGATAACTCCCCTGCTCTTCTTCGAAATAGGATCTTTTACGTCCAGCTGAGAGAGCAGACGGGGCCTCGGTTTAACATCTCATCAGAAAGACGGCACCTCTGACAGTGCAGCACTCCCTCAGCTCAGCACTGGAGCGTCAGCCTAGATTTATGTGCTCAAGTTCCTGGAGTGGTACATGATCCTACAACCCTCTGACTCAGAGGTAAGAGTGCTATCCACTGAGACACAACTGACACTAAGGTAATGCTTTGGTGATTGGATTCAGTTTGGATTTACAGATCGGAATAAACTGAATACTTTGAATAGAATAGAAAGAGAACACTGAATATTTGTTGATACAGTATAAACTGGAGGCAATAGTTCATCGATACCTCCTGAGAAGAACATTTATATGCATGGCGTCAATTTTAAATAGTTGGAGCGGGTGACATACCCACTACTTTCCCGCTCCAATCTGGCTGATTTCCATTTCAAATTTCAGGCAGTAAGGTTGACCGCTCAAAGCTGGCAAGGTCCTTTTTAAATATGCAGATCTGTCTCAGATGACATCGTCATGGCGCGATCAGCCATTTTAACCTGAGGTCTAAGCTGGGGAGCAGTAATGCCTTCCCCATCAGGCCCGCGTTGTCAGCAAAAGGAGCTAGGGCCAGGAACCGAGGTTTTGTTTCTAAAGTTTGCTCATGGGCCAGGAGGAGCAGGAGTGATGTTCCAGACCCAACAAGGAAAGCGTGGGCTTCCCCTGCTCTGGCAAGCCCCAACGCCATGACTGGGATGCTTTGCCACCACCGCCACACCCTGCGGCCTATCCACTTACCCTAGTGGAGGGGGCCAATGACCGGCACCATTTTAACAGCCGGACGGCTACTGACCGCTGATTTCCTGGCCGTTTTGGTTGGGGAGTTGGCAAGTGACAGGCAAAATCGGTCGAACCTGCCTGCTGCCACTCCCGGATGGACCAGACGCTCGCTTTGCAGCATTCCCCCACCCCACTGCCGCCCCCTCCCCCCTCATCCCTCCACCCCCGCGAGTAATGATCAGCGGGGCGAAATTGGCTATCATCCCAGTTGCGGGCAGAAAGTCCATATAACCAGGCTACTATACAAGGCAGCTGAACCAGATGAGGGGTTTGTGAGGCAGGATGACGCTTCGGGCAAATCAATGGATGCTGAAGTTCAGCGGGTTCATGTGGCAAACATTCACAGCTCATATACCAAAATGCCACCTACGATGATGAAAGTCCTATTAAACGGCATCTCTGTACGCATGGAGCTGGACACGGGGGCCAGCCAGTAATTCATGAGTGTTCAACAATTCGAAAAGCTGTGGCCATTCAAAGCCAGCAGACCCAAACTAGAACGCATTGAGAAACAATTACGGATGTACACCAAATAAATCATTCCAGTGCTAGGCAGTGCAATGTTGGTGGTCACACACAATAGATCAGTGAACCGGCTGCCACTCTGGATTGTCCCAGGCAAAGGTCCTGCAATGTTGGGGAGAAGCTGGTTAGCTGAGATGAACTGGAAATGGAGGGATGTGCACACCATGCCATCTGTGGAGCGAAGTTCATGCTCACAGGTCCTACAGCAATTTGAGTCATGATTTCAACCTGGCGTCGGGACGTTCAAAGGTACCAAAGTAGTGATATGCATCACCCCGGACGCCAGACCGGTGCACCACAAAGCCAGAGCTGTGCCATATGTGATGTGGGAGAAAATTGAGAGCGAGTTGGACTGGTTGCTGAGAGAGGGCATCATCTCACCCGTTGAATTCAGCGACTGGGCGAGCCCTATCGTTCCCATCCTAAAAGCGGATCGCTCGGTCAGGATCTGTGGTGACTACAAGGCCACTATCAACCGGGTGTCCCTACAAGACCAATACCCGCTCCCGAGAGCGGAGGACCTTTATGCCTCGCTTGCAGGCAGCAAACTGTTCACCAAGTTGGACCTCACTTCAACCTACAGGACCCAACAACTGACCGACAAATCTAAACTACTGACCACTATCACCATGCAAAAGGGACTGTTTGTTTACAACAGGTGTCCGTTTGGCATTCGATCAGCGGCCACGATTTTTCAAAGAAACATGGAAAGCCTGCTCAAATCCATTCCTGGAACAATCGTATTTCAGGACGACATCCTCATCATGGGTCATGACACCGAGGAACACCTCCACAACCTGGAGGAGGTGCTACGCCGACTGGACCGGGAAGGCCTGCGACTCAAGAAATCTAAGTGTGTGTTTTTGGCTCCCGAGGTTGAGTTTCTGGGCAGGAGGGTTGCTGCAGATGGGATTCGGCCCACCAAATCCAAAATAGAGGCAATTCGACGAGCGCCCAGGCCCGGCAACACATCGGAGTTGCGTTCATTTCTGGGACTCTTGAACTATTTCGGGAACTTTCTGCCGAACTTAAGCACATTGTTGGAGCCACTACACATGCTCCTGTGTAAGGGTTGTGATTGGTTTTGGGGGGACTGTCAGGAACGGGCTTTCAATCGGGCGTGGAACCTACTTTGTTCAAATAAGTTGTTGACCCTGTACGATCCCCGTAAGAAATTGGTTCTGACATGTGATGCATCGTCCTATGGGGTTGGGTGCGTGTTGCAGCAGGGTAACGCTGAGGGCCAACTACAACCTGTAGCTTATGCCTCCCGGTCGCTCCCTCAAGCTGAACGGGGATATGGGATGGTTGAGAAGGAAGCACTCGCATGTGTCTATGGGGTGAAAAAGATGCATCAGTACCTCTTTGGCAGGAGGTTTGAAATAGAAATGGACCACAAGCCGTTAACATCCCTGTTGTCTGACAGCAAGGCCGTCAATGCCAATGCGTCAGCTCGTATATAGCGATGGGCTCTCACGCTCGCTGCATATGACTACACCATCCGGCACCAGACCGGCACCGAAATTTGCGCTGACGCGCTCAGCAGGCTTCCACTGACCACCACCGAGGGGGCAGCGGAGCAAAGTGCTGAGATTGTCATGGCTATCGATGCCTTTGACAGCGCAGGCTCCCCCATCACAACCCGGCAGATCAAAGTCTGGACCAACAGAGATCCCCTCATATCTCTGATTAAGAAATGTGTCCTGACTGGGGATTGGGCGCCCACACACGGCGCATGCCCTGAGGAGGTCAGACGGTTCACAGATGGATGGATGAGCTCTCCTCTCCATCCAAGCCGACTGCCTACTATGGGGCAGCCGGATAGTCATGCCCCAGAGGGGCAGGGAAGCATTCATCAGGGAACTCCACAATGAGCACCCAGGCATCGTGCTGATGAAGGCCATTGCCTAGTCACATGTGTGGTGGCCGGGAATTGATTCAGACCGGAACACTGTGTTCGCAGGTGCACGACGTGTGCCCAGCTGGGTAATGCCTCCAGGGAGGCCCTGCTCAGCCCGTGGCCCTGGCCCACCAGGCCATGGTCACGTATTCACGTAGACTACGCGGGCCCGTTCATGGGAAAAATGTTTCTCATTGTGGTTGATGTGTACTCGAAATGGATGAGTGCATCGAGTCCACCGTGGAGAGTCTGCGCGCAGTCTTTGCGACCCACGACTTGCCGGACATCCTTGTTAGCGATAATGGCCCATGTTTCACAAGCTACGAATTCCGGGAGTTCATGTCGGGGAATGGCATTAACCATGTCAGGATAGCACCGTTCAAGCCAGCCTCCAATGGCCTGGCAGAACGTGCGGTCCAAATCATAAAGCAAGGCATGCTCTGGATTCAAGGACCCTCCCTTCAATGTCGCCTATCGCACCTCCTGCTGGCCTATAGGTCCCGACCGCACTTGCTCACGGGGGTCCCGCCCGCGGAGCTACTCATAAAATGAACACTCAAAACTCGGCTGTCCCTCATTCATCCAGTCCTGTCCGACATTTTTGAGGGCAAGCGCCAGTCCCAAAACGAGTACCATGACCGAAATTCAAGGGGGCTATGTATAGAAATTGATGACCCTGTATTTGTTCTCAATCTCGCTTTGGGGCCCAAATGGCTTGAGGGTACTGTAATAGACAAAGAGGGGAATCGGGTTATAGTGGTTAAACTTAACAATGGGCAGATATGCCGCAAGCACCTGGACCAAGTAAAAAAAAATGGTTCAGCACGGACACTGAGGAACCTGAGGAAAATCATGAGATGGTATTCACACCACCACCAGTGAATGAGCAACAAGAACATTCAGCAGCATGCACAGTCCCTGCGGTCAGCCCGGACAGGCCGGAATCACCACAGGTGACAGACACACATACCAAGGCTCAACAACCAGAGCCCCAACTGCGGCGCTCCACGAGAGAGCGCAGACCACCCGAGAGACTTAACCTATGATCCCAATAAGATGTTGAGGGGGAGGTGATGTCATGTATGTAACCTTTATGTAACAACACTTCAATACATTATATACGGAAGAAATGCACACCTTGACCACAGGGGATGAACTTGTGGGAGACACTCCTCACCTGGTCACCCAGGTATATAAAGGGAGGTCCCACGCACGGTCATCACTTCTGGGTCCTGTGAATAAAGGTTCAGGTCATGGAGTGACCTTGTCCATAGAATGTGCCTCGTGTGGATTTGTGGTATTGTGTAAGGACTTTACACAATCGTGGCTAACAAGGGAAATTAAGGATTGTGTTAAAACCAAGGAAGACGCATTTAAATTGGCTAGAAAAAGCAACAAACCTGAGGACTGGGAGATATTTAAAGTTCAACAGAGGAGGACTAAGGGTTTAATTAAGATGGGAGAAATAGAGTATGAGAGGAAGCTTGCCGGGAACATAAAAACTGACTGCAAAAGCTTCTATAAATATGTGATGAGAAAAAGATTAGTGAAGACAAACGTAGGTCCCTTGAAGTTGGATTCAGGTGAATTTATAATAGGGAAAAAAGAAATGGCAGACCAATTGAACTAATACTTTGGTTCTGTCTTCACGAAGTAAGACACAAATAGCCTTCCGAATGTACTCGGGGACCGAGGGTCTAGTGAGAAGGAGGAACTGAAAGATATCCTTATAAAGCGGGAAATTGTGTTAGTGAAATTGATGGGATTGAAGGCCGATAAATCCCCGGGGCCTGATAGTCTGCATCCCAGAGTACTTAAGGAAGTGGCCCTAGAAATAGTGGATGCATTGGTGATCATTTTCCAACAAACTATCGACTCTGGATCAGTTCCTATGGACTGGAGGGTAGCTAATGTAACACCACTTTTTAAAAAAGGAGGGAGAGAGAAAACGGGTAATTATAGACCGGTTAGCCTAACATCAGTAGTGGGGAAAATGTTGGAATCAATCATTAAGGATGAAATAGCAGCGCATTTGGAAAGCAGTGACAGGATCGGTCCAAGTCAGTATGGAATTATGAAAGGGAAATCATGCTTGACGAATCTTCTGGAATTCTTTGAGGATGTAACCAGTAGAGTGGACAAGGGACAACCAGTGGATGTGGTGTATTTGGACTTTCAAAAGGCTTTTGACAAGTTCCCACACAAGAGATTGGTGTGCAAAATCAAAGCACATGGTATTGGGGGTAATTTACTGACGTGGATAGAGAACTGTTTGACAGACAGGAAGCTGAGAGTCGGGATAAATGGTCCTTTTCAGAATGGCAGGCAGTGACTTGTGGAGTGCCGCAGGGCTCAGTGCTGGGACCCCAGCTCTTCACAATATACATCAATGATTTAGATGAAGGAATTCAGTGTAATATCTCCAAGTCCAGAACTAGGGGTCACAGTCGAAGGATAAGGGGTAAGCCATTTAGGACCGAGATGAGGAGAAACTTCTTCACCCAGAGAGTGGTGAACTTGTGGAATTCTCTACCACAGAAAGTTGTTGAGGCCAATTCACTAAATATATTCAAAAAGGAGTTAGATGAAGTCCTAACTACTAGGGGGATCAAGGGGTATGGCGAGAAAGCAGGAATGGGGTACTGAAGTTGCATGTTCAGCCATGAACTCATTGAATGGAGGTACAGGCTCGAAGGGCCGAATGGCCTACTCTTGCACCTATTTTCTATGATTCTATGTTTCAAAGTTTGCAGATGACACTAAACTGGGTGGCGGTGTGAGCTGTGAGGAGGACACTAAGAGGCTGTTGGGTGAATTGGACAGGTTAGGTGAGTGAGCAAATGTATGGTAGATGCAGTATAATGTGGATAAATGTGAGGTTCTCCATTTTGAGGGCAAAAACACGAAGGCAGAATATTATCTGAATGGCGGCAGATTAGGAAAAGGGGAGGTGCAATGAGACCTGGGTGTCATGGTTCATCAGTCATTGAAAGTTGGCCTGCAGGGATAGCAGGCGGTGAAGAAGGCAAATGGTATGTTGGCCTTCATAGCTAGAGGATTTGAGTATAGGAACAGGGAGGTCTTACTGCAGTTGTACAGGGCCTTGGTGAGACCTCACCTAGAATATTGTGTTCAGTTTTGGTCTCCTAATCTGAGGAAGGACATTCTTGCTATTGAGGGAGTGCAGCAAAGGTTCACCAGACTGATTCCAGGGATGGCTGGACTGACATATGAGGAGAGACTGGATCAACTGGGCCTTTATTCACTGGAGTTTAGAAGTATGGGAGGGGATCTCATCGAAACGTATAAGATTCTGACGGGACTGGACAGCTTCGATGTGGGAAAAATGTTCCCGATGTTGGGGAAGTCCAGAACCAGGGGACATAGTCTTAGGATAAGGGGTAGGCCATTTAGGACTGAGATGAGGAGAAACTTCTTCACTCAGAGAGTTGTTAACCTGTGGAATTCCCTGCCGCAGAGAGTTGTTGATGCCAGTTCATTGGATATATTCAAGACGGCTAAAGAGATCAAGGGGTATGGAGAGAAAGCAGGAAAGGGGTACTGAGGGAATGATCAGCATGATCTTATTGAATGGCGGTGCAGGCTCGAAGGGCCGAATTTTCTCCTCCTATTTTCTATGTTTCCAGTTACTGCCCTGCACAGGAAGGTGAGCTCCACGTCGTGCGCACCACTTTCTTTCAGGGTGGGTTCGGGGGCGCAACCCGGGCGCATCGCGGATGCTATGTGGCCTCTCCGCATAGCGCTAACGCGTTTCAATGCCTTTGGCGGAAGAGGAGAGACGCTGTGAGCTCTGCAGGCCCTTTGATGGCCTCCACTGGGCCACCAGGGATGTGGGTTGCCGTGACCGCAGCCCGGCACTGAAACGTAGTGCCGGGCTGCACCATCGTAGTCCGGACCTCAAGACGTCGTTCACCAGCAGCCCGACCAGTAAGTCTGGAAGAAAAAAAAACGGTCGCGCGTAGCTCACCTCCCCTTTGGTTTTCACCCGTGATGGGTGTGCTGCCCAGTTTGTCACCCGTGAGGCTGACGCGGGCATTGCCCGTGGCGGCCTCACGGGGCAATGGCCAATTTCCGTCGCAGGGTGAAAAGAGGTCACTGCGCACGGTGATGATGTGATCATCGTCGCGCGGCAGCCCAGTGCGCTATGAGCGGTGACGCGGTGTCATGGATTCGCGCCTCCACTGACTCCTGCGCATGTTTGCGGGAGCCAGTTGCACCCAAAGCAAAAGAGTGCTTGAAGATCAGTCCCTCAAAACTGTCACCAAGCTCATGGTCTACAGGGCCATAGTGATACCCGCCCTCCTGTATGGCTCAGAGACGTGGACCATGTACAGTCGACACCACAAGTCACTGGAGAAATACCACCAGCTATGTCTCCACAAGATCTTGCAAATCCCCTGGGAGGACAGATGCACCAACATTAGCGTCCTCGTCCAGGCCAACATCCCCAGCATTGAAGCACTGACCACACTTGATCAGATCCGCCGGGCAGGCCACATAGCTCGCATGTCAGACACAAGACTCCCAAAGCAAGCGCTCTACTCGGAACTCGTCCACGGCAAACGAGCCAAAGGTGGGCAGAGGAAACGTTACAAGGATACCTTCAAAGCCCCCCTGATAAAGTGCGACATCCCCACTGACACCTGGGAGTCCCTGGCCATAGACCGCCCTAAGTGGAGGAAGTGCATTCGGGAGGGCGCTGAGCTCCTCAGTATCGTCGCCGAGAGCATGCAGAAATCAAACGCAGGCAGCGGAAGGAGCATGTGGCAAACCAGGCTCCCTGTCCACCCTTTCCCTCAACGACTATCTGTCCCATCTGTGACAGGGACTGTGGTTCTCGTATTGGAGTGTACAGCCACCTAAGAACTCATGCTAAGAGTGGAAGCAAGTCTTCTTCGATCCTGAGGGACTGCCGATGATGATGACGACGGGTGAAAATACATTTGCGCCCCTTTAGCACCCCCCAGAGGCGGTAACGGGAGGCGCTCAACAGGGGAATTTCAGCCCCCAGGTCTTTACTTTTATAGCCCATCCAGTTTGTTCTCACTAAAAGCAAAAATAATTGCATGCCTTTTACAGGACATCGACACTTCTTTCTGTTGGTTATCTGGGCTTTCACCCAGCACGGATTAGGAATACCAGACCAGGACTCAGAGAGCCACTGGACTTGTTTCAGGAATTGATGAAATTATAGGGAGGTTGGTTACCCAGATTGATATTATTTATTTACACTACAGCTGTGGTGTGTAAAGCAGTGGTTTATGTGCACTGCCTGATGCTTCTATTGAGCTACTGCCAGATGCTTGAATTTCAATCTATCTGGACAGTAATTTTATTTTGTAAACTGATCACTCCCATTTAAAGCGATTATTTTATTCCCCTGAATTCATAATGATTCCAGCTGTCTCACGTAATGATATTTGTGGCATTCGCGAGTCTCTTGCTGCATCCACACTCGTCAATCTGCCTCAAATTACCAAAACGCCATGTAATTCAAGCTGCTTTTAGGTCTAACTTTCTGTACGCTGCATTGGTTTATAGAAAACAAACCACTGTGGCCGACATAACTTTGTTCTCAGGAGGTTTGCAGTCAGTGTTATGTCCCCCAAAAATCCACAGCCACCAGTTCTCCTGCAGTTATCCTCTATCAACAGTCGTTTCACAAGGTACGACACAGGAGATATTCAGCTAAGTGAAAAACTTTTGGGAAACAGGAGCTGAAATGCCCTGGGCATCATATTACCTATTTCTTGGATCACTGGCTATTTATGTGCCCCATTTAAATTTTTTTTTTTAGATTTTCACTGGTAGCTTTTGTCACTGGCTTACATAATTCTCGCGAGATTTTGAAAAGACTTTGTTCTGCAAGCCTTCACAAGCTGCCCGTTTCTAGAGCAGGTAAATGTATTTTTAATCTGGCAAGCTCGAGCCGTCTTAACTTGCTGAGGCTGCCTTTCACTTGCCTGCCACACACCCTCTCTTTGCTGCAGCTCCCAATGGAAATGTTGGTGTTCAGAGGGACCTGGGTGTCCATGTACACGAATCACTGAAAGTTAACATGCAAGCAATTAAGAAAGCAAATAGTGCGGTGGTCTTTTTTATTGAGAGGATTTGAGTAGAAGTGGGGCTGAAATTGCCCCTCCCGAAAAGGCCTCCACTGGGCGGCGCGGAATGGCCGGCGACTCTCCGTAGAGGGGCCGCCATGTTGCAAATTGCCCTTCATCAGGGATGGAGCGGTGTGAGGGACCGCTCCACCTGTTTCCCACCGCGGCGTGCAAGCGCCGACCCCTTACCGACCGGCGCGACTGCTTCCCGAAATTGACCCACGGGAAATATCCCTTTTGCGGAATTGCCCCGTGGGAGCAGCGCCACCACCGGCCGGTGCCCCCGCCAGCTTTGTGTGTCGGTGCACTCCTTGTTGGTCCTCGGTGGTTGGTGGCACGGCCGCCCTTAAAGAGAAGGTGGCACTGCCGGTGACGCCATTTTATTTTATATTGTTGGCCGAATGCCAAGGTGGGCCCACAATTACGCCCCCCCCCCCGGTCTAGGCTGGGCTGCTAACAGGCAGCCTGGCACTCGCTCTTGGGTGCCAGGCCGCTGGCCCGGCCGAAACCCAGTCGACCTAACTGAAAAATATGCAGAGCACGCAGCGGCCCTCCCCTTTAACTGAAGGGGGGAGACCGTTGTGATGCGTCAGTGCAATGACATCATCAGCGACGCGCTGACGTCATTAGCAGGGCGCTGATGAGTGATCAGGGCAGCTGAGCCGCTGCAAGGGCACTTCTGCCCCTCAGCCGCGACTACACCGGCCCAACCAAGTGTCGAATATCGATGGCAGCTCCTGTGCAACCCATGCGGCGGAGAAAAACTACAAAAAAATGGAAGGTGTGCCCTGCAGAGGTAGGCAGAGGTAAATTTCTACCCCAAGCTGTCTTACTGTAATTGTATAGGGCCCTGGTGAAACCGCACCTGGAGTATGGTGCACAGTATTGGTCTCCTTACCTAAGGGAGGATATAGTTGCCATAGAGGGAGTACAACGAAGGTTCATCAGACTGATTCCTGGAATGGGAGGATTGTCCTATGAGGAGAGGTTGAGTCGACTAGGCCTATATTCTCCAGAGTTTAGAATAATGAGAGGCGATCTCATTGAAACAAACAAAATTCTTACAGGGCTTGACAGGGTAGATGCAGGGAGGCCCTTTCCCCTGTCTCACAATAAGTGATCGGCCATTTAGGACTGAGATGAGGAGAAATTTCTTCACTCAGAGTATGGTGAATCTTTGGAATTCTATACCCCAGAGGGCTGTGGAGACTCAGTGGTTGAGTATATTCAAGTCAGAGATTGATAGATTTTTGGATATTAAGGGAATCAAGGGAAATGGGGCAGTGCAGGCAAGTGGAATTGAGGTAGAAGATCAACCATGATCTTATTAAATGGCAGAGTAGGCTCGAGGGGCCAAATGGCCTACTCCTGCTCCTAATTCTTGTTTTAACAACATAAGAACATAAGAAATAGGAGCAGGAGTAGGCCATTTGGCCTTTCGAGCCTACTCCGCCATTCAATAAGATCATGGCTGATCTGATCATGGACTCAGCTCTACTTCCCTGCCCGCTCCCCATAACCCTTTACTCCCTTATCGCTCAAATATCTGTCTATCTCTGCCTTAAATATACTCAAAGAGCCAGCCTCCACAGCTCTCTGGGGCAGAGAATTCCATAGATTTACAATCCTCTGAGAAAAGAAATTTCTCCTCATCTCAGTTTTAAATGGGCGGTTCCTTATTCTAAGACTATATTCCCTTGTTTTAGTTTCCCCTATGAGTGGAAATATCCTCTCTGCATCCACCTTGTCGAGCCCCCTCATTATCTTAAGTTTCAATGAGATCACCTCTCATTCTTTTAAACTCCAATGTGTATAGGCCCAACCTACTCAACCTATCTTCATAAGTCAACCCCATCATTTTCGGAATCAACCTAGCGAACTTTCTCTGAATAGTCTCCAATGCAAGTATATACTTCCTTAAATACGGAGACCAAAACTGTATGCAGTAGTCCGGGTGTGGCCTCACCAATACCCTTTACAGTTGTAGCAGGACTTCTCTGCTTTTATACTCTATCCCCCTTACAATAAAGGCCAACATTCCATTTGCCTTCTTGATTATTTGCTGTACCTGCACACTAACTTTTTGTGTTTCATGCACAAGGATACCCAGGACTCTCAGTACTGCAGCACTTTGCAATTTTTCTCCATTTAAATTATAATTTGCTTTATTATTATTTCTGCCAAAGTGGATAACCTCACACTTTCCCACATTATACTCCATCTGCCAAATTTTTGCCCACTCACTTAGCCTGTCTATATCTCTTTGCAGATTTTTTGTGTCCACCTCACAATTTGCTTTCCCACCCATCTTTGTATCATCAGCAAACTTGACTATATTACACTCAGTCCGTTCATCCAAGTCATTAATATAGATTGTAAATAGTTGAGGACCCAGCACCGATCCCTGCGGCACCCCACTAATCACTGTTTGCCAACCAGAAAATGACCCATTTATCCCGATTCTCTGTTTTCTGTTAGTTAGCCAATCCTCTATCCATGCTAATATATTACCCCCAACCCTGTGAGCTTTTATCTTGTGCAGTAACCTCTTATGTGGCACCTTATTGAATGCCTTCTGGAAATCCAAATATACCACATCCAATGGTTCCCCCTTAGCCACCCTGCCCGTTTAGTCCTCAAAGAACTGCAGCAAATTTGTCAAACATGACTTCCCTTTCATAAAACCATGCTGACTCTGCTTGATTGAATCATGCTTTTCCATATGTCCCTCTACTGCTTCCTTAATAATGGACTCCAGTATTTTCCCAACAACAGATGTTAGACTTACTGGTCTCTAGTTCCCTGCTTTTTGTCTGCCTCCTTTTTTAAATAGGGGCGTTACATTTGCAGTTTTCCAATCTGCTGGGACCACCTCAGAATCCAGGGAATTTTGGTAGATTACAACCAATACATCCACTATCTCTATAGCCACTTCTCTTAAGACCCTAGGATGTAAGCCATCAGATCCAGTGGACTTGTCCGCCTTTTGTCCCATTATTTTACCTAGTACTACTTCATTAGTGATAGTGATTGTATTAAGTTCCTCCCTACCTATTGTCCCTTGACTATCCACTATTGGGATGTTTTTATCTCTTGTGTCATTGTTGGTGGGTTGACGGCAAGGGCTTAACTTCATGGCTAGGCCTTGAGTTGAGAGCTGGGGCTCAGGGTTCAGACGAGGGTTAGGGTTCATTTTAGGATAGGGTTGGGGCTGGGCTTCAAGTGAATTTACGACAGGGAGCCACTATAATCCATTGACTGGGAGCGTTTGTTTTTGAGGATGGAGATCCTGTACTGGATGATTCAATGGGGCAAGGAGGGTATCCATTATGGGAGTCATTATATTTCATGGTATTTGGCTTGCCACTGCCTTGATACTACACTTCAAACGTACTTCATTGGCTGTAAAGCGCTTTGAGACGTCCAGTGGCTGAGAAAGGTGCTATTTCAATGCAAGTCCACAGAACTTATGGAGTGTAGTTACTGTTGTAATGTGGGAAACGCGGCAGCCAACTTGTGCACATCAAACTCCCACAAGCAGCAATGTGATAATTATTAGATAATCTGTTTTTTTTTTTGTTATGTTGATTGAGGGATAAATATTGGCCAGGACACCGGGGATAACTCCCCTATTCTTCTTCGAAATAGTGCCACAGGATCCTTTATATCCACCTGAGAGAGCAGACGGGGCCTTGGTTTAACGTCTCATCTGAAAGATAGCACCTTCAACAATGCAGCATTCCCTCAGCACTGCACTGGAGTGTCAGCCTAGATCTTTTTATGTGTCCAAGTTCCTGGAGTGGGACTTGATCCCACAACCTTCTGGAGACAGAGAGAAACTATTTCCTCTTTCGTGAAATCCATAACCTTAAAATTCGAGCTAGCCTGTCTAGCGGTGATGTCAGGAAACACTCCTTCACACAAAGGGTAGTGGAAATCCAGAACTCTCTCCCCCAGAAAGCTGTTGAGACTAGGTCAATTAAAAATTTCAAAATGTAAATTGATATATTTTTGTTATGTATTAACGTTTATGGCACCAAGGCGGGTCGAGAGAGTTAAAATACAGATCTGAGATCTAATTGAATGGCAGAGGAGGTTCAAGGGGCTGAATCTCCTACTTACAATCCTATATTCCTATGTTCCTAAACAAGTTATAACAACTCTCTATAACTCATTAATAAAACTATAATTTAAAAATTGCATTTAGTTCTGGTCACTTTACTCCAGAAGGACAATGATGCACCACAGAGAGCACCAAAGCAGACGATGAATGATTTCTTTATGCAGCACTCTGTTGCAAAGATAAATTTAAGGAACTTAAATTGTACACACATTAAAGAAAGAAAATTGAACGGCAATGTGAGTCAGGTTATTGAGATAATGAAGGGAATTGAGTTGATGATGTGGAGGCTATCTAATTTTTTGAATTAAATTGTGCAAATCAACATCATCATAGGCAGTCCCACGGAATCACGGAAGACTTGCTTCCACTCTTAAAATGAGTCCCTAGGTGGCTGAACAGTCCCACAGGAGGGACAGGCAGTCATTGAGGGAAGGGGTGGCTGGGACAGATTTGCTGCACGCTCTTTCCGCTGCCTGCGCTTGATTTCTGCATTCAGCAATGAGACTCGAGGTGCACAGCGCCCTCCTGGATGCACTTCCTCCACTTAGGGCGGTCTTTGGCCAGGGACTCCCAGGTGTCGGTGGGGATGTTGCATTTTATCAGAGCACTATATACAGTACGCAGATGGCGCCTGCGTCTGTGCACATACAGAGGCTGAACTCCAAGACATAGTCGACATATTTACTGAAGCATACAAAAGCATCTTACACTAAACATCTGTAAGACAAAGGTCCTCCACCAGTCTGTCCTCGCCGCACAGCACAGCCCCCCAGTCATCAAGATCCACGGCGCAGCCCTGGACAACGTGGACCATTTCCCATACCTCAGGAGCCTCTTATCAACAAGAGCAGGCATTGATGACGAGATTCAACACCGCCTCCAGTGCGTCAGTGCAGCCTTCGGCCGCCTGAGGAAAAGAATATTCGAAGACGAGGCCCTCAAATCTGCCACCAAGCTCATGGTCTACAGGGCTGTAGTAATAGCCACCCTCCTGTATGGCTCATTGTGTAAATAGGACTAGAGCAGATCACAACCACAAGCTAAGCTGGATTTAAGGAGGTATATATCATAAATATATATCTATACACACACAGTCGTGAATGACTGGATAGGCTGCCACATCTACAAAGACGCAAATGGTTAGAAATTCGTCATAGCCAAGAAATGGGCACTGTTTAGACTAAAAATAGTTAACTAGTGCAGATGAAAATCGTCTAGACTGCATGCAAAATTCATCCTCAATCCTCATTAAAATGATTGCCGTCATGATTCTAGTCTAAAAACCCAAGCACCTTGGCGTTACACTGAAAAGATGGACCAATATCAGGTGTTGTAAAAATGCAAGTATTAATTGCCACAGGCTTTTTTCATTACTTAAAGGGGAGGTCCATTGATGCTGCAGCACCTCATTCTCAGCATTGTTGGGTGTGCAGCTGTTTCAACAACCATAAGAAGAGGGACAAAGAGAAGGAGCACTTATTTACAAATGCTGATGGCAGATTGCCGCCCCGGGGAGAGAGCCCTCGGATTTTCCGAGCAAGCTTTGGAAGCTATGGGGGAAAAATTAGTGTGGTTTGTGCCACACGTTAGCGCAAGGAGATGGCGTTGAAATGCCGTTGACAGCTGATGCCGGTTCCAGCGCTGCATGCCATATCGGTGGTGCTGGTAGCGCTGCCAGTAAACCCTAGCGCCAGGGAGCTCGCTATCATGGAGATCGTGACATCAGTGAGTGTGCAACGCTCACTGAATGCCTGATCTCCAACACTGGATTTTGCCACTTACCTTATTGGTGGTGCAGAACAATGAAAGGGAGAGCAGGAATCTACAAGTAGAAAGCAGGCTGCAGGAGCGTTATTTAAAGGCACCATCCCCAATCAGCTGTACCTGACAGGGTTTTGCAGTTTCACTGCCTGTTTGCTATTTCCTGCAATTGCAACAGCTCTTTAATTTTTTCAAGATTTTTGGTCACAGGGAGTGTTCACTCAAGTGCAAGTGTCACTTGTTATTTAATAAAGGCTTCTGCTCACAACACTTCCTCACATTAATGGGGGCTGCGGGATTGCAGCATTAACTCAGGAGGATGACGAGTCGGTGGAGGACGAGGAGGATGAGGACGAGGAGGATGAGGAACAGGATGGAAGGTGGAGGCAGTGAGACAATCGGCCTTCTGGACAGGCTGTCCGTGACCGACTCATCAGACTCTGATTCACATGACTGAAACTCCAGATCCCCATAGCTCACCACATCCTCATCATACAATCCCTGTCTCATGGCATCTTACAGTGCCCACCTGGGTGCAAAGGTTAAATGAGAGAGACCACAAACGTCATTAATAAATTTATCTATAAACATATTACACATATGACATGAATTCTAATGACTAATGAGCCTTGTGTCTGCCATAGTTGAATAGCTATCAATGTGTGCAAGGTGTGAGATGTGGGTGTGACTGTAGCTAGGTAGAGATTGTTGGTGGTGGTGCATTGAGCAGTGTATGAAGCTTGTGGTACAGCTGGTGGCATGTAGCATTTGTTGAAGCCTTATCTCCCCTGACCACCCATGTGAGCTCATTAAACGTTCTCCTGCACTGGGCGTGGGACCTGGGGGGAACCATAGTGCTGCCCGTGATGTGGTGTGCCACCTCCCTCCACATAGTCCGGCAAACTCGTGGCAAGGGCCTCCTATCAGTTGATACAGGACCGTCTACCTTCTCTCCACCGCTAAAACCAATGGGCTAGAAATTCGTTATAGCCAAGGAAAGGGCAATGTTTAGACTAAAAATAGTTAAATAGCAATAAATAGCACCAGTTGAAAATCATCTAGACAGCACACAAAATTCGTCCTCACTCCTCATAAAAATGATTGGAACAATAAATCTAATCTAAAAACCTAGGCTCATTGGTGTTACGCTGAAAAGATGGACCAATATTGGGTGTAGTCTAAAAGCAAGTAATGATTGCCACGGGCCTTTTTTCACTGCTTAAACGGGAGGTCCATTGATGCTGCAGCATTGTTGGGTTTGCAGCTGCCTCAACAACCATAGGAAGAAGGACAAAGAGAAGGAGCATGTATTTACAAATTCTACTGGTGGGTGGACTTCAGGCATGCAATTTCCGGTGCTTTCCATTGACTTCCCACATAGAACAGGTCGGAAGTCGGGCAGTGGAATTTAAATGAGGCCCCGGGGTAAAATACCCCAGGCCGCATTTTTGGAGCAGCAGGTGAGTTTCTAACTCGCATCATTGCTCACCCGCTGAAAACATGCCCAGAGTTAAAATGAGGGTCTCTGTTATTACAACAAAGTACCACAAACAAAGCAATCTAAAGAAAGAACTTGCATTTATATAGTTCCTTTCACGACCTCAGGGAGTCTCAAAGCACTTTACAGCCAATGAAGTACTTTTGAAGTGTAGCCACTGTTGTAATGTGGGAAGTGCGACAGCCAATTTGCACACAGCAAGCTCCCACTCACAGAAATGTGATAATGACCAGATCATCTGGTTTAGATGTTGGTTGTTATTATAGTATGCTAACATTTTGGAATGAGACACATTCCTCTATAAGTTAAGTACTCATGAAGTTTAAAAAAATAGTTTTCTCCATATTTGCTGAAATCAATTTTACTTATTTAGTGTCATGTGAATTTGTCCAGTACTCTCTTTCGAGTGTAGTAAAGGTGAGTTGCTCTTCATTATAAGTTACTTTGTAACCAATGATGACAGAAAGATCATATTGCAAAGACTGAGCAGTAAAGAACATATCTGGGCAATAGGAAATAGGGAAATCCTAACATTGTGTTCATGTGTTCCAGAATCTTTTGGCAGAATAATGTAAAATTCAAATAATCCAAAGCACTTGTAACATTGTACTTATTGCTGTTTCCACCTCCATAACATCGCCCATCTCCACCCTTGCCTCAGCTCATCCACTGCTGAAGCCCTCATCCATGCCTCTGTTACCTCTAGACTTGACTATTCGAATGCACTCCTGGCTGACCTCCCACATTCTACCCTACATAAACTAGAGGTGATCCAAACCTCAGCTGCCCATGTTCTAACTTGCACCAAGTCCTGATCACCCTTCACCCCTGTGGTCGCTGACCTACATTGGCTGCCGGTTAAGCAATGCCTCCATTTCAAAATTCTCATCCTAATTGCAAATCCCTCCATGGCCTCACCCCCTCCCTATCTCTGTAATCTCCTCCAGCCCCACAATCCCCCCGCCACCCCTCCCCCCAACTCCCCGAGATGTCTATGCTCCTCTAATTCTGCCCTCTTGAGCATCCCTGATTATAATCAGTCAAGCATTGGTGGCCGTGCTTTCTGTTGCCTGGGCCCCAAGCTCTGGAACTCCCTGCCTAAACCTCTCCACCTCTCTATCTCTCTTTCCTCCTTCAAGACGTTCCTTAAAACCTACCTCTTTGACCAAGCTTTTGGTCACCTGCGCTAATTTCTACTTATGCGGCTCGGTATCAAATTTTTTGTCTCATAATACTCATGTGAAGCATCTTGGGATGTTTCACTACAGTAAAGGTGCTATATAAATACATGTTGTTGTTGGCGTCCCCATAACTTTAATGACATGCTGAAACAATATCATATCCATCTGCTTATAATGCTGCCCCAAATGCCTTTGCGTGAAATGCTTGCGGGTTGAATGAATCTGCTCATTATCGGAGGGGTACCTTTAAGAAGCATATCCTGCTGCAGCCAGTAATGAAACTTAATAAGTGATTCAACGCGAACATCTGTGAAGATGTCTAAACTGGTAAATCTGTAAACATGTCTATTGTTAGAGTTGCAGATGATTTGAATCAACAAGGGTGAAAAGATTTGGATAGTCTGTGTATTAGTCTTAATAGGAATAGATTATAGAGGGATATTTCAGAAGTGACCTTCAGTGCACTAATTGAAATAGTATTCAGAGTCAGCAGTGGAGTAATCAAGTTATACACAGAATCATAAATCATCATGAATTGTGCTGTCACAATTCAGCCATTAACACCCTGTATTTTGGATGAGCTGCATTAAAATTTCCGCCACACAGATCTGTAGGTTAATAGGAACAGAAATGGCATTTAAAGACTATTTGGATCAAATCTGCTCTCAGGTTGAAAGTGTTGCTCCGTTAATTTGCTGGTAATTTGAATTGATGTCATTAGGCTTGGAGACAGTGCAGCTGAGGCCGTTAAACCGGAGATGCTGAGCTGAGGTCTCTATTCATCGGAATCATCCACAATGCAGAGACAGCAGATGCTGAAGAATCACTGGATATTGCCGGTAATTTATTACTTCAACCGTACTGCATTCAAATATATATGTGTGTACATACTTTCAGTACATTAATCCACTTTGGACACTCCAGTGCAGTGTTGAGGGAGTGCTGCGCTGTCGGAGGTGGTGTCTTTCAGATGAGATGTTAAACCGAGGCCCCGTCTGTTCCCTCAGTGGACGTAAAGATTCCATGACATTATTTCGAAGAAGAGCAGGGGAGTTATCCCCGGTGTCCTGGCCAATATTTATCCCTCAATCAACACAACAAAAACAGATGTCACGATCTAGTCATTGTCACATTGCTGTTTGTGGGAGTTTGCTGTGTGCAAATTGGCTGCCGTGTTTCCTACATTACACGCCAAATAAAGTACTTAATTGGCTGTAAAGCATTTTCGGATGACCTGAGGTCATGAAAGGCGATTTATAAATGCAATTTCTTTCTTTTGGAGGTTGTAACAGGCCTGTTCTATACATTTCACATATATTCAATTTCAATTCCCAAAATAAAAGTCTCCAACATTCACTCTGCAAAAGTCTCACACTCTATCTCACTTCATCGCAAGAAATGTTACAAATTTATTTATGAAAAATCTTTTGGTGTTATTAAATATAAAAATGCTTCTCCTTGAAATTTCCACACTTAATTGTACATCTCAAATCAACTCCAGGAAGAATTTAAAAGACCTATTATTTGTTAAAGAGTTAAAGAAATGAAAGTCTGGGGATTGTTTTGCTGTTGGTATCATTATCTGAGTTTTGCTGCAGGGCATCACTGTGGCAAACAGCAAACCGATCCCGACTCCCCAGAAATGCTGACAGAATCCGATGAAAGAGCACGTGAATAAAAATGAAAGAAAGAAACGGAGAAAAAGATGAGAAAGGAGATAGAAAGAGTTGAGCGGTATGTCACTGACCTGTCTTTCACAGTCAGATTACCGAAAATGTACCAGTCACTCATGATAAGAGATTGCTCCAAATGCCTCTTTGATATTAATCAAATACCAACTCTAATTAAAAAAAAAGGTTTGCACAAAGCTTTTTCAAAATGTTGCTCAGGTATTGCAATAATTTCTGATCACCCAAGCCTGGAAGACAAATAATTAGACCTGCCAGACTCTTCTGATGAGTGATGTCAGCGTCTCCAAGTGACCTTACCTCCACTAATTAATTTTCATCTGAGAAAGGAGCCCTGTTGTAGCATATTATTAATTGAGTTCACTAAAAGATGTGCCAGATTAATTTTTGTTGATAATACTTGTCATTCTCTGCAGTGACTGTAATCACTCTGCCGCTTTATTTTTTCGAAAAGTTGATCGTGGTTCTTTGTATTGAGACTAATTTCCTGTCTTTAGAAGTTTTATATAATGAATATGAACTAGTTTGTAGCCTGGGTTTGTTTGCAGTTATTAGTAAATGTTCGGTACACGTGTATTATTTAATATTCCTGTGAAGAACGATGTAATATTAATACCAGAGTATAAGTTGTATACTCTGACTTTTAACAACCTTATTTATATAAATTACATTAATATATTATGTGATACACATCAATCTTCTTAATTTTAGAGATTTAAAAATAAAATCGGAGGACAATAGGTAGGTGTTTGTTGTCACAAGTGATGACCTGACTATATCATTGACATATAAGATTGCTATAAATCACCTGACTCTGCTATGCTTTATGCTACAAACGCAATCAGCAATGTTAATATTGTCAAGATATAAACAGTTGCCTTCACTAAGTATCCTACAAAGTATTTTGTAGGCTGATTGCACTCCCCAGAATGAAATACAGTTCCCACCATCACAGTGATTCATGTCAAGAATAGCCGCCTGCAGCCTTTTAACCTTAAACAGTGATCCAAATTTCTACTCTAATACGCAAGTGCAAACAGTGGGAGAGATTCATGGATTTGTGCTCCCAGCTTAGAACTTTGCATGTTGCGAACACATATCAGGAAATCCTCCTTAGATGTTAGCTAGCCTAACTGGGTTTTCTACTCATTGACATTAATGGACGGAATATCATGCAGGCTGCTTTGACGTCTGTTCTGAAATTCCCAACAAGGATTCCTGGTAGCATGCCTTAGTGTTTGTGTGGGCAACCTGATTCTTCTTCACGTCATACAGGAATGTTAAAACTGGGGGGCATCACAGGACCGGCGGGGGGGACGACCATGTTCTCATATTCCCAGCAGGAAGGCACTCTCACAGGGACTGAAGGTGGAGGTTCAGAGACTAGACTACAACATTGTATTCTGAATCTCCAAATCGCCATTGTTCCCCAACTGCTTTCCTGACTGCCGGGGATCATTTCTTCAGGCTCCCAGCGGTGGACTCTCATTGCCCAAAATCACGTTCCTGCCCGTTGACCAGCCGAGTCTGGAGAGAGCCCATGGTGATGAAGATCTGGAGTTAAAGAGGCGCAACTGTTCCCTATTTAGAGGCCCGTTAGTGCCTCTGGGAGACTTTTCACCAGAAGGGACAGGGGGGTGCTACCGGGCCGCGGGAAAACCGCCGATTACATCATCGCCACGCGTGAAGGAAATTGCCCCCCAGGTCGTGAAGCTGGCCGACATCCACTCGCGGGGCAGAACTTAAAGGGGAGGGGGCCAGTGCCCCGCGCTGCCATCTTTACTGGTTTGCAGTCTCTTGGGTCGGCTCCAGCATATGATCCCTAGCGTGGTCCGGGCCATCATTGTGTAGCCCGGCATTCCATTTTGGGTGCTGGGCTGCAGGCCCGGTCCCACGCTGCCCTGGTGGCCTTGTGGAGATCATCAGAGGCCTTGCAAAGTGCGCCTTCAAGTGATAGGGAGGGGTGTTGAAGCGTTCCCCCGCTAAAGGAAGTGGTGTGCGCGAGATTACGCTCCACTTCTGTGAGGATAAGCCCAATTCAGTGATGGGGGTGGGACTTCTGTACCGGGAGCAGGAAGTCCCAGCTCCAGTAGTTTACCACCTCCAATCAGGGCGCAGGGCACTTTCGCCCCCCAAATCTCCAAGGCCTCATGCTTACCTGTCCCCAGTGGGCCCTATCCGTATGACTCCTATTAAAATCAGAGCTGAGAGAGGATTAATTAGCAATCTTGTTGTGCTAGGCCCCTTGGGGAAGAGTGACCATAACATGGTAGAATTCTTCATTAAGATGGAGAGTGACACAGTTAATTCAGAGACTCGGGTCCTGAACTTAAGGAGAGGTAATTTTAACGGTATAAGGTGTGACTTGGCTGGTGTCGAAATCTCGACTCTCAATATAAGACTCTGACACAATCAGCTCCAGTAGATGTTCCTTTAATAAGTTTTACTTGCAGTAAGGAAGAGTCTCGCTCAGTCAAAGGCTAAGCGAAGACTCCCACAGTAGTACAAATTTACAATATCTTTATACAGTAGAACAAACAAGTTATGATTCCATCACGTATATCAGTTCTGCCCTTGCGGTCAGCAAATACAGATAAAGAGTTCTCCAATTTAATTAGTACCACATCCTTGTTTGAGTCTTTACATATCTGTACAACCTATATCTAGTCCTTCTAAGGTTTAGCATAGCAACAGGTTATTAGTAGTACAGGGGAGTACAATGGGTAGTACTTATTCCAACAGGACATTCTTTCTGTTATCTGGTGGTTAAGCTTCCGGCTGGGTGGGTATATTCAAGGTTCCCTCGCTCATACAGATGGCTCCTGCTTTTCTCAATTCATCAGCTATCAGCAGTTTCAGTCAAGGTTAGCATGTTTATGCAGAAGCAGACTGTTCACTGCAGGGGTTTCTGGGAGGACCGGGACTCCATTTTGTTCCATTGCAAAAGGGTACATGTAACAGGAAATGTAACTTTAAAAGTACATTTCCACATTCCCCCCTTTTTGTCCTTCACAAGGACAACTTAATCCATTCTATTCTTGCATAGTCTTTGTATTTCCATTTCCACACAAGAACCTTCAGTAGTTGTTGCTACCATAACCCTAGCAGTGGGCTCGGTTGGTAACATTGTTTTTCCCAACCTGGCACAGCTACACTTAACTAATACAAACAAAAGGTATAGGGCAAAGTTTATTCGCAAGAATATGATCAAACCCTGTACCAAGGATCTTCCTCGCGATCCCAGCCATCCAGATGCCCAATTCCACAAGGTGGCACCATTACCTTGAATATTCCATCTAACCATGTCAAATTCCGTTTAGGTCTATGACTTCCATAGGCATCCCTTAGAGTATTTGTTGTCCTAATAAAGAGTATCACGTATCCTAAGGAACAGGACCAGTTCAGTTGGCTGGTAACCATGGGTAGGCTTTATGGCCACAAATAAAGTAAGTGCAATTATATGACGTCAGTCTTTGGTACTTTCGTGCCATCCATACTCAAGTGGTCTCACCATCCCACCCTTCACCTGAGGTTTTATTATAGACCATAGTCCAGTTAAAGGTTGCTCTCTTTCTCCCGTCAGTGAGATTTGTTATGGTTTTCCATTTAGTCATTTGGGGACACTTGATGCATCCCACTTCTGGTCCTTTAGTCTCATTACTTACTAGGCATATTATACCTTCAGGATTTCCTATTCCGGGAGTAATACTTAGGAAGGGTGGCTGACGGCTATAATTATAATTTGGCGGATCCCATCCCTGGAAGGTTGTAAGATTATACCCTGCTGACCTCCATTATGTTAGATCCTTCGTTCCTGACACTTTGGTTAGGTTTGTCCTATTTTGCACTATTAACCATTCTGCCATTTCTGATTCATTAAAGGGGCCGGATCTTAGGGGAATACCCCCTTCAGAGTGGACACTACATGGGAACATATCCAACAGTTAGTCAAGCTTCTTTCTTGAGCATACTTATGACTCAGTGCCATAAATACATTTTCCTGTCGTTCCCTTTGTTCACGTTTCTGTACCCCTGGTACTATCAATAACGCAAGGCACAATCCTGTTAAGCATAGCACTATCAGTCCCCATAGTCCATACAGTTCCTTATTCATTCCTCCTTTTTCTGTTCCTCTGGCTCCTTCTTCCCTTCCTCCTGGTCGGGTGCCCTTTTGCAATGGGACGCATGCATCCATGTTGGTCTTTCTTTTACCTTGATTGCAGTATTAGTTGTCAGCAAGACCTGGTATGGTTCTTCAAATCTTGGTTGTAGACTACTTTTTCTTTAAAGATTTTGATGTAAACGGGCTCCAGATTATGACACTTCCCTTCTGCTGGCTCGACTTGAGCTTCTTTTACCTGCGAATCAAAGCTGAAAATACATTTGGTTAGCGCAATACAATAATTCAACATATTTTCTTCCATTTTATGGATGTCCATTTGTTTTGCAGTAAACGGTGCCATAAAAGGTAGTCGTTGGGGACGTCCCATAACTATCTCATGCGGTGACAGGCCTGTTGCTCTGTTGGTTGCAGATCGCATTACCATCAAGGCTAAGGGCAGCAGTTCTACCCATTTTAGTCCAGGGTCATTACATAATTTTGCTAACTTGTTTTTAAGCATTCCATTATATCTTTCAACAAGTCCAGCTGATTGTGGATGATAACTGCAATGAAAACGTTGGTTAATCTGTAAAGCTTTACACATTTCTTTTATAACAGTTCCCGTGAAATGTGACCCATTATCACTAGAAAGCTTAGCGGGAATTCCGAAGCGCGTTACGATTACTTTTAGCAAAAATTTAGCGACAGTAATGGCATCGGCCTTTTTACATGGAAAGGCTTCAAGCCATCTAGAGAACACATAAACAATAACTAATACATACTTAAATCCCATACGCATAGGTAATTCAATAAAATCCATTTGTAAATGTACAAAAGGCCCCATTGGATTTGGGTGCGAGGCAGATTCTACTTTTTCCGTCTTACCCGGATTCATTGTCTGACAGGTAACACAATTTCCACAGATTTGTTTTGCAATTGCCGAAATACCTGGTGCATACCAAGTTGCCAAAATATAATCTGCCACCCCCCTTTTATAGTATTTGTATTTATTGTTGGATTACAAAATGTCAAATATGGTAATACTGTTTTTTTTTAAATCGGACTTCTCATTTATGCTTATAGTGATTCACAGATCACAGAATGCAAAGTACTTGTTTTATAATTGTGTGCCCAACTTCTGTTTTAGAAGCTGAACATCAAAAACTCCAATCTTTTGCTCTGTAACTTCAATTTTATGATACAGTGTCTCATAAATTACATCTTTTTAAGCTTCAGCTTCTGGTGCAGTAGTTGTGTAATTTTATTAAAAAGTCTTCCAAACCCAAGATTTTCCAATACAACCAAAATGTTTATCAAGGAGAATCACCTGAAATATCTCAAAATCCCAATTCAAATATTGTACTGCCAATCTTTTATTTAAAACTCTTTTTACTGAGCTAGAAGCTTTTGTGTCAAGGTTTTACACAAAGAAAAATGGGGGTGTACTTCCCCAGCCTCGAGAGACCCACACAGGCTTTTTTTTAAAAAAGGCATTACAACTTCCCTTCTCCGTTCTTTATCTCATTCCTCGACTAAATTTATTGTCTTTCAACCCAATGTAATCAATGATTACGTGTTTTCTTTTGACAAGTGAGCATGTCGAAAAACATTTTTTGAAACCAACAGGACCACGCATTTTTTTATCTTTTGCTCAACAAACCTATCCTTTGTGCATTTCCTAGCTCTGTAACTTATCATCCGAATAAATCCACACCTGCGTTTCTAACTTAAAATGTAAATCAATTCTAGGTTCACACTTTCTTAAAACTTCCCACATACAGGACAACACTATGAAGGGTTAAAAAAAAACCTTCACTCTGTCCGAAAAAGTGGGTGGAGCTAAAACAGCAGACAGCTCCACCACTTTCTCAAACAGGCTTTCAGACACAAGAAAAATTCATTAATTCCCACCTCAAATATTCCGCAGTCAAAAATCACACAAGCACTCTCATTCAAAGACAGACATTCACAAAAGTCTCTCTGCATTCAACAAAGCTTATTGTTTGGCCAGCTCTATTTTTGGATCCATACGTCACTTAAGATAGTCACTATCAGGTTTTTTTTTCCTTTTCTTACATATTGATTTACTTCCTCTGTTAATTTTACGTGGGCCTGAAGAATCAGAACCCAGGCCTTTTCTATTACTTTCTTTTTACCTCTTCTACCTGGGTCTCTGTCTATAAGACACTCCTCTAGACATGTTATTCTTTCTAAATTAAATGAACCATCGGGTGGAAATGGACTGTTTCCATCCTTAGTCCATTTTACCCATTTTTTTTTTTGGGTGGTCAATTGAAGACTGGCCACAATTCTGGAGCATAAAATAGGCTGGTGTGCCCTTTGGTGGTGTTTTACTTGCTCCGGCACCCATTCTGGATGATTAAGATTTTTCACAGTTTCTGATCTCACAATCCTTTCGGTCAACCGAGTTCTCTATGCCCACTTCTCCTGGCCGTCATGTGGCCTAAAAAGGCTCTTAATTTGGGCTCAGTCTGGGTGTGTGAGATCTGTTGACACGAACCAACCATAGTTGATCAATCAGTTACTATTTCTTTTCTCAATCAATTCTTGTTTTTCCGAATCACAATTTTCCCCAGTGACTCTTCCCGTTTCTCTAATTGCAATGTCGCACAAAAGTATTGAACACAAAAGTATAACAAGGACAACTAGGACAATTAACATCCACACGGGGTTACAAATCATAGCCTTAAACTCTATCTAAACAAATAGTCAATTCTCAGTCTGCGTTGTACGCCACTACAGACCGAGTCCTTAACTTATCTTTATAAAATTGATGGTCCTATCACACAAGGACCCGGATCCTATCACACAAGGACCCTGTCCCTTCTAAGGCAGTCCTATCACACACAAGGAACTTTCCTTTAGGGACTTGTATTATCCTATCAAACAAGGATAATCTTAATTTATAGTCCTATCACACAAGGACCCTGATCCTATCACACAAGGATCATCGATCGATAGCGCTAATGAAAATCTCCCTGGGCTGTTTCCAGATCGGATATTTTCAGGATCAGACCCCTTCTGCCTATAAGCTGAGAAGGAAATGATTACAAAAATAACTTTAGATATTAAATGTTAAGTCTCGTGGATCGCAGTACCTCCACTGTGGACAACAGATTACATATTCAACAGTAAAGAGATCTCTTGTGAGCAAAAGGCTCACCTTATTCTGGCCAGTTAAGCCCTTCACTGAAGAGGCACTATGCCGGCATCTGTTTACTCACAGAGTAGAGAGTAAGCGATCTCGGTGGAACCTCCAAGAAGTAACTGTCGAAATCTCGACTCTCAATATAAGACTCTGACACAATCAGCTCCAACAGATGTTCCTTTAATAAGTTTTACTTGCAGCAAGGAAGAGTCTCGCTCAGTCAAAGGCTAAGCGAAGACTCCCACAGTAGTACAAATTTACAATATCTTTATACAGTAGAACAAACAAGCTATGGTTCCATCACGTGTATCAGTTCTGCCCTTGCGGTCAGCAAATACAGATAAAGAGTTCTCCAATTTAATTAGTACCACATCCTTGTTTGAGTCTTTACATATCTGTACAACCTTTATCTAGTCCTTCTAAGGTTTAGCATAGCAACAGGTTATTAGTAGTACAGGGGAGTACAATGGGTAGTACTTATTCCAACAGGGCATTCTTTCTGTAATCTGGTGGTTAAGCCTCCGGCTGGGTGGGTATATTCAAGGTTCCCTCGCTCATACAGATGGCTCCTGCTTTTCTCAATTCATCAGCTATCAGCAGTTTCAGTCAAGGTTAGCATGTTTATGCAGAAGCAGACTGTTCACTGCAGGGGTTTCTGGGAGCACCGGGACTCCATTTTGTTTCATTGCCAAAGGGTACATGTAACAGGAAATGTAACTTTAAAAGTACATTTCCACACTAGGATAGACTGGCGAGTGATACTTAAAGGATTGGCAGTGGATAGGCAATGGCAGATATTTAAGGATCACGCAGATGAACTTCAACAATTGTACATCCCTGTCTGGAGTAAAAATAAAACAGGGAAGGTGGCTAAACTGTGGCTAACAAGGGAAATTAGGGATAGTGTTAAATCCAAGGAAGAGGCATATAAATTGGCCAGAAAAAGCAGCAAAACTGAGGACTGGGAAAAATTTAGAATTCAGCAGAGGAGGACAAAGGGTTTCATTAAGAGGGGGGAAATAAAGTATGAGAGTAAGCTTGCAGGGAACATAAAAACTGACTGCAAAAGCTTCTATAGATATGTGAAGAGAAAAAGATTAGTGAAGACAAATGTAGGTCCCTTGCAGTCAGAATCAGGTGAATTTATAATGGGGAAAAAAGAAATGGCAGACCAATTGAACAAATACTTTGGTTCTGTCTTCACTAAGGAAGACACAAATAATCTTTCAGAAATACTAGGGGACCGAGGGTCTAGCGAGAAGGAGGAACTGAAGGAAATCCTTATTAGTCAGGAAATTGTGTTAGGGAAATTGATGGGATTGAAGGCCGATAAATCCCCAGGGCCTGATAGTCTGCATCCCAGAGTACTTCAGGAAGTGGCTGTAGAAATAGTGGATGCATTGGTGGTCATTGACCAACATTCTATAGACTCTGGATCAGTTCCTATGGATTGGAGGGTAGCTAATGTAACACCACTTTTTAAAAAAGGAGGGAGAGAGAAAACAGAATTATAGACCGGTTAGCCTGACATTGGTAGTGGGGAAAATGTTGGAATCAATTATTAAAGATGTAATAGCAGTGCAGCTGGAAAGCAGTGACAGGATCGGTCCAAGTCAGCATGGATTTATGAAAGGGAAATCATGCTTAACAAATCTTCTAGAATTTTTTGAGGATGTTACTAGTAGAGTGGACAAGGAAGAACCATTGGATGTGATGTATTTGGACTTTCAAAAGGCTTTTGACAAGGTCCCACACAAGAGATTAGTGTGCAAAATTAAGGCACATGGTATTGGGGATAATGTATTGACGTGGATAGAGAACTGGTTGGCAGACAGGAAGCAAAGAATAGGAATAAATGGGTCCTTTTCAGAATGGCAGACAGTGACTAGTGGGGTACAAAAGGTTCAGTGCTGGGACCCCAGCTATTTACAATATACATTAATGATTTAGGCAAAGGAATTGAATGTAATATCTCCAAGTTTGCAGATGACACTAAGCTGGGTGGTAGTGTGAGCTGTGAGGTGGATGCTAAGAGGCTGCAGGATGACTTGGACAGGTTAGATGAGTGGGCAAATGCATGGCAGATGCAATATAATGTACATAAATGTGAGGTTATCCACTTTGATGGCAAAAACAAGAAGGCAGAATATTATCTGAATGGTGACAGATTAGGAAAAGGGGAGGTGCAATGAGACCTGGATGTCATGGTACATCAGTCATTGAAAGTTGGCATGCAGGTACAACAGGCAGTGAAGAAGGCAAATGGCATGTTGGTCTTCATAGCGAGAGGTTTTGAGTTTAGGAACAGGGAGGTCTTACTGCAGTTGTACAGGGCCTTAGTCAGGTCACACCTTGAATATTGTGTACAGTTTTGGTCTCCAAATCTGAGGAAGGATATTCTTGCTATTGAGGGAGTGCAGCGTAGGTTCACCAGACTGATTCCCGGGATGGCAGGACTGACATATGAAGAAAGACTGGATCGACTTGGCTTATATTCACTGGAATTTAGAAGAATGAGAGGGGATCTCATAAAAACATATAAAATTTTGATGGGATTGGACAGGTTAGATGCAGGAAGAATGTTCCCGATGTTGGGAAAGTCCAGAACCAAGGGTCACAGTCTAAGGATAAGGGGTAAGCCATTTAGGACCAAGATGAGGAGAAACTTCTTCACTCAGAGAATTGTGAACCTGTGGAATTCTGTACCACAGAAAGTTGTTGAGGCCAGTTCATTAGATATGTTCAAAAGAGGGTTAGATGTGGCCCTTACAGCTAAAGGGATCAAGGGGTATGGAGAGAAAGCAGGAATGGTGTACTAAAGTTGCATGATCAGCCATGATCATATTGAATGGTGGTGCATGCTCGAAGGGCCAAATGGCCTACTCCTGCACCTATTTTCTATGCTTCTATGGAGACTCAATAATGAGAGGCAGCAAGAGAAAGATAGAAAGAGAGAGAGGAGAGTGATACAAATTCAGTTATCCAACCTGATCCAGAATGCAATCACTGAGTTATCCTTTGGTAGCAATTAGTTATTTGGAAATCAGATAGAGGAAGCCTTGGCCAGGCTCAATGATAACCAAGCAAGATAGGAAGGCAATTAAAAAAAACACTTCAAAGAATGCAAAAGTGTCAGAGTGCTTTTTTAGGGCCTGTCCTTTTGGGAAGAATGTTCCTTTTCAATGGATTCCACTTTTCCCAGGATCCTTGAATAAATATTGTCCACTGAAATCTTCAGTCTCTGGGAGAGACAAGAGGCGTCTTCTGCCCCTTCCCTTTAAAGGTATTTTTATATTGGTGCGAGGCTGTAGGAAGACCAGAGTTAAGATCGAACTCCACACCCCTCTTTTTACTTCACCTGACAGAGGTGCAGGGCCCGAAATTCAGTACCGCTGGAAAGCTGGTACTCCCCCACCTTTTTGTGGCCATTAGCACCGAATTTTTTTCATGGCTGGACCACCCCATATTCAGCTCCAAAACTGAACAATTTGGTTCCAGTGCTAATGAACACTTCCAAAGTGGATTTTTCAGTGGTGTGGCTGTCTTAATTTGAGCCTTATCACCACTGAGAAATTCAGCACGCACGTAAAGGTTTCTAACGAGCCAGCTGAAGGCCCGGGTTTGCAGCAAGGCCCTGAGGGGGGAAGGAGTTTGGAAGGATGGCTGGTGTAAGAGGTGCAAGGAGAGCCAACCGGTTCACTGATATGGAGCTGGAGACACTGATGGACGGTGTGGAGGACAGAAGAAGAATACTGTTTCCTGACGTGGGGAGACCTGGCCGACAGGCAGTACATAATGGAAGGAGGGAGATTGCAGGGAAGGTGTCAGGCACCATCATATATGTGAGAACACACCCTCCTAGGAGGGTGCTGGCCAGTCTGCACCTGGCCCTTCCAGGATGGTGATGGGTCGAAGTCTCCTCGCTCTGAGGTGACAGGGATCCTCCTCCTGTGCCTCCTCCTCCTCAGGTGGTACTACTAGTTCCACCGCCAGCGGCTGTTCCCTCATGATGACCAGTTTGTGCAGCATGCAGCAGACCACGACGATGAACGAGACCCATTGAGGAGAGTACTGCAAGGTGCCACCAGAGTGGCCCAGGCACCGGAACCTCTGCTTAAGGATGTCTATGCACTGCTCGATGATGCACCTGGTGGCTCATTGTATGCATGCTCTGGCGCTGTCCTGGGGTTCCGCAGAGGAGTGAGCAGCCAAATGGACAGGGGATATCCCTTGTCCCCAAGCAGCCAACCACAATCCTGATTCGGGCCAGTGAAGACGGCGGACACTCTAGTCTGGCGTAGAATGAACAAATCATGGCTGCTGCCATCCTTGCCCGCTGCCTGTCTGCACGATACTGACAGCGAAGCCTTCTCGTGCGTGCCACCCTGCTTCTGACCAGGTGTACCAGGTGTTACCCTCCCAACACTCCTCCCATCCTCAGGATGAACCCTGTCAAGCAGGTCCCTGCAGCTCACAGGCCTCCACTAAAGAGGCAGACCTGAAAGCTGTACAAAAGTATGTGCAAACCTCTGAGCAGCACTCAGCAGGTTTAATGGAGGCAAAACAATTAATAAAACTATGTGAAAACCTAAATACTGCGGATGATGCAATCTGACATAAAAACACTAATAGTTAATAAAACTATTTCCCTACCAAAAGGCCCCGATCGCCGCAACACTCCAGTGGTGTTGTGTTCGAGCACCGACTCGAATATCTTGTGGGGACACTGGCTGAAGAGCTCCCAACTTTTCGGAGCTTAAAATCCTTGTCCTGGCCGCTTTCCAGTGGCCCGCACACTGCAAACCTCAACGCTGGATATCTAACTTTACAGCGGCTTCACCCCACCGTTTCCGGCGCAAGTGAATACCGCTCAAACGCCCGCCCACCCCCCACCCCTCACCCCCACCCACCGAGCTGAAAGTTATCCGACCGTGGCGGGCGATCGATTTTTTTCGATCGGCCACCCAAACCGCGCGATAGCCGTCCCTTTGGGGACAGTGAATTTTGGCCCCGCAGTCTTTCGGATGAGAGGGAAAAGATCCCAGGGCAATGTTTGAAGAAGAGCAGGGGCATTCTCTCCGGTGTCCTGGCAAATATTTTTCCCTCAACCAACACCTAAAATATATTAGCTGATCATTTATTTCATGGCTGTTTCTGTGTCCTTGCTGTGTGCAAATTTGCTGCCATGTTTCCTACATTGCAACAGCGACTACACTTCAAAAGCACTTCATTGGCTGTAAAGCACATTTGGGACATCCTGAGGGTATGAAAGGCGCTATATAAATGCAAGTTCTTTCTTTACAATAATGGCAAAGGCCCGATGCCACTGATGCTGATGTCCCTGGATTTTGACAGTTAAATCGGAGGCAGGTACAGAGGTTTCTCTTCCTTGAGAGGAGACAGAGGAGTATCGATGCCTGTCAGGGAAACAGTCGGCATGAATTATTCACTTTATTTCAAAGAAACATCACATTGAAGGGCATTGTGGCTTCAGAGCCACTGAAATGTTTGCTGAGGGCAATCTTTAATTAAAAGAGTTGCAGTATTTAATTCGCCATTGTTGAAAATGTTTTGCCAGCCGAATAGGTGAGTTTGTTCTTTTACAAACATGTACAAAGAGAACTGTTGACAAGTTATATTAGTCAATTTGTACTGTAAACAGTGGACTTGATGAGAGTGGTCTATTCCATGCTAAGTTTGTCCTATTACTGCCTCAGAGAACTGGAACCATGAGGTCAATCCTCTACAAGGTTATGTGAAGAGCACCACCAAAAGGTTCACTTGCACCAAAGGCACACTTGATTATTGTGCGAGGAACAAGTCCTTGAACGTGTTGTCGCCTCCCAAATCCGTGCCCATCTTTCCCGCAATTCGATGTTTGACTCCCTCCAATCCAGTTTCCATGTCTGCCACAGTACCAAAACAGTTTTCATCAAAGTCATAAATTACATCCTTTGTGATTGTGATGAAGGCAAACTATCCCTCTTCGCCCTTTTTGATTGTCTGTAGTCTTTGACACGGTTGACCATTCTATCCTTCTCCAAAGCCTCTCCATCGTCATCCAGCTGGGTGGGACTGCACTCGCCTGGTTCCATTCTTATCTAGCTAATCGTAGCCAGGGAATCACCTGCAACAGCTTCTCTATCCAACTCAGCATCGTAATCCCTGGTATCCCCCAAGAATCTATCCTTGGCCCTCCTATTGCCCCGTGACGACATCATCCGAAAACACAGCATCCATTTCCACATATATGCTGATGGCTTCATGAGTGTGGCTGCTCTCATGCAGTCTCAGCTCGATGCTATGCGAGATCTGACTGCTGCCATCATGGCTGGGTTCATCACAGTCCACCAGGGACCTAACGGTACCTCCCCACTCCGCCGACCTGTGCTCCAGCTCCTCGGACCAGGAGACTGATGTGGGCTCTCAGGCTCACAGCAGCCCTGAGCCGAGACCTGCCATTCCGCCATTGCTGCCAACCATGGCATCGCCCCAGCCACTTCCGACTGGAGGCGCAGAGAAGGATGCAGCTCAGTCTGCAGCCACCTCTTTTAGGGTCAGAGCTGGTCGAGGGAGTCCAAGGAAGACATCTATCGCTTCATCTACAGACACACAGCAGCCTTCCCAAAGCCATGAGGCAGCCACAGGGGAGACACTGCGGCATAGTGTAAGGATAGGCCTTCGTAAGAGAGGTAATAAGGAGTTGCACAGGGGTGATAATTGAATTGTGGCTGCTGCCAGAGAAATGTGCATCCACTTGCATAATTTTGCAGTTGGTGTCGCAAACCAGTTGAACATTGAGGGAGTGGAACCCCTTGCAGTTTCGGAATTGCTTGGGATTGTGTTGGGGTGACCTGAGACCGAGATGGGTGCAATCAATGACCCTCTGGACCCTGGGGAAGCCCATATACAGAGCATCTGTGACCTCCCTTATCGATGTATGGGCTGCAAACTGTAAGATGTTGTGGATGTCTGCAGTGGCAGCTTGGAAGGACCCAGTGGCATAAAAGTTCAGGGCAATAGTCACCTTGGATGCTCAGCTCAGGGCTGTCCTCACCCGTGTTTGAGGCTCCAAGTCTGCCTGCAGGAGATTGCAGGGCTCCATCACTATGTCCTTGTGGAATCGTAGTCTGCGCAAGCACTGATCATCATTCAGATCCCTGTATGAGAATTGGTGGCGGAACACCCTTTGTTGATATGGCCTTCCGCCCCCATGTCTGTGCAGCCGTCTTGCTCTCTGTTGTGCCTCATTGGCTTCTCTCTGCTGGTCTGCTGGGTCCTCCACCTCTGCAGGCTGCTGCTGCCCAGCATCTGTCTCCACTGCAGGCTGCCTCCTGCCTGCTGACCCAGTATCTGGTGCGGAGGGTCCACGTACCTCACTCTCACACCTTAGGGGACGCCCTTGCTGAGGGCCTTCCTGTGGCAGCTCTCTGGCCTCACCTCCGTGCCATCTCCCTGGCCCTCTCCATGCTAGGCCGCCATGATTGCTGCGACCCTTGCCCACTGCCTCTGCAACCATCGGACCCGGCGCCCCCTTCTCCTGCATGCCTCAGCGGTACACACAATGTGCAGGAAACGTTGGCCTGCCAGCACTGCCCCCATTTCCAACCCCTTCCCAAGCCCAGCCTCCTCGACGTCGGCTCCATGTTGTGCAAGTGGAGGCACCTCTAGCACTCTCAAACAATTGCACACTGTTTTCTCGCACTGGTTCCCAAAGACGGGGAAAAAGTCGGCGACACAAATGCAACAAAAACCAACACACCTTTAAGGAATGCTGGCAGTGTGCATCAGTAACTAGGCACTGACCAAAAAACCTACTCTTGGCACCGTCAAGTGGTCAGAAGATTTTGATAGCGGAATGTGGCTTCCGGCCCGGGACCTCGGCGGTGCACGCTCTGATGACGCACTTAGGAGTACTGGCCAGCAACGCGGCGGAAGTGGGGGTAAGCGGTGCGGTTATGGTCACCACCGTGAAACTGCGGCAGGCAATTGGGCGAGCGGTGGCCATTCCACGAAAAGTCGGCGGCCACTCCACTCCACTCCACAGCATGGCCAGTGATTTCCGGAGGTAACAGGCCTTAAGGGAAGGACCAATTTCGGTCCCATTGTGTTAATTGCTAGCTCCTATGTATGAAAATGAATCTTGTGATTTAAGACGACCCCGTGGCCTGGCATTTTGTGCAAGTGTTCATGTGACATCACTGACATAACGAATGTTACCATAGTTTTCATTCTTGAACTCTATTCAGAAGAGGTAATGAGGTTCTGAAACCAATATCAGCCAATTTGTACACACTCCCTCTCCACTAGACTGCAACAAATTGAATGAATGCATACCTGCCAGTATCTCACCCCCTACTTGGCAACCAAGATTTGATGATACATACCCACTAAGAGACCTTTCTCAACTAACAGACTATCAGCATCAAACAGCTGCCTTTCTCCACAAGGCAACATACTCTCTTCCCTACTAACCTAATATGGAATGGATAGGTGTTTGGATGGTAAAACTAGAAGGTAGTAATGAAACGGTCATTAAAAAGTACATGAATATTCTTAAAGCATCAGGATTGGATGGAATGCATCCAAGAGTGCTTAAGGAAATGGGAGCAGAAGACAGGAGTTGTAACAGAAATGTGTCACTGCTCATTGAGCACAGGGGTGATAGTCAAAAGAATTGGCATTCCAATTTTTACAAAGGTTAGAAGCAATGATCTGGGGATATATGAGTCCTAGATGTCAGTCGTGGCTCAGTGGCACCTTTGCCTCTGAGTCAGAAGGTTGTTGGTTGGGGAAAGTCCAGGCACTGGCATTCCTTCACAGACCCTCTCTCAATACAGCTCCCTATACCCCCGAGCTGGAGGGCACAGTAGAGTATATCGATACCTTCTAGCTAGAGGGCGCTATACATTATCTCATCACATCTTCCCTTTCACAAGAAACAAAAATGAATTAAAGTTAGCTTCAATATAAACGGGCAGTTTACTTCCAATGAATATATGTATTAAACAATTACAAGTTTAACAAACAACAACAAAACTCTAGTCTTATTAATTCTTTATCCAAGTGTCAAGTGTCCATGATTTCTTATTTCTGTACATAATGGTCCAGGTATTTTGATGTTGTGCAGATTCTGTTGCATCGCCTCAAACTGGTCGTTTCAGTGGTCTGTGCACTGATTGCTTTAGTCCCTTTATTAGTGCTCTGAGGGGAAATATCAGGCAATATATCTCTGTTTTCACAGGTTGTTGTTGAAGTGTTGTTTCACGAGTTAGTTGGCTGTATTGGCAGTGCATCGTCTGTGGGTGTCACTGAGATCTCTGGAGTTTCAATGAATGTCTCAGCGCTCTTTCTCAAATGTTTCCTATTTCGCTGATGCTCACGGCCATCTTCTGTAATGACCTGATATGAATGAATGCCAATTTGTTTCTGAACCTGAGCTTTTTGTCACTCGTTGTTTTCTCGCGTTTGTTTGAGTCTCACTGTTTCTCCTTCCTCCAGTGTAGGAAGTGCTGTAGTACCTCTGTTGTAGTAGTGTGCTTGTTTGGCATGGTTCCTATCATGTATTCAACCAGCATTGTACCCATGTATAATCTGATCTAAGTTGTACATTGTGAGAACACTGACCACCAGGTGGTGAACTTGTGGGAGACACTCCTAACCTGGACCTTCAGGTATAAAAGGGGAAGCTCCACCCACTTCCATCACTTGAGTGCTAAGGAATAAAGGACAGGTCACAGACTGACCTTCTCTCAAGCATGGATCTCGTGTGCATTTATACTGTATAGTAAGGACGTATCAATGGCAACAAGAAACTGGGATTTAAACCATGCAAGCATGGCCACTAGCAGAACAGACGAGAGGTATTGTGTTAAGGAATGGTTGAGACAGAGATTCAACATTGTTAAAGCAGCACACAGTTCTCCAGGCAGACAAGGGCAATCGGGCATGCCCCAACATATAGACGAACCCAGAGGGGGAGTTCGACAGAGACAATGGCAAGCTGAATGGTGATTCATGCCATTGCTAGGGACAATGCGACCAGTAATGGGGCCATCAACACCTGTTAATGGCGCACACAGGGGCAGTCAGGGACGATCGACTGGCAAGGGACCTTTTGTTTCCAACAACAGCTCATGTTGGAGGCGTGGAGGCACATACACAGCCGGAGTTTGCAGAGATGAGCAAAATACCTGCAGAAATTGCAGAAATGAACGTTGAGGGAAATCGCTGGAAGCTGAAGTTCAGCGAGTTCATGTGGAGCACGTACACAGTTCATACACCAGGACGCCACCGATAATGATGAAAGTGCTCCTCAATGGCATCCCAGTATCAATGGAGCTAGACACGGGGGCCAGCCAGCCCCTGATGGGTATCAAACAGTTCGAAAAGTTGTGGGCGTCCAAGGCCAGGAGGCCAAACTTATCGGCGAATGACACACAGCTACGGACATACACAAAGGAGATCCTTCCAGTGCTAGGCAGCGCCACGGTAGTCGTGACCCACAAAGATTCGGAGAACAGGTTGCCACTCTGGGTTGTCCCGGGGGACGGTCCCACACTACTGGGGAGGAGTTGGCTTGCTGTTGTGAACTGGAAATGGGGCGATGTCAATGCAATTTCCTCTGTGGAGCGAGTATCATGCTCACAGATCCTGGACAAATTTGACTCATTATTTCAACCCGGCATTGGCACTTTCATGGGGGCCAAGGTAGTGATTCACATAAACCCGGACGCCAGGCCAGTACACCACAAGGCCAGAGCGGTGCCGTACGTGATGCGGGAAAAGATAGAAGGCGAATTGGACCGCCTGCTGAGTGAAGGCATCATCTCACCAGTCGAATTTAGTGACTGGGCGAGCCCGATTGTGCCGGTGCTCAAGGTGGATGGGTCGGTCAGGATATGTGGTGATTACAAGGCCACCATCAATCGGGTGTCACTCCAAGACCAGTACCCGCTACCGAGAGCGGAGGACCTCTTTGCGACGCTATCCGGTGGCAAACTTTTTTCAAAATTGGATCTGACCTCAGCTTACATGACCCAGGAGCTGGCGAGTGAGTCAAAGAAGCTGACCACCATCACAACACACAAGGGGTTGTTTGAGTACAACAGATGTCAGTTCGGAATTCGCTCGGCCGCTGTGATCTTCCAACAAAATATGGAAAGCCTCCTCAAGTCGATTCCAAGGACAGTGGTTTTTCAGGACGACATCCTCATCATGGGTTATGATACTGAAGAACACCTCCGCAACCTGGAGGAGGTGCTACGCAGACTGGACCGGGTAGGGCTGCGACTGAAAAAGGCGAAGTGCGTCTTCCTAGCTCCAGAGGTAGAATTCCTGGGGATGAGGGTAGCAGCAGACGGGATCAGCCCTACCGCGTCCAAGACGGAAGTGATCCAGAAAGCACCCAGACCCCGTAACACGACGGAGCTGTGTTCGTTCCTGGGGCTCCTGAACTATTTTGGTAACTTTCTTCCCAAATTGAGCACACTGCTAGAGCCGCTACACGTGCTTCTACGCAAAGGTTGCGAATGGGTCTGGGGGGACAGCCAGGAAAGGGCTTTTAATAGAGCACACAATTTGTTATGTTCCAACAATCTGTTAACGCTATATGATCCATGTAAGAAACTTGTGTTAACGTGCGATGCGTCGTCCTATGGTGTCGGGTGTGTGTTGCAGCATGTCAATGCCAAGGGTCAGTTACAGCTGGTAGCTTATGCCTCCAGAAGTCTGTCCCAGGCAGAAAGGGGCTACGGGATGGTAGAAAAGGAGGCGCTCGCATGTGTATATGCTGTAAAGAAAATGAACCGGTACCTGTTTGGCAGGAAATTTGAGCTGGAGACCGATCACAAATCACTAACGTCCCTTTTGGCCAACACCAAGGCCATAAATGCAAACGCATCGGCCCACATACAGAGGTGGGCACTCACGTTAGCCACCTATGACTATACAATTCGGCACAGACCGGGCACCGAAAACTGCGCCGATGCACTCAGCAGGCTCCCACTAGCCACCACTGAGTGGGCTACCGAGCATGCTGTTGAGCTGGTCATGGCTGTTGAAGCTTTCGGAAGTGAAGGCTCACGCGTGACAGCCCATCAGATTAAAGTCTGGACAAATAGAGACCTGCTTTTGTCTCTAGTCAAGAAATGTGTCCTGAATGGGGATTGGGCAGCCCCGAGGAATTTAAACCATTTCACAGGCGCAGGGATGAACTCTCGATTCAGGCCGATTGCCTTCTGTGGGGAAACCGCGTAGTCATGCCCCAGATGGGCAGAGAGGTGTTCATCAGAGAATGCCACAATGAGCGCCCGGCATTGTCATGATGAAGGCAATTGCCAGGTTACAGGTTTGGTGGCCAGGGATAGACGCAGATCTGGAACTTTGTGTTCGCAGGTGCAACACGTGTGCCTAGCTGGGCAATGCACCCAGGGATGCCCCCTTTAGCCCCTGGCCATGGCCCGCCAAGCCTTGGTCATGCATCCATGTGGACTACGCAGGTCCTTTCATGGGAAAAATGTTTTTGGTTGTAGTAGACGCCTTCTCCAAATGGATCGAATGTGACATTTTAAATTCAAGTACATCCTCTGCCACGGTAGAAAGTCTACGGGCACCCACGGTCTAACGGACATCTTGGTCAGTGACAATGGCCCATGCTTCACAAGCACTGAATTCCAGGACTTCATGGCAGGCAATGGAATTAACCATGTCAGAACGGCACTGTTCAAGCCGGCCTCAAACGGCCAGGCAGAACGAGCAGTGCAGATAATCAAACAGGGGATGCTCAGAATCCAAGGGGGTTCCCTACAAAGCCGCTTATCACGCTTCCTGTTGGCCTGCAGATCCCAACCACACTCACTCACAGGGGTTCCACCCACAGAGCTGCTAATGAAAAGGAGGCTCAAAACCCGGTTATCCCTTATACACCCCACCATGAAAGAAATTGTCGAGAGTAGGCGCCAGTCACAATATGACTACCATGACAGGAATGCGAGGGCGTGATGTATTGATGTAAATTACCCTGTTTTTGTCCTCAATTACGCTGCAGGTCCCAAATGGCTCACAGGCACTGTGATTGCCAAAGAGGGAAATAGGATTCTGGTAGTTAAACTTACCAATGGACAAATCCACCGCAAACACGTGGATCAAACAAAAAGGAGGTTCAGCAACCCCATCGAAGAAGCAGAGGAAGAACACGATATAGTGTTCAATCCACCACAAGTGACCGAACACCAGAACCAAAGGGAGGAGAGCCCAGTCACTGTGGGCAGTGCGGACAGGCCTGAGGCACCGCAAACAGCAGACTCTCAGGCCAGCGCCCAACAACCGGACCACCAACTCAGGCGCTCTACAAGAGAGCATAAACCACCAGACAGACTCAACCTGTGATCCCAATAAGACTTTGGCGGGGAGGTGATGTCATGTATTCAACCAGCATTGTAACCTATGTATAATCTGACCTAAGTTGTACACTGTGAGAACAATAGCCACTAAGTGGTGAACTTATGGGAGACACTCCTAACCTGGACCTTCAGGTATAAAAGGGGAAGCTCCACCCACTTCCATCATTTTAGTGCTAAGAAATAAAGGACAGGTCACAGACTGACCTTCTCTCAAGCATGGGCCTCATGTGCATTTATACTGTATAGAAAGGACGTATGAGTTCCTTTCTTTGTTGACGATGATGTTGTGTATGATTCTTGGTTTGAGTCGTTTATTTGCGATTGGTATGTTTGTCTTTATAGGGCGACCGAGTAAGCATTGCGCTGGCGAACTATCAAGGCCTTCGGTTGGTGTGTTTCGCCAGATGAAAAAGTGCATGTAGAAGTCACCACAGTCTTTCGTTGTCTTCCTGATTAACCGCTGTGCAAGCTTAACCACATTCTCAACCTTTCCTTTGCTTTGTGGATATTCTGGTGAGCTTGTTGCGTGATCGAATCCATCTTCTGTGGCAAAGTTTGTGAACTGTTATGAATTGAAGGGAGGTCCATTGTCGGATTGAACTTTGTCTTGTTAGAGAAGTGTTTCTTGAGGTGTATGATGATGACAGTGGCATTTTTTCTTTCCGTGCAGATTGTCTATCTCGAAATAGTCTGAGTCGTAGTCCACGGTGCATAATTGATCTTTGCCATCGAGTGTGAATATGTCACAACCAATGTTTTCCCACAGTCTCTGAGGGAGGTTGTGACTTATCAATGGTTCTTTTGGTTGGCTCCATTGATAGGTGTTACATGTTTCACACTTTCAAACATAGGGCTAGATTTTGCACTTTTGTGCAGATCGCCCAAAAATGAGCGTTATTTTCGGCGTGGGGTTTCAGATCACTGACTTGTCGCCCATTTTCAAAGCCCCTAGTCTCCATTTTAAAAATTGGGCGCTACCGCAAGCGATCTGAAATGAGCATTAGTATTAAATCTCTCTGACCTTCTGCTGTAAAGTGTCATCGTCCTTAGCAACGGCATGGCAACGCTTGTTTTCCGCGATTCAGGAGGTCAGGGGTCATCATTACATGCGCAGAAGAGGAGACAGAGAGAGGGAGAAAAGAGGGACTGAAAGCGTGTGTGGGTGTGGTGTGTGCTTGTTTGGCTGTTGTGGGAGGCACGAGGGAGATTTACCAGCAGCAAAAAGCCTACTAAGCACCAAGAACGTAGTTGGCACCAAGTTTTTGTCCAAAAAATAATATATAACATGCAAGGGATGGAGGAGGCCCTGGAGCTGTTAGCCAGGAACAGTGGTGGTAGAGGGCTCCCAGTGGTCCCGAAGCGCGACACTGCACCCCAAGGTGCCGCACCCCCATTGCCAACCACACATGAGAGCCAGGAGGAACATCTTGCTTCTGGCTCAGAGCATGTTCCCATCTCGGGACCGTCCTCTCCCATATCCGTCCAAGCAGCAGTTCTGCCATCATCCCCCCCTAATGAAACATCGCCTGAGGAGCTCCTCGGCCAGGCGGCATTGAGTCAGGAGCGGAAGGGGTAGAGGAGGGGAGGAGAAGCGGGGTAGGGGGGGAAGGAAAGTGAGGTGCATGGCCCCAGGTGTTGTCTGGGGCATATTTTTAGGTTGCTGCTGCTATTTTGGTGAGAGGGTCGGGGCAAGGGGCGAGGGGGCTACCTTGTTGGTTTGCATTTGTGTTCTGTTTTGCGGGAAATGGGGACCATTGCAATGATGTAAATGTGCTTTTTACAGAGATACTTATGATTTCACACAAATGGTCAGATTAAATATTCTTTATTTAACAAAACCTTGTTATGCATTGTCTCAGATAGCTGCACCGTTACACACTGGTGATTCCTTAATATGAAAGGGTATAATTACACTTAACTTGAATCAACTTGAATTTTAACTGTCACCAAGGTGATGCACACCATTGATGTATGATCTGCACACTCAGCAGTGTTGCAGCTTTGTAAATATCACCAATGTTCTTTCAAGCAAAGAGCTCATTTATGAGCTCCTGACGTAAGAGTCTTGCAGCTATGATGCCACCATGGGTCCTGTCCTGCGGTATAGAGGGGGGCGGGGGCAAGGCTTCGACATCAGCCTGATTGTCTGGCCCGATGTCAGCGTCTGCCTCCTCGTCCTCCTCTTCCTCTCTCTCCTGAGGTGGACCATCAGACCCTTCTGGCAATTCCTGTCCCCTCCTGATAGCCAAGTTGTGCAGCATGCAGCACACCACCACAAATTGAGCTATCTGCTCAGGGTGGTATTGGAGCTCGCCTCCTGAGTGGTCCAGGCATCTAAAGCACTGCTTAAGCACGCCAATGGTTTTCTCCACAATATTGCGAGTGGCTCTATGGCTCTCGCTGTATCGCTTCTCAGCTTTGGTGTGAGTGTCACGCAGGGGGGGTCATCAGCCAGGTGGCGAGGCCATATCCTTTGTCACCAAGCATCCAGCATTGACCTTATGGCTGACTTGTTAACCAGTCAGATATAGTGCTCTCACGCAGGATGTGAGCATTATGCATGCTGCCAGGAAATTTAGCATTCACTGCCAGTATAATTTGCTGGTGGTCGACAACGAGTTGCACATTCAGGGAGTGGAATCCCTTGCGGTTCCTGAAAACCTCTGCATCCTGAAAAGGTGCCCGCGTCGCGATGTGCGAACAGTCTGTTGCTCCCTGCACCTTGGGGAAGTTAGCAATTCGATAGAATCCAAAACCCACTCAGTCTGAGCCTCCCTGATCATGGGGAAGCTGCGTGCATACAGGGCTTCAGTGACCTGTCTAATGCAGCAATGTGTGGCATGCTGAGATATACCGCAAATGTCGCCAGCTGAGGCCTGAAAGAAACCCAACGCGTAGTGTTGCGGTGACCTTGACCTCGACGGACAGTGCAGTCCTGATGGTGCTGGCAGGCTGCTGATCTCCCCTGATGAGCTGGTATACCTCAGTGATAACCTCTTTGTGGAAGCGCAGTCTCCGAAGGCGGGTGATGTCGCTCAAGTTGAGGTAAGACTGCTTCTCCCTGTACTTGCGGCGGGTGTAACGTCTGGTCCTCCTCATCAGTCTGGCACGTCTTACATTGGGCATATCATGCTGTCGAATGTACCTTCTGCCATCTCTAGTCTGCAGCATGTGCGTGGTCATCAATAGAGGGTGAGAAATGACAGGCCCCATTCCAATAGCTATCTGTATTACACCGATTGTTCACAAAGAATGAATGTCCCCACTAAGACACCTAGTAAATTCCAATCATCCACAGTATGATAAGATGTTTGTTCAGATGTTCACATCATCTCCAGAGTACATCCGAACTCCCCCGAGGTTGAAGCAAAGCAGCCTTTTAAATAATGCAATCTGCGATTTAGAACATGGCGTCCATACCGCTGTGAGTAGTTCCGGTCAGTTCAACTTTTTCACAGCGGGTTTTTCAGCGAGCGATATTGTCGGCGAGATGTGTGCGAGGTGCTGAAAGTAAGGATGGGCGATAAACTGGGCGTTAGTTTCAGCAAATGTGATCTTTACCATAAAAAGCATAATTAAATCGCGGCATTAATTACGTGCCGAAAGTAACGCTGGGCGATATTATTGGCGTTGGGTTCGCCCATCCTGATGATTCCGCCCAAAAAAAGTGGGCAGGCGATATTATTTTTTCTCGGCATTACACACATGCCAAAATTAACGTTCATGTTAAGTGACCGAGAAATGGGCGTCAGTTTCCATTTTGTGCCTAAATGGGCGATATATGGATGTTACACCTCATTTCAGCGTTAAAATGGACGTTAAGTGGGCGATATGCATGCAAGAATAATGGAAAATCTAGCCCATAGTCTTTTATGTCACTGTTCAGTCCTGGCCATTAAACGGATTCTCTGGCGCGTCGAAGAGTGCTCTCGACACCAGTGTGATCAGCATGAAGTCAGGGGCAGGGAGGTGTTGCTACAGTTGTACAGGGCCTTGGTGAGGCCACACCTGGAGTATTGTGTACAGTTTTGGTCTCCTAACTTGAGGAAGGACATTCTTGCTATTGAGGGAGTGCAGCGAAGGTTCACCAGACTGATTCCCGGGATGGCGGGACTGACCTATCAAGAAAGATTGGATCAACTGGGCTTGTATTCACTGGAGTTCAGAAGAATGAAAGGGGACCTCATAGAAACGTTTAAAATTCTGACGGGTTTAGACAGGTTAGATGCAGAAAGAATGTTCCCAATGTTGGGGAAGTCCAGAACCAGGGGTCACAGTCTGAGGATAAGGGGTAAGCCATTTAGGACCGAGATGAGGAGAAACTTCTTCACCCAGAGAGTGGTGAACCTGTGGAATTCTCTACCACAGAAAGTAGTTGAGGCCAATTCACTAAATATATTCAAAAGGGAGTTAGATGAAGTCCTTACTACTCGGGGGATCAAGGGTTATGGCGAGAAAGCAGGAAGGGGGTACTGAAGTTTCATGTTCAGCCATGAACTCATTGAATGGCGGTGCAGGCTAGAAGGGCTGAATGGCCTGCTCCTGCACCTATTTTCTATGTTTCTATGTTTCTATGAAGTCACTGACGAATGTTGGATCTCAGGGATTTTGGGATGACACAGCGATAGCCTTTGAAGACTATGCCGTCCTGTGTTGTGAGTTCGTCACAAACTTTGAAGTATGCATGTGTTTCAGGCGGGCATTCATGTGTCATTTCTGGCCATCCCGTTGTGATTTGTTGTAGGACCAGTTGTGGTGTGGAGTCACTTGCAATTGCGCATTGTATGGTAGTCAGTCCATGTTTGGAGAGTGGGAGAAAGTCCACCATGTGGATGTATTCCACTGCAATTTCAGTTGGTGATCTCTCCACTTTTTCAAGGTATGCGCATGAGAGGGTGTCTGCTAGGTACATTAAGTTTCCTGGTTGATACTTTATTTCAATGTCATATTGGTTGAGCTGAATGAGCAGACGTTGTAGTCGCTTGGGTGCTGCAGATAACGGCTTGCGTCGTATAGTAACCAAAGGCTTATGATCTATCTATAGCGTGATCTTGCGACCATATATATATTGATGGTTTTGTTCCATTCCAAAGACTTGAGCAAGCAGCTCCTTTTCGACTTGAGAGTATCGCATTTCTGCTGGAGTGAGCGCTCGGCTCGCATATGCAATTGGTTGTAAGTACCTGAGTACTGGAGAATTTGTCACATGTTGTTTGATAGCTTCAAACGCTTTGTCTTGATCTTCAGTCCATTTCCAGACTGTATCTTTATGAGTAAGCTGTCGCAGAGGCTCGCTGAGGTCTGAAAGATCTGGCAAGAATTGTGCCAGGTACTTTGTCATGCCAACTAATCGTTGTACACCTGCGACATCCTGCGGTTTCTGCATTTCATTAATTGCGACCACTTTGCTTGGGTCAGCTTTGAGTCCATCACTAGACAGTATGTGTTCCATGTATTTCATTTGGGAGCTTTGTATTTGAACTTTTTGAAGTTTAGTTTGACGTTTCATTCTCTGCAGCGCTGCATGAATTTGCGTAAGTTTGCATCATGATCGCAATTGGCCTCTTTAAGTGTTTCACCATGTCCAGTGATCAAGATATCATCTGCAATTTTGTAGACTCCATCTAGACCCTCGAGGTTCTGGTCTAGCTTCTGCTGGAAGATTTCCGGGGCAGAACTGATGCCAAATGGCATTCTATTATATCGATATTGTCCCCATGGAGTCTGGAAGGTCGTGAGGTAGGAGGGGCTCTGTGACTAATTCACATTGCAAGAAACCTTCCTTGCAGTCTGCTTTAGTGAAGACCTTTACATTTGACATCTGTGGCAAGATGTCATCTATCACAGGAAGTTTCAGGGCATTGTTCAGATGTTGAGGGTTGATACATACTTGTATCTTTCTATTTGGTTTTTATACAGTCACTAGACTGGATACCCAGTCCATTGCTTCAACCACTTTCGTGATGATTTGTCGATTTTCCAAACGATTGAGTTATTCTTTTAGCGTTGGTTTGATTGCTATTGGCACCTCTCTGGGTGGCATTGCTGCTGGTGTCGCTGATTCATTAAGTTCAAGGTGTACTGTCACTGGCATGTGTCCAAGTCCCTTAAACACATCCAGATACGCATTGTTGACATCAGTTTTTGATGCGAGCGAGATGTTTGCCTTTTTCGTAGTTTGCAATTCGCGTGGTTCATTTACCACTGCGATATTCTGATGCTGTACTTTTATCAGTTGTAGCTGTTGAGCAGTGCATGAGCCAATCAGTAGTGCACTTTGACCCTCAATGATCACAAAGGGCACAACGTACTTTTGCTTGGTGTTTGTATTTTCCAGTGGCACATTACAAGTCCCTCCCACTGGAATGGTTGCATGGTTGTCATATCGTGACAGTATTGTCTTAGATTCCTTTATCTTTAAGCCTTTTTGGAAGTATCTAAGAGGTAGCACATTGCAGGTGGCTCCACAATCTATTTGCATTTTTAGTATTTGACCTTTAATGGAGAAGGTAGCCATAATCTTGTTAGGATACTTTCTGTCAGTTTTGTCCTTGATTGTGCGATCAACTTTACCAAGCATCTTTATAGTTATGATTTCAAAATTAGAATCATAACTCTCTTCATATAGTGCATGAACTTTTTGGCTTGCCTTTATATTTAGGGTTATGTGTAGACTTCTGCCTTGATCCATTCTGCCTACACTTTTGAGAAAAGTGATTTAGTTTGCCACAACTTGTGCAAGTCTTTCCATTTGCTGGGCATTTAGTTTTTGACAGCTCATGTCTTTTGCCACAATATCTGCAATTGTTCGTGAACTCTTTGTCTGTGGATTCTTTCTTTGTGTGTCGGGGTTTCTGTCTGACAGCTTTGACATCTTCAGAGTCTGTTTTAGTGAGCTTCATAGATTTCATTTGCGCAACTGTGACCTCTGTAGCTTTACAGAGCATCACACATTTATCGAGTGTTAGGCTTGATTCTTACAACAGCCTCTTCCGCAGAGTGTTATCAGATATTCTGCAGACTATGCGGTCTCTGATTAAATCATCCCTCAAATTGCTGAAATCACATGACGATGCTAGCTCTCTCATTTTCACGAGATATTTGTCAAACTGCTCGTCCCCTTGTATACAGTTGTTAAACTGGAACCACATTGCTATTGCACAGTGCTTCAAAATAATCTCAATTTCCTGCTTGTCTTCCTTTAATTTGTAGGAAAGATTATTGTGGATATCTTGGGCATTGCTGTCAATGGCAGTGATATACGTTGCAACCCTAACTCTATCTGGTTTTTCCACAATATTCGTGATCATTTCATAGCTGTTTGAATTTTTTCCAGTTGGCTTTCAAATCGCCAGTCACCTGCAATGGAGGTGGGAGAGGAATGTACTTGGGAGTTGGCACCGTGGAGGTCATGATAGCTCGCTACAGTTTAGGATGTTGAGTTTGTCACATATATGTATACAGTTCAAATACCCAGAGAACTAGAACAAGTCTAATAGTAAAATATCGTGGCCATGTAATTGTAGAAATACTTTTTCAATTGAGGCTCTACAATAACTTATGCTACTTTAAGTTTACTTTACTAATGCCTCGAGATTATTTTACAAGCTTATGACTATATATCACCCTTCATGGATCCACGCACGATGTGTAGGAAGCACGCTCTGCACTGCATTACTTAATGTCAATTTCGATCAGCTCATAAAAGTCTTACAGTTCCAATGTTTCGGTCGTAAATGCGTTCGACGAAAGATCGGAAGTGTCCGCTTCTGACACCATGTATTTTATAGTCTCTTGAACACTCTGAGTTCAACTTAACTCTATTTATTTGAGATCTCAGATAGCCATGCGGAGCTTTAAAGTGGCGGTCCTTCACGGACCCTCTCTCTCAATACAGCTCCCGATACCTCCGAGCTAGAGGGCACTATACAGTATATTGATACCTCCTAGCTAGAGGGCGCTATACATTATCTCGTTACAAGAACTTCAGAGAAGGATAAAATTGAAAGAGTTCTGCAGCTGCTTAACAACTGGACAGATGAACGCCAGACGTTATTTGATATCGAGGAATGTAAGTTAATGTGCCTTAGTACTAGAAATAGCAAATATTATTACAAAATGGATGAAGAAGACCATTCAAGCCACCTTGGCTCATTCAGCTAGAGAAAACTTATCATCACTTTCTTAATCAGTTACACAGATGTTGCCTCCAATACCTCACACAAAATTTGGAGTGCAATTTTGGAAAAAGCCCTTGAAACTTAAAAGTATGATTTTTAAAAAGTGATATTTTGGGCTTCATTTTAACCCCCCTCACCCAGCGAGAATGGTGCATGGGAGGAGTTGCGAACAGGCCCAGTCCACTTACTAGCCCGAGATTGCCCGACAACATCTTATCTTCACCGACTTTGAAGTAGGACCAGGCTCCCGCTGCAGGCAAGCGAGGGCCGACTGGCCAAGAGAGACCAAGGTAAGTTTATCTTTCTGTGCAATCTTTGTGAGCCAGGAGGAGCCGGAGGTGTTCCCCTCACAGGCCCTGTAAGGAGTCCATGCCCCGGCCTTGCCTCTCCTTCTCAGCAGCGGCATCAGCTGCCAAAGCACTAGCCCAGCGCTGAGATTATGCAGAGGAACAACCTTTGAATCCCTGGTGTCCTAAGGCTCCTGTCCTCATTTTCTGCTCCTTTTTGCCCTCCGGCTCTGACATCAGTCCTGCCAGTTTTGGGAGGGAGACTGAAATAATCCGGGACAATACGGCCCGGGAGTTAAAATGGCCCAGGTTTCACGCCGAGATACCCGTGGGGTTCTCTCGCCCTGCATGCATCCTCGTATGTCTCTCCTTCTGCATGCCCAGAACGCACCCCCTAATTAAAGTCGAGGCCATTGTCTTTATCCATGTGAAGAATTTCAGTGCTGGTGATGACTGTTTTGAAATGTTGGCTTATATCACCTTAGTGAGCACAATAATTCACAAAAAATATAAATTGATTAAAATAAAATAGATACATGGCCGAATCAAAACACGAGACAGATTTTACATTGACTTAATAAATTCTCAATGACTTCATCTAAACTCCCCCATGTGGGAGCTTTGTATCACTGCATCTATAATGAATTGTTCAGGCTGGGTCGAGGATCACTGTAGCTATAGGGATGGTGCAGATCTGTAAACTGAATTTAATGATTGTGATACCATATCATATACATTAGAATACAGTGCTCCCAGACTGACAGGGGTTCCCTTTTACAAAAAATGGAGATGTAAACAGAATGACAGGGGGTTCCGTTCTGGTTGTCAGCAATGATATTTCTCTCCTATTGTGTTGACAAAATGGTTGTCCTGTTTTCAAGGGGCACCTTATGTATTTTTTATCTCACTCTATGACAATTGTCATGAACTAGATCAATAAGACAAACAGATAAAGAGAAATGCTTGGAGGCTTAACAACAATCATAGGAACAGGAGTCGGCCATTTAGCCCCTCGAGCCTGTTCTGCCATTTAATTAGATCATGGCTGATCTGTATCTCAACTCCTTAGTTTTGTAACCATTAATACCCTTGCCACAATATTCTCTCAACATCCTTGTTCTGCTTCCGCCGATAAAATCTCTGAAATATTCAGAATCGATGCTCCCTCTAATTTTTTGGGGGGCCTTTAAGCTGCTGCGGGGACCATTCAAATTACCATGCATGTATGTTTTTTCCCATTGTAAGGCCAGCCAGCGGCCTGCGCGGGACCTCCAGACCCGCGCATCTTCACGGGAACATTGTTCAGGTTAATCCTCAGGGAATTAAAGAGGTAGTTGGCCATAGGTATTTTGGAATAACCTCAATATTAATATACCTTCCGCGTACTGCATTTCACACATAGACATCAAGCCACAACAGATCAACCATTTATCGATGACACGTTTCCTCGCAGTTTGTTGGTCACTTTGTTAGTAGCTTTGGCCACTCTGCTAAATACAGCCAGTGGCTCGCCTCTGAATCAGAAGGTTGTGGCTTCAAGTCCCACTCTAGAGACTTGAGAACATAAATCTAGACTGACACTTCAGTGCATTGCTGAGGGAGTGCTGCACTGTCAGAGGTGCCATCTTTCGGATGAGACGTTAAACCGAGGCCCCGTCTGTTCTCTCAGGAGGATGTAAAAGATCCTATGGCACTATTTTGAAGAGGAGCAGGGGAGTTATCCCCAGTGTCCTGGTCAATATTTATCCCTCAATCAACATACTAAAAAACGTATTATATAGTCATCATCACATTTCTTTTTGTGGAGCTTACTGTGCGCAAACTGGCTGCCGCGTTTCCTACATTACAACAATGATTGCACTTCAAAAAGCACTTCATTGGCTTTAAAACGCTTTGGGACGTTCAATGGTCGTGAAAGGCTCTACATAAATGCAAGTCTTTCTTTCTTGCTAGTATGATGAAGTCCAATTATCATGGCGGATGTGATGCACACTGGTCTTACTTCAGCAGTTGCCCTCCAGAAAAACGTCACAAAATCACCATTCTGATCTACATTAGCTGACGGCCTTCTTAAGTGGACAAACGGTCCACCATCTGCTAACACTCGAGCTGATGTACCATTTCATCCTCAATTAATAATTCTTCACAATACTCTTTGTGTAGTGATGAACAATATCCTTCAGTATGTGACATGCCCAAAGTGTCTATGCATTATTTTATGTTATCTACTTCAAAAGTTTTCTATTTAACCATTATTATGGAAACAAAAACACAAAACAGGGTAACAAGAGGGAAGATACAGAGAAAACAGTAGAGGGTACAAGAAAAATCTATCTAGATTTTGGAACACTGAAGTAACTACTTGTGGAAATACTTTTAATCAGACTCTACTGATTTACTACTTGGTAAAAATAGTACTATGAACTCAGTATTTCCATACTTTGTTGTACTTTGATTTAGGACAGATCAGAGAAAAATACAAGCAAAAAATAGTAAATCTGCACAGAGGAATTTCTTGGTAAAGTGCCAATCAGGAGCCTACAGCTGGTATAGTTTTTCTTTTGATGAGCAGACTTGAATATAAAAGGAATACTTATACAACTGTAGAATTTATCAGTAATGATTGAAATACAGTAAGAATTTGGTTGAATATGCAATTTATTATACAGATTCGCCATTTGAGTACTTTGAGTGCTTGCCTATGACTACATGTGACCTTCCAAGGATACTGATTATGCCAATGTATAATTTACAGGAATACATTCTTATTAGGATTTGTAATGTAATACTCTGGGAATATGAAGAGCTTTTTGTGCCATTTACACAAAAGTCAAGACTGCAAAATGTAACAATAAGTGACAGAATTAACATTTCAGTTCGATGGCCTTTCATCGAATTTGAGCTCTGGCCTCAGCTGCTTGATCTGCTGAGTGCTTCCTGCATTTTCTGTTTTTATTTCATTTTCCAGCATCCGCAATATTTTGTTTTAGTAACAATAAATAACTTGAGTAGGAAGCACTGAGGACATTGCTTATCTCAGCACGATAGGGCAGAGTGCAGAAACTAGCCAACAGCCTGAGCTGCTACATGTATAGAATGATAGAATGTTACCACTCACAAACACCCCATTCAGCCAATCGGATCCACGAGACACTAAAGAAATAAAGAAGAAAGAACTTGCATTGATATAGCGCCTTTTACGACCTCAGGACATCCCAAGTGTTTAAAAACCTTTTGAAGTGTAGTCATCGTTGAAATGTTTGAAACGGGACAGCTAGTTTGTGCACAGCAAGCTCCCGCAAACAGGAATGTAATAATGATCAGCTAATCTGTTTCAGTAATATTGGTTGAGGGATAAATATTGGCCAGGACACCGGGGAGACCTGTCTTCAAATAGTACCCCGCAATCCTTTTTATGTCCACGTGAGAGAGAAGATGAGGCCTCGGTTTAACAACTCATCCAAAAGACAGTACCTCCGACAGTGCAACACTCCCTCAATACTACAGCTGAATTACATGCTCGAGTCCCTAAAGTGGAATTTGAACCCACAACCTTCTGACTCAGAGGCGAGAGTGTTACCCATTGAGCCACAGCTGACACACACACATGAACCTGTTCCCTCTTTTCTTTTTGCTTCCTTTAAGCTTTAATAATCCTTTTTTTCTTCATCTGTTCATGTGATGTGAACGTCGCTGGCAAGTCCAGCATGTATTGCCCATTCCTAATTGCCCTAGAGAAGGTGATCGTGAGCCGCCTTCTTGAACAGCTGCAGTACGTGTGGTGAAGGAACTCTCACAGTGCTGTTAAGGAGGAAATTCCAGGATTTTGACTCAGCAACGATGAAGGAATGGCGAAAGCATCCAAGTCAGGATGGTGTGTAACTTGGAGGGGACCTTGCAGGTGATGGTGCTCCCATGCGGTTGCTGCCCTTGTCAATCTAGCTTGTAGAGGTTGCTGTCGAAGACGCCTTGACAAGTTGCTACAGTGCATCTTGTAGACAATACACACTGCAGCCACGGTGCGCCGATGGTAGAAGGAGTGAATGTTTAAGGTAGTGGATGGGGTGCCAATTAAGCGGGCTGCTTTATCCTGGATGGTGTCGAACTTTTTGAGTGTTGTTGGATCTGCACTCAATTACTTAACTAATTTGCTTTTAAAAGAATTCAGTGGCCATTACGCTTCCCTCCGCCTCGCAGCAAGATACCGCAAGTTTTCGCAGCCTCGTCGCCAGCAGCTAGGTGCATATTTCTTCCGCGGGTTGGAGCCATAATCTGGAGGTTCACCTCCGATCCCAATTTTTGACCCTATGCTTTTGTCGAAGTTTAATGTTACCGCTTTGCTTTCATATTCTATGCCTCTAGATACAAACCTAAGGATTCTGCCTGTCTTTCTAGGGCCTTATCTACTTGTGCTGCCACCTGTGTATTGGCCCACCAAGGTCCCTCTAATTATCTGTTCCATCTAAAATCTTACCATTTCAGGTGCATTTCCTTTCCCTAATGGACAAGATACAGAAATGCTTCTGTTCGTCTCTGCATTCCTTCCTTTCGCTATTAAAAATGCTACTAAGTAGCTTCTTTACTTTTGTTCCAAGCACAGAGGACTTTTTTTTTTCAACAAATCATGAATTAGAATGCTTCAGCAATGCAATGCAAGATTGCCTTATAACTCCACCTAAATAGGATGTTCACATCCCAGGGCTCCCAGAAACATAATCTGATATTTGTGTTACAAACTACACATATTTTCCTGTGTACCTTGATTTATTTTCCAGGCATTCTTCCAAATGTCTGCAATATTGAAAACATATCAAGATACTGTGGTGTTATCAATTTCTGGTCTGCCCCAGATATTCACTCAGGTCTCCCCTGTGAGACGACCTTACATCCTTCATGATCAGGAGTTGGCTTTCACTACCCAATCTCTAGATGTAAAATAGTGTGATCAGAGGTCATAAAAATGAAATCCCTTTGCGATATAGACTAGGTATCATAATCCTCTGCCCGTGTCCTCACTTGAGCTTCTCCAATCTTCTGACAGGCAGACAGATTAACATCTTAGTGAGAAAAGGACAAATACCAATCATTAAGCTGCTTTATTTTACAGTCAGTAAGTCCATGTCCAAATTAATAGTTGTAGCAAATCTCTCCTTACTTTAACTTAATGCCAGTCTCTTCTTGTAATAAGGCAAATAATAAACCAGGTCATATTATTCCTGCTGGCTAGCTAAGTGGCCCTTTTTTTGGTCAATCCCAATGAGTGACCAAGGCTTGCTCTGGACTCTGTTGTCTCTTTTCTTAATGCAGACTGGCCTAAGCTCTTGTATGCCTCTTCCAAAAGGTGATTGGGGGAACCCTTGTGGAAATTCTATCCCCAGAACCTTTCATCATCATCATAGGCAGTCCCTCGAAACAAGGATGACTTGCTCCCCCGCCAAAAATGGATGAGTAATGAAGAGATCGCAAAGTTGCTGTTTAAAGAATGGACTCAGTCGAGAATATTTCATGGACTTGATGGGTTTTTCTGAGGGTATTTTCCCTGTGATGGGATCACCCTGTGCAGAGAAGTGAGAAAAAAAAAACTGTTTAGTTAAAACTCCAGAGACCGCATGGCAGTTAGCTGTGACAAAAGAACTGTCAGTCATCCAGAACGGGTTTGCCCACCAGTCCCAGCTAAAGGAAGGGGCCACGAATATTGACAAAAGAGCTGTCGGCCAGGAAGGGGGGGCCATTGACAAAGCCACTCTAATATGCAAAAGCACTTCTCACCTCCACCTCAGAAGGAAAAACAGGACAAGGAACCCACTAGCCTGGCCTGCCAAGGAGGAACCGGGTGTTTCCCAACACAAAGACTCAGAGATGCCCAGATTAAGGGCCATCAGCCCAATCCATATGGGTTGGATGGCCCAGCACTGACTAAGTACCCGTGCTTAGAAACAAAGGGGTTTTAAAGATTGGCGGGAAAGATAGGGATTGCAAAACTCCCATAAAGACAGTGTCTTTTCCACTTTGTTTTTAGCTTGAAGCTTGGAGTTTGGAGTGAAGCTTGGAGCTGGCAGCTTGTAGAGAGAGAGAGAGAGCTCTCCCTCTCGCTCCACCAAGATCGATGTGCCAGGAGGGAGCTGCAATTCCACAGAAGAAGCCGCCGAGACTGAAAACCAGGCAGTGACCTCCCACAGCGGAGCAGAACTGTGTGTGGAGCGGTGAGCATGATCGCGAGAATCTCACTCAGCTTGGGACAAAGGGCTCAGGGTTTTCTCAGAAGTGAAGCTCTTCAGGGCTATTCTGGGGCGGGAGCTTCGACTGGGTAATTCATGGGTAGGGGTAGAGTTAGAATCCACCAGGGAATTACTGCATGTTACTAGGTTTCATTTCTGTACTGTATTGTAACCTGGATTTTATTCTCCACAGAGACAGTGATTTTGTTTAGTACTACATGTTTTAGCCAGTGTAAATATGAATGATTTTCACCAAAGCATTCCTGCCCGTGACACATTTTATTTACACTCTGAATAATAATTCCCGTGTCTAGAACTTGCGTAAGGCGGGGGTGATTCGAATAGCAATTGGGCCAGTATCAAAACCGCTTACAGTTCACAGACGTTTCAATCATATTCCGGATCCCGAACTACATCCTGAAGGGTGGAAGATGCCTGTGCATGGGTTTTTTTAACGTGTGGTGACCGTTGCACACCAGCCATCACACGGGGTTGACAGAGCTCGATCTTGGTCCAGTGGCAAGGATTAACCAAGACGACTGGAGACCAGCTCTGCTGCACGGACATAGTGCGCACACATATCGCAGTGTGGGCTGGCCCGTGCTGCCCCTGGGCCCTCACCTCTGTGGGGCCCCGAACCTTCGCCTCTCCTGGGCCCCGATCACATCCCTCTGCCGCTCCTTCGTCCCGACCTCACCGCTCCTGCTGCACCTGCCCACCTTTCAGAGCACACAGTGTAAGCAAGAGGGTAGCCCAAACAATGAGGCAATGTAGAAGGAGCCTCATGACGCACGTATACACTACATCAAGTTAGGTCCATTCGCTGTGTAAATATGATGTCACACCGTGGGCATCTGCTATACATACAACATGTCTGGTTGGAGAGGTGATGGGTTATCACAACACTTCCTTTGAAAATGTAAAAACACTTTTTTTGATTGACATCTAAACGTAGCTACGATATTCAACTAACACTGAAGCAATGCAGCATTCAACACAGTCCCATGAAGCAGTCGGCTTCACATTATTGCTATTGCATATTGCAAAGATTCTTTATAGTCATCATCATAGGCAATCCCTCGGAATCGAGGAAGACTTGCTTCCACTTTTAAAATGAGTTCTTAGGTGGCTGAACAGTCCAATCGAGAACCACAGTCCCTGTCACAGGTGGGACAGATAGTCATTGAGGGAAGGGGTGGCTGGGACTGGTTTGCCGCACGCTATTTGCACTGTCTGCACTTGATTTCTGCATGCTCTCGGCGATGAGATTCAATGTGCTCAGCGCACTCCCGGATGCACTTCCTCCACTTAGGGCGGTCTTTGCCCAGGGTGTCAGTGGGGATGCTGCACTTTACCAGGGAGGCTTTGAGGGTGTCCTTGTAACGTTTCCACCGCCCACCTTTGGCTCATTTGCTGTGAAGGAGTTCCGAGTAGAACGCTTGCTTTGGGAATCTCGTGTCTGGCATGTGAACTATGTGGCCTGCGGAGCTGATCAAGTGTGGTCAGTGCTTCAATGCTGCAGATGTTGGCCAGGTCGAGGACGCTAATGTTGGCGCGTCTGTCCTCCCAGGGGATTTGTAGGATCTTGCGGAGACATCGTTGGTGGTATTTCTCCAGCGTCTTGAGGTGTCTGCTATACAAGGTCCATGTCTCTGAGCCATACAGGAGGGCTGGTATTACTACAGCCCCGTTGACCATGAGCTTGGTGGCAGTTTTGAGGGCCTGGTTTTCAAACACTCTTTTCCTCAGGTGACCGAAGGCTGCACTGGCGCACTGGAGGCGGTGTTGAATCTCGTCATCAATGCCTGCTCTTGTTGATAGGAGGCTCCCGAGGTATGCGAAGTGGTCCACGTTGTCCAGGGCCGCTCCGTGGATCTTGATGACTGGGGGGGTGGCAGTGCTATGTGGCGAGGACAGGCTGGTGGAGGACCTTTGTCTTATGGATGTTTAGCATAAGGCCGATGCTTTCATACGCCTCACTAAATACGTCGGCTATGTATGTGCACAGAAGCAGGCATCGTCCGCGTACTGTAGCTCGACGACAGAGGTTGGGGTGGTCTTGGAACTGGCATGGAGGTGATGAAGGTTGAACAGGTTCCCACTGGTTCTGTAATTTAGTTCCACTTCAGCGGGAAGCTTGTTGATTGTAAGGTGGGACATGGCAGCGATGAAGATTGAGAAAAGGGTTGGGGCGATGACGCAGCCCTGTTTAACCCCTGTCCGGACATGAATTGGGTCTGTAATGGATCCATTGGTAAAAATCACAGCCTGCATGTCATTGTGGAGCAGGCGGAGGATGGTGACAAACTTTTGGGGGCATCCGAAACGGAAGAGGACGCTCCATAGACCCTCGCGGTTGACAGTGTCAAAGGCATTTGTACGGTTGAAGAAGACCATGTATAAGGGCTGGTGCTGTTCCCTGCATTTTTCCTGCAGCTGTCATGCTGCTAAAATCATGTCCGTTGTGCCCCGTAGGGTACGAAATCCACACTGCGACTCCGGGAGGAGCTCCTCGGCCACAGGGAGCAGACAGTTGAGGAGGACTCAAGCAACGACTTTCCCAGTGGCTGATAACACAGAGATTCCTCTGTAGTTGCCGCAGTCGGACTTGTCTCCTTTTTTCAAGATGGTCACGATTACTGCATCTCTGAGATCCACCGGCATGCTCTCCTCCCTCCAGATGAGAGAGATGAGATTGTGTATTCGCGCTAACAGCGCCTCTCCACCATACTTCAGTACCTCAGCAGAGATTCCATCCGCACCCATAGCCTTGTTGTTTTCAAGCTGTCCTATGGCTTTTTCTACCTTGTGCAGTGTTGGGGTCTTGCTGAGGTGGTGACGAGTAGCATGCTGTGGGATGGAGTCGAGAACACTCGAGTCAAAGGCAGAGTCTCGATTGAGGAGATCTTCGAAGTGCTCCTTCTAGCAGGCCCTGACAGCCTCGGTGTCCTTGATGAGTGTTTCCCTGATCTTGGCCAGTCATGGGGTGGGGACTTGGGTGTTTGGACCATAGGTGGCCTTGACTGCGATGAAGAATTCTCGCACATCATGGTTGTCGACCAGCTGCTGTATCTCCTGCGCTTCCTCCATCCACCACCTGTTCTTTAGATCCCGGGTTTTTTGTTGGACCTCAGCCTTGAGCCGCCTGTAATGCAGCTTTGCTGCTCCCGAGTTGGGTTGTTGTTTAAGGTTCAGAAATGCTCTGCGCTTGCGATCTATTAGCTCTTGGATTCTCATCAAACCAGTCCTGATGTTTCCTGGTTGAGTGACCGAGCGTCTCTTCGCAGGCACTGGTTATGGAGGCCTGAAGGGCGGACCAAGCACTGTTGTCATTCTGCGTCTCAGGATCATCGAGGCACGCCAGGTTAGCTGTGAGGCGCTGACTGTAAAGGGCTCTCTTAGCTGGGTCCTTAAGTGCTCCGGCATTGACTTTTTTGCGGCACTGCTTCTGCTGCCCCCTCCGCTTTGGGGCTGTGTTGATGTCGATGATGGATCGGATTAGGCGATGGTCCGTCCGGCAGTCGTCAGCTCCTGTCATGGCGCGGGTGATGCGCACATCCTTGCGATCCCTGCCTCTGACGATGACATAGTCGAACAGGTGCCAGTGTTTGGAGTGTTGCCACGATGCCTTGTATTTGTCCCTCTGGCAGAACAAGGTGTTGGTGATGACAAGTTCACGTTCTAGATATTTTGTCAGGAGTAGGGTACTGCTGGAGTTGGCTTTCTCTACCACCTCTCTGCCAATCACGCCTCCCCAGAGGTCTGTGTCCTTGCCGACCCTGGCATTGAAGTCACCGAGGAGAATCAGTTTGTCATCCGTGGGGACGCGGGACAGGGATTTTGTGAGGTTGGAGTAAAAACCCTCTTTGGTCTCGTCTGTTGCACGAGTGTTGGGCGTATGCACTGATGACTGTGGCGCATTGATTCCGGGATAGGGTGAGTCAAAGAGTCATGAGGCGTTCGTTAACCCTGCAGGGGGAGTCTTTGAGGTGGTCGACCAGCTCATTTTTGATGGTGAAGCCGACTCCGTGGAGGCAGCGTTCTTCCTCTGGTTTTCCTTTCCAGAAGAAGGTGTAACCTCTGCCTTGTTCCTTGAGCTGGCCTTCCCCTGCCCGCTGGGTTTCGCTTCGGGCAGCGATTAGTACACTAATAATGTTAAACCAATCACAGGGCCACGCTATATAATATATTGACATGGGCTTTGATATAAGCTCTCTCAGATGAGGCGTTAAACCGAGGTCCCATCTTCCCTCTCAGGTGGGTGTAAAAAGATCCCATGGTACTATTTTGAAGCAGAGCGTGGGAGTTATCCCCAGTATTCTGGCCAATATTTACCCCTCAATCAACATTACTAAATCAGATTATCCGGTCATTGTCTCATTGCTGTTTGTGGGTATTATGTCTGTAATGTACTTATGAATGACTCCACGAGGCAATGTGTTGTACTCAAACTGTAGTGACCTTGGTCCTTTATTCCAAAGTCCAGAGTGAGGCACAAGCATGGTGTTCAGCCTTTTATACTGGGCCCTGCCACCAGTTGCACCCTCTAGCGGTACCAGCATGTATATACACAGTGTAAACCTTATTGATAGTACATCAGGTAAACAAGTCTCCATTTTATGCAACCACACAGTGACTACACAGAGAGTACATCCATAGTCTGCATATACAACAATGGGAGCTTGCTGTGTGCAAATTGGCTGCCGCGTTTCCCACATTATAACGGTGGCTACACTTGAAAAAAAGTACTTAATTGGTTGGAAAGTGCTTTGAGGCATCCTGAGGTTGTGAAAGGCGTTGTATAAATACGTTTTTCTTTCTTTTCTCTCGCGACATCTCTACATTGTAGAAAAAACAAACACCAGAAATAAGTGCAAATGCTTCTTTTGTGCAACTTTGCATTCACGAATTTGTACCTCTTCAAAGAAATAATCGAAACAGCATTAAGAGACATAAAGTAACATAAATTGGTGGACCAGTGAGAGGTAAGGATGGAAATAGAATGGAATACAAGAGTATTGTCCTATTACAACTCTGTCCTCCTGTGAGATGATTGGGAAATTAGCATCGTAAGCCGTATAGTGCTGGCAGCACGATGACATCAGCGGCAGACTGCTGCAGTCACATGCCATGTACGAAGAATCACTGCAGGACTGTCAGAATTGCCTTATTAATGGACATGCTTCACACGGCTAGTGCTTGGCAGCTCATACGAAAGGTCTTCTTCGCCAGGCCCCTGAAACCCCAGTGACAACCCAGTTTTGTGCATCACTGTCATAAATCAATAGCCGGAGACATCTGAAAGTCAATAATCCACACGTGTCAGACAGCAGATGATTAATTTGTACATTTTTGAAAGTATAATGAGATGCACTGAAAGAAAAGCTTGCCTATATTTTTCTTTTTTTTTCTTCCAGCTTTTTGGACATTTATTAATGAATAACCGCTGTAACAGTGACAATAACTAATACCATTATAGTGCATTGTTTCCAGGTATTGCATGTTTGCCACCTAGGAACATGGTCAGCTGTTAGAAACCAACAGTTGTGTCTGCGCGACAAGACCAGAAAAAATGCTCCTTAATTCAGATGCCACAGGATTCTGTGGCATTTCTATTTCTGAATATATTATACAATTTGGCTACCTGCACTAGGTACCTCAGGCAATGGAGTTCTGGCACACAGATTGCCTATAAATCTGCCATTCAAACTGCATATTTAATTAAATCTGCACCATGATTACATGTTGTACAATCGTGTATTGTAATGATTCCTGAATTTTTAAATACTGACAGAATATTCCAAAGTTTTCTTTTGAATTCTTTTAACCTCTTCTGTCATCTCTGCTTCATAGAAGCTGACAAGAAAGCGATAAAATGACATAATCAGATAGCAATTTTGAAATGTAAGACATTCTTTTGTCAACTTGTAGTTACTTGTTAGTGGAGATTTTACCCTTTTTTTAAAGTTCGAATATTCCGATTTGTAGGTATTTTAGACAGTTATTGGATCATATGATGCTGTATTTTATTGTAACGCTGTCAATAAGTTAAAACAACCAATTATCGCATCGGAAGAAAGGCCTTGCATTTATATTGTGCCTTTCACATTCTCGAGATCTTTTAAAGTGCATTGCAGCCTATGAATTGCTTTTCTTTCAAAGTGTTTTGTAGGCAAGCGTGATAGCCAAATTGCGCACAAGGTCCCACTAAGAAATTAGATAAATGACCAGATAATTCTTTTTGAGGGTGTTAGTTGAGGAATGAATGCGAGGAAAGACACCAAGAGAACTTCCCTTCTCTTCTTCAATGACTACCGTGAGATCTTTTACATCCACCCGAGTAGGTACATGGGACGTCGGTTTAATATAACACCTTAAAGATAGCACATCTGATGCTGCAGGACTCCCTCAGTGTTGCACTGAAGTGTCAGTGTACGTTATGTGCTCCACTCTCTGGAATGGGACTGGAGCCCACATCCTTCTGACTCAAAGACAAGAGTACTTCCACTGAGCTGAGGATTACATTTATAGGATTGCATTTCTAGAATTAGTAAATGAGGCCCTTCTCCCTTTGATGGTCACTTGACAGGAATTACAGAGCCAGAGCCGATCAGAAAATAGCACCTCCGCACAAGTTGGTGGATCGCACTGATCGGGTAGTGGCTTTGGCCCTCGATGGTGGAGGAGGCTATCACCAAGATACCTGCAGTATTTGGGATTGGCCTCTATTGTTCATAACACATACAATAGGAGGGCGGCATGGAAATAGACTTCACAGCATGGGAATGTAATCTCCAGGAATAGAAGTACATGGAAGAATGTCTCTAAACAGTTGAATGAGAATGATGTTTAGAAAAGCATAGAATTAAATATTACACTCAACCACCATGTGAATAGAAAAGAAAGAAAAACTTGTATTAATATAACATCTTTCACAACCATGAGTTGTCTCAAAGCACTTTACAGCCAATGAAGTACTTTTGGAGTGTAGTCATTGTTGTAATGTAGGAAACGCGGCAGCTAATTTGTGCACAAGCAAGCTCCCACAAACAGCAATGTGACAATGACCTGATAATCCATTTTGGTTATGTTGATTGAGGGATGAATATTGGCCAGGACACCGGGGATAACTCCCCTGTTCTTCTTCGAAATAGTGCCATAGGATCTTTTACAGCCACACGAGGGAGCAGACGGGGCCTCAGTTTAACGTCTCATCCAAAAGACGACACCTCCAACAGTGCAGCGCTCCATCAGTACTGCACTGGAGTGTCAGCCTAGATTTTTGTTCAAGTCTCTGGAGTGGGACTTGAACCCACAACCTTCTGACTCAGAGGTAAGAGTGCTACCCACTGAGCCACAACTGACACCAGGGGCCCGAAATTCAGTGCCGCTGGAAAGCTGGTGCTCCCCCCACCTTTTGGGGTCATTATCATGGAAATTGTTTTGTGGCTGGGCCACCCCAGATTCAGCTCCAATAGTGGAAAAATGGGTCCCAGCACTAATGAACCCTTCCAATGTGGATTTTTCAGCGGTGTGGCTGTCTTAATTTGAGCGCTATGACCGCTGAGAAATTTTAAAGGCCAGGGTTTGCAGCAAGGCCCTGAGGGGGGGAAGGCGTTTGGAAGGAGTTTGGAAGGATGGCTGGCGTAAGAGATGCAAGGAGAGCCAACAGGTTCACTGATATGGAGCTGGAGACACTGATGAATGGTGTGAAGGACAGAATTAGAATACTGTTCCCTGACGTAGGTAGACCAGGCAGTACATAACGCATGGAGGGAGATTGCAGGGGAGGTGTCAGGCAGCTCCATATATGTGAAGACGCACCCTCCCAGGAGGGTGCTGGTCAGTCTGCACCCGGCCCTTCCAGGGTGGCAATGGGTCGACACCTCCTCGCTCTGGGGCGCTGGGGATCCTCCTCCTGCGCCTCCTCCTCCTCCTCAGCTGGTACTGCTGGCTCGACCTCCAGCGGCTGTCCCCTCATGATGGCCCGGTTGTGCAGCATGCAGCAGACCACGACGATTGTGGAGACCTGTTGAGGAGAGTGCTGCAAGGTGCCACCAGAGCAGGCCAGGCACCAGAACCTCTGTTTAAGGATGCCTGTGCATTGCTCGAGGATGCATCTAGTGGCACAATGAACATCATTGTACGCATGCTCTGGTGCTGTCCTGGGGTTCCGCAGTGGAGTGAGCAGTCAAATGGACAGGGGATATCCCTTGTCCCCAAGCAGCCAACCGCAATCCTGATTCGGGCCGGTCAAGAAGGCGGGCACACAGGTCTGGCGCAGAATGAACAAATGGCTACTGCCTTCCTTGCCCGCTGCCTCTCTGCACGACGCTGACGGTGATGCCTTCTCTTGCGTGCCACCCTGCTTCTGACCATGTATACCAGTTTCACCCTCCCAACACTGCTCCCATCCTCAGGGTGAACCCTGCCAAGCAGGTCTCTGCAGCCCACAAGCCCCCGCTAAAGAGTCAAACCTGAAAATTGTGCAAATGTACAGGGATATGTGCAAACCTCTGAGCAGCACGCAGCAGGTTCAATGGAGCCAAAAACAATGAATAAAACTATTTAAAAAGCAAAATACTGCGGATGATAGAATATGACGTAAAAACACTAAAATTAATAAAACTATTTCCCGACCTAACGGACCCGATTGCGGCAAAACTCCAGTGGTGTCACGTTCCTGCACCGACTGGAAAACCTCGCAGGGGCATTGCCGGGAAAAATCCTATCGTTTTATGCCTGAATTTCGCTGGCCTGGCCACTTTTTAGCGGCTCGCACGCTGCTGAGCTCACCGCTGAAATCCTTCCTTACTGCGGCTTTACCCGCCCTTTCTGGCAGAAGTGGCACCACTCAACTGCTCCCCCCGCCCTCCCCCCCCCCCCCACCCACCCAGCTGAATATGGCTCGGGGAGGGAAAAACACCCGACCGCAGCGTCCGATCAATTTTTCCGATCGGACGCCCAAACCCCACGGTAGCCATCCCTTCGGAGACGGTGAATTTCGGCCCCCAGATGTACACCAATTGTCGGAAGTTTTAGATGCAGAGACGATACAAAGGATGACATCAGCTGTAGTGGTGCCTCCATTTCTGACTTTGGTAAGGATCTTACCTTTTCTGTCATGTGTGAGGAGGAGAGATTTCAGTGCCAAAAATTTCCAATTCAACTGTAGAATGCTGGCAGATATGATTTCATTTTTAAATCGACTAAGTTCGCTTGTAATTCCACAGACAATTTCTCCCTAACCAACATAGGCCAGACACATAAGGTACTGTATCCTAGATTTTCCAATCAGTGTTATTATAAGGCTGGCATTAACCTATTTAAAATAAATGAGTTAATATTGGCATAAAGTAATGCTAGTTGGGAAATCTAGCCTTGTCTATAGCCTGCTTCATGTGGAGCCTTTGTAAAGCAGCAGGAGGGAAGGGTAATTATTCCGGTGCTCCACCTTTTGGTTCTGGGCTCATAACTTTACTTCAAAACAAGCTATCAATAATACTGAACATATTATTTAAACCTATTGTAACATTAATGTAACACCGCTAGAAATGTACACCTTTTAACAAGAATAGTCTAGAAAAATAGAGCAAAGTTATCCCTGCCTCACATGACTTCAGTAACAGCTTATACAATCAGAATCTGCCACCTATTACTGGAACAAGACAACAGAAATGCTGATGCAATCTATTATGTTACACAGTAACTGTCAATGCATAAACATGCACATTATTTTGATGTTGTTAGGAAGACACCATGATACACTATTAATAGGCAACCTGTTTCTCTCCACAGATGAGCTCTGACCACCTCAAGTCCAAGAGAGCAGAGCAAATCCATTTGGGGCGGGGAAGATTGTAAGGTGAGGAGAAAGTGAAACACTTGAGAGGGGGCCAGTAAAATATTGGGGTTCGGGAGGCGCGAATTGGTCGGGCAAGGTGTAAAATGGGTGACTGATCTGATTCTGCCTGCTTATTACAGGAAAGCTGTGATTGCACTAAAGAGGGTACAGAGGAGGTTTACAAGGATGTTGCCAGTGTTATGTATGTAAACTTTACCAATGCATAAAACTTGCTGCCAGGGGGTGCACCTGTGGGAGACCCAAGGGTCACCTGCACACCCTGGGCAAGCAGGTATAAAAGGCTTGCTCACTCTGGAGTTACATTAAAGAGATCAAGGTCACAACAGTTTGAGCTTACAGCGTACAGTCTTGTGGAGTTATTCTGAACATAACAATTGGCGACGAGTAACAGATCACAAACTTTTACACGGTTATGGCTGCCGTTGGTATTCTTGAGAGATTTGTTGGGGATGATGATTGGGAAGCCTTCGTTGAGCATCTTGACCAGTACTTCGTGGTCAATGAGCTGGATATGGAAGAGACCACGGTCAAGCGCAGGGCGATTCTCCTCACTGTTTGCGGGCCCACGATATATGGCCTCATCAAAAATCTGCTAGCACCGACGAAACCAACGGAGAAGACATATGAAGAGTTGTGCACGCTGGTTCGGGAACACCTCAAGCCGAAAGAGAGCATCTTAATGGCCAGGTATTGCTTTTATACGCATCATCGCTCCGAGGGCCAGGAAGTGGCGAGCTATGTTGCCGACCTAAGATGCCTTGCGGGACCGTGCATATTTGCTGGATTTTTGGGGGAAATGTTGCGGGACTTTTTCATGCTTGGAATCGGCCACGAGGTCATTCTTCGCAAACTGCCGTCTGCCGAATCCCCAGGTATGAGCAAGGCCATCACGATAGCCCAGGCTTTCATGTCCATGAATGATAACACTAAACAGATATCTTTGCAGCATCAAAGTTCACCGGCAAGTACAGTGCATAAAATAATGCCTGCAGCAGGCAGAACTGTACATGGCAGGGCCTACATGCCTGCAGAGGCCAGACCTAGGATGATTCAGAGTCCGCCGTGGGGCGTGAATGCAAATCCATTAGCACCATGTTGGCGCTGCAAGGGTAATCATCGAGCCCATCAGTGTCGATTCAAGTACTACGTGTGCAAGGGCTGTGGAACAATGGGGCACCTCTAGCGAGTGTGCAGATGTGCTGCAACTCACCACGTGGCAGAGTTGGCAGAAGATGTTCGATCCGGCGTGGATCACGCTGAACGAGTAAGAGAGGCAATTCCACCCTGAGGCTGAAGAGGAAGTGTATGGGGTACACACCTTCACCACCAAAAGCCCTCTAATAATGTTAAAAGTCAAATTAAACGGCATTCCAGTTTCCATGGAATTGGGCACGGGGACGAATCAGTCAATTATGAGCCAGAAGGCTTTTGAGAAACTGCGGCAACAAGGCACAAAAGCCAAAACTAACTCTGATCCACACCAAGCTGCGCACTTACACCAAAGAGCTCATACCAGTCGTTGGCAGTGCGGCAGTGAAGGTATCGTACGATGGAACTGTGCGTGATTTACCACTATGGATTGTACCAGGCAATGGTCCAACGCTGTTTGGCAGAAGTTGGCTAGGAAAGATCCAGTGGAACTGGAACGACATCAAAGCACTATTTTCAGTGGATAATGCCTCGTGCGCCCAAGTGCTAAACAAATTCCCGTAGTTATTTGAGCCAGTCATCGGCAACTTCACATGCGCCAAAGTGCAGATCCATCTAGTCCCTGATGCACGGCCCATTCATCACAAGGCCCGAGCGGTTCCATACATGATGTGAGAAAAAGTCAAGATCGAGCTGGACAGACTTCAACGAGAGGGGATCATATCGCCGGTTGAGTTCAACGAGTGGGCCAGTCCAATTGTTCCGGTGTTGAAAATCGATGGGACGGTCAGAATCTGCGGGGACTACAAGGTAATGATCAACTGAGTCTCGTTACAGGACCAGTACCCACTACCCAAAGCGGATGACATGTTCGCAACGCTAGCAGGGGGGAAGTCGTTCACCAAGCTAGATCTAACTTCTGCTTACATGACACAGGTGTTGGCTGAACCGTCAAAGAAATTGGCGTGCATCAACACGCACAAAGGACAGTTCATATACCACAGATGCCCCTTTGGGATTCGCTCAGCTGCAGCCACCTTCCAGAGGAACATGCAGAGTCTGCTGAGATCGGTTCCGCGCACTGTGGTGTTCCAAGATGAAATCCTGATCACTGGCCGCAACACCACCGAACTCTTGCACAACCTGGAAGAGGTTCCAAAGTGACTGGACAGAGTGGGACTCAAACTGAAATGCTCCAAGTGTGTTTTCCTGATGCCAGAGTTCGAATTTCTGGGGAGAAAGATTGCGGCGGACAGCATCAGACACACGGACTCCAAGACGGAGGCCATCAAGAATGCACCCAGACCACAGAATGTGACGGAGCTACGTTCATTCCTGGACTCATCAACTATTTTGGTAACTTTCTACCGGGGGTGAGCACTTTGCTAGAACCTTTACATTTATTGCTACGTAAGGGTGACGACTGGGTTTGGGGTAAATCTCAAGAGACTGCCTTTAACAAGGCCCGAAACCTGCTATGTACTAACAAGTTACTTGTATTGTATGACCCGTGTAAACATTTAGTACTACTTGTTATGCATCTTCGTACGGGGTCGATTGTGTGTTACAGCAAGCCAATGGGTCAGGCAAACTGCAATCAGTTGCATATGCGTCCAGGAGTTTATCTAAGGCTGAAAGAGCCTACAGTATGGTTGAGAAAGAAGCATTAGCATGTGTATACGGGGTTAAGAAAACGCACCAATACCGATTTGGACTCTGGTTTGAGCTCGAAACCGACCACAAGCCGCTTATTTTGCTGTTCTCAGAAAGCAAAGGTATTAACACCAATGCAAGACGAAATTAAGCAGTTCCACCGACACAAGGATTTAATGTCTATTCATTCGGATTGTCTCCTATGGGGAAATCGTATAAATGTTTCCTTGCCAAAAAAAGACAGGGAAACATTTATACGCGACCTTCACAGTACCCACCCAGGCATAGTCATGATGAAGGCTGTCGCCAGGTCGCACGTTTGGTGGCCCGGCATTGACTCAGAATTGAAGTCATGCATACACCAATGTAACACTTGCTCACAGTTGAGCAATGCACCAAGGGAGACCCCACTGAGTCTGTGGTCATGGCCCTCCAAACCGTGGTCCAAGGTCCACGTAGATTTCGCTGGCCCCTTTCTAGGAAAGATGTTCCTAGAAGCAGTGGACTTAATGTATAATGGATTTAATGTATAATAATGTCGTCACGTACGTCCACCGCCATCATTGAAAGCCTCCGGGCCATGTTCGCCACCCATGGTTTACCCGACATCCTTGTTAGTGACAATGGACGACATTTCACCAGCTCGGAATTCACTGAGGTCATGACCCGGAATGGCATCAAGCATGTCAGGTCTGCCCCGTCTAAGCCCATATCCAATCGTCAAATGGAATGGGCAGTCCAAACTATCAAGCAGAGCTTGAAATGCGTGACGGACGGTTCCCTGCAGGCGCGGTTATCTCGGATTCTGCTCAGCATCCATACGCAATCTCACTCGCTTACTGGGGTTCCCCCTGCAGAATTGCTAATGAAGAGAGCATTCAAAACCAGACTCTCCTTCATTCACCTGGATCTCAACGATCATGTAGAAACCCAGTGTCACCGGCATAACGTGTAGAACGATCGTGCGGCTGTATCGCGTGACATTGAGGTTAATGACCCTGTGTTTGTTCTTAATTACTGTCATGGTCCCAAATGGGTTGCTGGCACTGTTTTAGCTAAGGAGGGGAATAGAGTGTTTGTTGTCAAACTTTTGAATGGACAAACGTGCAGAAAGCACTTGGATCAGACCAAACTGCGATTCACTGACAACCAAGAACAGTTTGAAGAGGACATTACCATCATTGATCCACCCACACACACCCAACCAGCAATCGACATCACTGTCAACCACGAGGATGAACCCACCATGCCCGACAGTCCAATCAGACCAGCCACACCGCAGTGCAGCAATGATCCGACCGATTCACCCATGCCAGGACTTCAACTCAGGCAATCAACCCGGGAACGCAGAGCCCCTGATCGCCTCAACTTGTAATAACTTGTATCTAAGACTTTGCGGGTGGGGTGGGGTGGGGAGTGATGTTATGTATGGTTGGTTCAGTTACATACTGCTCAAGGAACCCATCCCTTATGCACTCTATGAACTCCTCCTCAAGGCTATCCTGACCAATTTGATTTGTCCAATCAATATGGAGGTTAAAATCACCCATGATTATTGCTGTTCCCTTTTTACAAGCCCCCACTATTTCCTGGTTTATGCTCCCACCAAAAGAATTGCTACATATAGATTGGGCTAACCAAACTGGTAGCAGTATGGTACATAAAAAGGAAAAGAGTGGCTAAAGTAAATGTTGGTCCCTTAGAGGACGAGACCGGGAATTAGTAATGGGAACATGGAGATAGCAGAAACTCTGATCAAATATTTTGTATCAGTCTTTACGGTAGAGGACACGAACAATATTCCAACAGTGGATAGTCAAGGGGCGAGAGAGGGGGAGGAACTTAACACAATCACAATCACTAAGGAGGTGGTAATCAGTAAGATAATGTGACTAAAGGCAGATAAATCCCCTGGACCTGATGGCTTGCATCCTATGGTCTTAAGAGAAGGAGTGGCAGGGATTATGGATGCATTGGTTGTAATTTAGCAACATTTCCTGGATTCTGGGAGGTCTCAGCAGATTGGAAAACTGCAAATGTAACGCCCCTCTTTAAAAAAGGAGGCAGACAAAAAAGCAGGAAACTATAGACCAGTTAGCCTAACATCTGTCATTGGGAAAATGGTGGAGTCCATTATTAAAGAAGCAGTAGCAGGACATTTGGAAAAACAATATTCGGTCAGGCAGAGTCAGCATGGATTTATGAAGGCGAAGTCATGTTTGACAAATTTGCTGGAGTTCTTCGAGGATGTAACGAACAGGGTGGATAAAGGGGAACCTGTGGATGTAGTGTATTTAAACTTCCAGAAGGCATTTGACAAGGTGCCACATAAAAGATTACTGCACAAGATAAAAGTTCACGGGGTTGGGGGTAATATATTAGCATAGATAGAGGATTGGCTAACTTACAGAGAACAGAGAGTCGGGATAAATGGATCATTCTCTGGTTGGCAACCAGTAACTAGTGGGGTGCCGCAGGGACCCCAACTATTTACAATCTATATTAACGACTTGGAAAAAGGGACTGAGTGTAACGTAGCCAAGTTTGCTGACAATAGAAAGATGGGAGGAAAATCAATGTGTGAGGAGGACACAAAAAATCTGCAAAAGGACATAGACAGGCTAAGTGAGTCGGCAAATATTTGGCAGATGGAGTATAATGTTGGAAAATGTGAGGTCATGCACTTTGGCAGAAAAAATCAAAGAGCAAGTTATTATTTAAATGCAGAAAGATTGCAAAGTGCCGCAGTACAGTGGAACCTGGGGGTACTTGTGCATGAAACGCAAAAGGATAGTATGCAGGTACAGCAAGTGATCAGGAAGGCCAATGGAATCTTGGCCTTTATTGCAAAGGAGATGGAGTATAAAAGCAGGGAAGTCTTGCGACAGCTACATAAGGTATTGGTGAGGCCAGACCTGGAACACTGCGTGCAGTTTTGGTTTCCATATTTAAGGAAGGATACACTTGCTTTGGAGGCAGTTCAGAGAAGGTTCACGAGGTTGATTCCAGGGATGAGGGGGTTGACTTATGAGGAAAGGTTGAGTAGGTTGGGCCTCTACTCATTGGAATTCAGAAGAATGAGAGCTAATCTTATAGAAACATATAAGATTATGAGGGGGCGCGACAGGGTGGATGCAGGGAGGATGTTTCCACTGATGGGGGAGACTAGAACTAGGGGGCATGACCTTAGAATAAGGGGCCGCCCATTTAAATGAGGAGAAATTTCTTCTCTGAGGGTTATAAATCTGTGGAATTCGCTGCCTCAGAGAGCTGCGGAAGCTGGGACATTGAAAAAATTTAAAACAGAAACAGACAGTTTCTTAAACGATAAGGGGATAAGAGGTTATGGGGAGCGGGCAGGGAAGTGGGGCTGAGTCCATGATCAGATCAGCCATGATCTTATTGAATGGCGGTGCAGGCTTGAGGGGCCATATAGCCTGCTCCTGCTCCTATTTATTATGTTCTTATTAAGCTGGATAGCTCTTTGTTGGCCGGCACAGGCATGATGGGCCAAATAGCCTCCTTCTGTGCTGTAAAGTTCTATGGGCCCAAGTTTCGAGCCGCGCCTAGAACGCCGCAGTCCCGACCTGGACGCCCATTTTTCGCGCCACAAAGTCCGCCTAAAAAAACCCTCCAGATTCTCCAGCTCCCTGCAGGTCCTCTGGCCCTCAGCGCAGCGCAGCAGGAGCTGTAGGGGGCGGAGCCAGGTCCCTGCACTGAAAACAATGCCGGGACTTCTGCACATGCGCGCTTCAGTGGGCGCGCATGTGCAGTAGCTCCAGGCGCCCAAAACTGTGTGGGAGGGGCCGAAGCACGCAGCCCCTAGCCCTGGCCGAATGGCCTCACTGGGGCTACGTGAATAAGCTCCTCCCACGGCCAGCTCCTGCTTCCTCCCGACCCGACTCGACTCCCGCTTCCCCCCCGCCCCACCCCCGGACCGGACCCGACCCGAACCCCCGGACTGGACCCGACCCGACTCCCGCACCCTCGCCCCCCCCGCCCCCGGACTGGATCCGACCTGACCTCCCTCCCCCCGACCTGACCTCCCTCTCCCTCCCTCCCACCGACCCGAACCGAACCGACCTCCCTCCCATCACCCCCCCGACCCGCGCTCCCCCCGACCCAACCCAACGCCACCTACCTGTAAATCTGGTGCTGGGGACGGGCCCTGCCCGAAGTCTCGGGCCCGACCTGTTCAGCCTCCCTCCTCCTTCTCCTTCCCCCCCCCCAATCTCCTTCCCCCCCAATCTCCTCCCCCCCAATCTCCTTCCCCCCATTTCCTTCCCCCATCTCCTTCCCCCCAACTCCTTTCTTCCCCTTCTCCCCTTGATCCCCTTCTCCCCCCTCCCCCTTCTCCCACATCCCTCCCCATCCTCCCCCATCCCTCCCCCTTCCCTCCCTCTGCTCCCCCCTCTCTCCCTCTACCCCCCTCCCTTCGCTGTCAGAAACACAGACACTGACAGACAGAGAATGAGAGACACATACAGACAGACAGAGAGATAGAGACACTGACAGAGACACACTGGGGGGGGCGGCATCCCAGCACGCTGTTGGAGGGCTCCCGGTGCTGCAGTCGGTAAGTAGAAAATGTTTTATTTATTGATTTTAAAAAAAAATTATTTCTTATTAATTTTTTTTGATTGATTTATTGGTTGATTTATTGATGTATTTATCATTTATTATTGATGATGGCTCTTTATTTGTAAAACTGAAGTCTTTAATGTTTGTAAACTTCCCTTTAAACCCCCCCCCCCGCCCCCCCCATTCCCTACGCCTGATTTGTAACCTATGCCTGATATTCTAAAGTGCAGACAAGGTTTTTTCCAGCGTACAAAAATCTTCACTTCCTCCATTCTAAGTTAGTTTGGAGTAAGTTTTCACTGCCGAAACTTTGAAAACGGGCGTAAGTGGCCGGACACGCCCCCTTTTGAAAAAAAATTCTGTTCCAAAGTGAAACTGTTCTTACTGACTAGAACTGGAGCAAACTAAATGCCGAGAATTTGAATTTCTAAGATACTCCGTTCTACACCAGTTGCTCCTAAAAATCAGGAGCAAATCATGTGGAAACTTGGGGCCGATGATTCTATGATTCTTTCTCACCAGGAGAGGTGGGTTAAAATTACCCCTCTTGGGAGTTATTTACTTCAATTTCTTAATCTTTTTCAGTGTGCTGTTTGGAGCGTGCCTTTTCAGTAATATAGTGCATCTCCCAGGATGTTGCTCAGGGCTCCACCTGCAGACCATATAGCAGCCACAGCCACAGCAAGAGCACAGACTCCAATCCTAGGCCAGCAGCAAAGATTAGGCCTCATGCTCCAAAACCTAATAGCCTAATTTCCAAAAGGGGTTGGCCAATCTTATGGGAAAGTCAAAGCAACTTTCACTAATTATTTATGCTTCTACACGTCTATATGTTACAATTGAATTTACTACCTGTGTTGTGATTGGCTGGTGGAGGAAAAGCTATTAGCTGCATTACTTTCAAAAATGCTTCATAGCGATTACTTTAATTCCACTTTTGCATCTTTGCCATTGATAGCCATTTACTGGCTTTTGATTGGAGGTTTTTGGAGATTTCTGATAATTTTAGTTCCCATTTGCTATCTGTTGACAGATACGTTCTGGATCACTTCAGTTGAGATTATCACAATTCCATACATAGAAACAAAGAAACATAGAAAATAGGTGCAGGAGTAGGCCATTCGGCCATTCGAGCCTGCACCACCATTCAATAAGATCATGGCTGATCATTCCCTCAGTACCCCTTTCCTGCTTTCTCTCCATACCCCTTGATCCCCTTAGCAGTAAGGGCCATATCTAACTCCCTCTTTAATATATCCAATGAACTGGCATCTACAACTCTCTGCATCAGGGAATTCCACAGGTTAACAACTCTCTGAGTGAAGAAGATTCTCCTCATCTCAGTCCTAAATGGCCTACCCCTTATCCTAAGACTATGTCCCCTGGTTCTTGACTTCCCCAACATCGGGAACATTCCTCCCGCATCTAAGCTGTCCAGTCCCGTCAGAATCTTATACGTTTATATGACATCACCTCTCATCCTTCTAAACTCCAGTGAATACAGGCACAGTTGTTCCAGTCTCTCCTCATATGACAGTCCATCCATCCCTGGAATCAGTCTGGTAAACCTTCGTTGCATTCCCTCAATAGCAAGAAGGTCCTTGCTCAGATTACGGAGACCAAAACTGAACACAATATTCCAGGTGAGGCCTCACCAAGGCCCTGTATAACTGCAGTAAGATCTCCCTGCTCTTTTACTCAAATCCCCTAGCTATGAAGGCCAACATACCATTTGCCTTCTTCACTGCCTGCTCTACCTGCATGCCAACTTTCAATGACTGATGAACCATGACACCCAGGTCTCGTTGCACCTCCCCTTTTCCTAATCTGCCACCATTCAGATAATATTCTGCCTTGGTGTTTTTGCCCCCAAAATGGATAATCTCACATTGATCCACATTATAATGCATCTGCCATACATTTGCCCACTCGCCTAACCTGTCCAAGTCAATCTGCAGCCTCTTAGCGTCCCCCTCACAGTTCACACCACCACCCAGTTTAGTGTCACCTACAAACTTGGAGATATTGCACTCAATTCCTTCATCCAAATCGTTAATGTACATTGTAAAGAGCTGGGGTCCCAGCACTGAGCCCTGCGGCACTCCACTAGTCACTGCCTGCTATTCTGAAAAGGACCCGTTTATCCCAACTCTCTGCTTCCTGTCTGCCAACCAGTTCTCTATCCACATCAGTACATTACCCTCAATACCATGCGCTTTGATTTTGCACACCAATCTCTTGTGTGGGACCTTGTCAAAAGCCTTTTGAAAGTCCAAATACACCACATCCACTGGTTCTCCCTTGTCCACGCTGCTAGTTGCATCCTCAAAAAATTCCAGAAGATTCGTCAAGCGTGATTTCCCTTTCATAAATCCATGCTGACTTGGACCAATCCTGTCACTGCTTTCCAAATGCGCTGCGATTTCATCCTGAATGATTGATTCCAACATTTTCCCCACTACCGATATCAGGCTAACCGGTCTATAATTACCCTTTTCTCTCTCCCTCCTTTTTTAAAAAGTGGTGTTACATTAGCTACCCTCCAGTCCATAGGAACTGATCCAGAGTCAATAGACTGTTGGAAAATGATCATTAATACATCCACTATTTCTAGGGCTACTTCCTTAACTACTCTGGGATGCAGACTATCAGGCCCCGGGGATTTATATCAATCCCATCAATTTCCCTAACACAATTTCCCACCTAATAAGAATATCCTTCAGTTCCTCCTTCTCCCTCGACCCACTGTCCCCTAGTACATTCGGAAGGTTATTTGTGTCTTCCTTTGTGAAGACAGAACCAAAGTATTTGTTCAATTGGTCTGCCATTTCTTTGTTCCCCATTATAAATTCACTTGAATCCGACTGCAAGGGACCTACATTTGTCTTTACTAATCTTTTTCTCTTCACATATTTATCGAAGCTTTTGCAGTCAGTTTTTAGGTTCCCTGCAAGCTTCTTCTCGTACTCTATTTTCCCCCTCTTAATTAAACCCTTTGTCCTCCTCTGTTGAATTCTAAATTTCTCCCAGTCCTTAGGTTTGTTACTTTTTCTAGCCAATTTATATGCCTCTTCCTTGGTTTTAACACTATCCTTAATTTCCCTTGTAAGCCATGGTTGAGCCGTTTTATTTTTAGTCCAGACCGGGATGTACAATTGCTTAAGTTCATCCATGTGATCTTTAAATGTTTGCCATTGCTTAACAACCGTCAACCCTTTAAGTATCCTTTGCCAGTCTATTCTAGGCAATTCATGCCTCATACCATCGAAGTTACCTTTCCTTAAGTTCAGAACCCTAGATTCCAAACTAATTGTGTCACTCTTCATCTTAATAAAGAATTCTACCATATTATGGTCACTCTTCCCCAAGGGGCCTTGCACAACAAGATTGCTAATTAGTCCTTTCTCATTACACATCACCCAGTCTAGGATGGCCAGCTATCTAGTTGGTTCCTCGACATATTGGTCGAGAAAACCATCCCTAAAACACTCCAGGAAATCCTCCTCCACCGCATTGCTACCAGTTTGGTTAGCCCAAGCAATATGTAGATTAAAGTCGCCCATGATAACTGCTGTACCTTTATTGTACACATACCTTATTTCTTGTTTGATGCTGTCCCCAACCTCACTACTACTGTTTGGTGGTCTGTACACAACTCCCACTAACGTTTTCTGCTCTTTGGTATTCCGCAACTTCACCCATACCGATTCCACATCATCCAGGCTAATATTGCATTAATTTCCTTTTTAACTAGCAACGCCACCCCGCCTCCTTTTCCTTTCTGCCTATCCTTCCTAAATGTTGAATACCCCTGGATGTTGAGTTCCCAGCCTTGGTCATCCTGGAGCCATGTCTCCGTGATGCCAATTACATCATATCCGTTAACTGCTGTCTGCGCAGTTAATTCATCCACCTTATTCCGAATACTCCTCGCATTGAGGCACAGAGCCTTCAGGCTTGTCTTTTTAACAGACTTTGCCCCTTTAGAATTTTGCTGTAATGTGGCCCTTTTTGTTTTTCGCCTTGGGTTTCTCTGCCTTCCACTTTTATTATTCTCCTTTCTATCTTTTGCTTCTGCCTCCATTTTATTTCCCTTTTATTTCCCTCTCTCTTCCTGCATAGGTTCCCATCCCCCTGCCATGTTAGTTTACTCCTCCCCAACAGCACTAGCAAACACTCCGCCGAGGACATTGGTTCCGGTCTTGCCCAGGTACAGACCGTCCAGTTTGCACTGATCCCACCTCCCCCAGAACCGGTTCTAATGTCCCAGGAATTTGAATCCCTCCCTTTTGCACCTCTCCTCAAGCCACGTATTCATCTGGGCTATCCTGTGATTCCTACTCTGACTAGCACGTGGCACTGGTAGCAATCCTGAGATTACTACTTTTGAGGACCTACTTTTTAATTTAGCTCCTAGCTCCCTAAATTCATCTCGTAGGACCTCATCCCATTTATTTTACCTATATCGTTGGTACCTATATGCACCACGACAACTGGCTGTTCACCCTCCCTTTTCAGAATGTTCTGCACCCGCTCCAAGACATCCTTGACCCTCGCACCAGGGAGGCAACATACCATCCTGGAGTCTCGGTTGCGGCCGCAGATACACCTATCTATTCCCCTTACAATCGAATCCCCTATCACATAGCTCTCCCACTCTTTTTCCTGCCCTCCTGTGCAGCAAAGCCACCCATGGTGCCATGAACTTGGCTGCTGTTGCCCTCCCCTGATACGTCATCCCCCTCAACAGTATCCAAAGCGGTGTATCAGTTTTGCAGGGGGATGACCGCTTGCACTGCTCTTCCTGTTGGTCACCCATTTACTATCTGGCTATGTACCCTTTACCTGCGGTAAGACCAACTCGCTAAATGTGCTATTCACGTCATTCTCAGCATCGTTCATGCTCCAGGATGAATCCACCCACAGCTCCAGTGCCGCAATGCGGTCCATCAGGAGCTGGAGGCGGATACACATCCCACACACATAGTCGTCAGGGACACCGGAAACGTCCCTGACTTCCCACATAGTACAGGAGGAGCATAACACGTGTCCTAGCTGTCCTGCCATGACTTAACCCTTAGATAAACTTCATTTGGCAACAACATTGCTAAATGTTACTTACTGATATAGAAAAGAAAAAGAAAAACTACTTACCAATCACTTACCCCCTTGGCTGTGACGTAACCTTTCGATTTCTTTCTACTTCTTTTTTGCCTTCTCTCTCCGTTGCAGTTGCACAAGCTGGCCTTTATAGGCCTCACTCACGCACCTCGAACTCTCGCCTCTGACTGCCGCCGCCTCCCCCTGCTGCTGGGCCTTTATAGGCCTCTCCACGCACTTCAAACTCCCGCCTCTCCTCTGCCGCTGCCGCTGGGCCTTTATAGGCCTCTCCGTGCACTTTGAACTCCCGCCTCTCCATACATATGAACATTCATCTGCACAAGGACATAGGACATCCCATGACGGGTTGCTCTTGCTCACATTGCTTGGCAGTAGCACAGGACAGTAAATCAAACAGTAGTGACATTTTTAGTGTAAAAATAAACAGCAGTATTTGAAGCATACTGTATAAACAAGAATATCACGAGCCACATCATCGTGGATGTTCTGTTCTCTGACACTTTCGGGAATCTCATGTTTGCAGAATTGGGACTTCCTCTTCAACATATCAATTTGCCATTTTCCTGACTTCATGGGGTCTGAAGCAGAATCTGAAACGAAACCCAGTAAGCAATCCTGAGTGCTTGTGCCTTTAAATAAAGCCTTAATTTTAATTCTGGACACACTCCAGAATGTGTTGTATGAGGCGGCGAGAGTTGAACGTGAGGCTCAGGCTATTTTAACTCTCGGGCCTCATTAGAATTTGGCAAAGCTGTCTCCTGTCCAAAATCAACCAGGATTGATGCACCGCTGACAGCATTAACCAGTTACCTCTATACAAACTGAATTGTCCAACGCGCACTTTCTGGCTGAATTTCTTCAAGAGAGGGTTGATGACTAGTCGTGGTATATTCTTGTTGTACCATCAAATGAACAAGATAAGTTGGCTCACAACCAGTTCATTTGCATCCAGCTGGATGAAGACATTTGCTTAAGTAAGGTCAGTCATATAATCGAGGCCATCATTAGAATTAGCCCTGGACCTGGAATAGGTTGAAGTAGCCAGCTATCAGAATTTCAAACCACAATGTCAAACAATGTGCACCTGCTGCATAGTGGCACTTGGTCAACATGAGAATGAATTAACTTGCCGGCAACAGGTCAGTTTATCAGCCAGACGTTAGAGCTGACCAATTGTTGAAAATAAATGATCATGGCGACATCTCCAGGAAGTAGCCCAAACAAAGAAGAACTTGCATTTATATAGCACCTTTCACAACCACCACACATCTCAAAGCACTTTACAGCCAATGAAGTTCTTTTACAATACAGTCACTGTTGTAATGTAGAAAACGCAGCAACCAATTTACACACAGCAAACTCCCACAAACTGCAATGTGATAATGATCAGAGATAATCTGTTTGTGTTACATTGATTGTGGGATAAATATTGGCCAGGACACCAGGGATAACTCCCCTACTGTTTTTCAAAATAGTGCCATGATATCTTTTACATCTACCTGAGAGAGCAGATGGGGCCTTGGTTTAACATCTCATCTGAAAGACAGCACCTCCAACAGTGCAGCACTGGAGTGTCAGCCTAGATATTTTTGTGCTCAAACCCCTGGGTCTTGAACCCACAACCATAGGATCCAGAGAGAGGAGTGCTACCCACTGAGCCATAGCTGACACCACTACAAATGCAGTTAAGTTGTGGGATGCTGGTGATGAAATTCATTATTGCTCACAGCAGAACAAAATTGTCTACTTTGTGCTACTGAAGACACCAACCTGCCTGAACTCATCTGATGTTACTTAGAGATGGGATAAAATGTAAATACAACGGTCTGAGTGAGGTCTGCGTGAGTAAGGAAAGTTGTGTGTGATTACATAGCCTACAATAGGATAATATTTTTTTCAGATCTTGGCAAGATCCTAAGGTGGTCCATATTTACTTGACCAATGAAATCATAATCTGTTGCATTCAGCAGGGACCTGGGAATACATTGAAAATTATGTGAAATGTTCAATTGAGATACCACAGAACTGAGAAGTGTTTAGATTACTTGAGAAGGAAGAAATATCATGCAAGATAGATATTGTAGAACCAGTTTAGTCGAGTGGAAATATCAAAGGAGAGTCTTGATTTGAGGTGAGCATTAAGAGAACACATTGATGTTGCAGAGGAATCAGTGATTCATAGACTAAATAACAACAACTTGCAATTATATAGCATCTTTAATATGGTAAAACGTCCAAAGGCACTTCACAGGGGCATTACCAGTCAACATTGTCACTGAGCCACAAAAAGAGATATTAGAAATAAAAACAGAAAATGCTGGAAATGCTCAGCAGGTCAGGCAGTATCAGTGGAGCGAGAAACAGAGTTAACGTTTCAGGTCGGTAATATTTCATCAGAACTGGAAAAAATTACCGACGTAGCAGGCTTTAAGCAAGTGCAGGGCAGGGAAAGGGGGAGGGGAGGAAGGAACAAAAGGGAAGGTCTGTGGTAGAGTGGAAGGCAGAAGTGATTAAATGACAAAAGGGATGATTGTACAAAGCAAATGGATCCTGCAAATCCCCAGGGAGGACGGATGCATCAACGTTAACGTCCTCGAACAGGCCAACATCCCCAGCATCGAAGCATTGACCACATTCAACAGCTCCGTTGGGCAGGCCACATTGTTCACATGCCTGATACAAGACTCCTAAAGCAAGCGCTCTATTCGTAACTCCTACACGACAAGCGAGCCCCAGGTGGGCAGAGGAAAGAGTTCAAGGACACCCTCAAAGCCGCCTTGATAAAATGCAACATCCCCATTGTTAAGTTCAGAATAACTCCACAAGACTGTGTTGTAAGCTCAAACCATTGTGACCTTGGTCTCTTTACTGTAACTCCAAAGTGAGGAAGCAGCATGGTGGATTGCCTTTTATACCTGCTTGCCTAGGGTGCACAGGTGACCGTTAGGTCTCCCACAGGTGTGCCCCCTGGTGGCAAGTCTTACTCATTGGTGAGGTTTGCATACATAACATCACTTCCCCTCCAAAGTCTTATGTACAAGTTATTTACAGGTTGAGGCGATCTGGCGCTCTGCGTTCCCTGGTCAATCGCCTGAGTTGAAGTCCTGGCATGAGTCGGGTCATTGCTGCACTGCGGTGCGGCTGGTTTAATCAGACTGTTGGGCATGGTGGATTCATCCTCGTGGTTGACAACGAGGTCGATTTCTGGTTGGGTGTGTGTTGGTGGATCATAGATGGTAAAGTCTTCTTCAAACTGTTCTTGGTTGTCAGTGAATCGCAGTTTGGTCTGATCCAAGTGCTTTCTGCATGTTTGCCTATTCAACAGTTTAACAATAAACACTCTATTCCCTTCCTTGGCTATAACAGTGCCAGCAATCCATTTGGGACCATGACCGTAATTGAGAACAAACATGGGATCATTAATCTCAATGTCATGCTATTCAGCCACGCGATTGTGATACGCGATATGCTGGTACCGCCGGGTTTCTACGTGATCGGTGAGATCCGGTTGGACTAAGGAGAGCCTGGTTTTGAGTGCTCTCTTCATTAACAATTCTGCAGGGGGAACCCCGGTGAGCGAATGGAGGTGCGTCCAGTAGCTGAGCAGGACCCGAGATAACCGGGTCTTCAGGGAGTCGTCCGTTATGCGTTTCAAGCTCTGCTTGATGGTTTGGATTGCCCATTCTGCTTGACCATTGGATGCGGGCTTAAATGGGGCAGACCTGACATGCTTAATGCCATTGCGGGTCATGTACTCGTTGAATTCTGAGCTGGTGAAACATGGTCCATTGTCACGAACAAGGACGTCAGGCAAGCCATGGGTGGCGAACATGGCCCGGAGGCTTTCAATGGTGGCAGTGGACGTGCATGATGACATTATTATACATTCAATCCATTTAGAGTAAGCGTCCACTGCTACTAGAAACATCTTTCCTCGAAAAGGGCCAGCAAAATCTACGTGGACCCTGGACAGTATGGAGGGCCATGACCACAGGCTCAGTGGGGGCCTCCCTGTGAGCAAGTGTTGCATTGTAGTACGCATGACTCCAATTCGGAGTCAGTGCTGGGCCACCAAACATGCAACCTGGTGATAGCCTTCATCATGACTGGGTGGGTACTGTGTAGGTCGCGTAGGTCCCTGTCTATTTTCTGGCAAAACAACGCAATTACCCTATAGGAGACAATCCGATTGGATGGACAATTCATCCTTACGTCGGTGGAACGGCTTAGTTTCATCTTGCATTTACCCGGGAACCGCCAACCAGCTCCTATTAAGGATGCAGCTTTTTACTAGAGATAGCACAGGGTCTTGGCTAGTCCAGGTCCTGATCTGGTGAGCCGTGACGGGTGATCCCCTCGCTCACAAAAGCATCCATTACCAGTCTGCGGGTTGCGCCATTTCCACCCGGGTGGTGGGCAATGGTAGCCGACTGAGGGTGCCAGTGCAGTTCTCAGTGCTTGGTCTGTGGCGGATTACATAGTCATACGCAGACAATGTTAGTGCCCATCTTTGGATGCGGGACAAAGCATTGGTGTTGATACCTTTGCTTTTTGAGAGCAGTGAAGTAAGTGGATTATGGTCGGTTTCAAGCTCGAACCGGAGACCAAATAGGTATTGCTGCATTTTCTTAACCCCGTATACACATGCTAAAGCTTCTTTCTCAACCATAATGTAGGCTTTTTCAGCCTTGGATAAACTTCTGGGTGCATATGCAACAGGTTGCAGTTTGCCTGACACATTGGCTTGCTGTAACACACAACTGACCCCATACAACGATGCATCACAAGCGAGTACGAAACGTTTGCATGGGTCATACAATACAAGTAACTTGTTAGAGCAGAGCAGGTTTCTGGCCTTGTTAAAGGCTGTCTCTTGAGATTTACCCCAAACCCAGTCGTCACCCTTGCATAGCAATAAATGCAATGGTTCCAGCAAGGTGCTCAACCCGGGTAGAAAGTTCCCAAAATAGTTGAGGAGTCCAGGAACGAATGCAGCTCCATCACATTCTGTGGGCTGGGTGCATTCTTGATGATCTTCATCTTGGAGTCAGTGGACTGATGCCGTCCGCCACAAGCTTTCTCCCCAGAAATTCGACCTCTGGCGCCAGGAAAACACACTTGGAGCGTTTCAGCCGGAGTCCCACTTTATCCAGTTGCTTTCGAACCTCTTCCAGGTTGTGCAAATGTTCAGTGGTGTTGCGACCAGTGATCAAGATGTCGTCTTGGAACACCACGGTCCATGAACCGATTTCAGCAGACTCTCCATGTTCCTCTGGAAGATGGCCGCAGCCGAGCAAATCACAAAAGGGCATCTGTGGTACACGAACAGTCCTTCGTGCGTGTTGATGCACGTCAAATTTTTTGATGGTTCAGCCAGCTCCTGTGTTATGTAAGCAGAGTTTAGATCTAGATTGGTGAACGACTTTCCCCCTGCTAGCGTTGCGAATAGGTCATCCACTTTAGGTAGTGGGTACTGGTCCTGTAACGAGACTCGGTTGATCGTTACCTTGTAGTTCCCATAGATTCTGACCGTCCCATTGCTCTTTAGCACCGGCACGATTGGACTGGCCCACTCGTTGAACTCGACTGGCGATATGATCCCCTCTCGTTGAAGTCTGTCCAGCTCGATCTCGACTTTCTCTCGCATCATGTATGGAACCGCTCGGGCCTTGTGATGACCAGGCCGTGCCCCAGGAACAAGATAGATCTGCACCTTGGCGCCTGTGAAGTTGCTGATTCCTGGCTCAAATAACGCCGGGAATTTGTTTAGTACCTGGGGGCACGAGGCATCATCCACCGAAGACAGTGCTTTGATGTCGTCCCAGTCCCATCGGATCTTTCTTAGCCAGCTTCTGCCATCGCCTGGTACAATCCATAGTCGTAAATCATGCACCATTCCGTCGTACGATACTTTCACTGCCGCACTGCCAATAACAGATATGAATTCTTTGGTGTGTGTGCGCAGCGTTGTGTGAATTGGGCACAGTTTTGGCCTCTGTGTCTTGTTGCCCCACAGTTTCTCAAAAGCCCCTTCTGGCTCATGATTGATTGACTCGCTCCCGTGTCCAATTCCATGGAGACTGGAATGCCGTTAAGTTTAACTTTTAACATTATCGGAGGGCTTTTGGTGGTGAAGGTGTGTACCCCATACACTTCCTCTTCATCCTCCGGTTGAGTAGCCTCTCCTGCTCGTTCAGCATGATCCGCGCTGGATCGGTCACCCTCTGCTGACTCTGCCACGTGGTGAGTCACAGGTCGTTTGCACATTTGCTGGAGGTGCCCCGTTGTTACACAGATCTTGCACACATAGTGCTTGAATCGACATTGATGGGCTCTATGACTACCCCCGCAGCACCAACATGGTGTTAATGGATACGCATTCACAACCCACAGCGGCCTCTGAGTCACCCTAGGCCTGGCCCCTGCAGTCGTGTAGGCCCTGCCATGTACAGTTCTGCCTGCTGAAGGCATTATTTTATGCACAGTACTTGCCGGTCAGCTTCGATGCTGTGAAGATATCGGTTTCGTGATGGCCTTACTCAGATCTAGGGATTCGGCAGACAGCAGTTTGCGAAGAATGACTGCGTGGCCGATTCCAAGCTCGAAAAAGTCCCGCAACATTTCTCCCAAAGATCCGGCAAATTCGCACTGTCCCGCAAGGCTCGCCACGTTCTGGTCCTCGGAGCGATGGTGCATGTAAAAGCGATACCTGGCCATTCGGATGCTCTCCTTCGGCTTGAGGTGTTCCCGAACCAGCGTGCACAGCTCTGTGTAAGTCTTGTCCGTTGGTTTGACCGGTGCCAGCAGATTTTTGACTAGGCCATATATCGAAGACCTACATACGGTGAGGAGAATCGCCCTGCGCTAGATCGCCGTCTCAGCCTTTTCCAGTTCGTTGGCCACAAAGTACTGGTCGAGATGCTCAACGAAGGCTTCCCAATCATCACCCTCAACAAATCTCTCAAGAATACCAACAGCAGCCATTACCGCATGAAAGTTCATGATCTGTAACTCGTCGCCAGTTGTTAAGTTCAGAATAACTCCACAAGACTGTGTTGTAAGTTCAAACCATTGTGACCTTGGTGTCTTTAATGTAACTCCAAAGTGAGGACGCAGCAAGGTGTATTGCCTTTTATACCTGCTTGCCCAGGGTGCACAGTTGACCCTTAGGTCTCCCACAGATGTGCCCCCTGGTGGCAAGTCTTACTCATTGGTGAGGTTTGCAAACATAACACCCCCAACAGTGGGACCTAGGGGAACTTGTGCATGAAACACAAAAGTTTAGTATGCAGGTACAGCAAGTGATCAGAAAGGCTAATGGAATCTTGGCCTTTATTGCAAATGGGATGGAGTACAAAAGCAGGGAAGTCTTGCTACAGTTATACAGGATATTGGTGAGGCCACACGTGGAATACTGCGTGCAGTTTTGGTTTCCATATTTAACGAAAGGATATAATTGCTTTGGAGGCAGTTCAGAGAAGGTTCACTAGGTTGATTCCGGAGATGAGGGGGTTGACCTATGAGGAAAGGTTGGGCCTCTACTCATTGGAATTCAGAAGATTGAGAGGTGATCTTATCGAAATGTATAAGATTGTGAGGGGGCTTGACGAGGTGGATGCAGAGAGAATGTTTCCACCGATGGGGGAGACTAGAACTTGGGCCATAACCTTAGAATTAGGGGCCGCCCATTTAAAACTGAGATGAGGAGAATTTTTTTTTCTCTGAGGGTTGTAAATCTGTGGAATTCGCTGCCTCAGAGAGCTGTGGAAGCTGGGGCATTGAATAAATTTAAGATAGAGGTAGACAGTTTCTTAACCCATAAGGGAATAAGAGGTTATGGGGAGCGGGCAGGGAAGTGGACCTGAGTACATGATCGGATTAGCCAAGATCGTATAAAATGGTGGTGCAGGCTCGAGGGGCCGTATGGCCTACTCCTACTCCTAGTTCTCATGTTCTTATGTTCTTATGACACCTGGGTGTCCTTGGCCAAAGACCACCCTAAGTGGAGGAAGTGCATCCGGGAGGGTGCTGAGCACCTCGAGTCTTGTCACCGAGAGCATGCAGAAAACAAGCGCAGGCAGAGGAAGGAGCATGCGGCAAACCAGTCACACCCACCCTTTCCTTCAACGACTGTCTGTCCCACCTATAACAGAGACTGTAATTCCTGTATTGGACTGCACAGTCACTTAAGAACTCACTTTTAGAATGGAAGCAAGTCTTCCTCGATTTTGAGGGACTGCCTCTGATGATGATGATGGGACAGGTAAAGAAACAAAAGATGAATCAAGAAGAGGTGTAAATCACAATGGCAGAACTTCGACAGGGCGTAAAACCAACATTATTGGATCAGCCATCCGTCAAAGAAGCAATGGTTGTTTCCCTTCACCTTGAGCAAAAATAAAGAATAGGATTAGGATTAAATCAGCCGTGGCCACATGTTATACTTATGGTCTGCACTGGAGATGAGTGAATTGTTGAGATGTAAGCAATTGGAAGCATCTGCTTGTGCTGACTCAATCCATGTGTACTGTTAAACCCATCCCAGCATCTGAACTGATGGCAACACAATTCTGTCAGGTGCTCCACACATCGACGTGAATAAGCTGACTTTACTTGTGATTCAATAAACAATTTTTGTGTAGAGCACAGCTGTGTGCTAATGAAAGGAGGCGGGGGAGGGAAGGGGAAGAGATCATCATAGTGGTTCAGTAAGATTAATGGCTTCCCTAAACATCGAATAGAGATGCATGTTACATCATCACACCTGATGTAGCATTCATTGTGGATGATGTTGCAGCTATTGTGTCATTTCCATCTCACAAAAGGAAGAGGGAACAACACACAAAATGGTAGTCATGAATTAAATATGAAATCTTTTAATTAAAAGCAAATCTTCATTCAGTGTCCTTGCTAAGTAGGGAATATCATATTTATTTCATTTCTTTGCATGTTTTAATGAAGCCAGGATCGTCTCTGAACTAAAGTAAACTGGGGAACCCAAGTACCGATGGAAGTATCTGCCATAACATTTTCCATCAGTACAGTACTTAGATAGTTTACTTAAGTTATCACCATATCGTAATCCCCAAGATAGTAAAATGGAGCATTTTACCCCAAGTCTCTTTAGCAGATTAAAATATTTGATGCAAGAGAACTCCAGGGCATTACACGAATTTCTACTTAATGTTCATTTTATTCAGTACCTTTAAAATATTAATGATAATGTCTTGGAGATGTTAATGTTGCCTTTTTAAAACTTTAGAAAAATGTTACATTAAAGCTGAATGAGACCTGTCCAGACTATAAAACTATAGCTTTTTAATGTACACTGTAGTTACGTTCCCTGTTTATTATACTTCACCCTATCTCAATTATCTTATCGGTTTTTCCTTTTCCAAATCAAGTGATTGACACTGAGGCAAAGTCCCATGGTCACTGACAATTTTCCAGTACCTCATCCAAGTGACCATTTTTCATATAACAGTCCGTGAGTCCCAGCAGGCTATTTTTTTTGGATTACAAGTATTCATATTTTATTTTAGAAGCTGAAGGATGTATTTTGAGACAAGACCCAAATAATCTGAGGAGTCAGGACACAAATTATTCAAATGGATGCAATCTATTTCTTTCACATAAATACAGCCAGCCTCAAAAGCTGCTAAAACTCATTCTGCTCCAGCTTTAAAGTTCAAAAACAGAAATATTCAGTTCAGAAACGTCTTGACTGTCCTGATGTCTGAAGCCATTGGTCACTTGACTGGATTGTTCCTCTACATCCATTTAATCATTGAGTAGTTCATTCAGTCTTGAATTTTCCTCTTATGTACGGGATACGATCAACTATTACTCTCTAGTCTGTAGCGTATACCAGTGCTACACTACCAACAGCTCCCCATGTTGCCATCGCTGGAATCCAGTTTTTGATCAGCTGGACGTATTTGGGTCCAATAACTTTCTCCAACATCTCGGCGTCGCCTCTCGCCCTCTGCTGCCCGACACCCGCAAAATCCCAGCAGGCTATTTGTCCAGTGGAGCATAACAGCTGAGCTTAATCTTGTCCTAACCCAACACACATACACACCCACTTCCAAAGAAGGTCAATGGGTAGAAACCAGCAGTGGAATATCTGGCGATTATTTTTCCTCTTTCGTATTCCAGGAACACTAATGTCATGCCGACTGTTTCACAAAATCACATCGAAGTTACAGCACAGAAACAAACCATTTGGACCAACATAAGAACATAAGAACATAAGAATTAGAAACAGGAGTAGGCCATCTAGCCCCTCGAGCCTGCTCCGCCATTCAATAAGATCATGGCTGATCTGGTCGTAGACTCAGCTCCACTTACCCGCCCTCTCCTCGTAACCCTTAATTCCCTTATTGCTTAAAAATCTATCTATCTTTGACTTGAAAACATTCAATGAGCCAGCCTCAAATGCTTCCTTGGGCAGAGAATTCCACAGATTCACAACCCTCTGGGAGAAGAAATTCTTTCTCAACTCGGTTTTAAATTGGCTCCTCCGTATTTTGAGGCTGTGCCCCCGAGTTCGAGTCTCCCCTACAAATGGAAACAACCTCTCTGCCTCTATCTTGTCTATCCCTTTCATGATTTTAAATGTTCCTATAAGATCACCCCTCATCCTTCTGAACTCCAAGGAGTAAAGACCCAGTCTACTCAATCTATCATCATAAGGTAACCCCCTCATTTCTCGAATCAGCCTAGTGAATCATCTCTGTACCCCTTCCAAAGCTAGTATATCCTTCCTTAAGTAAGGTGACCAAAACTGCACGCAGTATTCCAGGTGCGGCCTTACCAATACCTTATACAGTTGCAGCAACATCTCCCTGCTTTTGTACTCCATCCCTTTCGCAATGAAGGCCAACATTCCATTTGCCTTCCTGATTACCTGCTCCACCTGCAAACTAACCTTTTGGGATTCATGCACAAGGACCCCCAGGTCCCTCTGCACCACAGCATGTTGTAATTTCTCCCCATTCAAATAATATTCCCTTTTACTGTTTTTTTTCCCAAGGTGGATGACTTCACACTTTCCGACATTGTATTCCATCTGCCAAACCTTAGCCCATTCGCTTAACCTATCCAAATCTCTTTGCAGCCTCTCTGAGTCCTCTACACAACCCGCTTTCCCACTAATCTTTGTGTCATCTGCAAATTTTGTTGTACTACACTCTGTCCCCTCCTCCAGGTCATCTATGTACATTGTAAACAGTTGTGGTCCCAGCACTGATCCCTGTGGCACACCACTAACCACTGATTTCCAACCGGAAAAGGACCCATTTATCCCGACTCTCTGCTTTCTGTTCGCCAGCCAATTCTCTATCCATGCTAATACATTTCCTCTGACTCCGCGTACCTTTATCTTCTGCAGTAACCTTTTGTGTGGCACCTTATCGAATGCCTTTTGGAAATCTAAATACACCACATCCATCGGTACACCTCTATCCACCATGCTCATTATATCCTCAAAGAATTCCAGTAAGTTAGTTAAACATGATTTCCCTTTCATGAATCCATGCTGCGTCTGCTTGATTGCACTATTCCTATCCAGATGTCCCGCTATTTCTTCCTTAATGATAGTTTCAAGCATTTTCCCCACTACAGATGTTAAACTAACCGGCCTATAGTTACCTGCCTTTTGCCTGCCCCCTTTTTTAAACAGAGGCCTTACATTAGCTGCTCTCCAATCTGCTGGTACCTCCCCACAGTCCAGAGAATTTTGGTAGATTATAACAAATGCATCTGCTATAACTTCCGCCATCTCTTTTAATACCCTGGGATGCATTTCATCAGGGGACTTGTCTACCTTGAGTCCCATTAGTCTGTCCAGCACTACCTCCCTAGTGATAGTGATCATCTCAAGGTCCTCCCTTCCGACATTCCTATGACAAGCAATTTTTGGCATGGTTTTTGTGTCTTCCACTGTGAAGACGGAAGCAAAATAATTGTTTAAGGTCTCAGCCATTTCCACATTTCCCATTATTAAATCCCCCTTTTCATCTTCTAAGGGACCAACATTTACTTTAGTCACTCTGGTCTATACTGCTGTTTATGCGCCACACGAACCTCCTCTCGCCCTATTTCCTATAACTCTATCAGCATATCCTTCTATTCCTTTCTCCCTCATGTACTTATCTAGCTTCCCCTTAAATGTATCTATACAAGTCGCCTCAACCACTTCTTGTGGTAGCAAGTTCCACATTCTCCCAACTTTCTGGGTAAAGAATTTCTCCTCAATTACTTATTGGATTTATTAGTGACTAGTGACTACATATCGATTGGTCAAATCAAATCGCACAGGGTAGCCTTGAGGAGGAATTTATAGAATGCATACGGGACTATTTCTTAGAACAGTATGTTACAGAACCTACAAGGGAGCAAGCTATCTTAGATCTGGTCCTGTGTAATGAGACAGGAATAATAAACAATCTCCTAGTAAAAGATCCTCTTGGAATGAGTGATCATAGTATGGTTGAATTTGTAATACAGATTGAGGGTGAGGAAGTAGTGTCTCAAATGAATGTACTATGCTTAAACAAAGGGGACTACAGTGGGATGAGGGCAAAGTTGGCTAAAGTAGACTGGAAACACAGACTAAACGGTGGCACAATTGAGGAACAGTGGAGGACTTTTAAGGAGCTCATTCATAGTGCTCAACAAAAATATATTCTAGTGAATAAGGGCGGTAAGAGAAGGGATAACCAGCAGTGGATAACCAAGGAAACAAAGGAGAGTATCAAATTAAAAACCAATGCGTATAAGATGGCCAAGGTTAGTGGGAAGCTAGAAGATTGGGAAAATTTCAAATGACAGCAAAGACTGACTAAGAAAGCAATAAAGAAAGGAAAGATAGATTACAAAAGTAAACTTGCGCAAAACATAAAAACAGATAGTAAAAGCTTTTACCGATATATAAAACGGAAAAGAGTGACTAAAGTAAATGTTGGTCCCTTAGAAGGTGAGAAGGGGGATTTAATAATGGGAAATGTGGAAATGGCTGAGACCTTAAACAATTATTTTGCTTCGGTCTTCACAGTGGAAGACACAAAAACCATGCCAAAAATTGCTGGTCATGGGAATGTGGGAAGGGAGGACCTTGAGACAATCACGATCACTAAGGGGGTAGTGCTGGGCTCGAGGTAGACAAGTCCCCTGCTCCTGATGAAATGCATCCCAGGGTATTAAAAGAGATGGCAGAAGTTATAGCTGATGCATTCGTTATAATCTACCAAAATTCTCTGGACTCTGGGGAGGTACCAGCGGATTGGAAAGCAGCTAATGTCACGCCTCTGTTTAAAAAAGGGGGCAGACAAAAGGCAGGTAGCTATAGGCCGGTTAGTTTAACATCTGTAGTGGGGAGAATGCTTGAAACTATCATTAAGGAAGAAATAGCAGGACATCTAGATAGGAATAGTGCAATCAAGCAGACGCAACATGGATTCATGAAGGGGAAATCATGTTTAACTAATTTACTGGGATTATTTGAGGATATAACGAGCATGGTGGATAGAGGTGTACCGATGGATGTGGTGTATTTAGATTTCCAAAAGGCATTCGATAAGGTGCCACACAAAAGGTTACTGCAGAAGATAAAGCTACGCAGAGTCAAAGGAAATGTATTAGCATGGATCAAGAATTGGCTGGCTAACAGGAAGCAGAGAGTCGGGATAAATGGGTCCTTTTCGGGTTGGAAATCGGTGGTTAGTGATGTGCCACAGGGATCGGTGCTGGGACCACAACTGTTTACAATATACATAGATGACCTGGAAGAGGGGACAGAGTGTAGTGTCACAAAATTTGCAGATGACACAAAGATTAGTGGGAAAGCGGGTTGTGTAGAGGACACAGAGAGGCTGCAAAGAGATTTAGATAGGTTAAGCGAATGGGCTAAGGTTTGGCAGATAGAATACAATGTCGGAAAATGTGAGGTCATCCACCTTGGGAAAAAAAACAGTAAAAGGGAATATTATTTGAATGGGGAGAAATTACAACATGCTGCGGTGCAGAAGAACCTGGGGGTCCTTGTGCATGAATCCCAAAAAGTTAGTTTACAGGTGCAGCAGGTAATCAGGAAGGCGAATGGAATGTTGGCCTTCATTGCGAGAGGGATGGAGTACAAAAGCAGGGAGGTCCTGCTGCAACTGTACAGGGTATTGGTGAGACCGCACCTGGAGCACTGCGTGCAGTTTTGGTCAACTTACTTAAGGAGGGATATACTAGCTTTGGAGGGGGTACAGAGACGATTCACTAGGCTGATACCGGAGATGAGGGGGTTACCTTATGATGATAGATTGAGTAGACTGGGTCTTTACTTGTTGGAGTTCAGAAGGATGAGGGGCGATCTTATAGAAACATTTAAAATAATGAAAGGGATAGACAAGATAGAGGCAGAGAGGTTGTTTCCACTGGTCAGGGAGACTAGAACTAGGGGGCACAGCCTCAAAATATGGGGGAGCCAATTTAAAACCGAGTTGAGAAGGAATTTCTTCTCCCAGAGGGTTATGAATCTGTGGAATTCTTTGCCCAAGGAAGTAGTTGAGGCTAGCTCATTGAATGTATTCAAATCACAGATAGATAGATTTTTAACCAATAAGGGAATTAAGGGTTATGGGGAGCGGGCGGGTAAGTGGAGCTGAGTCCACGGCCAGATCAGCCATGATCTTGTTGAATGGCGGAGCAGGCTCAAGGGGCTAGATGGCCTACTCCTGTTTCTAATTCTTATGTTCTTATGTTCTTATGTACCTTATATTTATGGCCTCTAGTTTTGCACTCCCCACAAGTGGAAACATCTTCTCTACGTCTACCCTATAAAACCCCTTCATAATTGTAAAGACCTCTTAGGTCACCTTTCAGCCCTCTCTCGAGAAAACAGCCTCAGGCTGTTTGGTCTTTCCTGATAGCGTTATAACTTTTCAGTTCTGCTATCATCCTTGTAAGTGCACCTCTATCCATTTTGCAACATGGAGACTAAGGGCTAAACTTTCCACTTTTGTGCAGATTGCCCAAAAATGGGCATTATTTCCAGCGTTGGTGGTAAATATGGGTATTGAGATCGCCAGATTATCGCCCATTTTCCAAACCCCAACTTTCTATTTTATAAAATGGCCATTACCGCGAGCGATCTGAAGTGAGCATTAGCATTAAATTTTTTGACCTTCTGACATAAAGTGTCGACGACAATAGCAACAGCATGGCAACGGTCGTTTTCCATGTTTCAGGAGGTCAGGGGTCATCAATGCATGCACAGAAGAAGAGAGAGGGAGGGAGCAGAGAGGAACTGAAAGCGTGTGTGGGTGTGTTGTGTGCTTGTTTGGCTGTTTTGGGAGGTAGGAGGGAGATTTACCAGCAGCAAAAAGACTGCTGAGCACAAAGAATGTTGTTCCCACCGAGTTTTCGTTGAAAAAAAAAATATTTAAAATGGAAGGGATAGAGGAGGCGACACAGCACGCTGTGGAGACTGAGGACGCTGGGTAAGCAGTGAGGTGGGAGAGGAACAATTGGGAGGACGCAAACGAGCGAGGAGATTCTCATACGAGGCAAATGCCTCTCTCCTGCAGGAGGTGGAGTCAAGCTGGGGTAAATTGACCCAGGGTGGGTGTGGGAAGCCCACCACAAAGGTCTACCAGAGGATGTGGGACGACATAGCCGAGGTGGTCTCAACGGTGAGTGAGGACAACCAGTGCTGCAACACTGGAAAGACTTGTCGGATCCGCCAGAGTAAGCATTACATTTATTTACATGTACTTAATTATTTATATAATTTGAATTATAAGTGTAATGATTGATTATAATCAGAAGTGATGTCTTGCACTTATACCGGGAATGTTTTACTCAAAGGCTGCGTTTACGGTGTAGACTTTAGGTAAAGAATGATAATTATCATGATAATCATGATTACATCTGCCGGTTATGTGTTGTATCAGCCTCTGTGACAGTACCGAGCAATGATGTCACTCAATGATCTCATGCCATACCGCGCTGGTGTTACCTTTTACAGAAGAAGCTTTCGAAGAATAGGGCCGAGCAGAGGCGAACTGGTGACGGGTCACCAGTCATCATCGAGCTCACCCACATCGAGGAGCGGGTGCTGGCACTAGTGGGGAGCCACCCCTGGTCAGCCACACATACAGCTGCAGAACCTGATGTGATGCCACGTGAGTAAAGTATACACCATTGCGTGAAGTAAAGTCAATAGATGCCACACCCACTCATATCCGACCAATAATATATGATAGATAGAAACATAGAAACATAGAAAATAGGTGCAGGAGTAGGCCATTCGGCCCTTCGAGCCTGCATCACCATTCAATAAGATTATGGCTCATCATTCACCTCAGTACCCCTTTCCTGCTTTCTCTCCATACCCCTTGATCCCTTTAGCCGTAAGGGCCATATCTAACTCCCTCTTGAATATATCCAATGAACTGGCATCAAGAACTCTCTGCAGTAGAGAATTCCACAGGTTAACAACTCTCTGAGTGGAGAAGTTTCTCCTCATCTCAGTCCTAAATGGCTTAGCTCTTATCCTTAGACTGTGTCTCCTGGTTCTGGACTTCCCCAACTTCGGGAACATTCTTCCTGCATCTAACCTGTCCAGTCCCATCAGAATTTTATATGTTTCTATGAGATTCCATCTCATCCTATTAAACTCCAGTGAATACAGACCCAGTCGATCCAGTCTTTCCTCATATGTGATCCTGCCATCCCGGGAATCAGTCTGGTGAACCTTCGCTGCACTCCCGCAATAGCAAGAACATCCTTCCTCAGATTAGGAGACCAAAACTGAACACAATATTCCAGGTGAGGCCTCACCAAGGCCCTGTACAACTGCAGTAAGACCTCCCTGATCCTATACGCAAATCATACCATTTGCCGCCTTTACCGCCTGTTGTACCTGCAGGCCAACCTTCAATGACTGATGTACCATGACCCCTGATCTCGTTGCACCTCCCCTTTTCCTAATCTGCCGCCATTCAAATAATATTCTGCCTTCATGTTTTTGCCACCAAAGTGGATAACCTCACATTTATCCACATTATACTGCATCTGCCATGCATTTCCGCACTCACCTAACCTGTCCAAGTCACCCTGCAGCCTCTTAGCATCCTCCTCACAGCTCACACTGCCACCCAGTTTAGTGTCATCTGCAAACTTGGAGATATTACACTCAATTCTTTCATCTAAATCATTGAGGTATATTGTAAATAGCTGGGGTCCCAGCGCTGAGCCCTGCTGCACCCCACTAGTCACTGCCTGCCATTCTGAAAAGGACCCGTTTATCCCAACTCTCTGCTTCCTGTCTGCCAACCAGTTCTCTATCCACATCAGTACATTACCCCCAATACCATGTGCTTTAATTTTGCACACCAATCTCTTATGTGGGACCTTGTCAAAAGCCTTTTGAAAGCCCAAATACACCACATCCACTGGTTCTCCCTTGTCCACTCTACTAGTTACATCCTCAAAAAATTCTAGAAGATTTGTCAAGCAAGATTTCCCTTTCATAAATCCATGCTGACTTGGACCGATCCTGTCACTGCTTTCCAAATGCGCTGCTATTGCATCTTTAATAACTGATTCCAATATTTTCCCCACTACTGATGTCAGGCTAACTGGTCTATAATTACCCGTTTTCTCTCTCCCTACTTTTTTAAAAAGTGATGTTACATTAGCTACCCTCCAGTCCATAGGAACTGATCCAGGGTCAATGGAATGTTGGAAAATGATCACCAATGCATCCACTATTTCTAGGGCCACTTCCTTAAGTACTCTGGGATGCAGACTATCAGGCCCAAGGATTTATCGGCCTTCAATCCCATCAATTTCCCGAACACAATTTCCCACCTGATAAGGATATCCTTCAGTTCCTCCTTCTCTCTAGACCCTCGGTCCCCTAGTTATTCCGGAAGGTTATTTGTGTCTTCCTTCGTGAAGACAGAACCAAAGTACTTGTTCAATTAGTCTACCATTTCTTTGTTCCCCATTATAAATTCATCTGAATCTGACTGCAAGGAACCTACGTTTGTCTTCACTAATCTTTTTCTCTTCACATATGTATAGAAGCTTTTGCAGTCAGTTTTTATGTTCCCTGTAAGCTTCCTCTCATACTCCATTTCCCACCTCTTAATTAAACCCTTTGTCCTCCTCTGCTGAATTCTAAATTTCTCCCAGTGCTCGGGTTTGCTGCTTTTTCTGGCCAATTTATATGCCTCTTCCTTGGATTTAACACTATCCCCTGATGAGCTGGCATATCTCACTGATAAACTTCTTTCCAGAAGTGCAGTCTCCTAAGGCACGTGTTATCAGACAAGTTCAGATAAGACCGCTTCTCCCTGTACGTGCGTGGGGTGTACGGTCTCGTCCTCATCAGCAGTCTGGCACATCTTTGATTGGGCATGTAATGCTGTTGAATATACCTTCTGCCATCCCTAGTCTGCAGCATGTGCATAGTCATCAAGACAGGCTCAGAAATTACAGGCCCCATTGCAATCACAATCAGTATTATACCTATTGTTCACAAACAATAAATTTACCTACTTAAACAGTGTGATAAGATGTTTGTTCAGATGTTCAAATCACCTTAAAAGACCTCCAGAGTACATCAAAACTTCCCAGAAGTTGAAGCAGCCTTTTATATGAACCGACCTCTGATTTACAAAATGGGGTCCATGCCACTGCGTTTAGTTCAGGTGAGTGCAACTTTTTCTCAGCGGCTTTATCGGCGAGCGATATTTTCGGTGATATGTGGGTGAGGTGCCGAAAGTAACGCTCGCCGATATTATGGGCTTTAGTTTTGCCCATTCCGATCTTTACAGCAAAAAAAAATGGCCGGGTGGTATTATTGTTTCTCGACGTTAACTACATGCCGAAAGTAACGCTGGGTGATAAGTGAGCGATACATGGGCATTAGTTTCCATTTTGTTGCTAAATGGCCGATATCTTGGCGTTATACCTCATCTCAGCGTTAAAATGGATGATAAGTGGGTGGTATCGATGCAAAAAAAGTGGAAAGTCTAGCCCCAGGACTGTGTACAAGTATTTTTTGTTATTCAAAAGTTAAGATAAATCTTATGCAGTACATGATTAGATTTTCCTGTAAATCGTGTCTTTTCCCTATATTTGTCGATTTATCTTATATTTTTTTTGTGTAAATGCAATTGAGACTGCAATAAGAAAGTGACTGAAAATAAAATATCCTTTCCATACTTTTCTTTTTTTTCCTACTTGTCTGTGTGTAATTTTTTTAAATCGAAGATTAAATCTGGTATCTTTTTTCTTGCTTGACGCTTTTTTTCTCCTGAACTTTATTTTTCCCTCTGCTGTTTCTTCTTCTCTCTTTCATTTATCTATTTTCCTTTGTCCTGCTCTCTTTCTTTTGTTCATCTTTTACTTTTTTGTTTAATCCTTGATTATTTTCATTCTTCCGCCAAGAATTCCCCACAGATGTAAAACCACTAGCTGCATGCTTTTTTTTTTCATTTTAATGACATCTAATCCAAAGGAATGTTAATGTACTTCCCATGACCCAATATATTTATCAAAATAAAGTTTCCGATAAAGATGGAGACCTCAAAAGTTTTTTGATGGCAGACTGTGCATTTCTTGTGCTTCCGAAACAAAAATACTTGTGAAAATACCATCAAACTAATCATTTCTGATGTAACCCATGGCAAAACTGCAGTGTTGAAAAAGCCTCACTGATTGGCACAAAGACCTCGGTTATTTTGCTTTGCACCTTTGAGTTTTATTGTCTGAATAATCATTGAGATTTTGTATGCATCAATGTTTTATCTTTGTAAAGGTCAAGTGACAAGGATTGGATATCTGCATAATTGAATAATACTTTACAAAGAGCCAGCTGGAAATTTCTAATCGCAGTGATTCAATTGATTAACCCATGTGTCCGGATGAAAGATTGTATGGACTTAATAGGTCCAAATTGTGAAAACATGAAAACATCATGGTACAGGAGAATAGATTCAGTAGGGAGAGAAGCAAAGCTGGAATTGGGCAGCAGAGAAGTAGTAAGTGAATTTGGAAGACAGAGGAAACAAGGGCTGAAAGATAGACAACAGCAAAGTTTGGTAATACTAAATGGTATATACTTCAATGCAAGGAGTATAGGAAATAAGGCCGATGAGCTGAGAGCACAGATTGACACTTGAGAGTACGATATTTTAGCTATTATTGAGACATGGCTGAAAGAAGGGCAGGTATAGCAGCTCAACATTCCTGGTTATAGGGTCTTTAGATGGCATCGAGAGGGAGGAAAAAGGAGGGGGGGGTCACAATATTGATAAAAGAAACAATTACAGCTGTGAGAAGAACATAAGAACATAAGAACATAAGAATTAGGAACAGGAGTAGGCCATCTAGCCCCTCGAGCCTGCTCCGCCATTCAATAAGATCATGGCTGATCTGGTCGTGGACTCAGCTCCACTTACCCGCCCTCTCCCCGTAACCCTTAATTCCCTTATTGCTTAAAAATCTATCTATCTTTGACTTGAAAACATTCAATGAGCCAGCCTCAACTGCTTCCTTGGGCAGAGAATTCCACAGATTCACAACCCTCTGTGAGAAGAAATTCTTTCTCAACTCGGTTTTAAATTGGCTCCTCCGTATTTTAAGGCTGTGCCCCCTAGTTCTAGTCTCCCCCACCAATGGAAACAACCTCTCTGCCTCTATCTTGTCTATCCCTTTCATGATTTTAAATGTTTCCAAAAGATCACCCCTCATCCTTCTGAACTCCAAAGAGTAAAGACCCAGTCTACTCAATCTATCATCATAAGGTAACCCCCTCATTTCTCAAATCAGCCTAGTGAATCGTCTCTGTACCCCTTCCAAAGCTAGTATATCCTTCCTTAAGTAAGGTGACCAAAACTGCACGCAGTACTCCAGGTGCGGCCTTACCAATACCCTATACAGTTGCAGCAACACCTCCCTGCTTTTGTACTCCATCCCTTTCGCAATGAAGGCCAACATTCCATTTGCCTTCCTGATTACCTGCTGCACCTGCAAACTAACCTTTTGGGATTCATGCACAAGGACCCACAGGTCCCTCTGCACCACAGCATGTTGTAATTTCTCCCCATTACACACTACTATAAATTCACACGAGGCACATTCTGCAGACAAGGTCACTCTGTGACCTGAATCTTTATTCACAGGACCAAGAAGTGATGACCCTGCGTGGGACCTCCCTTTATAGACCTGGATGACCAGGTGAGGAGTGTCTCCCACAAGTTTACCCCCTGTGGTCAAGGTGTGCAGTTCTTAGGTGTATACAGTTTGCAGTGTTGTTATGAAGGTTACAGTCACATGAAGGTTACATACATGACACCGTCAACACGGGCCCGTAGCAAACTTCATTAATTAAATATGATATATTTAAGATGGCAGGGGAGGCGATGTGTTACAGCTGCAGCATGTGGGAGCTGGTGGACACCAGTGTGATCCACGGCGACCACATCTGCAGTAAGTGTTGGCTGCACGAGGAACTTCAGCTCCGGGTTGATGAGCTGGAGACGGAGCTTCAGGCACTGTGATACATCAGGGAGGGGAAAGTTACCTGGACGCTGTGTTCCAACAGGAAGTCACATTCCTTCGGTTAAATAATTCAAATCTGGTCCGTGGTCAGGGACAGGAGGGTGTGACTACGAGTGAGGAAGGTATGGGCACCCAGGATGTAGTGATGGAGGAGCCTCAGTCCTTGCTCTTGTCCAACAGGTTCGAGGCTCTTACTCACTGTGTGGACAAGAGCAGGGACTGCAGGGAGGATGAGCAAACTGACCACAACACCATGGTACAGGGGCCCATTCAAGTTGGAGGAGTAAAAGGAAATGTTGTAGTGGTAGGGGACAGTATCATTAGGGGGATAGATACGGTTCTCTGCAGCCGAGAGCGTGAGTCCTGAAGGCTGTGTTGCCTGCCCAGTGCCAGGGTTAAGGACATCTCCTCTGGGCTGGAGAGGAACTTGGAGTGGGAGGGGTAAGGGAAAGATCCAATTGTCATGATCCACATAGGTACCAACGACATAGTAGGACAAAGAAATAGGTCCTGCTGGGGGAGTATGGGCAGCTAGGGGCTAAATTAAAAAGCAAAACAACAAAGGTAATAATCTCTGGATTACTACCTGAGCTACGCGCACATTTGCATAGGGTAAATAAGATCAGAGAAATAAATGCGTGGCTCAAAGACTGGCGTGGGAGAAATGGGTTTCGATTCATGGGGCACTGGCACCAGGATAAGAGGGAGCTGTTCTGTCGGGATGGGCTTCATTTCAATCAGACTGGGACCAGTGCCCTGGAGAATCGAATAACTAGAGCTGTAGATAGGACTTTAAACTACATAGTGGGGGACGGATCCGGTGAGCGGAAGTTTAAAAAGTCAAAGAAAAAGGAAAAGACAATAGTGCAGGGTAGCGATAGGGGTAATGATATCCAGAGTATGACGGGAGGGACAAAGCTATATACATATTAGTGCATCAGAAAGTGGGGTCAGAGTAGGGAAAATAGTAAAAAGACACAATTAAAAGCTCTTTATCTGAATGCATGCAGCATTCGTAACAAGGTAGATGAGTTGACGGCACAAATAAAAATAAATGGGTATGATCTGGTAGCTATTACAGAAACATGGTTGCAATGTGACCAAGGCTGGGATCGGAACATTCAGGGATATTTAACATTTTGTAAGGATACGCAGAAAGTAAAAGGAGGTGGGGTAGCTCTGTTAATAAAGGATGTGATCAATGCATTAGTGAGAAATTATATTGGCTCAGTGATCAAGATATAGAATCAGCTTGGGTGGAGATAAAAAATAATAAGGGAAATAAGACACTGGTGGGAGTAGACTATAGACCCCCTAACAGTAGCCACACTGTAGGGCAGAATATAAATCAAGAAATAATGGAGGCTTGTAAGAAAGGTACGGCAATAATCATGGGCGATTTTAATCTTCATCTTGATTGGACAAATCAAATTGGCAAAGGTAAACTTGAGGAAGAGTTCATATTGTGTATTCGGGATGGTTTCTTAAAACAATGCGTTGTGGAACCAACTAGGGAGCAGACTATTTTAGATCTGGTAATATGTAATGAGTCTGGATTAATTAATGATCTCATAGTGGAAGGTCCTCTTGGGAAGAGTGATCATAGCATGGTAGAATTTAAAATTCAGTTTGAGGGTGAGAAAGTTAGGTCTCAAACTGGTGTCCTGAACTTAAATACAGGCAACTACAAAGGTATGAAGGCAGAGTTGGCTAAAGTGGACTGGGAAAATAGATTAAAGTGTAAGACGGTAAATAGGCAGTGGCAAACATTTAAAGAGATATTTCATAACTCTCAACAAAGATATATTTCAGTGAGAAAGAAAGACTCTAAGAGAAGGATGAACCATCCATGGCTAACTAATGAAGTGAAGGATGACATCAAATTGAAAACAAAGGCATACAATGTTGTAACAAATAGTGGAAGGCCAGAGGATTGGGAAATTTTTAGAAACCAGCAAAGGACAACTAAAAAAATGATAGAGAGAAGATAGTTTATGAGAGTAAACAAGCAAGAAATATAAAAACAGGCAGTAACAGCTTCTACAGGTATATAAAAAGGAAAAGAGTAGCTAAAGTAAACATTGGTCCCTTAGAGGATGAGACTGGGGAATTAATAATGGGAAACAGGGAAATAGCAGAGACTGAACAAATATTTTGTGTCGATCTTCATGGTAGAAGGTTCTTAAAGCATCCCAAAAATTGATAATCAAGGGGCTATTGGTGGGGTCGGAGGAAGTTAAAACAATCACTATCACTAGAGAAAAAGTACTAGGCAAACTAATGGGACTAAAGGTGGACAAGTTCCCCGGACCTGATGGCCTGCATTCTAGGGTCTTAAAAGAAGTGGCTGCAGAGATATTGGATGCATTGGTTGTAATCTACCAAAATCCCCTGGATTCTGGAGCGATCCCAGCAGATTGGAAAACCACAAATGTAACACCTCTACTTAAGAAAGGAGCGAGTCAGAAAGCAGGAACTATAGACCAGTTAGATTAACATCTATCATTGGGAAAATGCTGGAGTCCATTATTAAGGAAGTAGTAGCAGGACATTTAGAAAATCATAATGCAGTCAAGCAGAGTCAGCATGGTTTTGTGAAAAGGAAATCATGTTTGACAAATTTGCTAGTTCTTTGAGGATGCAACGGGCAGGGTGGATAAAGGGGAACCAGTAGATGTCGTGTATTGGATTTCGAGAAGGCATTCGATAAGGTAGAAACATAGAAACACAGAAGGGATGATACATTAGGGGGGGTCATCAAACGAGGCCATATGGGTTGAATTAAAGAACAAAAAAGGGGCAATCACACTACTGGGAGTGTGCTATAGACCACCAAGCAATCAGAGGGAGATAGAAGAACAAATATATGGGCAAATTGCTGAGAAGTGCAAAAACTAGAGCTGTAATAGTGGGGGATTTCAACTACCCTAATATTAACTGGGAAAAGGGTAGTGTGAATGGTACAGAGGGTGTGGAATTCCTAAAATGCATTCAGGAGAGCTTCTTTATCCAGTATGTAACAAACCCAACAAGGGAGGGGGCGGTTCTGGACTTGGTATGGGGAATGAAGAGGGGCAGGTGGAAGGGGTATCAATGGGAGAGCATTTTGGTGCTGGTGATCATAATTCAGTGAGATTTAGGGTAGTTATGGAAAAGAACAAAAGGGGACCAGGAATAAAAGTTCTCAATTGGGATAAAGCCAATTTTGCTGAGCTGAGATGGGATTTGGTTAAAGTGGACTGGAAACGGCTACTTGATGGTAAATCAATGTCAGAGCAGTGGGAGGCATTCATGAGGGTACAGAGCAAGTATGTTCCCCTAAATAGCAAGGGTGGCGCTAACAAATCTAAAGCCCCCTGGATGTCAAGGGACATACAGGGTAAGATAAAGAAAAAAAGAGAAGCTTATGACAGATACCGATACTTCTTATACTCGTGGTCGCTGAGGCGTGAGTCCGGGGATCAGCAGAGGCCTATAAAAGGCCGCGAGAGGCAGCGGGAGTTCGTGGTCCCTGAGGCGTGAGTCCGGGGATCAGCAGAGGCCTATAAAAGGCCGCGAGAGGCAGCGGGAGTTTATAGTCGCTGAGGCGTGAGTCCGAGGATCAGCAGAGGCCTATAAAAGGCCGCGAGAGGCAGTGGGAGTTCGTAGTCGCTGAGGCGTGAGTCCGGGGATCAGCAGAGGCCTATAAAAGGCCGCGAGAGGCAGCGGGAGTTCGTAGTCGCTGAGGCGTGAGTCCGGGGATCAGCAGAGGCCTATAAAAGGCGTACTTGTGCAGCTACAGGGAGAAGGCAAAATAGAAGTAGAAAGAAACAGAAAGGTGACGTCACAGCCTAGGGGGTAAGTGATTGGCTGGTGATTGGTGAGTAGTTTTTCTTTTTCTTTTTTATATTAGTCAGTAACTTTTAACATTGTTGTTGCCAATTTAAGTGTATCTCAGGGTTAAGTCATGGCAGGAGAGCTCGGTCGGGTGTTATGCTCCTCCTGTACCATGTGGGAACTCAGGGACACTTCCGGTGTCCCTGACGACTACGTGTGCGGGAAGTGTATCCGCCTCGAGCTCCTGACGGTCCGCGTTGCGGAATTGGAGCTGAGGGTGGATTCACTCTGGAGCATCCACGATGCTGAGAATGACATAAGTATCACGTGTAGTGAGTTGGTCTTACCGCAGGAGAAGGGTCCACAGCCAGATAGGGAATGGAAGACCAGCAGGAAGAGTAGTGCAAGGAAGGTAGTGCAGGGGTCCCCTGTGGTCATCCCCCTGCAAAACAGATACACCGCTTTGAGTACTGTTGGGGGGATGACTCATCAGGGGAGGGCAGCAGCAGCCAAGTTCATGGCACCGTGGCTGGCTCTGCTGCACAGGAGGGCAGGAAAAAGAGTGGGAGCGCGATAGTGATAGGGGATTCAATGGTGAGGGGAATAGATAGGCGTTTCTGCGGCCGCAACCGAGACTCCAGGACGGTATGTTGCCTCCCTGGTACAAGGGTCAAGGATGTCTCGGAGCGGGTGCAGGACATTCTGAAATGGGAGGGAGAACAGCCAGTTGTCGTGGTGCACATTGGTACCAACGACATAGGTAAAAAAAGGGATGAGGTCCTACGAAACGAATTTAAGGAGCTAGGAGCTAAATTAAAAAGTAGGACCTCAAAAGTAGTAATCTCGGGATTGCTACCAGTGCCACGTGCTAGTCAGAGTAGGAATCGCAGGATAGCGCAGATGAATACGTGGCTTGAGCAGTGGTGCAGCAGGGATGGATTCAAATTCCTGGGGCATTGGAACCGGTTCTGGGGAAGGTGGGACCAGTACAAACCGGACGGTCTGCACCTGGGCAGGACCGGAACCAATGTCCTAGGGGGAGTGTTTGCTAGTGCTGTTGGGGAGGAGTTAAACTAATATGGCAGGGGGATGGGAACCAATGCAGGGAGACAGAGGGAGACAAAAAGGAGGCAAAAGCAAAAGACAGAAAGGAGATGAGGAAAAGTGGAGGGCAGAGAAACCCAAGGCAAAGAACAAAAAGGGCCACTATACAGCAAATTCTAAAAGGACAAAGGGTGTTAAAAAAACAAGCCTGAAGGCTTTGTGTCTTAATGCAAGGAGTATCCACAATAAGGTGGATGAATTAACTGTGCAAATAGATGTTAACAAATATGATGTGATTGGGATTACGGAGACGTGGCTCCAGGATGATCAGGGCTGGGAACTCAACATCCAGGGGTATTCAACATTCAGGAAGGATAGAATAAAAGGAAAAGGAGGTGGGGTAGCATTGCTGGTTAAAGAGGAGATTAATGCAATAGTTAGGAAAGACATTAGCTTGGATGATGTGGAATCTATATGGATAGAGCTGCAGAACACAAAGGGCAAAAAACGTTAGTGGGAGTTGTGTACAGACCTCCAAACAGTGGTAGTGATGTTGGGGAGGGCATCAAACAGGAAATTAGGGGTGCATGCAATAAAGGTGCAGCAGTTATAATGGGTGACTTTAATATGCATATAGATTGGGCTTGCCAAACTGGAAGCAATACGGGTGGAGGAGGATTTCCTGGAGTGCATAAGGGATGGTTTTCTAGACCAATATGTCGAGGAACCAACTAGGGGGGAGGCCATCTTAGACTGGGTGTTGTGTAATGAGAGAGGATTAATTAGCAATCTCATTGTGCCAGGCCCCTTGGGGAAGAGTGACCATAATATGGTGGAATTCTGCATAAGGATGGAGAATGAAACAGTTAATTCAGAGACCATGGTCCAGAACTTAAAGAAGGGTAACTTTGAAGGTATGAGGCGTGAATTGGCTAGGATAGATTGGCGAATGATACTTAAGGGGTTGACTGTGGATGGGCAATGGCAGACATTTAGAGACCGCATGGATGAATTACAACAATTGTACATTCCTGTTTGGCGTAAAAATAAAAAAGGGAAGGTGGCTCAACCGTGGCTATCTAGGGAAATCAGGGATAGTATTAAAGCCAAGGAAGTGGCATACAAATTGGCCAGAAATAGCAGCGAACCCAGGGACTGGGAGAAATTTAGAACTCAGCAGAGGAGGACAAAGGATTTGATTAGGGCAGGGAAAATGGAGTACGAGAAGAAGCTTGCAGGGAACATTAAGGCGGATTGCAAAAGTTTCTATAGGTATGTAAAGAGAAAAAGGTTAGTAAAGACAAACATAGAATCAGGGGAAGTCATAACGGGGAACAAAGAAATGGCAGACCAATTGAACAAGTACTTTGGTTCGGTATTCACTAAGGAGGACACAAACAACCTTCCGGATGTAAAAGGGGTCAGAGGGTCTAGTAAGGAGGAGGAACTGAGGGAAATCTTTATTAGTCGGGAAATTGTGTTGGGGAAATTGATGGGATTGAAGGCTGATAAATCCCCAGGGCCTGATGGACTGCATCCCAGAGTACTTAAGGAGGTGGCCTTGGAAATAGCGGATGCATTGACAGTCATTTTCCAACATTCCATTGACTCTGGATCAGTTCCTATGGAGTGGAGGGCAGCAAATGTAACCCCACTTTTTAAAAAAGGAGGGAGAGAGAAAACAGGGAATTATAGACCGGTCAGCCTGACCTCAGTAGTGGGTAAAATGATGGAATCAATTATTAAGGATGTCATAGCAGCGCATTTGGAAAATGGTGACATGATCGGTCCAAGTCAGCATGGATTTGTGAAAGGGAAATCATGCTTGACAAATCTTCTGGAATTTTTTCAGGATGTTTCATGTAAAGTGGACAAAGGAGAACCAGTTGATGTGGTATATTTGGACTTTCAGAAGGCTTTCGACAAGGTCCCACACAAGAGATTAATGTGCAAAGTTAAAGCATATGGGATTGGGGGTAGTGTGCTGACATGGATTGAGAACTGGTTGTCAGACAGGAAGCAAAGAGTAGGAGTAAATGGGTACTTTTCAGAATGGCAGGCAGTGACTAGTGGGGTACCGCAAGGTTCTGTGCTGGGGCCCCAGCTGTTTACATTGTACATTAATGATTTAGACAAGGGGATTAAATGTAGTATCTCCAAATTTGCGGATGACACTAAGTTGGGTGGCAGTGTGAGCTGCGAGGAGGATGTTATGAGGCTGCAGAGTGACTTGGATAGGTTAGGTGAGTGGGCAAATGCATGGCAGATGAAGTATAATGTGGATAAATGTGAGGTTATCCACTTTGGTGGTAAAAACAGAGAGACAGACTATTATCTGAATGGTGACAGATTAGGAAAAGGGAAGGTGCAACGAGACCTGGGTGTCATGGTACATCAGTCATTGAAGGTTGGCATGCAGGTACAGCAGGCGGTTAAGAAAGCAAATGGCATGTTGGCCTTCATAGCGAGGGGATTTGAGTACAGAGGCAGGGAGGTGTTGCTACAGTTGTACAGGGCCTTGGTGAGGCCACACCTGGAGTATTGTGTACAGTTTTGGTCTCCTAACTTGAGAAAGGACATTCTTGCTATTGAGGGAGTGCAGCGAAGATTCACTAGACTGATTCCCGGGATGGTGGGACTGACCTATCAAGAAAGACTGGATCAACTGGGCTTGTATTCACTGGAGTTCAGAAGAATGAGAGGGGACCTCATAGAAACGTTTAAAATTCTGACGGGTTTAGACAGGTTAGATGCAGGAAGAATGTTCCCAATGTTGGGGAAGTCCAGAACCAGGGATCACAGTCTAAGGATAAGGGGTAAGCCATTTAGGACCGAGCTGAGGAGAAACTTCTTCACCCAGAGAGTGGTAAACCTGTGGAATTCTCTACCACAGAAAGTAGTTGAGGCCAATTCACTAAATATATTCAAAAGGGAGTTCGATGAAGTCCTTACTACTCGGGGGATCAAGGGGTATGGCGAGAAAGCAGGAAGGGGGTACTGAAGTTTCATGTTCAGCCATGAACTCATTGAATGGCGGTGCAGGCTAGAAGGGCTGAATGGCCTACTCCTGCACCTATTTTCTATGTTTCTATGTTTCTATGTTTCAACACTGCAGAAACTCTAGAGGAGTATAAGAAGTGCAGGGGTGCAATTCAAAAATATATCAGGAAAGCAAAGAGAGCATGAAGGAATGTTGGCAAGTGAAAACAAAGAAAACCTAAAGATGTTTTATAAATACAAAGGGGCTAAAATTCCAGTTGGAGGTTTCCTTTGGACGAATACCTCCAACCCGAAAATTTTATGTGAAACTACCTGGTGGTCCCAGAGCCTCCTTCGATTCTGGTCCGAGGCCTTCTTTTGATGTGCAGCGTATGGGAAGAGGACATCCCCTTATGCATGAAAAAGCTGGGGTCATGTGGACCTGGACCACCAATCACCCTGCCGTATTCTCATTGATAATAATGGAAACTCTATTTTTATGAGTTCCCTTTATTATCAATGAGAACAAAGCCCTAAGACAAGAAACACAAAATAATAAATAAATAAAACACCTCCCATATTTAAAATTAATTGCAATTAAAGTTAATTAAATGTTTTTGAGAAATTTTTTTTTTTTTTTTAAATGTGGTTTTAATACGGTTTAAAATAAACTTACCTTAATGGACAGGGTTTTTAACGTAAAAATGTGTGTTTAAATTTAATTTTTATATGTTTTAAAACTCTTACGCTGGTAAAAGTAGGCAATACGCCTGCCAGGCATAAGAGTTTGAAGGACATGAGTTGGGCATAAGTTGGGCAAATAGCCCAATCTCTCCCGCGCGAATGTCCTTCTCTCGGAGATGTGGAGGATCTGTCAAGACAAATCTTGACAGATCAGAAAAGCCGGTTTTCGGCACATGCACATCACACCTCGAAAATCGGCTTTTGCCATACCTCACCGGGTCTGTCCGCACTTCAGACCACCCGGTGAGGCCGGAATTTTAGCCTCATTAAGAGCAAAAGGATAACTCGAGAAAGAGTGGGGCCTATTAGAGACCATAAAGGAAATCTGTGTGTGGAGGCGGAAGATGTGAGTATGATTCTTAATAAATACATTGCATCTGTTTTCACAAAAGAGAGGGGTGATGCGGACTTTGCAATGAAGGAGGAGGTGTGTGAAATATTAGATGAGTTAAACATAGTGAGAGAGGAAGTGTTAAGGGGCTTTGAAAGTGGATAAATCCCCAGGCCCAATGAAATGTATCCCAGGCTGTTAAGAGAAGCAAAAGAGGAAATAGCAGAGGCTCTGACCATTATTTTCCAATCCTTTCTGGCTACAGGTGTGGTGCCAGTGGACTGGAGGACTGCTAATGTTGTACCTTTGTTTAAAAAGGGAGAAAGGGATAGACCGAGTAATTACAGACCAGTCAGCCAAACCTCGGTGGTGGGAAAATTATTGGAAACAATCCTGAGGGAAAGAATAAATCTTCATTTGGAAAGGCATGGTTTAATCAAGGACAATCGAGGTCGTGTCTGACTAACTTGATTGAATTTTTCGAGGAGGTAACCAGGAGGGTCGATAAGGGCAGTGCACATGATGTAGTGTATATGGATTTTAGCAAAGCTTTTGATAAGGCCCCACATGGCAGACTGGTCATGAAAGTAAAGGCCCATGGCATCCAGGGCAAAGTGGCAAGTTGGATCCAAAATTGGCTCAGAGGCAGGGAACAAAGGGTAATGTTTGATGGGTGTTGTCATGACTGGAAGGCTGTATCCAGTGGGATTCCGCAGGGCTCAGTGCTGGGTCCCTTGTTTTTTGTGGTATATATCAATGACTTGGACTTAAATATTGGGGGTATGATTAAGAAGTTTGCAGATGACACTAAAATAGGCTGTGTGATTGATAATGAAGAAAAAAGCTGCGGATTTCAGGAAGATATCAATGAACTGGTCAGGTGGGCAGAACAGTGGCAAATGAAATTCAATTCGGATAAGTGTGAGGTAATGCATTTGTAGAGGTCTAACATGACAAGAGAATACACATTAAATGGTACGACACTTAAAAGTGTAGAGAAACAAAGGGATCTTGGAGTGCAGGTCCACAGATCCCTGAAGGTAGCAGGCCAGGTAGATAAGGTGGTTAAGAAGGCATAAGGATTACTTGCCTTTATTAGTCGAGGCATGGAATACAAGAGCAAGGAGGTTATGCTTGAACTGTATAAAATACTGGTTAGGTCATAGCTGGAGTACTGTGCAGTTCTGATCACCACATTACAGGAAAGATGTGATTGCACTGGAAAAGGTGCAGAGGAGATTTACAAGAATGTTGCCTGGACTGGAGAATTTTGGCTATGAGGAAAGATTGGAGATGCTGGGTCTGTTTTCTTTGGAACAGAGGAGGCTGAGGGGAGACCTGATTGAGGTGTATAAAATTATGAGGGGCCTGAATAGAGTGGATAGGAAGGGCCTGTTTCCCTTGGCAGAGGGGTCAACAACCAGGCGGGATAGATTTAAAGTAATTGGGGGGAGGTTTAGAGGAGATATGAGGGGAAATTTCTTCACCCAAAGGGTGGTGTGGGTCTGGAACTCACTGCCTGAAAGGATAGTAGAGGCAGGAACCCTCATCACATTTAAAAGATACTTGGGTATGCACTTAAAGTGCCATAACCTTCAGGGCTACGGACCAAGAGATGGAAAGTGGGATAGCTCTTGTCGGTCGGCGTGGATACGATGGGCCAAAATGGCCTCCTTCCATGATGTAAACTTTTATGATCAGAGTGGATCAAGAAATTCAGATTAGGATTTGGATCAGCTTCAGTTGTCAACCTAGGAAGGAAGAGAAAGTGAATTCACCTTGAGTGTCAGCTGTAGCTCAATGGGTAGCATTGAAGCACTGACCACACTTGATCAGCTCCGCTGGGCAGGCCACATAGTCCGCATGCCAGACACGAGACTCCCAAAGCAAGCGCTCTACTCGGAACTCATCCACGGCAAACGAGCCAAAGACGGGCAGAGGAAACATTACAAGGACACCCTCAAAGCCTCCCTGAAAAAGTGCGACATCCCCACTGACACCTGGGAGTCCCTGGCCATAGATCGCCCTAAGTGGAGGAAGTGCATTCGGGATGGCACTGAGCTCCTCGAGTATCGTCACTCAAGAGCATGCAGAAATCAAACGCAGGGAGTGGAAGGAGTATGCGGCAAACCAGGCTCCCTGCCCACCCTTTCCCTCTACGACTATCTGTCCGACTTGTGACAGAGACTGTGGTTCTCGTATTGGACTGAACAGCCACCTAAGAACTCATGCTAAGAGTGGAAGCAAGTCTTCCTCGATTCCGAGGGACTGCCTATGATGATGATGATGATGGTGCCAGTAATAGAAGAAAAGAAAGACTTGCATTTATATACCGCCTTTCACAACCACCCGACGTCTCAATGCTCTTTACAGCCAATTAAATACTTTGGAAGTGTAGTCACTGTTGTAATGTGGGAAACGCAGCAGCCAATTGCCACACAGCAAGATCCCACAAACAGAAATATGATAATGACCAGATTTTGTTTGTGGGATAAATATTACCCAGGTCACCGGGGATAGCTCCTCTGTTCTTCTTCGAACTAGTGCCATGGGTTTTTTAACATCCAGCTGAGAGAGTATTCAGGGCCTCGGTTTAACATCTCATCCGAAAGACAGTGCAGTACTCCCTCAGCATGTCTGCCTAGATTTATATGCTCAAGTTCCTGGAGTGTTGGTCTGGTCGAGGACGCTAATGTTTGTGCGTCTGTCCTCCCAGGGGATTTGCAAGATCTTGCGGAGACATCGCTGGTGGTATTTCTCCAGTGACTTGAGGTGTCTACTGTACATAGTCCATGTCTCTGAGCCATACAGGAGGGCAGGTATTACTACAGCCTTGTAGACCATGTGCTTGATGACAGTTTTGAGGGACTGATCTTCAAACACTCTTTTTCTCAGGCGGCCGAAGGCTGCACTGGCGCACTGGAGGCGGTGTTGGATCTCATCATCAATGCCTGCTCTTGTTCATAGGAGGCTCCCGAGATAGGGGAAGTGGTCCACGTTGTCCAGGGCCGCGCCATGGATCTTGATGTATATAAATGCAAGTCTTTCTTTCTTTTCTTCTATTACTGGCACATAACAATGCTAACCACACAGTATGAACCATGGAGAATTGCAACTATGCACTTGCATAATTGACCTGCAAAATAAAAGGGCCTGAAATGTTTGTCAGGCATTAGCCTGATTACTTGAAATGGTTTAATGCCTCTGCTAAGATATCGGTCAAAGAAAAGCATTCAGCATTCATCTGCTAACACCACCAACAGTTAAGACTTGGGTATAATCGATAAAGTATATGAAAAGTCAATTGTGTTCAAACAACATGAATACGTAGGATCAGAAATGTATGATTCATTTGCTAATAAACATCAGCTTCTTTTACATATTGGCTTCTGAAGCAGAACAACATTTTATAAGTTAACAATACAAAAAGATTTATGTAGATCTTGAAAAATAATTGAATTTTTCTAATATTTATCCCTTAATCAAAATACCAAAAAAACAGATTATCTGGTCATTATCACATTGATGTTTGTGGGAGCTTGCTCTGTGCAAATTGTTTGCCACGTTTCCTACATTACAACAGTGTTTACACTCCAGTAAGTATTTCATTGGCTGTAAAGCCCTTTGAGACGTTAGATATGGCCCTTACGGCTAAAGGAGTCAAGGGGTATGGAGAGAAATTAGGAAAGGGGTACTGAGGTGAATGACCAGCCATGATCTTATTGAATGGTGGTGCAGCCTCGAAGGGCCGAATGGCCTACTCCTGCACCTATTTTCTATGTTTCTATGAGACGTTCGGTGGTCGTGAAAGGCACTATATAAATGCAAGTTTTTGTTTCTTTCGGGCTGCTTGGGATTAAGGGGTGTGTCAGTACTAGAGGAACCAAAAATACAATTAGGTATTGTAGTTGAAATGAATAACTTAAATGCATTTAAGGAGATGTTAAATAAGTACATGAGGGAGAAAGGAATACAAGGATATGCTGATAGTGCTAGATGAAGTAGGGTTGGGAGGGGACTCTTGTGGAGCATAAACACTGACATAGACCAGTTGGGCTGAATGGCCTGTTTCTGTGCTGTACATTTTAAATAATTCTGTGTATTTACTGAGGTAATATAAAATGATGCATTGACATTAGACAAAAAAATAATGCATGTATTGCATCACCCTGAGGGTATACTGGGCTCACTTCCCAAATCCTCACTGCCCAGTGGGAAATCTTACCGACTGACAGTGTATATTGGAAAATCATGGGCAGACCTCCTGTGACTCTCCAATGTACATTACTGGTGGCTGTTCCAAACTTGGAAGATGACCCCGAGTGACTAGTCCCATGTTTGTGGTGAGTTAGCTGGTCTGAGCTGGAGCAGTGTGAGGAAAGAAGGGAGGGGGGGAATTGCATTAATTTGGTTTAATGCGTTACCCTAAAGGACCATTGTCAAAATCGTATAAATTGAGCTGCCCTGGCACTGCATTAGAGACTTGACTTAAAGAGCAGTGCACGGCAAAATTGTCGGATCTACCAAAAGTTCCCCGTGGCTCCCTGGAATGAACCCGTGTCATAAAAAATGAGAGCAGTGCTCCCTTTCTGTGCCACAGAGAGAGCAGTCTGCGCTGTGGACCTTGGTTGCAGATCTGGCCGCAGCAGCAAACAGGCCTCCTCCAAAGCTTCATGACTGAAACTCAGCTTCCTGAGACAGAGGGCTGGATTTTCGGCATGACTGATTTTGGGGCAGTAATGGCGGCGGAGCAATAAAGTTTGTACCCGGGAACAGTTTGCGCCTCAATCATCAAAATTGGGCAGCTGGTCCCTGAGTGCGGGACGGAGCGTTAAGGGAGGTGTTGTACATCTGTCTTAGGGCGTTAGGCCAGCTGAGCATGGGAAGATCCCGAGCTAAAGAGCCGGCCTGGGAGCGCTTTGAGAGAGGCCTAGAGAGAAACAAAGACATCAAAAATATTCCCAATCCATATCCCATGCCACCACAACATAAATCACAAAAAAAAAGGAAAAAACAAACACACTTATCTGAGATGGACATTACTTAGCTCACTGCAGCTGGTAGAGGTTAGACCGCCCGTTTCCACAGGCGGTCCCAGCAGGACGCTCTATGCAGCGCTATGAGTCGAGCGGGAGTCCAAAAGCGAGCTGGTATCACAACCAGGGGCGTTACACACCAGCTCAATTCTTCCGGGCGGTAATGCTCCGCGCCCCCGCAAAACCAGCCCTGAAAACCCCCGGGGGGAGCTGGAAGCTGGTCACCCACCTGGAAGAGCTCACCGTCGCCATTGCCGCCCCTCTGGGGCAAAAATAGAGGTGGAAATCACCGGAAAATCCAGCCCAGGGTTCCTGAGAGATCCTAGGCCTAGAGGACAAGTAGTGCTGGGATGGTCAGGCTCTCCGCTGGTTGCTGCCTGATTAATCTGACTTCCCTTACCGCCTGCTTCTGCTCCTCTTCCTCCACCAGATAAATCTTGTAAAATGGGATTCCCATTCCCATCTCTCCAGCGGCTGCTGAGGCCAAGTGTAGGCCATTGAGAGGAGGTGGCCTGCATTGCATCTGATTGGTGGAAGGAGGCCCATACCCAGCATCTTTAGGAAAATTTGGAGGGAGATTGCCCAGGAGGTCTCAGCGGCAGACACAGTGGCCAGAACTGGCACACAACGCCGCAAGAGATTCAACGACCTCACGAGGGTCGTCAGGGTGAGTACCCTACACATTTATGTAGGCCTGCCATACTTGCAAAGTCACTGTCTCTCACAATGATTCGGGGTCAAAATTCAGTATGGCCGTTTTTGAGACGTGGTCACTGACTGAGTGCTGATTTTAGCGTCAGGCGTTAGGTGCAACCTCAAAATGACATTCAGTTTTTAATGCCCAAAGATGAGACCAGTACTAAAAGTGATGTTGCACACTGATCCTCAGTTGGGAGCTCAGGAGGCCGACTGAATTTCGCACCGGGGGGCTGCCGGCATGCAAGCTGGAAAAACGGGGAGAAAAAAAAACACGAATACTTCTCCGACCCACAAACACACTTCCCCACTGGTATAACTAGTAAATAAAAGCTGAAGTAAATAAAGGAAAAAATTTACCTTGATCTCTGGGCAATTCCGCCCGAGATCCGCTGCATTGACACCACTTTTTCTGGCTGTACGGACGTGCCGTTAGGCCTCCGTACAAACCAAATATTGCGGGAGCAGTGCCAAGGGGGCGTTGTATGCTGGATAACGTTACCACGTGGGTGGCGTTAGAGGGCACAGCATAATCTCTTCATGCCTCCACCAATGACGAACTCAATTTGCAGGGAGTCGTGGACGCCGCTCACTGCCGACGGAAGGCCTGTGCCGCCCGTTAGCCGCCCATCGCCGACGTGAACAGGCGGTGTCCTCAAGGGAATTTCGGCCCCTAAGTCTTTGATGGAGCTGCCCCTTCTCAATGTGTTGCAGCCCATGGTGGGTGTTGCTGAATTGTCGAATCCAGCAGAGAGCTGGAAGCTCACATCTCCAGCCATTCCCTCTGCATTCAGGATGCACGTACCTTCTTGTCCCCTAATCATTGTCAACCCTTCCCGCATGCCACTCCCGCTGTTGATATGCGTTTTCCAACCAGCACCCTGAGCCGGTATGCTACCTACTTCTCACCTCCTCCCAGTCTTTGAAAAACCTCAGTCAACAGCCACACAGATTGAACTGAACACATTTGCACATTCACACAGTGGCAGCTATTGAACTATGGAAGGCTCATGTGGCACAACAGGAGGTGGACCCTTACCAAACCCTTCTTGCTCTTATTGCAGGCAGGCCAAGCTCTCCCATAATAGAAGGGAGCAACGGTGTACAGGAGGCGGACAGCTGTATCTGCAGGAGCTCACAGAGGTCGAGCAGAGAGTGTCGGCCCTCATGGGCACCTCAGTTTGCGCAGTGTCGATGCCAAGCCCCCTTAGTGAGGGTATGTGAATGGAACTTGCGACTGATGTGACTTCCTTGACCCATAATATGAAGTGGCATTGCATATACATGTCCAATGCCACCTTCCTGCTATCACCCTTCCCCTCCCCTGCTGCTAACCACACATCTGTTGTTTTGTGCTTACAGATGACCAGCCACAAGCACGCCAGCCTTCCCATGAGCCATCGACATCTGGCCACGGGGAGATGATGAGGGAGGGGAAGAGAGTCTGCTGCCTGAGCGTCAGAGCCCACCAGTCGTACCGTGTGGAGACGCAACATCGGGATCAAAGGCGACTTCCAGGGGTTTGTGGGCTCTGAGACTCCTGGCCCCAGTGGCCTACAGCAACATCGAGCAGGACGGGAAGCTGGGAGGCTAGCTCCCTGGAGGGTGAGTCAGCACAGTTGTCCTGCTGAAGAACAGGCAGATGTGGACCTGGACTTGGTGGCAATGTCCAGAGAGAACAAACAGATGCACTGCGAGCTCATGAGTGCATTGGGTAGGATCACCGAGAGCAAAGACAAACTTCCTGTGAATGTTGCGGAGGCCGCCTCACACATTGTCCATGCGTCTAAGGACTTCAGCAAAGCCATCCTTGCTCACTCACAGAGGCAGGTGGCCTCCTGCAGCGAAAGTGGCGTTCCAGAGTGTGTGGCACGTGCCATGGGTGAGGTTGTAGCAGCGATCGCATCGCAGGCACAAGCTACGACCCAGCTTGGTGATGTCATGCGGCCACTGACTGCTGCCATCCTCTCTGTCTTCCCCACTGTCCAACGGGGAAGTGACAGTGCCGAAGCAGGCCAGCAAATTGTGGTGACACATAGTGCTCTGAATACCAAGGCTCAGCCCCGTGAGTGTCATTGGGTCCCAGGAAATGGAAGGTGCTGTCCTTCCTCAGGATGACAGCATTCCGGCTCCCATCACTGACTCTCCCACCATGCACCTTACGCAGTCTGCACCCGAGCCATCAGAGACTGCTACCCCCAATGCTGCAGTGCAGTAATCTGCAACCGGGCCTTCCAGGCCCAAACCTGCTCCAGGGCATCCTCCTAGGCCATCTGCACTGTCTGGCCCACCAACACAGCAGCCCTCAAGCAGCCTTGCTGCAGGCACTAAGACCTCATTGAGGAGGAGCAACAGGTGTGTGAACGGTGTGTAGATGCCCTCGTGTATTGTGATGATGCTTGACAATAGTTCAGTTGAAGTAATCAAATGCATTGTTCTTGAGTGCCTTGCAGCAGAAGGCTGTTTATTGAACTGTTTTGTTTTGTTGGGGGGGGGACTGTTTGTTACTTTGTCGGAGTAAATGTTCACTTTGACTGTTTGCCATCCTGTGTATCATTCCAAAGTTCACCGCCTTTATGGTTGCACATAACGTGGTCGGTTTTAGCTGCATCCCTCAGCTACCGGCATTCAAACAAAGCAGTCCATTATGAGCTGGCGATATGCGGCTCTTGGTCCAGCAGCATCTGGAAGTTGCCTCCCCATGGATGGAGTGGCTGTGTAATCGGGGCCTCGCCAGGCTCCTCTTCATCGCCTCCGCCTCCTAAGGTGGGCCTGCAATCATCACTGGCATTGCCTGTCCCCTCATGATGGTCAAGTTGTGTAGAATGAGTTCAGAGACCTGTTGAGGGAAGTATTGAAGGCGGCCTCCAGAGCGGACCAGGCATCGGAAGCACTGCTTGAGCACCCCAATTGTCTATTTAATGATGTTGCAAGTGGCTGCATGGCGCTCATTGTAGCGCTCCTCTGCTTCTGTGGTGGGGTTGCAGAGGGGGGGTCATAAGCCAGTTGGCTAGGCCATATCCTTTGTCCCCATGTAGTCAGCCGTGCCCTTCACTTTGCCGCTGAAACATTCGTGAGAAACTGATCTCACGCAAGATTGAAAGCATCATGTGCACTCCCTGAATAGCGGGCATTCACTGCGAGGATGCGCTGAGTGTGGTTACACACCAACTGGATGTTTAGGGAGTGATATCCCTTTCGGTTTCTGAATACCTTCATTGTGGAATGGTGCTCTCAGTGCCTCGTGTGTGCAGTCAATGGCTCCTTAAACCCTCGGGAAGCCTACAATTCTGCCAAACCCAAATGCCCGCTCATTCTGGATGTCCCTGCTCATCGGGAACTTTATGAAGTCCATTCTGTGGACATACAGATCCTTTGTGATGTGCCAAATGCCACGATGTGTAGCATATTGAGAGATGCTACACATGTCCCCTGCGGCTGCCTGAAAGGAGCCAGAGGCATAGAGGGCCAGCATAGAGGGCACAGTCACCTTCACCTCAATGGGCAGTGCAGTCCTGTTGCCGCTGGTAGGCTGCAGGTCGGTCTGCAGGAGATGGCATATCTCTGTCAGCACTTCCTTTCCGAAGCTCAGCCTTCTCACATACTGCTCCTCAGAGAGCTGGAGGTATGAGCGTTGGTGCCTGTAAACCCTTGCGGGGTAAGCTCTCCTCCCCAGACATCTTCGGCCTCTCCTCATCCGTGGGTTGACATGGCCAAGAGCACTTCTTCTAGCTTGACGCCGCTTAGCAATAGCATGCAGCATGATACGCTGGCGAACTAGTAATGCCCCATTAAATTCTCTCACTGAAGTTGTAAGGAGACTAACGGCAGATAATACTGCTGCATTCAAGTCGGAGATTCATGCAGCGTGTTGTGCGCAAAGCAACCGTTGCAGTCAATGTGACCTGTGATGTAAGATCCTCCTCCCTCCATTTAAATACGCCGCCAATACCGCCTGCTGCACCCTGGGAATGCCTGGTTTTGCAGGCGTTTCCTGTGGTGGGCGTATAATGGGGCGTTCAGGCCTAATTTTGAATCGGGAGTGTTAGCGGAGCATTGTACGTCGATTTAACATCATGATCTTAGTGAAACTAGAGGGCAGGCAGGTGTGTTTTTGCACCGCCGCAAACCATGTGCCGAATTTGCCGACTGGGCGGTAAAAGCTAGATGCCTGCCGTAACGCCTAGAAACACCCTTTACCGCGCTAACACAGCCACAAGGGAGACGAAAATCCAGCCCTCTGGAGTATCAACTGAGAGCAAGACTCATAGTTGGAGCAAAACATTTTTATAAACTTACAACTGTACTGTGTAATAACTGGAGCATCGGACTGTCAATAGAGGATGAATTGTGTTCCTTCAAATGTCTTCAAAACAGATCATCAATAGTCTCTGTAAGACTGTGGAATGTTTGTAAGCTCTGTGGTAGGGCAGGACAGTTGCAGGCAAGCGATCTTCAAAAGAACATCATTACAAAACTTCACCATCTAAAACATAAAACTCGACTGAACTACTAAATGTCTCGGCACTAATGATGAAGACAGTAACAATATTGAAAATATCCACACCAAACAATAAGTTTAAATATACTGTCTAATTAGAATATGGAACAACAAGCAGTTTCTCAGAAGATGCATTATTCATATACAGTCCTCTTTCATAATAACAGTCCTCAAGAACCAACCAAGTATGTATCATTACCAACAAACCCATTGAAGGTTGCATGAAATTTTTATGCTATTTAATAAAAGTACAGATTTGTTAAAACAGCAGACAGAGGAATTCATACATTCACATGTTCCTTATTAATATTGCACCGTGTGATTTCAACTCATAAGCATGATGACCATTATGCAGAGTGCATCCTACAATAAAAGCCTTGTAATTCTAACATGTACGAGCCAGGAACCAAGATTCACTATCAAATAACTACAACTGCACACCCTTATCAGAAAGGTGGAATATACCTATCATACTGAAACACTGCAGCTCCCTTTAATGATTCTTAAAAGAAAGCCTCTTCCTCCAAACATAGGTTTAACACAGAAATGCTCCACCGATATTTGCAACCAGCTATTTATTATTTTTTGCCATTTCATCTACACAAGTTCCAAAGTCAATGATTTCCATTCACCTAAAAGCAGTTATTATTGCCTTTGAAGGGATTATTTGTAACCCTTTCTCGCCCATCATATTGTCAAACTATGTAATTTCAGCCTGCTCCAAACTGCGATTCCACCCCACAACACCACTGAATCTCTGCTCAAGGGCTCCAGGCACAGGTCAGAGGAGTGCCGGCCGGCTGAAGGATCGCTACCTCGGCCGGACACAAGCACAGGAGCTCGGCGCTTGGATTCCACCCCCACCCCGGCTCAGCTTGTAAAAAGCCCGGCGGGGTAACGGAGCGGTGGAATACAAGCACCGAACTCATGTGTTTCTGTCCAGCCGAGGGAGCGATCCTACCTGCATGCACTCTGAACTGTGCATCAGAGTGGCCCAACACAGCAGCAAACAAACGCATTTTGGCAAAAGCTCTTAGTGCCATTATTCACTGTGCATCACGTCTCCATAGAGACAGAGCTTAGTGTTGCGCATGCGCGCAAACCAGGGTGTAGCAAAGGTGTGTGTGTGTACTGCGCTGCAGTAAGTCTCACAATAACAAGAATAACAAAATTAAGAATAATAATTATGGGTGAAAATATTACTATGCCTCATGTAGTAAGGTTGGTTTACATGTATGCCATGCAGAGGCGACGGATAATACGACGCCACCATCACAGAAACTAGATTGCTCGGGCATTAATGGGGAGGAGGCCATACCCTGATCGAATCTACAGGGACAGGCACTCATCCCTACACCTGAGTGAGGCAGACTGCCTTCGCAGACTGCAATTTAGAAAGGTGGCCACCACTGAGATCTGCCAGCTAATCAGGGCAGACATACAGCCAAGAATTGGTCGGAGGACTGCCCCGCCTGTAGTAATGAAGGTCACTGAAGCACTTGCCTTCTCTGCTTCTGGCTCATTTCAAGCAGCAATTGGGGACATGTGCTGCATCTCGCAGCATGCCACACATTGCTGCATTCGGCAGGTGACTGCTGCACTGTATGCCAAAAGGGACCAGTTCATCAATTTCCCTATGACCACACAGGCAATGCGAGACAGGGCTATGGGGTTCTCCAGAATTGCTGGCTTCCCAAAAGTACAGGGTGTGATCGAATGTACCCACATCGCCTTGAGAGCACCTTTGGACAATTCCGAAGTTTATCGCAACAGGAAAGGGTTCCATTCCCTAAATGTGGATCATGGCAGTGGATGCCAACTACCCAGATAGCATCTACGATGCTTTCATCCTATGTGAAAGCGTTACATCTATAATGTTTCAGGAGCTGACAAAAGGGCACAGTTGGTTGCTCGGGGACAAAGGGTACGGGCTCACCACCTGGCTTATGACCCCCCTACACAATCTCCGCACTGAGCCAGAGCGTCGGTACAACATGTCGCACATGACGACACGGAGCAAAGTAGAGCGGACAATTGGCATACTGAAGCAGCGTTGCCGATGCCTGGACCACTCTGGAGGATACTTTCAATACACCCCTCGCCATGTCGGTCAGTTCACTGTCGTGTGCTGCATGCTACACAACTTGGCTGTCATGAGGGGCCAGACACTGGACATTGAGGTTTCTTCCTGAAGGGAGAAGGGGGTGGGGAAAGGAGGAAGAGGAGGCTGACAATGAGGTTGAGGAGGACCAGCAGCAGGAGGAGGACGACAGACCCATGCCACCACCTCAACCCTCAGGACGACGGCGGAGGAGGCCTTGTGCACCTGTAGCCATAGCTAGAGACTTGTGTCAGTGGCTAATCCATGATCGCTTTGCTGCCTGAAGGCTAATCGGCCTGACAGTGTTCACTCTTTGCACCTGTTAGTGTGAAAAAATAATGTACATAATGTTTTGTTGGTCTCCTACAGGACATAGTCGACATATTTACTGAGGCGTACGAAAGCATGGGTCTTATGTAAAACATCCGTAAGACAAAGGTCCTCCACCAGCCTGTCCTCGCCACACAGCACTGCCCCCCAGTCATCAAGATCCATGGCGCAGCCCTGGACAACGTGGACCATTTCCTATACCTCGGGAGTCTCTTATCGATAAGAGCAGACATTGACGACGAGATTCAACACCGCCTCCAGTGCGCCAGTGCAGCCTTTGGTCACCTGAGGAAAAGAGTGTTTGAAGACCAGGCCCTCAAAACTGCCACCAAGCTCATGGTCTACAGGGCTGTAGTAATACCCGCCCTCCTGAACGGCTCAGAGACATGGACCATGTACAGTAGACGCCTCAAGACGCTGGAGAAATACCACCAACGATGTCTCCGCAAGATCCTACAAATCCCCTGGGAGGACAGACACACCAACATTAGCGTCCTCGACCTGGCCAACATCTGCAACATTGAAGCACTGACCACACTTGATCAGCTCTGCTGGGCGGGCCACATTGTTCGCATGCCAGACACGAGACTCCCAAAGCAAGTGCTCTACTCGGAATTTCTTCACGGCAAACAAGCCAAAGGTGGGCAGAGGAAACGTTGCAAGGACACCCTCAAAGTCTCCCTGATAAAGTGCAACATCCCCACTAACACCTGGGAGTCCCTGGTCAAAGACCGCCCTAAGTGGAGAAAGTGCATCCGGGAGGGCGCTGAGCACCTCGAGTCTCCTCACCAAGAGCATGCAGAAATCAAGCACAGACAACAGAACGAGCGAGCGGCAAACCAGTCCCACTCACCCCTTCCCTCTGTCCCACCTGCTACAGAGACTGTGGCTCTCGTATTGGACTGTTCAGCCACCTAAGAACTCATTTTAAGAATAAAAGCAAGTCTTCCTCGATTCCGAGGGACCGCCTATGATGATGATGATGAGTTTATATTGCTTTAATTCAAAAAATAATGTACGTGATAATGTATGGAATGTTGTATTGGTTTATGTTGCTTTAATTCAAAAATTAACGTGCAAGATTCTGCATAAATTTAAAAAATAATTAGGTTTATTAAACATTTGTACTGTTTTACTTAACTTTAATAAAACATTTTGTATCAAGCTTTAAACTTTTCAATGAAGCAGCAGCAACGAATACACAAACAAACTCTAGCTCCTCCCCCTTATTCAAAGACCTTAGCTCTGTACGCCCCTCTTGCCACCTGTACCCCTATCCGTGCCCGTTGTCTCAGACTTCTGCTTCCTCACCATGACGCCAAGGTTTTTTCTGCTTTCTGCGCGAAGGCACATTTGTTGTTGGTGGGGTAGGACAGGGACAGACCTAGCAGACATCCTTGTGGAAGGCCCGAGTACAACGTCGGACTCTTCTTCAGCCTGTGGATCAATCCCCGGTACACTACCTGACTTTGGTCTGGGGATTGGAAAGTGAGTGTCAGCAGTTGATGAAGCCAATTGCTGTTGGGCAATAACAGCCTGGATGTGTCATAAGAACATAAGAAAATATGAAATAGCAGCAGGAGTAGGCCATTTGGCCCCTCGAGCCGGCCGGCCATTTAATAAGATCATGTTTTATCTGATCATGGACTCAGCTCCACTTCCCTGCCTGCTCCCCATAACCCTTTATTCCCTTATCGCTCAAAAATCTGTCCATCTCTGCCTTAAATATATTCAATGACCCAGCCTGCACAGCTCTCTGGGGCAGAGAATTCCATAGATTTACAATCCTCTGAGAGAAGACCTTCCTCCTCATCTCAGTTTTAAATGGGTGACCCCTTATTCTGAGACTATGCCCCCTAGTTTTATTTTCCCCTATCAGTGGAAATATCCTCTCTGCATCCACCTTGTCAAGCCTCCTCATTATCTTATATGTTTCGATAAAATCACCTTTCATTCTTATCCCCAATGAGTTTAGGCCTAACCTACTCAACCCATCTTCATAAGTCAACCCCCTCATCTCCGGAATCAACCGAGTGAACCTTCTCTGAACAGCCTCCAATGCAAGTATATCCTTCCTTAAATTCGGAGACCTAAACTGTACACTGTACTCCAGCTGTGGCCTCACCAATATCCTGTACAGCTGTAGCAGGATTTCTCTGCTTTTATACTCTATCCCCCTTGCAATAAAGGCCAACATTCCATTTGCTTTTCTGATTACTTGCTGTACCTGCTTACTCTTTTTGTTTTTCATGCACAAGAACCTCCAGGTCCCTCTATACTGCAGCATTTTGCAATTTTTCTCCATTTAAATTATAATTTGCTTTTTTATTTTTTCTGCCAAAGTGGATAACCTCACATTTTCCCATATTATACTCTATCTGCCAAATTTTTGCCCACTCACTTAGCCTGTCTATATCCCTTTGCAGATTTTTTATGTACTCCTCATAATTTGCTTTCCCACCCATCTTTGTATCATCAGCAAACTTGGCTACATTACACTCGGTCCCTTCATCCAATTCATTAATATAGATTGTAAATAGTTGAGGACCCAGCACCGATCCCTGCCACACCCCACTAGCTACTGTTTGCAAACCAGAAAATTACCCATTTATCCCGACTCTCTGTTTTCTGTTAGTTAGCCAATCCTCTATCCATGCTAATATATTACCCCCAACCCCATAAATTTTTATCTTGTGCAGTAACCTCTTATGTGGCACCTTATCAAATGCCTTCTGGAAATCCAAATTCACCACATCCACTGGTTGGTTCCCCTTATTCATTCTAATCGTTACATCCTCAAAAAACTCCAGCAAATTTCCCTTTCATAAAACCATGTTGACTCTGCTTGATTGAATGTTGCTTTTCCAAATGTTCCTGCTACTGCTTCCTTAATAATGGACTCCAGCATTTTCCCAACGACAGATGTTAGGCTAACTGGTCTATAGTTTCCTGCTTTTTGTCTGCCTTTTTTTAAATTTGTGATTTTCCAATCCACCGGGACCGCCCCAGAATGCAGGGAATTTTGGTAGATTACAACCAATGCATCCACTAACTCTGCAGCCACTTCTTTTAAGACCCTAGGTTGCAAGCCATCAGATCCAGGGGACTTGGCCACCTTTAGTCCCATTATTTTACCAAGTACTACTTCATTAGTGCTCATGATTGTATTATGTTCCTCCCTCCCTATAGCCCCTTGATTATTCACTATTGGGATGTTTTTAGTGTCATCTACCGTGAAAACCAATACAAAATATTTGTTCAATATCTCTGTCATTTCCCTGTTCTTCATTATTAATTCCCCAGTCTCACCCTCTAGGAGACCAACATTTATTTTAGCCATTCTTTTCCTTTTTATGTACCTGTAGAAACTCTTACTATCTGTTTTTATATTTCGTGCTAGTTTACTTTCATAATCTATCCTCCCTCTCTTTACCAGTTTTTTTAGTCGTTCTTTGCTGGCTTTTAAAAGTTTCCCAATGCTCTGGCCTCCCACTAGTCTTGGCCACATTGTATGCCATTGTTTTCAATTTGATACCATCCCTTATTTCCTTAGTTAGCCAGGGATGATTAGTCCTTCTCGTACAGTCTTTCCTTCTCATTTTGTTGCGAGTTTTGAAATATCTCCTTAAATGTCTGCCACTGCTCATCAACCGTCCCATACTTTAATCTATTTTCCTAGTCCACTTTAGCCAACTCTGCCCTCATACCTTTGTAGACTACTTTACTTAAGCCTAGGACAGTGGTTCTTTTTCACCCTCCAACTGAATTTGAAATTCAACCATATTATGGTCATTCATTCCTAGAGAATCCTTTACTCGGAGATCATTTATTAATCCTGTCTCATTACACTGTACCAGATCTAAGATAGCCTGCTCCCTGGTTAGTTCCACAACATACTGTTCAAGGAAACTATCCCGGATACACTCTATGAACTCTTCCTCAAGGCTATCCTGGCCAATTTGCTTTGTGCAATCAATATGAAGGTTAAAATCACCCATGATTATTGCCATTCCTTTTTTACAAGCCTCCATTATTTCTTGATTTATAATCCGTCCAACAGTGTAGCTACTGTTAGGGGCCTATAGACTACGCCCATCAGCGACTTTTTCCCCTTATTATTCCTGATCTCCACCCAAACTGATTCAACATCTTGATCTTCTGAGCCAATATCGTTTCGCATTAACGCACTGATCTTATCCTTTATTAACCTCCTTTTCCTTTCTGTCTATCCTTCTGCATTGTCAAATATACTTAAATATTTAATTCCCAGTCCTGGTCACCTTGCAACCACGTCTCTGTAAAGGCTATCAGATCACATCCATTTGTATCAATTTGTGCCGTTAACTCATATATTTTGTTACAAATCCTACATGCATTCAGATAAAGCACTTTTAAATTTGTTTTTTTTTACCATTTTTTCCTGCTTTGACCCCACTTTCTGATTCACCTTTATGTTTATACATTCTGTCTCTTCCTGGCACGCTCTGGTTTTAATTTCTCCCAGTGCTACCCTGCTCTATTGCCTTCTCCTTATTCTTTGACTTTTTAAATTTTCGCTCATCTGAATCCTTGCCCCCACTTATTATTACAGCAACAATCTCCAACATTCCCTCCTTAATCTGTCCCGACACTGCATCAGCTGCCTCCAACATTCCCCCCCTAATCTCCGACATTCCCTCTCTAATCTCCGTCATCCCCTCCCTCATCTGTCCCGACACTGCAGACAGCGTTGCCACTTCTACTGACAGTCCCGCTAATTCTACGTTCACCCCACCCATGGTGTCCAGGAGCGATTTTGTTCACTCAATGCTCTCCCTACTCATTCCCATGATCTGTCCTATGTCCACTGCATCCTGCATTTCAGGTTGAGCTCTCCTTCCCACCCTCCTCAGCCATCTCCCAGGTTTGGCTTGCTGCAACCCACTGGGACCCGCAGCCTCAGACTGTACCCCATGAAATGTCGCAGCCTCAGACTGCACCCCATGAAATGTCGCATCAGTTGTATCGCTCAGCAAAGGGTTTGGCGTCCTCAGGGGTCCACCGGCTCCAGTTGCAATGTAACCATCTCAGTATTGGGGTCTTCCTGCTGCCCTTCATTGTCCAGCTCATCCTCATCCTGAACTTGATGAAGAATATCTGGACTGACCAGCTTCCTGATCTTCTGCTTCAGCTTCTGTCTCTTCCTGACGTGCAACATCTGCAAAGCATAACAGAGCAGATGTTTGGTTAGCAGCAGGGGAGGGGGCAGAGGGGGCAGGGTGATATGAGTACGCGGGTCATGCAGCACAGGCTCTTTTCAAAGACCATGATGCCAACCCAGACTGTGCAATTTTCAGGGCTCACCCTCTCTCGGTATCCTGGGCCCAGTGTCCACATTGGTGGTTGATCTTCTCTCGCGAGATTTAACCATATCAGCGATCCTCTGTTCCACGGCTGTTAATTGCAGCTTACTTGGCGTAACTCCTCCAGTCTTTGACCTTTCTCAGTTGATCTGTGACACCTTTCTCTGTAAAGATGAAAAGGGTCCTTCTGCTGTGGTGGCCACATGCACACACACACACACACACACACACACATTAGTCACATTTACATATGTAATTGCAGTGCATAAATAAAAATATTACTTACAGTAACTGCTTGGCCAAGGTCCTGCCTCTTTTTGATCTGCGCATCGCTTCTCGGGGTCATGGCCACTGCATTAAAGTCTTCTGCACTTTGGTCCCAAAGTTTTGCTGGTAGAGAGGGTTTCAGTTTCTTTTGTCCCATTCTTCCTTTGTTCTCAACTCCATCCCATCACCTCTCAATGATGTCTACCAGGGGCTCAATTTCTTCTGCTAGAAATCTCTTGGCTCTTCTCCCTTCCACTTCTCCTTCTCCTTCTCCTTCTCCTTATCCTTATCCTTATCCTTATCCTTTTCCTTCCCTTGGATCTATCTTTTGCAGCTAAAATTTAAATGTCCAGATCCAGCTCCGATCCAAGTGTGTTCTCACAAGCTGCTGACCCAAACCAGGAAGTTCCCTGTGGATGCGCGGACATAGAAACATAAAAACATAGAAAATAGGTGCAGGAGTAGGCCATTCGGCCCTTCGAGCCTGCACCACCATTCAATAAGATCATGGTTGATCAATCCCTCAGTACCCCTTTCCTGCTTTTGCTCCATACCCCTTGATCCCCTTAGCCGTAAGGGCCATATCTAACTCCCTCTTGAATATATCTAATGAACTGGCATCAACAACTCTCTGCGGCAGGGAATTCCACAGGTTAACAACTCTCTGAGTGAAGAAGTTTCTCCTCATCTCAGTCCTAAATGGCCAACCTCTTATCCTAAGACTATGTCCCCTGGCTCTGGACTTCCCCAACATTGGGAACATTCTTCCCGCATCTAACCTGTCCAGTCCCGTCAGAATCTTAATACGTTTCTATGAGATACACCCGTCACGTGGAAAACGCTTTTTTTCCCGGCGCATGCTCACTGACTTTTCGCCGCACAATTGAAGCTCCACCCACAGATTCAACTTCAGGTACCGTAGCGGAAAAATGAAATTTTAATTTGGCGAAAGTTGGATTTTTTTCTCGCCGCAATCGGACATAAAAAGATGGGCCGTACATCCTCCTAGGCGCCAAAAATCGGCAAAGAGGAAAATAGAGCCCTTTGTCTTCACAGTAGAAGACACAAAACACATTCTGGAAATTATGTTGCCTGGACTGGAGAATTTTAGCTATGAGGAATGATTGAATAGGCTGAGTTTGTTTTCCTTGGAACAGAGGAGGCTGAGGCGAAGACATATTGAGGTGTATAAAATTGAGAGGGAACTAGATAGAGTGGATAGGAAGGGCCTATTTCCCTTAACAGAAGGGTCAAGAAACAGGGTGCATAAATTTAAAATAATTGATAGGAAGTTTAGAGGGGATTTGAGGGGAATTTTTTCACCCAGAGGGTGGTGGGGGTCTAAAACTCACTGCCTGAAAGGGTTGTAGTGGCAGATACCCTCACCACATTTACAAAGTATTTGGATGTGCACTTGAAGTGCCGTAACCTACAAGGCTACGGACCGAGAGCTGGAAAGTGGGATTAGGCTGGATAGCTCCTTGTCGACCAGTGCAGACACGATGGGCCGAAATGGCTTCCTTCCGTGCTGTAAATTTCTACAATTCTAAGATTCTATAATGGGGATCCAAGGGTCGAGGGAAAATGAGGAAGTTAAAGAAATCGGTATAAGTAAAGGCATAGAGGTCGAAATCGGTGCTGCCGTTTTTGAGTGCTGAGTGCTGATTTTACCACCAAGCATCAGGTGTAGGCTCTAACTGCCAAATTCAGTTTTTACGCCAAAAGATGAGAGAGCAGGGCTAAAACCTGCCGTTGCTCACTCATCCTCGGGCGGGAGTTCAGGAGGCCGACTGAATTTTACATCAGGAGGCTGCCGCTATGCTAGCTGGAAAACAGGGAAAAAAAGGGAAGAAAGAAACGAAACCTCAAACTTCTCTGACCCACACACAAATTCCCCACTGTTAAAACTAATGAAAAAATGATGAAATAAAGAAAAAAACTGACCTTGCTCTCTGGCCGATTCCGCCCGAGTTCCGCTGTTTAACCACCACTTTTTTCAGGCTGTACAGCCGCCTGCTTGTTCGCCAGCCATACAAACAAAATATCGCGATAGAGGCGCCAAGGAGGCGTTGCACGCTGGATGACATCACCATGCGGGTGGCGTTAGCCAGCACAATGTTGCCTCTTGGTGCCTCTGCCAAAGAATCGGCTCAATTTCAGCCGGGATGTGAATGCCGCTTACTGTTGAAGGTAGGCCTTTGCCCCCCCCCGTTAGCCACTTCCCGCGCACGGTAACGGGTGGTGGTATCAACTGAATTTTGCCCCCGTCGTACTGGAGACATTAATGGGACTAAGTGGTGACAAATCCCCAGGACCTGACTACCTGCATCCAAGGGTTATAAAAGAGGTAGCTGCAGAGATAGTGGATGCACTGGTATTAATCTTCCAAAATTTCCTAGATTCTATAAAAGTCCCCAAAGATTGGAAGGTAGCAAACATAGCCCCGCTATTTAAGAAAGGAGGAAGAGAAAAAACAGGGAACTATAGGCCAGATAGCCTGACATCAATAGCAGGTAAAATGCTAGAATCTATTTTTAGGGATGTGGTAACAGGGCACTTAGAAAATTGTAGTATGATTAGGCAGAGTCAACATGGTTTTATGTAAAGGAAATCATGTTTGACAAATCTCTTAGAGTTTTGTGAAGATGTAACTAGTAGGATAGAAAAGGGGGGACCAGTGGATATAGTGTATTTGGATTTTCAAAAAGCCACATAAGAGGTTATTACACAAAATTAGGACTCATGAGATTGAGGGTAATATATTGGCATAGATTGAGGATTGATTAATGGACAGAAAACAGAGAGTAGGAATAAACAGGACTTTTTTGGTTTGGCAGGCTGTAACGAGCAGGTTAGCACAAGGATCAGTGCTTGAGCCTCAGCTATTTACAATCTATATTAATGACTTAGATGAAGAAATCTGGGTGTAACATATCCAAGTTTGCTGATGAAACAAGTTAGGAGGGAAAATAAGCTGTGAGGAGGACATATAGAGGCTGCAGAGAGATATAGTTGTCTGAGTGCGCAAGAACATGGCAAATGGAATACAATGTGGGAACGTCTGAATTTATCAGGTTTGGTAGGAAAAACAAAAAAGAATATTTTTTGAACCATGAGAGATTGGGAAATGTTTGCATTCCAAGGGCCCGGGGTGGCCTTGTACATGAATCACAGAAAGATAACATGCAGGTACAGCAGGCCATTAGGAAAACAAATGGTATGTTTGCTTTTGTTACAAAGGAATTAGCGTATAAGAGTAGAGAAGTCTTACTATTTATTAAAATTATACAGGGTATTGGTGAAGCCACACCTGGACTACTGTGCACAGTTCTGGGGGCTGAAATTGCCTCCCTCCAATAAGCTCCATTACCACCTCTAAGAGGCGGGAAAGGAGCGGAGAGGCCTTCCCGACTGGGGCGGATAGATGGGCTGACTTGACCAAAATTGCCCCCGGGTCGGAAGCAGCGGGAATAGGTTTCCGCTTCGCCCGTTTTCCCACCATGTGGGGCACACGCCGACCCCTTACCAACCGGCAGTGACCCCCCCCCCATTCTGACCCCCGTGGGAAATCACCTCGGTCAGTGCCACTAACAGTTTTCCCTGGCGGGAAGCTGTCTGTGGCAGGCCACTGGCCCAGCCGAAACTACTCTCTGGTGGCCCAGTGGACCCAACTGAAAACTCTGCAGAGCTCACTGCGGCCCTCCCCTTTAACTGAAGGGGAGGGACGTTGTAACGTGTCAGCGTGGTGCTGACTACTGCTCGGGGAGGCCGCCTCGCTGCAAGGGCATCTCCGCCCCGCAGCCGCCACGACATTCGCCCCGACCGGGAAAAAATATCAAAGAAGTGAATTTCTCCGGAAAAACTTTTAAAACGGTAGGTACACCCTGTTTGGGGCGGGGCTCAATTTCAGCCCCCTGGTCTCCTTCTCTAAGGGAAGACATACTTGCCTTAGAGGGAGTGCAAGGAAGATTCTCATGACTGGTTCCTGGGATGAAGGGATTGCCTAATGAGGAGAGGCTGAGTAGACTAGGCTTGTTTTCCCTCGAGTTTAGCAGAATGAGAGGTGATCTAATTGGAACCTATTAAATTCTTAAGGGGCTTGACAGGGTTAATGCTGAGAAAATGTTTTCCCTAGCTGGGGAGTCCAGAACCAGGGGTCACAGACTCAGAATAAGGTGTCGACCATTTAGGACTGAGATGAGGAGAAATTTCTTCACTCAAAGGATGGTGAATCTTTGGAAATCTCGACTCCATTTGCCTACTCCAGCTCCTATTTGTTATGTAAATTGTTTTTTTCATTCAACAGAATACAGGGTCACCATTCGCAGACAGCAAACACCTCTGCATACTTACTAACAAAAGTCCTGATTTTACGTGTGATGTGATCGGCTGCTTGCTTTTTTTTTGCCATTAGCCAAATTGTAATCAGCAACAACTTGCATTTATACAGCGCCTGTAATATAGACAAATGTCCCAGGGTACTTCACAGAGGCGTGTCAAGTAAAAAGAGATGCCAAGTCAAAGGAGGAGATATTAGGAGGGGGTAGCCAAAAGCTTTAACAAAGAGGTATTTTTTAAGGAAGGTCTTAAAGGAGAAAAGGGAACTGGAGAGATGGAGGGGTTTAGGGAGGGAATTACAGCGTGTGGGGCTTAAACTACTGAAGGCACGGCTGCCAATCATGATACACCAAAGATCAGACTCAGAGGAACGGAGCAGGATAGTTGCAGGGCTGGAGGGGATTACAGAGATAGACAGGGCAAGACCTAAAAGGGATTTTAAACATCAAGGTGAGAATTTTTAATTGGTGACATTGGGGTTCTGGAAGACAATCACACCAAGCCAGACAATGGAGGAATGGCCTTGGAGAAGGTCAACTATGCTAGAGGCTGTATTGAGGTTGAGAAGGACAAGGAGAGATAATGCTGCATGGTCATAGTCACATTTGTGACTCTGATTAGGGATGTTTCAGTGTAGTGATTGAGATAGAAACCTGATTGGAGAGATTCAAACGTGGAGTTGTGGGAAAGAGGGGCACAGTGTCAACAACATATTCCAGAACTTCGGAGATTGTAGATGGGCAAGGACTGAGAGGTCAAGGGTAGGCTTTTTGAGAATGGGGTGATGATGGTCATTTTGAAGGGAGGAGGATGGTACCTGAAAAGAGCGAACCATTTACAGTGTCAGCTAGCATGTGGGCCAGGAAGGGGGCTTCAAGGGTTAAGCTACGAGGAGTGATTACACAAATTAGGGTTCTATTCCCTAGAATTTTAAAAGGTTAACGGGTGATCTGATGGAAGTTTTCAAGATATTCAGAGGAACGGATAGGGTAGAGGGAGAGAAACTATTTCCGCTGGTTGGGGATTCTGGGACGAGGGGGCATAGTCTAAAAATTAGAGCCAGACCTTTCAGGAGTGAAATAAGGAACCGCTTCTACACACAAAAGGTGGTAGAAGTTTGGAACTCTCTTCCACAAATGGCAAGTGATGCTAGATTGATTTTAAATTGGAAATTGATAGCCTTCTGTTAACCAAAGGTATTAAGGGATATGGGCCAAAGGCAGGGAGATGGAGTTAGATTGCAGATAAGCCGTGATCTCATTGATTGGTGGAACAGGCTCGAGGGGCTAAAAGACCTACTCCTGTTCCTATGTTCCAATGGGAGTTGGATGGCTTTCAGTTTAATGGGAATAGGGTCAAGGGTGCAGGAGGTGGTACCATGGACAAGATTAGCTTGGAGAGGGTATAAGAGAAGAACAAGAAGGCTTTTAATGGCAAGGAGGGAGGTGCAGAGGGACTTCCTGAGCAATTTTGAAGCTCGGCTTGCCACCACACAGCAGTTATACTGCCTCATCCAGAGTAGCTCAAGCCCCTTCTCTCTTTAGAATCATGTTCGGCCCCCAACTTCAGACTTGTTCTGGTTGCTGACAAACACTGGAGCTCCTCTGAAAACGTTGGCTATATCTACGGTAATGCTTCAAAATATTCTGCTTCATTAAATTCACAAGCAGCAGATCCAACATGGGGTAAATAGTCATCTTTTGACTTGACTGTGCAATGCTGCATAATTTTCTCATTAGTAACCTGAAGAACCAAAATTTGGCTTTATCCTCCCCCCCGCTACACATTTTTCACTTAATTGTCAATCCATTTTTGGAGGGGGAGGAATGGCTAGAGTAGCACTAGAGGTAAATACGTAGAATGTTAGTTCTTTCAACCTTGCATCTTTTTTTTTCTGCATGTCTATTTCTTGACTAAAATTATGAAAGGCAACATTTTTGGTCCGAAAATGAGAGAAAACACTCAAAAGCACATTAACCAATAAGATATATCTGCACCATAAATATTTAAAATGCTTGTTCCATCCTGCATCTAAAATTAAATCTGCAAGCATCCGTTACAAGGCAAACCTACAGAGCTCTCATCTGTATCAAGTTGTTACACTATTTGAATATGTTGTCTGTGATGCTTTATTGGCTACTAACACTGGGCAATTGAATGGATTGGGTTAATTCGGCAGTATTCTACAACTGTTTTCAAGAAACTTTACAATATTAAAAATACATATATTTTTTAAAGAATTATGAAGAGTAGAGTTATTTCTGCTGTCCCTTAACTCATGTTTGTCAACCATCTTTCAATAATTTAGGTTATTTGTACTGACACTACCATTCTGCAAAAGAGAATTGGATAAATACTTGCAGGAAAAAAAATGCAGAGATATGGGGATAGAGCGACGGAGTGGCACTTACTGGATTGCTGGAGAGCCGTCGCAGATTTGATGGGTCGAATGGCCTCCTTCTATGCTGTACCATTCTATGATTCTATAGCTACCCTGTCAATCTTTGCATTATCCTGTAAAACCAACAGTGAAGAAAATGCTACTTGTGCCAGTTAGAATGTATTTTCAATTGAACTCCAATTTAAGGTTTGTGCTTTCATGTTCTCTCTCACAGCTGTAAATCACCCTTCACTCACCAATTTAACTGCAATCACCAATATATTTCCTCGCCATATGTATTTATTTTTCCCGCAGCTTTGTGCAAATCATGCGTCTTCAATGTTTTGAATATCAGCAAATCATGGAAGAATTATACAAATGTACAAATTGGTGGAAGCAGTATAATAACTTATTGTGTCTGTGGACTTGTATAAAGAGCAAAATGGTGATGAACATGCCAGCTCTCAAAATGTGCTATCTGATAAAAAAAAAAGTGGTATTAGTGATTGTAGAGTCTAGGGTTTGTACAGAGATCCAACATTTTTTTTAGGTGAATCTTGTAAGCTGGATTTTCTGATCAGCGTTATTTTACTGCCAGCAATAATCCATTTAAAATAAGATTTAATTTTGCCAGCAAAGAGCCAGTACGGACATGATGGGCCAAATGGCCTCCTTCTGTGCTGTAAACTACGATGGCTCTAAATTACATTAATTAAAGTGGATCAAAATAACCTAGGCTATGATATTAATGATGGGTATGGCGGCAACTTCTCGCTTTCTAAACTCAGAGTATGTATAACACAAGTTAGGTACATCATAAAACACAAACTCACTGTGCTCTCCACCAGCATGATATATGGGGCCAAAAATTGCGGTTGGACGTGTACCTCCGGAGTACGGCTCCAACATAAGAACATAAGAAAATATGAAATAGGAGCAGGAGTAGGCTATTTGGCCCCTCGAGCCTGCTCTGCAATTCAATAAGATCATGGCTGATCTGATCTTGGCCTCAACTCCACTTCCCTGCCCTCTTCCTTGACTCCCTTATCATTCAGAAATCTGTCTATCGCCACCTTAAATATATTCAATGACCCAGCCTCTAGAGCTCTCTGGGCTAGAGAATTCAAAAGATTCATGACCCTCTGAGAGAAGAAATTCTTCCTCATTTCCATTTTAAATGGGCGATCCATTATTCTGAGCTATGCCCCCTAGTTCTAGATTCCCCCACAAGGGGAAACATCCTTTCTGCATTTACCCTATCAAGCACTCTCAGAATCTTATACTTTTCAATAAGATCACCTCTTAATCTTCTAATCTCCAATGAGTATAGGCCCAACCTGCTCAATCTTTCTTCTGATGACAACCCCTTCATCTCAGGAATCAACCTCGTGAACCTTCTCTGAACTGCCTCCAATGCAAGTATAGAAAATGAAAGGAATACGCACGTACCTGCGAAAACTTGCAGTCTGGTGCTGCAAGGCAGAGGGCAGCGTAACAGCCCATGGATCCCAGGGAATCCATTTGGAAACATTTCTGGGATCACGTAGGCCTGGTCCTCCAATCACAAAGCAGGTTAAATGGTATTCGGCATGGGATTTAATTACAATTTACAGCATCGGAATTTAATTACAATTTACAGCATTGGAATTTAATTCCTAATTAGCTTCATTCCACCAACTTCACTAAAAAAATTATTTTTTGATTATTTTTGACATCATTCAAATTCTTATATTTGCAGAAACATTGAAAAACTCATTTGATGCAGTATCTGTGTATGATTTCTGAGATGCAAATGTTTAATACATGCCTGAAGTATCTTTTTACGCTGATGCAGACAGGCCCTCATTTTTGAAAATCTCTTTTCAAAATTAGAACTTTTTCAGATTTTCTGAGATGTAGTCTATATGAAACTGCCCTAAAGATGTTATGATCAATTACTTTCCCTGTGATCTATACTACAGGAATCAGATGACACTTTCTCACCTAAATTACATTACACAAATTCAAACAGCGATTAAACATCAGTTACATGCATTAGAGGGGTACAGAAATCAACATATATTCAGCATTACGCAGGATAGTCCTTTTATAATGTTCGGTGTTGTAATGGAGTCTGGTTAATTAAACATGGGCAGTTTATATAGTAGTCTCTTGTGATAACTTCATGTTGTCATAATTACCATTATAATCACAATATTAAAAAGGGCTATTTGTGAAGAAAGCATCCAGACAGTTATTTCTAAATTAGATTGCACAGTGGAGATATTCAAAGAGCTATTTAGTGGAAAATGCACATGACCTTAGTAAAGACATCAAATACCATGGAGTTGATTTATGATTAGATAGCAAAGTGTCACATGTCTAAAGAGCAAAATAAACGTCTTTGAAAATTACATTTATACATTTGTAATCAAGTCTTTTTAGCTCAACCAGAAAAAGAGAGCAACAGCTTCCAGACAGAATGTCACCACATTTTAAATGCCACAGCTTAACATGCTTGGCGAGGTTATGCATTTTTGAACCATATATTAAAGCTGTGACGTAAATGAAAGCTCTTGCTGATTACATCTAAAAAGCAAAATAAAGCTGCAAAGACTGGAAATATAAAAGAAAAATTGAAACTTCTGGAAATACATCATCATCTTAGGCAGTCCCTCAAAATCGAGGAAGACTTGCTCTAAAAGTGAGTTCTCAGGTGGCTGACCAGTCCAATACGGGAATTACAGTCTCTGTCACAGTTGGGACAGACAGTCGTTGAAGGAAAGGGTGGGTGGGGAGTCTGGTTTGCCACACGCTCCTTCTGCTGCCTGCGCTTGTTTTCTGCCTGCTCTCGGCGACGAGACTCGAGGATGCTCAGCACCCTCCTAGATGCTCTTCCTCCACTTAGGGTGGTTTTTGGCCAGGGATTCCCAGGTGTCGGGGGAGATGTTGCACTTTATCAAGGAGGCTTTGAGGGTGCCCTTGAAACATTTCTTCTGCCCACCAGGCCTGCCGTGTAGGAGTTCCGAGTAGAACGCTTGCTTTGGGAGTCTTGTGTCGGGCATGCGAACAATGTGGCCCGCCCAACGGAGCTGGTCGAGTGTGGTCAGTGCTTCGATACTGGGGATGTTGGCCTGATCGAGAACACTGACATTGGTGAGTCTATCCTCCAAGGGGATTTGCAGGATCTTGCGGAGGCCGTGCTGGTGGTATTTCTCCAGCGATTAAATATACAGCTGGCTAGTCAGCATCTGGAGAGAGAAAAGACAGGTTGATAATTTGGCTAGAACTCTATTTCAGAACAAAAAAATGAAAGGTAAACACGCAAATTAATAGAATCAGAAAAAAGCAGGGAGAGGAAATATAACAGATCTGCCAATCACTTGTTCAGCTCTGTGTATCTGTGAGTACTATACCTGAGCTGGGTGGCCAGAATGAAAAGTGTTTTACATAAGAACATAAGAACAGAAGAATTAGGAACAGGAGTAGGCCATCTAGCCCCTCGAGCCTGCTCCGCCATTCAATAAGATCATGGCTGATCTGGCCGTGGACTCAGCTCCACTTACCCGCCCGCTCCCCGTAACCCTTAATTCCCTTATTGGTTAAAAATCTATCGATCTGTGATTTGAATACATTCAATGAGCTAGCCTCAACTGTTTCCTTGAGCAGAGAATTCCACAGATTCATAACCCTCTGGGAGAAGAAATTCCTTCTCAACTCGGTTTTAAATTGGGTCCCCCGTACTTTGAGGCTGTGCCCCCTAGTTTTAGTTTCCCCGACCAGTGGAAACAACCTCTCTGCCTCTATCTTGTCTATCCCTTTCATTATTTTAAATGTTTCTATTAGATCACCCCTCATCCTTCTGAACTCCAACGAGTAAAGACCCAGTCTACTCAATCTATCATCATAAGGTAACCCCCTCATCTCCGGAATCAGCCTAGTGACTCGTCTCTGTACCCCCTCCAAAGCTAGTATATCCTTCCTTAAGTAAGGTGACCAAAATTGCACGCAGTACTCCAGGTGCGGCCTCACCTGGTGTTCTGTAGCACTAACATCCTTCACCTTGATGAACTTCAAATTCACACCAAAATAAAAGAAGTAAAAAGTATTTAAGAACTCTATAACCTAAACATTTTTTGTAATTTATTTTATTTGAAAATTAAACAAAAATATTAAAAATGTCAGGAATGAGAAAGAAGAAGAAAGACTTGGATTTATATAGCACCTGTCATGACCACCAGATATCTCAAAGTGCTTTACAGCCAATGAAGTAGCTTTGGAGTGTAGTCACTGTTATAAGGTGGGAATTTGCGCAATAGCAAGCTCACCACAAACAATATTGTGATAATGATCAGATAATCTGTGTTTTAATGATGTTGATTGATGGATACATATTAGCCAGGACACGAGGGATAACTCCCCTGGTCTTCTTTGAAATAGTTCTGTGGTATTTTTTTTACATTCACTTGAGAGAGCAGGTGGGACCTCGGCTTAACGTCTGAAAGACAGCACCTCCTTCAGCACTGCAGTGGTGTGGTGTGTCGGCCTAGATTTTTGTGTTTAAGTCCCTGGAGTGGGGCTTGAACCCACAAACTTCTGACCCAGAGGCAAGAGTGCTGCCCATTGAGCCACAGCTAACACTTAAAAAGTCATTGGACCAATTGAAACTCTTCCTTGTAGTATACTAACACTCCCATCGTGATGTCTAATTTTGATTGACCCCAATGTTTTTGCTCTGTTGACTTGATCAGCGGCTAATTCCCAACACCTATCAAACTTTGATATTTCTTTTAAAATTGCCTTTCACCAATTTCCACTTATAGCTCTTGACTTACTTTGAAGCAACAGAGATTATTGCTTGAAGTTTACTATTTAATATACTATATTTTTGCTGTTAACTCTTTACTTTTTAAGACTGTAAAGTTAAAGTTCTGTAATTCATGGCCAGGCCTTCAGCTGCCTGGGCCTTATGCTCTGGAATTCCCTCCCTAAACCTCTCCACCTTACTATCTCTCTTTCCTCCATTAAAATGCTCCTTAAAACCTACTTCTTTGACCAAGCTTTTCATCACCTGCCCTAATATCTCTTTAAGTGGCTCAATAATTTAGATGAAGGAATTGAATGTAACATCTCCAAGTTTGCAGATGACACTAAGCTGGGTGGCGGTGTGAGCTGTGAAGAGGATGCTAAGAGGCTTCAGGGTGACTTGGACAGGTTAGGTGAGTGGGCAAATGCATGGCAGATGCAGTATAATGTGGATAAATGTGAGGTTATCCACTTTGGTGGCAAAAATAGGAAGACAGAATATTATCTGAATGGTGACAGATTAGGAAAAGGGGAGGTGCAACGAGACCTGGGTGTCATGGTGCATCAGTCGTTGAAGTTTGACATGCAGGTACAGCAGGCGGTGAAGAAGGCAAATGGCATGTTGGCCTTTAGAGCTAGAGGATTTGAGTATAGGAGCAGGGAGGTCTTACTGCAGTTGTACAGAGCCTTGGTGAGGCCTCACCTGGAATATTGTGTTCAGTTTTGGTCTCCTAATCTGAGGAAGGACATTCTTGCTATTGAGAGAGTACAGCAAAGGTTCACCAGATTAATCCTGGGATGGCAGGACTGACATATGAGGAGAGACTGGATCAATTGGGCTTGTATCCAGTGGAGTTTAGAAGAATGAGAGGAGATCTCATGGAAACATATAAAATTCTGATGGGATTGGACAGGCTAGAGGCAGGAAGAATGTTCCCGTTGCTGGGGAGTTCCAGAACTAGTGGTCACAGTCTAAGAATAAGGGGTAAGCCATTTAGGACTGAGATGAGGAGAAACTTCTTCACTCAGAGAGTGGTTAACCTGTGGAAGTCTCTACCGCAGAAAGTTGTTGAGGCCAGTTCATTAGATATATTCAAAAGGAGTTAGATATGGCCCTTACGGCCAAAGGGATCAAGGTGTATGGAGAGAAAACAGGATCTTGTTGAATGGCGGTGCAGGCTCGAAGGGCCGAATGGCCCGCTCCTGCACCTAATTTCTTTATTTCCATGTAAGATCATAAGAAATAGGAGCAAGAGTAGGACATTTGGCTCCTCGAGCCTGCTCCGTCATTCAGTAAGATAATGGCTGATCTGATCTTGGCCTCAACTCCACTTTCCTGCCTGTTCCTCATAACCCTTGACTCCCCTGTAGTTCAAAAATCTGTCTATCTCCACCTTAAATATATTCAATGACTCAGCCTCCACAGCTCTCTGGAGTAGAGAATTCCAAAGATTCATGACCCTCAGAGAAGAAATTCTTCCTCATCTCTGTTTTAAATGGGTGATCGCTTATTCTGAAATTATGCCCCCTAGTTCTAGATTCCCCCACGAGTGGAAATACTCTCCCTGTCAAGCTCGGTGTCAAATTTTGTTTTATAACGTTCCTGTGAAGCACCTTGGGACATTTTACGAGAAGAAGAAAGAAAGGAAGCCTTGGATTTATATAATGCCTTCCACGACCACTGGATGTTTCAAAGCGCCTTACAGCCAATTAAGTACTTTTGGAGTGTAGTCATTGTTGTAATGTGCTAAATAAATACAAGTTGTTGTTGTTTTTGTTGTAATAATCTTTCCTCCTAGCTTCTCTGCTTTAAACTTGCCATCAGTTTTGTTGCTCTTTCCCGTAGCCTTGCTAATGTAATATGTTCTTTCTGTGGAGCTGTGATCACATTTGAAAACAGTATCACAATTGTGACCAGTGCATTCTAAGTATAACTTCCATAAATAAAGAAGATCGCCTAATGACAGACCAGGGATTGAAAGCCATTCAAACCTTGGATAATCCTGAGGTGACTTGTGAAGGGAATTTCTCGCCGTGTGTAAGGAAAAGGAAATCCATAACTTTAGAAACTGCTCCATAATATAAATGAGCAGGCATCCGATGGTCTCCAATATAAATGCAAAATGAGACTATTTCTAGTCACAATATAAATAATATATTGAATATTGATAACAATTTATGAAAAGGAAATGTCCCAGGACTGATTTTATCAAATTTATCACTGTTCACATTAACATTAATAAGTAACCTCTATTTTCTATTATCTAGCTAATAAATTTTAAACTTTTTCTATGATTCCACAAGCTTGTTCTTTAAGTCATAAATCTCCCGTGAGGCACCTTATTAAATACTTTCTGAAAGCAAGATGTGTAGTATCCGCCATGTTCATATTTAGTAATGACCTGCCTTTCATAAATTCACTTTGGTCTAGATTTATTGCCTCGACTCCCACTAGATGTTCTCAAATTGCTTTTTTGCAATCAGATCATACACTTCCCCATTATTAATGGGAAATGCTGGAAACACACAGCTGGTCAATCAACATCTGTAAAGAGAAAAGACATGTTAACATTTTGGGTGATTATCCTTCACCAGAACTGGAAGCGACTCTTAATGTTAACTTGTCCTCCCCTTACAAATACTGACTGTATTTCCAACATCTCCAGTGTTGTTTTAGACTTCCTGCATTTACAGTTTTTCTGCTTCCTTCATTATCTATGTTCGGGTAACATGCTTTATTTTAACAATTAAAATCCCATTCGCTGTGTAATGTATTTGCTTCATGGGTTCTTTGCTTTAGAATTCATAGCAACAGATTGCTTTTAAGAACTAGTTGGTTTATTAACAAAGCTTCAACAATCATACTACACATTACCAGTTCATCTACTAGGCTCACAATTGCATACCTCATCGTGGATGACCTAGACCCAACTGACTGGGGTTTTATTGAGTCTGGTGAACATCACGTGACTGGCGAAGCCACTCGCGATGCAACAGCTCTGCAAACTTGTGAGCATACTCACAGGTGCACACATTTCAAGCTGCTTTTCAGTTACTCTGGCTTTCCGACTGTGTCAATTCATTTTCACAAGATTTGTGCCAATCCACTCTTACTTCTAGCCTCCCACTGTGCCCGGTGCTTTATAAACCTACAAGTACGGCAGCTTTTTTTTTAATGACTATGAGATAAATTTAAAATAAGGCTAGACTTTGGGCGGACGTGGGGAGGAGCATCGGCTACCCGCTCAAACCCCCGAGGGAGACGCCCAAGCCCTTTCGAGGGCCTGGACTCATTTCCAAAACCTTGGTGAGCTGCGAGCGTTGTCAGGTGAATAGAGTAGCCAACTCTGGTTGGACATATTCCTGGAGGTTTCATCACATGATCTCCCACCTCTACGCTCCTGCCATTGGTCGCCCGACACGCCCATCCTCATAGTCTTCCCACCGCCAATCGGAAAACGAACAAACTCCTCATTACCCGATTGGATGATTCTTGACCGTCAGTCAAACAGATTATTTTCCCCATCTCCAATATTTTTTATAACTATTTTATAACTATAGAAGTATTTTTGATGCTCCTTTGATTTTTCTCCCAGGTTGCTCGCAGCAGTGTCCAGGAGATCAATTCCTGGATTCTCCAGGACAGTCCTGGAGGGTTGGCAACCCTACCTGGGGAGCAGGTGTACTGGCTGCACCATCACAGAGCTGAGACAGAAGTCTTCTACGAGAGAGTGAGGGCGAGAGAGAGAGAGAGAGGATGTTGGGAGAGACAATCACAGGAGAGAGTGTGGACGTTCTGGCAACAGGCTGGAAGATTGTTGTGAGACCAGGAGGAACATTCCTACACCTCCCGATCCCAGACAACTCTTTAAAAATACAAAAGCATACCTTTTACTTAGCAGCCAGCAGTGGTCCCTTTAAGGACCTTTGGTTAGGCCGCTCAATGCGTGGTACCAATGGGCAAAGAGCCTTCTGACTCAGAGACGTACGTACTACCAGCTGAGCAAAGCTAACACAAGCAACTCGCTGGTACATTAATAATCATATGCCAGGTTCCACGTCTGCTGATTGAAATTCCAGAGCAGTGGCATACAAGTGAATTATACAACGCATAGCTGCATGACATCAGTATAACATGCAATTCATGTCACAGGACTGGACAATTGGCTGATGCTTTTCATCTCCCAACAACAACCAAACCGCAAAAATCTAACCACAACCAAAGTCTTCACTTTTGCACGATGCAGATGTCAGCATGTTGGAAGATAACAGTTTTTAATTTTATATAATGTTGTAATATTCTTGTTTCTCCACAACCCCGCCCCCCTCCCATCTCACACCCAGCCCCCCGCTATCTTTTCTTGGGTTTGGGAAATCAGAAATGTTTGTGATATTTAGTGTGCATTTACCAGCGGTTCTTCAAAGGAATGTTAGTTTGCAGAGTGCTTGGAGCCACAGTTAGAATATGAAGAGTCTCACAGTGAATGCAGCTTTTCTGTTTCAACCACTGCTCATTGTGCTCCAGTCATGCCTGACTTCCAGTGTTTTATTTAACATCGGGAAAGTCAATTGCAATCAACGCAAATCTTTATTCTTCAAAAGAAACTGCACTTTAAGTTGACTGCATTAGGAAAGCTACACAAGGCATGGGTGCAATTGATTCTGTGCTGTCCCTAGATTACAAGATGACATTGTGTTAACCATTCCAGCACACCACACTGGTCTGTTGAACACTGGCTACATTTATAACTTACTTGTACTTATTAAATTGGATAAAAGGATTCCCTGTGTCTTCTAGATGGTTTATGTGATGATGGACTGTTGTAAAGGATGCTATTATGATACAGCTACTGTTTTGAGACCAGTTCCTTATTGGAGCAACATAGGGATTGTTTTAACCTAACTCGCCCATTTGGAAACTGTCAGGATCAGGTGCGACACTGGCTTTACACCCTGCCGATTTTACTCTCCATTCTCATTCAAAAGACGGCACCTCTGACAGTGCAACGCTCCCTCAGCGCTTCCCTGGAGTGTCAGCCGAGATTTTTGCACTTAAGTGTCTGGAGTGGGACTTGAACCCGCAACATTCTGACTCAGAGGCTAGAGCACTACCTACTGACCAATGGCTGACACACAGATATTGACAGTATCAATTTTACCAGCAGCAGGAAGGAGTGCTGCACTTTTTCAGGGTGGCTGTGTTCCCAAGAATATTAGGCTTGATTAAATGCTATGGATGTCGTGAATGGGAAGGGATTTCATTCGATGAATGTACAGGTTGTATGTGCCCATCGGTATCACATCATGCAGTTGGATGGCAGACAGATTGAAAGCCACCAGTACACATTTATCATAACAGTTTTCAGGGCCAACAGTGTCTAATGCAATATTCAAACTAGACAACAAGATCCTGGGGTCTAGGGATACAATGCTGAGCCTTGGCTTATAAAACCAATATCCAAAATTTATGAAGCACAACTGAAAGGAAATATACCTCCACAGGGATACAACTGGGGCAGACCACAGTCAGCTTGGATGGTCCTGGGGCTGGCCCATTGTACAGCTACAAAAACCACATCCAAAACATTAGCATGTGCTCGGAAGAGAAATCATGCAGCAGGTGGAAAAAAAAAGCGTCGGCATACGCTTAAGAAAACAATGATAATGAGTCGGAGGCTGAAGAGTTTTCAGCTGCGCTAGAGCTGCCGCAAGGAAGATAATCGCAGCAATGTTTAATCAATAACAATTGAAATTTAAAATCAAAGTCACCCGAGCACAAACATTGCTGATTAGGTGCAACCCACGAACCAGCCCACCAAATTCCATGGCCACCAGCATCGTATACTTGAACTCAGCCACTGCATATGCCCATGTATTTAATTCCTGCTGCAGAAAACTGTCTCAGAAAAATGGATTCTCTGCACAAGATGGAAATGTCCAATAATTTATTACCTTAACAACATATGGTGTGCTGTAAATTAGTGTTTTTTTTCCCCACAGTACTTCCCTTTTGTGACTTTATATAGTAAATATATCCTACTACCTAATGTATTGGAGAGACCAAATGCAGATTGGGTGCCCACTGTGCAGAACACTCCATTCAGTCTGTAAGTGTGACCCAGAGCTTCCGGTCGCTTGTCATTTTAATTCTACACTCCACTCCCACTCTGACCTCTCAGTCGTCGGCCTCCGACACTGTTCCAACGCAGCTCAACATAAGCTCGAGGAACAGCACCTCATCTTTCGATTAGGCACTTTACAGCCTTCTGGACTCGACATCGAGTTCAACAATTTCAGACCATAACCTTTGCCCCTATTTGTTCAACAACAACAACTTGTATTTATATAGTGCCTTTAACGTAGTGAAACGCCCCAAGACACTTCACAAGACTATTATGAGATTTTAAAAATTTGACACCGAGCCGCATAAGTAGAAATTAGCACAGGTGACAAAGAGCTTGGTCAAAGAGGGAGGTTTTAAGGAGCGTCTTGGAGCGAATGAGGAAAGAGAGGTAGAGAGGCAGAGAGGTTTAGGGAGGGAGTTCCAGAGTGTGGGGCCTAGGCAACAGAAAAGGCACGGCCACCATTGGTTGAGCTATTATAATCAGGGATTCTCATGAAGGCAGAATTAGAAGAGGGTTGTGTGGCTGGAAGAGATTACAGAGATAGGCAGGGGGCGAGGCCATGGAGGGATTTGAAAATAAGGATGAGAATTTTGAAATCGAGGCATTGATTAACCGCAAGCCAGTGTAGGTCAACGAGCACAGGGGTGATGGGTGAGCGGGATTTGGTGCGAGTTAGAACACGGGCAGTCGAGTTTTAGATCACCTCTAGTTTACATAGGGTAGAACGAGGGAGGCCAGCCAGGATTGCGTTGGAATAGTCAACATGGCAGCTGTTGTTGATTCTGCCATTCCCATTTATACTTCTTCTCGACTTATCTTTTTCTCCTTTACTTGTCCCATTACCATCTCCCTTTAATTTATACTATTGTTCCTTTTGTCATTTAATCTCTTCTGCCTTTCACCATATCACAGATCTTTCCTCCCCTCCCTCCCCTGCACTTGCTTAAAATCTGTTACATCTCTAACTTTTTCCATCGATCTGAAACATTAACTCTGTTTCTCGCTCCACAGAGGCTACCTGACCTGCTGAGTATTTCCAGCATTTTCTGTTTTTATGTCAGATTTCCAGCATCTGCAGTATTTTGCTTTTGTACCTAATCTATGTGCTTTCTCTATGTGCTACCCATAATTGGAGAAGTAAGATAGCTGGCTGATGGATGTCATAGAGTTGCTCCTGGATATAATGGAGTTGCACCTCAGATTATATGTGGTTCCTTACCTCTATCTGCTGGGCCCTGCACTGCTGGTACTTTCTCTGTGGCTGCACCCGGGGGCCTGCTTTCTTTCTGGTTCAGCACGGGCCTGTTGAGTTGGATAACTGGGTGGCACGGTTGTTGAGTTCCCTGTGAGACATCTCTTATCTATGCTATGATGCTGCAGGGCACTCCCTCAGCATGTCCTATGATATGCATACAAGCAGATCACAGAGTTGCAACATGGTTTCTGAAACTATGGTATTGTCTAGTCAATTGCTTAACACGGTGAATCTAGGCAAGAGAGTCATTGTGGCCCGAGGTCTCGAAAGCAACATTGCTGAGAGAACAAGAACATAAGAACATAAGAAATAGGAGCAGAAGTAGGTCATACGGCCCCTCGAGCCTGCTCCGCCATTCAATAAGATCATGGCTGATCTGATCATGGACTCAGCTCCACTTCCCCGCCAGCTCCCCATAACCCCTTATCCCTTTATTGTTTAAAAAACTGTCTATTTCTGTCTAAAATTTATTCACTGTCCCAGCTTCCACAGCTCTCTGAGGCAGTGAATTCCACAGATTTACAACTCTATGTGAGAAGAAACTTCTCCTCATCTCAATTTTAAATAGGCGGCCCCTTTTTCTAAGATCATGCCCTCTAGTTCTAATCTCCCCCATCAGTGGAAACATCCTCTCTGCATCCACCTTGTCAAGCCCCCTCATAATCTTATCCATTTCGATTAGATCACCTCTCATTCTTCTGAATTCCAATGAGTAGAGGCCCAACCTACTCAACCTTTCCTCATAAGTCAACCCCCTCATCTCCGGAATCAACCTGGTGAACCTTCTCTGAACTGCCTCCAAAGCAAGTATATCCTTTCATAAATACGGAAACCAAAACTACGCGCAGTATTCCAGGTGTTGTCTCACCAATACCCTGTATAACTGTAGCAAGACTTCCCTACTTTTATACTCTATCCCCTTTGCAATAAAGGCCAAGATACCATTGACCTTCCTGATCACTTGCTGTACCTGTATACTATCCTTTTGTGTTTCATGCACACACAACTACCCCCAGGTACTGCAGCACTTTGCAATCTTTCTCCATTTACATAATAACTTGCTCTTTGATTTTTTTGCCAAAGTGCATGACCTCACACTTTCCAACATTATACTACATCTGCCAAATTTTAGCCCACTCACTTAGGCTATCTATGTCCTTTTGCAGATTTTTTGTGTCTTCCTCACACATTGCTTTTCCTCCCATCTTTGTATCATCAGCAAATTTGGCTACATTACACTCAGCCCCTTCTTCCAAGTCGTTAATATAGATTGTAAATAGTTGGGGTCCCAGCACCGACATCTTTGCTTAGTACTAACATATGAATAATGACAGATAGGAAAAGACCCTCTCATCCATCCAGCTTATCCCATACAATTCTGATATCTTGTATATCACAATATATACACTCCAAAAGCCATGTGATCTCCTGGGAGAGACAATAAAACAAATAAAAATCCCTGGGCAATTTAAGGAAGAAATCTGGGAAATTCCTCTCTGACCCCTTAGGTGATTGAAACTAGTCCAGGAGATCACTCTGGCCCTGAATTCCCTGCAGTACCTATCCTTTGTAAAAGATGATGTCCGCCTCAACCAGAAACAGGTTCAGAAGGACTTCAGCGAATCGGTGTCCACCGCATGAGATGGCAGCCTATTCCAGAGGTGCACTATTCCCTGGGAAAAGAACCACCTCCTGACATCTAACCTAGATCTGGCCTTATACAACTTAAATTTGTGACCCCTGGTCCTCCCTAACCTATTTAATTGGAACAATCTGTCAGTTGGAACACAATCTATTCCCGTCATCACCCAATAAACCTCGATCAGATCACCCCTAAGTCTACGTTGCTCTATGGTACCTATGTTAAGAGCAGAGATGGGGTGCTGCAAAACAGATGGTGGCCTGGAGCTGGACCTCTGGCCAGGTCATTCCTATTCCTCTCCTGTCACTTACATTTGCTCCTCTTGACGCACCAAGTACTCCTTCTTTCAATTATAAATCTGAATTCCCTGAATGGATTCTCCTCTGGTGGCGCTTGTGACAGATAGAGTTAAGTGCCGGTGTGTACAGTGAGGTGATAAGCTTCCTCAATATTTTACAATCATAGAATGGTTACAGCACAGAAGGAGGCCATTCGGCCCGTCGACCTCATGCCGGCTCTCTGCAAGAGCACTTCAGCTAGTCCCACTCCCCTGCCCTTTCCCCATGTCCCTGCAATTTTGTTTCCTTCAGGTACTTGTCCAACTCCCTTTTGAAAGCCATGATTGAACTTGCCTCCACCACACTTTCAGGCATTGCACTCTAGACCACTTGCTGGGTAAAAAAGTTTTTCCTTATGTCACCTTTGGTTCTTCTGCCAATCACCTTAAACCTATGTCCTCTGGTTCTCTGCCCTTCTGCCAAAAGGAACAGTTTTTCTCTATCTACTCTGTCCCAGGATTTTGAACAGCTCTATCAAATCTCCTCTCAACCTTCTCTGCTCTAAGGAGAACAACCTCAGCTTCTCCAGTCTATCCATGTAACTGAAGTCCCTCAGTCCTGGAACTATTCTGCTAAATCTTTTCTGCAACCTCTCTAAGGCCTTCACATCCTTCCTAAAGTGTGGTGCCCAGAATAGGACACAATCCTCCCGTTGAGGCCGAACCAGTGTTTTATAAATGTTCATCAGCATTTCCTTAACTTTTAAACATTAGACATTTGGGCCATTGGCTTTCACCGGCTCTGTCGTCTCTTGCCAGAGAACGGACTCCCAAAGATGGCCACCACCCTTTTCTGCACCTCCTTTAGCATTCCCTTTGAGTCTCTCTCAGTAAAAAGGGGCAGGTTCTTGCCCTGGGCTTTTGCAATAACCTCAGTTGTCTGTTTCAATGTCCTCTATACAACTGCTCTTGCTGAAAACTTCCTGGGGGTGATTTTTGTTTTGCTACCATCCCATTTGTACTTCAGAGCCTGGCAGTAGCAAGAATGGTTGTAGTGTCGATTATAGCTTGGTTTCCACCCATTCATATTTTCAGGCAGGCCATAAAAAAGCAAACCAGGCACTAGGGTTTATTTCTAGCGGGACAGAATTGAAAAGTAATGAAGTTATGCTAAACTTGTATCCAACCTTGGTTAGACCACACTTGGGAGTACTGTGTACAGTTCTGGCCGTCATATTATAAAAGGATATAGAGGCACTGGAGAGGGTACAGATATTTACAAGGATGGTACCAAAAATGCGAGGGTATACCTATCAGCAAAGGATGAACAGGCTGGGTCTCGTTTCGTTTGAAAAAAGAAGGCTGAAGGTGACGTAATCAAGGTCTTTAAAATTATGACAGGTTTTGATACAGAGAGAGTGTTTCCACTTGTGGGGAAGAGCATAACTAGAGTCCATCAATATAAGATAGGGAATCAAATAGGGAATTCAGAAGAAACTTCTTTACCCAGAGAGTGGTGAGAATGTGGAACTCACTACCACAGGGAGTGGTTGTAGCAAATAGTATAGGTGCATAGAAACATAGAAACATAGAAAATAGGTGCAGGAGTAGGCCATTGGGCCATTTGAGCCTGCACCACCATTCAATATGATCATGGCTGATCATGCAACTTCAGTACCCCATTCCTGCTTTCTGTCCATACCCCTTGATCCCTTTAGCCATAAAGGCCACACCTTACTCCCTTTTGAATATATCTAACGAACTGGCCTCAACAACTTTCTGTGGTAGAGAATTCCACAGGTTCACAATTCTCTGAGTGAAGAAGTTTCTCCTCATCTCGGTCCTAAATGGCTTACCCCTTTTTCTTAGACTGTGACCCCTGGTTCTGGACTTCCCCAACATCGGAACATTCTTCCTGCCTCTAACCTGTCCAATCCCATCAGAATTTTATATGTTTCTATGAGGTTCCCTCTCATTCTTCTAAATTCCAGTGAATATAAGCCTAGTCGATCCCGTCTTTCATCATATGTCAGTCCTGCCATCCCGGGAATCAGTCTGGTGAACCTTTGCTGCACTCCCTCAATAGCAAGAATGTCCTTCCTCAGATTAGGAGACCAAAACTGGACACAATATTCAAAGTGTGGCCTCAACAAGGCCTTGTGCAAATGCAGTAGGACCTCCCTGCTCCTATAATCAAATCCTCTAGCTATGAAGGTCAACATGACATTTGCCTTTTTCAGCGCCTGCTGTACCTGCATGCCAACTTTCAATGACTGATGTACCATGACACCCAGGTCTCGTTGCACCTCCCCTTTTCTTAATCTGTCACCATTCAGATAATGTTCTGCTTTCCTGTTTTGCCACCAAAGTGCATAACCACATATTTATCCACATTATACTGCATCTGCCATGCATTTGCCCACTCACCTAGCCTGTCCAAGTCACCCTGCAGCTTCTTAGCATCCTTCTCACAGCTCACACTGCCACCCAGCTTAGTGTCATCTGAAAACTTGGAGATATTACATTCAATTCCTTCGTCCAAATCATTAATATATATTGTAAATAGCTGGGGTCCCAGCACTGAACCTTGTGGTACCCTACTAGTCATTGCCTGCCATTCTGAAAAGAACCCGTTTATTCCTACTTTTTGCTTCCTGTCTGCCAACCAGTTCTCTATCCACATCAATACATTACCCCCAATACCATGTGCTTTAATTTTGCACACTAATCTCTTGTGTGGGACCTTGTCAAAAGCCTTTTGAAAGTCCAAATACACCACATCCACTCCCTTGTCCACTCTACTAGTTACATCCTCAAAAAATTCAAGAAGATTTGTCAAGCATATAAGGGGAGGCTAGACACGCATATGAGGGAGAAGGGAATAGACGGTTATGCTGACAGATTTAGATAAGGACAGACGGAAGGAGGTTCAAGTGAAGCATAAACGCCGGCATGGACTGGTTAGGCCAAATGGCCTGTTTGGGCCAAATGGCCTGATTCTATTCCGTATAGCCTATGTAATCCTGTGTAATCTTGATCTAAGTGGTTCTCAGTAGGAAACAGGAAGAAGCCTTATTAATTGGAGCCAGATGACGTAGTTCTGATTCCCCCACCTCCCCCCCCACCACCCCCCCCACAACACCATTTTAGTCTCTGCCCACACTGCTACTGCCAGTTCCTGCTACCCCACAGACAAGGGCAGTATAAGTCAAGAAGTGGCCATTTTGAATGATATTCGAAATAATCCACACCTTCCCTTCGCTCAAAGTGTAGAATGTTTGGGGAGATATTTTGCTTGCTTTGGGCAGCGTTTTCCTTTTGCTACGGAGGTGATTTCAATGTGGTTATTGTTGCTGCACAACATTGGTGAATGTAGTAGATTACTGCTGACTCTAGCAGGAGGAGGAACAGACCGAGATGCAACTGGAGGGTGACCAAACAGAACAAGGTGTACTCACAGAAACCCTTACCCTCCTACGCCAATCCGTTCGGGTGGAGGAAGTTCTCGGTTTATGCTGGAAATGAAAATCACCCTGCTCCATGTTTGAAAGTGTATTTGTACCTTTAAGGCAGCACAACAGCTCTTTAAGTCTGCTTCTGTACAAAAGTCCTGTTCTCTCAGCCTGCACACACCCAACACGTGACCATGCCAGCTTGAGAAAAATAACAACAACTTGTATTCATATAACGCCTTTAACATAGTAAAACGTCTCAAGGCGCTTCACAGGAGTGTTATCAGACAAAAATTTGGCACCGAACCACATAAGAAGAAATTAGGGCAGATGTCCAAAAGCTTGGTTAAAGAGGTAGGTTTTAAGGAGTGTCTTAAAGGAGGAAAGAGAGGTAGAGAGGTGGAGAGGTTTAGGGAGGGAGTTCCAGAGCTTGGGGCCTAGACAACAGGAGGCACGGCCACCGATGGTTGAGCTATTATAATCAGGGATGCTCAAGGGGGCAGAATTAGAGGAGCGCAGATATCTCAGGGGGTTTGTGGGGCTGGAGGAGATTAGAGAGATAGAGAGGGGCGAGGCCATGGAGGGATTTGTAAACAAGGATGAGAACACTGAATAACTAGGCACACCTCGCAAACCCTCCATGGGCTTCTGATATGAATCACACTCGTGCACTTCTGGGTGCTCCATCACTGTGGCCTTGTCAGAAATCAGTCCTTATATTGGTAATTTTGAGTGAATGAAAAGCAAGACTTATTTTTGGACAATCTTAAAGGGGCACGGTCATTTGGAACTTCACCATGTGAGATAATGTAACTTCTGATGTGATGATATTTTCATGTGGCTAATGTCTGTCCGTATTCAAAATCATGAGTGGTCTAGATAGAAAGAAACTGCTCCCATTGGCGGAAAGGTTGAGAACCAGAGGACACAAGTTTAAGGTGATTGGCAGAAGAAACAAAGGCGACACGAGGAAAACATTTTTACGCAGCGAGTGGTTAGGATGTGGAATGCACTGCCTGAAACGGTGGTGGAGGCAAATTCAATCATGGGAATTGAATAGGTACATGGAGGAAAAAAAATTGCAGGACGACTAGGAGAGGGCGGGGGAGTGGGACTAGCTGAAGTGCTGTTGCATGCTCGACAGGCTGAATTGCCTCCCTCTGTGCTGTAACCATTCTATGATTCCATGGGCTGGAAATTCCCTGACGTTGCGCCGGGTTTGTCGCCGATATTTCACCATTTTTGGTGGAAAACGGTGCGGCAGGAAATTCGCTGAAGTCCTGCGCCGCGGTTTTTAAATATCACTGGGGAGCAGACCGCCGGCATGCAAGACTGGAAAAAACACTTTTGCCCGCTATTTGGCTCGCAGCGCACCCGTAGATAGGATCAAAAAAAAAACCCAGGGAAAAACCGGTGTTGCAGCCCTTGGTTCGACGGTAAATATGAAGGCCTGCAAAAAATGTAAGTTAAAGTTTTTATTTTTTTTATTCTTTTGCAGCGATTCCATAGAAAAGGGTCTTGTGAATGTTTTGTGATTTTTTGATTTTTTGGAATTTTTTTGGGGGGTGTTTTCTCCCCTCCCTAGGCCCAACTCGTAGCGGGCGGTATTGGCCTCGGAGAAAAGTTGCAGAAAATTTGCAGCTTACATCACAAATCCTCGTGCAACGCCGATTTTTACCGCTGGGTGCATTTTTTCCCGAATTTTAGGCCTCGAAATCATAGCGGTGTCATAGCGGCATTTATGGCGGAAAAATACCGCTCTGACCAAAAATGGAATTTCTAGCCTAATTCATTTTTTAATGGCTTTAACTGGCACCCCCCAAAAAAAACCCAGCTCTCTGCTGAATATGGAATCGGGTACAGTGCAGACTCCAGGGAGTAATTGGCACAACTGTCAGCTGAACATCTGAAGCACGCAATCTTGCTGAGTCAGCCACTGGCTCAGTGGGTAGCAGCCCCACCTCTGCATGAGACGGTTGTGAGTTCAAGTCTGACTCCAGACACTTGTGCACAAAAATCTAGGCTGACACTCCAGTGCAGTGCTGAGGGAGTGCAGCACTATCAGAGGTACTGCCTTTCGAATGAAACGTTAAACCAAGGCCCCGTCTGCCATCTCATGTGGAATTAGAAGATCCCATGGCATTATTTCAAAGAAGAGCAGTGGAGTTATCCCCAGTGCCCTGACCAATATTTATTCCTCAGTCAACATTATTTAAAAAATTGGCTGCTGCGTTACCTACATTAGAACAGTGATGATAAAAAAGTACTTCATTGATGATAAAGTGCTGTGGGATGTCCGGTGGTCATAAAAGGCGTCATAGGAATGCAAGTCTTTTGTTTTCTTTCTTTGTAAGATCGCTTTAAGAGGAGTTGGCTACATTATAATAGTGGAACTATTTTTAAGGTTGCTTTTTGTATTATTTATACTTATACTGCAGAATTGTGTGTGCTTGCAGACATCCATATAGGACTGGCTACCTAGTTAGCTACCACACTATTTATCCTGTGTTAAATGTCCCTCAATTTACTGATGATTGCAGTGTGCTTACTAATCTTTACCTTTATCTGGAAAATGTATTCTCCTTTGAACAAGCAATGTTATTTGTTTCTCCTCATGGAATTGTTTTTTGTTGTTGACCTATTTATGGTAACTATGATTTGCAATTGTTTCACAGGAAGACAACAGCTAAGAGTATTATGTGCAGAAGAGCAGATGGATATGGGAAAATAACATACTACTGATGGGAAAACATAACCCACAAAGGTAACGTCAGGAACACAAGCCGCTTGCAGTACCACTCTGCACTTCCCAGTTGTTATTCCATTTATATACACGCATTTTATAAAAAGTAAAATAGACAGCGCTGCCTGAGTTGACAAGAGGGTTGCCAAGCCTCCAGGGCTGGCCTGGAGTCTCCAGGAATCAAGTTAATCTCCAGGACACTGCTGCCAGCAAACCCGGGGAGAAAAATCACAGGGGCATTAACAAAAAAATTGTCTGTTGTTTTAAATTTCTTGGAGCACTTTCATTTATTAGTTGTAAAAATATTGGAGATGGAAAAATTGGCTGTTTGACTGACAGTCAAGAATCATCCAATCAAGTAACAAAGAGTCAACATAAGAACATAAGAAATAGGAGCAGGAGTAGGCCATTTGGCCCCTCGAGCCTGCTCCGCCATTCGATAAGATCATGGCTGATCTGGGTCTGTTCACCTTACCACTCGAGGAAGGCAATGCACCGCAAGGATGGACGTGTTGGACGACCAATGGCGAGAGTGTGGGGTCAGGCAAGGCAATTGGCGATGAGAGATCATGTGATGAAACCTCCAGGAATGTGCCCAACCAGAGCTGGCAACCCTAGTAGACCAAGTCTGGAAGACAGCCCAATCTGAGAGAATAATCTATTATGAGGAAAGTTTAATGCCTCTTTTTATGTTGCGACACTCACACTCCAGGTTGTGTACACTGAACTCAGAATCTTCAGTATAAGTGCGGCTAAATAGTTGACTGGGTTTCATAGAATCATAGAATCATAGAATAGTAAAGCACAGAAGGAAACCGTTCAGCTCATTGAGTCTACACCAGCTCTTTCGAAGAGCAATCCAGTTAGTCGACATTACGTTTCCTACATTACAACAGTGACTACACTCCAAAGTACTTCATTGGCTGTAAAACGCTTTGAGATGTCCGCTGGTCGTGAAAGACGTGATAGAAATCCAAGTCTTTTTCGTTCTTTCTTTTTAGTCCCACTCCCTGTAATTTTTTCTCCTTCAAGTATTTATCCAATTCCCTTTTGAAGGCCACTATTGAATCTGTAACCATCAGGCTATCAGGTAGTGCATTCCAAATCCGAACGACTCGTTGTGTAAAAAGATTTTCCTTGTGTCACTTCAGGTTCTTTTGCCAAACACCTGAAATCTGTGCCTTCTCGTTATTGACCCTTCAGTCATTGGAAAAAATTTATCTTTATTTGCTCTATCTTAATCCTTCATGAATTTAAACACCACTATCAAATCTCAAGACTTCTCCGCGCCAAGGAGCACAACCTCAGCTTTTCGAGTCGATTCACATATCTGTATTCCCTCATCTCTGGTTCCTATTCTAGTAAAGCTCTTCGGTACCCTCTCCAAAACCTTCACGTCCCTCCAATAGTGTGCTGCCAGAATTGGACACAATATTCCAGCTGAGGCTGAATGTTTGTGGCTTCTGTTTCACTCACTTTGCAAGGAATGGCCCCTCCTCTCACCCAGTGCCCCGACCTCCTTCCTCCTTTCCATTTTACTGTTCTTTCCCCTCCCCATCCCCACATTGACTTACTCTTGGGACATGGCCACAGCTGTGGCCAAAGGCTCTTTTCTTATGTGATTTACTTGGTCTTCTGGGAGTTCCTCTGATACCTTATTCACCTACTTAATTCCAGAACTTATTCCCTCACCTTGCTAACTTGCCTATGTACCTGCAATATTTTTTTATCATGTCGGTGATTGACTTATCACGCAATGTGTAATTAATATGCTCAAATACCTGCTCTACTCTATACTTCAATTTGCTTCTCTATTGTCTTTTAATGTTTGACATTTCAAAAAGAAACACTGGCAAAGTTCATGATCTCAGGCACACTGAGGTCATGTGACACCATTGATCTTATTTCCAATTCACAAAAAATATATACACAAGAAATTACAAGATTAGTACATGCTGATATACTATGACATAATTGCAGAACTTCTCCCGCTATTAATCATTTCAAATATAACTACTAACTGCATTTACAAAGCAATTCAGTGTCATATTCAGCCATTAGAATGAGATTGAAAGGTGCAGCACAGCAGTATTAGAACCGCATAGTTTGCATACAGAGCATTTTACCATTAGTGCTATTTAGTTTCGCAATAAATTAGAGATAGCAAGAAAATGTGTAACAAAGGGAAATATCCAACCTTTCTTTGTGCTATGAACTTAAAATTATTTTCACAAATAGGCTATTGCTTTTCCACTGATCAAAAATTAATTCTAATTTTATTAAATCCTACATTAGCAATGCTACCAGTGTCCCAGCTAAGTCTATAACATAAGAAAGAAAGAGAGAAAGACTTGCATTTATATAGCACCTTTCAGGACCAGCGGAGATCTCAAAGCGCTTAATAGCCAATGAGGTACTTTTGGCGTGTAGTCACTGTTGTGATGTAGGAAACCCAGCAGCCAACTTGCACACAGCAAGCTTCCACAAACAGCAATGTAATAATGACCAGATAACCTGTTTTGTTATGTTGATTGAGGGATAAATATTGGCCAACACTCCCCTGCTCTTCTTCAAAATAGTGCCATGGGATCTTTTACGTCCACTTGAGAGAGCAGACAGGGCCTCGGTTTAATGTCTCATCCAAAAGACGGCAGCTCCAATAGTGCAGCACTCGCTCAGCACTGCACTGGAGTGTCAGCTGAGATTTATGTTCTCGAGTTCCTGGAGTGGGACTTGAACCCACAACCTTCTGACTCAGAGGCTACCCACTGACATGAGCACCCAGTCTTGTGTACAAAACTGGGTAATGCTTGCATCCGATTCATTTGTGTTAAGCGACCTTTTATCTTTGATATTCAGAGATATTTCAGCTTCCTTAATGTTGTTTTCAGAACCACGATGACCTTTATTGGGTAACAAGGAGATTTGACCTGCCGCCATCATCTGCCCAAATGGAATACGTATGCTGAGCATTACTGGTGTGTGCAGTATTGGTAAGTGAAGTATTTACAAAAATTTGAGTTGACACATTTTATCAAATGTGGAAAGATGAAGACAAAACAGCTGCTATCCCTGTCGTAAGCAATCTTCTGATGATTGAATAAAAGTGTCAAGAAAATGGTTGGTTGAGAGTCTTTTGTTCCCCGCCATCCAGTTTGATGTTAGTTTGAGCTGTCAGTTACGTATCACAGTAGCGTGATTTATCAATAGAGAGAATGACCTTGTGGTTTAACTTCAAGTAAAGCTAGAAGACAGCACCCTCTACTGAAGTTTGCAGCTGCCAAGGAGACGGGCTTCAATGATCAAGTTTCTACTTAACTGACCTTTATTATTTGCTGATGCCACTTCTAACTTTGTAAGTGAACTGTGACATTAAAAGAAATTTCCAATAAGTACTGTATGAATTAATTGAAAGGTCTGACAGGGTAGGGGGAGGACATCGGTCTTAAAAGCCACTTGTTGGAAGTATGTGACACTGGGTTAACATATAAAGATGATTCCATTACAAACTATCAAAACCATTCTTGCAGTTTTAGAGGAGCCTTTATTAAGGAGAAGCTAGCAAATGAAACTCAAATAATTCCCGAAGCTCACTCTTAGAACACATAGCATTAAGTAATAAAATTGCCCTTAAATACTGCAGTGATTGGCAGCTTGCTTTTCAAAGAAGTCTGATGACTTTAATTGTGAAGGTGCCCCTTTGTTCGGCCTTCAACAATTTCAGAACCAAGTTAGAAACCACAGCTGCTTCTTATTAGATGCTAACATCTGATCACAAGCCATTTAATATTTAGATAATATTCTTCTGCTGCTTAGATTGATTTGATAGAACTTGTGGCTTGTTTGAAATTTTTTGAACCAAAGACATTTTTTTAATAGACTTCAAAGGGTTTTAAGAACTAAATGATTAGTGTGTTTATGTTGCTATTCAGAACCAAAAATAATTGCATTGCTGGTAAAATAATAAAATGGGCTTAATATTCTCATATGGCGATTTAAGATAAATAATTACTTTAGTTTCCTGTTCCACAACAGTCTGAGGAACTAAACAGAGAATAATGAATGTGGTAATAGATCATAGGTATGCAACTAATATTTATTTAAATCAACAGTAATAAGCTACATATTTGTATAATTAGTTCACTGGAATTTATTTTCTCTTTATCTTGTTTCTAATAGCTTGTGACTTACAGGTTTTATGGTTCCTGATCATTAGCAGTAATGCTGCTGATATACTGGAATCGTACACACGGTAGCTGAGTGGTTGCAATGCCTGTGGAATGCAGCTGTGGTGGAAAAGCACCAGGAACAAAAGCTTGGGAAGTCAAGGAAATGTTGGAGGTGGCAGAGTGCGGATCAGTGTGCATGGATACAAAAGTATACCGCAGAATATACAGTGTTGCAGGTGTATAGAATGTTCAAAATCGCTCTCTAAATTGCCCAAGCACGGAGAACGCAGTTATTTTCTTTGAGCTAAGAGTGCTCAGGAAACGTAAGTTGGTGCAAGTCAAGGGCTTGGATAACACACTTGCGACTTTTGCACTGGTCTCCCCACTGAAAGACATTGCATAAATTGCACCTTTCTGTCCACAGGGCATCGAAGTTTCAATGAATCTGCAATGCATGCTGGGTTTATGGGAAATAGAACACCCAATATGCAAAAATTTCATAATATTTGTTAAATTTTTTGTTGCAATGTCACTAAATGGACCAAGTGGGGTTAATTACTCACTCTCTCTCCTCCCCTTCCCCAGAAGTGGATGTACAAATGTGTTTTTTTCCATAGTTTGAGATGTGGAAACACCATAATAGTACCAGCACAAGTATGATGCGCCAAATGGCCACTTCTGTGCTGAAATTTATATGATTATATTCTCTGGGAGATTCCAGCTTTCTTCATTTACTGTGGATTATCATGATGTAATAAGAGATTTTTAAGAAACACAGAAACAAGATCCATTGTAGAATTGTGATTGAAAAAATGAGTTAATATTGAGGACTGTTCGCTGAAGTACAATGATCTGTTTGTGCTTCGTGCATTCTGTGAAATCGGAAAGAGGCATTGCATAAACCAGTTGGAAAATGGATTGTCTGCAGAGTCGGAGAAAAAAAGAAAAATACACCAGAGTGTTTGAGTTCAACAAAGGAAATGCAAAGTGCCTCAGTGGAAGGTCTGGAGCTACCTCACAGTGCTCTCAGAATGCCTTCACATTCCCAACAGCAAAACGTATTCACATTCGCTTTGGTTGCAATAATGTGTTGCTTGTGTAATGTGCTCTTTTGATGTTTGTTGGAAGCTAATTACTGAAGTGTAACTGATACTGCAATATGAGGAGACAGATTAGTAAGGCTTGCTGCTCCACCACAAATAATGTTTCTCCTCGTTAATTATTTTATGTGTGGTGCATGGATTTATTTTGTTATTAAACGCTTTGAGGATTGCGATAGAATTCACTGTCTGCTCTCAAAAAACCATGCCGGATTGTTAGCTTTATTCAGCAAATGGCATAAAGAAATTAATATCAGAGTTTTGAAATCCACTGAATAATGTTCTGCATTAGAAATTTGCAGAAAAGCCATTTTGCACACGTTGTATGAAAGGACACATTTCTATTTTAAGATTAACAGCTGAGTGTAAAATTAACCTGAGGTATCAAGAGTTCAGTTCTCCCATTCAAGGCCCTTTGCCTTTGCTTGCTGACTATTAGTTGATGGCTTGATCCCTGCTGCTCCACTCACACATTGCTCCTCCATCCCCGACCCCACAACACCAACCCACCCTCCACCCTGCCTTTCTACACCAAGAGTAGTGTGAAAGTCCCTGCTGGTTTGATTCTCATCTTTCACCTAATTAACAGGAAGATACAAGCACTTGTATACAGCAGTATTGTCGTTGATCTGTATATAAATCATAGTGTGGTAATTCTATCCAGCTGATGGATTCTATTTGTAGATTGTATTTTGTAGAACACAAGTAGTAGATGTCATGAGGGGCCCACATATCAGGATAAATAGAAACAGAAAATGGTGAACAAGTGAGCAATGGCTTAAATCTCATCTTCCTGTTTCTCTTTAAATGTAAGCACTTGTAATTTCTAATATAAATGATATATGTAGTTGGGAGAGTATTTTATGCCACACTAAAAGTTAAATATTAAATAAATGGGTTATAGTTATTAATTATAACAGCTATAACATTACTGTGTATGTGATATCTTGACAGGAAAGTTAATTTTATGTAAAGTTGGATGAAATTAATTTCAAATCCCATTCTGCACAGGATGTTTTTCCCAGACATCTATTTTTTTCCCTCCCAGGTCGACAGCTTTGAAATTGACTGTGGACAAAGGACAGAGATCCTGCAAAAATAACATATCAATAGTCATTCATAAATATTGCCTTTAGACTGTAACAACACTGTTAGCTGGGGTGGGGCTTAAATTACTAGTGCTTTTTATATGAATGTTAATATTTCCCTCAAAATGTAAATCTCTCATGTTGATTTGGGGAGGGGGGTGGGGAGCATTCTATGCATTCATGGTGGCAACATATAAAAAAAAAATGATATTTGTATAGCGTCTTTAACATAGTAGAATGTCCCAGGGTGCTTCACAGGAGCGATATCAAACACATTTTGACATCAAACCACATAAGAAGATATTAGGACAGGTAACCAAAAGTTTGGTCAGAGAGGTAGGTTTTAAGGAGCATCTTATAGGAGAGGTGAGAGATAGAGAAGTAGAGAGGTTAAGGAAGGTGTGGTATCTTCCTTACAACACTATAACACACACAGAACTCCAAGATGGCTCCATTCCTTTTATTCTTGTAAAACATCATTGGCTGCATTACCATAGTAATCCACTAGGTGGAACTATATTACACCTCTCCCTCCTTAATGAAGAAGTAATTATATCAAACAATCATCATGCATAACTTGCATTGTTAAACATAACAAAAGATATGGACTTATTTTGCCATATTTACAAATCAAACTTAACTACTTGTTTTCTGTTTCGAAGAGGATACCTTCACTCTCAAACAGAACCTTCCAAACATGGTGTCGAACTTAGACTCATTCTAGGCTCCTCTGCCGACCTGGGGCTCGCTTGCCATGTCGGAGTTTCAAATAGAATGCTTGCTTGAGAGTCTCATGTCGGGCATGCGGACGATGTAGCCCGCCCAACAGAGCTGGTCGAGTGTGGTCAGTGCTTCGATGCTGGGGATGTTGGACTGATCAAGAATACTGACATTGATGCGTCTATCCTCCCAGCGGATTTGTAGGATCTTGCGGGGGCCAGCACTGGTGGTACGTCTCCAGTGCTTTGAGGTGTCTACTGTATATAGTCAACGTCTTTGAGCCATATAAGAGTGTGGGTATCACTACTGCCCTGTAGACCTTAAGCTCCTTAATAAAGTGCAACATTCCCATTGACACCTGGGAATCCATGGCCCAGGACTGCCCTAAGTGGAGGAAGAGCATCCAGGAGGGTGCTGAGCACCTCGAGTCTCGTCGCCGACAGCATACAGAAACCAAACGCAGACAGCGGAAGGAGCGTGCGGAAAACCAGATGACGCACCCACCCTTTCCTTCAACCACTGTCTGTCCCACCTTTGACAGAGACTGTAATTCCCATATTGGACTGTACAGTCACCTGAGAACTCACTTTTAGAATGGAAGCAAGTGTTCCTCGATTTTGAAGGACTGCCTATGATGATGATTCTAGGCTGAGCCTGAGGAAAGCTTTGCTCCAAGGGATGCCCTTGATCAATATTTGAACTCTCAAAACTTCAGACTGTTTGTCTGCCTGACTTGGAGTAAGACTTAAATTCTGACTTTCTCTTAGACTTGTTTCTAGTACATTTGATGTAGGATATGCTACTGGTACTGAACTTGTAATAAGATTATCTGATGAGTCAGAAATAATCGAATCATTGCAACTTTCAACATCTTCCACATCTGCAGGTAAAATATGATCACTGTGAACAAACCTAACCTGTCCATGATCAAACATCTTGACCAAATATGTGTGAGGACCACATAACTTCACTACTCTTCCTGGTAACTGTTTTGGATCGATAATAATAGACCCAGGTTCAGGATCTGGATGAATGTTAAATAAGAGACAAGACAAATGAAGTAAAGATAAAACACCGTTTACTGAGAGAAAAGAAACATACAGTTTACGAAGAAAAGAGAAGTATGATAAGATGCAACAAAGCTCACAGCCTTCGGCCCATCGGGAACTCCGCAACAACGGCTGGTCAGGAACCTTGGGGGTCCCGGCACCACTCGCGAATCTCGGTCCAAGGTGAAGTTCAAAGAGCTACTGGACAGTTCCGTTCCTTTATACTATTGAACAAACATGGGTGCATGTGGCTTATGGCCAACTCCTAATCTGTAAGGCCCCAGCTGTTCTTCCACAAAGCATGAGACCTCGAGGTGCCGATCGTCCCATAAACAAGATGGTGTGCGCATCAAGGTCTCACTCTCTCTCTCTCTCTGCATCAACAACATTCCACGATGCATGAAGCAGAAAACACACTGTAAATGTCGGAATATCATAATTAACCCTATGTGATTAACCCTATATAATACAATCCACCCTTGATATTTAGACATTTTAAGTAATATAATCGAGTTGAAGGCGTAATGCATCAGTTACACGTTGAGTATGCGCAAGCAACGCCCGCAATCTACACCAAAGAATACATACAACAGTAATATCAGTAATAACACGACGAGTAAAACAACGATAGGATGTATAAAGCGGCGGATGTTTTTTGGGGACCATCCGTAAAAGATGTCCCACCAATGGTGTACCGTAAGGTCAGTGACCATTGTCGTAACTCTGACCAAGGCGCCTTCACTGTAACTCATAGCAACTTGCAGAGTATGAAGAGTACGCCCTCAATTCGTCAGTGACCTTTTGATTATCTTTTAGAAACTGAGCTAAACAAGTTAGGTCTACAGTGGGAGGAAGGTTAGTAATGCCTAGGACGGTGCGATGGCGCATAACATTTTTCCATCATCCCAATCGATATGACCTATTAGAATGAAGGTCATATATGGTATACACATCTTTAAAGCAAGCATTTAGAGGAGGATCTTTATGGGCGCCGTCAAGATAAATGGGATAGACACTAGTAATACAAACATGATTCTGTCCGATGTAAAATTGTATCATTGTATGGTACAAGTATCCAAATACATGTTCCCGCTGTATGCTGTAGGGAGCATGGTTCAAACACAGATGTGTGCAAAGGACACACCATACCGAAAGGCCATTTGACAATCTTGAGCTTGGTGAGTTCTATTGCTAGCATCAATCCATCCACCCTTGAACTCGGGTACCCAGAGATTTTGGCCATACAGGTGGGGAAGCTGGTACCAAATGTTGGTTTTTGTGATATTGACTATTCTCATAGTAAAGTTACACCCCTGGTCATCACAATGTGTATGTTGCATATCAGGTTTTACCCCTAGATTTCTATTGCCGAAGTGGAATATTTTGCTCCAACTATTTGCATGCCCTGACATGGCAAAACGTTCGAACTCGGTCCTTAATAGTTGCCAGGTTACTTCTTCAAACATGCATTGTGTGTGATGACCTAATTCTAGTTGTCACCCGGTGATACTCCCTATCTCTTGAGTAGTTTTATCTATGTGTTCTCACCGCATTACATCCGACAGCCAACTAGAAAACATCTGTCCTGTGAGACCTCTGTCCCATGCATTTCGCAATCGAATTGCATCTCCAGTGAGTCTCCCTACCTTTTGTATTTTGTTTTGTAAGGTCTCGATATCCATAGAGTTTAAAGCTCCTATTCCTGTTCCTATGCCTCCTAATATTGTGGCTAATATACCACGCCTTTGTATCACAGATGTTTTCAGATTTGCTTTAATTGTTGTTACATTACAAATGTCAGACGGCTTGTCCGCATACCGGACTTGTAGCGTGAGATTTAATATGGGTGGGGATGTAAGCACAGGTGTACATGTAGAGTGTAGCCATTGCAAATGATCCAAGCTCTTAGAATGCTTAACTACACGCATTGACCAAAAGTGGCCCATAATCCCCCTACCAGTGATTACGGAGGCATTTGTACATCCATACCATAGAGACGCATTTAACTTAATTTCGTCTGACATAGTGTCATTGCTTGACATAATGTTGCGGGCCCAACTCCTTAACCATGTGACATTGTGCAATAACGACACATTGGAGTGCACATTGCATATCATTGTCATATCTTTTTGCCACTTGATTGATAACGTGAATTACTGTTAATAGCACCTGTCCTGGGCCTCCCCAGTACCCGCATGTGTCACAAGTGACGCTCCAGTGTCCTATAGTGCAGGCTTTCCCGGAAGGACAGGTAAAATTGTCTTGCGTTCGATCAGTGTTAGCTAACCGCCACCCTATACGACCACCCCATGCTGTGTTTGAGGATGGAAGTAACCCAGTCACAGATAACGAGACACAGAGACTTGCCAGCATGAGTTGGTAAGTCGCCATTTTGGGCAGAATTCCTGTGGGAGAAAGCATAAGTACATTAATTCAGCCCCGTTTAGTCAATTTACCCTTGTCAACACAAAGAGGAATATCTTGACCAGTCAGGAGCACCCAATAAGTGTTTCCTTCTCCTTTCGCTAAGATTTCCCCTGCTTGTAAGGGTTTCTGGGGGTACTGCACCCACACTTTTCCTCCTTCACAAACTGTGTCCTGAGTCTGATTTTCTTTTTCAACAGTAGGGACACTAACTTTGCCTAACATGTGGCTTATGGGCGTTCCTCCCTGCAATGGTCGGTGATTCAGATTGCGCACTGCTTGTGGTAAGACCTTTAACCACCCTTGCAATGTGTTAGTGGGAGTTAATATTTTAATCTGTTGCTTAAGTGGTCCATTCATGCGTTCTATTAACCCTGCAGCTTACGGATAGTAACGTATGTGAAACATCCAATAGATCCCGTTGTCTACCACCCACTGTTGCACTGTTTGACCTGTGAAGTACTTCTGCTGGCTCACCGTAGTATGTGATTAAATTCTCCAGTCCTTTAATCGCACTTTGTTGATTCACTTTAGTCACTGGATAAGCTATCAAAAGTCCAGAATAGGTATCAACAGCAATGAGCAAATATTGGAACTGTTGTTGCAATGGTAAAGGTCCTACATAATCAACTTGCCATATTTGTGCTGGTTGAGTCCCTCTCTTAATATGGGCACCGGGTTGTTGTTGTAGGGGAAAATGCTTCACCTTTTGACAAATTTCACAGGTGTTTATGATCTGTTTAACACCGTCCGTAGTCAAATGTAACCCCCTATTTCGTGCCCATTGTATTGTACCCTGAATGCCCAAATGTCCAGATTTGTGGTGGGCCCACTTGCCTATGCCATATTCTTCCTCTTCCACCTCTTTAACAGCCTGTACCCGGGCTATATTATCAATGGTGTTATTATGTTCAGAGGTCTTTGAAGTGCTTTTCATGTAAGCGTCCACATGATATACAGTTATTTTCATCTTCTGGGCTTTGGACCATATTTGTTCCCATAGGCGCTTTCCCCACAAGTCTTTCCCAGTTATTTGCCAGTTATGTTTCGCATCCAGCTCGCCATGCCATTGGCTACTGCCCATGAGTCAGTATATATGTGTACTTGTTGCTGTTCCTCTTCTAACAAAAGGACTACAGCTGCTAGTTCTGCTAGCTGGCTGGAGCCTCCCACGCCCTCAGCATGTACAATTGTCTGTTTGGATTGAAGGCAGCGGCTCGCCATCACCGAAGGCCGTTTCGCCAGACCGCTGAGCTATGGCATGGCTACGTTCTTCAGGTGTTAACTGTTCAAAAAACGCGCCCCAGGAGATCGGTGACTCTTTAGTTAAACTGACAGGCGACTGCGTAAGTTCACTCTCAGCTGTTTGTGGGTATTCAGCCACATGCTCATGTAGCCGGGTGATTCCTTCTTTTCCTTTACTTGCTCTGTCTGCGATATACCATTTCCAGCGCACTATGGAGCTTTGTTGCGCTCGCCCGACCTTGTGTGTCTCATTTTCTGAGAGAACCTAGGATAATATAGGTAGGTCTGGTCTTAAACTGACTTTGTCGTACCCTGTCTGTCCTTCTGTTTCTGTTAGGGCCCAATAACATACTAATAATTGTTTCTCAAATGGAGTGTAACGAGTAGCAGCATCTGTCAATTTTCTAGACCAGAACCCTAACGGTATATGAGTGCCATGTTGAACCTGCCACAAACTCCATACTGCAGTATCACTGGTAACGGATACCTGGAGCTCAAAAGGCTGCCAGGCACTCACGGGGCTAGGGGTAAAGCTTGAGCTACGGCTTCTTTGGCTGCATCAAAAGCCACCTGCTGTTCCTTTCCCCACTCGAAGTGGGCCTTTTTTCGTGTTACGGCATACAGCGGTTTTAATAACATCGTGAGGTGAGGTGTGTGTCTCCTCCAGTAACCCAGTAGTCCCACGAACCGTTGTGTCTCAGTTTTATTCGTGGGGGTGGCCATTTCTTGAATCTTATTCTTCACAGGCTCGGGTATGATGCGCTCACCCCGAGACCATTGGATCCTCAGAAACTGGACAGTCTGGCTAGGGCCCTGCACCTTCTTCGGATTTATCTCCCAGCCCCTGTCTCACATGTGTTGGACTAAAGTAGCTAGGGCTTCCAACACCACTGCCTCGGTGGGACCCCTTATTAGTACATCATCGATGTAGTGTGCCAGTGAGACATTAGGAGCCAACGTGCACATGTCCAGGTCCCGGGCCACCAATCCGTGGCATTGGGTAGGGCTATGTAGGTAACCTTGAGGTAGGCGTTTAAACGTGTATTGCCTCCCTTCCCAAGTGAATGCAAACTGGTCCTGGGATTCTTCCGCTATCGGAATGGAGAAAAGGGCATTGGCCAGGTCGATTACTGCATACTACTCCGCATTTTCTTCGGACAGCCGCTCTGTTATAGTTACTACATTTGGGACAGCGGTTGCCAGGGGAGGGGCAAATTTGTTCAGTTGTCAGTAATCCACAGTCATCCTCCAACTTTTGTCGGGTTACTGCACAGGCCAAACAGGGCTAATGTAGGGGGACACCGCATGTCTAATGATACCCGCCTCCAAGAGCCCTTGTGTGGTTTCCCTTATTTCTTTGTGTCCCCCAGGTATTCGGTACTGTTTCATAGTCACTACACGCGATGGCCGTGGTATTACCACTGGTTCCCACTTTGCTTCCCCTGCAATCACAGTGATCACCCGTATCCCGAATGAGAATCGCCCGAACGAGGTGTGTGTGGTTCCCTTTAAAAGGTCCATCCCAATAATATGTTCCTTTACTGCCGATATTAAGACCGTTACCCAGTGCGGAGGCCCATTTCCCAACGCCATTCTGATAGTTGTTCGGACAGTGGGCGTTTCTGCCCCTCCAAACCTATTAATCATCATACGGGTCCCTAGGATTTCCATGGACAATAATAACTTCTGCTTGTGTCTAGTAAAACAACATCTCTTTGTATGTTCCCCACCCCCCCTGCCAATTTATCGTAATCAGAATGTGTGGCCTCAGGTCCCTGGGAGCTTGGGTTGATGTGGTTCTAACGGGGAGTACTCCCGGATTCCGGCTACACCCCTAGTCGAGGGGATTACTAGCCTTCCGCAGCTCTTCTACATTGGGGTATAGGCTAGCGGGAGGTGGTTTCTCCGCATCCGCAGGCTTATCGCTATCCGACTTAGTCTCCCTTACCTCCCTCCTTTCACCCTTCTCTGATCCCGGGATGCAGTGTTGCTTCCACATAGAATACATCGCTCCTGTTGGGATTCCATCAATTTTTTCCTTGGGGACCCCTGCCTTCAGTAAAGCCGCGAACATGTCCCTTCGAGTAATTCTTTTTTTTGTCTTTCCTGACCCTGTATCTTTCCCAGAGGTCGAACCTTGTCGCTGGTCCCGATCCCCATCTACATTAGCCGTTCTCGACTCTCGCACACTATCTTCTACATCCTCTAACGGTCCTAACAATAGGCAAGCGTGCCCCACCCGCTGCCCTTGGGCTGGTCCCAATAATGCGAGTAGTGCACCCCTCATCATAGGAGGGCCACTCTTCATCAGCTTGCTCCACATTCCTGCCATAAAGAGCTCCTGATCTGGCCCCCCATATGGTTGGTGATATAATCCTCCCTGTGTTGCCATAGTGCGCAACTGTATCGCACCCTCCGCCATAGTATTCCAAGGTTTTACCTCCCCTTCCTAATCAATGGCAGAGGGATATTTTTACCGGACCCCTATAGTAACCATGTCTCATAGCGAACCTGTGCCTTGGACATTCCGGAGCACTGCTGTGATATGGTGGTCCGTAGTCATAGTCCCCATTTTTGTTAATTCTTCGGGGTTAAGTATTACGCCTGATGCTCCCTGGTCCTAAATCTGGGTTAGCCATTCTGACAATGATTCACCGGGTTTTTTGCGAAATCGAGACCCTATTTCTTGTAACTCACTAGTGGTGAAGTCATGCACCCCTCTAGTGGTTACCGGCTGTTTCCCATCTTGCTGTTTCGTCTTATTTGTCCTAAGGGGTCTAGCTTCCGTGCTTGGAGCGTATGGGGGAGGGTCTTTAGTTTCCTCCCGTTCCCCCCCCTCTCCATCTGTCCACTCATATTCTGAGTCAGAGGAGTATCAGATGTCTCCGTCCCAACGAGCCGGATCCCAAGTGGGTCCAGCTACCAATGCACGTACCTTTGACTGATCTATCTGTCATTTCCGTCGTCTGACTTTCTTTTTATTTTATACTGTCGCCAGATGGCATACTAAAGTTTCTGATTGTTCATTGACTTTATCCGCCCGTTCTTGTTCAGTGCAGACCGCTTCAGTAGGAGTCGAGTTTTGACTTTCTAAAACCTTAACAGCTGTTTTTAACTGTAGGTTTTCTGCCTCACTTTCCTTAAGTTGTTTACACATCGCCCTTAATGCTGTCAACAAAATCCATCCCATTTGTGGGGGACTATTTTTCTCCTGTGGGAAGCCCGCTACCTCCAGGAGAGACAGTACCGCGTGGGGTAGGGTTCTATCTTTGCTCTGTTCCAATAACTGCGTATCCCAATGTTGCGGGGGTCCAAACCGGGCTAGCACATTGGCAAGAGAGCCAAAACCCTCATCCCTCGTGCTCCACCCTGGTATTCTATACTTCTCTCCCGCAGGAGGAGACTGCTTCTTGTCTTTTCTCTTAAACATTTTACCAGATCCTGCCAACTACGTCAAAATGTTTTGGATCGATAATAATAGACCCAGGTTCAGGATCTGGATGAATGTTAAATAAGAGACAAGACAAATGAAGTAAAGATAAAACACCGTTTACTGAGAGAAAAGAAACATATAGTTTACGAAGAAAAGAGAAGTATGATAAGATGCAACAAAGCTCACAGCCTTCGGCCCGTCGGGAACTCCGCAACGACGGCTGGTCAGGAACCTTGGGGGTCCCGGCACCGCTTGCAAATCACGGTCCAAGGTGAAGTTCAAAGAGCTACTGGACAGTTCCGTTCCTTTATACTATTGAACAAACATGGGTGCATGTGGCTTATGGCCAATTCCTAATCTGTAAGGCCCCAGCTGTTCTTCCACAAAGCATGAGACCTCGAGGCGCCGATCGTCCCATAAACAAGATGGTGTGCACATCAAGTTCTCACTCTCTCTCTCTCTGCATCAACAACATTCCACGAGGCATGAAGCAGAAAACACACTGTAAATGTCGGAATATCATAATTAACCCTATGTGATTAACCCTATACAATACAGTAGCCACTTTAACCATTTATGGTGATGGTTCTTCACTCTTCTTCTGATTTAATTTCATACTTCTCTCTCTTACTCTACCTCTATCAAGATTCTCTTTCTGTCTTAATTGTTTCTCTTCTACGGACTGTGCCAAGTTTGGCTTTAACAACGAGACCCTGGTTCATGGCTGTGATGTGAGAAACAACTCTGCTGGTGTTCTACCAGTAGTTGTATGAAGAGTATTATGATACGTAATTAGAAAATTAGCCAATTTGTGGTCCAACGACAACTGTCATTTCTTTGGATTTGAATCCAACATTTGTTTGATGAGGGCATGTTTTACAATTTTTACTGTGCGCTCTGCTGCACCATTTGAAGCAGGAACCTTGGTATGTTTCACCCCATTTTTGCTTGTGAACTGTGCAAATTCTTCTGAACAAAATTGTGGCCCATTATTAGACACAATTTCTTCTGGATGGCCATATGAAGAAAATCATTTTCGCAAGTTGTCTAGTATTTTACTTGTTATTTTCCACATCAGAAAGCCCTCTACCCACTTCGAATGGCTATCAATCCCAATGAACAGTTGCTGTTCCTCTAATTCAGCAAAATCTATATGTAATATTTGCCGCACCCTGGGATGCCATTTCCATGGCTGTAATGGTACTGATGGTGGTTTCTTGCTTACTGATTGACATGTTGTACACTGACTCACAATGTACTCCATATCTTTATCTAGATCTGGCCACCATAAGTAACTGTGTGCAAAACTCTTGGTCAAGCAGATTCCCAGGTGCTGGTCATGAAGCTATCCTAATAATTAACCTGAATTTATTTAGTATAACCACTCTTGCAACACACATTATACAATCTTAATCCACTGATAATTCATTCCTACGAACGAAATATGGATGAATATCTTTCTCTGTTACCTGGTTTGCCCAGACATTTCCTATATAATAATACTCTTTTGACATAACTAGGTCACGTTTGGTTGCTCTACCAATCTCTTCAGCTGTGACTGGCAGTTTATCAATGTATGAAACATAGATCACTTCTTCTCTATCCGGTGTAACTTGTGATGGGGAAGCTGTGATCAGCTAACCGTCTGTACTCAATGTCATACGTGTATGCTGGCAATATCAAAGCCCATCCCTCTACATCCAGCTAAGGTTGGAACTGAGGACTTTGGATGGAGGATGGCAGTTAAGGACTTATGGCCTGTAACAATGGTAAACTTATGATCATACAGTATTTGTGGAACTTTTTGACTCCAAAAATGAATGCCAACGCTTCCCTTTCGATTTGCGCATAATTACGCTCATTGGCACTGAGAGTGCATGAAGCAAAAGCAATTGGTCTCTCCTCCTCACTATGTAGTACATGAGAGATCACTGCCCCAACTCCATACGGAGAGGCGTCACATGCTAGCTTGATCTCCTTAGATACAACATAGTGAACTAATATGGTGCTCTCAACGTTTTACACTCCTTGAATGCTGACCATTCTTCTGACCATTTCCAATGGACCTGTTTTTTCAACAGCTCATTCAGTGGATGTAACACTGTAGCCAAATTTAGTAGGAACATCCTATAATAGTTCAAAAGACCCAAAAATAATTGAAGTTCAGTGACATTCTTGGGAGTGGGTGCATTTCTAATTGCATCCAGCTTTCCCTTGGTTGGATGTAAACCACCTTTGTCTGTTCTGTGCCCCAAGTACTCCATTGAGTTTTAATTAATTTGTGAGCAGTCACTCGTAATCTGTACTTCTCTAGCCGTTTGAACACTTCATTCAATATGTTATTATGGATGCCTATTTGGTGCTGAAATGAGGATGTCATCTAAATAACATACTATTCCTTCAATACCTTGCAAAATCTGGTTCATCACCCCTTGGAATATGGCGGGGATGGAAGACACTCCAAATGGTAGCCTATTAAATTGATATAGGTCTCAATGAGCATTTATAATCAAGCATGACTTGGACTCCTCATCTAGCTCCAGTTGTAAGTAGGCATTTGTAAGATCTAACTTTGAGAAGATCTGACCATCTGTCAGCGTTGTGAATAAATCTTCTACATTTGGCAATGTATTGGGTAGATTACCCTCTAGAACCTGGTTTACGGTTACTTTATAATCACCATACAACCTTACCTTACCATCGGACTTAGGTACAACAACAATCGGTGTAGCCCAATTACATAGCTCTATCTTCGAGATAATGTTCTCAGTCTCCAGTCTTTTGAGTTCTTGCTCAACTCTCTCCCTGAGTGCGTATGGTACAGGACGTGGCTTGCAGTGAACTGGTCTCGCATCCTTCTGTACCCAGACACTCGCCTTGAAGCCTTGGAGCGGACTGCCTGTTTCACAGAACACCTTTGGAAACATCTTGATGACACCATCCTTCGATGCAAATCTCGTTTCAACACGAATAATCTCATTCCAATCCAGCTTCAGTGATCTCAACCAATTTCTACCTTTTCCTGCCACTACTAAGAGAGGCATGCTCTGAAACTGATCCTTGTATTTCACCGGTACGATAATATGACCTACCACAGGAATTTGCTCGATTGAGGATCCTCGCAGCTCTACCTTGGATTTCTCCAATGGGAATTCACGCAATTTGTCGAAATATACCGATTCCAGTACTCCGTTCACTGATGCACCAGTATCGATTTCCATGGGTATCTTGGTTCCTGCAACATCTACTTGGATGATGATGCTTTTCGAATCGCTGTTAGATACCTTCGTGCTCCTGATGATGTGTATTGCTTCATCCTGTTGCTTTTCTTCCATGCTATGTAGTCTCTGGGGGTTTCTACTTATAGCCTTGAAAGTTGGTTTACTCTTCAGTCGGCATGCCTTTGCAAGATGTCCAGTTTTCCTGCAGAAGAGACACTCTGCCTTCATATATGGACAAGTTTGAGCTATGTGTTGTCCCAGACACCCATAGCATGACTTCAATTCTCTGTTTCTTTGGTCAGTGCTGAGGCATTGGGGCCCAACTGCCTTTTACCTTTAACCTGCAGGTGATTCAGCTCGGTTATCTGACGACTGGGGATGGGATGAAATTCTCGGGAATATTGGTCGACCATATCCATTAACATAGTGGTCTGACAAGTGAAACTTAGGGGTTGTCATCAACTTTCTTCTTATCGCTTCACTTTTCATCCCACAAACAAAATGGTCACGCAATGCTCGGTCCTGAAAGTTTCTGAAGTGACAGTGAATGGATAGTTTTTTTAATGCTACAATGTACTCATTGATACAGCTCAAGGAACCCGATGAGAGTATGTAATGGAACCAACCAGAGGGTAGGCTATCTTAGATCTGGTGTAATGAGACAATATTAATAAACAATCTTCTAGTAAAGGATCCTCTTGGAATGAGTGATCCATGGCATGGTTGAATTTCAAATTCAGATGGAGGATGAAAAAGTTGGATCTCAAACCAGCGTACTAAGCTTAAATAAAGGAGACTGCAAAGATATGAGGGAAGAGTTGGCTAAAGTGGACTAGGAAAATAGATTAAAGTGTAGGACGGTTGATGAACAATGGCGTACATTTAAGGAGATATTTCACAACTCTCAAGAAAAATATATTCCAGTGAGGAGGAAAGGGTGTAAAAGAAAAGATAGCCATCCATGGCTAACTAAAGAAATAAAGGACGGTATCCAATTAAAAACAAGAGCATATAAAGTGGCCAAAACTAGAGGGAGGACAGAAGATTGGGAAGCTTTTAAAAGCCAGCAAAGAATGACTAAAAAAATGATTAAGAAAGACTATGAAAGTAAACTAGCACGAAATATAAAAACAGATAGCAAGAGTTTCTATAGGTATATAAAAAGGAAAAGAGTGGCTAAAGTAAATGTTGGTCCCTTAGAGGACAAGACCGGGGAATTAGTAATGGGAAACATGGAGATGGCAAAAACTCTGAACAAATATTTTGTATCAGTCTTTACAGTAGACGACACTAACAATATCTCAACAGTGGATAGTCAAGGGGCTATAGGGGGGAAGGAACTTAACTCAATCATAATCACTAAGGTGGTGGTATTGAGTAAGATAATGGGACTAAAGGCGGATAAATCCCCTGGACCTGATGGCTTGCATCAGAGGGTCTTAAGAGAAGTAACGGCAGGGAAAGCGGATGCATTGGTGTATGAAGGGGAGAACATGTTTGACAAATTTGCTAGAATTCTTTGAGGATGTAACAGACAGGGTGGATAAAGGGGAACCAGTGGATGTGGTGTATTTGGATTTCCAGAAGGCATTTGACAAGGTGCCACATAAACGGTTACTGCACAAGATAAAAGTTCACGGGGTTGGGGGCAATATATTTGCATGGATCGAGGATTGGTTAACTAACAGAAAACAGAGAGTCGGGATAAATGGTTCCTCCTCAGGTTGGCAATCAGTAACTAGTGAGGTGCAACAGGGATCAGTGCTGGGACCCCAACTATTTACAATCTATACTAATGAATTAGAAGAAGGGACCGAGTGTAACATAGCCAAGTTTGCTGACTATAAAAAGATGGGAGGAAAAGCAATGTGTGAGAAAGACACAAAAAATCTGCAAAAGGACATAGACAGGCTAAGTATGTGGGCAAAAATGTGGCAGATGGAGCATAATCTTCAAAACTGTTATATTACAGGGAAGGTGGCTCAACCGTGGCTAACAAGGGAAATCAAGGATAGTGTTAAATCCAAGAAACAGGCATATAAATTGGCCAGAAAAAACAGCAAACCTGAGGGTTGGGAGAAATTTAGAATTCAGCAGAGGAGGACAAAGGATTTAATTAGGAGGGGAAAATAGAGTATGAGAGTAAGCTTGTAGGGAACATAAAAACTGACTGCAAAATCTTCTATAGATATGTGAAGAGAAAAAGATTAGCAAAGACAAATGTAGGTCCCTTGCAGTCAGAATCAGGTGAATTTATAATGGGCAACAAAGAAATGGCAGACCAATTGAACAAATACTTTGGTTCTGTCTTCACTAAGGAAGACACAAATAACCTTCCGGAAATACTAGGGGACCGAGGGTCCAGCGAGAAAGAGGAACTGAAGAAAATCCTTATTAGGCAGGAAATTGTGTTAGGGAAATTGATGGGATTGAAGGTCGATAAATCCTCAGGGCCTGATAGTCTGCATCCCAGAGTATTTAAGGAAGTGGCCCTAGAAATAGTGGATGGATTGGTGGTCATTTTTCAACTTTCTATAGCCTGTGGATCAGTTCCTATTGATTGGATGTTAGCTAATGTAACCCCATTTTTTAAAAAAGGAGGGAGAGAGAAAACAGGGAATTATAGACCGGTTAGCCTGACATCGGTAGTGGGGAAAATGTTGGAATCAATTATTAAAGATGTAATAGCAGCGCATTTGGAAAGTATTGACAGGATCAGTCCAAGTTAGCATGGATTTATGGAAGGGAAATCATGCTTGACAAATCTTCTAGAATTTTTTGAGGATGTAACTAATAGAGTGGACAAGGGAGAACCAGTAGGTGTGGTGCATATGGACTTTCAAAAGGCTTTTGACAAGGTCCCACACAAGAGATTGGTGTGCAAAATTAAAGCACATAGTATTGGGGGTAATGTATTGACGAGGATAGAGAACTGGTTGGCAGACAGGAAGCAAAGAATAGGAATAAATGGTCCTTTTCAGAATGGCAGGTAGTGACTAGTGGGGTACCGCAAGGTTCAGTGCTGGGATCCAGCTATTTACAATATATTTACATGAAGGAATTGATGTAATATCTCCAAGTTTGCAGATGACACTAAGCTGGGTGACAGTGTGAGCTGTGAGGAGGATGCTGAGAGGCTGCAGGGTGACTTGGACAGGTTAAGTGAGTGGGCAAATGCATGGCAGATGCAGTATAATGTGGATAAATGTGAGGTTATCCACTTTGGTGGTAAAAACAGGAAAGCAGAATATTATCTGAATGGTGACAGATTAGAAAAAGGGGAGGTGCAACAAGACCTGGATGTCATGGTACATCAGTCATTGAAAGTTGGCATGCAGGTACAGCAGACGGTGAAGAAGGCAAATAGCATGTTGGCCTTCATAGCGAGAAGATTTGAGTATAGGAGCAGGGAGGTCTTACTGCAGTTGCACAGGGCCTTGGTGAGGCCACACCTTGAATATTGTATACAGTTTTGGTCTCCTAATCTGAGGAAGGACATTCTTGCTATTGAGCGAGTGCAGCAAAGGTTCACCAGACTGATTCCCGGGATGACAGGACTGACATATGAAGAAAGATGGGATCGACTAGGCTTATATTCACTGGAATTTAGAAGAATGAGAGGGGATCTCATAGAAACATGTAAAATTCTGATGGGATTGGACAGGTTAAATGCAGAAAGAATGTTCCCGATGTTGGGGGAGTCCAGAACCAGGGGTCACAGTCTAAGGATAAGGGGTAAGCCATTTAGGACCGAGACGAGGAAAAACTTCTTCACTCAGAGAATTGTGAACCTGTGGAATTCTCTACCACAGAAAGTTGTTGAGGCCAGTTCGTTAGATATATTCAAAAGGGAATTAGATGTGGCCCTTATGGCTAAAGGGATCAAGGGGTATGGAGAGAAAGCAGGAACGGGGTGCTGAAGTTGCCATGATCATATTGAATGGTGGTGCAGGCTCGAAGGACCGAATGGCCTACCCCTGCACCTATTTTCTATGTTCTATGTTTCTACGTTCAGAATAACTCCTCAAGACTGTATATTGTAAGCTCAAACTGTTGTGACATTGGTCTCTTTAATGTAACTCCAGAGTGAGGAAGCAGCATGTTAGACTGCCTTTTATACCTGCTTGCTCGGGGTTTGCAAGTGACCCTTGGGTCTCCAACTGATGCGCCTCCTGGTGCCAAGTCTTACACACTAATAAAGTTTACATCCATAACATCACTCCCCCCCAACGTCTTAGATACAAGTTATTTACAAGTTGAGGCGATCCGGGGCTCTGCGTTCCCGAGTTGATCGCCTGAGTTGAAGTCCTGGCATGGGTGAGTCGGTCGGATCATTGCTGCACTGCGGCGCGGCTGGTCTGATCGTACTGTCGGGCATGGTGGGTTCATCCTCGTGGTTGACAGTGAGGTTGGTTGCTGGTTGGGTGTGTGTTGGTGGATCAATGATGGTAATGTCCTCTTCAAACTGTTCTTGGTTATCGTTGAATCGCAGTTTGGTCTGATCCAAATGCTTTCTGCACGTTTGGTCATTCAGAAGTTTGACAACAAACACTCTATTCCCCTCCTTGGCTAAAACAGTGCCAGCAAGCTATTTGGGACCATGAACGTAATTAAGAACAAACACAGGGTCATTAAGCTCAATGTCACGCGATACAGCCGCGCGATCGTTGTACACGTTATGCCAGTGACGCTGGGTTTCTACATGATCATTGAGATCCGGGTGGACTAAGGAGAGCCTGGTTTTGAGTGCTCTCTTCATTAACAATCCTGCAGGGGGAACACCAGTAAGAGTGTGGGGTCGCATCCGGTAGCTGAGCAGAACCCGAGATAACCGGGTCTGCAGGGAACCGTCAATTACACGTTTTAAGCTCTGCTTGATAGTTTGGACTGCCCGTTCCGCTTGACCATTGGATGCGGGCTTAAACGGGGCAGACCTGACATGCTTGATGCCATTGCGGGTCATGAACTCGTTGAATTCCGAGCTGGTGAAACATGGTCCATTGTCACTAACAAGAACATCGAGCAAACCATGGGTGGCGAACATGGCCCGGAGGCTTTCAATGGTGGCAGCGGACGTACATGATGACATTATTATACATGGAATCCATTTAGAGTAAGCATCCACTGCTACTAGGAACATTTTTCCTAGAAAGGGGCCAACAAAATCTATGTCGACCTTGGACCATGGTTTGGAGGGCCATGACCACAGACTCAGTGGGGCCTCCCTTGGTGCATTGCTCAACTGTGAGCAAGTGTTACATTGGTGCACGCATGACTCCAGTTCCGAGTCAATGCCAGGCCACCAAACGTGCGACCTGGCGATAGCCTTCATCATGACTATGCCTGGGTGGGTACTGTGTAGGTCGCGTATAAACGTTTCCCTGCCTTTTTTTGGCAGAACCACGCGATTCCCCCATAGGAGACAATTCGAATGGATGGACATTTCATCCTTGCGCCGGTAAAACGGCTTAATTTCATCTTGCATTTCCCCGGGAACAGCCAACCAGCTCCCATTAAGGATGCAGCTTTTTACTAGTGATGCAGCTTTTTACTAGTGATAGCTAGTCCAGGTCCTGATCTGGTAAGCCGTGATGGATGACCCCTTGCTCTCTAAAACATCCATTACAAGAAGCAAGTCTGCGGGTTGCGCCATTTCCACCCCGATGGTGGGCAATGGTAGCTGACTGAGGGCATCAGCACAGTTCTCAGTGCCTGGTCTGTGGTGGATTGCATAGTCATACGCAGATAATGTTAGTGCCCATCTTCGGATGCGGGACAAAGCATTGCTGTTAATATCTTTGCTTTCTGAGAACAGCGAAATGAGCGGTTTGTGGTCGGTTTCGAGCTCGAACCAGAGTCCAAATAGGTATTGGTGCATTTTCTTAACCCTGTATATGCATGCTAATGCTTCTTTCTCAACCATACTGTAGGCTCTTTCAGCTTTAGATAAACTTCTGGATGCATATGCAACCGGTTGCAGTTTGCCTGACCCATTGGCTTGCTGTAAAACACAACCGACCCCGTATGATGACGCAGCACAAGCTAGTACTAAATATTTATAATACAGGTAACTTGTTAGAACATAGCAGGTTTCTGGCCTTGTTAAAGGCTGTCTCTTGAGATTTACCCCAAACCCAGTCGTCACTCTTGTGTAGCAATAAATGCAAAGGTTCCAGCAAAGTGCTCAACCCCAGTGGAAAGTTACCAAAATAGTTGAGGAGTCCCAGGAACAAACGCAGCTCCGTCACATTCTGTGGTCTGGGTGCATTCTTGATGGCCCCCGTCTTGGAGTCCGTGGGTCTGATGCCGTCCGCCGCAATCTTTTCCCCAAAAGTTTGACCTCTGGCGCCAGGAAAACACATTTGAGCGTTTCAGCCTGAATGCCACTCTGTCCAGTCACTTTAGAACCTCTTCCAGGTTGTGCAAGTGTTCGGTGGTGTTGCGGCCAGTGATCAGGATGTTGTCTTGAAGCACCACGGTGCGCGAACTCTCCATGTTCCTCTGGAAGATGGCCGCAGCCAAGCGAATCCCAAAAGGGCATCTGTGATATATGATCAGTCCTTTGTGCGTGTTGATGCACGTCAATATTTTCAAAGGTTCAGCCAGCTCCTGTGTCATGTAAGCAAAGGTTAGATCCAGCTTGGTGAACAACTTCCCCCCTGCTAACGTTGCGAATAGGTCATCCGCTTTGGGTAGTGGGTACTGGTCCTGTAATGAGACTCGATTAATCGTTACCTTGCAATCCCCATAGATTTTGACCGTCCCATCGCTTTTCAACACAGGAATAATTGGACTGACCCACTCATTGAACTCGACTGGTGATATGATTCCCTCTCGTTGAAGTCTGTCCAGCTCGATCTCGACTTTCTCTCACCACTCGGGCCTTGTGCTGAATGGGCCGTGCATCAGGAACTAGATGGATCTGCACTTTGGCGCCTGTGAAGTTGCCGATGCCTGGTTCGAATAACGACGGGAATTTGTTTAGCACTTGGGCGCATGAGGCGTCATCCACCGAAGACAGTGCCTTGATTTCGTCCCAGTTCCATCGGATATTTCCTGGCCAGCTTCTGCCGAACAGCACTGGGCCATCACCTGGTACAAGTCACAGTGATAAATCATGCATCGCTCCATCGTACAATATCGTCACTGCCGCACTGCCAATGATTGGTATGAGCTCTTTGGTGTAAGTGCGCAGCTTTGTGTGAATCGGGCTTAGTTTTGGCCTTTCTGCCTTGTTGCCCCACAGTTTCTCAAAAGCCTTCTGGCTCATAATTGACTGACTCGCCCCCATGTCCAATTCCATGGAAACTGGAATACCGTTTAATTTGACTTTCAACATTATTGGAGGGCTTTTGGTGGTGAAGGTGTGTACCGCATACACTTCCTCTTCAGCCTCGGGTTGAGTTGCCTCTCTTACTCGTTCAGCATGATCCGTGCCAGATCGGTCATCTTCTGCCGACTCTGCCATGTGGTGAGTCGCAGTACGTTTGCACATTCGCTGGAGGTGCCCCATTGTTCTACAGCCCTTGCACACATAGTGCTTGAATCGACATTGTTGGGCGCGATGATTACCCCCATGATGGTAATGGCGCCAACATGGTGGTAATGGATTCGCATTCACGCCCCACAGCGGACTCTGAGTCATCCTAGGTCTGGCCTCTGCAGGCGTGTAGGCCCCGCCATGTACAGTTCTGCCTGCTGAAGGCGTTATTTTATGCACAGTACTTGCCGGTGAGCTTCGATGCTGCAAAGATATCTGTTAGTGTTCATGGGTATGAAAGCCTGGGCTATTGTGATGGCCTTGCTCAGATCAAGGGATTCGGCAGACAGCAGTTTGCGAAGACTGACCTCGTGGCTGATTCCAAGTACGGAAAAGTCCCGCAACATTTCCCCCAAAAATGCAGCAAATACGCACGGTCCTGCAAGGCATCTAAGGTAGGTGACATAACTCGCCAAGTCCTGGCCCTCGGAGCGATAATGTGTATAAAAGCGATACCTGGCCACTAAGATGCTCTCCTTCAGCTTGAGGTGTTCAAGAACCAGCATACACAACTCTGCATATGTCTTGTCCGTTGGTTTTGTCGGTGCTAGCAGATTTTTGATGAGGCCATATATCGTGGACCCACAAACGGCGAGAAGAATCGCCCTGCGCTAGACCGCGGTATCTTCTGTATCCAGCTCGTTGGCCACGAAGTACTGGTCAAGATGCTCAATGAAGGCTTCCCAATCATCACCCTCAACAAATCTCTCAAGAATACCAATGACAGCTATGAACGCGTGATAGTTCGTGATCTGTTACTTGTCATCAATCGTTATGTTCAGAATAACTCCACAAGACTGTATACTGTAAGCTCAAACTGTTATGACCTTGGTCTCTTTAATGTAACTCCAGAGTGAGAAGCAGCATGGTAGACTGCCTTTTATACCTGCTTGCCCGGGGTGTGCAGGTGACCCTTGGGTCTCCAACAGGTGTGCCCCCTGGTGGCAAATCTTCCACACTAGTAAAGTTTACATACATAACAGAAAGTGTGAGGTTATGCACTTTGGCAGAAAGAATCAAAGAGCAAGTTATTATTTAAATGGAGAACAATTGCAAAGTGCTGCAGTGCAGCGGGACCTGGGGTTACTTGTGCATGAAACACAAAAGGTTAGCAGGTACAGCAAGTGATCAGGAAGGCCAATGGAATCTTGGCCTTTATTGCAAAGGGGATGGAGTATAAAAGCAAGGAAGTCTTGCTACAGTTGTACAGGATATTGGTGACGCCACACCTGGAATACTGCGTACAGTTTCGGTTCCCATATTTAAGAAAGGATATATTTGCTTTGGAGGCTGTTCAGAGAAGGTTCACTAGGTTGATTACAGAGATGATGGGGTTGACTTATGAGGAAAGGTTGAGTAGGTTGGGCCTCTACTCATTGGAATTCAGAAAAATGAGAGGCGATCTTATCAAAACGTATAAGATTATGAGGGGGCTTGACAAGGTGGATGCAGAGAGAATGTTTCCACCGATAGGGGAGACTAGAACTAGGGGGCATAATCTTAGCATAAAAGGCGGCCCATTTAAAACTGAGATGAGGAGAAATTTCTTCTCTCAGAGAGTTGCAAATCTGTGGAATTTGCTGCCTCAGTGAGCTGTGGAAGCTGGGTCATTGAATAAATTTAAGACAGCTGGACAGTTTCTTAACCGATAAGGGAATAAGGGTTTATGGAGAGCGGGCAGGGAAGTGGACGTGAGTCCATGGTTGGATCAGTCATGATCCTATTAAATGACGGAGCAGGCCTGAACGGCCATATGGCCTACTCCTGCTCCTATTTCTTATGTTCTTATGTTCTTATGTAATTGATTTCGTATTCTGAAATAATAACTTTCAGCAATTTTCAGGGGCTCAGGATTGTAGTGCTGTTCTAAATCTACATAAGTGATATATTCTTTGGCTTGATGGGAACAAGCACATTTTTCAGGGTTTCATACACCTCGGGGTCTGCTTCAGTGAGGAAAATAGCTCGGTTTCTTTCCAACACCACCCGGTTACGGTTTTCATCATTGGGGACTTCGATGATACTATTTGCAGTGAAAAACATATCTAGCCATTCCACATATGCTCCGAAAGTCTCATGGTCATATTGAAACTCCCCCAAAGTGCCCTATTATTCCCATAGGCACGACCATCCGCACTCTGACAGTTCAGCCATGTTTGCTCGTAATTTACCTTGGTTTTGTAGCTCTTTTGCAAACAAAGGACCTCTCTACTCTCTCTGTTGTGTGGATGGAATCATCCACCAACAAAAAGTTCAGCCAGCGTATCCAGAAATCCCATCCTCATCGCCAATATGGTATCTTCCTTATAACACCATAACACACACAAGATGGCTCCATTTCTTTTATTCTTGTAAAACAGCAATGGCTACATTACCACAATAGTGCACTAGGTGGAGAAGTAGTCCACTAGGTGGAACTATATTACAGAACAGAATTCAAGAGCTTCGGCCCAGGCAGCTGATGGCATGGCCACCAATGGTGGAACAATTAAAATTGGGGATGTTCAAGAGTCAGACAGTACCATAAGTATACAATAAAATTATGGTGTTATGAGATAGTAACAGGTTGATGGGTCCAGATGATGACATAAACCTCCAAAGCAAAGGTCAAATGGTTAACATCTAAACCCGGAGGTTTGCTACAACCTTAAAACACAGGACAAGCTATTCTTGTTTATAAAGGATTAATTTTACAACGCTGCACTGCAGGTGGAGTACCTCACCCACCAACACCACAGGTCAGGAATTCGGGCTAGTGTTGCCCGTGATTTTCAGAGAAATATTTACAGTCGGGAAACTGTGGAATATGGTGCATAAGCTTCTGAAATGTCCCAATGGGCAAGGCCCTCCACCAGCAATTCAATCTACAAATACAACAACTTGCAACTGTATATAGCTCAATTTACGTAGTAAATCATCCCAAAATTCCCTCTTAATGTATACACATAATTACTTTATTTTCATCAAAATTTGTTTTGCTGGCACTATTATGACATGAACCAGTGATATTGTGACACTTGATTTCAATTATTGAGTTTATTTCACTGCATGTTATTGGGCAATAATGTATTCTGCATATATTGCTATTAAGTGTTAGCTTGACACAATTGATTGCATTTTCACCTCTGTCTCAGAAGGTTGTGCATTGAAGTCCCTCTCCAGGTCTTGAGCACATATTCCATACAATGCAGTGTAGTATTAATGGAGTGCTGCAATGTCGGTGATGACGGCCTTCAAATGAGTTGTTAAACCAATGTCCAGTCTCCCTGCTCAGGTGAATATTAAAGATGCAATGGTACATTTTTGAAGATGAGCAGAGTATCCTCCCAGCATTCCTCACTCAAACAGCACAAAAAGTAGATTAACTGGTTATTCATCTTTTTGCATTTTGTGGTATTTTGTGGTGTGTAAAATGTGCTGCCATTTCTGCCCATGTAAGTGGCCATGCTTTGACAGGTGGACACATTTATTTGCCTTGTTTTTAACTGTTTTGTTTTAATTTTATATTCAATTACCTTTATTAGTTTGCTTTGTTTATAACCCAGCTTAAATGAACCACCTTTTCAAGGGCTGTTAGTTGCCCCTTTAAGAGGAAGCATTTAAGATATCTCAGTATTATTAGCTATCTCCACAGTCACTTCAACCTGGTTTAAAATTGAACCCAGGAGATAGTGTCTTCAACTTAATTAATTTGGGCTTTAGGAAGTCTTATTTTTTTTCCCCACTTGAATTTGTCCTGCAACTGGCTTATTTAAATGCTTAGATCCAAACTCTGGCTCTAACACAGGCAGTAGAACAGTACTACAAAGTTTTGCATTTAAAATACTGAAAGATCCTAAAGGGCACATGAGAGGTTGAAGCATAATGAAAGTTTTTTCGTTAAACTAGTTATGAGATTATTTGTTAACAGTATATATGACGCAGCCCCATGATACTCTCCAACAAACCACTCCTGTACTGGTACATGGCCAAGAATAATATGCTTCAGTTAGTTCAAAAATGTATATGTATAGGTATTGAATATGTTACAAATGTATTGTAAATTATTAATCACAGTAACTGAAGAATCAAAGTAAGGAAATATAAAAAAAGGTTCACTTTTTAATTAAACATCAAACATGTAATTTAGATTGCAAGGTACTAGTTTAGTAGCAACAAAGGATTGCACTGAATATTTCATATTGCACTGAGAAAAATAATAGCATACATGGAAATCCACTTCACTTCAAAAAGTATAATGCATAATGTAAATGCACTCATAGACTCCTCTTTCATACCCACAAGAGGTGCACTGCACTTGTTTAACAGAATTGGCGAAGTAGTAACATTGTTCACTGAGGCTCATGGGGATGTTGGAGTCTTATTGTTGCTTTTGTGGTTTGGAAAACACAGGCCTGAGGTCGGTGTGGCCCTGATAGCATTCCCGCTAATATCTCTGTCAATCTTCTCCCATCAGCTGGGGTAAAAGTAAAATTGCTCATAATTCATGCTCCTTGTCACATTCCTTGTACTGCTGCCCTCGCTTGATGTATGCCTACTGTTCATGTTGCTCAACTTGGATAAAACATTATCTGTAGCTTTATTGTATCTCAAATACTTACTGCTGTGCTTTCTCTAATTTCCCCCATCCGGTGCCTGTTTGTCTTTGTGCATAATGAAGCACATCATAGCAGTAAGTGTGCTTGACAGATATTGGTGCCGACTGCTATTTAAAAGAAAATATGCATTATCATTATTATTATTATACTTATCACAGGTTACAGCTGAGTAATTTGTAATAGTTTATTTCCCAATAGGCAGCACACGCTTTATTACAATCGTTTTCCCATGAAATAACATCAGATAGACCTCATTCAATGGATGGTACTCACATCCTTCACTATTACACTTGCAAATGTCAAGCTAAGGCACATTATTATAGGGCAAATACATTTCAATTAAAGTAAGGCCACACAATATTGAAAACCAGTTCCACCATTCAAATGAAATATTCATTTTCCATATGGGTCATCAATTGCTAATAAAATGTTTGCTTTTCAGTGAGGGATATTAAAGATAATGACTGACATAAGATCATGGAAGTGACATTGTATGACTCATGACCAATGCAAATATGGTTAATGTAACTGTTTGGAGAAATACCTAGTACAGTACTGTAGTAACTGTAACAGTCTTGATAAGGCTACATGCCTACAATTAGTATGGTTTTACAACATCGTAAAGGAAGCCAAATGAAATGTTTTTGCACTTCCATATACCATGAAATAATAAACCCACCAAATAATGGTGTTAGCGTTAAGTGATGCACCCACCTTAATAGAACAGTGTAAATACACCCTAAAAATATTAAAGTCAAACCCAAGGATTATATGATGAAGCATCGTCGACCTGAAACGTTAACTCTGTTTCTCTCTCCACAGGTGCTGCCTGACCTGCTGAGTATTTCCAGCATTTTCTGTTTTTATTTTAGATCCCAGCATTCACAGTATTTTGCTTTCGTCCTATGGTTATATTATTAGGAATACAAGTCAATTAGAAGCACAAATCAATTCATTTCACAAATTTGATATCCAATCTTACACAACCCATAAACTCAGCTGCTGAGGTACTCTAAAATTCCATTCATTGACTGTACCCAAAGATATTCACAAAATTACTAAATAGGTTTTGAGCAAGAAGCCCTTCAGGCTATTTGATCTCATCATTAGAAGACTAACCCTATTGGCTTCCTATGAATTCAGGCTGTAATATATTTTTCTATGTTACATTACAACATTCCAATATTACAACAGTAGTTGCACTTCAAAAATACTTAATTGGCTGTAAAGCACTTTGGGACATCCTGAGATTGTGAAAGGCGCTATATAAATGCAAGTCTTTCTTTAACAAAAATTCTCTCAGGCAAAATGTCATCATTTTGTTAAACAGGTCAAAGAATAGGGTGATTCTAGGTTAATAATAGTTGGGGATCGTCTATAGTCAATGACATATACTCTGTTACTCAATGCTAACAGACATATTTGATGAGCATCAAACCTCAAAAAGAAATTCAACAAACTTAGTTCTCAGTGAAAATCTACCAAGATCAAGGAAAAGGAATTGTGAACCAATTCTTCAAAAATTTTCAAAAATGTTGTAGAGGAGTAATCAAGAACATCATACCATCCATAATCAAATGCTACAGTGCATTTTGATTGCATGCTACTTACTAGTTCAAGGAATAGGATCAGAAGCTATACTGGAGAAAACACCTGAATAAGGTATTGCATGAATGTAACAGTGCAATCTTAAAACACATTGAGCTTACCAAAGTCACACTGGGCCAACTTATATATATGCCGACTTACACTTATGTATAAAACACTAGTTAGGCCACAGCTAGAGTACTGCATGCAGTTCTGATCACCATATTACAGGAAAAATGTGATTGCACTGGAGAGGTTACAGAGGAGATTTACGAGGATGCTGCCCGGACTGGAGAATTTTAGCTATGAGAAAAGATTGGATAGGCTGGGGTAGTTTTCGTTGGAACAGAGGAGGCAGAGTACAACGTAAATGGGTATGGGTTAAGGATAACTGGAAGGGACAGAGGCTTGGGAGTGATCACTACCTTCTCCCATCAAGGATAATGTCAGCCAATGGCCCAGTTGGTCACTCGCCTCTGGGTCAGAAGGTTGCGGATTCAAGACCCACTCCAGAAACTTGAGCACAAAAATCTAGGCTGCCACTTCAGTGCAGTACTGAGGGAGGGTTGCACTGTTGGAGTTGTTGTCTTTCAGATGAGTCATTAAGCCAAGGCCCCATCTGCTCTCTCAGGTGGGCATAAAAGATCCCATGCACTATTTTGAAGAAGAGCAGGGTAGCTATCCCCGGTGTCCTGGCCAACATTTATCCCTCAATTAACAAAACAAAAAATAAAGTATCTGGTCATTATTTCATCGCTGTTTGTGGGAGCTGGCTGTGCACAAATTGGCTGCCGCATTTCCTACATTACAACAGTGACTACACTGCAAAAAGTACTTCATTGGCTGTAAAGTGCTTTGGGATGTCCGGTGGTCGTGAAAGGCACTATATAAATGCACGCCTTTCTTTCTATAATCTCTAGCCTAAATGCTTTCAGCTATGGAAATATATGCTATACCATGGGTTTGAATCTGCTGAAGAGGATTAAACAGAGGGATCTGATTCTGGTCTCAGAGGCATCAATGACATACAAGAGGATAGATTGTTTGAGGTGATGGGACCAGGTAGAAGTAGGGACCGTCCATTTAAATTGAGAAAGCAGGGGGTGAGGTTGGATGTGCAGAAGATGTATTTTTCTCAAAAGATGATCAACCTGTGAAACTGCAACAGTGGTAAGGAGGGCCGGCACTTTGCACTCCTTCAAGGAAGTGCTAAATGCAATTTTGGACAACTACATGATCAGGGAGGTGGGTAAGTAGGTTTTTGGATAATAACCAATTAGTTGGGGCCTCTTGATCACCTTTGAGGGATCAGTCAGGATTTTTTGACAAAAGAGGTCCTGATTTCTATGTTGTTTTACCTCTTCCAAGAAGAAGATGGTGGGGAGAAAAGGTGGGAACATAGGGATGAGTCATATGAAGTTGATTGTTTTTTCTCATCTTGAATACATGATACAGCCTCGGTTTTCCAGGAAGGGAGTGTGAGGCAATCTAGTCCTACTTGCTACTTAATTTGTGAAGGGGTCTTGAGTAAGCAAGATATTCAAGGCTTGTAACTTGTCATCCTCATCCTTGGAACAACATCATCTAAAAGTTTCTATAGGAGTTAATGTTAAGGTTACATTATTTGGTACACTTTTTTGCAAAGTTATCTATACACGAGTTGTAATTTGATCTTTTTATTTCACTCCCATTGTTTCTATGGGAAAGCACAAAGATGCATTGTTTTGCCTGGGGGTCTTCTGGAATGAAATGTGAAGAAACACAAGGGAGCAAAGACAGACAAAGTGGAAAAACACAAGGATAATAAAAGTCTATGGAAAAATGCAGAGCAAGAGGATAACGAAAGAAAGGGTAGGGCTTATTAGAGACCATGAGGATAATCTGTGGGTGGTGGGAGATGTGGGCATGATTTTTAATGAATACTTTGCGACTGGTTTCACAAAGTAGAGGGGTGATGCAGACACTGCTATCGGGGAGGAGGAGTGTGAAATATTAGATGAAATAAACATAGAGGAAGTATTAAGGGGTTTAGCAGCTTTGAAAGAGGATAATTCCCCAGGCCCAGATGAAATGTATCCGAGGCTGTTAAGCGAAGCAAAAGATGAAATAGCAGAGGCTTTCACCAGCATATTCCAATCCTCTCTGGCTTCAGGTGTGGTGCCAGAGGACTGGAGGACTGCTAATGTGGTGCCTTTGATTAAGAAGGGAGAAAGGGATAGACTGAGTAATTACAGGCCAGTCAGCCTAACCTCGGTGGCGGGAAAATTATTGGAAAAATTTCTGAAGGACAGGATAGATCTTCATTTAGAAAGACACGGATTAATCAAGGACAGTCAGCACGGATTTGTTAAGGGAAGGTCGTATCTGACTAACTTGATTTAATTGTTCGAGGAAGTAATCAGGAGGGCCGATGAGGGCAAAGCGTATGATGTAATGTATATAGATTTTAGCAAAGCTTTTGATAATGGTAGACTGGTCATGAAAGTAAAAGCCCAAGGAATCCAGGACAAATTGGCAAATTGGATCCAAAATTGGCTCAAAGGCAGAAACCAGGGGGTAATGATTGATAGGTGTTTTTGTAACTGGAAGGCTGTTTCAAGTGGGATTCTGCAGGGCTCAGTACTAGGTCCCTTGCTTTTTGTAGTATACATCAAAGATCTAGATTTGAATATAGGGGATATGAGTAAGATGTTTGCAGATGATGCTAAAATTGGCTGTGTGGTTGATAATGAAGAAGAAAGCTATAGATTGCAAGAAGATATCCATCAACTGGTCAGGTGGGCAGAACAGTGGCAAATGGAATTTAATCCGGAGAAGTGTGAGGTAATGCATTTGGGGGGGGGGGGGCTAACAAGGAAAAGGAATACACATTAAATGGTAGGACACTGAGAAGTGTAGAGGAACAAAGGGATATGTCCACAGATCCCTGAAGATAGCAGGTCAGTTAGATAAGGTGGTTAAGAAGGCATATGGAATGCCTGCCTTTATTAGCTGAGGCATAGAATACAACAGTAGGGGAGGGGGAGGGGGCTGTTATGCTTGAACTGCATAAAACACTAGTTAGGCTACAGCTGGAATACTGTGTGCAGTTCTGGTCACCGCATTACAGGAAGGACGTGATTGCACTGGAGAGGGTACAGAGGAGATTTACAAGGATGTTGCCGGGAGTGGAGAATCTTAGTTATGAGGACAGATTGGATAGGCTGGGTTTATTTTCCTTGGAACAAAGGTGGCTGATGGGAGACCTCATTCAGGTGTATAAAATTATGAAGGGCCTAGATATAGTGACTAGAAAGGGCCTATCAGGGACCATAAATGTAAAGTAATTGGTAGGTTTAGTGGGGATTTGAGGGGAAATTTCTGAACTCACTGCCTGAAAGGATAATAGAGGCAAAAACCCTCACCATATTTTAAAAGTATTTGGATGTGCACTTGAAGTGCTAAAACCTGCAGGGCTACGGACCTAGAGCTGGAAAGTCTCTTGTTAGTCGTCACGTACACGATGGGCCAAAATGGCCTTCTTCCGTGCCGTAAATTTTTATGATTCTATGAAGCGTCAGAAAAGATTGCAGCAAGGATAACGTGTTTTCGAGTGAGATCTGTAACAAATTTCCCTCTCGGCCCCCACAACCTCTTAGTCTCTAAGATGGAGACTACTTATGAAACTATGTCTGCTGTTTCCTCACCTTCTTCTCACTCCAACCCCTCCACATCCTCTCCAATCTCATACCTACTCTAGCATTAAATCCTTGTCGTTTTGCAGTTTCTCCCTTATCTCTCTCCTACCCTCTTCAAGCTCATTGTCCATCAGACCACCTCATGCCCCCATGATTCCCTCTCCACTCAACCCATGACTACTCAACTCTCTTTCATGGCCCCCATGCTAGATGACATTGTCAATACTTCCTTTCTCCCCAGTTAACATCCCACTCCCCATCAAAACTGGCATCATCACCCCTCCACAAAAAAAAAATTCTCATCCTCTCCAATTACCACCCCACCTCCATCCTCCTTTTCCTCTCCAAGGTCCTTGGACATTTTATCACTTCCCAGCTCTGCCCATTTCTTCCAAAACTCAGTTCAAACTCATATCACCAAAATAGCCTTAGCTAAACTCGCAAACTAAACTTTCTGTGATTTGTAGTGCATTATCCATCCTTGTCCTCTGTGCCTTTTCTGCAATATTGGGCCATACCGTTCCTTTCCAATATCTCTCCTCCATCATTCAGGTTAACAGGACTGCCCTTGCATGGTTTCATTGCTTATCAAAACACAACTAATACATTGCCAGAAATGGTTTCTCTTCCCTTCCCTATGCTATCACTCCAGAATGCCTCAAAGATCTATATTGGATGGCTCCTCTTCCTTTTGAATGTTTCTTCCTTTTGGCAAAATCATCCGAAATCTGTACGAACATATAACTGAATTACTGAAACTAATTAGTAAAATATAATAGAGATACTGAATGGATGTGTTTTTTAAATTATGGGATTGTGGATCACTTCAATGTAAGGAATGTCCATTTGCAGGGTGTACAAAATAATGGATGAGATCAAAATTTCCTCCCTCAAACATCGGTCTAGATTTCCAGTCCGCACCCACTAATTATACGCCTGATCTGGAGTGAGCGGAGGAAGGAAAGTTGCTCAGGGATGCACTACACCATGAATCCACCTCTGTGTGTCTCCCTCCAATTTCTCAGTGACCAGGCCCAGCAGCAGAATGTACACCAACACATACATGGACAGTCATGTATCAAATGTATGCAAATTAGGGAGATATGCCCTCCAAGGCATTTCCTGCAACTTGCATCATTAGAACGCTGGACACAAAGGACACCTGTTATGACCTGACGCCCAATGTTCAGAGGTCAGTTCAGGGTCGAAGTGATTCCATGCACCATGACCTTTGTGAAGCACTCGCAGAGTATTGCCTTGCGGAAAGTTTAAAAATTTGTTACCATTTCACAGGTAGCTGAGAGGTAACTAGCATCAGTCCCCAAATCGGTGCAACTCCCTGACAAAGGCAAGTGAATCCATTTCCAAAATGATAATGACCCCAAGAATAAAAAGAAAGAAAGGAAAAAGACTTGGATTTATATAGCACCTTTCACAACCACTGGCTATCTCAAAGTGCTACACAGCCAATGAAGTACTTGTTGAAGTTTAGACTGTAGTAATGTGGGAAACACAGCAGCCAATTTGCGCACAAGCAAGCTCCCACAAACAGCAATGTGATAATGACCAGATAATCTGTTTTTGTTATATTGGTTGAGGGATAAATATTGGCCAGGACACTGGAGCTAACTCCCCTTCTCTTTGAAATAGTGCCATGGGCACTTTTACATCAACTTGAGAGAGCAGACGAGGCCTTGGTTAAACATCTCATCTGAAAGAAAACACTTCCAACAGTGCAATGTTCCCTCAGCACTAGATTTTTGTGCTCAAGCCTCCAGAGTGGGACTTGAACCCACAACTTTGTGATGCATAGGTGAGAGTACTACCCACTGAGCCACAGTTGACACTGGAGATCATCCAGGTTTATCTCCATGGTGGCACCCTACTGAAGATGTACCCCAGTCAAACGGGACCAGAAAGTATGAACTTTAGAGTCTTAACAGCACTATGTACATGACATTCTTTACTTACTATAACAGAGGCCTTAAAAGCCACAGTGTACTTTGCTTTTATACAAGATCCTTCATTTTCCTGGCAATCTCTCTATCTTCCTCTCCATCTAAGCGGAACAGTTGATTGTAGGATTGGGGCTCCATTGCAGGTAAATTGTATTCATCAATCTGATGTTTCCTCTACAATCATTTTACATTTTTTTATAGTCACATACTGTTTCTTTCAGTGTTTTTATGGGTCTGGCAGTCAAATATGCTTTAATATGCTTCTGATCCAAAACTGCTAACAGTTTCTTTTCTGCCCAGCGGCAGCGAGAGGCGGCGGCAGTTGGTGAGGCGCGAGTCCGGGGTCGGAGGCCTATAAAAGGCCCAGCGGCAGCGAGAGGCGGCGGGAGTTGGTGAGGCGCGAGTCCGGGGTCGGAGGCCTATAAAAGGCCCAGCGGCAGCGAGAGGCGAGCTTGTGCAGCTACATGGAGAAGGCAAAAAAGAAGTAGAAAGAAACAGAAAGCTGACGTCACAGCCAAGTGGGTAAGTGATTGGCTGGTGATTGGTGAGTAGTTTTTCTTTTTTCTCTTCTATAACAGTGAGTAAACTTTAGCATTGTTGTTGCCTATTTAAGGGTTAAGTCATGACAGGACAGCTCGGTCGCGTGTTATGCTCCTCCTGTACCATGTGGGAACTCAGGGACGACTCCAGTGTTCCTGACGACTACGTGTGCAGGAAGTGTATCCGCCTCCAGCTCCTGACGGACCGCGTTGCGGAGTTGGAGCTGAGGGTGGATTCACTCTGGAGCATCCACGATACTGAGAATGACGTGAGTAGCATGTGTAGCGAGTTGGTCTTACCGCAGGTGAAGGGTCCACAGCCAGATAGGGAATGGAAGACCAGCAGGAAGAACAGTGCAAAGAAGGTAGTGCAGGGGTCCCCTGTGGCTTTTAAAGCCTCTGTTATAGTAAGTAAAGAATTTCATGTATATAGTTCCGATAAGACTCTAAAGTCCATACTTTCTGGTCCCGTTTGACTGGGGTACATCTTCAGTAGGGTGCCACCATGGAGATAAACCTGGATGATTTAGACGAGGGGATTAAATGTAGTATCTCCAAATTTGCGGATGACACTAAGTTAGGTGGCAGTGTGAGCTGCGAGGAGGATGCTATGAGGCTGCAGAGCAACTTGGATAGGTTAGGTGAGTGGGCAAATGCATGGCAGATGAAGTATAATGTGGATAAATGTGAGGTTATCCACTTTGGTGGTAAAAACAGAGAGACAGACTATTATCTGAATGGTGACAGATTAGGAAAAGGGAAGGTGCAACGAGACCTGGGTGTCATGGTACATCAGTCATTGAAGGTTGGCATGCAGGTACAGCAGGCGGTTAAGAAAGCAAATAGCTTGTTGGTCTTCATAGCGAGGGGATTTGAGTACAGGGGCAGGGAGGTGTTGCTACAGTTGTACAGGGCATTGGTGAGGCCACACCTGGAGTATTGTGTACAGTTTTGGTCTCCTAACCTGAGGAAGGACATTCTTGCTATTGAGGGAGTGCAGCAAAGGTTCACCAGACTGATTCCCGGGATGGCGGGACTGACCTATCAAGAAAGACTGGATCAACTGGGCTTGTATTCACTGGAGTTCAGAAGAATGAGAGGGGACCTCATAGAAACGTTTAAAATTCTGATGGGTTTAGACAGGTTAGATGCAGGAAGAATGTTCCCAATGTTGGGGAAGTCCAGAACCAGGGGTCACAGTCTAAGGATAAGGGGTAAGCCATTTAGGACCGAGATGAGGAGGAACTTCTTCACCCAGAGAGTGGTGAACCTGTGGAATTCTCTGCCACAGAAAGTTGTTGAGGCCAATTCACTAAATATATTCAAAAAAGAGTTAGATGTAGACCTTACTACTAAGGGGATCAAGGGGTATGGTGAGAAAGCAGGAATGGGGTACTGAAGTTGCATGTTCAGCCATGAACTCATTGAATGGCGGTGCGGACTGGAGGGGCCGAATGGCCTACTCCTGCACCTATTTTCTATGTTTCTATGTTTCTACCTCAAATTGCAATTAAAGATCTGAGGTCTCATCTTTTCATTCAATCAGGTCCGCCACAGTCTATTCTTGCTTTTGTTATTTTTCCACGTTAGATCATTGGAAGCATGGCAATTCACACACTAAAGCATATTTGACTGCCAGACCCATAAAAACACTGAAAGAAACAGTATGTGACTATAAAAAAATTTAAAATGATTGTTGAGGAAACATCAGATTGATGAATACTAAAATCGAAGCTTACCAAATAATCAGCTTGTGCATTACACAAACCATGCTGTTTTTTTCTACGATACAAAGAGTGGAAATCACGAATAAATGTCATTGGAACATCAATGTGAAGCTATCATGTCATCCCTTATAAACAGAGTGAGGAATGTATGTGCATGTTACTATTGTGTATCTGTAAAGCATGCACTCCCATGTTCTGCCACCAGGGAGCGCATCCCCTGAAGTCCCAAGGGATCCCAAAATCCCTTGGGAGCACTGTATATAAGTCGGCCCCTAAGGCCTGTTACTCACTCTGGAGTGTCTTAATAAAGACTGAGGTCACTGTTACTTAAACCTCCCTTTGTGCAGTCTCATCTGTGTTAGGAACACAACAGTTACAACCAAGACTACCAATTACATAATTATCCCAGAGTGACAGCAATCTTACTTCAGGGAAATATTGCTCAGCCCAAAAATCATTTCAATTTAAACACGAGTTAGAACAGATGTAAATCTGCAGGGGCATTGGTTAATCAGAAGCCTTTGTAACTGCGGTACAAGGTACAAGAAAGCCTTACACTTTAACTAAGCTTAGATAGAGAATCATAGAATCATAGAAATTTACAGCATGGAAGGAGGCCATTGTGTCTGTGCCGGCTGACAAAGTGCTTTCCAGCCTAATCCCACTTTCCAGCTCTCTTGGTCCCTAGTACTGTAGCTTACGGCACTCAAGTCCACATCCAAGTACTTTTTAAATGCGATGAGGGTTTCTACCTCTAACACCCTTTCAGGCAGTGAGTTCCAGACCCTCCAACGCATCTTGGTGAACAATTTTTCCCTCAAATCCCCTCTAAATCTCCTACTAATTACTTTAAATCTATGCCCTCTGGTTGTTGCCCTTTCTGCTAAGGGAAATAGGTCCTTCCTATCCACCCTCATAATTTATACACCTATGATATATTCTAATGATTCCTGGTGACAGATTATCAGTTACTGATTTCATATGGATATCCCAGTTTCCATTTAACAGGACTGTGCATTAAATTCAACTTCATGATAAGTAATATAGATCTACCCAATAAGCAATCTACCAATAACCCGTTATCACTGTAAAATTTCCCAAACTGGCTGGAGTTCTGGCTATGAGTTCGCATCTTCCGATTAAGGCTGCCCAGTTTGTAGCCCACAAAATCTCCTTGTGCCTTGTGACAGGCACAAGTTCCTATGGGCAGGGAACATCAATGTTGGAAGTGCCTGCCTCAAAAAGATGGGGAGTATAAACATTAATTATTTATAGGGGAGGAAGGGGGTAGCAGAGACATCTTCCGCACCATTTCTCAACACCTCAAGCGTGGGATGTCAGTGCCAAATGGATGCCCTGGCTTGTCAGGAGAGCACCAGTTCAAACTGTCACAGGAGAGAGAGTGGAGAGCACCAGTTCCCACTGTCACAGGAGAGAGAGTGGAGAGCACCAGTTCCAACTGTCACAGGACGGGAGAGTGGAGAGCACCAGTTCCAACTGTCACAGGACGGGAGAGTGGAGAGCACCAGTTCAAACTGTCACAGGACAGAGAATGGAGAGCACCAGTTCCCACTGTCACAGGAGCATCCAGTCGTGCCCCGGTAACTGCCCCCAAAGGAAGTGGAGTGTGGGAAATTGCACTCCGCTTCCATTGAGGGGTGGTTAGGCCAATTCTGCAGCGGGAGCAGGACTTCCACGCTGGGGGCTAAAATTCCCTACCCCAGAAGGTTACCGCCCCGAAGATGGGAGCCTGCACGGGGAGGCAGAGGGAAGTTGAGTGGAGACGGGGGCGGGGGATGGAGGGGAGAGTGGTGGAGGTGGGGGGTGGAGAAACCCAGGGCGGGGGGACAGGAGGAGCCACATTGCAGCGGAGGTCTGGGGGAGCGAAGTGTGTTGGAGGGGCGGGCCTGGGGGCGCTGTGCCTCGGTGCGGGGAGTGTTCATGGTGGGGTGGACTGGTTGACTGCGCAGATGGCAGTTGGTGGATGTGGTGTGGTTGGCATCGCGGGGGTGTGGCTCCGGGGTGGCCGGGGCTGGGGGCTCGACATCCGGGGGTGTTCGGTATTTGGGAAGGATTCTGACGGGACGGGGCGGGTTGGGTGCAGGGAGAGTGTTCCCGGTGTTGGGTGGGTCCGGAGCCGGGGGGGTGGGGGGGGGAGGCACGCTCTTGGGATGGGGGGTGGGCTGTTTGGAGCTGGGATTGGGAGAGACTTCTTCACTCAGGGAGTTGTTGGCCTGTGGGGTTCCCTGCCGCGGAGAGTTGTTGATGCCAGTTCATTGGATGTGTTCGGGAGGGAGTTGGATGTGGTCCTTGCGGCTGGGGGGGTCAGGGGGCTTTGGAGGGGGCGTGGGGGGGGAGATGCTGGAGTGGGTGATCAGCCATGATCTTGTTGAATGGCGGTGCAGGCTCGAAGGGCCGAATGGCCTACTCCTGCACCTATTTTCTATGTTTCTATGTTTCTATGTCAGTGAATCAGCAGTGAGCGCAGTTGATTTGAAGGACAATAGAAAAGATAATCGGGCACAGGTAAACCTAAAGAGATAAAAAACAAGACAGTAAAAATCCAGAATGTTAAATTACATCCCACTTTGATCAGCCTATTCCACAGGGGCCACATTCAGCAGAGTATGATTCATCATATTCCACAGAGTATTGGATAGTCTTTGTCTGTCCTCAATTGAATAATCTTTAATGCTATTCTTAAGCAGATACTTAAGAAGGCATTCTCTAAAGGAGTTAATTGTTACAGTACGTAACTGTTTCTGCTGGGAATCTACTCCACTTATCCACTGGGGAGATAAGTCCACGAATCTCCAGTCTGGCTTGAGCCTGCTTAGTTTTGTACTTTCCCTGAGCAGGCACCCCAGTTCAACTTCTTACACGAAATGTCAGAGTAATAGTGTGCCAGTTTGCCTGCAGAAAGCAGTAGGTAACAAATAAGAGGTTAACAAGGTTACGATAATACAGCTGTAATAGTTGCATCACCTTACTGACTTGCTGAAACAGTAATACATCTTTATTGGATTATAAGGGTACATTTCCAAATCCCACCTGTAGCAAGGTACCTCAGACACTGCAAGCACAAAATGGAAAATTGTAGGTCTACCACAATGTGCTACGGGCAAAATTCAGAAAATCAGCCTTATAATTTACAGGGCATGCTACCACCATGTAACATGTAGTGAAATCAAATATAACTGCTGCTCAAATCAAATCGTATAATAATGCTTCAGTTAAAATAATTCAGATTGTGGAGCGTCCTGTCTATTGCCTTCCACATGGCAACAACCACTAGTAAAATAAAGTCTTGCTAAATGTAGAATAAAACAGGTCCTACAAGCTCCACTCATATTGTCTTAGTTTAGTTTAAATATTTTACTTGGAAGATACTTTAGAAAACATTACAAAGCATTATTACAATTATATTACATTCAGCTCAACCTAGAGTGTCTGGGGATGTGGATCAGCATTCAGCACACAAGGTATTAGACCCAGTCAAAGCATCTATCCAGAAGGGTATTTCTCATGTACCACATTGAGATTCAACAACAAGATTCGTTAAACATATTCCAGAGAAGAAACTGGGTTGCATGCTATCGTGGCTTAATTCACGGGAAAGTTCAAACATTGGAGAGCGGTAGCCAGTTTTATTGGTAGCTCAACTGACCAATCCATAGGCAGAGAGAGCTGGGGAGCGGGGTCAAAAGTCAAGATTTTGGCTTCCTGGCCAGTTAGGAAAGGACACATAGAAACATACATAAGGGTCAATCTGCAAGATCTGTTAAGGAAGCCAGATCTAGAGAAAGTTATTTCAGCATCACAGTGTCAGCTGTAGCTCATTGGTAGTACACTTGCCTCTGAGTCAGAAGGTTGTGGGTTCAAATTCCACTCCCGAGACTTGAACACATAAATCTAGGCTGACACTCCAGTGCACTGCTGAGGGAGTGCTGCACTGTTGGAGGTGACATCTTTCAGATGAGATGTTAAACCGAGGTCCTGTCTGCTCTTTCAGGTGGATATAAAAGATCCCTCGGCACTATTCTGAAGAAGAGCAGCGGAGTTATCTTTGGTGTCCTGGCCAATATTTCTCTCTCGATCCACATAACAAAAACAGATTATTCAAAGAGCAAGTTATTATTTAAATGGAGTAAGATTGCTAAATGCTGCAGTACAGCTGGCCATGGGGGTACCTGTGCATGAAACACAAAATGATAGTATGCAGGATCAGGAAGGCCAATGGAATCCTGGCCTTTATTGCAAAGGGGATGGAGTATAAAAGCAGAGAACTCTTGCTACAGTTGTACAGGGTATTGGTGAGGCCACACCTGGAATACTGCGTGCAGTTTTGGTTTCCATATTTATGAAAGGATATACTTGCTTTGGAGGCAGTTCAGAGAAGATTCACTAGGTTGATTCCGGGGATGAGGGGACTGACTTATGAGGAAAGGTTGAGTAGGTTGGGCCTCTACTCATTGGAGTTCAGAAGAATGAGAGGTGATCTTATCGAAACGTATAAGATTATGAGGGGGTTTGATGGGGTGGATGCAGAGAGGATGTTTCCTCTGATAGGGGAGACTAGAACTAGAGGGCATAATCTTAGAATAAGGGGCCGTCCATTTAAAACTGAGATGAGGAGAAATTTCTTCTCTCAGAGGGTTGTGGATTTGTGGAATTCACTGCCTCAGAGAGCTTGGGAAGCTGGGACATTGAATAAATTTATTCTTAAACGATAAGGGAATAAGGGGTTATGGAGAGCAGGCAGGAAAGTGGACCTGAGTCCATGATCGGATCAGCCATCGTATTGAATGGCGGAGCAGGCTCGAGGGACCATATGGCGTACTCCTGCTCCTATTTCTTATGTTCTTATGTTCTTATTATCTGGTCATTATCACATGGCCGTTTGTAGGACCTTGCTATGCTCAAATTGGCTGCTGCAGTTCCCACATTACAACAGTGACTAAATTACAAAAGTGCTTCATTGGCTGCAAAGCAATTTGAAATGTCTGATGGTTGTGAAAGGCGCTATATAAATGCAAGTCTTTCTTTCTTCTTTGTTTCCTGAAGCACAGGGTCAACTAGATTCAGTGACAATGCTATTAAAAAAAATTACATTTAGCACTCTAAAAGGAAAAGTGGTGTGTTTCGTTATTTTCTATGTTGCAAAACAAGTTGTAATTCACTGTAATTGTTACTCTATTCATTCCAATATTATAAATAAAATAAAATATAAAAAATCAGTAGCTTATTGATTTATATTTGCCTCATCTCATTCAGTATGTTAATCAGTCTATTTTTGTGAAGATAGGAGAAATGCATTTGGGGCATGCCCATATTCACAGTATCCAATTCAAATAATAGAAAGAAAAGAAAGGCTTGCATTTATATAGCGCCTTTCACGACCTTAGGACATCCAAAGCGCTTTACAACCAATGAAGCGCTTTTAAAATGTAGCTCTGTTGTAATATGGAAAATGTGCACAACAAGTTCCCACAGACAGCAATGTTATAATGACCAGATAATCTGTTTTTAGTGATGTTGATTGAGGGAGAAATATTTGCCAAAACACTGGGGAGAACTCCCCTGCTCTTCCTCGAAATAGTGCCATGGGATCTTTTACATCCACGTGAGAGGGCCTCAGTTTAAGGTCTCATCCGAAAGATGGCACATCCGACAGTGCAGCACTCCCTCAGTACTGCACTGGAGTGTCAACCTAGATTTTTGTTTTCAAATCCCTGGAGGGGGACTTGAATCCACAATCTTCTGACTCAGGCGAGAGTGCTACCTACTGAGCCATGGCTGACACAGAGTTTCATTGTTACAACCCTCCAATGTCATGCCAACATGCGACCAGCTATTGGTCTGTAATCACAAGGGACATTGGTTCTGCTCAAGGAAGAGTCTGATGATGCTGAATTAAAAGAATATCTACCCAAAATCTGCAATATGTATATATTATGATACAAGTTGTGGTTTCAAGAATATAGAATATTTCTGGGTTCAGAAGATACTAGTTGCAAAATTATTTGCCATTTTTGGCGTTTCTGTGGCACAGAATTGGCGCTTCCTCATTTTCAGGCTGACAAATTGGGGCATTAGCCAATTCCACCAGTTTTCCAACCCAAAATTGATGTGCCCATGTTCTTCGTGCTTGTTTGGTCCTATCCTTGATCTGAATATCAAGTCCCCACGGAGATTATTTACATAAATTACAATGAGAGCTAGTGGGGTTTGCACGCCAAAATCCCAGAAGTTATGCTCACAACTCACATGGGTAATTTAGACCGACAAAGTGTATTTCAGCCTCCATTGGGAAGGTAGCACATCTTCACTCACTCCTTATTCTTCCAGTTCCCTCATGCTCTGTGAATCACCCACTGCAACATACTCACTGACGTCATCTGAAGCACCCCCACAGCCCCCACCTCCCCAGGTGAAATTATCCAAATGGGTGGGCAAATGATCCAGGGGTGGATGATATCAAGGAGAATGTGGTAGAGAAATATGGGATCAGATCTTGTGCAAGGGACATCTGTATGGGACTGAGTCACAGAATCCTCTCTCTCATCATTATCTTCCCATCATCACTGTCATCTGTATCATCATCATTGGCAAAGTAGAATTTCTTTCCCAATTTCTTATCATCCTCTGCCCTCCTCATTGCTGTGACGGATTGACAGGAGAAGAGAGTCCAAGCAAAGTGGACCACCTTGCAACTTAAGGGGACAGAGAAGAGTGCAGGAGTTTGTGCTGCTTCACAGGGATGCTATGATGATTGTGTAAGTTGTGCACCCACTAAGCTGCTAATTGCCCTGTCCTCCCCCATCTCACCATCTCCCGCAGCTTGAACAGCTCCATGGCCTGGTCCTCAGAGACGGGTGTGGAGAAGGGTGAGCTTGCTGATATCAGGAAGTTCCCCTCTGATCCCTTGCCGCTCATGGGCATTGTGTGTAAGTTTCTCCTACAAGATTGAATGAATCAGGTGAAGGCTATCAATTGAAGGATGTCTCCTGGGTGAGATCAGGTAGCTGATGTTAATAGATATTTTTGTATCATGCTGTTCAAGTAATGGGTTGTAAAGTTCTGGGTGCAAATAATTGCTGTTATGGGAGAAGGCAACACACATTGTAAAATCCCAAGTTTATGCGCTCCTTAACCACAGTGCAGCGTAAAGGGTTATTTGTGTAGTTATTAATTTTAGAGGGTGAACAATGTTTGTGCCCATGGTATCCAAGGAAGAAAAGTGAGACTGGCTGGTCTGGGACCTGGCCTGCCCTGCCAGATCATGGGACTTCTTCTATCAGTGCTCTGCAGTTCTGGAGCGAGTGAGTGGCCGCAGTGGCTGCTCCCTCCACATGGTACACAAAGCACTTTTATAAGCATGAGCACCCAGACATCTTTTTTTCCTTTGCTGCATCTCATTCAGAAGGGTTTTCTGCCTACTTGAAATGCCCTTCTCCCTTCTTTGCGTGTCTCTGGAGGAACCTCCAGTGTCACAAAATCTCACAAGCCTTCCACGCAGCTTGCTCATAGTCAACTCACCGAGCCAAATATTTTCTTACTTGCCTGTTTCCCCCTCGCATGGTGCTCCAACATTCGGCCATCCTTGACTTTATAAAGGTGGTACTCCTCATTTCAAAACTTCCCCAGCGCACTGCTCCAGTTGTGCATAGGATTTGCATTACTCAACGGCCAATGGATTTTCAATGAGCTGCCCTTGCAAATGACCGGATGGCCAGTGCTGCAGAGGATTGTTCATCTCAAGTCCCGGATCAGCAGCGCAAACCCACCGGAAATAGGCTTGTGGAATCTTGTAGCCACTGGTTATATCATCTGAAGCCATGGTGCACTTCTGCTTGGTAACACACTGCAACCTGTAAAATCTGCCATGCTAATATATGCAATTGAACTTTGTGATTCAAGACAATATCTGAACTCCTGAAATGTATTTCAGCTTTGTATCTCTTTCCCACCCAATTTATTAAAACAGAAAAATTCTGAGAATACACAAAGGGATAGCCAATATCTGAATGAGATAGACAAATGAATGTTTCAGGTTGCTTTTATTTCCAGCATTTGCAGTTTTTCTGCATTTCCTAACCCAGCTAATGTTTTATTCTATATTCAGTCAGCGAAAGTCATTTGTTCATTACATATCTACAAATGCATACAAGAAAATCACACCAATTTGTAACTTGCCTTAACTGGGATTTAAAAATGCCACTGTCTTCTCTGAAATGAGAACCCGTGAACCTTTAAATATTTATGCGCCAACATGTGAACACACACACACACTAATGCATCCAGGGCTCTTCAAAAAGATTAAATAACCTAATTATGTCTTCCAACCATCTTTAATAATACGTAATTTAAATGCACTAACTGTACATATGTTCATGTAGACATACAGGGAAAGAAAGAAAGGTTAACACTGAAACATAAATCAGAACAGTTCATTTGTAGTGGGCTTACATCTCATCTCAGTTAAGCTCACAGTAAAAATATCATGAATGAAGTTGAAGATAAAAGGTAGATTTATTTGATTTATCATCAGTGACTTTGACAGAAATGTTGAAGTGCATTATATTAGCTAAGGTTGGATGTTCCATAAAGAAATGGCCTATTTTCTCCATGATAAATGGAGTACATTTATAGATGAAGCCCTGAGGGTGAAACACAGCTCAAAATTTAAGTTAAATAAAATCTCTATGTACTGATATCCCTCATCTCCATACGCACCAAACTACATCGAAATATGAAATAAAAATCTGCATTAAAAAAAATGTAGATAGTTTATCCTTTACATTGTAATAGTACGACATAATGTTATACTGTAAGAGTTTAACAGTTTGTATCCTGTTATGATATTTGAATCGGTGCTTATAAACAATGCGGAGTTGGGGTGCAGCACGAGCATGGTTTTTTCCCACCACAATAAAGGAAATGTTGCTTTACGCAGGCTCCAGAGGGGACTGCTTCCAGGGAATGGGTCCCAGGTCCTGGAGTTGTGAAGTTGTTTCATTAGCTCGGTCTGGTTGTGGAGGAGATATACGTTGGTCCCGTTCTTGTGATTGGAAAGAACCCTGGCACAGTTGGGGCAGGAGATATAAAAGCCTCTCCCCCTAAGTTTATCAGTGGGAAACTACTTGACAAAAGGAACCTCGTGAAATAGAGTGCAGCTTCATGCCTCCTCCCATGGGTGAGTGCAACAGTTTGGTTAATGATTGAAGGAAATTCCCAATGTTGTTGTAAATACATTTTTTTCAGTTTTTCAAAACCACATCCCACTGCTGCTGTTTGCTTTACACATTGGCCTGACAAACTTTGTGTGCAGCACTTGACTCTTGTGTATCTCTCTAATTACACTAACATTTGCAACTATTATTTGATGATATTTGTGATCGTCAAGGTAAGTGTTGCGGAATGATACATTTTTCTACTTTGATCACCCATTGTCACTAACAAATATTCTAGATCAGATGTAATGTAGCCGAGATCCTTGCGGCCTCTGGTCTGACTCTTAAAGGCACATGATGGTCCATTTTCATTACTTTTGTTGAAATGGAGTGAAGTCAGACAAAGAAAAGCAATTTACTGAGACACCAGAACAGGAAAGCAGGTTATCATTTTGGAATTTTCAAATGTATTTGTTTCTTCAATAATCATTGCCCAGAAACAATAAATAACCCTTCACTATCCAGTCGGCTGATCACACTTCCTGGGCACCTCATCCCAATGACTAGCCTCTTCATTTTTCACTATCCTGTCATTGAAGCAACTGCAGAGGTCCTTCGCAGGAGCAGTAAAGCAAACCAGCCTGAGAACCATAGGGCATCCCCATTGACTGCCTTAGCTGGAAATCAAGCCTCTTATCTTTGAATTCCTTGCACTAACATTTGTAAGCAGGAATAGAAGTCTCCTTGCTGCCTTAGCTGACATGATCATTAAATATAAATAATACAATTTAACACTTAACTCTCAAACATTTGCTCCACGTTCCGGTTTCGGAGCTCACATTTCTTATGAAGATATGTAATTTAAAACCCAGTTTTTAGAAACATCACAATAGCACTGGCTAGATTGTATTTAAAACTCTCTCTGTACCTGTAATACCCCACTAATGTGCCTCAGGACATTATCACATAGTGCACCAATTTGATACCTTTATTTCTCACACCAGTTATCCCTATGGCCTCGCTGAGTAAGATTGCCAATTTAATGTCAACTTAAGATGAATTGCAGGCAATTTTCTGCTGTGGATTTGCACCCATTGGGTGCAAATTTCACTGGAGATTCTCATAACCATCAGACAGAGAAGGCTTTGATCCCATCTATCTGGACTGAATACAAATCCAGGTTCTGAAGATGAAAAGGCAGAGCGTAAATCCATTGCATCAACACGTCCCCTCACCTACTTATTATTGATTCAAGCAGGGAAGACAGGCATACTGCCATATAAATCTTCAGTTCTTGTCCAAAGGTCATTAGTTTATAAAAATGTTAATGTTGAGTCCTGCAAAGAAGGAAAAATATTTTTAGGAAATAGATAAACAGAGATTGAATGTCTGTGTAGGACATTCCATCCCCTAAAGTGTAAGTGTTTGTGGGAGTGTCTGAGTTAAAATAACAACTCTACTATTGTCCCAGACTGTTATGAGTAAGTTTCAATCTCTGGCTTATTAACATTTCAGTCCCCTCTTAGTTATGGGCTCCGGCATATACCTGTGGAGGGTTTCTAATCTTTATGAAGGAATATTAATCGGATACAAATCTTTTCTGTGGAGAAAATGATCAAAAAAAAACCAAGAGATTATCATTGAAATGTTACAGGAAGTAAGTGTGACACTTACGGGAACTGTAACCCTATATGCCAGAGCGTTATTATTATACTAGCAAATTTCCTGAGGCATTGCTTATAATGAATCAGAGGATTTGCTGTTTAGGAATGTGATGGAGAAATTATTATAGTAATTGTGACACTTTCAGGAAATGTTAAGAGAAAATAAGTTTGACACTTACAGGAAGCAAGTGCTGTACTCAAGACTTCTAGTAGTCCAGGGGTACTCGAGTGGAGACCTACAACCTATGTGAATGGCTGCCGCTTATTTACTTTTCTTTCTGATGCCATTTCAAATCTAGGGAGCCTGAGATTCCCATTGCTAATACGAATAAGCTTACGTTCTTAAATAGAGACCCCAACAGTAGCTCAAGAGACCCACAAAATGTGGTTTTGCAGTACTGCCAGCTCTCCGACATTAAAGAGTGCTACTAACAATCGGAGTATTGTGCATTTGCCACTGACTGTATTATGTTGATGTAAAGCTGACCTTAATTGAATGTGACTTCCATGTGGTTGCAATTAACTGTTAACTGACAAGCTCAAAATAGGAAAACAGTTTAATGTAACTATTTTACACAGATATGCAAAACACGAACAGTGGCAAATATATAAAACAGATTTTCTGGAAAGACTGTGCGGTCTGACAGTCCCAAGAATTGTGACAGAAAAGGTTACATAGAAATATATAGAAATTACAACACGGAAACAGGCGATTCGACCCAACCAGCCCATATTGGTATTTATCCTCCACACGAGCTGTAATCCTAATCCCATCTGTTCCCGTATTCCTTTACTCCCCTTTCCCTCAACCACCTATCTAACCTGTTCTTAACTCCTGACATGTTCTCTGCTTCAATCACTAGCTCTGGTGAATGAATTCCACAGCCGCACAACACTTCTGCTCTCTGTCCTCGGGGGTATGAGAAAGTAGGATTATGATATTATTATGAACCATTATGTTCTCTTCTGTTCCTGAACATTGCTATGTTCCGATGTGTTACCTCAAATAAGTTGATATGCCAAGTGGTGCTGAGGGATAAATGATAGGAGTTAGTAATCCGAGCAGAGAGCTTTGCTCGATGGGATAGCCGATCAGATAATTGAGTACATGATTTGTTGTTCTCCCAAATTTTTGATTGTTAATTTATTGACTGAAAAATTAGGAGGGCTTTGAATCAGCCGCGCTGACCTTCGTATCTGACCTACATAATTCAAAGATCTGCGCTAGAAGCACTGATTTGATTGAAAGTTGTAAAAATGTAAAACCTAACCCCAACCTTTCACTCAGACGGGATGGGGGGAGCTGCCAACCCACTGCCAGGAAGCAGGTTGCCATTTAAAATGATATAATGAGGCTTGAAGCTTTTGCTTTAACCTGCTGTGCAGGGTTAACTGCTGGAGGCCGGAAATCCCAGGCCTCAGGACTCTGGGTGGCTGCAGTAAGTCGGGCACAGCCACGGGGAGCAATCCATGTGGGCCGGGAGGAGCACTAGTGCCTGCCCAGCAACCTGCTCCTCCCCGGGGTCAGGGATCGGACCCCCCCCGGGAGCCAACCCTCCCCCCCCCACCCTAAGAGATCAGACCCCCACCCACGGGGGATAGAAGACCTCCCGGATTTGGACCCACTCCATGGCTTGGAACCACCATTGCCTCCCCCCTCCCATCCTGGGCCCAGCACTCAGGTCCTGTGCCCTACTGGTCCACATTCCCCGCACGACTGGAAGCCAACCTGTCAATCAGGCTAACCTCTGGGCGGGAAAACCGCCTTCTATGTCGCACGCACGCTGTGGTGTCAAAACTCCACAGCGTGCCAGGAAACCCGAACATCCAGGTTTGCCACCGCCTCCCGGGTCTCCCCACACCAGGCAGGTCAGAACCTTCAAAATCCAGCCCTGTGGGTTTTTTTTAGAATAGCCACAAATTAAAAAGAAAAATATTTTGAAAAATAAAGTTGTAAAAATAAGTAATATATGTATAAGACATGATTTTCTTTCTAGTCTGCTCCCCAGTGCTGCACTATTGGGACAAGTACTCAATCCTTCTTAATACATTAGAAGTTATTTATATGGCATGCATCACACTTTAACTGTATCAGTAACACAAAAATGCCCTGATTTTCCGATTGATTCCTGGGAAATTTAAGACAGTCAAAAAGCAATGCATTGTGATCCACTTATATCGATTGGCTCCAAAATCTCCCCTCCAAAAAATCACCCCTAGCCACTTACTGCAGTCCCACCAAACCTGCCCCAAACTTTCGCCACATCCTCTGACTCACCAGGAGCAATGCCAAGGGAGATCCACTAACATGAATCATTTTCACTGCCTTCTTTCCTCAAGTTGACCTTTTGCCTCAGCTGCTGTGTAGTTGCCCCAAGTTATCTCAAGACCAAGAGGAGATTGTCACAGGACAAAGTTAAAATTGCATAGGGTTGCACCCAGGTTCTCCCACGACTCCCTCTTCCCTTCCCATGAGTGGAAGAGACATCCCCAGAAATCCTAAACAGCCTGGTTGCGCATTGTACATGAGGGCACACACAGGGTTGTCGTCAGGAGGACCTGGGTGTAGTGGTACTAACCTTTCAATGATCTCAGTAGATCACGAAACATTAGTACAAAGCCACTCTCAATCTCATCCTGCTGTGCCTCTCATCACATCCCCATCATTCTGCCTTCCCTACCCTACCCCTGCACATCCTTATTCACACCAACTTACTTTGCACCTCCACCCATCCCTCTCTCTCTATCTACATTATCACATCCCCATCTCACTAGTCACCCCTCACACTCACCCTCATACTAGTGCAATCATACCAACTAACAACACACAAGGGTAGCCACTTAGGTGTTTTATCTAATGTTCATGTAAAGTTTCTGTTAATGTGGTGTCAAACATTAAAACCTTTATTTTCAACACTTTCCATTCTTGGACAGATTTGTGTGCACCTTTGGAAGTGGCTTAGTGAGTTGCAGTGAATGGTGAGACATAACAGTACACCCCACAATGGTGGTGAGTGTGAAAGGAATGGTTTGGACATTGTAGGGATGCGTTATAGTGTTAGTGTGAGGTGGTGCCAACCTGGCACATCATGTTGCAACCAGGGTGTACAGCATCAAGTGAGTTAAATCTGTCCATGGTGAGGCCATCCTTGGCCTCCCGGACAGCAATGTGCTCAGGTGCTTTTATAGCATATTTCAAGCTGTCAAGTAATCAGATCATTCAGTGATCATTCAACTCCCCCCTCAGGTTAACAGACGTGATCCCTGAGCAGCGCAGAACCTATGGGCGAGCAATTACATGGCGCAACATACAACATTCTAGTAATAAAACAAGGACTCATGTTCCCGAGATCATACTATCATCTAACGCCATATTGGATAGAAAAAGGTGCACTTCAGAACACATGGGACATGAGGTCCACTTGGTGCAAAACTGGAAAGAATGTCTCGCACAAAACCTTGCAAAATTGTAACACCTGGGATACAGTAGCATAGTGATTATGTTACTAAACTAGTAATCTCGAGGCCTGGGCGAAAGATCTATTGATCTAATCCCACCACAGCAACTGGGTAATTTAAATTCAGTTAGTTAAATAAATCTGAATAAAAAGTTAGTATCAGTAGTGATGATCATTAAACTACCGGATTGTTGTAAAAACCCATCAGGTTCACTAATGTCCTTTAGGGAAGTAAATCTGCTGCCATTACCTGGTCTAGCCTACATGTGACTCCAAACTCTTAACCGCCCTCTGAAGTAGCCTAGCAAGCCACTCAGCTGTACCAAACCACTACAAAAAAAGACCTTCGCCACACGGACTGCAGTGGTTCAAGAAGGCGGCTCACCATGACCTTCTCAAGGACAATAAGCGATGGGCAATAAATGCTGGCCTTTCCAGCGACCCCCACATCCCATGAATGAATTTTTTTTTAATCAGAAAATAACATATCAGAATTTGCTCATGAGGACTTTAGTTGACAGTGTAATTGAAGTCAGTTTTTTAACCATAAATTCCCAGATTCTTTGAGTTTTTGGACCAATAAAAAAAATTCTCTCCCAATCCTTAGAATAAGAAACCTCAAATTCTACCCAATTTTTGCATCAAAAATCAGATCCTGAGATGAGCATGCCTCAATTCAATGTTCTGTTTGAGATATTAATTTGTCCTGTAATTCTGTCGACAGACAGAAAATTCTCTAAAAGACTAATTTGTTTATAATACCACCTAAAATGTTATTGAATACTTGACTTTCTGCATCTATTAATTGAAGTTTATATATAAATAATGTATCTCACTTTGCAAACTATACTTGACCGGAACATTAGAAAATAATTTGCTTTTAGATATTCCACCATTTTGTTTGAGCTCCTTCAGCCACCTGGCTCCATCCTCTGAAATCTCCTCCTTCAGAATCCTCTCCCTGCCACCTCTTGCCCCGCCCAATGTCCCTGCCTTACAAACACTACCTTAACGTTCTCCTCTTCAATTGTGCTTTCCCCCATATCATCGTTTACCCACTAACCCCACCCTCCTGCCCAATCAGTGCCCCTGAGCACTGCATCACTCTGACACGTCTCTTTGGACTCAATAGACGCGATAGAAATTAAAATGATTGAGCAATTTAAAATGGATCCTGAAATCAAAGGTATGATCCCCAGGATCTGAACATAGGAGATATATTTAGCAATTAAATTAAAAGATTGAGCAAAAACTATCAAGAAGCTTCAAAATGTTAAGATAATAACAAATTGGCTTATGTTATTTTTAATGCACTTGCTGTTATAAATTGTTATTCATGCCATTTATTCTTGTTCTGGTATGTCTTCATGTCAAATAATAACTTGGTATTTAAATTTAAAATCTGCTTAAATGTATGACTGGTTGCGTCCAACACAAACTTCAGTCTTTTAGTGCTGGCTGTAAGATGTTGGCCCGGAATTTGCGGTGGGAGGCATACCTCTGGAGTACGCCTCCGACCCAATAAAAATTAAGAACCTACCTGCTGGCTCCCGGGTTTCAGAGAAATTGGGTCCTGGGCCTGAAGGTGTGCACCTGCATAAAGGCCCAAATATCCCAGGGACGCAGGCAGTTCGGAAGCGTCCCTCAAATCACATGGGCCAGGTCCTCCTATCAGAAAGGAGGATTCCTCATATGCTTCCATTTTGTTATTCTCATTAGCATATGAGGAATCCACAAATGATTAAATAATTTACACAACTGGAATAAAAATAAATGTTCCCATTTTCAAATTTAATTAAAAGTCCCTTTAATGAAGGATTTACAATAGAAATTTAATTTTTTCTAAAATAATTTAAACATTTTCATCCAGGCCAATACTTACATAAAGTAATTTTACATATTTGAGAATGATTTTTTTATTTTTAAATTTTTAATTTAACATTTATATTATCCCTTATGCTGGTCAAAGCAGGCTTTATGCCAGGTGTAAGGATTTTGCGGGCATTTGCTGGGCAGTAACAGCCCAACTCTGTACCAGTAAAAGTAATTTTTGGGTCGGTTCGTATGATCTGTCAAGGCGAACCTTGACGGATTGCAAGTTCCGGGTTTGCCCACATGCACAGTGCATGTGGAAATACGGCACTTGCGGGGCCTTTTACAATGCTTACGATGGCGTACTGAGTGTTGGCGTCATCGGCACCACAAAATCCGAACCGTTAATTTAAATCTTATATAGCATTGAACAAAAAAGTTGATTCACGTATTATTAATGCATCTTCAACTGTGTCAACAGTAGAGTATTTGCTGCTCCTTTGTCATCATGTGGGTTAACATGATATTGCAATGTCAACAAATTGCTGGCAGGGTAATTTAATTATTAGAACAGCAAATGGTGGAATGCATACGTCATTTAACCTTCTGTTAAATACATCGTCATGAAACAGTATCACTTTAATATCTCTTTGATATTCTGTAGTTATAAATTCTCTTCTCCTTTGTACTTGCCCACTGCTGGAATTCTCAGGGTGGGGGAGAGCCATTGGCATACTGTGTATTCAGGATATCATGCAAGACTCAGTGAATTGTGATGAGATGTTTCATCTCACTTTAGTCAATATTTGGAATCATTTGACCCTCTTAACAGGCACTGCAGTCAGAGGAAGAGGGTCTTCTGTGCAGTAAAGTGCTTTGTACACCAATTCAAAGGAAATAAACAAGGTTTATTTCCTTCTGATTCTTACACGGTATGACAGGAGTGTTAAAAACACTCAACCATAACTTGGACACAAAACTGCTGAGCGAAGGTACCTTAATGTCATTCTGTTCAGTTTAGTAAGCTAACTGTAACCTTGGCATTAATTATTGTACTTTTTAGAATTCTAACATTACTGTGCTCTCTGATTAAAATGGTTACACAGCACAGTACAAATAAATTGTGTAACGTCACGGTTGATTTGAGGAAGTGCAGCCAATTGAAAGGTGTGCACTAATGGGTTATATAACACAACTGATTAAAAAATTTTAATTGAGCCTAATGCAAATATCCTTTAAATTATATAACGATATGGTTGGCTTCACAAAATGTAATCAGCTGAAAGGTGTTCATTAATGGGTACTACGGCTCAGTAGATTAAAATTTATAATTGACCATCAGTGTTTTTTTGTCTTACTGTACACCTGTAACCTTCAGATTAGACTGAGTCTTAAAGCTGAGCTATGCGTAATTCGCAGGCTGCGTACTGGGGGCGCATGGACACAAACGAGGGAAAAATAAAATACTTGCATGCTTTGTTAGACACAAGTGGGACAGGATTAACATTAATCAAACAAAGGGTAAGTACCTAACGATAGAAAATGTCAGAAAGATTATGTAATCATCAAGTTTATACCGTGTGTGGTGTGAATATTTTGCTGCAGAGTCAGAGTTAGCTTTACTCTCTGGCAGGTCACACTGTCACAAAGGATCCTGTGGAAATCCACCCGTTATAGCATTGCCCATTTACACTCTTCAATTCCACTGTGCATTTCCCAACCAAAAGTGGGTTGTGAAATTTGGAAATTACTCCTCATTCCACACCACAACACCAATAAGCCTCGAGCCTTATTGAAATGATTTGCTATTAACTAACTGCTCAGGTTCTTTTTTGTGTTCCAGGAACTGCATGTCAAATATTCACAGGGGCCTATTTTAAACTTCCCAGCAGATCCATTTATCACATTCCAAAATGTGATGTCTCCTCGTCATGAAAAACATTGAATTTCTACTGAACAATATGTTCAGAATCCTTCTGATGGGGGTGTCATTGTTGTGGCAATAGGTGAAGTTAAAGCTCTTGGTTTGTCCAATGGTTTCCAATCAGTTTCCCTTTCCCAGTTAGAAAGGGTAGTACGGGCAATCGCTCCATTTCTGGAACAAGAACAGAATAGAATCTATTCCAAGGAGTAAGCTGGAGTCCGTTACAACAATGACTTAATAAGAAATAACTTGCATGGTTTAAAGGGAAAGATCCTACCCTACTCCTCTGAAGATGTTACAGGTAAAGTAGAGAAGGTCACTTCCTATGACGTAATGTATTTGAAGTTTCAGAAAGCTTTTGACAAAATTAAAAGTAAAAGCCACATGGATAAGAAAGTGCTCAAAAGAGAAATACATATGGCAGGTGTAATATCAGCCTAAGTGGATGTATGGCATCCCATAAGGTCAGAAAGTGCATCTCTATTGTTTCTCATCTATATCAATGACTTAGATACCAATACTAACTAGTCAAATTTCCTGTTAACACAAAGATGGAAAGAGTTGCATGGGGCACTTCATGCAAGGCGAAAAAAATCAGGTCAATTTTTTTACCCAAACCTGAAAGTTTCTTCTTGATGGTAACCAATTATTTGCAGAAACAGATGGCATCTTTTGGTTCATTCATTGGCTGCTTATGGTTCCTTGAGCTGTAGTAATTGTCTGCTACATTTATTTGTGTAACTATGACGAATATGAAAAATAATCCATTGGTTGCAAAGCATTTTCCTTCAATGCACAAATTCCAATATAAAGTTAATCACAACTGGCTGAACCAAGTCATAGGATGTTGTGGATGTTGTGTATCGTAAAGCATGCACTTCCATGTTCCGCCACCAGGGAGCTCATCCCCTGAAGTCCCAAGGGATCCCAGCATCCCTTGGGAGCACTGTATATAAACTGGCCCCTAAGGCCTGTTCCTCACTCTGGAGTGTCTTATTAAAGATTGAGGTCACTGTTACTTTAACCTCCCTGTGTGCAGCCTCATCTGTGTTACGAACATAATAACTGGTGAAGAGAATACGAATCCAACGCAAAGATGCAGCAAACTGTGGGCATCCTGGAGAAGTTCTCAGAGGGTGAGGACTGGGAAGCCTATGTTGAACAGCTAGATCAGTACTTTGTAGCCAACGAGCTGAACGGAGAAGGAAGCGCTGCAAAAAGGAGAGCAGTCCTCCTCACAGTCTGCGGGGCACCGACCTACAGCCTCATGAAGAATCTTCTGGCTCCGGTGAAACCCACAGATAAGTCATATCAGGAGCTGTGTACACTGGTTCTGGAGCATCTTAACCCGAGGGAGAGCATGCTGATGGCGAGGTATCGGCTCTACACGTGCGAGCGATCTGAAGGTCAGGAAGTGGCGAGCTATGTTGCCAAGCTAAGGCGACTTGCAGGACAATGTGAGTTTGATGGCTACCTGGAGCAAATGCTCAGAGACTTTTTTGTACTGGGCATTGGCCACTAGACCATCCTACGAAAACTTTTGACTGTAGAGACACCGATCCTCAGTAAGGCCATTGCGATAGCACAGGCGTTTATGGCCACCAGTGATAACACCAAACAAATCTCTCAGCACACAAGTGCTAGCAATGTTCATAAAGTAACTGGAACTGTGTTTGCGAGCAGAAATGTACGGCAGAAACCACGAGTCTACAACTGCCAGCAGGCCTCAGGTGACCCAGATGACTCAGAGTCCCCAACAAAGGATTAATGCAAGGCAATTCACACCTTGTTGGCATTGTGGAGGCTTCCATTCAGCCTATTCATGCTGCTTCAAAGGGTATGTTTGCAAGAGCTGTGGAACAATGGGGCACCTCCAACGAGCTTGCAAACGAGCTGCAAGCTCTGCAAAACCGGCTAACCACCACGTGGCAGAGGAAGATCGGTCCATGGTGGATCAAAGCAATTTTGAACCTCAGAGAGAGGAGGCAGATGCTGAAGTACACGGGGTGCACACATTTTTGACGAAATGTCCACCTATAATGCTAAACGTAAAATTGTATGGCTTACCCGTAGCCATAAAACTGCACACTGGCGCTAGCCAATCCATCATGAGTAAAAAGATGTTTGAGAGACTGTGGTGCAACAAGGCACTCAGACCAGCCTGAGCCCCATCCACACGAAACTGAGAACATACACCAAAGAGCTTATCACTGTCCTGGGCAGCGCCATGGTCAAGTTACCTACGAGGGCACGGTGCACGAACTGCCACTCTGGATTGTCCCGGGTGATGGCCCCACACTGCTTGGAAGGAGCTGGCTGGGCAAAATCCGCTGAAACTGGGATGACATCCGAGCACTATCACATGTCGATGAGGCCTCATGTACCTAGGGTTCTTAACAAATTTCCTTCCATTTTTGCGCCAGGCATCGGAAACTTTTCCGGGGCGAAGGTGCAGATCCATTTTGTCCCAGAGGCACAACCCATTCACCACAAGGCGCGAGCAGTACCTCACATGATGAGGGAGAGAGTGGAAATCAAGCTGGACAGGCTGCAATGCGAGGGCATCATCTCCCCAGTGGAATTCAGCGAGTGGGCCAGCCCGATTGTTCCAGTAATGAAAAGTGATGGCACGGTCAGGATTTGCGGCGATTATAAAGTAACTATTAATCGTTTCTCGCTACAGGACCAATACCCGCTACCTAAGGCAGACAACCTATTTGCAACGCTGGCAGGAGGCAAGACATTCACCAAGCTCGACATGACTTCGGCCTACATGATGCAGGAGCTGGAGGAGTCTTTGAAGGGCCTCACCTGCATCAACACGCACAAGGTGACTGTTCATCTACAACAGATGTTCGTTTGGAATTCGGTCGGCTGCAGCAATCTTCCAGAGAAACATGGAGAGCCTACTCAAGTCGGTACCACGCACGGTGGTTTTTCAGGACGACATGTTGGTCACGGGTCGGGACACCGCCGAGCAACTACAAAACCTGGAGGAGGTCCTCCAGTGACTGGATCATGTAGGGCTGCGACTGAAGAGGTCGAAATGCGTCTTCATGGCAACAGAAGTGGAGTTTTTGGGGAGAAAGGTCGCGGCGGACAGCATTCGGCCCACAGACGCCAAGACAGAGGCTATCAGGAACGTGCCCAGGCCACAGAACGTCACAGAGCTGCGGTTGTTCCTGGGACTCCTCAACTATTTTGGTAACTTCCTACCGTTGTTAAGCACCCTCTTAGAGCCCCTACATGTGAGAACTGGGTATGGGGAAAAAAACAAGTAATTGCTTTTGAGAAAGCCAGAAACATTTTATGCTCCAACAAGCTGCTTGTATTGTGTAACCCGTGTAAAAGACTTGTGCTAGCATGTGACACGTCGTCGTACGGAGTCGGGTGTGTATTACAACAAACTAATGTTGCGGGGAAGTTGCAACCTGTAGCCTATGCTTCCAGGACCTTGTCTAAGGCCAAGAGGGACTACAGCATGATTGAGAAAGAGGCATTAGCGTGTGTGTTCGGGGTAAAGAAAATGCATCAGTACCTGTTTGGCCTCAAATTTGAGCTGGAAATCGATCACAAGCCCCTTACATCCCTGTTCGCTGAAAACAAGGGGATAAATACTAATGCCTCAGCCCGCATACAAAGGTAGGCACTCGCGCTATCAGCGTATAACTAGACCATCCGCCACAGGCCAGGCATTGAGAACTGAGCGGATGCTCTCAGTCGGCTACCATTGCCCACCACGGGGGTGGAAATGGCGCAGCCTGCAAATTGTTGATGGTGGCGCAGCCTGTAGACTTGAAAATGGTCACGGAAGAATTTGAAAATGATAAATCACCTGTCACGGCCCGCCAGATTAGGACTTGGACCAACCAAGATCCTCTGCTGTCGCTAGTGAAAAACTGTGTACTGCATGGGAGCTGGGCCAGCATCCCCGTTGAAATGCAAGAGCCAATCAAGCCGTTCCAGTGGCGAAAAGACGAGCTGTCCATTCAGGCAGACTGCCTGTTGTGGGGTAACTGCGTAGTGCTACCCAAAAAGGGCAGGGAGATGTTCATCTCGGATCTCCACAGCACACACCCGGGTATAGTAATGATGAAAGCGATAGCCAGATCCCACACATGGTGGACCAGTATCGACTCTGACTTAGAGTCCTGTGTACGGCAATGCAGCATGTGTGCTCAGTTGAGCAACGCGCCCAGAGAGGCACCACTAAGATTATGGTCCTGGCCCTCCAGACCATTGTTGAGGATCCATGTTGACTATGCGGGCCTGTTTCTCGGTAAAATGTTCCTGGTGGTGGTGGATGCTTTTTCAAAATGGATTGAATGTGAAATAATGTCGGGAAGCACCGCCACCACCACCATTGAAAGCCTGAGGGCCATGTTTGCCACCCACGGCCTGCCTAACATACTGGTCAGTGACAACGGGCCATGTTTCACCAGTGCCGAATTTAAAGAATTCATGACCTGCAATGGGATCAAACATGTCACCTCAGCCCCGTTTAAACCAGCCTCCAATGGACAGGCAGATTGGGCAGTACAAACCATCAAAAGAGCCTTAAACAAGTCACAGAAGGCTCACTCCAAACCCGCCTGTCCCGAGTACTGCTCAGCTATCGCACAAGCTCCCACTCACTCACAGGGATGCCCCCGGCTGAACTACTCATGAAAAGGACACTTAAAACCAGACTCTCGCTGGTTTACCCCAACCTGCATGATCAGGTAGAGAGCAGGCGGCAGCAACAAAATGTAAACGATGATCGCGCCACTGTGTCACGGGAAATTGATCTGAATGACCCTGTGTATGTGCTAAACTATGGACATGGTCACAAGTGGATCATGGGCACGGTGATAGCTAAAGAAGGGAATCGGGTGTTTGTAGTCAAACTAGACAATGGACAAATTTGCAGAAAGCACCTGGACCAAATGAGGCTGCGGTTCACAGACTGCCCTGAACAACCCACAGCAGACACCACCTTTTTCGAGCCCATAACATACACCCAAAGGATCAACGACACCACGCCGGACCAGGAAATCGAACCCATCACGCCCAACAGCCCAGCAAGGCCAGGCTCACCCAGCAGCCCTGCAGGGCCAACAACATGCCAGCCCAGCGAGGGCACAGCCAACACACCAGAACAGACATTTGTACCGAGGCGGTCCTCCAGGGAAAGAAAGGCTCCCGACCGCCTCACCTTGTAAATAGTTTTCACTTTGACGTTGGGGGGGGGGAGGAGTGATGTTGGGTATCTGTAAAACATGCACTCCCATGTTCCGCCACCAGGGAGCTCATCCCCTGAAGTCCCAAGGGATCCCAGCATCCCTTGGGAGCACTGTATATAAACCTAAGGCCTGTTCCTGACTCTGGCGTGTCTTATTAAAGACTGAGGTCACGATTACTTTAACCTCCCTGTGTGCAGCCTCATCTGTGTTAGGAACACAATAGTGGAGATGTGTTCAGGTTCCATATAAATACAAGTTATTTTCTTTGTGGATATGAAAGAGGAATCAATGAACAGAATTTGTGATTCACAAAGTTTCCCTGAGAGAGAGAGAGAGAGACAGTCAAAAAAGGGGTGGGCATTTGGCTCCTGCTTATAGAGAACTGTAAACATGGTGTAGTGAATGAGCCTGTTTTCATTTTTACCCTGGTTTGGGTGGTGCAATCGATTTGTTTAATCTGACTTAGGCCTGGCATAACAAATGAGTTTTAATAAGACAGCAAAGAGAACTTTTCACACCCCAGAGCTAGCTCAATGTCGATCTGCTTCTTACTCCCTGCTGTCTGAAGAGACATCCATATCTGCTCTGTGATCACTGAACTAGCACAATAGCAATATGTATTAGCATAACCTTGTAACTCAAACAATTCGACAGCATGGTTCCACCATTTTTCATGCTCATGAACCAGGAGCACGTTAAATTTGATGAGAATAGTGTGATTGCGTCAATCCCTCAGTATTCCAGTTACTGACTCGAGCAAGAAGACATCTCTTCCACTAAAATCTATTTACCAAGGACCGTGCAGTACCGATAGAACTGGAAAGTAATTCCAAAATGTAAACTGTCTTTAGAGGTACATAACCCTTAAAAAAAGGGTTAATTTGTATTTCTTATTTTACTGTATATTAAGTGGCAATGTGTTGCTGCAGCTGGAGGCAACATTAACCAGAAAAGTTTGACAAATTCCACCTCATCAGCTGCTAAAAGCACAGAAGAACGAACCTTGTGCTGCCAACCAGAAACATCCCCTAGCCTGAGTTCTGCTGCAGTAATCCCGGTTCAGCAAGTCATGGTTAACTCTGTATTTGAACTTTTGTATAGAAGGGAGATGGCGGGGGGTGATCTTAAATTACTGGGTGCCCTGTTTATGAGGTGTCTGGAATATTGCACATTGTAGGGAAACATTGGCTGCCCATTGATGTCCAAGGCCCCGTCTGATACGATTTTCAGGAGGGGCCTGTAAATGGGCATCCACCTCTCCCATCCAAAACAGGCAAGAGGCTGTTTCCACGTGCAAATTGGGGTCCTGTGTAGTGCCTTGTTTGCCGTTATCAAATACCATTCGGCATACTCCATGGTTATGTTCCACACGGTCAGCCTTCGAACCAATGGTCCAGTAAAGGCTCCTCCTGGCCCCACAAAAACTACTGCAGCCTGCTCATTGGGGTTGCAGATTTCGCCCCCACCCCCACTTTAATGTATTTGCTTCATGGATTCTTTACTTAAGAATTCAGAGCAACACGTTGCTATTAAAAACTAGTTGGGTTATGAACAAAGATTTAACAATCACATTACACATTGCCAGTTCAACCACTTGGCTCACACTGCATGCCTCATCGTGGATGAACTAGACCCAACTAACTGGGGTTTTATTGAGTCTTGTGAACATTACAAGACTGGCTAAACCACTCACAATGCAACAGCTCTACTACTATTTTAATTAAACTATAAAGCCGAGTGGCCCCTTATTAAAGGGGCACCAGAACTCACAAATTAACAAATAAAACATTGTGAACCTTAAACCTTGAACCTTAAACGGTCAAATTAAAATTTGATTGCTGGGGGTGATGATGCACTCCAGTCCCTCCGGCGCCCACCTCTCGTGGACACCGTGTTCTCCATCTCCAGGGACACCCTGGCTCGGATGTAAGCGTGGAAGAGAGGCAGGCAGTCGGGCTGAACGACTCCTTCGACCGCCCGCTGCCTGGACCGGCTGATGGCACCCTTGGCCGTGCCCAGGAGCAGTCCTACGAGGAGGTCCTCGGACCTGCCTGCTTCCCTCTGCACAGGGTGCCCAAAGATCAGGAGTGTGGGACCAGAATTTGAGGAGCAGCCCCTTCAAATAATGGAATAGGGGCTGCAAACTCACACACTGTACATACGCATGGAACACGGACTGCTCCAGATGCAACAACTCTACAAACCTGTGAGCCTACTCACAGGTGCATACATTACACACCCCCCCCCACCCACCACACCACTGCCCCAGTTCGCAAGATTCATGTTAGTACTCATAGGATTTATTTCATATATCAGCATTTGTTTTATTTCCATACAAATTCACAATTTATTAATACCTATGTATACAACTTCCAGTTTTGCTGCTCAGTAAAGGTCTAACAATGTTTTGTATCTCCTACAAGCAATGTTGTTGAACTTCAGAAAGAGATTCCTAGCTATATGTTCAATGTTAAGTTTCAGGATTAAAGTATATTATTCAGACCTCATTGAGACTGGTAATAACTATTTTCCTTGTTTATAGACACATTATATTGTTTGTTATTCTGTCCATTTTTGAGTTGAAAGGGCAGAATTGGTCTCTGAATTCTGATAGATATTCACTTTATTTAACTTTTTTATTCAACTTCCCAAGTAATTAAAATGAAACACGACCAACAAAAAAGGTTTCCTCCACCAAAATGTACACAATGTACATACATAGATCTTCTTTGACGATGTGAAACAGACTCACGCGCCTGCTTTTACTAACCATAAGAAAAATGCCTGTAATTGATGGGCAGTTGGTGGATAAATAGCCCAACTCTGCACCAGTAATTGGGATTACCTTGGACTGATCACAAGTTCAGGGTTTAGTGCATGCGCTCAGGAAATCCCAAACAAGGGCGGTGTGATGATGTATTCTGAGTACGCCGTCATACCCATCGCACAATCCGGGCCAATAAACGCCACGATCTGCAGATCTGTTGTGAATATAGGGAAAACACCAAAGAAAAAGACTCAATGTGTGGACAAGAACTGACAGAAATTACAAGTACTGTGCCACAATATGGATGCTGACAATTACTAAATACCTAGATGAAAAGGAAACAATTAGAAACAGCCAATGCTGTTTCCAGATCGGAAGATTTTCCTTGACAAACCTGATAGAGTTCTTTGCTATGGTGGATTGGCAAAATGTAGTAGTTGTGTTGTGCAGGGACTTTCAGAAGGCCTCTGACAAAGTATCACATAGGAGACTACTGGAGAAGATTAAGGGATAAGGAATTATTGGAAGTGTAAAGTAAGAGCTGTTGATTCCACATGATAAGAATGTGGTGATAGAGATTATAGTATAGATTCACTGGGATGTTGCCTGATATGAGGAAATACAAATATGAAGAAAGACTTCAAAAATTGGGACTGTTTTGTAACAAGAAGATTAAAAGGTGATTTGATAGAAGTGTTTAAAATTATGGCAGAATACCTAGAAATGACTGTTTCCAGTGAGCAATCTGGACGGAAGGGACAGAGATACAATTTTCAGCACCTCACCGCCCGCTGCCGCTGACTGCCGCCTACTCCCGCCAACATTCATCCTGAAGATCCGCCCAGTGGATCGGGATGGCCTGGAGTGGGCGGGAGGGGAGAGCCGCCGGGAATCGCCCGCTGACATCAGCGGACGGCCGAGTGGCGCAACTGACCTCCTGCCTGCCGAGCTCCCAGATTCCTGTGGGTGGGACTCGGCGGGACTCACCCCTGTGGACCGCTGGCTGGAGGCTGGTCTGTCCCCGACCATGAGAAAGAAGAACCTGAAAAAAAGGCAAGTGAACATTTTAATATATTTTTTCAACAACGACTTACCTGGATGGAGTCCCCTGAAGGTCTTTGGATACTTTTTTAATTTTTTGCTGTTGTTTTTGTTTCAGGTCTTCGACCCTCCGTGGTCCCGACTCCATCCTCGGCGGCACTTGGGCGGCAAGCGCCTCTGCCGCCGAGAATGAGACCTCCCACCCGCTGCCACCCAGATTGGCGGTGTACATCTTCCATTTGCCGCCCGCCAACCCTCGAGGGACCTTCTTCCTGAATATCCCGCCCAAAATACCATCCGGTACCTCAGCGGCCATTGGCAGCACTTTGGGCGCCACTTGGGCAGACGGAGGCCTTGCTGAAAATCGGCCCCCAGAAGATTAGATACCAGATTAAATGCACGAGAATGGAACAGAGAGCGGGGTTAGTGATTGAAGCAGATACTATCTCAATTTTTAAGAATAGTTGAGAGACATGGTTGATGTCAAGGGGGGTTAATGGGATAGGGGAACAGGGCATGCATGATATATGTATAGGCCTACAGCTCATGTGGAAGGTAAACATAACACGGATTAGTTGGTCAAAGGGCCTGTTTTCATGTTGTAATTTCTATGTCACACCTGGATTAGATATTTTATTTTGTCAAACACAACTTATTTGATGTGAAAAAAACAATACTAGGAGAAAAGCAAGAAAAGACAACTTTAATGTAGCAAATATTTTAAAGTAAAATATATATTTTTAAATAAACATCCAAGCAGCATGACCAACTCAGAGCAGAATTTCGGGAGGAGGGGACGTACATCAAGTAGCCCAGTGTTCACATCTGACTGGAGTGGCACAGCAACCACATGAGGACATTCCATCAGAAAGGCCAATTGACAACCTGTAACTGAGTGGAGGCAAATGGCAGACCACCACCATTGGAGCAGTGTCAGTCCGGTCAAATATTTCAGCATCACAGAGCCTGGGCAAAAAGGTTACAAAACTATCCCGGCCAAGAAGCCAGTCAGAACTCTCGCCGGTCAACGGGCAACATTTCGCATTATAGTAATTGATACGTCCTTACTGTACAGTATAAATGCACACGAGGCCCATGCTTGAGAGAAGGTCAGTCTGTGACTTGTCCTTTATTCCTTAGCACTCAAGTGATGGAAGTGGGTGGAGCTTCCCCTTTTATATCTGAAGGTCCAGGTTAGGAGTGTCTCCCACAAGTTCACCACCTAATGGTCATTGTTCTCACAGTGTACAACTTAGGTCAGATTATACATGGGTTACAATGCTGGTTGAATACATGACATCATCTCCCCCCCAAAGTCTTATTGGGATCACAGGTTGAGTCTCTCTGGTGGTTTACGCTCTCATGTAGAGCGCCTGAGTTGGGGCTCCGGTTGTTGGGCGCTGGCCTGAGTGTCTGCTGTTTGCGGTGCCTCAGGCCTATCCAGACTGCCCACAGTGACTGGGCTCTCCTCCCTTTGGTTCCTGTATTTGGTCACCTGTGGAGGAGTGAACTCTATATCGTGTTCTTCCTCTGCTTCTTCTATGGGGTTGCTGAACCTCCTTTTTGTTTGATCCACATGTTTGCGACAGATTTGTCCATTTGTAAGTTTAACTACCAAAATTCTATTTCCCTCTTTGGCAATCACAGTACCTGCGAGCCATTTGGGCCCTGCAGTGTAGTTGAGGACAAAAACAGGGTCATTTACATCAATACATCACACCCTCGCATTCCTGTCATGGTAGTCATATTGTGACCGGCGCCTGCTCTCGACAGTTTCTTTCATGGTGGGGTGTATAAGGGATAACCGGGTTTTCAGCGTCCTTTTCATTAGCAGCTCTGCGTGTGGAACCCCTGTGAGCGAGTGTGGTCGGGATCTGTAGGCCAACAGCAGGCGTGATAAGCGGCTTTGAAGGGAACCCCCTTGGATTCTGAGCATCCCCTGTTTGATTATCTGCACTGCTCGTTCTGCCTGGCCGTTTGAGGCCGGCTTGAATGGTGCCGTTCTGACATGGTTAATTCGATTGCCTGCCATGAAGTCCTGGAATTCAGTGCTTGTGAAGCACGGGCCATTGTCGCTGACCAAGATGTCCGGTAGACCGTGGGCTGCGAACATTGCCCGTAGACTTTCTACCGTGGCAGAGGATGTGCTTGAATTTAAAATGTCACACTCGATCCATTTGGAGTAGGCGCCTACTACAACCAAAAACATTTTTCCCATGAAAGGACCTGCGTAGTCCACATGGATGCGTGACCAAGGCTTGGCGGGCCATGGCCAGGGCTAAGGGAGGCTTCCCTGGGTGCATTGCCCAGCTGGGCACACATGTTGCAGCTGCAAACACAAAGTTCCAGATCTGCATCTATCCCTGGCCACCAAACGTGTGACCTGGCAATTGCCTTCATCATGACAATACCCGGGTGCTCATTGTGGAGTTCTCTGATGAACACCTCCCTGCCCATCTGGGGCATGACTGCACGGTTTCCCCACAGCAGGCAATTGGCCTGAATTGAGAGTTCATCCCTGCACCTGTGAAATGGTTTAAATTCCTCAGGGCATGCCCTGTACGTGGCTGCCCAGTCCCCATTCAGGACACATTTCTTGACTAGAGACAATAGCGGGTCTCTATTTGTCCAGACTTTAATCTGACGGGCTGTCACGGGTGAGCATTCGCTTCCGAAAACTTCAACAGCCATGCTCAGTAGCATGCTCAGTTGCCCCCTCAGTGGTGGCTAGTGGGAGTCTGCTGAGTGCATCGGCGCAGTTTTTGGTGCCCGGTCTGTGACGAATTGTGTAGTCATAGGCGGCTAACATGAGTGCCCACCTCTGTATGAGGGCCGATGCGTTTGATTTATGGCCTTGTTGTCGGCCAAAAGGGACGTTAGGGGTTTTTGATCTGTCTCCAGCTCAAATTTCCTGCCAAACAGGTACTGGTGCATTTTCTTTACCGCATATACACATGCGAGCACCTCCTTTTCTACCATCCCGTAGCCCCTTTCTGCCTGGGACAGACTTCTGGAGGCATAAGCTACCAGCTGTAATTGACCCTAGGCATTGACATGCTGCAACACACACCTGACACCATCGGACGACGCATCGCACGTTAACACAAGTTTCTTACATGGGTCATATAGCGTTAACAGATTGTTGGAACATAACAAATTGCGTGCTCTATTAAAAGCCCTTTCCTGGCTGTCCCCCCAGACCCATTCGCGACCTTTGCGTAGGAGCATGTGTAGCGGCTCTAGCAGCGTGCTCAATTTGGGAAGTAAGTTACCAAAATAGTTCAGGAGCCCCAGGAACGAATGCAGCTCCGTCATGTTATGGGGTCTGGGTACTCTCTGGATCGCTTCCGTCTTGGACGCAGTAGGGCTGATCCCGTCTGCTGCTACCCTCATCCCCAGGAATTCTACCTCTGGAGCTAGGAAGACACACTTTGCCTTTTTCAGTCGTAGCCCTACCCCGTCCAGTCTGCGTAGCACCTCCTCCAGGTTGTGGAGGTGTTCTTCAGTATCGTAACCCGTGATGAGGATGTCGTCCTGAAAAACCACCGTCCCTGGAATCGACTTGGGGCTTTCCATATTTCACTGGAAGATCGCGGCAGCCGAGCGAATCCCGAATGGACATCTGTTGTACTCAAACAACCCCTTGTGTGTCGTGATGGTGGTCAGCTTCTTCGACTCACTCGCCAGCTCCTGGGTCATGTAAGCTGAGGTCAGGTCCAATTTTGAAAAAAGTTTGCAACTGGATAACGTCGCAAAGAGGTCCTCCGCTCTCGGTAGCGGGTACTGGTCTTGGAGTGACACCCGATTGATGGTGGCCTTGTCATCACCACATATCCTGACCGACTCATCCGCCTTGAGGACAGGCACAATCGGGCTCGCCCAGTCATTGAATTCGACTGGCGAGATGATGCCTTCCCTCAGCAGGCGGTCCAATTCGCCTTCTATCTTTTTCCGCATCACGTACGGCACCACTCTGGCCTTGTGGTGTACTGGCCTGGCATCCAGGTTTATGTGAATCACTGCCTTGGCCCCCATGAAAGTGCCAATGCCAGGTTGAAATAATGAGTCAAATTTGTCCAGGATCTGTGAGCATGATACTCGCTCCACAGAGGAGATTGCATTGACATCGCCCCATTTCCAGTTCATGACAGCAAGCCAACTCCTCCCCAGTAGTGCGGGACTGTCCCCCGGGACAACCAAGAGTGGCAACCTGTTCTCTGAATCTTTGTGGGTCACGACTACCGTGGCGCTGCCTAGCACCGGAATGATCTCCTTTGTATATGTCCGTAGCTGTGCGTCAATCGGCGATAATTTTGGCCTCCTGGCCTTGGACGGCCACAACTTGTCGAACTGTTTGATACTCATCAGGGACTGGCTGGCCCCCGGGGCCAGCTCCATTGATACTGGGATGCCATTGAGGAGCACTTTCATCATTATCGGTGGCGTCCTGGTGTATGAACTGTATACGTGCTCCACATGAACTCGCTGAACTACAGCTTCCAGCGATTTCCCTCAGCGTTCATTTCTGCAATTTCTGCAGGTATTTTGCTCATCTCTGCAAACTCCGGCTGAGTGTGTGCCTCCATGCCTCCAACATGAACTGCTGTTGGAAACAAAAGGTCCCTTGCCAGTCGATCGTCCCTGACTGCCCCTGTTATTGTCCTTGAGTGCGCCATTAACAGGTGTTGATGGCCCCATTACTGGCCGCATTGTCCCTTGCAATAGCGTGAATCCCGTTCAGCTTGCCATTGTCTCTGTCGAACTCCCCCTCTGGGTTCGACTACATGTTGGGGCATGCCCGATTGCCCTTGTCTGCCTGGAGAACTGTGTGCTGCTTTAACAATGTTGAATCTCTGTCCCAACCATTCCTTAACACAGTACCTCTCGTCTGTTCTGCTAGTGGCCATGCTCGCGTGGTTTAAATCCCAGTTTCTCGTCGCCATTGATACGTCCTTACTTTACAGTATAAATGCACACGAGGCCCATGCTTGAGAGAAGGTCAGTCTGTGACCTGTCCTTTATTCCTTAGCACTCAAATGATGGAAGTGGGTGGAGCTTCCCCTTTTATATCTGAAGGTCCAGGTTAGGAGTGTCTCCCATAAGTTTACCACCTAATGGTCATTGTTCTCACAGTGTACAACTTAGATCAGATTATACATGAGTTACAATGCTGGTTGAATACATGACAGTAATGATTAAAGACATGACAAGGTTAGCCAGACCCAAATCACAGTGACTGACTAATGAGATCGCAAAGAATGTAAAACCTGAGATTTGTTTTTAAATGAAACAGTGACGCAGACAAGAATATTACAAGTTAATTGAGGATAAGTAAAATTAATAGGAGAAAGCATACAAAGACTTCGGGTTTGATTTTCATTTTTTGAGGTTTTAGGGTGGTAATAGCGGCGGGACGCTCCTGATACCGCCTGGACAAAGTTTGTGCCCTTGTCTGCAAAATTTGGCAAAAAATGAAGTTCCATGGTCGGGGGCACAAAATTAGGTGTTACATAAGGAAGTTTTTGGGCCCCAGCAGAAAATCGAAACGTTAAAACAGTTTTGTTGATTTAAGGGACTTCATTGTTGTTCAGTGCCCTGCAACATAACGTTGTATTTTGTATGGTTTTATTTTGGTGGGGGAGTTTTTGTGACTTTGTTGCAGGAAAATTTATGATTCATCCTTTGCCGTTGGTGTCTTGTGCATCATTCCAACGTTCACCGGAGATGTACCTTTATCGGGGCACATTGCGTGTCCAGTATTAGCTCCATCCCTCAGTTTCCTCCATTTAGGAGAACCGGTCCATTGTGAGCTGGCGACGTGCGACTCTTGGTCCGGCAGCATCTCCACGCTGCCTCTCCCGTGGAGGGGATGGCTATCCAATGGGGGCTCCTCTAGGCTCCTCTTCATCATCCTCTTCCTCCTGAGATGCTCCTGCAATCCCCACTGGCAATGCCTGGCCTCGCACGATGGCCAAGCTGTGCAACATGCAGCACACCACAATGAATTCGGATACCTGTTGAGGGGAGTACTGAAGGCTGCCTCCAGGGCAGTCCAGGCATCGGTCTGCCTCTAGGAGATGGCATATCTCTGTCAGTATTTCCTTTCAGAAGCACAGCCTTCTCACACACTGCTCCTCAGAGAGCTGGAGATATGAGCATTGGTGCCTGTAAACCCTCCCCCACCCCAGACATCTTTGGCCTCCTCATCCGTGGGCCGACATGACCAAGAGCCCTTCTTCTAGCTTGACATCACCTGGCAATAGATTGCAGCATGATACGCTGATGAACTAGTAATTTTCCCATTAAATTCTCTCACTGACATTGTATGGACACTGTAATGGCAGATAAAACTGCCACTTTCAAGTTAGAGCTTCAGACAGCATGATGTGCGCAACTGTTGCAGTCAATGTGACCTGCAATGTAGAAGTCTCTTCCCTCCATTTAAATACGCCCCAAATGCCGCCTGCTGCACCTTGAGAATGCCTGGTTTTTCAGACATTTCCTGGGGCGGGCCTTTAATGAGACGTTAGGGCCAAATTTTGCATCTGGGGCACTAGCGGAGCGTTGCATGATGATTGATGTCATGATTTCAGTGAAACTATTAGGCGGGGTGGTAAGTTTTTGTGCCACCGCAAACCATGAGCTGAATTTGCCAGCCGAGCGATAAAAGCTCGCCATAACGCCTTGAAACACCCTTTACCTCCCCTCCGGGGTGCTAACTGAGGTGCAAGCAAGCCGAAAATCCAGCCCATTGGTGGGCTTTTAAGTTAAGTTAGAGGTTTATTATGAACCAGTAAGACAAATTAAGATCTATTTACACTACCTGCAATAGATCACACTGACATTCTGCCTTATGACGCAAATACTTCTACTTCCTGAGTTCACAGTAAGGTCATGTCTTGTTCTCTTAAAGTGGCTGCTAATATTACAGAAAAAGTGGGAAAGAAGTAGTAACTAGTGGGGATTACATTTATATTTAACATTGGGCGCAATAGACAGTGTTGAAAATCAAATGAATCCTTTTAAGGATGTTACGTAGAAATATTACAGAAGGTAAACAAATACCAGATGTATTCAATTAATTTTTTACATCAGTTTTCAATAATGAACACAGGACAAAATCCAGAAACAGTCAAACTTCATTGGCAATCTTTAACATATGTGGATGTCAGTAAAGCATGTGTTATGAAGCAGCTCCAAGTAAGACACTCGGGTAAGCTAAGAAATCTCAAGGAAACATAAAAATATAGATGAGATTCAGATTGATATTTTCAAGAGCTCCTTTGATTTAGTGGCTGCTCTAAGACTCTGATTAAAACGATGGGGCCCACGATCCTCTGGCCGAGATCCCAACAGTTATGTCAAGGTCTTACCTACTGGGGCACTCCAGCGGCGGCCCTTCAGAGTCTGTGGGAGGGCACCTACCGAGCATAGGGCTGGCAGGTGCATGCACCAATACTGGCACATCTTGTGACCCGCCATCACCACTGCCAGAAACTCTTGTGCCCCCGGAAAGCACTTTTTCCAAGCCTTACAGCCCCTTCGCCAAGGGGATCATTACTAACAATTTTTTTAAAAAGCTTACCTTCATCTTCAGGGCTCCAGGCTGTTTCCCAGACTGGACCTCAGCATCTCCCCATTGAGGCCCAGCTGCTTCCTTCTAGCAGCCTCCAAAGTTTCACCGGGTCCCACTAAGGTTGAGGAAATGGGAACTCCCACCCCCAGCTCCACCACCTTTACAGCATTAGCTTTGTGAGGGACAGAAAGTCCACCACTTACAAGGCTGACCAGGAGCTCCCAGCATAATGAGTACTGAGCATATCCAGGTCTAAGCCTATTTTCTGTTTCACTAGAATTACAGCAGGAATCTGTTGGAATGGCCAAAGACATTTGGCGCAATTTATTTTTGTCCAATGGTGTTTTGGTAGCTATCACTATAAGACTCAGTTATTGTGTGAAATGGTGTTCAGCAGCTAGATAAAGCCCCCACTAATGCAATGTTGCACTGTAAGTCAGGGAATTATAACCCAGTTAGTCTGACCAATGGAGAAAGTGGATGCTCAGGTATTTTAGTGGGCATCCCATCAATGTTGATCTAAAATTTATGGAGACCATAAGGGGAAGTCAGCATGATTTTAGAAGCAATTGATCATGTTGCACATGCCCAGTGAATTTATTTTGAGGAGGTAAATAAAATTAATGGATGAGAGCGTTCCAGTTGCTATCATTTGAATTCTGAACAGGTGTTTATAAAAATTCCACATCTGGCTTGTTGGAAGGTATTATTAGTGAAGTAGCAAGCTGGATTTAAAACATGCTAGGCCATGAAATACAGAAAAATGCTCAAGTGTTCCTCTGGCCCATAGTGATGGTCGCTCTGGATCTCTGTCTTGTTCGTTTTATTCATAAATTATATAGAGGAGGACATACTCATCAACATCCAATAATAATAAGCTACATGGCCACATGACCAGCGCAGTGAAGGTGGAAGCTATTCAAAAGGATCTGGAAAAAATTAAGTCAATTGAATAAGGAATGGCTTATGTTATTTATCACATAGGTGGGCCAGAATTGCCCCATGGCCCATCCGGGGCACCAACCTTCCCGGCCCAGGTCAGTTAAAGGCTGAGGCGGCAGTCCCGCCTCTGGTGTAAAAATGTCCCTTTTGTCATGTATCTTACATTATTATATATAACTGTATCCTAAAATGCTATACATGACTGTAATAAGATATGACCTGCAACCACCAGTATACCTTACCACCAGGGGTGCACTTGCAAGAGACAGGTATACAAGGACAGGTCTCAGGCAAGTGCAGCATTCCAGAGCTGTGAAATAAAGGTGCAGGTCCAGAGTGACCTTGACTTCACTACATGCCTCGTGTGAATCTGTACTGAGGGGACAGGACTTTACAGTGGCGACGAGTTACGGGATTACAGAATCCACAGAATGGCGAACAACGGATCAGATGAAAAGTACAATGCTGGAGACAATTGGGAGGACTTTATAGAAAGGCTCCAGCAAAGCTTTGTAACCAAAGACTGGTTAGGAGACGACAAAGCAGACAAGAGAAGAGCCCATCTCTTGACCAGCTGTGGCTCGAAAACATACGCTTTAATGAAGGACTTGCTGGCAACCGAGAAACCAGCAAGCAAGTCATTTGAAGAATTGAGCACACTGGTAAGAGACCACCTGAAGCCAGCGAGCAGCCTACACATGGCCAGACACAGGTCCTACAACTACAGACGCTGTGTGGGCCAGAGCATACCCGACTTCGTGGCGGAACTTCGGAGGTTGGCTAGTTTATGTGAGTTCTCCGATGAACTGAGGAGAGAAATGCTGAGAGACTTTTTCATTGAAGGAATAGGCCATGCAGGCATATTCCAAAAGCTCATAGAGACCAAGAACCTGACCTTAGAGGCAGCAGCACTGGTTGCACAGACATTCTTAGTAGGGGAAGAAGAAACGAGGTTGATTTACAATACAGGTACGACAACTAACGAAATATCGGAACAAGAAGTTCACAGCATTAAACAAGCTGCTACCCCCACACACAGACAAAACCAGGAGAACAGGCTCTCGACAGCAGGCAGTGGCGCCAGAAGCCATCAAGGGCCACAGGAACGGCCGTTCACACCTCATCAACCCACAATGCGAGCAATCAACTGCAAACTGAGAGAAGCTCAAGAGAGATCAGCCAGACGCAGCTCATTCTTTGGGAAGCAGTCTGTGCTGGAGGTGTGGGGGTGGGCACTCGTCAAGGGGATGTCAATTTCAGCAGGCTGTTTGCAGGAACTGTGAATATACAGGGCATTTGGCCCGCATGTGCATAAAAACGGCAGCTCGGCTGGTATACGAATCGGATGGGTCGGAAAGCGGACCAGAAGATGGTGGGGACAGTACCCGGGACACCGATGTACAGCGGGTCAACACGATCAATGGCCGCTGCTCCTACAATAGGACGCCTCCTATAATGATGAGAGTCCTACTCAACGGGATACCTGTCAACATGGAGCTGGATACGGGAGCGAGTCAATCTCTCATGGGCGCTCAACAATTTGAACAACTGTGGCCACATAAAAGAGACAGACCAAAATTCACAAGGGTGGACACCAAACTAAGGACCTATACCAAAGAAATCGTATCAGTCCTCGGCCATGCTCTCTGTCACACACAAAGGGACAGTGAACCGACTTCCCCTGTGGATTGTCCCCGGAGACCCCCCCAGCACTGCTGGGGAGAAGCTGGCTGGCAAAACTAAACTGGAAATGGGATGATGTCCATGCCATGTCATTAGAGGAACGGACCTCCTGCTCAACAGTGTGGGCACTTTCAAAGGGGCCAAAGTCAAAATCTACATCACACAGGATGCTAGACCGGTCCATCACATGGCCAGAGCTGAACCCTATGTGATGAGGGAAAAGATTGAACACGAACTAGACAGGCTTCTGCGGGAAGGCATTACATCACCTGTGGAATTTAGTGACTGGGCAAGTCCCATCGTCCCAGTCATGAAGCCTGATGGATCCGTACGAATCTGTGGGGACTACAAATCTACCATAAACAGAGTCTCCCTACAGGACCAGTACCCGCTGCCCAGAGCGGAGGTTTTATTTGCCACATTGGCTGGAGGAAAACTTTTCTCAAAATTAGACCTCACATCTGCGTATATGACGCAAGAATTGACTGAGGAATCCAAGCTAAGCACCACCATCAACACACATCGAGGCCTTTTCATGTACAATCGATGCCCATTCGGCATCAGGTCAGCAGCTGCCATAGTCTAGCACAACATGGAGCGTCTGCTCAAGTCCATCCCGGGGACGGTTGTATTTCAAGACGACATACTTATCACGGGCAGGGACACCGACTCCCATCTCCGTAATTTGGAGGAAGTACTAAAGTGGTTGGATCGGGTAGGCCTACGAGTCAAGAAATCCAAGTGCTTGTTTCTCGCACCCGATTTTTGAATTTTTGGGCAGAAGGATTGCCACTGATGGAATCCGCCCAACAGAGTCCAAAACAGAAGCAATTCGCCTGGCACCCAGGACCCGGAATGTCTCAGAACTGCATGCCTTTCTCGGGCTACTCAATTACTTTGGGAACTTTATGCAGAACTTAAGCACGCTGCTGGAGCCTCTCCACGTGCTACTCAGGAAGGGGTACGATTGGTTTTGGGGGGACGCCCAGGAACGCGCCTTCAATAAGGCACGCAACCTTCTGTGTTCCAACAGTGTTTTGACTTTGTTTGATCCAGGTAAAAAGCTAGTTCTCACATGCGATGCATCAGCATATGGGGCCGGGTACGTTTTGCAACATGTCAATAGTGCGGGCAAATTACAACCCATAGCTTATGCCTCCAGGTCACTTTCGCGGGCGGAGCGCGGGTACGGAATGGTAGAGAAGGAGGCGCTCGCGTGCGTGTACGGTGTCAAAAAGATGCACCAATACCTTTTCGGGGCCAAGTTCACGTTAGAAATCAACCACAAGCCCCTCACGTCCCTCCTATCCGAGAGCAAGGCAATAAACGCCAACGCCTCAGCGCGAATTCAACGGTGGGCACTCATGCTGGCGTCCTACGACTATACCATAAGGCACAGACCAGGCACAGACAACTGTGCCGACGCGGTGAGCAGGCTACCTCTGGCGACCACAGAAGGGTCTGACGAACAGGACTGTGAGATAGTCATGGTAATCAATGCCTTTGAGTCCACAGGTTCGCCCATGATGGCTCGCCAAATCAGAGCCAGGATGGCCAGCGACCCCACTTTGTCCTTAGTAAAAAGATGTGTCCTAACCGGTGACTGGGCAGAGGCTCGCGATGCCTGCCCCAAGGAATTAAAACCCTTTCACAGACGCATGCATGAGCTATCACTACAAGCAGACTGCCTGATGTGGGGCAGCCTCTGCGAGGCAGAGAGGCATTTGTCTGGGAGCTCCACCGCGAGCACCCGGGGATCGTTCGCATGAAGACCATAGCCAGATCCCACGTCTGGTGGCGTGGTATTGACGTGGAGTTGGAGCTCTGCGTCCGAAGGTGCACCATTTGTGCCCAACTCAGCAATGCTCTCAGGGAGGCTCCACTGAGCCCCTGGCCCTGGCCTAACAAACCGTGGTCGCGGGAGCACGTAGACTATGCTGGCCCATTAATGGGCAAAATGTTCCTCGTAGTTGGAGATGCATTTTCAAAGTGGATCGAATGCACCATTTTAAACTCGAGCACAACCTCCACCACTGTGGAGAGACTCGCAACCATGTTTGCAACGCACGGAATCGCTGACATATTGGTCAGTGACAATGGTTCGTGTTTCACCAGCGCAGAATTCCAAGATTTTATAATTGATCACGGCATAAATCGCATCAAGACGGCACCTTTCAAGCCGGCCTCCAACGGCTAGTCAGAGAGAGCATTGCAAATCATTAAACAAGGCATGCTTAAAATCCAAGGTCCCACGCTGCAGGGTCGCCTGTCGCGACTGCTGCTGGCATACAGATCTTGTCCGCACTCATTGACTGGGATCGCCCCCCCCCGTGCAACTGTTGATGAAAAGGACTTTAAAAACAAAGCTCTCATTAATCCTCCCAGACATGCACGAAATCGTTGAGGCAAAGCGCCGTAAGCTGACTGAGTACCATGACAGAAATTCGAGGGGGAGATGGAATGAGATAGGGGACAAAGTGTTTGTACTAAACTATGGCAGGGGTCCCAAATGGCTTGCAGGGATAGTACCGGGCAAGGAAGGAAACAGACTTCTGGTAGTACAAATGGACAATGGCAAAACCTACCGGAGGCAGGCAGACCAAGTCAAAAGCAGATTTACCAACAACACTGCAGAACCAGAGGCAGACTACAATGTGGAACTCGCACCACACCTGGTGGACAGACAGAGGGAACAACCTGAGGAAAGGGCAATCCCAACAGACAGCCCAGGCGAGTCACCAACAATCACACCAATCGAAACAGACAGCCCAGGCGAGATACCAGCAACCAAATAAAAACAGACACCAAGGCAAACAACTGAACCACAACTCAGACGCTCCATGCGAGAGCGTAGACGACCTGAGAGACTGAACCTATAAAGACAATAAGACCTTGGGGAAGGGTGATGTCATGTATCTTACATTATTATATATAACTGTATCCTAACATGCTATACATGACTGTAATAAGATATGACCTGTAACCACCAGCATACCTTACCACCAGGGGTGCACTTGCAAGAGACAGGTATATAAGGACAGGTCTCAGGCAAGTGCAGCTTTCCAGAGCTGTGAAATAAAGGTGCAGGTCCAGAGTGACCTTGACTTCACTACATGCCTCATGTGAATCTGTACTGAGGGGACAGGACTTTACACCTTTGTGACCCGGAAACGAGGCGGAGCGCTGTTTCTGGCGCGCCGACTTATTTCGGGGGTGCTCCCGGGGAGGGCCACTGCAGACTCTGCAGCCCCATTGGTTGGCATCACTGGGCCACCAGGGGCATTTTCCACCAGGCCAGTGGCCCGGCACACAAAAGGCAGTGCAAGCTGTATGATGGCGGCCCAGACGAAACGAGAAGGTCGCTCGAGAATAAAACATAGCGGCATAGGGTGCACACGCCCTCCCCTTTAAGCAACGCCCCGGGTGGGTGTCAGCGCTCTGTGCCACCCTGGCAATTGCCCCCGCAGGGCGGTGAAAGGATAGCGTGCACGGTGATGACATCATCGTCATGTGCACCTGAACCCGGGGCGCGGTGCTACCTGTCAATTGCCCCCTAACCCTCGGGGGCAGTTTCAGTCAAGGCACCACCGCCACCACCGGGTGAAAACAGTTTTGTGCCCAGTTAGCGCCTACTAGCGGCACTAAAGGGATGCAAAAAAAGGGCAATTTTGGTCCCAAAAAGTCTTTAGATGTATCTGGAAGACATCTGACTGCAAGATGAAAACAATCACTGTAAATTTTATAAATTATTGGGAAGGTCCAATTTGCAACATTCCTGTAGATTTTATAAATTTGCCCTCCGCACACAGAGCGTTGTGCAATGAGAATGCATATTGGGAATTCAGATGCAGAGGTCAGAACGCCCTGTATTATTATCAATTTATTAAAATGAATGGATGGGAAATTTGTCAATGGTTTAATAGATGTCGAAGTGACATCTGTGCCCAAATTACTGATATGCACTGCCATCATCCCAAGCTCTACGCCAGGAGCGCTAATTCATACAATGTGTAGACTGTTGGTCACCATACCTTGAAAATGGTATTGATGATTTGGAAACGATTAAAAACAATAGCTCTGTAACTCAAAATGTTAAATTTATGAAGATAGATTGATTAAATTGCTACCTGTTCAGGATGTTACAAAAAAAGCTTAAAGGCAGGAAAGGCATAGATGTAAGCAGGTTATTTAACAACTTGTGATTGTAGAATTTGAGTAAACATTAGCAAGCTTCATGCAAGATCAGGTCAGGAGAATTGCCCTCACAGAATAGCAGATATGTGGAATAGTCAGAAGTGTGATGGAATACTTTCCACTTGCCTGGATGAGTCCAGATCCAACCAGGGACGGATTAAGGCAGGGGGGGGTGCAAATGGGGCTGTTGTCCAGGGCCCAAGCCTAGAGTGGGGTCCATACAGGGTCGGATTAAGGGTAAGGGTAAACAGTATTGACATACGTGGCGTAGCAAGAGCGGAGCGAAGCCACGAGGGCTCAGGCACGTGTTATTCTCGACTTGATGTAAACAGACTCTAGATGCCCTTTTTGTAGAGATGCATTCTACACACAAATCAGGGGCAAAAAAAAGAAAAAGAGCACCAGCTACGCGAGGAGCAAAAGAGACGAGAAGTAGCTAAACTGCTTAAACTAGATAATTTTTTCCAACTAAAAACTCAAGATCATGACGATGAAGGCCAAGATAATGCTGTGCAGTCAACTTCAACAATGAAACCACGAGTGGCACTGGACCCAGAGTTGGCCGAGTTGGAGGTCCAAATCCACAAAGTTGAAGAAGATGAAAACCAACTGCCGCAAACTGAGCTGAAAGAGGTGCAACTTACGAGTGACATTGGGCTGTGGGGAGACAATATCTCAGAAGACATGCAAAGCCATTGGATTGCAAAAGGTAGTGAGAACTGCTGAAACTGTGATAAAGATTTCCAAAACTCCGGCATGATTCATGCCAAGGAAGGATGTCGCGATACAGCTCGAAGTCCTTCTTCACGTGTGTGTACCCGCTGACAGGGGAACGTGTGGAGCGAACGTGGTTCTATTATGCACATTCAAATGGTAGAGTATACTGCTTTGCTTGCAATGTCACAGTATGAACAAATAGCCACTTTACTCATGGGTTTAATGACCGGAAGCATGGAGATGCGAGGATTTCATCTCATAAAAACAGCCACCAACATAGAGAAGCCATGGTAGTAATGGGCACTAGACAAGCAGGCACTGGTTGTGTGGATGGTCATATTGTCTTCCAGTTTGAGAATGACCGGCAGTGCTGGTGCAAGGTGCTGGAGCGGGCTGTCTGTTTGATAACGTTTCTCTGTGAACGAGGTCTTTCATTGCGATGCAGAGACAAAATCATTGGGTCTCCAAGTAATGGTAATTATCTGGGTGTGTTGGAGGTTCTCATAAACTACGATGCATTTCTTGCTGAACACATCAAGTGGTTTGCCAACAAAGGCAAGGGTCAAACTTCATATTTGTCTTCCACCACTTGTGAAGAACTGATAAGTCTGATAGGTGACAAAGTACTTGAGATGATTAACCAGGAATTGAAATCAGCGAAGTTCTATTCAACATCTGTTGATTCAACACCGGATGTCACACACTCAGATCAGCTGACATTTGTCATCCGCTAAGTTCCTGTTCCTGAGGAAAGGTTCCTAAAGTTCTTGTCGATAATCAGTCATACTGGACAAGAATAGCAGAAATAATACTGGCCTTTCTGGATGAATATAGTGGTGAAGGTTGAATAATTTATTTCCTGTTATTGATAGTTATTTTTGGATCATTATCATAGGCAGTCCTTCGAAATTGAGGAAGATTTGCTTCCACTCTAAAAGTGAGTTCTCAGGTGGCTGACCAGTCCAATGCGGGAATTACAGTCTCTGTCACAGTTGGGGCAGACAGTCGTTGAAGGAAAGGGTGGGTGGGGAGTCTGGTTTGCCGCACGCTCCTGCTGCTGTCTGCGCTTGTTTTCTGCATGTTCTCGGCAACGAGACTCGAGGTGCTCCGTGCCCTCCCGGATGCTCTTCCTCCATTTTGGGCGTTCTTGGGCCAGGGATTCCCAGGTGTCAGTGGGGATGTTGCACTTTATTAAGGAGGCTTTGAGGGTTTATTTGAAACGTTTCCTCTGCCCACCTGGGGCTTGCTTGCCGTGTAGGATTTCCGAGTAGAGCGCTTGCTTATGGAGTCTCGTGTCGGGTATGCGGATAATATGGCCTGCCCAACGGAGCTGGTCGGTGCTTCGATGCTGGGGATGTTGGCCTGAGCGAAAACACTGACGTTGGTGCATCTATCCTCCCAATGGATTTTTAGAATCTTACAGAGGCAACACTGGTGGTACTTCTCCAATGCTTTGAGATGTCTGCTGTATATAGTCCACGTCTCTGAGCCATATAGGAGGGCGGGTATCATTACTGCCCTGTAGACCATAAGCTTGGTGCCAGATTTGAGGTCCTGGTCTTCAAACACTCTCTTCCTTAGGCAACCAAAGACTGCGCTGGCACACTGGAGGTGATGTTGGACTTTGTCATCGATGTCTGCTCTTGCTGATAGTAGGTTCCCGAGGTATGGAAAATGGTCCACGTTGTCCAAGGAATAATGTTTGTGAATTGCGCAGCAACAGGAACAGGAGTAGGCCATTCAGCCCCTCAAGCCTTTTCTGCCATTCAGCTAGATCATGGCTGATCTGTATCTTAACTCTATCTACCCACCATGATTCTGTAACCGTAGGAATGGGTCCTAGGTTTAAGGCAACAGAGTTGGCATAGATTGGCAGTGAGGAAGGTCTATTGATCCCGTCTATTGTAATTGCAAAAGTCACTGGCATGAGCAGGGTAGACCAATCTAACCCTCTCCTAGGTCTTCACAAAAGCAATTTTTTTAAACAGGATGATAGCCAGGTCTGCTGTATGATAAAACCTTCAGATAGAAATAAAGTTTTGCATTTATATAGTGCCTTTCACAACCACCGGACGTCTCAAAATGCTTTACAGTCAATAAAGTACTTTTGGAGTATAGTCACTTTGTGCACAAGAAGCTCCCACAAACAGCAATGTGATAATAACCAGATAATCTGTTTTGTTATGTTGATTAAGAAATAAATCTTAGCCACAACACCGGGGATAACTCCCAAAGGAACTTTTGCATCCACCTGAGAGAGAGCAGACAGGACCTCGGTTTAGTCTCATCCGAAAGACGGCACCTCCTGTAATACCCACTGATGGACTACTGCTCCACCTAGTGGACTACTGTGATAATGCAACTACTGATGTATAATAATAAAGGGTCATGTGATAAAGTCACATTGGTAACAGTTAAGAGCCATATTGTAAAGTGTAAAGAAGGATGTCATCATCAAGCAGTATCCGAAGGTGTTCCGCGAAACAGGCAGTCCGATCCAAGGCTTCAAGGCAAGTGTCAAAGTGCAGAAGGATGCAAGACCAGTTTACTGCAAGCCACGCCCTGTACCATACGCACTCAAGGATAAAGTTGAGCAAGAACTCAAATGACTAGAAACTGAGAACATTATCTCTAAGGTAGATCTAAGTAATGCTGATCACAGTAATGCTGATGCTATGTCCAGGTTGCTATCCCCATCAGAATTTATGCCTGATAGGGAAGAAGTTCTATTTTTCATACATTGATGAACTTCCAGTCACCGCTGAAGAGATTGATCGAGCAACCAAATGTGACTCAGTTATGTCAAAGGTGTATGATTATATAGCAAATGGCTGGCCAGGTATCAGAAAAAGATATTCATCCATACTTTGTTCGTGGGAATGAATTATCAGTGGATAAAGATTGTATCATGTGGGGTGCAAGAGTGGTTATCCCAAATAAATTCAGGTCCAAATTGTTAGAAGAAATTCATGGTCAGCACCTGGGAATGTGTTTGACCAAGACTTTTGCACGCAGTTACTTATGGGGGCCAGGTCTAGATAAAAATAGAATACATCGTTAGTCAGTGTATAACATGTCAATCGGTAAGCAAGGAACCACCATCAGTATCATTACAGCCATGAAAATAGCCTCCCAGGATGTGGCAAAGGTTATATGTAGATTTTTGGAACTGGAAGGACAACAATTGTTCATTGTGATTGATATCATTCGAAGTGGGTAGAGGTGTTTCCGATGCGGAAAATAACGGCAAGTAAAACACTAGACAACTTATGGAGATTGTTTTCTTCACATGAACTCCCAGAAGAAATTGCGTCTGAAAATGAGCTGCAATCTTGTTCAGCAGAATTGCACAGTACATGAGTAGAAACGGTGTGAATCATACCAAAGTTCCACCGTACCACCCTGCTGCAAATGATGCAGCAGAGCACACAGTACAAATTGTAAAACGTGTCATCATCAAGCAAATGTTGGATCCAAATCCAAGGAAACTGCAGTTTTTGTTGGACTACAATATGGCAAATTTTCTAATTACTTATCGTAATACTCTTCATACAACTACTGGTAGAACACCAGCAGTGTTGTTTCTCAAACGACAGCCATGAACCAGGTTCTCGTTGTTAAAACCAAACCTGGCACAGTCAGTAGAAGAGAAACAACCAAGACAGAGAATCATGATAGAGGTAGAGTAAGAGAGAGAAGTGTGAAATTGAATTTGAAGGTTAGAGTGAAGAACCATCACCATAAATGGTTAAAGTGGTTACCAGAAAGAGTAGAGAAGATATGTGGCCCTCGCACATATTTGGTAAAGAAGTTTGATCATTGACAGGTTAGGTTTGTTCACAGTGATCATATTTTACCTACAGATGTAGAAGAAGTTGAAAGTTGGAATGATTTGATTATTTCTGATGAGGCAGATAGTCTTGTTACAAGTAGAGTACCAGTAGCAAATCCTACATCAGATGTACTAGAAACAAGTCCAAGAGAAAGTGAGAATTTAATTCTGAGTCCGAGTCAGACAAACAGTCTGAAGTTGTGGAGAGTCAAAATTTAGATTTTGGAGAAAAACTCTCCTCAGGATCAGCTTAGAATGAGTCTAATTTCGACACCATGTTTGGAAAGTTCTGTCCGAGAGCAAAGGGATCCTCTTCAAAACAGAAAATCAATGGTTAAGTTTGATTTGTAAATGTTGCAAAGTAAGTCCATATCTTTTGTTGTGTATACCATGCAAGTTACGTATAATTATTATTTTGTTATGATTACTTCTTCATTAAAGAGGGAGAAGTGTAATAGAACTCTCCCTAATGGATTACTGCTCCACCTTGTGGACTACTGATGTATAATAATAATAAAGGGCCATGTGACAAAGTCACATTGATAACAGTTAAGAGCCATCTTGTAAAGTGTGTTTGTCAGTGATGTCTTAATATATCACAGCTCCGATAGTGAAGCACTCCCTCAGCACTGCAATGGAGTGTCAGCCTAGATTCATGTGCTCAAGTCCCTTGAGTGGGACTTGAACCCACAACCCTCTGACAGAGACGATAGGTTGAGTTCAGTATTCTTATCTGAAACTGGACTGATACAAGGGAAAAAGTTGCCTTGGTGAATGCAAATAAACTTTATTCAATCTTTTAAAAGAACACATCTGGCTAGTGGTGTTTATTTTTGCGCCATTGAATTTGGGAGTTTGGGTTGAAGCTAGCCCTGACCGCAGCCTTTCTTCCATTATATTTGTTTTACTTCCTTTAGAAAAATGAATAAATTGGGAATGGTCCATGATTGTACAGAGTGCACAAGGCCTGCTGGAAGGAACAAAATTGATGCCCCAATTAGCTCTTTTTAAAAACTTGCAGTATAAACAGATTTTATTTTATTTTCTCCTTTTAATCCCCCAGACTGTGCACCATTCATGGTTAAGAGGACAGGCAGGTGAATTACTATCAAGCCTCTGTCGTGCTGAATTGCAAGGAGTCAAGTTAGGGTCAGCTCTCACTTTGAATTTCTCTTCAAGTATGAAGTCCCTCTTAGTCAGCGATAAAGTGTGGTGCAAGTTTCAACCTGTAGCTCCTCAGTCTGGGCCCAAGTTTTCCCCCAGGGTTAGAACGGCGCACCTCCGTGTGGTGCGCCAACTTTTTAGAACAGAAACGCGCCTATTATTTACCTTGGTATTCTCCCCGCAGTCCGGTCGATCCAGGCCCTTGGCACAGCGCAGCAGAACGCGTGGAGGGCGAAGCTAGGTCCCAGCGCTGAAAATAGTGGTGGGACCTCTGCACATGCGCACTAGAGTGTGCGCGCATGTGCAGTAGCTCCTCGCAGCCCGAATGTGTGCAGGCTGTGTGGGAGGGGCCCGAAGAACGGCGCCCCTAGCCCTGGCGGAATGGAATCACCGGGCATTGAAGATCGGGATTCGGGTTTTCCTCCCGTTCAGCTCCCCCTCCCCTCCCGTTCAGCTCCGCCCCCCCGTCCCGTTCAGCTCCTCCCCACCTCCCGTTCATCCTCCCCCCACCTCCCATTCAGCCTCCCCACCCCCTTCCTCCCATTGAGTCCTTCCCCTCCCTCCCCCCTCCTCTCCCCCACGTCATCAGCGGTGCCCGCCCGCCTGGCATCTCGCTGCGGGCGGGCCCCGCCCAAAGTATCGATGGCGGTGGCCCGACTTCTTCATCGGCGGCGGGGCCCGTTTAGCCTCCCCCCCCGTTCAGCCTTTCCCCCCCCCTCCCCCCATCTTCCCCCTCCCCCTCCTCTCTCTCCCCTCTCCCTCTACCCCTCCCCCTCCTCTCCCCCTCCCTCCCCCCTGCTCTCCCCGTCCCCTCCCCCTCCCTCCCTCCTCCTCTCCCCCCTCCTCTCCCCCTCCTCCACCCCCTCCCTCCCCCTCCTCCACCCCTCTCCTCCCTCTCCTCCACTCCTCCCTGCCCTTCCCCCTCTCTCCCCCCACCCCTCACTGTCAGAAAAACAGAGAGACACTGACAGAGACAGAGAGAGACTGTGGGGGGGGGGCATCCCAGCATGCTGTTGGAGAGCTCCTGGTGCTGCAGTAGGTGAGTAGAAACTTAATTTTTTATTTATTGATTGATTTTTTATGTTTTGTTATTTTTAATTTTTTTAATTGGTTTATTGGTTGATTTATTGATTTATTTATCATTTATTATTGATGATGGCTTTTTATTTGTAAAGGTGAAGTGTTTAATGTTTGTAAACTTTCCTCCCCCCTCCTCCCCATCTCTCGTTCCCTACGCCTGATTTATAAGTGCAGGCAAGGTTTTTTTGAGCGTACAAAAATCTACACTTACTCCATTCTAAGCTAGTTTGGAGTAAGTTTTCGCTGCCTAAACTTGCAAAACAGGCATAAGTGGCCGGACACAGCCCCCTTTTGAAAAAGAAAATCTGTTCTAAAATGAAACCATTCTAACTCACTAGAACTGGAGCAAACTAAATGCCGAGAATTACAATTTCGAAGATGCTCCATTCTAAACTAGTTGCTCCAAAAAAATAGGAGCAACTCAGGCCGAAACTTGAGCCCATTTATGCACTGATACCATAACGTTCTGCACCATCACTCTGTCCTTTCATTCCAAACTTCCTTAAGAACGAGATGTTGTCTTACTGGATTTATCCTTCTACAACTTTGGCAGCCCTCAATGCCACTGTGCCATTGCAAAGGCATGTCTAATGCTCTCTGCTTTATTAATGGCTATTTTCTTCTTTGATTCTATTTTTCAGCGATGTTCCAGCCTGAATTTCACTTTTTTGTCAAAATGAGTGAAAAAAGGCTGTTTTGGGTGATATATGGACGATATATGGGCGATGTGAAGTGGAAAGTCTAGCCCATATGATTCTACTTTATCATTGTTTAACATGTTCTTGTTCAGCAACAACAACAACTTGCATTTATATAGCACCTTTAATGTAGTAAAAGGTCCCAAGCTGCTTTACAGAAAAGTTAGCAAACAAAATTTGACACTGAGCCACCTAAGGAGATATGAGGGCAGATGGGGCAGATTTTTAAAGAAGGAAAGAGCTTAGCCAGGTTTAGCGAGGGAATTCCCGAGCTTGGGGCCTAGGCAACTGAAGGCACTGCCGCAGTACCTTGGACTAATGTTAAACAGCAGAGCCTAGAGCTTCCTCCTGTAAAATGGTACTGAAATTGTGTAATGTGGGGTAAGGGGAATGTATCCACAGTAATTTTGCATGGAACCTCCAACAAGTTCATTAAAATTTCAGGGTCATGATTCAATTACATCATTCATCAAAAATACCGTCACTTCTGCTAGGATTGCCCCCAGCTATGCGCTCAGGCATGAGTGGTTGCTACCGTGGATCAAGGTGGAAGTAAGTTTTTGACAGATGTCTCAAAACAATTGCCGACAGCTTTGCAGTTCCTGAGCGGATTTTCAAATTGTGACAGCGGCTTATTTGTATTTTTCCCGTCAGTGAAACATGATCCTTTTGGAACTGATGTAGCCCTATGCTCCGAGCATTTGAGTCCTTGAGAGCTGGTCATGGATTTTTAGGGAGCAATTTTAACTCCTTTCGCCCAGTGGAAATGGGACAGGAGCCGAATTAAACTTGAGTTGGGCGACTCACCGCACTGTTCCCGCTCTACAACCATTCTACTGGGTGGCCTAGGAACCCGCGCGTGCTCGCCAGAAGCTGTATTAGTCTATGCAAATCAGGGTGCTGTGGCGCACAATTATGAGGGTCTACTGGGTGGACCGTGTGCCACAGACGCTCTGCTCAGTAAAACCTAGCAGCCCAGAGGAAGCAGGCCCGAAAGGTTAGTCTGAAATTATTTTTGTGACGAGTGGGTGCGGGAATGTTATCGGTCGGCCTCTGGGCCACCGGTCCGGAGTTATCCAGCTGCAGTGGGAAACCTGTGCAGATCGATGGGTGGCAGCTTTATGAGGCCTGGCCCTCAAAATAGACCGGATCCCCCGCCTGAGGAGTGGGTCAACCATCCCTCACACATTCTGCCAGCTGGCCTCCTGATAGTTAAAATCCCCCCCTTTTAGTGTGAGTAGGCAGGGGAGGGATTGAATTTTTAATGCAAGGGGGTTAGGGGCTAGAATTTCCCCTCCGATCACTGATTTACCGCCCAGTTACCACTCAGTTACCGCCGGTTCGTGAGGTAGCGCCCTGTACCACCTGTTTCACCTCCCGATTATCGCCGGCTGTAATGTGGGCCTACCATTACCGCTGGCATTGCTGCAAAACACCCGCCCATATTGGGCCCCAAAAATCGCGGAAAATTCCCTGCCAGCGCTAATTTCAACTAAAAAGTTTTTTTTAAGGCCCGCTACCGCCCGTTATCGCTGCGATCAGAACTGCCCATTTCTGAAGTACTTACCTAACTTAGGCCCAGCGTTATGCCTCCCTCCATTTTCTTTTCAGCTTCACAGTGGGCCAGAAGATCGATGTCAATGAAGAAAACCTTTGTTGAGGTATAGTACAACAGGCACCAAATGCCCACTGGTACATCACCCCAATGCCTATTTTTATTTGGTGTTCCTGCTGTGTAAATTAGTCACTTTGCAATTCGTAAAAAAGTTTTTAGGTTTTCCAGCAAACCTTCTCTTTGAGCGCTCGGAGGCCGATACATTAGGGCCAGAACTTCAGTGTGTGAGTGCAGTTAATGTAAGCAAGCTTTTCAATTGGAGTGACATTGTGGCCATGCTTGATCCTATCGTTGCTCAACAAAGTCAGGAATCAGAACCTTGGCTGATTTACTGCACCTTACCCACCGCCCCTGCCCCCAACCCCAGCCAAGGAGCGCTAAGGCCATTGTAGCATCCACACTGGCACCGGAGTCAGGAGTCAGAACCTTGGCTGATTTACTGCACCTTACCCCGCCCCACCCCAACACCACTCCCCTCCCTCACCATGTCTTGATAGCTGCCGTCAATTCAGAGGCACACTGAACATAGACACTCCCAATCGAAACATTATTTAAAAAAATAAACCCAATTGGATTGCAGATGTTTTGCGTCTGTTTGAATGGAGTAAATGACCAGTTCCTGTGTAATGTGCCGAGGGGCTGATTTTGTGGGTGGTAGCTAATGTATTTTGTAAAATATATAACACCACTCAGGAAGAAGCCATTGGAGTCATACCCACTGAACTATTCATTGCTGAACATGAATTATTTCCAGGAAATTTTCTCCCCCTTTCCCCCCCCCCCCAGCTCTCCTTCACTGATGCTGGCCGTAGCTGGGCCACGGAGGTGGGAGGGGTTGTGTGCACGCAATGGGGCCTCATCCAAGTCACTGTGTGTACACAACGACCTCGGGGGTGGGGGGGCGGGGGGGCGGGAAGAGTGTCAGTCACTGGGTGTACATCCAAGTAATCATTTTTCAATAGTGTGGCCATGGGGCTATTCAGCTATAGCAGGCATGACAACTGTAATGTATGCCCCTGTGAGAATGCTCACAGGTTGGTAGAGCTGTTGCATTCTGAGTGGCTTAGCCAGTCATGTGATGTTCACAAGACTCAAGAAAACCCCAGTCAGTTGGGTCTAGGTCATTCAAGATGAGGTATGAGTTTACAAGGGACACCATCAATCGCACATTTAAAGTTGTGTTCCCTAAAAGTTGTCCAATGGGATATATTTTCCCCTTCCCAGAAGTGAGTGAGAGACAGTACAAGAATGGTTTAGTTGAATAAAATTTTATATAAAACTTGTAATTTGTATTAAACTTGAACAATGTAATAAAATAACATATTTTTTATGAATACAAAGTTTGACAACAACAAACATTATGAACAACAAACAACAACAACAACAACAACAGTATAAACACCACTGAAAAGACCCTGCACTCTCCCATCATTCTACCTGCAGCCACCTTTCTCAACGCCTTTTCTCCCCAATCCCCCCAACCCTTGGCCCTGACACCCTCCTCCTCCTCCCGCGAACAATATTCCTGGCCCTGCCCACTTCGGCACCAGTACGTCATGCACCAGCACAGCATCTCGAGCGTGACTGCTGAGGGGGGCAACAATGAAACATAGAAACATAGAAACATAGAAAATAGGTGCAGGAGTAGGCCATTCGGCCCTTCGAGCCTGCACCGCCATTCAATGAGTTCATGGCTGAACATGCAACTTCAGTACCCCATTCCTGCTTTCTCGCCATACCCCTTGATCCCCCTAGTACAAAGGACTACATCTAACTCCTTTTTGAATATATTTAGTGAATTGGCCTCAACAACTTTCTGTGGTAGAGAATTCCACAGGTTCACCACTCTCTGGGTGAAGAAGTTTCTCCTCATCTCGGTCCTAAATGGCTTACCCCTTATCCTTAGACTGTGACCCCTGGTTCTGGACTTCCCCAACATTGGGAACATTCTTCCTGCATCTAACCTGTCTAAACCCATCAGAATTTTAAACGTTTCTATGAGATCCCCTCTCATTCTTCTGAACTCCAGTGAATACAAGCCCAGTTGATCCAGTCTTTCTTGATATGTCAGTCCCGCCGTCCCGGGAATCAGTCTGGTGAACCTTCGCTGCACTCCCTCAATAGCAAGAATGTCCTTCCTCAAGTTAGGAGACCAAAACTGTACACAATACTCCAGGTGTGGCCTCACCAAGGCCCTGTACAACTGTAGTAACACCTCCCTGCCCCTGTACTCAAATCCCCTCGCTATGAAGGCCAACATGCCATTTGCTTTCTTAACCGCCTCCTCTACCTGCATGCCAACCTTCAATGACTGATGTACCATGACACCCAGGTCTCGTTGCATCTCTCCTTTTCCTAATCTGTCACCATTCAGATAATAGTCTGTCTCTCTTTTTTACCACCAAAGTGGATAACCTCACATTTGTCCACATTTTACTTCATCTGCCATGCATTTGCCCACTCACCTAACCTATCCAAGTCGCTCTGCAGCCTCATAGCATCCTCCTCGCAGCTCACACTGCCACCCAACTTAGTGTCATCCGCAAATTTGGAGATACTACATTTAATCCCCTCGTCTAAATCATTAATGTACAATGTAAACAGCTGGCGCTATGTTCGGGGGTTCTGGAGAAGCTGGGCGTGCAAAGGACCCATCTTCAAAGTCGAAAAAAACTGCTTCTTCCCGACGATCAAGTGCTGTCACCATTGGTGGTATGGCACCTTGGGGTGCAGTGCCATATCCCACTACTGTTGATTGACACATTGCATTGACATTGGCGGTCCGGGTGTTCTCCATCACCGCGGCAATGCTCCACCATGTCCTCCGATTGACGGGCTGCTAAAGCCTCGATGTTTTCGCACAACCCAGCAATGGCCTGGAGGAGCTCTCAAATCAAGTAAATGCTCATCCAGGACAGTCCCACCATGTCCAGGCTAGCATTTGCCTGTCGCGCGGCATTCCCACTTTGGTGGATCAATTGCTGTGGATTCACCACCGGGGTCGATGTGCGCCATTGCAGTCCGCTTGGCCCTGCTTCCTCGGGCTGGAATCCAAGAAAGTTGGATGCCGACTGTCCTGTATCTCACATTACTGTATATAACTGTATCTTACCATGCTATACATGACTGTAACTGGATATGACATGTAACAATAAGCATACCTTACCACCAGGGGTGCACTTGCAGGAGACACTCCATACCTGTCCCACTGAGGTATATAAAGGGAGGTCTCAGGCAAGTGCAGCACTGGAGAGCTGTGAATTAAAGGTGCAGGTCCTGAGTGACCTTGACTTCAGCATGTGTCTCGTGTAAGTCTGTACTGCAGGGTCAGGACTTAACAGTGGCGACGAGTTACGGGATCACAGAATCCACAGAATGGCCACCAACAGCTCAGATGAGAAATACAATGCTGGAGACAATTGAGATGACTTTATAAAAAGGCTCCAGCAAAGCTTTGTGACCAAAGACTGGCTGGGCGACGATAAGGCAGACAAGAGAAGAGCCCATCTCTTGACCAGCTGTGGCTCGAAAACATACGCTTTAATGAAAGACCTGCTGGCACCCGATAAACCAGCAAGCAAGTTGTTTGAGGAGTTGAGCACACTGGTGAGAGACCACCTGAAGCCAGCGAGCAGCCTACATGTGGCCAGACACAGGTTCTACAACTACAGACGTTGTGTGAGCCAAAGCATACCCGACTTCGTGGCGGAACTTCGGAGGCTGGCTCGTTCATGTGAGTTCCCCGATGAACTAAGGAGAGAAGTACTGAGAGACTTTTTTATTGAAGGAATAAGCCATGCAGGCATATTCCGAAAGCTTATAGAGACTAAGAATTGACTCTAGAGGCAGCAGCACTGGTTGCACAGACGTTCTTGGCAGGCGAAGAAGAAACGAGGCTGATCTATACTTCGGGTACGACAACCAACGAGGCATCGGAACAAGGGGTTCACATTGTGAAACAAACCGCTACCGACACACACAGACAAAGGCAGGAGAGCAGGCCTTCAACAGCAGACAGTGGCGCCAGAAACCATCAAAATCAAGGGCCACATGAACGGCTGATCACACCTCATCAACCCACAATGAGAGCAATCAACAACAGAATGAGAGAAACTCAAGGGAGATCAGCCAGATGCAGCTCATCCTTCGGAAACAATGGTCTGTGTTGGAGATGTGAGGGAAGGCACTCAACCAAGATGTGTCGATTTCAGCATGCCGTTTGCAGAAACTGCAACTACACAGGGCATCTGGCTCGCATGTGCAGAAAAACAGCAGCTCGGCTGGTATACAAATCGGAAGGGTCGGAAAGAGGACCAGAAGATGGTTGGAACAGTGCACGGGATGCCGAGGTACAGCGGGTTAACACGATCAATGTCCACTGTTCTTACACCAAGACGCCTCCAATAATGATGAAGGTTCTACTCAACGGGATACCCGTCAACATGGAACTGGACACGGGGGCCAGTCAATCCCTCATGAGCGTTCAACAATTTGAAAAGCTGTGGCCGCACAAAAGCAACAGACCAAAACTCACAAAGATCGACACCAAACTAAGGACCTATACTAAAGAAATCGTCCCAGTCCTTGGCAGTGTCATGCTCTCAGAAACATACAAAGGGATGGTGAACCTACTTTCCCTGTGGATTGTCCCGGGGATCTCCCAGCCCTGTTGAGGAGAAGCTGGCTAGCAGAACTTAATTGGAAATGGGATGATGTTCACGCCATGTCGTCAGAGGAACGGACCTCCTGCTTAACAGTTCTAAGCCGTTTTGAACATCTCTTTCAGCCAGGTGTGGGCACCTTCAAAGGGGCTAAAGTCAAAATCTACATCACACAGAATGCCAGACCGGTCCATCACAAGGCTAGAGCTGTGCCTTATGTGATGAGGGAAAAGATTGAAAAATGAACTGGACCGGCTTCTGCGGGAAGGCATAATTTCTCCTGTGGAATTCAGCGACTGGGCAAGCCCCATCGTCCCCGTCATGAAGCCTGATGGATCCGTGCGAATCTGTGGGGATTACAAGTCTACCATAAACAGAGTCTCCCTACAGGACCAATACCCACTGCCCAGAGCGGAGGACCTATTTGCCACGTTGGCTGGAGGAAAACGTTTCTCGAAACTTTACCTCACATCTGCGTATATGACGCAAGAACTGACCGAAGAGTCTAAGCTACTCACCACCATCAACACACATCGAGGCCTTTTTGTGTACAATCAATGCCCATTTGGCATCAGGTCAGCAGCTGCTATATTCCAGCGCAACATGGAAAGTCTGCTCAAGTCCAGCCCGGGGATGGTTGTGTTTCAAGATGACATACTCATCACGGGCAGGGACACTGACTCTCATCTCCGCAATCTTGAGGAAGTACTAAGTCGATTGGATCGGGTAGGCCTAAGAGTTAAGGAATCCAAGTGTTTGTTTCTCGCGCCTGAGGTTGAATTTTTGGGCAGAAGGATTGCCGCTGATGGAATCCGCCAACCGAATCCAAAACCAAAGCGATTCGCCTGGCACCTAGGCCCTGAAATGTCTCGGAACTGCGCGTCTTTCTCAGGCTACTCAACTACTTTGGGAACTTTATGCAGAACTTGAGCACGCTGCTGGAGCCTCTCCACGTGCTACTCAGAAAGGGGTGCGATTGGTTTTGGGGGGACGCCCAAGAACGCGCCTTCAATAAGGCATGCAACCTTCAATGTTCCAAGAGTGTTTTAGCCATTTTTGACCCAGGTAAAAAGTTAGTCCTTACATGTGATGCGTCAGCGTACGGGGTCGGGTGCGTTTTACAGCACATCAATGATGCGGGTAAATTGCAGCCCGTTGCTTATGCCTCCAGGTTACTTTCACGGGCGGAGCGCGGGTACAGTATGGTTGAGAAGGAGGCGCTCGCATACGTATACGGTGTCAAAAAGATGCACCAATACCTTTTCAGGGCCAAGTTTGCGTTAGAAACTGACCACAAACCCCTCACGTCCCTACTATCCGAGTGCAAGGCAATCAACGACAATGCCTCGGTGCGCATTCAGCAGTGGGCACTCATGCTGGCGGCTTAAGATTACATGATAAGGCACAGACCAGGCACAGACAACTGTGCCGACGGGCTTAGCAGGCTACCCCTGGCGACCACAGAAGGGTCCGACGAACAGGACTGTGAGATGGTCATGGCAATCAATGCCTTTGAATCCACAGGCTCACCCATGACGGCTCACCAAATCAGAGCCTGGATGACCAGCGACCCCACGTTATCTCTAGTTAAAAGATGCATTTTAACCGGTGACTGGGCAGAGGCTCGCGATGCCTGCCCCGAGGAGGTCAAACCCTTCCATAGGCGCATGCATGAACTCTCACTACAGGCAGACTGCTTGGTGTGGGGCAGCCGAGTAGTTATGCCCTTACGAGGCAGGGAGGCTTTTGTCCGGGAGCTCCATCGCGAGCACCCGGGGATCGTCCTTATGATGGCCATAGCCAGATCTCATGTCTGGTGGCCTGGCATTGACACGAACTTGGAGCTCTGTGTCCGTCGGTGCACCATTTGTGCCCAACTCAGTAATGACCCCAGGGTGGCCCCCCTAAGCCCATGACACTGGCCCACCAAACCGTGGTCGCGGGTGCATGTAGACTATGCGGGCACATTCATGGGAAAAATGTTCCTCGAAGTCGTTGATGCATTTTCAAAATGGATCGAATGCACCATTTTAAACTCGAGCACTACCTCCACCACTGTGGGGAGCCTTAGAACCATGTTCGCAATGCACGGCATTCCTGACATATTGGTCAGTGATAATGGTCCGTGCTTCACCAGCGCAGAATTTCATGATTTTATAGTTGACTGCGGTATAAATCACGTTAAGACGGCACCTTTCAAGCCGGCCTCCAATGGCCAGGCGGAGCGAGCAGTGCAGATCATTAAACAAGGCATGCTCAGAATCCAAGGTCCCACGCTGCACAGCCGCCTGTCACGACTGCTGCTGGCATACAGATCTCGTCCGCATTCGTTGATTGGGGTTCCCCCCGCGCAACTATTGATGAAACGAACCTTAAAGACCAGGCTCTCGTTAATCCTCCCAGACATGCATGAAATTGTTGAGGCTAAGCGTCAAAAGCGAACTGAGTACCATGACCGAAATTCGAGGGGGAGGAGGAATGAGATAGGGGACAAAGTGTTTGTGCTAAACTATGGCCGGGGTTACTTGCAGGGACAGTAACAGACAAAGAGGGAAACAGGCTACTGGTTGTACAAATGGACAATGGCCAAACCTGCCGGAGGCATGTAGACCAAGTAAAAAGTAGATTCACTGATAACATTGAAGAACCAGAGGCAGACTACAATGTGGAACTCACACCACACCTGGTGGACAGACAGGTGGAACAACCTGAGGAAAGGGCAGTCTCAACAGACAGCCCAGGCGAGATACCAGCAATCACAGCGAACGAAACACAGGCACCAAGGCAAACAACTGAACCACAACTAAGACGCTCCACGCGAGAGCGCAGGCCACCTGAGAGACTGAATCTATAAAGGCAATAAGACCTTGGGGGAGGGTGATGTCATGTATCTCACATTACTGTATATAACTGTATCTTACCATGCTATACACGACTGTAACTGGATATGACCTGTAACAATAAGCATACCTTACCACCAAGGGTGCACTTGCAGGAGACACTCCATACCTGTCCCACTGAGGTATATTAAGGGAGGTCTCAGGCAAGTGCACCACTGGAGAGCTGGAATTAAAGGTGCAGGTTCTGAGTGACCTTGACTTCAGCATGTGTCTCGTGTAAGTCAGTACATTAGAGTCAGGACTTAACACCGACAAGGAATCAGTGGCCACAGGTAGAAAGGACCCTTGACATCCTGCCACCCCTCCCTCCTCATGCACCACCACAGTTACAACGTTTTGAGGAGTGTTCTCCTCCAGCACCATCTCCACCATATCTTCATTTGGTCTTCTCTGCAATGATCCCTCTCTTGGAGGGGCAGGCAGCTCTACCTGTGCAAATGTAAAAACATAACATTAATGGTTGGTGACAGGGGAGGGGAGGGGTCAGAGGTAACATCAGAACAATTCACATTGCGCAGGCTTATGTGGAGAACAAACATTTTTTACTGAGAATCATTACATGAAAGTATCATAAGCAAAGTATAGAGAAAGTACATGACATGACAAAACTTCAGTCCCAAACAGTTTGGTTTCCAAGTGGCACAGTGTGATCAACCAATAAATCATGTTGCAACTAACAATATTTCTTGCTCCAACATTACATTGCATTCTACATTATATTGCCATAAGATTGAGTTACATGATCGCAGTACAGTCCAGGATTATGCAGACTTACCCTCCGGAAGAACTGGTTCGGCACCAACACACGTGGAGGTGCTAAGGACCCATCTTTAAAGTCGGAAGAAACTGGTTCCTCCATATACCCCCGTCAGGGCTGCAGCGCGTTCCTCGAGGTCCGTGAGAGGAATCGTCTTGGGCGGATCATCACCCGTTTTGTGGAGCTCCGCCCTATTGCCGGCTAGTTTTTTCTGCAAAGGTGACCAAAAATGTGTGAACTAATTTGACAGCTACTAATACCGAACACACACATACATACACATGCACACACATAGATGCATATCCCCAATTAACCGTCCTCCAGTCTTTTCGTCAACGAGTACATGATTTAAGTTTTGTTAGCACACAAATGTTGCATGATGAACACATGCAAATACCGGACTAACACAATGAGATCGATGATGGGAAATAAACATGACACCAAGCTTTACAACATAATAAAACGCGGCACTACTAAAGATTAAATCGTCAATGCATGATAAAAGTTAGTACTTATTCTCGCAGGCCCAACGATGTCATTCCACCGTTTGCGGCACTGGTTCGGCCCGCACATCACGACGGAGGACACTGCCTCAGTGATCTCTCACCATAACCGCTGATACACGAACAGTGACGGTTTCTCTCACCCACCCCATGTTAACTGATTTCAACGGTCCTCCACTTCCTCCACCAATGGCTCCTGGGCTTCCTCCGAGAAAGGAGTGGCCCTTTTCCTCCCACCTGATGCCCTCTCCACGTCCATGGCATGATTTTCCATTTTGTTGATATTTATTTATATATATATGAATTTAATTAATTATTTGTTTATTATTATTAGTTTTTTAAGATTTTAAGGTCTATTATTATTATAATTATTACTAATTATATTATTAATTATATTATTTTATATTATGATATTAATAATAAATATACTGAATATAATCAATGTATTCCTCAAAACACCTCACAACTCCTCTCACAAATCCTCTCTCACTGACCTCAACTAACTTCTGCAACTTCAAGATGTGCAGTGTTATCCTACTCTTCTCTACGCATGTGTAGGGTCACCCTTGACCCTGAAATCGCGGGACAATGAACGCACAAGCACAGAGAAGGTTTTCCGACCATTTTCTGCAGTGGTTCTGCTTCCCTTACTCATCATCATCATCATCATAGGCAGTCCCTCGGAATCGAGGAAGACTTGCTTCTACTCTAAAAGTGAGTTCTTCGGTGACTGAACAGTCCAATACGAGAACCACAGTCTCTGTCACAGGTGGGACATATAGCGGTTGAGGGAAAGGGTGGGTGGGGCAGGTTTGCCGCACGCTCTTTCCGCTGCCTGCGCTTGATTTCTGCACGCTCTCGGCGATGAGACTCGAGGTGCTCAACGCCCTCCCGGATGCACTTCCTCCACTTAGGGCGGTCTTTGGTCAGGGATTCCCAGGTGTCAGTGGGGATGTTGCAATTTATCAGGGAGGCTTTGAGGGTGCCCTTGAAACGTTTCCTCTGCCCACCTTTGGCTCATTTGCTGTGAAGGAGTTCCGAGTACAGCGCTTGCTTTGGGAGTCTCGTGTCAGGCATGCAAACCATGTGGCCTGCCCAGCGGAGCTGATCAAGTGTGGTCAGTGCTTCAATGCTGGGGATGTTGGCCTGGTCGAGGACGTTAATGTTGGTGCGTCTATCCTCCCAGGGGATTTGTAGGGTCGTGTGGAGACATCGTTGGTGGTATTTCTCCAGCGACTTGAGGTGTCTACTGTACATGGTCCATGTCTCTGAGCCGTACATCAAATCTGCCCTTACTAAAGGTAAGGAGATCGCTGACTTTTCTCCCGTTCTCACCGCCCGCTCCAGTCCGCTATTGCTAGGCTTCGCCACCGCCAACATCAAGGACCCAAAAACCGTGAGAACGCGCACCAGCGGTATTCCGGTGGTTAAAAAGACGCAGCTGCCGGAATACCGCCAAGGATCCAGCGCCAGCAATCGGAGGGGAAATTCTAGCCCTAGTAGTTTTAGTATACTGGCTTGGATATTTAGTGTAGAGGCTTGAATTCTTCATGTATGAGCTTGTATTTTTTAGGTTTTTTGGGTATGATGGGATCAGATTTATAGTATAGTGGGCTTGGATTTTTAGTCACTGGTTATCCCATGTACATCCAATCCCTTGTGCTAGACTTCAATCTTTTCTTCATGTAATCTTTTGAACTGTTAAACTGGCCTAATCTATCTCTTTAACAGTTCGAACTAACTCAACTCAGATTGTTGAACAATTCCAACCTATTAACTACCCCTGAAGACTGTTGTCGGTGCTTTCTGGACTGGAATAGCTATCAATTACATTTAAAAATAACAGATAACTGAGAAAATCACACAGTACATATTTGTTCAAATGTGACTTGGCTTCTGCCTCAAACCAATAAACCTCCTTAACATTTGTATCGAGTTAGGCTGGAGACACAGTTCTGACTCTAGCTGGTTTTTAAAATCCATACGTCTTGTGAATCAGAAATGGGCAAGGAAGGGGGAATCAGCCAAGCTCCCCGAAAGCCCCGAGCTTCTCACCACAGAAGCAGACGGATTGGCTCACGGTACGTTAATGATTCCAAAAACATTTCAAGGAAAATTCACATCTATGGCTGCACTCAAATTATAAACAGCATCTAAATAAAAAAGAAAGAAAGAAAATGCATAAAAACGGCACAGACTACAACCTTTGATGAGGGCAAGATTCTGACTGAGAGAGGCTGATTGGAACAGAGATATTGGAAAGTGGGGCACAAAACCCTGACTGGAAAATAAAATTGAGGAAAACAAATATGCTAACTGTTATGTATTTAACCCATTGTAACTTGCATTACACCTGACCACCAGAGGGCCCACCTGTTGGAGTCCCAAGGGATCCCAGCATCCCTTGGGAGCACAGTATATAAGCAGGCCACCCACGAGGTACCTGCACTCTGGAACCTTAATAAAGGAGCTAAGGTCACACTTGCTCATTACACACAGTACTCAGTCTTGCCATTTATTATGAGTGTAACAATTGGCGGTGAGGTAACGAACAACCGCACGAAAACGCAAAGAACAGTCGGCATCCTGGAGAAGTTCTCAGAAGGGGACAATTGGGAGGCCTTTGTGGAGAGACTCGACCAATACTTTTTGGCCAACGAGCTGGAAGGGGACGAGAACGCCAACAAGAGAAGGGCGATCCTCCTAACTGTCTGTGGGGCAACAACCTATGGCCTCATGAAGAATCTCCTGGCCCCGGCAAAACAAAGAGAGAAATCCTACAAAGCACCTAAATCCTAAGGAAAGCGTTTCGATGGCGAGATATCGGTTCTACACATGATCGGAGGGCCAGGAAATGGCGAGCTACGGCGCCGAACTAAGGCACCTTGCAGGACATTGTGAGTTTGAGGGATTCCTAGAACAAATGTTCAGAGACATTTTTGTACTGCGCATCGAACATGAGACAATCCTTCGCAAACTGTTGACTGTAGAAACTCCGAACCTAAGTAAAGCCATAACGATAGCCCAGGCATTTATGTCCACCAGCGACAACACCAAGCAGATTTCGCAGAGCAAAGAAGTTTTGGCCAGTACTGTGCATAAAGTAACGTCGGTTTTGAGCAGAAATGTACATGGCAGAACGTACACGCCAGCTGCTGTGGCCCGACCTCAATTGACCCAGAGTCCGCCATCAATCGTTAATGTGAGACAGTTAACACCCTGTTGGTGCTGCAGAGATGATCATCGGCCCCATCAATGCCGCTTTAAGCACTATGCGTGCAATGGTTGCAGAACAATGGGACACCTTCAACGAATCTGCAGGCGAGCTGCAAACCCTGCAAACCACCATGTTGCAGAGGAAGATCGATCCACAGTTAATCAGACTGAGTTGGAAACTCGTAAGGAGGAGGCAGAAGTGTACGGGGTACACACGTTCACGACGAAATGCCCACCGATAATGTTGAAAGTTGAACTGAACGGTATTCCAGTATATGGAGCTGGACACAGGGACAAGTCAGTCCATAATGATTAACAAGGCCTTCGACAGGCTGTGGGGAAAGAAGGCACACAGGCCCAAGCTCAGCCCCATTCACGCTAAACTAAGGACTTACACCAAGGAACTAATCCCTGTAATTGGCAGTGCAGTAGTCAAAGTCTCCTATGATGGAGCAGTACATGAACTTCCGCTGTGGATTGTGCCAAGGGATGGCCCCACGTTGAAGCTGGCTGGGGAAAATCCGCTGGAACTGGGACGACATCCGAGCACTTTTGTCCGTCGACAACGCCTCATGTATCCAGGTTCTAAGCAAGTTCCCATCATTGTTCGAGCCAGGCATTGGAAGCTTCTCGGGGGCAAAAGTGCAGATCCATTTGATTTCCGGTACGCTACCCATCCACCACAAGGCTCGGGCAGTACTGTACATAATGTGTGAAAAAGTGGAAATTGAGCTAGACAGGCTGCAATGTGAAGGCATCATCGCGCCAGTGGAATTCAACAACTGGGCCAGTCCGATTGTCCCAGTACTCAAGGAGGACGGTATGGCTAGAATTTGCAGGGACTATAAAGTAATGATTAACCGTTTTTCGCTGCAGGACCAGTACCCGCTACCCAAGGCAGACGACCTATTTGCGATGATGGCTGGAGGGAAGACATTCACTAAACTGGACCTGACCTCAGCCTACATGGCGCAAGAGCTGGAGGAGTCTTTGAAAGGTCTCATATGCATCAACACGCACAAAGGTCTGTTTATCTGCAACCGGTGCCCGTTCGGGATGCAATCGGCCGCAGCAATCTTCCAGTGGAACATGAAGAGCCTGCTAAAGTCGGTTCCTTGCACAGTGGTCTTCCAGGACGACATATTGGTTACAGGTCGGGACACCATGGAGCACTTGAAGAATCTGGAGGAGGTTCTTAGTCGGTTGGATCGCATGGGGCTCAGGTTGAAACGTTCGAAGTGTGTTTTTCTGGCACAGGACGTCGAATTCTTCGGAAGGAGAATCGCAGCAGATGGCTTCAGACCCACCGACGCCAAGTCGGAGGCCATCAAGAACGCGCCGCGACCACAGAACGTGATGGAACTGCGGTTGTTCCTGGGACTCCTTAACTATTTTGATAATTTCCTACCTGGGTTAAGCACCCTGCTAGAACCCTACATACTCTACTGCACAAGGGAGACGACTGGGTATGGGGGAATTCACAAGAGGCTGCCTTTGAGAAAGCCAGAAATTTATTGTGTTCTAACAAATTGCTTGTCCTGTGTAATCCATGTAAACGATTAGTGTTGGCTTGCGATGCATCATCATACGGGGTCGGGTGTGTGATACAACAGGCTAATGATTTGGGGATTTTGCAATCGGTTGCGTATGCATCCAGAAGTTTGTCCAAGGCCGAAAAGGCCTACAGCATGGTTGAAAAAGAGGCTCTGGCATGCGTTTACAGGGTAAAAACAATGCACCAGTACTTATTTGGCCTCAAGTTCGAGTTTGAAACTGACCACAAGCCGTTCATATCGCTGTTCTTTGACAGCAAAGGGATTAATAACAATACCTCTGCCCGCATCCAAAGATGGGCGCTCACGCTGTTGGCATACAACTATGTAATCTGCCACAGACCGGACACAGAGAACTGCGCAGATGCTCTCAGTCGGCTACCATTGCCCACCACGGGGGTGGAAGTGGCACAGCCTGCGGACTTGCTCATGGTCATGGAGGCATTTGAGTACGAGAAGTCCCCTGTTATGGCCCGCCAGATCAGGACCTGGACCAGCCAGGATCCTTTACTGTCCTTGGTAAAAAACTGTGTCCTCCACGGGAGCTGGTCCAGTGTCCCAGTGGAGATGCAGGAAGTAATTAAGCCGTTCCACAGATGCGAAGAAAGGCAGAGACACATTTATTTGTGAACTGCACAGCACCCACCCAGGCATCGTAATGATGAAAGCCATAGCCAGACCTCACGTGTGGTGGCCTGACATCGACTCAGATTTAGAGTCATGCGTGCGCCAGTGCAACACTTGCTCTCAGTTGAGCAATGCACCTAGAGAGGCACCGCTAAGTTTGTGGTCGTGGCCATCCAAACCATGGTCGAGGATCCATGTAGACTATGCGGGCCCATTCCTAGGCAAAATGTTTTTGGTTGTCGTGGACGCTTACTCAAAATGGATTGAATGTACAATAATGTCTGTAAGCACATCCACGGCCACCATTGAAAGCCTACAAGCCATATTTGCCACGCACGGCTTGCCTGATGTCCTACTTAGCGACAATGGGCCGTACTTCACCAGTGCTGAATTCAAGGAATTTATGACCCGCAATGGGATCAAACACGTCACGTCTGCCCCGTTCAAGCCCAAATCCAAAGGCCAGGCAGAACGGACAGTTCAGACCATCAAGCAAAGCTTGAAATGTGTGTCGCAAGGCTCCCTGCAGACCCGGTCGTCCCGAATGCTGCTCAGCTACCGCACCAGACCCCACTCACTGACCGGGATTCCCCTAGCTGAGCTGCTCATGAAAAGGGTGCTTAAGACAAGGCTCTCTCACATCCACCCTGATCTCCATGATCATGTGGAGGGCAAGCGGCATCAACAAAGAATGTACCATGACCGCGCAAATTTGTCACGTGATATTGAGATCAATGATCCTGTGTTTGTGCTCAATTATGGACATGGTCCCAAATGGCTCGCTGGCATGGTCATAGCCAAAGAGGGGAGTAGGGCGTTTCAGGTCAAACTGACCAATGGACAAACGCACAGAAAACATTTGGACCAAATCAAGTTGCGGTTCACCAACAGTTACAAACAACCCGAAGAGGACACCACCAACTTTGACCTTCCAACACACACACAAGTGGCAACTGACATCATGGTTGACCACGAAACTGAACTCACCATCCCCAGCAGCCCGACAAGGCCGGCTGCCCAACAGCCCAGTGAAGAACTGACCAACCCACCCACACTCGCATTTGTACCAAGACAATCGACAAGGGAGCGTAAAGCCCCAGATCGTCTCACCTTGCAAATAAGTGTACTGTTGACTCACATGTGAGTGATGTTATGTATTTAACCTTTTGTAACTTGTATTACACCTGACCATCAGTGGGCCCACCTGTTCGACTCCCAAGGGGTCCCAGCAACCCTTGGGAGTACAGTATATAAACAGGCCACCCACAAGGTACCTGCACTCTGGAACCTTAATAAAGGAGCTAAGGTCACACTTGCTCATTACACACAGTACTCTGTCTCACCATTTATTATGAGTGTAACACGAACTCTGTGAAGAGAAAGAATCCAAAGAAGTCATAGACTGAAAACACATTGAAATGAATACACAAACAGCAATAACGCAAGTAATCCAACATAGAGCCCAGAGAAAAATTGGTCTAGCACTGGAAACAGCCCCAGAGAGGTTGGAAGCATCTTCAGCCGGAAACTTTGCCTTGGAGTTGGGTCGGGTGCTTGCGGGCGTGTAGCGGGTCGGGAACCCAAAGATTTGAACAGCGTGTTCTGCACTGCGTGCTTAACTCAATGGCCCAATTAAATCAGCCATGCGCATTTCACGGCCCATTTAAATGGAGTGGGTCTGATGACGTCACTGATGACATGCTTTCAGTGCTTATATTTAAAGCAGCCTTGCACACAACTCATTTGAAGGTTGATGTAAGAGGCGGTTTCCAGAAGTCTAAATAATGGAATAAGACTGACAAATCTGTAGGTGATGGAGACAAGACAGAGGGCAGCACCAAGACTCACAGATGCCTCCGTGGAAAATATAGAAACATAGAAAATAGGTGCAGGAGTAGGCCATTTGGCCCTTCGAGCCTGCACCGCCATTCAATATCATGGCTGATCATTCCTTCAGTACCCCTTTCCTGCTTTCTCTCCATACCCCTTGATCCCCTGAACCGTAAGGGCCATATTTAACTCCCTCTTGAATATATCCAATGAACTGGCATCAACAAATCTCTGCGGCAGGGAATTCCACAGGTTAACAACTCTCTGAGTGAATGAAGTTTCTCCTCATCTCAGTCCTAAATGGCTTACCCCTTATCCTCAGACTATGTCCCCTGGTTCTGGACTTCCCCAACATCGAGAACATTCTTCCCGCATCTAACCTGTCCAGTCCCATCAGAATCTTATATGATTCTATGAGATCTCCTCTCATCTTTCTAAACGCCAGTGAATAAAGGCCCAGTTGATCCAGTCTCTCCTCATATGACAGCCCAGCCATCCCTGGAATCAGTCTGGTGAACCTTCGTTGCACTCCCTCAATAGCAAGAATGTCCTTCCTCAGACTAGGAAACCAAAACTGAACACAATATTCCAGGTGAGGCCTCACTAAGGCCCTGTACAACTGCAGTAAGACCTCCCTGCTCCTATATTCAAATCCCCTAGATATGAAGACCAACATACCATTTGCCTTCTTTACCACCTGCTGTACCTGCTGTGGCTGATGAACCATGACACCTAGGTCTCATTGCACCTCCCCTTTTTCTAGTCTGCCACCATTCAGATAGTATTCTGCCTTCGTGTTTTTGCCCCCAAAATGGATAACCTCACATGTATCCACATTATACTGCATCTGCCATGTATTTGTCCACTCACCTAATCTGTCCAAGTCACCCTGCAGCCTCTTAGAATCCTCCTCACATCTCACACCGCCACCCAGTTTAGTGTCATCCGCAAACTTGGAGATATTACACTCAATTCCTTCATCTAAATCATTAATGTATATTGTAAAGAGCTGGGGTCCCAGCACTGAGTCCTGCGACACCCCACTAGTTAACTGCCTGCCATTCTGAAAAGGACCCATTTATCCCGACTCTCTGCTTCCTGTCTGCCAACCAGCTCTCCATCCACGTCAGTACATTACCCCCAATACCATGCGCTTTGATTTTGTACACCAATCTCTTGTGCAGGACCCTGTCAAAAGCCCTTTGAAAGTCCAAATACACCACATCCACTGGTTGTCCCTTGTCCACTCTACTAGTTACATCCTCAAAAAATTCCAGAAGATTCATCAAGCATGATTTCCCTTTCATAAATCCATGCGGACTCGATCCGATCCTGTCACTGCTTTCCAAATGCGCTGCTATTTCATCCTCAATGATTGATTCCAACATTTTCCCCACTACTGATGTCAGGCTAACCGGTCTACAATTACACGCTTTCTCTCTCCCTCCTTTTCTAAAAAGTGGCGTTACATTAGCTACCCTCCAGTCCGTAGGAACTGATCCAGAGTCAATAGATTTTTGGAAAATGATCACCAATGCATCCACTATTTCTAGGGCCACTTCCTTAAGAACTCTGGGATGCAGACTATCAGGACCCGGGGATTTATCGACCTTTAATCCCATCAATTTCCCGAACATAATTTCCCGCCGAATAAGGATATCTTTCAGTTCCTCATTCTCACTAGACCCACTGTCCCCTAGTACATTCGGAAGGTTATTTGTATCTTCCTTTGTGAAGACAGAACCGAAGTATTGGTTCAATTGGTCTGCCATTTCTTTGTTCCCCATTATAAATTCACCTGAATCCGACTGCAAGGGACCTACGTTTGTCTTTACTAATCTTTTTCTCTTCACATATTTATAGAAGCTTTTGCAGTCAGTTTTTATGTTCCCTGCAAGATTCCTCTCATACTCTATTTTCCCCTTCTTAATTAAACCCTTAGTCCTCCTCTGTGGAATTCTAAATTTCTCCCAGTCCTCAGGTTTGTTACTTTTTCTAGCCAATTTATATGTCTCTTCCTTGGTTTTAACACTATCCTTAATTTCCCTTGTTAGCCACGGTTGAGCCACTTTCCCCGTTTTATTTTTACTCCAGACAGGGATGTACAATTGCTGAAGTTCATCCATGTGATCTTTAAATGTTTGCCATTGCTTATCCACCGTCAACCCTTTAAGTATCCTTTGCCAGCCTATTCTAGCCAATTCACACCTCAGACCGTCGAAGTTGCCTTTCCTTAAATTCAGGACCCTAGTTTCCGAATTAACTGTGTCACTCTCCATCTTAATATAGAATTCTACCATATTATGGTCACTTTTCCCCAAAGGGCGTCCCACAACAAGATTGCTAATTAGTCCCTTCTCATTACACATCACCCAGTCTAGGATGGCCAGCTCCCTGGTTGGTTCCTCGACATATTGGTCTAGAAAACCATCCCTAATACACTCCAGGAAATCCTCCTCCACCACATTGCTACCAGTTGGGTTAGTCCAATCTATATGTAGATTAAAGTCGCCCATGATTACTGCTGTACCTTTATTGCACACATCCCTTATTTCTTGTTTGATGCTGTCCCCAACCACACAACTATTATTTGGTGGTCTATACACAACTCCCACTAGCGTTTTCTGCCCTTTGGAATTCCGCAGCTCCACCCATACCGATTCCACATCATCCAGGCTAATGTCCTTCCTTACAATTGCATTGATTTCCTCTTTAACCAGCAATTCCTTTCTGTCTATTCTTCCTAAATGCTGAATACCCTCGGATGTTGAGTTCCCAGCCTTGGTCACCCTGGAGCCATGTCTCTGTGATGCCAATCACAACGCATCCGTTAACTGCTATCTGCGCAGTTAATTCATCCACCTTATTCCGAATACTCCTCGCATTGAGGCACAGAGCCTTCAGGCTTGTCTTTTTACCACACTTTGCCCTTTTTGAATCTTGCTGTAATGTGGCCCTTTTTGTTTTTTGCCTTGGGTTTCTCTGCCCTCCACTTTTACTATTCTCCTTTCTATCTTTTGCTTCTGCCCCCCTTCTATTTCCCTCTGCCTCCCTGCATAGGTTCACATCCCCCTGCCACATTAGTTTAACTCCTCCCCAACAGCACTAGCAAACACTCCCCCTAGGACATTGCTTCCGATCCTGCCCAGGTGCAGACCATCCGATTTGTACTGGTCCCACCTCCCCCAAAACCGGTTCCAATGTCCCAGGAATTTGAATTCCTCCCTTCTGTACCATTTCTCAAGCCACGTATTCATCTGAGCTATCCTGCGATTCCTACTCTGACTAGCACGTGGCACTGGTAGCAATCCTGAGATTACTACTTTTGAGGTCCTACTTTTTAATTTAACTCCTAGCTCCCTAAATTCGTCTCGTAAGACCTCATCCCGCTTTTTACCTATATCGTTGGTACCGATATGCATCACGACAACTGGCTGTTCACCCTCCTTTTCAGAATGACCTGCACCCACTCCGAGACATCCTTGACCCTTGCACCAGGGAGGCAACATACTATCCTGGAGTCTCAGTTGCGGCCGCAGAAATGCCTATCTATTCCCCTTACAATTGAATCCCCTATCACTATCGCTCTCCCACTCTTTTTCCTGCCCTCCTGTGCAGCAGAGCCAGCCACGATGCCATGAACTTGGCTGCTGCTGCTCTCCCCTGATGAGTCATCCCCCTCAACAGTACCCAAAGCGGTGTATCTGGTTTGCAGGGGGATGACCGCAGGGACCCCTGCACTACCTTCCCTGCACTGCTCTTCCTGTTGGTCTTCTATTCCCTATCTGGCTGTGGACCCTTTACCTGTGGTAAGACCAACTCACTAAATGTGCTATTCACGTCATTCTCAGCATCGTGCTGGTGCAGGCAGTGAGAACATGCAGGGAGGTCCTCTTCCCTGGGGATAAACGAAAACAACCACCTGGCCAGGGATCGCAGAGGAGGTCAGTAGCAAGCATGTCATGAGGAGGACGTGGATTCAGTGCCGGAAAAAATTCAATGCTCTCATGAGGTCAGGAAAGGTGAGTGCAATGCCACACTCATCTACATCCTGACATGCCTGTCACCCCAACTCCATTACTCTGCCTTCACAAGCCTACTCCTGCATCACTCCTCACACCAACCAACCTTGCAGGTCCACCCATCCCTCTTTGTCTATGTACCTACTTGCATCCGCATCCGACTAACCACCACTGACACACCCTCATTTTAATGAATTCATAGCAAGTAACACCACAGAAGGAGGCCATTTGGCAATGTCACACCACTCCCTCATTCACCCTGTACAGATGTTGCCCATCCATTCCTTGCACTCACTCTCACTCAAAGTTCTCTTTTTTTCCTCCTTGCAGGAGAAGAGAGCCCACAACAACAGGGAGAGGCAGAGAACTGGAGGTGGCCCTCCTGTCTTCAATAATTTGACACCAGTAGACGAGCACACCCTCGAAATCTCTAGAGTTGCAGAACTGCTGGTGGTGGGAGATGGTGAGAAGGGGACCTCCCAGCAACCTGGTAACAGAATTCAAACTCACACAGCTACGTGGCATACAACATGTGGTGTGGTGACTGATGCAAACATCTAGTGAAATGGCAACATCCAGTGAAATATCATCATATGCATAATGGTAACATTACCCATTCTTATCATCACACTTCTAATTTATCTCTTTACTCTCCCACAAGTCCATCAAGTGCCCATCCCACTCCTCAGAGGAAGCTCCAGACTCTGATGGTGCACCATCAACAGACCCATACGCAGCCAGCACCAGCGCAGATGCGCACAACTCAGTGGGTCCTGTTCAAGAGTGGGTAGTGTTGTCACCTGGTGTGTCACTATTTTGAAGAAGAGCCAGGGAGTTCTCCCCGGTGTCCTGGCCAATATTTATCCCTCAATCAACATCACTTAAAAAAAAAACAAGTGTATCTGCTCATTGCTGTTTGTGGGAGCTTGCTTGTGCACAAGTTGACTGTCGCATTTCCTACATTACAACAGTAACCTCACTTCAAAAAAAAAGTACTTCATTGGCTGTAAAGAAATTTGAGACATCCTGAGGTCATAAAAGGTGCTATATAAATGAAAGTCTTTCTATCTTTCTAATATCCCAAACTAACAAAGATTTAAACAGCTTCCCTATAGTCACCTTGAGAATAAAGATGCACATTCCCGGGGGTAGAAGCCTGTGAGGTAATATGAGAATTTGTGGATTGTTTTGTGAACTATACATGTCAGGTTATCATCTCATCCCTTATTTTACAGTTTCTAGCTAAGTGGATTGTTCCCGTTCAGTGTTTCTCAGTGCGTTGCTTCTATCTCAGTGAACTTTTCAGAAAGGATTGTGGTACTATCTTTTACCTTCCATCTTCTTCTTCTTCTTTCGTATGGTAGTAGCAAAGCAAATCAAATATCAATACCTAAGTTGGATATCCAGGCCAAAGCTTCCGGTGTAACAGTGTGGATTTCTTGTAGGCTGCCTGCAAATTTCCTCTGAGGGCAATGCTCAAAGATGTGCTCCAGGGTCTGATTAGTCACATGATGGGGATGCTTTAATCTTCCACCTATAATCAGTTCTAAGACGGTTGATGGTTGTCCACTGTTTGCGAGGAAGGTTTGATCCTTCAGGTTGTACTGTGGGGTCCTCTGTAAGGAATCCATTCCATCTATTTTTGCTCTTGCTCGTTCTTGAGATTTCCACTCTTGTTTTTCCTTTAGTGGTAGCAGCACAGCAAAAGTTGTCGGACGCCGGTGAATGAGGTAGTGCTGACTGAGAACTGGGATCCCCTCCCAAGAGATTGCATGATTCAGGAGGTAGCGATTGTGGGGATGGGGATGATGGTGTATTATAGGACAGGGCAGTCTCAATGGACCAGCTGGTCCTTTCCTGTCCTTTTTCCGATGCTCGTATCCTATTTTATGTGCAGCATTCACACATTGCAGGCCCCGATTTTAACTCCAGGTGGATTCCCAGCTCAGGCACGAGTTAAAGTTACAGCCGAGTCTCAATGATGCCATCGGGCTGCAACATGCATATGTAAAGAGGGACTCTGTTGGCTCATAGAAACATAGAAACATAGAAAATAGGTGCAGGAGTAGGCCATTTAGCCCTTCGAGCCTGCACCACCATTCAACAAGATCATGGCTGATCACCCACCCCAGCACCTCCCCCCCACGCCCCCTCCACACCCCCGACCCCCCCAGCCGCAAGGACCACATCCAACTCCCTCCCGAACACATCCAATGAACTGGCATCAACAACTCTCCGCGGCAGGGAACCCCACAGGCCAACAACTCCCCGAGTGAAGAAGTCTCTCCCAATCACAGCCCCAAACAGCCAACCCCCCATCCCAAGACCGTGCCCTCCGCCCCCGGCTCCGGACCTACCCAACACTGGGAACACTCCCCCCGCACCCAACCCGCCCCGTCCCGTCAGAATCCTTCCCAAATGCCGAACACCACCGGATGTCGAGCCCCCAGCCCCGGCCACCCCGGAGCCACACCCCCGCGATGCCAACCACACCACATCCACCAACCACCATCTGCGCAGTCAACCAGTCCACCCCACTCTGAACACTCCCCGCACCGAGGCACAGAGCCCCCAGGCCCGCCCCTCCAATACACTTCGTCCCCCCCCAGATCTTCGCTGCAATGTGGCCCCTCCTGTCCCCCCGCCCTGGGTTTCTCCGCCCCCACCCCCACCACTCTCCCCTCGATCCCCCGCCCCCGTCTCCCCTCAACTTCCCTCTGCCTCCCCGCATAGGCTCCCATCTTGGGGGCGGTAACCTTCTGGCGCAGGGAATTTTAGCCCCCAGCGTGGAAGCCCTGCTCCCGCTGCAGAATTGGCCTTACCACCCTCAATGGAAGCGGCGTGCAATTTCCCACACTCCACTTCCTTTGAGGGTAGTTACCGGGGCACGACTGGATGCTCCTGTGACAGTTTGAACTGGTGCTCTCCACTCTCCCATCCTGCGACAGTTAGAACTGGTGCTCTCCACTCTCCCGTCCTGCAACAGTTGGAACTGGTGCTCTCCACTCTCTGTCCTGTGACAGTTGGAATTGGTGCTCTCCACTCTCTGTCCTGTGACAGTTGGAATTGGTGCTCTCCACTCTCTGTCCTGTGACAGTTGGAACTGGTGCTCTCCACTCTCTGTCCTGTGATAGTTGGAACTGGTGCTCTCCATTCTCCCATTTTGCGACAGTTAGAACTGGTGCTCTCCACTCTCCCGTCCTGCGACAGTTGGAACTGGTGCTTTCCACGCTCAGAGCACATGTCCTTGCTGCCTGCTGAGGAGAGCAGGTTAAAATTGCAAATCTTGTGATCATGGCAGCTTTCGGACAGATAAAAGCCAGGACGATACCAGATCCAGATACTTTCTTCTGTCTGAGCTGGAGAATTTGAATTTTAGCAATTGTTATTCAAAAAGGTTAGAATGTGGAACTTGCTGCCACAGGGAATAGTTGAGGCGAATAGTGTAGATACATTTATCATAGAATCATAGAACCATAGAATGGCTATAGCACATTGAGCTCATGTTTTAAGGGGAAGCTAGATAAGGGAGAAAGTATTAGAAAGCTAAACGTTGATAGAGTTAGATAAAGTAGGATAGGAGGAGGCTCGTGTGGAACATAAACACCAGCATAGACCAGTTGGGCCGAATGTAAATTACATGGGGAAAAGTTGGGGGGGTTAACTCATGGGTGTGTTTTCCATTCTCTGACTGATGTCTGCTCTTGTCATCTCTCCTAGTGCTAAAGAACCAAGAGGATTATTACATTGTGGCTATGTTTTGTGAAGAAAGTTTTCATTTCATAGGCAAGTTCTGTTGATAGATTATTATCTTGTGCACTATTTGCACGTGGACTCCTCTTCATTATAAACAGGATCATTCCCTATAACCCATCTTTGGAGTAGGGAATGCCATTTTGGTTACCCCATTATGGAAAGAATGTTGGAGACATTGATAACATAAACCTACTAGGATGATACAAGGAATGGGAGGATAGAGATATGATGAAAGACTTGAAAAAACAAGTGGAGAATGGTAACAAGGATCCACTAGAAGTTTTCAAATAATCAGAGGGTAAATAGTGAAAGAGTATTTTCAGTGGTCGCATAAAATTAGGATTAATACTCCAAGCAGAGAGAGAGGTTAGAAGAATTTTCTTTCATCTAAAGAGCTATTTGAATATTGAATGCATTACCACAAGTGGCTTTTGAAGTTGAGCCAATATAACATTTAAAAGAGAATTAGATAAACATTTGAAGAGAGCAAATAATAAAGGGTACTGGAAAAGAGCAGGAAAATGGGATTAGAACAGATAACTTCAATGTGGACAGAGCATTGGCACCATGAACTGAATGGCTTCCTTCTTTGCTAACATTTCTGGTTCTATAAATGCAACTTTGATATGCCATTGTGTGAACGATAGAGCTGACTCTGTTCCTGTTTTAACCTGCATTAAATATTAGTGTTGCAATATCTTTACATCCCCTATAACTTTGTGATTTATTTTCTCTCTTTTATTCATTATTCTTTTGACAGTGTTAAAAGTGGAGAAGCAGAGCATGAAGCAGAAGTAATAACAGAGAGTCCCAGAAAGAAAATGAAGGAATGACTTGAATTTATATAGCAATATAAGCAATTGATAATTAAATGCGATCTTTTACGCCCAGCCTCGGTTTAACATTTCATTCAAAAGAGAGGAGGAAATCTGAAACAGAACCAGGTAAAAGTTGGAGAGATGATTTGTGCAAAGGATTATTGTAGGGAGCTGATTTTAAAGAGTCACTGTTGGATGTAAGTGTGATGCGCGGCGAGAGTATCACTCGGGTCAGGAAGTTACATCAGATGGTCAAGAGAATAACGTATGAGCACTATGTGAATAAAATGCAGAATACTACTACTACTGGGACGATAATACATTCTGTGATTCACATTACAAGTGCTATTATATATTAAGCCCATTTTAATATAATAATATATACAGGGAGTGACTGTCCTGCTAATACTCACTGTAGAAGATTCTTGTATGTGGCTGTTGTCATAAATACAACAGTGACTACACTTCAAAATTGCTTCAATGGCAGATTATTCCGAGCATCTGTCTGAGGCTGAACCAGACTGTTCACAACATTTGTGTCATATTTGATCCTGAAATGCGCTTACGACCACATAACTAAGACCGCCTATTTCCACCTCCGTAACAATGCCTAACTCCGCCTCTGCCTCAGCTCATCCGCTGCTGAAACCATCATCCATGCCTTTGCTATCTCTAGACTTGACTTTTCCAATACACTCCTGGCTGGCTTCTCACATTCTACCGTATGTAAACTTGAGGTCATCCAAAACTTGGCTACGTTAAAGATGCTATATAAATACAAGTTGTTGTTGTAAAGCAATTTGGAACATCCTGAGGTTGTGAATGGGGCTATATAAATGTCAGTCTTTCTTTCTTTTATCCTCTGAACAGGAAGGGGTTGCACAGGACGGTGGGAAGATGGAGCAAGACATCCAGCTGCATGCCACCACTGAAACAAGGCCACGATTAATTGTCAACGGCTTACAATAAAAACAAGTTATTGAGAGAAATAAAAATCCTTCCCCCCTGGTCACACCCACACCCACAACCGCCTCTTCAAATCCTGCATCCCCAAAGGCATCTGCACCTTGCCTCAGTTATAGAAGCATCAAATAAGTGTCAGCTGTAGTTCAGTGGGTAACACCCTTGCCTCTGAGTCAGAAGGCTGTGGGTTCAGAGACTTGAGCACAAATAAATCTAGTCTGACACTCAAGCGCAGTGCTGAGGGAGTGCTGCATTGTCAGAGGTACTGTCTTTTAGATGAGATGTTAAACCGAGGCTCCATCTGCTCTCTCAAGTGGACGTAAAAGTTCCCGTGGCACTATTTTGAAGAGAAGGGAGTTTATCCCCGGTGTCGGGCCAATATTTATCCCTCAATCAACATCTAAAAAACAATTTATCTGGTCATTATCACACTGCTGTTTGTGGAAGCTTGCTATGTGCAAATTGGCTGCCGCGTTTCCTACATTACAACAGTGACCACATTTTTTTCAAGTACTTCATTGGCTGTAAAGCGCTTTGGGACGTCCGGTGGTCATGAAAGGAGCTATGTAAATGCAAGTCTTTCTTTTTCTTATTCACACATTTCGCTTACTTAATCCACTAAATTGCACACCCTATATATCCAGAGAAATAAACTCTGCAGTCTGTATAGTCAAAATGTTTTACTTTCCTGCATAATATTTTGCAAATGATAACACTAGTTTCAAAGACATACCACCATTTACCACTGTATTTACCTCTTGTAATTAAATTCTTACTAATTCATGCTCCTAACCTCTTACTTCTTTGTGGTGCTCCCTGAGTAGCAGGTGGTTAAGAGATGGGTGACTGGAACCTTTTGAGATCTGAGATGATTCCCCACTCAGTGAAGCTGTTGTCCCAAGGATCGCATTTCCAACATCCTTTCTAGACTCAATATATAGACTGAAGAAGTTTGGGATTGTTGACCTTAGATTAGAGAAGGTTAAGGAGAGATTTAATAGAAGTATTCAAAATTATGAAGGGTTTTGATACAGTAAATAAGAAGAAACTGTTTCCATTGGCAGGAAGGGTCGGTAACCAGAGGATATTAATTTAAGATCATTGGCAAAGGAACCAGAGGGGAGATGAAGAGAATTGGCAAGTTGTTATGATCTGGAATGCACTGCCTGAAAGGTTAGAGGAAGTAAATCCAATAGTAGCTTTCCAAAGGGAATTAGAGATTTACTTGAGAAGGATAAACTTGCAGGGCTATGGAGAAAGAGCAAGGGAGTGGGACTAATCGGATAGCTCTTTGAAATAGCTGGCACAGGCACGATGGGCTGAACGGCCTCCTTCTGTATTGTATGATTCTATAATTTCTCCAATGTCCCAGCAACGTTCCCTGTAAGCTATGGGCCACACAGCTCTCTGCAGGTCCAGCACAGCCCGGGACCGGTTTTTGCAATGTTGTCGAACTGTGAACGAGCCGCACAGCCTCTTAAAGGGGCCACGCATCCAATAAAAAATTACGGGGAAACATTGCTTGCCAGCCTCCTATCCTTCATCCTCCATAAACATAAATTTGTCTAAAACTCTACTGCATGTATACTATCCCGCACAAAGTCCTGCTTGCCCGTCATCCTTGTCGCATCTATGGGTGCTGACCGGCTTTTAAATGGGAAAAAACGCGCATGTATTTTGAATGGGCTGAGCAGCCCGCTAAAGGGACCACGCCGCAATAAAAACTTAAAGCAAACATTGACCCCCATCCTAAAATGCATCAAGTTTAAAATGTTCACCCACTGCTTCCATGGCCTTGTCCCAGTCTACCTTTACACGCTCCGCCTATATACGGCTCCTACAGCCCTTTAAATAATTGCTGCAATGCAGAATATCACAACCCAAATTAGCAAGATCTCTATGAATATCAAATGAGGAGGCAGTGGACTGATAGTTAGCTTGGGAATGACTATGCACAAATGGAAACAAAAGTGTGCAACTTGGGAAGATGCAAAGCCCGCTGTGCGTTGTATCGGTTATCACTGCCTGGAAGAGTGGTGGATGCAGAAACCCTCACCATTTTTAAGAGATGGTTGGATGGGCACTTAAAGTGCCATAGCCTGCAGGGTTAGAAACCTAGAGCTGGTAATTGGGATTAGACTAGATGACGTTTTGTTGACTGGCGCAGATATTGTTATATATGAATAAAGAGTCTGACTGGATACTGTGAGCTCAAAGTAAAGTGTGACAGTCTTTTATTGCAGGTCTCCAGAGTGCCTCTCCAGCCTGTGAGGCCTCCTTAAGTACCTGTGCTCCCAAGGGATTATGGGATCCTTTGGGACTCCAGGGGATGAGCCCTCTGGTGGCTGTACAAGGTATATACAAGTTTACATACATAACAGGTATAATGGTAAGTACTGCGGGATTAGAGTACGGCCAGGGTGATCTCCTGGACTAGTTTTGATCGTCTGGATGGGTCGGAGAGGAGTTTTCCCAGATTTCTTTCTCCCTAAATTGGCCTGGGTTTTTATCTGGTTTTTGCCTCTCCCAGGAGATCACGTGGCTCCAGTTGGGGTGGAGTGTAGATGTTTTTATTATAAGGGGTGCTGCATTGGTGTGGGGCGGACTGGTTGGGCTGGGTGCTCTTTGCCTTTCCGTCATTGTTCATGGGTTTGTATGTAACCTTTAGGAGCTGCTGACGAAGGGTCATGTGGCTCTTTGTCGGCCAGCGCAGACACGATGGGATGAAATGGCCTCCTTCTATGCTGTAAATTTTCATGTTTCTATGTTTCTAAGCACTGCTAAAGGGAAAACCACCCTGACATTCGTAAAGATTAATTTACCCATTGCTGTACTGTAATGTGTTCAGAAAGGAATAGCAGCCACTGAGGAATACTATCTTGTGATGATTGATCCCTCAGCCATTGTTCATCTATTTGTGTGAATTTTACATCTGTCTGTCACAGCAACATCTGTAGGAGACAATTGAATTGACTGGTGCCATTAGTGGCACTGATGTAGGGTGTGCATGGTGATGATGTCCCTTTTGTTTGTGGTTCAGTTCTTCATGTTTCATGGTTTAATTCTTTGTGTTCAATTCTCTGAGGACCTGAAACTCCAGAAGGAACATGCATTATCAGGGTACCAATGAGCTCTTCTACATAAACATGGTGAGTTTCATTCGACTTGTCTTTGTGTTCAGCACTTTATATGTAGATCAGCGGTTCTAAAGTTGACATTTTGGTCAATGTGGTTTCATTTTTATTACTGGAATCAAATAATTGTTAAAGTAAACATGTAATTCCACGAAGAATTCAATCGATTGGGAATGTTGCCATTGGAAAAAGATCACCTGAAAGTATTTGCTTTTGGTAAAATCAAACTTCCCCTTTTCAGATTGTGGGACTAAGCCTCTCAGCACATGAAAAGGAATTCTAATAATTATTCTGTGATAGAGATTAGTTCTGGCAGCTGATATCAAGGAGAGTCCTGAATTGCATACACAACTATTGTCACCAAATTGGCTTTGCAGTATAAGCGGGTGATTTGGCACCAAGACAAGTTGGTACAATTATGGAACTGCACCCAATATAAAAAGGTTCTGAGAATCAAAGATTGTTGGTACTAAGTGGGTGTTGTTCATATAATAATATTAAATGCTTAACATCAGCTTCTGTGGTGCTTTAGTGTACTATCACACTTCAATTGCAAGGTTAGAATCAAGATGAAAGAGACTTGTATCAATTTAATTATCTTCTTAAAAGGTATGACCATTCCTATCAAATTGCACAAGGGCAATAATTTTAAATTCCTTTGATCTTGTGCATAGCAAGTTTAACTTGCATTGGAATTTTACAGCCATTGAAAAAAGACAAGCCCAAAGTGCCCTTTACCCTTCTCAGCATGATGCTGACATATTGTGCTCAGGTTTAAATTGGCATCCATCAGGATATGCAGGTACTGGCATGAATCAACGATGAGTGCAGGTGCCCCTTGTATTGTCCCAATACATGTCGAGTCCAGTAGGTCCTTGTGTGACAGCACGCAGGTGGAACTCACCTGTGTCATAGGAATACCCCTAACAACAACATCTTGCATTCCTATAATGGCTTGGAAATCCCAGCCTCCCTGGGTCTGTACTGAGTGTCTATGGACCCAGGAAGGCATCGCAAAAGCAGGTTTACAGCGTACAATGCGCATGCGCTGAAAACCAGCTTTTCCGATCTGTTAAAGCTTGACAGATCCTCCATATATTGGCAGCGAGGACTTTTGCAAGGGCAAGATTGCAGTAGTTACCCATATCTAGCCCAGCAAATGTCCTCAAAATTCTTGTGCCTGATAAAAGCAGGCGTATAGCCTACTTTTAAAGGCGTAAGAGTTTAAAAACATTTAAAAAATAATTAAATTAAATTTAAAAAACAGATATTATTTTTTAAAACCCTGCCCACTAAGTTACATTTATTTTTAACCATAATTTAAAAAACTTTTTAAAAACTCTGAAAAAAAAATTTCTCTCAGATATTTATTAACTTTAATTTCAATTAATTTTAATTATGTGAGGTGTGTTTTTTATTTTTTATTCTATGTGTTTAATGTGTTTGGATTTTTTTTCTCATTAATAGCAATGAGAACTCATAGATGCAGAGTTCTCATTGCTATTAATGAGAATGCTGTGGAATATTGTACCTGATTGGCTGAGCAGTCACACATGATTGCACCTTCTGTGTGGGAACTAGGAGGACGAGAGCATGCTTCGCAGCGCGGGAAGAGAAGACCTCCCCAATGGAATCTCATGCTCCTCCCGGACCACCAGGTAAATTCGTAGAAATGTTTCAGGTCAGAGACAATTGCCTGTGGGAAGCCTCTGATCGCAATTTCAGCCCCAATGTCTTTAACATAATAAAATGTCCCAAGGTGCTCCACAGGAGCATTATCAGACAACATTTGATACTGAGCCATATAAAGAGCAATTAGGACAGGTGGTCAAAAAGGTAGGTTTTAAGAAGCGACTTAAAGCAGAGAGAGGCGGAGAGGTTTATGGAGGGATTACCACAGCTTAGGGCCTAGGCAGCTGATGGCAAGGCCATGAACATCAGGGATGCACAAGAGATCAGAATTTGAAGAGCTCAGAGATCTTGGATGGTTATAGAGCTGGAGAAGGTTACAGAGATGGGGATGGTGAGGCCATGGAGGGATCAGAATTATAAAATTGAAGTGTTGCCGGACTGGGACCCAGTGTAATGACTCAGGGTAGAGGGTGAAGTGCCAAATAAGAGGATTGTTTTGTCCAGGGTGGTATTTCTGGGATGGAAACCATTAGGTTCTGGAGATTTGTGTGTCTTAAGTCCAATGTGCAATCACTTGATTCACAGATTTCAATGGGCTATAAACAAATTGTATTACCCTGGACTTTCCCCAACTTAATTCATCCTCTAAGGGAAATGAATAACTACTGGTAATCTTTTGGAGGTAGCCAAACTAAAACTCCAGAAGAGCCAGAGACATTGGAAGTTACATTATTCAGCTCTGGCCACAGAACAGAAGGAGGTTAATTAGCCCATTATGTATGTGCTGGCTCTTCGCCAAAGCAATCCAAAGCTAATCCAACTGCCCTGCTTTCTACCTGTTGCCCTTCAAATGTTTTTTTTAAACTCTATCAAATCTCCTCTGAGTCTTCTCTGTTCCAATAGAAATGGCCACGCTATCACCTGTCTCTGCTCATAATTATAATTTCTCCTCTGGTATCATTCTGACAAATCTATGTTGTGTGGTCTCTATGGCATTCATTACCCATTGAAGACAGATGCAGGTGAGACTATCATGCACAATAAGGAAATGTTAAATTAATATTTAGTATCTAGGAAAAGGACAAAATACCAGTAGTACAAGGCGATCTAAAAATAAGTCAAAGGTGAGCAACTTGTTGGATTTAATATAAGTTTTTAAAAAATAGCAATGAAGAAAATAATTGGACTTAAGATAAACAAATCTCCAGAACCTGATGGTTTCCATCCCAGGGTTTTAAAATAAATACCATCCAGGTCAAAGCAATCCTTTATTCGGCACTTCACCCACTAGCCTAAACCCTAACCCTAACCCTAACCCTTCCACCACTGGTGAATCGTAGCATCTACGGATGCACTGTTGCAAGTTGCCAAGGCTTCTTTGGCAGCACCTCCTGAACTCGTGACCTCCACCGCCCAGAAGGACAAGGCCAGTGGGTGCATGGAAACACCATGCTTCCAAGTTCCCTTCAAAGTCACACGTCACCATCCTAAATTGGACATTTATTGCCGTTCCTTCATCGTTGCTGGGTCAAAGTCTCAGAACTCCTTACCTATCAGCATCGGGGGAGCGCATTTACCACACAGACAACAGCAGCTCAAGAAGAAGGGCCACCATCATCTTCTCAAGGACAACTAGCAATGGGGTAATAAATGCTGGCTTTGCCAGTGCCATATCCCAAGAATGATTATAAAAAATATTGTGGTAACTAGGACAGAAAATGGTTACAGACAGCAGTGTGGCCAGCTACTAAGGAAAAGAAAGCAGAGGGAGGGAACAAGCAACATTTTAAACAGTCATTTAAGTTCTGATTGATTTAATGTCACCTGCTGTAAGTAATCAAATACCAGAACTTTCAGTTATTGGAGTATTAAAATAATTATTTTGATAACATAATATGTTCTACTGCAACCATTCTTTTCCCTTTTTTGGCTCCCTGTTATCATTTCTGCTAGCGTAAGTCACATTTCCCTGCAGCATTATTGCAATTCTGTCACACACACAAGATTGTGCTGCCTAGCCTAAATCATGCCCTGTATTTTCCCCCATAGATCCAATGATCAGATTACAAATTACTCGGCACCTTATTTTAAACTTAAATTGCTGACAATTCTTTCTGAAATATGACCCTATGGTTAATATTTTCACTGGAAAGTCAATATTGTCTGGTAATCTGGTGTGACACTAATGAAATAATACAAGTGACAGCACATTTTTATTCACTTGCTTATTCCTTTATACTCTGTTGAAATCTGTTAAATTTCATGAGACAGACAGCAGTCTGTGCAACCTAGACTTTTTTTTTGTTTCTTTTTTCATTCTAAAGTAATTCTGATTTCTGGATTGCCTTGCTTGGTGTTCGAAGGAGAAATTGAGAAGTCTTACAAAGACCATTCCTTTTTTAAAGTTTGTTCTCCGAAATCAATGCATTGTTTTTAGATTTTAGAGAGCTAGTTACCCAGGAATGGCAAAATGTTGAACTATAGCTAATTTTTAAACAGATTATTAAAGGTTAATTCCATGTATTCACTTTGCTCTGTTGTCTGTGGTCTAATACTGGAACTGGCCAAACTAAGGGGGACCTGATAAGATCAGAGTCAAATATTTGTTACGCTCCCAAACAGCATTGTGCTGTTAGCAGAAAATCAAGGGTGAACAATTACAACTTTGAACGTTTTGCAACATAATTGCTACAACATTGGCTGGAGAATAACTTACCCTTTACCCAAACTGATGCCTTGGTAGATACCAACTTTGCTGAGAACAAGAATTATTTGAGTCTTTTTCTTTTAAATTTCCAATGATAAACTAGAAACTTTGAGCTGAAGGATTTCCCTCAAATGATGGTTCTAATTCTGAAGTGGATTGCTCTGATAAACAGGATGATGAACGGTGTTATGCTGTTCTTCAGCAGCCAGTGTTCTGTAATATTCAAAATGCCATGTACACACACACATACATCAAATAGTAATATTGAGGCTGTGAGCAAAATGGAAGTAAAAGCTCTCTCTATGTGGGTTGGAATTTCCACAATGATCATTGAGACAGCAGCAAAGTTGTGGTGCCTAATTTGCACCCAGCTAAATTGGGCACAGCATCTTAAGGTCCATCTTGCAGGTCACGGTTTATTATGCATGCAGAGTGAGCTCCTGCATGATTTGAACCTACCGCTGGTAATTCAAACGGTTCGCTGGGGTGGGGCAATTTTAAGGTACATTCACCTACTGTACAGTTAAAGGCAGTACAGGCAGCAGCTTTTAAAGTGAAGCTTTCATGGAGCCACGTCAAGGAAAACTGGATAGTTTGCAGATTCTGAACTGCCAACAGTGCTAATGAAGCGTATATTAGGGCAGATGCATAAGACATTTTTCGGGCATCACAGATGTGCTGGTCAGATCAACACCTTTGCTTCGTCGCTGACCACAAATTTGTGTAGCAAAATTGTACAGGGTAACTGCATTTATAGAGATTTCCTCCATTTGGTATCTGTCACAAAAATTGGAAATGCATTATTTTACCACATGCTTGCATTTTAGCTAAAAAGCAGCAAACTGAGGAAATCTTCATAATTGCAATGGCAACATATTTACATGTTGCACCACGGGAATGCTTCTCCTATGTAGACAACTTTGTATTCCATCAGATTACAGGGACCGGGGTAGAAATTGCACCCCGGCCGAAACAGGGCGCTCCCCGCAGCTGCGGTTCAGGTCGCCTCTTGAGCGACATTTGGCTCTTTTGTTGTTTTTTTTTTCCCTTGGCTCCGGAAATCACTTAACGGGGGCATTGACAGCACTTGAGGGGCAGATACGCGGCGGTGGCCAACGCCTGAGGGGCGGAAGTTGGGTGCGGGGTGACTACCGCGATGACGTCATCACGACGCCGCGTCACCATGGCTCTCCTCTTCACTGAAAGGGGAGAGCCTTCGCGATTTTAAAACTTCGGCCCACTGGGCCACCAGGGAAGGTTTCAGAAGGGCCAGTGGCCTGGCACCCATGAGGGGCAGTGCATCCTCCCCTTTAAGGGAAGCCGCATTGCAGAAAGGCCACAGCCTCACTGGACCACCAGGTTTTGGCACCGCCGGGCGGGCCGAAGATTTTCGGAGGGGAATTTCACCGTCGGGGGAGGGGGTAGATCGGCGGTGCGCACAGTGATGACGCACTTACCACGGATCAGCAGCAGCGGAACGGTAGGGGGGGGGGAAATTGAGGCACCTCAGGGAAAACTCGAGAGGGCAATTGGGCTAGCAGCGGCCATTCCACAAAAAGTCGCCGGCCACTCCACTCAATTCCACAGTGTAGCCGCCAATTTGCGTTGGTAACAGGATTTAAGGAAAGAGGTCATTTCGGCCCCATTTCTGCATTTAGTTATGTTACAATTGAGGAGCTGAATTTGAATCAAATCTACTAATTAAAATAGATTACAGAATCTGCATAAAAACAAAAATTTTTGATTTTACCATCCTCTCTATTTTATTATGCATCTGTTCTCAGAACATAAGAACACAAGAATTAAGATCAGGAGTAGGCCGTACAGCCCTTCGAGCATGCTCTGCCATTCAATGAGATCATGGCTGATCTTCAACCTCAATTCTACTTTTCCACCAGATCCCCATATCCCTTGATTCCCCGCGAGTCCAAAAATCTATCGATCTTTTTCTTGAATATACTCAATGACTGAGCATCCGTAACTCTCTGGGGTACAGAACTCCAAAGATTTACAACCCTCTGAGTGAAGAAATCCCTTCTCATCTCAGTCTTAAATAGCTGACCCCTTATCCTGAGACGATTCCTCCTAGTTCTGGACTCTCCAACCAGGGGATGTAACCTCTCAGCATTTACCTTGTCAAACCCCCTCAGAATCTTGTATGTTTCAATGAGATCACCTCTCATTCTTCTAAACTCCAGGGAGCATAGGCCCAATCTACTCACGCTCTCCTAATAGGACAACCCTCTCAGCCCAGGAATCAGTCAGTGAACCTTTGTTGCACTGCCTCTAAGGCAAGTATGTTCTTCCTCAGATAAGGAGACCAAAACTGTACACAGTACTCCAGGTGTGGTCTCACCAAGACGTCCTTACTCTTGTACTCCAACCCCCCCCCCTTGCAATGAAGGCCAACAAGCCATTTGCTTTCCTAATTGCTTACTCTACCTGCATGCTAACTTTCTGTTTCCTGTACGGGGACACCTAAATATCTCTGAGCACCAACATTTAATAATTTCTCACCTTTTAAAAAATATTCTGTTTTCCTGTTCTTCCGACCAAAGTGACTAACCTCACATTTCCCCACATGATCTTGAAAAGTTGCACGCACCTGCATTTTTATTCACTTGCTTATGCACAATTTTATAAAATGAATCTTCAAATCTATTGAAGGACATTTATGGAGGTTTATTTGCAGCATCTTTTATTTAATGCTATATAAATGCACCTATAATAATAGAGTTCTGTCTAATAATCATTTACCATCATAATGGATGCTGATTTTTCTGGAGAAACCTGCTGCATTAAGATAGCTTACAGTCAACTATTGCACTCATTGCATAGTCCACAAGATCACTAAATAAATACAAATGGGGAAAGCCCATCTTAGGTCATCCATCCAGCATTAAAAAAAACTCACAGTCCTGCCTATTGTGTACTATGACTTAAATGAATTTAGGTTTTCACCTCTATTAACCAAAGAAGGCCATTCCAAATGTTGACTACTCTTCATGTGAAAGAAATGTTTCCTGGATTCTACCCTAAATTGTCCTTTCAACCAGTTTTAACCTATGCCCACTCCCCCCTCCCTCCTTTTGAAGTACTGTCCTGGATGTTACATTTAATATTATAGATGTGTACTTCCAAAAAGTCTCCATCTCACTCCCCTCTTTTCAATATAAAATAACCCAGTTTCTCCTTTGCATCACCTCCAGGGCACCATGGTTTCTTGGTGGCCAAAACCAAATTTAGTTGTCAAGTTTCAAACCTTGCCAGGGAATTGTACAGTTCTAGCATGACATCTTCTGGCTTATGCTCAATTAATGTAGTCACATAATTTCAGCATCCTGTCCACTTTGTTTATTGCTGTTCCACAGGAATTTGGTATGTTAAGTGCTGAATCTATGATCACCCCTCACTCCCTCTCTGCTTTACTTTCAGGCATTTCTACACCAAACACAGAATACTTACGAACTCAACTTTCCCTCAAGTACATTGCACTTCTCTGCATTAAACTTCATCACGGATTTGTCCATTTACAAATTTTATTTACAACCTTCTATAGGTTCCTGGCTGCTTCCTCCAACCTCAATTTCCCCTAGTTCAGTATTATCTGTGAATTTAACTCGGTTACATTGGGTTTCTGAATCCAAGACATTGGGGGCAATTTTTGTCTAGTGCTGGGAAAATGCTGCTCGGCTAATTGCACCAGGGAAGGACCCGGACAATCTTCTTCATTGGGCCTCATTAGCATGCAGCCGGCAAAGCTGCGAGCACCAAAAGCACACTCTGAGGCTGGTCTGGTCTGGTCTGAGGGTGCGGGAAAACATCTGAGCCAGTCTTGTCTGGGGGGGGCGGGGGAGGAGGGAGGGGTTGTAGGTGTTGACTCTTGCTCCTCCTGGCCCAGAAAAGTAAAATTTAAAACATTTTATTGGAGCAGCTCCTTTAAGGACTGCTCGGTAGACCTCTCCCTGCCAGAGATTAATGGGCGATGCCATCTGTTTAGGTCAACAGGCATAGGACTCCAATTTAAATATTGTAATAAGATGTACACCTATGTCAGGTGGGAGGGTTGACCACTCCTTTCAAGGCCTAATCGAAGATGGAGGCAGGCAGCATTCGGGTGACCAATGGGCACGATTTATTTCTTCTAACCTTTATTTGCCTACTGCTCCATTTTGCAGTGTAAATTGGGCAGTAGCCATTCAAAAATTGCCCCCTCAATGCAGATTAAGTAACACTAGAAGCCCAGCACTGATCCTTGGGGTATTCCATTCAGTACCTCCCCACGTCCAGATCTCCCGAACACATACTAGCTGTTTCCCTTCAGCCAATTCGTTATATCCACATTCAGGATTCTTCTTGAACCCAACTGCTTTCATTTGGAGTAGCAAACTTTAGCAAGGAACTTTATTAAAGGTTTTTGGGAAATCTAAGAACACCATAGAGGTTGGGTTTCCACTCCACTATTTACTTGGGATGTCACTTTCTTATTATTTATTGGACTATTTGCACAAAGATAGCCCTCAAATTTTCTCCTGAAAATCAATTCAATTATTTTACCAGATGTTGATTCAAGGCGAATGAGTCAGTAGATACATGGTTAGACTAGTACCTTTCTTGAATTTTGGTGTTGCATAAACTTGTTTCCAATCCAGTAGGATCTCCCATACATTCAGTGATCTCTTCATGGTGATTTTAAACATTTCACAGATTTCACCCTCATTCTTTCTTTGTAAGTTTGGTTTGATACCATCCATCCCTGCAAATGTGTTGACTTTGAATGCTCTAAGGCTGACTAGAAGCCACGACGATTTAAAAATTCTCATGCTTGTTTTCAAATCACCCCATGACTCTCGCTCCTCTGTAACCTCCTCCAGCCCTACAACCATCAGAGATCTCTGCACTCCTCCAATTCTGACCTCTTGTGCATCCCCAATTTTCATCGCTCCACCATTGGTGGCCGTGCCTTCAGCTGTCTAGGCCCTAAACTCTGGAATTCTCTCCCTAAACCTCTCCGCCTCTATACCCATCTCTCCTTCTCTAAGATGCCCCTTAAAACCTACTTCTTTGGCCAAGCTTTTGGTCATGTGTCCTAATATCTCCTTATGTGGCTTGGTGTCAAATTTATTTGATTACGCTCCTGTAAAGCACGTTAGGATGTTTTAATATGGTAAAGGAGCTATATACTCACAAGTTGTTGTTATTGTCAAAGTTTGTAAATCCATATGGATTATTTTCATTGATGGAGCACTCATTGCTGTAATCTTCTCCAGTGAAGAGTTAAAGATTAAAAAATTAAGGGAGAACTGCCCAGGATCTAAGTGAATGTTTTTCTTTAAATTTTGCTTCCACATTTTATTTTTAAATTTGAACAAGTGGCAGATTGTCTTCCTTGTAAAACACCTGTGTAGTACATGGAGGACAAAGACTCATATTCAACAGGGGTCGTTACCAAGGCATTATTACTGCATGTGATGGGAGCCTGTCAGCTTCAAACAGAACATTCTTGGGGAAGATTAAACCAATTTAAGTTTTATTACATTGGCTTCTTTTGGATGGAATGAATTCCATCTGGGTCTTACACTGTTGGAATTTAAACTGGGTATTAGTGCGTTGTTTATGGGATGATTGGAGTTCTACTATCAGGCTACACTTTGAAAGCTTTTCAAAATAATAATCAGATAACAAGCTCACTGCAGCAGTTTGATTTTTTTTCTTTGTTCAGATTATACAGTAGTGGTTTTATCACTTTGTTCCAGCAGCAATATGTAGTCATGGTAGTGATTCAATTAAACTGTCAGATGAAGCTGCTACTTGCCAGACTGTTAACTAACAGAATGAAAATGTGACATTCTTTAGACAACTGTTACTGAAGGTAGAAAAACAACAGATATAGGATATTGCGCCATTAATATTGTTCTTTCAAGAGTATGAAAAACTGCTTCCGGGACCTCTTTCTCTGCAGTAAAAGAATGCGTGTTCATGCACCAAGTTGTATTAGTCGTATTCTGCTTGCCATTTAAAAGTCATTCTGCACAAGCTTTAAGCAATAATTTACACATGTTTAGATATAGTGTCAACTGTGGCTCAGTGGATAGCACATTTGCCCCAAAATCAGAAGGTTGTGGGTTCAAATCCCATTCTAGAAACTTGAGCATTTAAATCTCAGTTGACACACCAGTGCTGGTGCTGCCTTTCCAATGAGATATTAAACTGAGGCTCTGCCTACCATCTCAGGTGGATGTAAAAGATCCCATGCTAAGATTTTGAAGAAGAGTAGGGGAGTTATCCCTGGTGACCTGGCCAATTTTTAGCCCTCAATCAACATAACAAAGACAGATTATCAGGTCATTATTATGGATAAGGGGTAAGCCATTTCGGACCGAGATGAGGAGAAACTTCTTCACTCAGAGAGTGGTGAACCTGTGGAATTCTCTACCACAGAAAGTTGTTGAGGCCAATTCACTAAATATATTCAAAAAGGAGTTAGATATAGTCCTTACTACTAGGGGGATCAAGGAGCATGGCGAGAAAGCATGAATGGGGTACTGAAGTTGCATGTTCAGCCATGAACTCATTGAATGGCGGTGCAGGCTCCAAGGGCCAAATGGCCTACTCCTGCACCTGTTTTCTATGTTTCTATTTTTTTTTTGCTGTGCGCAAATTAGCTGCTGGGTTTCCCACATTACAACAATAACTACACTTCAACCAGTACTTCATTGGATGTAACGCACTTTGAGATGTCTGGTGGTTGTGAATGACGCTATATAAATGCAAATCTTTCTTTCTTTTATACTTTCCTAATAAATGCAGGAATATTAAAAGTAACTACGGGCATTGATAGTGTTTTACTACAGGTTCCAATACCTGCTTATCTGGTACCTGTTTACAGCAACACAGACCCAAGGTTTACTGCTGATTCTATGTTGCTTCTTTGCCCAGGGAAAACGGAACTATGCACATGCATGGACCAATTTCCGCACTCTGGCATCCAAATGGTGGTTGCATTTTAATGTCAACAGCAAACCAAAAATTGGATGTATCAACACTTAGGAAATTAAAAGAGTACTTTTTGAACTTCACTTTGTAAATCTATACTGGAACCAGCATGAAACCCAAGTTGTGTGAGACTGCCACATAACAACAACAACTTGTATTTATATAGCGCCTTTAATGTAGTAAAAAGTTCCAGGGCACTGTATAAGAGCGTTATCAAACAAAATTTGACACCAAGCCAGATAAGGAGATATTAGGCCAGATGAGCTAGGTTTTAAGAAGCATCTTAAAGGAAGAGAGAGGTAGAGAGGCGGAGAGGTTTAAGGAGGGAATTTCAGAACTTAGGGCCTTGGCAGCTGAAGGCACAGCCACCAAAGATAGATAGAAATATAGAAAATAGGTGCAGGAGTAGGCCATTTAGCCCTTCAAGCCTGCACCATCATTCAATATGATCATGGCTGATCATGCAACTTCAGTACCCCATTCCTTCATTCTCTCCATACCCCTTGATCCCTTTAGCTGTAAGGGCCACATCTAACTCCCTTTTGAATATATCTAACGAACCGGCATCAACAACTTCCTGTGGTAGAGAATTCCACATGCTCACAACTCTCTGAGTGAAGAAGTTTCTCCTCATCTCGGACCTAATGGTTTACCCCTTATCCTCAGACTGTGTCTCCTGGTTCTGGACTTCTCCAACATCGGGAACATTCATCCTGTATCTAACCTGTCAAATCCCGTCAGAATTTTATATGTTTCTATGAGATCCCCTCTCATTCTTCTAAATTCCATTGACTATCAGCCTAGTTGATCCAATCTTTCTTCATATGTCAGTCCTGTCATCCCAGGAATCAGACTGGTGAACCTTCGCTGCATTCCCTCAATAGTAAGTTTGTCCTTCCTCAGATTAGGAGACCAAAACTGTACACAATATTCAAGGTGAGGCCTCACCAAGGCCCTGTACAACTGTAGTAGGACCTCCCTGCTCCTATACTCAAATCCTCTCGCTATGAAGGCCAACATGCCATTTGCATTCTTCACCGTCTGGTGTACCTGCATGCCAACCTTCAATGACTGATGTACCATGACAACCAAGTCTCGTTGCACCTCCCCTTTTACTAATCTGTCACCATTCAGATAATATTCTGTCTTCCTGTTTTTGCCACCAAAGTGGATAACCTCACATGTATCTACATTATACTGCATCTGCCATGCATTTGCCCACCCACCTAACCTGTCCAAATCACCTTGCAGCCTCTTAGCATCCTCCTCACAGCTCACACTGCCACCCAGCTTCGTGTCATCTGCAAAGTTGGCGATATTACATTCAATTCCTTTGTCTAAATCATTAATGTATATTGTAAATAGCTGAGGTCCCAGCACTGAACCTTGCAGTACCCCACTAGTCACTGCCTGCCATTCTGAAAAGGACCCATTTATTCCTACTCTTGGCTTCCTGTCTCCCAACCAGTTCTCTATCCGCATCAGTACATTACCCCCAATACCATGTGCTTTAATTTTGCACACTAATCTCTTGTGTGGGACCTTGTCAAAAGTCGTTTGAAAGTGCAAATACACTACATCCATTGGTTCTCCCTTATCCACTCTACGAGTTACATCCTCAAAAAAGTCCAGAAGATTTGTCAAGCATGATTTCCCTTTCATAAATCCATGCTGACTTGGACCGCTGACTGCTTTCCAAATGTGCTACTATTACATCTTTAATAATTGATTCCAACATTTTCCCCACTACCGATGTCAGGCTGACCGGTCTATAATTCTAGAGGTCACAAAGGCATGGAAGAGGGTTTCAGCAGAAGATGAGCTGAGGCAGGGGCAGGGGCAGAGTCAGGCAATGTTACGGAGGTGGAAATAGGTGGTCTTTGTGATGGCACGAATATGTGGTGGGTAGCTCAGCTTGGAGTCAAATAAGACACCAAGATTGCAAACAGTATGCTTCAGCCTCAAACAGTTGCCAGGGAGAGTGATGGAGTCGGTAGCTAGGGAACAGAGTTTGTGGCAGCGACTGATGACAATGGCTTTGGTCTTCTCAATATTTAGTTGGAGAAACTTCTGCTCATCCAGGACTGGATATTGGACAAGCAATCTGACAATTTAGTGACAGTGGAGGGGTCAAGAGAGGTGGTAGTGAGGTAGAGTTGGGTGTCGTCAGTGTACATGTGGAAACTGACGCTGTGTTTTCGGATGATGTCGCCAAGGGGATGCATGTAGATGAGAAATAGGAGGGGCCAAGGATAGAGCATGGGGGGACACCAGAGGTAACGATGTGGGAGTGAGAAGTGAAGCCATTGCGGGCAATTCTCTGGCTGCCACAGGATAGGTAAGAATGGAACCAGGCGATTGCAGTCCCACCCAGCTGGACAATGGAGAAGAGGTGCTGGAGGAGGATGGTATGGTCAACCATGTCAAAGACTGCAGACAGGTCGAGAAGGATGAGGAGGGACAGCTTATCATTGTCACAAGTCACATAGGATGTCATTTGTGACTTATCTAAGAACTGTTTCAGTACTGTGGCGAGGCGGAAACCTGATTGGAGGAATTAAAACATGGAGTTCCGGGAAAGATGGGCATGGTTTTGGGAGGTACATTCAAGGATTTGGAGAGGAAAGGGAGGTTGGAGCTGGGGCGGTAGTTTGCAAGGGTGGAGGAGTCTAGGGTTGGTCTTTGAGGAGAAGGATAATGATGGCAGATTGGAAGGAGAGGACGGCAGTAACTGAGGAGAAAGAATAGTCAACAATATCAGCTAACAGAGAAAGTGGTCATACATTTTGCACTTAAGGCAACGACACATCATAATTACACTACATCATTCACACTTATGCAAAACTGAAACGTTCCATATTAATGCATGTTGTGTGGTATAGCTGGCCTGTGTTACACTATGGCCTAGAAATTGGATTGCTCTGCACCTGCTTTCAGGCGGAAAGAGTTCCAATTTACTGCCAACCTCCCAAACCCGAATAGCACCAGAAATAGTCCCAAAGCGATATTGGATTGGCCGCTGTAGAGGCAGCCTCCAAGGAAGCCTAAAACGTTAGGCCCCTTGAATAAGCTAATCATGACTTAATGGGTGTTTTAGCATCAAAACTGGAAATTGGTTTACACTGAACCATTAGGCCTGCTGTGTTCAAGATTATCAAGTGTTTATGGGGACCACTGGAGTCTGCCAACAAAGAAGTAAATTTAAAAAATACTTGGCTGAATATGAAGCCGGGGGGAGCAGGATTGCTCCACCCGGCTCCACATTAAAAGCAACTGCAGGCCACTGCTCACCTCCTCCTCCTTCGGCAGTTGAGGTTATCAACAAGTGGTTTCCTTGACTTTGTTTGATCTGAAGCTATGAGATTTCATGGGCTCTGGAGTCAATAATGAAGATTCCCACCTGATTGGATATCACTGCCCTCAGTTCTGGTGGATCTTTCCTGCCAGTGGGAGAGGCCATACCTAGGGATGGTGATGAAGGAGTCTGGAATGTTAGCTGGCAGATATGATTCTGTTAGTATGACTATGTCAGGCTGCTGTTTGACTAGAATATAGGACAGCTCTCCCAACTTGGGCACCGCTTCCCAGAGGATAGAAAGGAAGACTCTTCAGAGTTGACTGGCCTGAGATTGCCTAAGATTTAGAATCATAGAATCAAAGAATGGTTACAGCAAAGAAAGAGGCCATTCAGCCCTACGAGCCCGTACCAGCTCTCTGCAAGGGAACTTCAGCTAGTCCCACTCCCCTGCCCTTTCCTGTAGCCCTGCAATTTGTTTTCCTTCAGGTACTGGTCTAATTCCATTTTGAAAGCCACAATTGAATCTGCCTCCACCACCCTTTAAGGCAGTGAATTCCAGATCCTAACCACTCACTGTGTAAAAAAGTTTTTCCTCATGTCGCCTTTGGTTCTTCGGCCAATCATCTTAAATCTGTGACCTCTGGTTCTTGAACTGTCTGCCAATCGGAACAGTTTCTCTCCATCTACAGGGGCAGGGAGGTGTTGCTACAGTTGTACAGGGCCTTGGTGAGGCCACACCTGGAGTATTGTGTACAGTTTTGGTCTCCTAACTTGAGGAAGGACATTCTTGCTATTGAGGGAGTGCAGCGAAGGTTCACCAGACTGATTCCCGGGATGGCGGGACTGACCTATCAAGAAAGACTGGATCAACTGGGCTTGTATTCACTGGAGTTCAGAAGAATGAGAGGGGACCTCATAGAAACGTTTAAAATTCTGACGGGGTTAGACAGGTTAGATGCAGGAAGAATGTTCCCATTGTTGGGGAAGTCCAGAACCAGGGGTCACAGTCTAAGGATAAGGGGTAAACCATTTAGGACCGAGATGAGGAGGAATTTCTTCACCCAGAGAGTGGTGAACCTGTGGAATTCCCTACCACAGAAAGTTGTTGAGGTCAATTCACTAAATATATTCAAAAAGGAGTTAGATGAAGTCCTTACTACTAGGAGGATCAAGGGGTATGGTGAGAAAGCAGGAATGGGGTACTGAAGTTGCATGTTCAGCCATGAACTCATTGAATGGCGGTGCAGGCTAGAAGGGCCGAATGGCCAACTCCTACACCTATTTTCTATGTTTCTATGTTTCTACTCTGTTTCGACCCCTCATGATTTTGAACAACTCTATCAAATCTCCATTCAATCTTTGCTGCTCTAAGGAGAACAGCCCAGCTTCTCCAGTCTATCCATGTAACTGAAGTCCCTCAATCCTGGAACCACTCTTATAAATCTTTTCTGCACCCTCTCTAAGGCTTTCACATCCTAAAGTGCGGTGCACAGAATTGGGCACAATACTCCAGTTGAGGCCGAACCACTGTTTTATACAGGTTCATCTTAGCTTTCTTCCTTTTGTACTCTGTGGGCTAGAATTTCAACAGGTTTGTGACCGTTTATCCGCCTGGGCAAAGCAGAATTTTTTTTTTTTTTGGCGCTAACATTTTGCGCCTGGGCAGAAATTTCGACTTTGGTTTTGCGCTGGCACTAAAAGTTATCGCCCGCCCAATTTTTTAAGCGTTTTGATGACGTCAATTGGCGTACAACGTTGGGCTATCGTAAATTTGCCGATATCACCCATTTTATCGCCGTCCCGAAAACCCGCCCGGAAAAAACAGTCAGACCCGGGAGGCATCCGGCGCTAACGGCGCCATCTTGAAAACAGAGCAGAAGTTCAGTGCATCAAAGGCTTTGTAGAAGGAAGGCTGCGTTTTACACAGTGAAGTTTTATGTGAGGTTATAGTTCGTTTTAAAGGATATTTTGAGGATATTTTTTAAAATGGGGGCTATACTATCTCTGCCATTATTCCTGGCTGCTTTTTCTATGCAGCATCAAGCTAGGAAAAGGCTTATTGATGAACATTTTGAGCATAATTGAAGAGCTCACAGACGCATGGGAAGGAGGCCTTACCACAGCACCCCCCCCCCCACAAATTTACAGCCAACGGCACTCATACCTGCAGCTCTCTGAAGCACAGTGCATTAGAAGGCTGTGCTTCTGAAAAGAGGTGGTCACAGAGATATGCCAGCTCTACAGGCAGACCTATCAGTGCCAACAGGACCCTATTACCCATCGAGGTGAAGGTGATTGCCTCTGGCTCCTTTCAGGTATCAGCAGGGGACATATGCTGCATCTTGCAGCACGCTACACATCTCTGCATTCGCCAGGTGACTACTGCCCTCCCTCATGTCCGCAGATAGTGCTGCAATGCTTGCGGGAATACTACCAAAGACCTCCAGGGGCTGTCGGGTGAGCTGGATGCTCTCCCTGGACAGTCCCACCATGTCCAGGTGTGCGTCCGCCTGTCTGTCAGCAGACCGGCTTTGCTGATTCACCCTGCGGAGAGACGGCATTCAGGATTCAACCCAGGGAGTGTGTTGCTGCATGCCACTAGTACTCAGGGCCTCGGATGGCTCAAGGCCCAAAAATGTTTGTTGCTTGGACGAGCTGCTGGCTGGAGCAAAGAGAGGTGTCGAGTGCACTGGTCCCCAACCGCCCCCCACCCACCAGGGATAGGTTGATCAGTATGCTCCTCTTGTTGAAGTTCCTCGTCCTCGGCCTCGTCCCCCTCCTCCACCCCCACCTGATAGGCTTAGGTGGAGGCTTCCATTAGAGGATGTGGCACATGCGATTCCTCATAAGAACATAAGAAATATGAGCAGGAGTAGGCAATTTGCTTTGGAGGCAGTTCAGAGAAGGTTCACTCAGTTGATTCCGGAGGTGAGGGGGTTGACTTATGAGGACTTGGGCCTCTACTCATTGGAATTCAGAAGAATGAGAGGTGATCTTATCGAAACGTATAAGATTATGAGGGGGCTTGACAAGTTGGATGCAGAGAGGGTGTTTCCACTGATGGGGGAGACTAGAACTAGGGGGCATAATCTTAGAATAAGGGGCCGCCCATTTAAAACTGAGATGAGGAGGAAATTCTTCTCTCAGAGGGTTGTAAATCTGTGGAATTCGCTGCCTCAGAGAGCTGTGGAAGCTGGGTCATGGAATAAACTTAAGACAGAGATAGACAGTTTCTTAACCGATAAGGGAATAAGGAGATGTGGGGAGCGGGCAGGGAATTGGATCTGAGTCCATGGTCGGATCAGCCATGATCAGATTAAATGGCGGAGCCGGCTGAGGGGTCGTATGGCATACTCCTGCTCCTATTTCTTATGCTCTTATGTTCTTATTTGGCCCCTTGAGCCTGCTCTGCCATTCAATAAGATCATGGCTGATCTGATCATGGACTCAGCTGCACTTCCCTGCCCGCTCCCCATAACCCTTTACTCCCTTATTGCTCAAAAATCTGTCTATCTCCACATTTTCCCACATTATACTCCATCTGCAAAATTCTTGCCCACTCACTTAGCCTGTCTATATCCCTTTGCAGATTTTTTGTGTCCTCCTCACAATTTGTTTTCTGGCCCATCTTTTATCATCAGCAAACTTGGCTACATAACACTCGTCTGGAAATAGAAAGCAAAAGACGAGTGGTTAGCAGCAGGGGAGGGGGCAGGATGACATGAGTAAGGTCACTCAGCACAGGCTCATTTGAAGGACCGCCACTGCTCCATTATATGTAGTCCAGAGACACTGCATCACATTGCCCAACCCTAGTCCACAGACACTACATCACATTGCCCCAACCCTAGTCCACAGACACTACATCACATTGCCCGAACCCTAGTCCACAGACACCACATTACATTGCCCGAACCCTAGTCCACAGACACTACATCACATTGCCCGAACCCTAGTCCACAGACACTACATCACATTGCCCGAACCCTAGTCCACAGACACTACATCACATTGTCCCGAACCCTAGTCCACAGACACTGCATCACATTGCCCCAACCCTAGTCCACAGACACTACATCACATTGCCCAACCCTAGTCCAGGGAGTGTGCAGGACTTACCCTCACTATCGAACGGGGGCTCAGCACCCCCACGGGTAGTTGCCCTCCCTGAGGCACCAATCAGACGGGCCACTCTCTCCTCGATGTCTGTCAGAGGCATGCTTCGGGGTGGACTGCTACCTGTCCGTCGCTGCTCCCGGCGGTTATGGGACAACTTTCCCTGCAAAGCTGACAATGGGAATGGTTACCAGAGGGCCCCTCTGCTCTTGTGGCACACACAGATAGCCATCAAAGCACTTATACCATACTGTGAGCATTTAATACAGTGCTCTGTTTAATGGCCCTGGAAGTTGCACGTGGTTCATGAGGAAGACATCGAAGTGCAGAAACATCTTTTAAGATCTCAGAATGCAGTCTTAATAATGTGTAACGATCATTCATGGCAACATATGTCAGATTCATAATTTGAAGTTCTTGTGGCACTGGGTGTGGGTCCTTCTGATGTCGTCAATACAAGACACCTCCTCAGCGATGCTGGTCCAAATTGCCAAAAACCCGCTGGGAGGGGTTTACTTGTACCCCACCTATTTAAATTCCCCTATCTCCTCTCCACAGCAGTGACGAGGGCCTCGTTGGTCTCATTGCTAAACGTCCTTGCTCTCTGCCTGCTCCCATCTCCTTCCATCGTGACTGCAATCTAAAATTGGCTGATACAACTCTGGCTGCACTGTGCATGCACGGGCGCTTCCTGACAGCTGACCAGAAGTACAGGAGGAAGAAAAAAATGAGGAAAAAAATGAGGGTTGACAGTAACGGTAACCCAGCGCTTAACAAAAAATGTTGCCATGATTATCGCCTAAAAACGGGCAAAATCGCTAAAAGCCAAAATTCTAGCCCATAGTCTCTATTTATGATGCCCAGGATCCCGTGTGTTTTTTTAACCACTTTCTCAACCTGCCCTGCCATCTTCAATGATGTTTACACATATACCCCAAGGTCTCTCTGTCCATGCATCCCCTTTAGAATTGTACCCTTTAGTTTATATTGCCTCTTCTCGTTCGTCCTACCAAAATGTATCACTTTGCAGTTTTGTGTGTTAAATTTCATCTGCCATGTGTCCGCCCATTCCACCAGTCTGTCTATGTCTTCTTGAAGTCTATCACTAACCTTCTCACTGTTCACTATACTTCCAAGTTTTGAAATTGTGCCCTGTATACCCAAGTCTAAGTCGATAATATATATCAAGAAAAGCAGTGGTCCCCGTACCGACCCCTGGGGAACACCACTGTATATCTTACTCCGGTCCGAAAAACCACAAGATTTGTCCTGATCTGATATCTCAATCATTGCCAAACGATGCAATACTATTGATTAGAAAAAATTAGAGTTACTGACAATCATCGTCCATCCAAAATCATCATCAAAATAAAAATGGATAAGATTGTTCCTAGAGATTTTGTATAGCAAGGCAGAGATCGCAACATTGATTAATAGCCACACAGTGATACCTAAACTGTGTATCCTCTTGTTTGAGTAAACACACAAACAAAAGTTTAAAGAAACTGGTTACTATTACATTAACAATTAGCTGTACTGAGAGTAGTAGTTGTGGCTGTCATTGTGTAATGTAATCATAATCAATAAAAGACACAGAATACACTTTTGATAAAACAACAAACATATTGCGCAAACTGTTCATTATGCCATCTTCCTTAGCCAGACGCTCCTAGCTTAACCACTATGTATTCATCCTGTCTCAGTGAGCTAGCTGACTGCATCTGTCACAACACATAAAATTTGACGCATGTAACTGCACCAACTTTACAGTAAGCCTATTCTTTCTTTCCAGCTGTCTTTTTTTCTCTTTCATGACATTTTTAATTTTGATGATATATTTAGGAATGCATTAGCGACTGAAGGTTTAATTGACGGGAGAAGTTTTCCTGCCTGAGAAACAATTGAAGTGGTTCTTAGTTAAGATTTAGAATATGAAAGGCTGGGTTTTGATTGCTTAGAAATGCATTTCTAAATCTGTTGAATGGGACAAGTCATTCTAGACCTGCACAAAGGCCTTGTACAAGCAAACCCTGTCTTTTCAAAAAGAATGGCACTACAAAGCAATGGGTGAAAAGCACAGAATAAGAAGAAAGAAATTTAACTATAAATGGTTCTATAAAAGTAAAGAAATTGCATCAGCTGCACTCTGATTTAGAAATACACGAGCATCCTATCAGTAACTTTTAATAACACTGAACTATAAGCAAATCTTGAGATTTTCTGATAATTCTTTTGAGAAGAAGTAATTCTGGGATTGACGTCTTCGGTAAAGGTGCTGCCAATATCTAGCATGTTTCTCCTTGACAACCTATTTGCACAAGGTTTTTCAGAATGGCTTATCTTTTTTGATGGAAGCTGTTATGTCTGTAATGCACTTATGAATGACTCCACGAGGCAATGTGTTGTACTCAAACTGTAGTGACCTTGGTCCTTTATTTGTAACTCCAGAGTGAGGCACAAGCATGGTGGGCAGCCTTTTATACTGGGCCCGGCACACCTATGCAGGTGACCCTCAGATCTCTCACCTCAGTGCCCTCGGGTGGACAGCCTCTGCCACAGGGGCAGGAAACCCCGGTCTCCACCAGTTGCACCCTCTAGTGGTGCCAGCATAATATATACACAGTGTAAACCTAATTGATAGTACATCAGCTAACAAGCCTCAATCTTATGCAACTATACAGTGATTACACAGAGTATATCTATAGTCTGCATATATAACAGAAGCTACAACATAGAAAAATTCCACCTTTTTAATCATTAAAGTTTCTTCCAATTTTCCCAGGTCCAGCTTTATCTCATGTCCACGTGATTTGAATGGAGTTTTTATATCTATCACATTAATGAGCGGCATACTTTCAGGTAATCCTTTTAATCATTGTCCTCGTTCCCTTGGCAATTCGTTTTCTTTCTTTTCATCTTAGCTGCTTTTGATTTTGTTGGCTATCTGCTATGTCAGTGATTTTTCACCAATTATACGTACAGAGATACTGATATTTCCTGAGACAATGGTGACACATTCGCCCATATAAGATTGTGGCCAAACTGTTCAAACCCTTCTCTGATGTCGTCTGTTTACCTCAGTGCCTATACATTTACCTATTATTTCAATCTGTTTCCTCCCTGCATGATTATAGCAAGTGAATCTGAAACTGTGGTACAGACAAATAAACATTATTTTGGAATAGTCAAAAAGCAATATTCCAACAAACTAGTTTTTCAAATGTTCTTTAGGCTGACTCGTTTGTAAATATGAATTATTTCTGATACTACAAAAACTATAATCTTTCAAATAATGCATGCGTTCTAAAATGAAGACAAGCTGACAGTTTCAGTTGTTACACAGATTGTAATACTCCTCTAATGTGAGGTCCACTTATCAGAAAAGGGGGGATTGTGGGAGGTTATTCTAATCAGCTCTCAGTATATCCAAATGGAACATTCTAATTTAATTTCAATATGCTAACTTAAAGCAATACTCTAGATTGGATGCTGTAATTTAACTAAACAGGATTTGCAGCAATGACTACAAATCTGCCAATTTTTCCCATGTGTGGAGTTTTACCTTTATTGCTAAAAAATATATATCACTTTTAATGGGTACTGCCATTAATTGCACCTCATTCAAAATCTAGTATGATGGTGTACTCTGAGAGTACGCAGTCATACCGCCTTTGAAATTGACCACAAGTTTGGGATTTCCACATGCGCTTGCACATGCGCTAAATCCCAAACTTGCAATCTGTACGCACTGACAGATCATCTGCACAGCCAAAGAAAAACCAGTTACTCGTGTGGAGTTGGGGTATTTGCTCACCAATTGCATATGAATATTTCATGGTTGACTTCAGGCACAGAGCCTGTTTGCATCAGCGTAGGGGAATACTTCAGGCATGTTTTAACCATTTTCATCATGGAAATTGGATAGTTTAATTGTATCAAATGAGTTTTCCTTGTTTCTGCAAAGATTGGAGTTTTAATGATATCGCTAATTATCAGCAAAATTACATTTTTACCAACAGAACTAAGATGCAGGGAAGTTGGTGGAATGATGCTACTTAGGAATTAAATTCCAATCCTGTGAAGTAATTATGATTAAATCTGATTACAGGATTCCCTTCTGAAATGATGTAAAATCTAATTCGGTTTCCTGATTGGAGGACCAGGTCCATGATCCCAGGTACGCTTCCGCACAGGCTCCGCCCCTGGGATCCATGGGCCATTACTTTGTCCTCCAGCATGCAACGTCAGGGTGTAAGTTTACAAAGGAGGTCTGCGATCAGATAGAAGCGTATTCTTTTCGCAGATCTGCGGCGTACTCCGAAGCCATGCCGCAGACCACAGTTTTTGGGCCATTGTTCTCCAAATGGCTTTCAGATGCTGTATCAGTTGCGATCACTTTCCTGCCTATTAAACATTCAAGAGGTTAGTTCAGTACTGTAATGTATGCACCTGTGAGTCTGCTTACAGGTTTGTAGAGCTGTTGCCCTCGTAGGACTGCTCCTGGGCATGGCCAAGGTGGCCATTAATCGGTCCAGGCAGCGGGCAGTCAAGGGGATCATTCAGCCCGACTGTCTGCCTCTCTTCTGTGGGCACATTCGAGCCAGGGTGTCCCTGGAGATGGAACACGCGATGTCCACCGGTACGCTCGCGGCCTTCCACGAGAGGTGGGCACCGGAGGAACTGGAGTGCATCTTCACCCCCGGCAACCAAATTTTAATTTGATTTCATAATGTAAAATTTTAATTGGTTTAATTTTTCGGTTTTAGTGTCCTTTTTAAGGGGGGCACTTGATTTATAGTTTTCAAAAATAGTTGTAGAGCTATTGCATTGTGAGTGGCTTAGCCAGTCACGTGATGTTCACAAGACTCAATAAAACCCCAGTCAGTTGGGTCTAGGTCATCCACGATGAGGTAAACAGTTGTGAGCCGAGTGGATGAACTGGTAATGTGTAGTGTGATTGTTAAACCTTTGCTATTAAGAACTAGTTGGTTTATTAACAATGTGTTATTATGAATTCTTAAGCAAAGAACCCATGAAGCAAATACATTAGAAGTGCTTCAAAGGGACCCCCCAAAAAAATCCCAGCCACAAAATGTATGTAAAATAAGAAATAGATCATTGTTCGCAAGCAACAATGAAAGCAGCAGCGACACAATGTTTACTGGCAATATTGGGGCCAAGTTTCGGCCTGAGTTGCTCCTGTTTTTTTGGAGCAACTGGTTTAGAATGGAGTAGCTTAGAAATTGCAATTCTCGGCATTTAGTTTGCTCCAGTTCTAGTCAGTTAGAACAGTTTCAGTTTGGAACAGATATTTTTTTTCAAAAGGGGGCGTGTCCGGCCACTTACACCGGTTTTGAAAGTTTAGGCAGTGAAAACATACTCCAAACTAACTTAGAATGGAGTAAGTGTAGATTTTTGTACGCTCAGAAAAACCTTGTCTACACTTAGAAAATCATGCGTAGGTTACAAATCAGGCGTAGGGAATGGCAGGGGGGGGGTTTAAAGGGAAGTTTACAAACATTAAACACTTCAGTTTTACAAATAAAGAGCCATCATCAATAATAAATGATAAATACATCAATAAATCAACCAATAAATCAATCAAAAAAATGAATAAAAAATTAAAAAAATTAAAAAATCAATAAATAAAACATTTTCTATTTACCGACTGCAGCACCGGGAGTCCTCCAACAGCGTGCTGGGATGGCCCCCACAGTGTGTCTATCTCTCTGTCTGTCAGTGTCTGTGTTTCTGACAGCGAGGGGATGGGGGAGAAGGGGGTGGGGATAAGAGGAGGAGGAAGGAGGAGGGAGGTAGAGGGGGATGGGGGGAGGTGGGGTGGGAGGAGGAGAGGGGGAAGAGGGGAGGGGAGGTGGGGTGGGGAGTGGGGGGGAGGGAGGGAGGGGGAGGGAAGGAGAGGAGAGGGGAGGAAGGGAGAGAAGGAGGCTGAATGGCCGAGCCCAAGACTTTGGGCTGGATTTACAGGATCTCAGGTCTCGGGTCCCGGGTCCGGCGGGAGGGGGGGGCGGTCGCGAAGGTCGGGGGGGGTCGCGGGGGAGAGTCGGGGGGGGGTGGGGGGGGTCGGGGGTGAGAGAGTCGCGGGGGTCCAGTGGGGGGGGTGAGAGAGAGAGTCGTGGAGGTCGGGGGTGGGAGAATCGCGGAGGTCCGGGGGGGCGGCACGGGAGAGAGAGTCGTGGAGGTCGGGGAGAGTCGCTGGGGGGGGGGGAGAGTTGCGGAGTTTGGGGGAGTCGCGGAGGTCAGGGGGGGAGAGTCGGGGGGGAAGAGTCGCGGAGGTCGGGGGTGGGTGGGACGGGGGAGGGGAGAGTCGCGGAGGTCCGGGGGGGGGGGGTGAGAGAGTCGCGGAGGTCCGGGGTGGTGGGGGGAGGGTGGCGCGGAGGTCGGGGTGGGGGGAGGCGCGGAGGTTGGGTCGCCGGGGATGGGAGCGGAGGTCGGGTCGCCAGGGCGGGTGGTGGGGGGGGGGGAGCGGGGGTTGGGTCGGGTCCGGTCGGGTGGGAGGTGAGCCTTATCCATGCAGCCCCAGTGAGACCATTCGGCCAGGGCTAGGGGCTGCGTGCTTCGGGCCCCTCCCACAGTTTTGGGCACCTGGAGCTACTGCACACGCGCAGCCACTATAGCGCGCACGTGCAGAGGTCCCGGCACTGTTTTCAACGCCGGGACCTGGCTCCGCCTCCCACAGCTCGTGCTGCGCCGCGCCCAGCTCTAGAGGACCTGCAGGGAGCCGGAGAATAGGTGAGTTTCTTTTAGGCGCACTTTGTGGCGCGAAAAACGGACGTCCAGGTCCGGGCTGCGCCGTTTTAGGCGCGGCCTGAAACTTGGGCCCATTGAATCCAATGCTTAAAACAGTGTCTCAATTTATTTCATTTCTGATTTAGTTTAATAAAGTTATAACAGTCTTAGAACAGGTCAGCAGTTGTGTTATTGTGTTTATTCTATTGTTTGAACAGATCATGCTAGTATAAATATAATTGCTTTATAAGAGTTCCTATAGCAGATCTGAGGGAGCTAAGTTTTTGGATGGATAGTGCCTTGTAAAGTGTTTCCCTCAGGGTAATTTTGTTCAGCCATTTCAGAAATGGTTATGAATCTAAGAAATTTACACAGAGGAACATTAATGCATGTCACATAGCACAGTGATCCATCATAAAACTCAGTAAATGGACATTATAAATAAATTAATACACTACTTTCTCTAAAAGACATTTTTGCCAAAAGGGCTCTAAAAATTGCAGTAGCTTTCAGAAATAGTCACACATACATTTTTATCACACTCTTAAAAAAGCATGTACTGAGTCTGTCGACAGGCCATGACACATTAAGAAATGAATAAATGAAAGTGATAAATAAATAAAACCTACTTACCCATAAAGAATAAAATTCTTTAAAAAAAAAACACTGTCATTTTCTGAAAGATAAGATTTCTGCTCAGTGCGGAATGGCGTATTTCAATGAAATAAAATCTTGCGTTTATATAGCAGCGCATCACATCTCTCAGAAAACACTTCACGTACAATGTAAGTACTGTTATGTAAGTAAACAAGACAGCTATTTTAGGCACAGCTTTACTGAACATCGCACTTCAAAAGATAAATAATGAAGTTGTCGGTTCAACTGGAGCTGTGGGCCACTTACAACAGAGGCAGAGCTCCATTATTCCTTCAAAAGGAAAACTTCTATATTATTATTTTTATATGAATTGAGATAGACAGCGTAATATCAATGTAAGTCTGGCTTTGCATTAGCTGTGACTTTGAAAGATTTGTCTTGGTGACCAGGAGTAGCCAATATATGAAATTGTCTATTTTTTCCATGGGGGTCATTTGGCCAAGCTGGTTTTCCCCGATTCACGATGAATTGTGATCTGGAATGCACTACCTGAAGCGTGGTCGGAATTGGATAAATACTTGAAAAGGAAAAATATGTAGGGCTTTGGGGATAGAGCAGGAGGAGTGGGGCGAATTGGATAGCTCGTTCAAAGAGCTAGCTCAGGCATGAATGGCCTCCTTCTAGAACATGTGTTATATATGTAAACCTTAAAATAGCTTGTTCAACCACGAGAGAGCTCATCCCCTGGAGTCCCAAGGGATTCCACAACCCCTTGGGAGCAGCTGTACATAAGGAGGCCTCACAGGCTGGAGAGGCACTCTGAGACCTTTAATAAAGGAGTATGGTCACACATTACTTTAAGCTTACAATATCTAGTCAGATTCTTTATTCAAAACATAATAACTGGCGACAAGATACAGATGACGAACCCCACCGCAACAATGCAGAGAAGCGTGGGCATCCTGGAGACATTTTCGGAGGGAGATGATTGGGAAACCTTCGTGAAGCGACTCGACCAATACTTCGTGGCCAACGAGCTGGAAGGAGAAGCGAACGCTGCCAAACAAAGGGCGATCCTCCTCACCAACGTATGGCCTGATGAAAAATCTGCTCGCTTCAGCAAAACCCACAGAGAAGTTATACGATAATTTGTGCACACTGGTTCGGGAGCATCTAAACCCGAAGGAAAGCGTTCTGATGGCGAGGTACCGGTTCTACACGTACAAGAGGTCTGAAGGCCAGGAAGTGGTGAGCTACGTCGCCGAGCTAAGGCGCCTTGCAGGACATTGCGAATTTGAAGGACACTTGGAGCACATGCTCAGAGACTTCTTTGTACTTGGCATTGGCTATGAAGTAATACTTCGCAAACTTTTGACTGTAGAGACCCCAACCTTGAGTAAAGCCATAGTGATAGCCCAGGTGTTCATCGCCACCAGTGACAATACCAAACAAATCTCTCAGAACACGAGTGCTGCTGCAAGTACTGTGAACAAAGTAATGTTATTTTTGAATCGTAACGTATAGGGCAGGACTCACATGCCTGCAGCTACCATGTCCGCAGATGTCTCAGAGTCCACCATCAAGGGTGGTGAATACAAGGCCATTAGCACCTTGTTGTCACTGTGGAGGTGATCATGGTTTCCATTCATGCCACTTCAAAGGCTAAATTTGCAAGGGCTGTTGAACAATGGGACACCTCCAACGTATGTGCAGGCGAGCTGCAAACCCTGCTAATCCTGCAAACCACCATGTTGCAGAGGAGGACAGATTCACGGTGGATCACGACGAACCAGAGCCTCAGACTGAGGAGGCAGAGGTATATGGCATGCACACATTTACCACACAGTGTCCCCCGATAATGCTGAAGGTTGAATTAAATGGACTCCCAGTGTCAATGGAACTGGACACGGGCGCGAGCCAGTCCATAATGAGCAAAAAGACTTTTGATAAATTGTGGTGCAGCAAGGCCTCAAGGCCAGTCCTGACTCTCATTCATACTAAACTGAGAACGTACACAAAGGAACTGATTCCTGTAATTGGCAGTGCTACCGTAAAGGTCTCCTACGATGGAGCGGTGCACAATTTACAACTCTGGGTGGTACCGGGCAATGGCCCCACGCTGTTCGGCAGGAGCTGGCTGGGAAAGATATGCTGGAACTGGGACGACATCCAAGTGCTCTCGTCCATCGATGACACTTCGTGTGCCAAGTCCTAAACAAGTTCCCCTCACTGTTCGAACCGGGCATCGGGAAGTTCCAAGGAGCAAAAGTGCAGATCCACTTGAATCCGAAGGCGCGACCCATCCATCACAAGGCGAGAGCGGTACCGTACATGATGAGAGAGAGGGTGGAGATCGAGCTGGACTGGTTGCAACGAGACGGCATCATTTCGCCGATCGAATTCAACGAATGGACCAGTCCGATTGTTCCAGTCCTCAAGGAAGACTGCACCGTCAGAATCTGTGGTGATTACAAAATAACGATCAATCATTTCTCCCTGCAGGATCAATACCCGCTACCAAAGGCAGACGACCTATTTGCGATGCTGGTGGGAGGAAAAACGGTCACGAAGCTGGACTTGACCTCGGCCTACATGTCACAGGTGCTGGAGGAATCGTCAAAGGGCCTCACCTGCATCAACACGCACAAAGGTCTCTTCATTTACAACAGATGCCTGTGTGGGATTCGATCAGCCGCGGTAATATTCCAGAGGAACATGGAAAGCTAGCTGAAGTCAGTCCTGCACACCGTGGTCTACCAGGACGACTTCTTGGTTACAGGTCGGGACACCATTGAACACCTGCAGAACCTGGAGGAGGTTCTTAGTCGGCTCAATCGTGTGGGGCTCAGGTTAAAACTCTCAAAGTGCATTTCCTGGCACCTGAAGTGGAGTTGCTGGGGAGAAGAATCGTGGCGGACGGCATCAGGCCCACTGATTCGAAGACAGAGGCAATCAAGAACACACCGAGACCACAGAATGTGACGGAGCTGCAGTCATTTCTAGGACTCCTGAACTACTTTGGTAACTTCTTACTGGATCTTAGAACACTGTTAGAACCACTGCACTCTTTACTGCGTAAAGGAGCTGAATGAGTATGGGGTAAGTTGTGGAAAAATATTTCTGAGACTGTATAATATATAAAGAGAGGTTTATTAAATCGGAGACAAAGCTTTGGGAGAAGTGTTAGAGACCCCTGTCTCTGAACCAGCTTCTCAATTTGGTATCTCCAGTGAGGTTCTTTTATCTTACAAATTACGTCACTTTACATCACATGCTTTAGCACTAGTCCTTAAGTCTAATCATCGCATTACAAGGTTTACAAAGCTTTTCATACAATTACTATCCAAGGCTGAGCTCTTGATATAAACCAGCCTCGCATTGTGACAGGGCATTATAAACAAGTGCAGGCTTTTTGGCACCGGTATAGACAAACATACCCCCACTTATCTCTCCAGTCATTCATTATCTCACTTTCCTATCTCCATAACTCAAGGCCAGCATACCTTGAAGTCTAACTGTTTTTTTATATAAAGCATAATGCATCAGTATTGTCCCTTACAAAATTCATTAAAGGGGAAAATAAAAACAAATGTTTGGTCCCGTATACTAGTCAAGTATATGTCCAAAAATCCGCTCCAACAATATTCCCCCTTTTGGTCCTGGAGGATGTTCACGAAATCCAGATGACCACAATGATAGTAGCATGGTGTCATATATTCATCCTTTGGGGTATGTTACTTCCCTGATGTTCCGTATGTCCACCTTGCCTGTAGCTCTAGGCTACCCTTCAAAGATTTTGGTCGGTGTCAACATCGTCTGTTTCTTCATCCTTGGTGTCTTCAGGTATTTCCATCAGGTGTGCTTCTTCTTCGGCGATTACACTGGCTACTGGCATCAGTCGAGCCATCATAACTTTACAGCAGATATTAAAACACCCTATAATCAGACAGCAAGTAATTATTATTACAACCAGAATAATTACTCTATGCATAAGATAGGACCCCCAGGATTCCCCTAACAGCCAGTCAAACTAGCCAGATCCTCCTGCTGTCGTGGATAACTTCTTTACCTCCCTTATTATGTGATCAACGAGGTTGGTTATGTTTTCTGAATTATCGGGAATGTAAATGCAACATTCAGCTCCAATTAAGGCACATGTGCCCCCACTTTGTGCTAGTATCTAGGGCCATTTGGTTCTGGAGTACCATTGTGCGTTTGGCTACCATTTCAGCCGTTATGCCCTCCATTGCTTCAGCAGTGTCATTAACTATCTGTTCCAGTACCCTCTCTAGGTTACGTAATTCATCCATGGTGCGTCCTATCCCGAATGGGAGCATCATGACCCCAAATAGCCTTTCTACTGGGGTAAGATCTCGTCTTAGTTGACCTGGTGTCTGTACTTCTGCTAAAGTACGTACCTGTCTAACAAAAGGGACCACATATTCCAAATAACAGGACCCCCTCCAGTTCTGAGGCAACCAGGGGTAGGCCTTGTGCCCGCACACAAAATAAGTGCCATTGTATGCTGTTAGATTCGATCCCAATCTCTCTCTCAGCCCCCGTCGCCACCTAATCTTAGGGTCCCAGTCCTGGCTACTTGTCTGATTCTTCAAACCCTCTATTTCAAAGAACCCCTGGTTTGTTGTTTCGCTGGCTATTATGTTCCACCTGGTGAGGTTAAAGTATCCTGCTACAAAACCTGTTTCCTCACCAGTCAGGTCTCTAGTGAAACAAATGTCAGCGGTGGGCCTTCCAACTCCTGAGGTGTTGGTCAAAACCAGGAACGGGGTTCGTACCGACCTATTGTATTCCGGCTGGTACCATCCATCAATGCATCCAAAAGGTAACCCCCCAATCTCCACGTTTCTTTATCCCCACTCTGGTTCCAAGTATCATTTACTTCCCCTGTACCGTTTTGTCGCATTACCCACTCCGCTACTTCCGAAATGTTAAGGGAGATTGACCTCAAAGGGATGCCTCCTTTGCTATGTATGGGGATGTGCGAACATACCCAGCAACTGGAAAAGTTCTCATTTTGCACATAAACATAAGACATGTACAAAAAGGTATTCACATGTAACTCTCATTTCGGTCTAGCTAGCAGGTCGGACCTAACACGAACTATGATAATTGCACCGATCGCAATATATAGTTTCATCTTATTACTCTATAATTAACAAATAGTCAAAGGCAAAATGGCCGCATGGCTTGCTTGAAGAATCTCTCGCTGTCAATCTGTAAATAGACAAACAACAACAACTAATACGTGTGCTAAACGGCTGGTTCAAAAACCTTAAGCTGGGTCCAATGCTTCCATTGTCCGTTCTCTTTAACATCGATGCAGGCACAAGTGTCCCTGCTGATTATAACCTCATACAGTCCTATCCATTTTTGGGGCAAACCCCGGTTTTCCCGGGAGGACCCTTACCATAACGTGACTTCCCGCCAACGGGACTTCAGGGAGCTTTGTAAGCTCTGCTTCCGCATCTCTTTCTTCCTGATTGTCCCTAACTAAGTTACGCATCCCTTTTAATTGAGTACTTAGTTCCAAAACATACCATTTTATTTTGTCTTTTAATGGGCCTACATTGGCCCCCCCCCCGTTATGATGTTCTCTGGTAATTGCATCGCCCTTCCTGTCATTAGTTCATAAGGGGTTAATCCGGTTGTCCGGTTTGTCGTGGCTCTTAACTTCATCAATAGAATGGGTAATACTTCTGTCCACGTTTTTCCTGACGTTTTCATGGCCTTTGCCAGGGCGTTCTTAAGGGTATGGTTCATGCGATCTACCATCCCAGAACTCTGCGGGTGGTAGGGGATGTGGAATTTTTGTTTTATGCCCATCAGCTGGCATATTGTTTTTACAATCTTCCCGGTGAAGTGGGTGCCTTGGTCAGAATATCCTTGCCACTGTTGAGGCAGTGCAATCACGTGTGGGGAAAGCTTCCACCCACCGGGTAAATTGATCTATAATCACTAGGCAATATCTTTTTCCATGGGATGGGGGCAAAGGACCTGTGAAATCAATTTGTACGTGTTCCCATGGCCCCCGTGGACGGGGCTGGTGTCCAATTTTAATTTTAATGGGCCTGCCTGGATTATATTGTGCGCACGTAACGCATCGATGACAATATTTGGCGATATCTCTCCCCATCCCCTTCCACCACCAATCTCTTCCAAGACTCCCGGTCATGGCCTCTCGTCCCGAATGAGACAGGCCACGATGCAACTCCAATAAGGTATTCTGTATGCATTCAGGCGCCATTACCTTGGTGTTTCGTCTCCAAACATTATCCTTCCCTTGCGTTGCGCCCTGCTTTGTCCACATACCTATTTCCTCCTCAGAAGTGTCCTGGTGTAGTTTCTCAATACTTACCTGTTGGTCTCGGGCCCCAGCGGCACTGACTGAGGCTTCTTCACACTCTTCCTGTTCTAATGCCTTCTGTGCAGCTACGGCTGCAGCTTTATTCCCTGGTGACTCAGCCAATCTGGACTGGTTCGGTCCGGCTCCCTCCTGTGGGCTTTAATTTTAATAACCGCTACCTGTTTTGGTTTATTACTGGCTGCTAAAAGAGCTTCTATTCTCAGCTGGTGTTTTATGGGATGTCCGCTAGTTGTGATAAAACCCTTTCTCCCCCATGCTGTCATATAATCGTGTACTACCCCGAATGCATATCTACTGTCCGTATAGATATTAACAATCTTATTTTCCGATAATTCCAGTGCCCGGGTGAGGGCTACCAGTTCTGCCACTTGAGCTGACGACCCCCCATTAATTCGCCCTGATTCAACTGTCTCTAGATCCTGGTTAACTACGGCCCATCCGGTACGAGGTAGTCCCTCTACGTATTTTCGTGAGCCGTCCACAAACAAGGTTTGTTCTGCGGTTTGAAGGGGGGCGTCTTTTATTCTATCCTCTTCCATATCCTCACAAAGCTCTTCGCAAAACAGACCCACCGAGGTTGGTAAAATCCAGCCCTATGATTCTGTTGTGATAATGCAAACACCGACCTGCCCCATCAGGTGATTATTGCTCACATCTTCTCTACTTGATTGGTAGAAATGGTTAAAGTATCAGTTGTCCAACCATTTTGAAGCAAATGACAGGAAAATGACACAAGAGTTCTTAGCTCTCTGTTTCACGTTGCCTATTGTAAGGTAGCAAAGAGGGACTCTGTTGCATTATTGTCCATACAACATTATCAGATAAATTAGATGTAGGCTGGGACATATATCAGATGGTTAATTCTAGTTGTGGAATGATGGTTTGATGTTGCACCTGAGAGTATCTATTAATTATGAAGAAGTTGTGCAGTGATAAGTGTTATCAAACATCTTCAGAAACATTGTATAATGCATTTTTCCCTCATTACCATTCCTCATTAGACATTTTTTTTCTGATATTAAAACAGCAATGCATTTTTCATTGGACTCCATGGCTGCTTATATGTGTGGGAACCAACATTCATTGTTTCAGTCTGTTCACTGTACAGTCATAAGAACATAAGAAATAGGAGCAGGAGTAGGCCCCTCGAGCCTGCTCTACCATTCAATAAAATCATGTCTGATCTGATCATGGCCTCAACACTTTCCTACCCACTCACCACTCCCCTGTAGTTCAAAAATCTGTTTATCTACACCGTCAATATATTTAATGAGCCAGCGTCCACAGTGCTGGGGTAGAGAATTCCAAAGATTCACGACCCTCTGAGAGAAGAAATTCCTCCTCATCTCCGTTTTAAATGGGCGACCCCTTATTCTGAATCTATGCCCCTTAGTTCTAGATTCTCTCACAAAGGGAAACTTCCTCTCTGCATCTATCTTGTCAAGCCCCCTCAGAATCTTATACATTCCAATAATATCACCTCATTCTTCTAAATTCCAATGAGCATAGGCCCAACCTGCTCAACCTTTCTTCATAAGACAACCCCTTCATCTCAGGAATCAACCTAGTGAACCTTTTCTGAACTGCCTCCAATGCAACTATATACTCCTTAAAAAAGACCAAAACTGTATGCGGTACTCCATGTGCGGTCTCACTAATGCCCTCTACATTTGTAGCAGGACTTCCCTACTTAGATATTCCACCCTCCCCTTGCAATAAAGGCCAACATTCCATTTGCCTTCCTAATTACTTGCTGTACCTGCTTGCTAACTTTTTATCTTTCATGTACGAGGACCCCCAGATCCCTCTGTACCGAAGTAATTTGTAAATAAAAATGTCCTTTTCTTTCTTCCTACCAAAGTGGATAACTGTACATTTTCCCACATTATACACCATCTGCAAAATATTTGCCCACTCACTTAACCTATCTATTTCATAAGAACATAAGAACATAAGAACATAAGAATTAGGAACAGGAGTAGGCCATCTAGCCCCTCAAGCCTGCTCCGCCATTCAACAAGATCATGGCTGATCTGGCCATGGACTCAGCTCCACTTACCCGCCCGCTCCCCATAACCCTTAATTCCCTTATTAGTTAAAAATCTATCTATCTGTGACTTGAATACATTCAATGAGCTAGCCTCAATTGCTTCCTTGGGCAGAGAATTCCACAGATTCACAACCCTCTGGGAGAAGAAATTCCTTCTCAACTCGGTTTTAAATTGGCTCCCCCGTATTTTGAGGCTGTGCACCCTAGTTCTAGTCTCCCTGACAGGTGGAAACAACCTCCCTGCCTCTATCTTGTCTATCCCTTTCATTATTTTAACTGTTTCTATTAGATCACCCCTCATCCTTCTGAACTCCAACGAGTAAAGACCCAGTCTACTCAATCTATCATCATAAGGTAACCCCCTCATCTCCGGAATCAACCTAGTGAATTGTCTCTGTACCCCCTCCAAAGCCAGTATATCCTTCCTTAAGTAAGGTGACCAAAACTGCACGCAGTACTCCAAGTGCGGCCTCACCAATACCCTATACAGTTGCTTTTGTACTCCATCCCTCTCGCAATGAAGGCCAACATTCCATTCGCCTTCCTGATTACCTTCGCCTTTTGTCTGCCCCCTTTTTTAAACAGAGGCGTTACATTAGCTGCTTTCCAATCCGCTGGTACCTCCCCAGAGTCCAGAGAATTTTGATAGATTATAACGAATGTATCTGCTATAACTTCCGCCATCTCTTTTAATACCCTGGAATGCATTTCATCAGGACCAGGGGACTTGTCTACCTTGAGTCCCATTAGCCTGTCCAGCACTACCCCCATAGTGATAGTGATTTCCCTTTGCAGATTCTTTGTGTCCTCCTTACAACTTGCTTTCCCACATTTCTTTGTATCATCAGCAAATTTGGTTAAGTACACTTGCTCCCTTCATCTAAGTCATTAATATAGATTGTAAATAGTTGAGGCCCCAGCACTGATCCCAGTGGCACCCCACTAATTACAGTTTGCCGACCTGAAAATGACCCATTTATCCCGACTCTCTGTTTTCTGTTAGTTAGCCCATCCTCTATCCATGCTAATATATTACCTCCAACCCCGTGAGCTCTTATCTTGTACAGAAACCTTTTAGTGGCACCTTATCGAATGCCTTCTGGAAATCCAAATACACTAAATCTACTGGTTCCTCTTTATCCACCCTACTCGTTACATCCTCAAAGAAAACACATGATTTCCCTTTCATAAAACCATGTTAACTCTGCTTGATTGTATTATGTCATTCTTTCCTTTCAGTCACCAGGAGTTGACTTTTCTGCACCACAATTTCTCCTTTTCAGCAACACATGCATTTGATAACAAAAAAAAGCGCAGATCAAAGCGAGCAACATTGTGAACCAAGTGTAATCAATGGAGTCTGCACATGAGAGTGAAAGGATTCTTCTGATAGTAGATTCAGGAATCCTAATGTAGCACTTGGTTGAATGGGAGTAGCCTGCTACTTTTTGAAAAGCCGTATCAGAGGGGTTCAGCTGGTGAAGTGAGTTAGATATTGAGTCTTTCACCCTAGGGACTGTTTCAAATTCACCTGATGAGGTGAAAGCCTTCTCTGCCTGTTGGTTGTCGCAGTCCCAGATGAAACATGTTAGGCCAGTTCCTAGTGGACATCGATCAACTGCAGAGAACTGCCTCCAATTTGGCAAACTCCCACAGAGAGGTCACAGAATGGCTGATTTGGGAAATATAAAATGATACACTGGTGCAGCATTGTTCCAACTTTGGGGCTGAGACACATTGTTGGGGAAGGGCACATGGAGCGTTATTCTGCATCTGACATCTGTTGGCTCGAGAATGTTTAACAGCGACAATGGAACTTTAAATGGAAAAATGTTTCATAACCCAGCACTAACAACCTTCACATGAAAAAAGTGAAAAACGATTGAGGCATTTATGTCCCATAAGAAGCAGCATCATTTTGGTTTATTTTCTCCAAATTTCTCCTTCCTTTTCTGAAGATTCTGACTCATGCTGGGGCATTGATGCACTGGGCCTGGCAGTCCCCAGTACTTAATTCAAATCCTATACTTCATCTGTGATACAATTTGACCATAGAGTCAATAACAACCAAGCACAATTTCCTCCTCACTTAATGTTTGTTCACACACATGCACTCACATGCGCACATGCAAATATCTCAATGAGGGTCATAGGATAGCAGTCAAGAATAAATTCACGAGCTGTTTTCTCCATAACTTAGAATACACTCAGGCTAATTGTAGTGTTTCCATATTCAGTGCAGCTAACTCAATACAGGATTCCAAACTAGGATCTGTATGTCTCTGTACCAATTTTAAAAAATGTATTCATGGGATGTGGGCATCGCTGGCAAGGCCAACATTTATTGCCCATCCCGAATTGCCCTTGAGAAGGAGCTGGTGAGCCGCTATCTTGAGCTGCTGCAGTCCGTGAGGTGAAGGTAGTCCCTCAGTGCTGTAAGAGAGGGAGTTCCAGGATTTTGACACAATAACGATGAAGGAACGGCGATATACTTCCAAGTCAGGATGATGTGTAACTTGGAGGGGAACGTGGAGGTGGTGGTGTTCTCATGCGTCTGCTGCCCTTGTCCTTCTAGGTGGTAGAGTCCACAGGTTTGGGAGGTGCTATCGAAGAAGCCTTGATGAGTTGCTGCTGTGCATCATCATCATCATAGGCAGTCCCTCGGAATCGAGGAAGACTTGCTTCCACTCTTAGAGTGAGTCCTTAGGTGGCTGGACAGTCCAATACGAAAGCCACAGTCCCTGCCACAGGTGGGACAGACAGTCGTTGAGGGTAAGGGAGGGTGGGACAGGTTTGTCGCATGTTCTTTCCGCTGCCTGCGCTTGATTTCTGCTTGCTCTTGGCGATGAGACTCGAGGCGCTCAGCGCCCTCCCAGATGCTCTTCCTCCACTTAGGGCGGTCTTTGGCCAGGGACTCCCAGGTGTCGGTGGGGATGTTGCACTTTATCAGGGAGGCTTTGAGGGTGTCTTTGTAATGTTTCCTCTGTCCACCTTTGGCTCATGCATCTTGAGATGGTACACACTGCAGCCACGATGCGTCGATGGTGGAGGGAGTGAATGTTTAAGGTGGGGTTGGATGGGGTGCCAGTTAAGCGGGCTTCATATGATACACTTATCCACTGAGCTATCGAAGCACATTAAGATGGAATGTAGCAGTGCGACATGCTCAGTCACATACTTGTATCCTCACTCATTGAAGAGAGAAGCTATTGCATATACACATAATGATAATTAAGCTATCAACTCAGAGATTCTGTTCGAGGTTTTAGGTACACCAGGGATCACCCAACATTCAATTTTATTTGGTAGCAAAATTGTCACTGATTTTCTCATGTCTTTTTTTAATGATCTTCATCTACTTGCATCAAATTAGTTTTCATTCTACCTTTCTGATTGGTATTTTTTGTTTTCTATTAGTTTTAATATTTTCCTTGATTTCCTTATTTGATTTTTGAAAAATGTTTTACTTTTCTGTCCAATGAGTGACTCCAAATGGAATCTTTGAATCCAGGAGATTCCAGATTTGGACAGGATGGTTCCAATATTACCCTTTGACTAGCAGCTGGATCTTCTCTTCATTCACATTCTGGACTAGAGGGAAGATAACCCACACGAGTATTACTTCCAAACCCAGTTATATGGTTTCTGTGACCCCCTACATGAATCAAGCCAGAATATTTCAGCAAACAATTTATTAAACTATTAAACTTAGCATAAGGTGGGACCCAAACAAAAATAGTCTGACACCTCCTCCTACCTCCCCCTGGACCATGATCCCACTACTGAATGTCATGCCATAATTTCCCCGACCATCACTGACATCTCCTCTGGAGATTTTCCCTCCACAGCCACCAACCTCATAGTTCCCCAACCCCACACAGCCCGCTTCTACCTCCTTCCCAAGGTTCACAAACAGGACTACCCCGGTAGACCCATCGTTGCAGCCTGTTCTTGCCCCGTGGAACTTACTTCTTCCTATCTCGACTCTATTTTTTTCTCCCCTTGTCCACTCTCTTCCCACCTACATCTATGACTCCTCCGACACCCTCCATCACTTTAACAGTTTCCAGTCTCCAACTGTCTCCTTTTCACTATGGATGTTCAATCCCCCTACACTTCCTTCCCCCACCAGGATGGCCTGAGGGCGCTCTGCTTCTTCCTCGAGCAGAGGCCCAACCAGTCTCATCACCACCAACCTCCTCTGCCTGGATGAATTTGTTCTCACATTGAACAACTTCTCCTTTAACTCCACTCACTTCCTCCAAATTAAAGGTGTTGCTATGGGTACCCGCTTGGGTCCTAGCTATTATTAGGAAAAGGGGAGGTGCAAAGAGACCTGGGTGTCATGGTACATCAGTCATTGAAGGTTGGCATGCAGGTGCAGCAGGCGGTTAAGAAAGCAAATGGCATGTTGGCCTTCATAGCAAGGGGATTTGAGTATAGGGGCAGGGAGGTGTTGCTACAGTTGTACAGGGCATTGGTGAGGCCACACCTGGAGTATTGTGTACAGTTTTGGTCTCCTAACCTGAGGAAGGACATTCTTGCTATTGAGGGAGTGCAGCGAAGGTTCACCAGACTGATTCCCGGGATGGCGGGACTGACCTATCAAGAAAGACTGGATCAACTGGGCTTGTATTCACTGGAGTTCAGAAGAATGAGAGGGGACCTCATAGAAACATTTAAAATTCTGACGGGGTTAGACAGGTTAGAAACATAGAAACATAGAAACATAGAAAATAGGTGCAGGAGCAGGCCATTCAGCCCTTCTAGCCTGCACCGCCATTCAATGAGTTCATGGCTGAACATGAAACTTCAGTACCCCCTTCCTGCTTTCTCGCCATAACCCTTGATCCCCCGAGTAGTAAGGACTTCATCTAACTCCCTTTTGAATATATTTAGTGAATTGGCCTCAACTACTTTCTGTGGTAGAGAATTCCACAGGTTCACCACTCTCTGGGTGAAGAAGTTTCTCCTCATCTCGGTCCTAAATGGCTTACCCCTTATCCTCAGACTGTGACCCCTGGTTCTGGACCTCCCCAACATTGGGAACATTCTTTCTGCATCTAACCTGTCTAAACCCGTCAGAATTTTAAACGTTTCTATGAGGTCCCCTCTCATTCTTCTGAACTCCAGTGAATACAAGCCCAATTGATCCAATCTTTCTTGATAGGTCAGTCCCGCCATCCCGGGAATCAGTCTGGTGAACCTTCGCTGCACTCCCTCAATAGCAAGAATGTCCTTCCTCAAGTTAGGAGACCAAAACTGTACACAATACTCCAGGTGTGGCCTCACCAAGGCCCTGTACAACTGTAGCAACACCTCCCTGCCCCTGTATTCAAATCCCCTCGCTATGAAGGCCAACATGCCATTTGCTTTCTTAACCGCCTGCTGTACCTGCATGCCAACCTTCAATGACTGATGTACCATGACACCCAGGTCTCGTTGCACCTTCCCTTTTCCTAATCTGTCACCATTCAGATAATAGTCTGTCTCTCTGTTTTTACCACCAAAGTGGATAACCTCACATTTATCCACATTATACTTCATCTGCCATGCATTTGCCCACTCACCTAACCTATCCAAGTCACTCTGCAGCCTAATAGCATCCTCCTCGCAGCTCACACTGCCACCCAACTTAGTATCATCCGCAAATTTGGAGATACTGCATTTAATCCCCTCGTCTAAATCATTAATGTACAATGTAAACAGCTGGGGCCCCAGCACAGAACCTTGCGGCACTCCACTAGTCACTGCCTGCCATTCTGAAAAGTACCCGTTTACTCCTACTCTTTGCTTCCTGTCTGACAACCAGTTCTCAATCCACGTCAGCACACTACCCCCAATCCCATGTGCTTTAACTTTGCACATTAATCTCTTGTGTGGGACCTTGTCGAAAGCCTTCTGAAAGTCCAAATATACCACATCAACTGGTTCTCCTTTGTCCACTTTACTGGAAACATCCTCAAAAAATTCCAGAAGATTTGTCAAGCATGATTTCCCTTTCACAAATCCATGCTGACTTCGACCTATCATGTCACCATTTTCCAGATGCACTGCTATGACATCCTTAATAATTGATTCCATCATTTTACCCACTACTGAGGTCAGGCTGACCGGTCTATAATTCCCTGTTTTCTCTCTCCCTCCTTTTTTAAAAAGTGGGGTTACATTGGCTACCCTCCACTCCATAGGAACTGATCCAGAGTCAATGGAATGTTGGAAAATGACTGTCAATGCATCCGCTATTTCCAAGGCCACCTCCTTAAGTACTCTAGGATGCAGGCCATCAGGCCCTGGGGATTTATCGGCCTTCAATCCCATCAATTTCCCCAACACAATTTCCCGACTAATAAAGATTTCCCTCAGTTCCTCTTCCTTACTAGACCCTCTGACCCCTTTTATATCCGGAAGGTTGTTTGTATCCTCCTTAGTGAATACCGAACCAAAGTACTTGTTCAATTGATCCGCCATTTCTTTGTTCCCCGTTATGACTTCCCCTGATTCTGACTGCAGGGGACCTACGTTTGTCTTCACCAACCTTTTTCTCTTTACATACCTATAGAAACTTTTGCAATCCGCCTTAATGTTCCCTGCAAGCTTCTTCTCGTACTCCATTTTCCCTGTCCTAATCAAACCCTTTGTCCTCCTCTGCTGAGTTCTAAATTTCTCCCAGTCCCCAGGTTCGCTGCTATTTCTGGCCAATTTGTATGCCACTTCCTTGGCTTTAATACTATCCCTGATTTCCCTAGATAGCCACGGTTGAGCCACCTTCCCCTTTTTATTTTTACGCCAGACAGGAATGTACAATTGTTGTACTTCATCCATGCGGTCTCTAAATGTCTGCCATTGCCCATCCACAGTCAACCCCCTAAGTATCATTCGCCAATCTATCCTAGCCAATTCACGCCTCATACCTTCAAAGTTACCCTTCTTTAAGTTCTGGACCATGGTCTCTGAAATTACTGTTTCATTCTCCATCCTAATGCAGAATTCCACCATATTATGGTCACTCTTCCCCAAGGGGCCTCGCACAATGAGATTGCTAATTAATCCTCTCTCATTACACAACACCCAGTCTAAGATGGCCTCCCCCCTAGTTGGTTCCTCAACATATTGGTCTAGAAAACCATCCCTTATGCACTCCAGGAAATCCTCCTCCACCGTATTGCTTCCAGTTTGGCTAGCCCAATCTATGTGCATATTAAAGTCACCCATTATAACTGCTACACCTTTATTGCATGCACCCCTAATTTCCTGTTTGATGCCCTCCCCAACATCCCTACTACTGTTTGGAGGTCTGTACACAACTCCTACTAACGTTTTTTGCCCTTTGGTGTTCTGCAGCTCTACCCATATAGATTCCACATCATCCAAGCTAATGTCTTTCCTAACTATTGCATTAATCTCCTCTTTAACCAGCAATGCTACCCCACCTCCTTTTCCTTTTATTCTATCCTTCCTGAATGTTGAATACCCCTGAATGTTGAGTTCCCAGCCCTGATCATCCTGGAGCCACGTCTCCGTAATCCCAATCACATCATATTTGTTAACATCTATTTGCACAATTAATTCATCCACCTTATTGCGGATACTCCTTGCATTAAGACACAAAGCCTTCAGGCTTGTTTTATTAACACCCTTTGTCCTTTTAGAATTTTGCTGTACAGTGGCCCTTTTTGTTCTTTGCCTTGGGTTTCTCTGCCCTACACTTTTCCTCATCTCCTTTCTGTCTTTTGCTTTTGGCTCCTTTTCGTTTCCCTCTGTCTCCCTGCATTGGTTCCCATCCCCCTGCCATATTAGTTTAAATCCTCCCCAACAGCACTAGCAAACACTCCCCCTAGGACATTGGTTCCAGTCCTGCCCAGGTGCAGACCGTCCGGTTTGTACTGGTCCCACCTCCCCCAGAACCGGTCCCAATGCCCCAGGAATTTGAATCCCTCCCTGCTGCACCACTGCTCAAGCCACGTATTCATCTGCGCTATCCTGCGATTCCTACTCTGACTATCACGTGGCACTGGTAGCAATCCCGAGATTACTACTTTTGAGGTCCTACTTTTTAATTTAGCTCCTAGCTCCTTAAATTCGTTTCGTAGGACCTCATCCCTTTTTTGCCTATGTCGTTGGTACCAATGTGCACCACGACAACTGGCTGTTCTCCCTCCCATTTCAGAATGTCCTGCACCCGCTCCGAGACATCCTTGACCCTTGCACCAGGGAGGCAACATACCATCCTGGAGTCTCGGTTGCGGCCGCAGAAACGCCTATCTATTCCCCTCACAATTGAATCCCCTATCACTATCGCTCTCCCACTCTTTTTCTTGCCCTCCTGTGCAGCAGAGCCAGCCACGGTGCCATGAACTTGGCTGCTGCTGCCCTCCCCTGATGAGTCATTCCCCTCAACAGTACCCAAAGCGGTGTATCTGTTTTGCAGGGGGATGACCGCAGGGGACCCCTGCACTACCTTCCTTGCTCTACTCTTCCTGTTGGTCTTCCATTCCCTATCTGGCTGTGGACCCTTTCCCTGCGGTAAGACCAACTCACTACACGTGATACTCACGTCATTCTCAGCATCGTGGATGCTCCAGAGTGAATCCACCCTCAGCTCCAATTCCGCAACGCGGACCGTCAGGAGCTGGAGGCGGATACACTTCTCACACACGTAGTCGTCAGGGACACCGGAAGCGTCCCTGAGTTCCCACATGGTACAGGAGGAGCATAACACCCGACCGAGCTCTCCTGCCATGACTTAACCCTTAGATACACTTAAACTGGTAATAACAATGTTAAAAGTTACTGACCAATATAAGAAGAAAAAGAAAAACTACTCACCAATCACCAGCCAATCACTTACCCCCTAGGCTGTGACGTCACCTTTGTTTTTTTGCCTTCTCCCTGTAGCTGCACCGGTACGCCTCTCACCGACCCCGGACTCGCGCTGCTCCGAGCTCCCGCCTCCTCGACTGACTGCTCGAACTGCTCGACTCCCGCTGGCCTTTATAGGCCTCTCGCCGACCCCGGACTCGCGCTGCTCCGAGCTCCCGCCTTAGATGCAGGAAGAATGTTCCCAATGTTGGGGAAGTCCAGAACCAGAGGTCACAGTCTAAGGATAAGGGGTAAGCCATTTAGGACCGAGATGCGGAGGAACTTCTTCACCCAGAGAGTGGTGAACCTGTGGAATTCTCTACCACAGAAAGTTGTTGAGGCCAATTCACTAAATATATTCAAAAAGGAGTTAGATGAGGTCCTTACTACTAGGGGGATCAATGGGTATGGCGAGAAAGCAGGAATGGGGTACTGAAGTTGAATGTTCAGCCATGAACTCATTGAATGGCGGTGCAGGCTAGAAGGGCCGAATGGCCTACTCCTGCACCTATTTTCTATGTTTCTATGTTTCTATGTTTCTATGCCTACCTTTTCGTGGGATATGTGGAACATTCTTTGTTCCAGTCCTACTTGAAACCCCTCCCTCACTTCTTTTTCCGGTACATTGATGACTGTATCGGTGCCGTTTCCTGCTCTCACCCTGAACTAGAAAATTTCATTCATTTTACATCCAATTTTCACACTTCCCTCAACTTCACATGGTCCATCTCCGACTCTTCCCTTCCCTTCCTTGACTTCTCCATCCCCATCTCTAGGGATAGGCTTTCGACCAGTATCCACTATAAGCCCACTGACTCTCACAGCTACCTGGACTACACTTCCTCCCACCCTGCATCCTGTAAGGACTCCATTCCATTCTCCCAGTTTCTCCGTCTCCGTCGCATCTGCTCTGATGACACCTTTCACGCTAGTGCCTCTGACATGTCTTCCTTTTTCCTCAACAGAGGATTCCCCTCCGCCTTGGTTAACATGGCCCTCGACCGTGTCCGTACTATTTCCCACACCTCTGCTCTCACCCCTTCCCCTCCCTCTCAGAACTGCGACAGGTTTCCCCTTGTCCTCACCTTTCACCCCACCAGCCTCCACGTTCAACGGATCATCCTCCGCCATTTCTGCCACCTCCAGCGTGATCCCACCACCAATCACATCTTCCCCTCCCCTTCTATCTCAGCATTCTGAAGGGACTGCTCCCTTCGCCACACCCTGGTCCATTCCGCAGTCACCCCCAGCACCCCCTCCCACAGCAACTTTCTGTGCAAGCACAGGAGATGCAATACCTGCCCTTTTACCTCCTCCCTTCCCACTATCCAAAGCCGCAAATACTCCTTCGAGGTGAAACAGCGATTTGCTTGTACTTCTTTAAATTCAGTATACTGTATTCGCTGCTCACGATGTGGTCCCCTCTACATTGGGGGGAGATCAAGCGCAGATTGGGTGACTGCTTTGCAGAGCACCTCCATTCAGTCCGCAAGTGGGACCCTGAGCTGCCAGTTGCCTGTCACTTTAATTCTCCACTTCACTCCCACTCTGATATCTCTGTCCTCGGCCTCCTGCACTGTTCCAATGAAGCTCAACGCAAGCTCGAGGAACAGCACCTCATCTTTCATTTAGGCACTTTACAGCCTTTCTGGACTCAACATCGAGTTCAACAATTTCAGAGCGTAACCGCTACCAATCTTTGGCTTCCTTTCTCCCCCCTCACCAGCTCCACCCCTCCCCCCTCCACACCCCCCACCACCCCCTCCACAAAACCTGTTTCTTTCTTTCCTTTTTTCTCTTTGTCTCTAATGACAGTTGGTCACAATCCCAGTATTCACACCCTGTCTTGACTCATTTTTTCTAACTCCTTGCGTTACCATTTGAATTTGGCCCATCATCCCTTTTGTCTCTCTAATCTCTCCTGTCTTCCACCCTATTACAGACCTTCCCTTTTGTTCTTTTTCCCTTCCCCCTTTCAGTGCTTGTTAAGATTCTGCTCTTTTCGAACACTCTCCAGTTCTGACGAACGGTCATTGACCCGAAACGTTAACTCTGCTTCCTCTCCACAGATGCTGCCTGACCTGCTGAGATTTCCAGCATTTCCTGTTTTTATTCCAGATTCCAGCATCCGCAGTATTTTGCTTTTGTAAAAATAGTCCAAGCTAAACTCTGTGAGATCTATTTGTACAAATTGGAAAGAGGTCACAAGTGTATGGCAGAGACACAAGATAGTCTTTTGTAAAGCAAAGCACATAGACTATGCCCATTTTATTAAAACCAATATCAGCATCTGTTGCACTCAGTGTAGAGTACCTATCATAACATACAATCCTTCTGAACAGCAATAATTTTCACCTTTCAATGGGGTCAAGTTTCGGACCGCGCCGAGAACGGCGCTGCCCCGACATCGACGCCCATTTTTCACACCCAAAAGCGCGTCAAAAGCTTAAGGTGGAATTCTCAGCCTTCCAGCAGGTTCCTCAGAGCTCGGCGCAGCTCCCAGAGATCAGCGGGGGACGGAGACACAGCGTCGCGCTGATTTTGAAAGTGCAGGGATGCGGGGCTAACTCTGATCCGAGGACGTCGTGCCGGCAGCCCTGCGCGTGCACGTTGGAGCGTGCGCACATGCGCAGTAGGTTACAAACATTGACACTCGGCCATTTTTAAAGGAACTTGAAAAAAAGTGCTGCCTCTTCGGCTGCCGTCGTGCCACTGACGCCCCCCCCTCCCCCCCCCCCACTGTCTCCTGCATGAAAGGCATGAAGGTCTACAGCTCGAAGGCTGCTGCTGCTTCAGGAAAATTCAACATTTTTTATTTGCTTTATTTATAATTTTTTATTCAGGATGGCTCTTTATTTGTATAAGTAAGACTGTTGAATGCTTGTATTATTTAATTACTTCCCTTCCCCCCACCCCGTTCCCTACGCCTGATTTGTTCCCTGCGCCTGATTTCTAAAGTGTAGGCAAGGTTTTTCTGAGCGTACAAAAATCTACACTTACTCCATTCTAAGTTAGTTTGGAGTAAGTTTTCACTGCCTAAACTTGCAAAACGGGCGGAAGTGGCCGGACACGCCCCCTTTTGAAAAAAAAAATCTGTTCTAAAATGAAACTGTTCTAACTGACTAGAACTGGAGCAAACTAAATGCCGAGAATTGCAATTTCTAAGATACTCCATTCTGAGCTAGTTGCTCAAAAAAAATAGGAGCAACTCAGGCCGAAACTTGATCCCTATGAATTAGCAGTACTTGACTACCGACTAATAATTCACATAAAAACTAAATAAAAATTGGTTCTAGCTCTTTCATACTTGACAACAAAAAGCCTGTAACCAATCCCAGTCTCTAGATTGTGAAAAAGTATATATGACCCTGGGGCTAGAACTTCGGCGATTTTGCGACCAGGTATTTGGAGCTATTTTACCTTTTTTGGCAAAAACCTGTTCGACGGAAAATTCAGTGACGCTTTTCAGCGGCAGTTTTCAAATACAGCTAGAGAGAGGAGCGCCGCCGTGCAAGATCTGAAATAGCATTTTCAGCACAAATTGGGTTGCGCACCTGTATTTTGCGCGAAAAATACCAACATGTAAAAAGCTGCGTTGCAGCCTTTGAAGCAGTGGTAAGTATGAAGACCTGTAAAAAATGTCGGCTAAAATTTTTAATGTTTAATTCTTTTGCAGCAATCTGATAGATAAGTGTCTTATAAAGGTTTTGTGAATTTTATTTTTGTTTTTTCCAATTTATTTTTGGTGTTTTTCCGCCATCCCACAGCCTCTCTCGCAGCGCTATCGGCCGCGAATCCTCGCGCAACACCGATTCTTACCGCTGCGCAAATTAAAGGTTGAATGTCCGGCCAGATGGCGATAGCGAAGCGATAACGGTAATTTTAGCAAAAAATTACAGTTATCGCCGAGAACCAAATTTCTAGCCCTAGGTCTCAGACAGAATAATTTTTCACCTGCATTTCAAGAAAGCTCTTCATTGATACAGTGACCATCTTTTATAGAGAAAAAATAGGGAGATTCATGAAAGGTGCAGCGTGTTTTAGCCTTCCTGGTGGAAATTTATCACCCAAGTCTCTTTCTAATTTCGATCATGATCAATGGGATTATTAGACAATGCCAACTCAAATCTTGAGCCAACCTTTGAGAGAGAAATAATTAATACATTTCGGCATAAAACACCACCAGGAGAGTACTGATGAGAGGTAGTGCAAGGCTCCATCTACTCTGCCGCAGCAATTTGTAAACTCCAACTTTACTAAAGCACCCACTACTGCACCAGTGTGATGTTTCAGTTCCCATATTGACAGTGATCTCTTGGAATAATTTATTTCCAGTCTTTCCACCATCTACAAGGCACAAGTCAGGAGTGTGTTAGAATACTCTCCACTTGCCTGGATGAGTGCAGCTCCAACAACACTCAAGAAGCTCGACACCATCCAGGACAAAGCAGTCCACTTGATTAGCACCCCATCCACCAGATTAAGCATTCACTCCCTCCACCAGCGGCGCACCATGGCTGCAGTGTGTACCATCTACAAGATGCACTGCAGCAACTCGCCAAGGCTTCTTCGGCAGCACCTCCCAAACCCGCGACCACTACCATCTAGAAGGACAAGGACAGCAGGCGCATTGGAACACCATCACCTCCACGTTCCCCTCCAAGTCACACACCATTCTAACTTGGTAGTATATCGCTGTTCCTTCATCGTTGCTCAGTCAAAATCCTGGAACTCCCTCCCTAGCAGCATTGTGGGAGTACCTTCACCACACAGACTGCGGCAGTTCAAGAAGGCGGCTCACCACCACCTTCTCAAGGGCAATTAGGGATTGGCAATAAATGCTGGCCTTGCCAGCAATGCCCACATCCCATGAACAAATTTTTTTAAATGCACAAGTGTGAGTAGAATTGTGCTATGGACTCATACTAGTTATCTACCGGGATAGAATTATCCAAAGCCATTTCACTTGGGAACAGAACCAAGCTAGCACTGGGCTAGAAGGTCATAACCTACATTTTTCAAGTTTAGGCTGCTGGTTGATATGTCGCCCACCATCATCCCATATTAAAATCTTGTCCCAGATTTTCCGATAGCTGCTGTTGATGTGTGAGATACAATGCCATTTAAACTGAGAAAATCTACCTCCACATCTCATCTCTTTGGGTCTACATTGGTGAGTTTGTTGTGCAATGTATGTCTAATATCAACCTGAACGTTAAAAAGGTCAGCATCTATCTTCACCGTGTTCTATATTGTTTTATTTATGCCAAATTAATAAAATAATTAAAAAGGCAACCTTGTTATTGTGATTTATTAGTTACATTACACATTGTAGGGTCTGGTCACTTATCCATCTGAGAGAGTAGGGAAGATTTCCCAAGCTCTTTATTTGTGACTAAATCCTAAACATGTATAAAAAACAGAATTACAATGTTGCTACAAATAGTTAACAGAGGAAATCTTCCAGAATCTGGGGCATTGACTTCAAGTCAATCGCAGTACTTGGTCGGGAGGCCCCGATTTTAACTCCAGGTGGACAGAGTTAAAGTTACAGTCGGGTCTCGCTGATGTCATCAGGCCACAACATGCATATGTAAAGAAGGACCCTGTTGGCTCCAGGCGCCTGTCCTTGCTGCCTGCTCAGGAGTTGCCATCATGGTGGCTTTCAGACAGGTAAGAGCCAGGGCGATTTTAACTGCCCACCCGCCGCTGAGCAAGTAGGGTTAAAATCGTCCATGGAAAGGATGCTGATCTGAGATTTCTTGGAATTCGTATCTCTGACTGCTTGTGGGTTGATGTCAACTATCCTGCTTTCAGGCCTCTACTCAACTTGAAATGTCAGAACTCCTCAGGGGTATAGGGTGGTGATGTGATGCAGCATTTCTTCTAACAGGTGTTTTGGTTTTTTTAAGCACCTGTACATGGGGGGAATAAAAGGGAGAATGTTTTTGTATTATGCCATTCCTTATTAATACAATACAAAGAGATTTCCTCTGCTTCCTAAGAAAATAGTTATTAGTCCTCCAGTTAGATTGTAGGACATTTTTCCTCCACATGTCATACGTCCTACCCTCATCTCTAGACTGGTGATTTATCAGCCTGCCCTTGGGTTGTTGATGGTGCGTTTAATCTGTTCTGTTTGTATATAGGTGTCTGTTTATGTACATAACTAAAGGATTCCTTTGGTTTGAATTGTAACTATTGCACTACAATGTCTCCACCTGTACGTCCATTATAAGGATATTGATATTTTCCTGGATTATTTATAGTCAGAACAGCCACTCTACTGAACATGGGTAATATATTCTATGCTCAAAGGCATGTTGTTGACTATACGGTATGCGTAACAAAACTTTATTGGAAATTAAGTTCAATTTTCAAATGGATATTAATACTCTGTCAGGTGGTGATGATCTCATCAAATTAATAATGCATGATCATCTCCATTGGTAATTTTTTCATCTATGTAAATGTGAACAATTTGCGATTTCTTTTTAAACTGATTGTAATAAAATTAATGGTGACTGACCAGAGAGGAGCGCTTTGTCTCCCGTTTCCAGATTAGCTTCATAGAACACGCTTCAATATGTCTGGTGCTCATGCTGGCTACAGTCATTTCTCTTCCTCGCCCGTATCTGATGACAACATCGCATTTTTTTACTAGACAGATGCAATGCTGGCCCAGTTGCCAATAACTCTGCTGCCAAATTACACTTAGCCAGGGAGATGAAATTTGTTCCCTAAATGTCCTTCCTAAATATCATATGCTATAAGTTCAAAATTATTTTTAAATTTGTTTCCTTACCACTCCTCTCCTCCAATCCAGAAAGAAACAAAGCTAGATAATCAGTTTGAAATGTTTGGAACAAATAGTTTTCAATTTCCTTAATCATAGATAGTGGTCTTTTTATGGAAGCAACTTAGGGTACATTTTTCTATTCTCTGAATCCCAAGTTGAGTTAATGCAAGCATTAACTTCAAGATTTTGTGTTATAGCACAAAATGTGTGCATTTTGCTTTAGTTGCATTACCGTGGCTGTAGTGTGTACCATCTACAAGTCACCAAGGCTTCTTCAGCATTGCCTCCCAAACCCGCGACCTCTACTGTTATATATGCAGACTATATATATACTCTCTGTGTAGTCACTGTATAGTTGCATAAGATGGAGACTTGTTTACCTGATGTACTATCAATAAGGTTTACACATGCTGGCACCACTAGAGGGTGCAACTGGTGGAGACTGGGTTTCCTGCCCTAGCGGCAGGGGCTGTATAAAAGGGGAGCCACCATGCGGCTGCCTTACTCTGGTGTTACGAATAAAGGACCAAGGTCACTACAGTTTGAGTACAACACATTGCCTTGTGGAGTCATTCATAGGTACATTACAGACATAATATCTACCACCTAGAAGGGCAAGTTCTTGGGAACAACAACACCTCCAAGTTCCCCTCCAAGTCACACACCATCCCTACTTGGACATAGATCACCATTCATTTATCGTCGCTGGGTCAAAATCCTGATACTCCCTCCCTAACAGCCTTGTGGAAGTACCTTTATCGTATGGGCTGCAGCAGTTCAAGAAGTCGGCTCACCACCATTTTATCAAGAGCAACTGGGGTTGGGCAATAAATGCACAAATGCAGTAAATGCTGGCCTTCACAGTGACACCCATATCCCAAGAATCAACACATTTTTTTTTTTAAAGTGTATGTAGGATAACTGCTGCATGTACTGGCCATACTCCATTAGTTTATCGGCGTGATTATTTGCAACAGTTGTTTGTGTGTCCTTCTGCGCATGTGCGCCCTGGACTCTGCCACCGATGTGCTACGTATGTACACGGCCATCCTAGACTCCGCCACCCTCCATCCCGCGCATGCGCAGATTCCTCAAACTCAAAATCAAAAGTGGGGCCTGTATTGTGAGGAGGCCAGAGCTGTTGCTGACCATGTTGCTTTGCTGATTTAGACATTTGCCTAAAATATCGCTGTGATTAACTACACAAACATTTTCTCGGCCTTCTGTGAGAGAGAAACGAATCGGAGGTAGTGAGAGACTTGAGGAAGGGAGAGAGACTGGGATGAGAGAGAGAAAGCGAGACTGGGGGGAGAGAGTTAGAGAGACTGGGGAGGTCAGGAGTGAGAGACTGGGGGAGAGAGTGAAAGAGAATGGGGGAGAGAGAGAGGGAGACTGGGGGAGAGAGAGAGAGACTGGGGGCGGGGAGAGAGAGAGATGGGGGGAGAGAGGGACTGGGGGGGAGAGAGAGGGACTGGGGGAGAGAGAGAGAGTCTGGGGCAGAGAGGGAGAGACTGGGGAGGGAGAGAGAGAGAGACTGAGGAGGGAGAGAGAGAGGGAGATTGGGGTGGGAGGGAGAGTGAGAGAGAGAGAGAGGGAGACTAGGGTAGAGAGATCGGGAGACTGGGGTAGAGAGAGAGAGATTGGGGGGAAAGAGAAAAAGAGAGACTGGGGGGAGATACAGAAAGTGTTGCATTCAGAATAACTCCACAAGACTCGTATATTGTAAGCTCAAACTGTTGTGACCTTGGTCTCTTTAATGTAACTCCAGAGTGAGGAAGCAGCATGGTGGACTGCCTTTTATACCTGCTTGTCCAGGGTGTGCAGGTGATTGTTGGGTCTCCCACAGATGCACCCCCTGGTGGGAAGTCTTACACATATGGTAATGTTTACATGCATAACAGAAAGAGAGTGGGGGAGAGAGAGAGAGAGAGACGGGGTGTAGAGAGAGAAAGAGAGAGAGAGGGAGACTGGGAGAGAGAGAGAGAGAGAGAGAGAGACTGGAGAGATAGAGTGAGAGAGAGAGAGACTGGGGAGAAAGAGAGACTGGGTGGGAGAGAGAGAGAGACTGGGGAGGGACACACAGACGGACTGGGGGAGGGGGGAACAGAGAGAGAGAGAGAGAGAGACGGGGGCAGGCAGAGAGAGAGTCTGGGGGGAGAGAGAGAAAATGGGGGCAAGAGAGAGGGGGAGTGGGATAGAGAGAGAGAAATAGAGACTAGGGAGAGAGAGAGATAGACTGGGGGCGGAGGAGAGAGAGAGAGAGAGACTGAGGGGGGGGGGAGGGCGAGAGAGAGACTGGGGGACAGAGAGACAGACAGAGAGAGAGAGAGAGAGAGAGAGAGAGAGAGAGAGACTGGGGGAGAGAGAGAACGGTGAGTAAAAGAGAGAGAGAAAAAGAGAGAGAGGGAGACTGGGGTAGAGAGAAAAAGAGAGACTGGGGAGAGAGAGAGAGAGAGACTGGGGTGGGGGGAGAGAGAGAGAGAGAGAGAGCGAGAGACTGGGGGAGAGAGGCAAAGTGGGATGGGGAAAGAGAGAGAGAGAGAGACTGGGGGGAGAGAGAGAGGGAGACTGGGAGAGAGTGAAAGAGACTGGGGAGAGCGAGAGGGAGAGAGACTGGGGGGAAAGAGTGAGAGAGACTGGGTGGGGGATGGGAGAGTGAGAGAGAAAGAGAGACAGAAAGATAGAAAGACTGGGGAGAGAGAGAGAGTGAATGGTGGGAGAGAGTAAGATAAACTGGGGGAGAGAGAGAGAGAGAGAGACGGAGACAGAGAGATATAGACTGGGTGAGAGAGAGGGAGGGCGGGAGACTGGGGATAGAAAGAGACAGAGAGAGATAGATTGGGTGAGAGAGAGAGAAAGACTGGGGCGAGAGAGCGAGAGAGAGATTGGGGGAAAGAGAGAGAGAGAGTGACCGGTGAGGAAGAGAGAGAGAGAAAAAGAGAGAGAGAGAGAGACTGGGTGTAAAGTCCTGTCCCCTCAGTACAGATTCACACGAGGCATGTAGTGAAGTCAAGGTCATCTGGACCTGCACCTTTATTTCACAGCTCTGGAATGCTGCACTTGCCTGAGACCTGTCCTTATATACCTGTCTCTTGCAAGTGCACCCCTGGTGGTAAGGTATGCTGGTGGTTACAGGTCATATCTTATTATAGTCATGTATAGCATGTTAGGATACAGTTATATATAATAATGTAAGATACATGACATCACCCTCCCCCAAGGTCTTATTGTCTTTATAGGTTCAGTCTCTCAGGTGGTCTATGCTCTCGCGTGGAGTCATGGTTCAGTTGTTTGCCTTGGTGTCTGTTTTTCTTTGGGTGTGGTTGCTGGTATCTCGCCTGGGCTGTCTGTTTCGATTGGTGTGATTGTTGTTGACTCACCTGGGCTGTCTGTTGGGATTGCCCTTTCCTCAGGTTGTTCCCTCTGTCTGTCCACCAGGTGTGGTCTGAGTTCCACATTGTAGTCTGCCTCTGGTTCCGCAGTGTTGTTGGTAAATCTGCTTTTGACTTGGTCTACATGCCTCCGGCAGGTTTTGCCATTGTCCATTTGTACTACCAATAGGCTGTTTCCTTCCTTGCCCGTTACTGTCCCTGCAAGCCATTTGGGACCTCTGTCATAGTTTAGTACAAACACTTTGTCCCCTATCTCATTCCATCTCCCCCTCGAATTTCTGTCATGGTACTCAGTCAGCTTACGGCGCTTTGCCTCAACGATTTCGTGCATGTCTGGGAGGATTAATGAGAGCCTTGTTTTTAAAGTCCTTTTCATCAACAGTTGTGCGGGGGGGATCCCAGTCAGTGAGTGCGGACGAGATCTGTACGCCAGCAGCAGTCGTGACAGGCGACCCTGCAGCGTGGGACCTTGGATTTTAAGCATGCCTTGTTTAATGATTTGCAATGCTCTCTCCGCCTGGCCGTTGGAGGCCGGCTTGAACGGTGCCGTCTTGACGTGATTTATGCCGTGGTCAATTATAAAGTCTTGGAATTCTGCGCTGGTGAAGCACGGACCATTGTCACTGAGCAATATGTCAGGGATTCCGTGCATTGCAAACATGGTTGCGAGGCTCTCCACAGTGGTGGAGGTTGTGCTCGAGTTTAAAATGGTGCATTCGATCCACTTTGAAAATGCATCTACAACTACGAGGAACATTTTGCCCATGAATGGGCCCGCATAGTCTATGTGCACCCGCGACCACGGTTTGGTAGGCCAGGGCCAGGGGCTCAGTGGAGCCTCCCTGGGGGCATTGCTGAGTTGGGCACAAATGGTGCACCTTCGGACGCAGAGCTCCAAGTCCGCGTCAATACCAGGCTACCAGACGTGGGATCTGGCTATGGCCTTAATGAGAACAATCCCCGGGTGCTCGCGGTGGAGCTCCCAGACAAATGCCTCTCTGCCTCGCAGAGGCATGACTACCCGGCTGCCCCACATCAGGCAGCCTGCTTGTAGTGATAGCTCATGCATGCGCCTGTGAAAGGGTTTTAATTCCTCGGGGCAGGCATCACGAGCCTCTGCCCAGTCACCGGTTAGGACACAACTTTTTACTAAGGATAACGTGGGGTCGCTGGCCGTCCAGACTCTGATTTGACGAGCCATCATGGATGAACCTGTGGACTCAAAGGCATTGATTGCCATGACTATCTCACAGTCCTGTTCGTCAGACCCTTCTGTGGTCGCCAGGGGTAGCCTGCTCACCGCGTCGGCACAGTTGTCTGTGCCTGGTCTGTGCCTTATGGTATAGTCGTAGGACGCCAGCATGAGTGCCCACCGTTGAATTCGCGCCGAGGCGTTAGCGTTTATTGCCTTGCTCTCGGATAGGAGGGACGTGAGGGGCTTGAGGTCGGTTTCTAACGCGAACTTGGCCCCGAAAAGGTATTGGTGCATCTTTTTTACACCGTACACGCACGCGAGTGCCTCCTTCTCTACCATTCCGTACCCGTACTCCGCCCGCGAAAGTGACCTGGAGTCATAAGCTATGGGTTGTAATTTGCCCGCACTATTGACATGTTGCAAAACGCACCCGACCCCATACGCTGACGCATCGCATGTGAGAACTAGCTTTTTACCTGGAAGAAAGTCAAAACACTGTTGGAACACAGAAGGTTGCGTGCCTTATTGAAGGCGCGTTCCTGGGCGACCCCCCAAAACCAATCACACCCCTTCCTGAGTAGCACATGGAGAGGCTCCAGCAGCGTGCTTAAGTTCTGCATAAAGTTCCCAAAGTAATTGAGTAGCCCGAGAAAGGCGTGCAGTTCTGAGACATTCCGGGGCCTGGGTGCCAGGCGAATTGCTTCTGTTTTGGACTCTGTTGGGCGGATTCCATCAGCGGCAATCCTTCTGCCCAAAAATTCAACCTCGGGTGCGAGAAACAGGCACTTGGATTTCTTGACTCGTAGGCCTACCCGATCCAATCGCTTTAGTACTTCCTCCAAATTACGGAGATGGAAGTCAGTGTTCCTGCCCGTGATAAGTATGTCGTCTTGAAATACAACCGTCCCCGGGATGGACTTGAGCAGACTCTCCATGTTGCGCTGGAATATGGCAGCTGCCGACCTGATGCCGAATGGGCATCGATTGTATATGAAAAGGCCTCGATGTGTGTTAATGGTGGTGAGTAGCTTGGATTCCTCGGTCAATTCTTGCGTCATATACGCAGATGTGAGATCTAATTTTGAGAAAAGTTTACCTCCAGCCAATGTGACAAATAAGTCCTCTGCTCTGGGCAGCGGGTACTGGTCCTGTAGGGAGACTCTGTTTACAGTAGATTTGTAGTCCTCACAGATTCGTACAGATCCATCAGGCTTCATGACTGGGACGATGGGATTTGCCCAGTCGCTAAATTCCACAGGTGATATAATGCCTTCCCGCAGAAGCCTGTCTAGTTCGTGTTCAATCTTTTCCCTCATCACATAGGGTTCAGCTCTGGCCTTGTGATGGATCGGTCTAGCATCCTGTGTGATGTAGTTTTGACTTTGGCCCCTTTGAAAGTGCCCACACCTGGCTGAAAGAGATGTTCAAATCGCTTTATAACTGTTGAGCAGGAGGTCCGTTTCTCTAATGACATGGCATGGACATCATCCCATTTCCAGTTTAGTTTTGCCAGCCAGCTTCTCCCCAGCAGTGCTGGGAGGTCTCCAGGGACAATCCACAGGGAAAGTCGGTTCACTGTCCCTTTGTCTGCGACAGAGAGCATGGCGCTGCCGAGGACTGGTACGATTTCTTTGGTATAGATCCTTCGTGTGGTGTCGACACTTGTGAGTTTTGGTCTGTCTCTTTTATGCAGCCACAGTTGTTCAAATTGTTGAACGCCCATGAGAGATTTACCTGCTCCCGTATCCAGCTCCATGTTGACAGATATCCCGTTGAGTAGGACTCTCATCATTATAGGAGGCATCCTGTTGTAGGAGCAGCGGCTATTTATTGTGTTGACCCGCTGTACACCGGTGTCCCGGGTACTGTCCCCACCATCTTCTGGTCCGCTTTCCGACCCATCTGATTCGTATACCAGCTGAGCTGCCGTTTTTTTGCACATGCGGACCCAATGCCCTGTATATTCACAATTTCTGCAAACAGCCTGCTGAAATCGACATTCCCTTGCCGAGTGCCCACCCCCACACCTCCAGCACAGACCTGTTCCATTGTTCAAAGAGTTCCCAAAGAATGAGCTGCGTCTGGCTGATCTCTCTTGAGCATCTCTCAGTTTGTAGTTGATTGCTCGCATTGTGGGTTGATGAGGTGTTCCTGTGGCCCTTGATGGCTTCTGCTTGCTGTCGAGAGCCTGTTCTCCCAGTTTTGTCTGTGTGTGGGGGTAGCAGCTTGCTTAATGCTGTGAACTTCTTCTTCTGATATTTCGTCAGTTGTCGTACCTGCATTGTAAATCAACCTCGTTTCTTCTTCCCCTACCAAGAATGTCTGTGCAACCAGTGCTGCTGCCTCTAAGGTCAGGTTCTTGGTCTCTATGAGCTTTCGGAATATGCCTGCGTGGCCTATTCCTTCAATGAAAAAGTCTCTCAACATTTCTCTCCTCAGTTCATCGGAGAACTCACATAAACTAGCCAACCTCCGAAGTTCCGCCACGAAGTCGGGTATGTTCTGGCCCACACAGCGTCTGTAGTTGTAGAACCTGTGTCTAGCCATGTGTAGGCTGCTCGCTGGCTTCAGGTGGTCTCTTACCAGTGTGCTCAATTCTTCAAATGACTTGTTTGCTGGTTTCACGGGTGGCAACAGATCCTTCATTAAAGCGTATGTTTTCGAGCCACAGCTGGTCAAGAGATGGGCTCTTCTCTTGTCTGCCTTATCATTGTCTAACCAGTCTTTGGTTACAAAGCTTTGCGGGAGCCTTTCTTTCAAGTCCTCCCAATTGTCTCCCGCATTGTACTTTTCATCTGATCCGTTGTTCGCCATTCTGTGGATTCTGTAATCCCGTAACCCGTCGCCACTGTAAAATCCTGACCCCTCAGTACAGATTCACACGAGGCATGTAGTGAAGTCAAGGTCACTCTGGACCTGCACCTTTATTTCACAGCTCTGGAATGCGGCACTTGCCTGAGACCTGTCCTTATATACCTGTCTCTTGCAAGTGCACCTCTGGTGATAAGGTATGCTGGTGGTTACAGGTCATATCTTATTACAGTCATGTATAGAATGTTAGGATACAGTTATATATAATAATGTAAGATACATGACACTGGGGTAGAGAGAAAAAGAGAGACTGGGGAGAGAGAGAGAGAGAGAGAGACTGGGGAGGAGAGAGAGAGCGAGAGAGAAAGAGAGAGAGAGAAAGAGACTGGGGAGGGAGAGATCAAGTGAGGCTGGGGAGAGAGAGTGTGTGAGAGAGAGAGAGACTGGCAGAGAGTGAGAGAGACTGGGGAGAGAGAGAAGGGGAGAGAGGGAGAGAGACTGGGGGTAAAGAGTGAGAGAGACTGGGGGGTGGGAAGAGTGAGAGAGAGAGAGAGAAAGACTGGGGAGAGAGTGAATAGTGGGAGAGAGTGAGATAGACTGGGGGAGAGAGAGAGAGGGAAAGAGAGGGAGAGGGAGACTGGGGATGGAGAGAGAGAGAGAGAGAGATACAGAGAGAAGGGAGTGAGAGTGAGAGAGACACTGGAGGGGGGTGCAGGCAGGAGAGAGAGAGAAAGACAGGGGAGAGTGAGAGGCTGGGGAGAGAGAGTGAGAGAGACTGGATGGAGATAGAGACCGATTGAGAGAGAGAGAGAGACTGGAAGAGAAAGGGAGAGAGGCTGGGGGGAGACATGCAAAGAGAGACGGGGGGGGGGAAGAATGAGAGAGGGACTGAGGGGTGAGAGTGAGAGAGATTGGATGGAGATAGAGACCGATCGAGAGAGAGAGAGACTGGAAGAGAAAGGGAGAGAGGCTGGGAGGAGACAGGCAAAGAGAGATGGGGGGGGAAGAGTGAGAGAGGGACTGAGGGGTGAGAGTGAGAGAGACGGGGGAGAGAGTCAGAGAGACTAGGGGGAGAGAGGGAAATAGAGAGTGGGGAGAGAGAGTGAAATAGACTGGGGGGGAGAAAGAGCCTGGGGAGAGTGAGTGAGGAAGACGGGGGAGAGAAAGAGAGAGAGAGAGATAGAGAGAGACTGGGGAGAGTGAATGAAGAAGACGGGTGGGGGGACTGAGAGAGAGAGACTGGGGGGGAGAGAGGGAAAGAGAGATGGAGCAAGTGTGAGAGTGAGAGTGAGAAAGAGAGAAAGAAAGACTGGGGAAAGAGAGAGTGACTGGGAGGGGGGAAGAGTGAGATAGACTGGTGGGGGGGGGAGACTCAGGAGAGAGAAAGAGAGGTTGGGGAGAGAGTGAGTAAGACGGGGGGTGCGGGAGTAGAGAGAGACTGGATGGAGATAGAGAGAGAGAGAAAGGGGGGTGAGAGACTGGGGGGGAGACAGGCAAAGAGAGACAGGGGGAAGAGAGTGAAAGAGACTTGGGGGGCGAGAGAGAGGCTGGGGAGAGTGAGTGAGGGAGACAGTGGGGGAGGAGGGGAAAAGAGAGAAAGAAAGAGAGATTGGGTGGAGAGAGATTGGGGCGAGAGAGTGTGAGAGACTGGGGAGAGAGAGTGAGTGAGACTGGGGAGAGAGAGTGAGTGAGACTGGGGGGTGGGGAAGAGAGAGCGAGAGAGAGACTGGGGAGGAAGAGATCTAGTGGGGCTGGGGAGTGGGAGTGTATGAGAGAGAGAGAGACTGGCAGAGAGTGAGAGAGACAGGGGAGAGAGTGAGAGAGACTGGAGGGAGAGAGAGGGAGACTGGGAGAGAGTGAAAGAGACTGGGGAGAGCAAGAGAGAGAGAGAGAGCAAGGGAGAGAGACTGGGGGAGGGGGTAATGAGTGAGAGAGACTGGGGGGGGGGGTGTGGAGCGTGAAAGAGAGAGAGAGAGAAAGACTGGGGAGAGAGAGTGAATAGTGGAAGAGAGTGAGATAGACTGGGAGAGAGAGAGAGAAAGAGAGAGAGAGGGATACTGGGGATGGAGCGAGAGCGAGCGGGAGAGATACAGAGAAGGGAGTGAGAGAGAGAGAGACTGGGGTGGGGGACGGACGGCGGGAGAGAGCGAGAAAGACAGGGGAGAGTGAGAGGCTAGGGAGAGAGAGTGAGAGAGACTGGATGGAGATAGAGAGAGAGAGAGACTGGCAGAGAAAGGGAGAGTGACTGGGGGGAGACAGGCAAAGAGAGACGGGGGCGAAGAGTGAGTGATGGGTGAGAGTGAGAGAGACGGAGGAGAGAGTCAGAGAGATTAGGGGGAGAAAGTGAAATAGACTGGGGGGGAGAAAGAGGCTGGGGAGAGTGAGTAAGGGAGCCAGGGGTGGGAGAAAGAGAGAGAGAGAGAGACTGGGGAAAGTGAGTGAAGAAAATGGGGAGGGGGGAGTGAGAGAGAGAGAGACGGGGGGTGGGGGGGAGAGAGGGAAAGAGAGATGGGAGAAGAGTGAGAGAGAGAGAGAGAAAGAAAGACTGGGGAGAGATAGAGTGACTGGTGGGGGGGGGAAGAGTGAGATAGACTGGGTGGGGGGGAGAGAGAGACTGAGAGGTTGGGGAGGGAGTGAGACTTGGGGGTGGGGGGAGGAGAGAGTGAGAGAGTGACTGGGGAGGGAGAAAGAAAGAGAGGATGGGGAGAGAGAGTGAGAGAGACTGGTGGGGGGAGGGAGTAGAGAGAGACTGGATGGAGATAGGGAGAGAGGGGGGAGAGAGACTGGGGAGAGACAGACAAAAAGAGACGGGGGGAAGAGAGAAAGGGACTGAGGGGTGAGAGTGAGAGAGACAGGGAGAAAGTCAGAGACACTAGGGGGAGAGAGGGAAACAGAGACTGGGGAGAGAAAGTGAAAGAGATTGGGGGGGAGAGAGAGGCTGGGGAAAGTGAGTGAAGGCGACTTGGGGGGAAGAGAGAGAGAGAGAGGGACTGAGGGGTGAGAGTGAGAGAGATGGGGGAGAGAGTCAGAGAGACTAGTGGGTGAGAGGGAAATAGAGACTGGGGAGAGAGAGTGAAATAGACTGGGGGGGAGAGAAAGGCTGGGGAGAGTGAGTCAGGGAGACTGGGGAGCGGGGGGAAGAGAGAGAGAGAGAGAGAGACTGGACGTAGAGAGAGAGAGAAATTGGGGCGAGACAGTGTGAGAGACTTGGGAGAGAGAGTGAGTGAGACTGGGGAGAGAGAGTGAGTGAGGCCGGGGGGTGGGGAAGAGAGAGCGAATGAGTGACTGGGGAGGGAGAAAGAGAGGCTGGGGAGAGAGAGAGGGAGACTAGGGGGAGAGAGGGAAATAGAGACTGTGGCGAGAGAGTGAAATAGACTGGGGGGGAGAGAGAGGCTGGGGAGAGTGAGTGAGGAAGACAGCGAGGGGGGGGGGATGAGAAAGAGAGAGAGAAAGAGAGACTGGGGAAAGTGAGTGAAGAAGACGGGGGGCGGAATGAGTGAGAGAGAGAGACTGGGGGGGAGAAAGGGAATGAGAGACGGGGTAGAGTGAGAGAGAAAGAGAGAGCGAGAGAGAGAGAAAGAACGACTGGGGAGAGAGAGAGTGACTGGGAGAGGGGGGAAGAGTGAGAGAGACTGGAGGGGGTGTGGAGAGAGAGACTGAGGGGAGAGGCAGAGCGGTTGGGGAGAGATTGAGTGAGACTGGGGGGTGGGGGGAAGAGAGCGAGAGAGTGACTGGGGAGGGAGAAAGAAAGAAAGGCTGGGGAGAGAGAGTGAGAGAGACTGGTGGGGGGAGAGAATAGAGAGAGACTGGACAGAGATAGGGAGAGAGGGAGGGAGAGAGACTGGGGAGAGACAGGCAAAGAGAGACGGGGGGGAAGAGAGAGAAAGGGACTGAGAGGTGAGAGTGAGAGAGATGGGGAGAGAGTCAGAGAGACTAGGGGGAGAGAGGGAAATAGAGACAGGAGAGAGAAAGTGAAAGAGATTGGGGAGAGAGAGTGAAAGAGATTGGGGGGGAGAGAGAGGCTGGGGAAAGTGAGTGAAGGCGACTTGGGGGGGAAGAGAGAGAGGGGGGAACTGAGGGGTGAGAGTGAGAGAGATGGGGGAGAGAGTCAGAGAGACTAGTGGGGGAAAGGGAAATAGAGACTGGGGAGAGAGAGTGAAAGGGACTGCGGGGGGGGGAGAGAAAGGCTGGGGAGAGTGAGTAAGGGAGACTGGGGGGGTGGGGAGAGAGAGAGAGAGAGAGAGAGAGAGACTGGACGTAGAGAGAGAGAGAGAGAGATTGGGGCGAGAGAGTGTGAGAGACTTGAGAGAGAGAGTGAGTGAGACCGGGGGTGGGGGGGGAGGGAGAGCGAAAGAGTGACTGGGGAGGGAGAAAGAGAGGCTGGGGAGAGAGAGTGAGAGAGACTGGGGAGAGAGAGGGAGAGAGATTGGGCAGAGAGAGAGACTCGGGAAGGAGCGAGCGAGAGAGGCTGGAGAGGAAGAAAGAAAGACTGGTTGGAGAGTGAGAGATACTGGGGTGGGGGGGGGAGAGAGAGAGAAAGACTTGGGAGGGAGCGAGCAAGAACGGCTGGGGAGAGAGTGAGAGAGACTGGAGCGAGAGAGAGAGTGAGAGAGATTGGGGAGAGAGTGAAAGAGACTGGGGGGAGCTCGGCAAAATGGGATGTGGAAAGACAGAGAGAGAGAGTTGGGGGGGAGAGCGAGAGAGAGACTGGGAGAGAGTGAAAGAAACTGTGGAGAGCGAGAGGGAGAGAGACTGGGGGGAAAGAGTGAGAGAGACTGGGTGGGGGATTGGAGAGAGAGAGAGAGAGACAGAAAGATAGAAAGACTGGGGAGAGAGAGAGAGTGAATGGTGGGAGAGAGTAAGATAGACTGGGGGGAGAGAGAGTGTTATATATGTAAACTTTTATTTACTCTGTACAGCCACCAGAGGGCTCATCCTCTGGAGTCCCAAGGGATCCCATAATCCCTTGGGAGCACAGGTATTTAAGGAGGCCTCACAGTTTGGAGGGGCACTCTGGAGACCTGCAATAAAAGACTAAGGTGACACTTTACTTGACTCTTTCTCCATACATACCAACTGGCGACGAGATACAGATAGTGAACCCAAAGATGCAGAGAACAGTGGCATCCTGGAGAAATTCTCGGAGTGAGATGATTGGAAACTTTTGTGGAGCAACTCGACCAATACTTCCTGGCCAACGAGCTAGATGGGGAAGAGAACGTTGCCAAACGAAGGGCGATCCTCCTCACCATCTGTGGGACACAAACGTATGGTCTCATGAAGAATCTCCTCACTCCAGTGAAACACACGGAGAGATCGTACGATGATTTATGCACACTGGCCCGAGAGCATTTGAACCCGAAGGAAAGCGTTCTGATGGCGAGGTACCGGTTCTACACCTACAAAAGATCTGAAGGCCAGGAAGTGGCGAGTTATGTCACCGAGCTAAGACGCCTTGCAGGACATTGCGAATTTGAAGGACATTTGGAGCACATGCTCAGAGACTTTTTCGTCCTTGGCATTGGCCACAAAACCATACTTCGCAAACTTTTGACTGTAGAGACCCCAACCTTGAATAAGGCCATAGTGATAGCCCAGGCGTTCATTGCCATCAGTGACAATACTAAGCAAATCTCTCAGCACACAAGTGCTGCTACAAGTACTGTGAACAAAGTGATGTTGTTTTCAAATCACAACGTACAGGGCAGGTCACACATACCTGCAGCTGCACGTCCGCAGATATCTCAGAGTCCACCATCAAGGGTGATGAATGCAAGGCCATTAACACCTTGTTGGTGCTGCGGGGGTGATCATCGTTTCCATTCATGCCGATTCAAAGGATATGTTTGCAAGTGCTGTGGAACAACGGGACACCTCCAACGTATGTGCAGGCGAGCTGCTAATCCTGTTAAACCTGCAAACCACCATGTTGCAGAGGAGGATAGATCCACGGAGATCACGACGAACCAGAGCCTCAGGCCGAGGAGGCAGAGGTACATGGGGTGCACACATCCACCCCCAATAATGCTGAATGTTGAACTAAATGGACTCCCGGTGTCAATGGAACAGGACACAGGCGCGAGCCAGTCCATCATGGGCAAAAAGACTTTCGAAAGACTGTGTTGCAACAAGGCCTCAAGGCCAGTCTTAGCTCCAGTTTGCATGAAACTAAGAACTTACACGAAAGAATCGGCAGTGTTACTGTAAAGGTCTCCTACGATGAAGCAGTGCAAAAGCTACCACTCTAGCTGGTACCAGGCAATGATCCCACGCTGCTCGGCAGGAGCTGGCTGGGAAAGATTTGCTGGAACTGGGACAACGTCCGAGCGCTATCGCCTGCTGATGTCACTTCATGTGCCCAGGTCTTAAACAAGTTCCCTTCGTTGTTCAAACCAGACATTGGGAAATTCCAAGGAGCAAAAGTAAAGATCCACCTAATTCCGGGGGCGTGACCCATCCATCACAAGGCGAGAGCAGTACCGTATATGTTGAGAGAAAGGGTAGAGATCGAGCTAGATCGGCTGCAATGAGATGGGCATCATTTCACCGATCGAGTTCAACGAGTGGGCCAGCCCAATCGTTCCTGTCCTCAAGGGAGACGGCACCGTCAGAATCTGTGGCGATTACAAAGTAACTATCAATTGTTTCTCCCTGCAGGACCAATACCCACTACCAAAGGCCGACGACCTCTTTGCAACATGGGAGGAAAGACATTTACGAAGCTGGATCTGACTTCAGCCTACACGACGCAGGAACTGGAGGAATCATCGAAGGGCCTTGCCTGCATCAACATGCACAAAGGTCTTTTTATTTATAACAGAAGCCCGTTTGGAATTCGATCAGCGGCGGCAATATTCCAGAGAAACATGGAAAGTTTACTGAAGTCGGTCCCGCACACCATGGTCTTCCAGGACGACACCTTGGTCACAGGTCGGAACACAGCTGAGCTTCTGCAGAACTTGGAGGAGGTTCTTAGTCGAATCAATTGCGTGGGGCTCTGGTTAAAATGCTCAAAGCGCATTTTCTTGGTGCCTGAAGTGGAGTTCTTGGGAAGGAGGATTGCGGCGGACTGCACCGACGCCAAGATGGAGACAATCGAGAACGCACCGAGGCCACAGAACATGACGGAGCTGCGGTCGTTTCTGGGGCTCCTGAACAACTTTGGTAACTTCTTACTGAGTCTCAGCACACTGTTAGAACCACTGCATGTCCTTACTACGAAAAGGGGACGCATGGGTTTGGGGCAAAAGCCAAGAAAATGCCTTTGTAAAAGCGAGAAAATTGTTATGCTCAAACAAATTGCTTGTGATATATGACCCATGTAAGCGTTTGGTACGAGCATGTGATGTGTCGTCATATGGCGTCGGGTGTGTATTGCAACAAGCTAATGTTTTCGGGAAACTGCAACCGGTTGCTTATGCATCCAGGAGTCTGCCTAAGGCTGAGAGAGCCTACAGCATGATTGAGAAAGAAGTGTTAGCATGTGTCTATGGGGTAAAGAAAATGCATCAATACCGGTTTGGACTAAAATTCGAATTGGAAACTGACCATAAGCCACTTATATCCCTGTTTTCTGAGAGTAAAGGGATAAATACCAACGCATCGGCCCGCATCCAGAGATGGGTGCTCACGTTGTCCACATACAACTAAGCCAGCCGCCACAGGCCAGGCACAGAAAACTGCGCTGATGCTCTCAGTAGGCTGCCATTGCCCACCACGGAGGTGGAAATGGCGCAGCCCGCAGATTTAGCCATGGTTATGGAAGCATTTGAGAGTGAGCAATCACCCATCACTGCCAGGCAGATCAAAACCTGGACGAGCCAGGACCCCTTATTGTCCCTAGTCAAAAGCTGTGTGCTTCACGGGAACTGATCCAATGTCCCAGTGGAAATGCAGGAAGAGATAAAGCCGTTCCAGCGGCGCAAAGATGAAATGTCTATACAGGCAGACAGCCTTCTGTGGGGCAATCATGTAGTAGTTCCCAAGAAGGGCAGAGTCACCTTCATCAATGACCTCCACAGTGCCCACCCAGGCATCGTAATGACGAAAGCGATCCCACGTGTGGTGGCCCGGTATCAATGCGGACTTAGAGTCCTGCATTCACAGATGTTCGCAGTTAAGCAATGTACCCAGGGAGGCACCGCTAAGTTTATGGTCTTGGCTCTCCAAACCGTGGTCTAGGGTACACGGCGGCTATGCAGCCCCGTTCTTGGGTAAAATGTTCCTTGTGGTTGTAGATGCGTAATCCAAGTGGATTGAATGTGAGATAATGTCGGTTAGCATGTCCGCTGCTACTACTGAAAGCCCGCAGGCCATGTTGGCCACACACGGCCTACCCGATGTCCTGGTGAGCGACAACAGGCCATGCTTTACCAGCGCTGAGTTCAAAGAATTCATGACCCATAACAGGATCAAACATGTCACATTTGCCCCGTTTAAACCGGCGTCCAATGGTCAGGCAGAGAGAGCAGTGCAAACCATCAAGCAAGGCTTGAAGAGGGTAACTGAAGGCTCACTGCATACTTGCCTATCCCGAGTCCTGCTTAGCTACCGCAGGAGACCCCAGTCGCTCACTGGGATCCCACCTGCCGAACTGCTCATGAAAAGAGCACTTAAGCAAGGCTCTCGTTAGTTCACCCTGATCTACATGAACTGTGGAGAGCAGGCGGCTTCAACAAAGTACATACCATGATAGCGCAAATGTGTCACGCGAGATTGAAATCAATGATCCTGTATTTGTACTGAATTATGGACAAGGTGCCAAGTGGCTTCCCGGCACTGTCATGGCCAAAGAGGGGAGCAGGGTGTTTCGGGTCAAACTTTCAAATGGACTCATTCACCGGAAACACTTGGACCAAATCAAACTCAGATTCATGGACTATCCTGAGCAACCCACCTTGGACCCTACCTTTTTTGATCCCCCAACATACACACCAGTGGCAACCAGCACCACAGTTGACCACGAAGCAGAACCCATCATCCACAGCAGCCCAGCAGGTCCCAACACACCAGGCAGCCCAGCAAGGCCAGCTGCACAGCAGCCCAGCGAGGGCCCAACAAATGATTCAACAATATCAGCTTTCACACCGAGACGATCAACCAGGGCAAGAAGGGCCCCAGATCGACTCACATTGTAAATAGTTACACTATTGATTTTTGGAGGGAGTGTTGTTATATATGTAAACTTGTATTTACTCTATACAGCCACCAGAGGGCTCATCCCCTGGAGTCCCAAGGGATCTCATAATTCCTTGGGAGCACAGGTATTTAAGGAAGCCTCACAGGTTGGAGAGGCACTCTGGAAACCTGCAATAAAAGACTAAGGTCACACTTTACTTTGAGCTCACAGTGTTCAGTCTGACTCTTTCTCCATACATAACAGATAGAGAGACAGAGAGAGATAGACTGGGTGAGAGAGAGACAGAGAGGAGGAGACTGGGGCTAGAGAGAGACAGAGAGGGATAGACTGGGTGAGAGAGAGAGAGAGAGACTGGGGAGAGAGAGAGAGAGACTGGGGAGAGAGAGAGAGAGAGAGAGACTGGGGGTGCAGGGGGGGGGAGGGAAAGAGAAAGAGAGGGAGCGCCCCTGGGGGGTGGGGAGAGAGAGAGAGAGAGAGAGAGAGAAAAAGAGAGAAAAACTGGGGAGCGAGAGAGAAAGAAAGGCTAGAGAGGGAGAGTGAGAGAGACTGGTGGGGGGAGGGGGTGAGAGAGTGAGAGACTGGACAGGGAGAGAGAGGGACAGATACTGGCAGAAAGAGTGAGAGTGGAGAAGAGAGGCAAGGAGAGATGGGGGGAAGAGAGAGAGAGAGAGTGAGAGAGACTGGTGGGGGGGAGAGACTGCGAGAGTCTGGGGTGGAGAAAGTAAGATAGAGACGGGGAAGAGAGGGACAGAGTGAAAGAGACTGGAGGTGGTGAGTGAGAGGAAGATTGGGGAGAGAGCGAGGGGGGCTGGGGGGGAGAGAGAGAGAGAGAGAGACTGGGGGCTGGGGGGTGAAGAGTGAGAGAGAGAAAGACTGGGGAGGGAGAGAGTGACTAGGGGGAGAAAGTGAGATAGATTGCAGGGGGAGAGAGAGAGATAGACAGGGGAGAGAGAGAGAGAGAGAGAGAGAGAGAGCGAGACTGGGAGAGAGAGTGAGAAAGAGAGACTGGGAGAGAGAGGGAGAGAGAGAGACTGGGGAGAGAGAGGGAAAGAGACTGGGGGAAAGAGTGAGAGAGACTGGGTGGAGGTGGGGGGTGGGAGAGTGAGTGAGAGAGAGAGAGAGAGAGAGAGAGAGAGATAGAAAGACTGGGAAGAGAGAGAGACAGAGGGAGATAGTGTTATGTATGTTAACTGGGTTTTACCTGCCATCGGAGGGCGCGAGTGTCGGAGTCCTAATGGTCACTGGGATAGACAAGATTGAGGCAGAGAGGTTGTTTCCACTGGTCGGGGAGACTCGAACTAGGGGACGGAGGAGCCAATTTAAAACCGAGTTGAGAAAGAATTTCTTCTCCCAGAGGGTTGTGAATCTGTGGAATTCTCTGCCCAAGGAAGTAGTTGAGGCTAGCTCATTGAATGTCTTCAAATCACAGATAGATAGATTTTTAACCAATAAAGGAATTAAGGGTTATGGGGAGCGGGCAGCTAAGTGGAGCTGAGTCCACGGCCAGATCAGCCATGATCTTGTTGAATGGCGGAGCAGGCTCGAGGGGCTAGATGGCCTACTCCTGTTCCTAATTCTTATGTTCTTATGTTCTTATGTTCAGACACGTGCAAGCCATGTATATAATTTTGGCAGCCATGTTGAATCCTCACTTTGAGAATAAATAAACTGGAGTAAGGTCATGCCTGAACTAGCTCACCGTACTTGGCCTCGTGGAGTTATTCGATACTTAACAGATAGACTGGGTGAGAGAGAGAGAGGGAGACTGGGCATAGAGAGATACAAAGAGACTCAGGAGTGAGAGAGAGAGAGAGACTGGGGGAGAGAGAGTGAGAGAAAGACTGGGGAGGGAATGAGAAAGAGAGGTTGGGGAGAGAGAGTGAGAGAGGGTGGAAGATTGGGAGAGACTGTGGGGGGGGGGTGAGGGGAAAGAGAGAGACAGTGGGGAGAGAGAGAGAGAGAGAGAGAGAGGGAGACTGGCAGAGAGAGTGAAATAGTGAGGGGAGAGAGGCAAGGAGAGATGGGGGAAGAGAGAAAGAGATAGAGAGAGCCTGAGGGGAAAGAGTGAGAGAGACGAGGGTGGGGTGGGGGGAGAGAGTCTGGGGAGGGCGGGGGGAGAGAGTAAGAGAGAGACGTGGAAGAGAGGGACAGAGTGAAAGAGACTAAGGGTGGTGAGTGAGAGGGAGACTGGGGAGAGAGAGTGAGAGAGTGAGAGACCGGGAGCCTGGGCAGTGGGGTTGGGGGGGGGGGGGCGGGGAAGAGTGAGAGTGACCGGGGCGGGGGTGGGGGGGGAAGGGGGTGGGGAGAGAGAGAGAAAGGGAAAAAATGGGGAGGGAGAGTGTGACTAGGGGGAAGAGAGTGAAATAGATTGGGGGGAGAGAGACAGAGAGATAGACTGGGGGAGAAAGAGTGAGAGCGTTGGACCAGTTTTTCAAAGCTCATCTGGCTCATCAAAGACTGGCTTGCCCCTGTGTCGATCTCCATCAAAACTGAAACCCCGTTGATATCCACTTCTATCTTCCACGGGGAACTCTCGGTGGAGCAGGTATAAATTCCATACTCTTCTTCCAGGGGTTGAGCAGCTTCGTCTTCATCGGTATCAGAGCCCAGGTGATCGGCCAACTCTTCAGCGACACGGTGAGTAAAGCTTTTTCTGCACATTCTCTGATGGTGACCTTTCGCTTTGCAGCCTTTGCAGATATAGTCTTTGTAGTGTCACAGGTGGGCCCTGTGGTTTCCTCCGCAGCGCCAGCACCGGGCTAGCCGGTTGGCTCCATGTGGCGGACTCAGGGTTGCGGGACTCAGGGCAGCATTTCTGCCTTTGAAAGTCGCCATTCTGTTCACTGCCCTCGTTGGTTTAGAGTCCTAGGTGTGGGTCAACATTCATTTGGAGTCGCAGACTGAAATGATGAAGGCCTGGCTCACCTTGATTGCCTTCTGCAGGGTGGCTGTGATGTCCGCAGGGAGCAGTTTATGGAGGAGGCCCTCGTGGCCGATTCCAATAACAAAAATGTCCATTAGTGCTTTGGTGAGGTGGTCGCCAAAATCATATGGTGCAGCCAACCTCCTTAAATCTGCAGCATACTTAGCAATTTCTTGGCCTTCGGGCCGCCGGTGAGTGGAAAACCGGTGCCTGGCTGTGAGGATGCTCTCTTTGGGTTTCAATTGCTCTTATATTAAAGTTACAAGCTCCGCATAGCTCTTGGTTGTTGTCTTCGCTGGGGCTAGCAGGTCCCTGACGAGGCCATGGATAGTGGACCCACAACTATTGAGCAGGATGGCCTTGTGCTTGTTCATGAGTGTGGCTGGTGAGTCCTCATCCAGGTCTTTAGCGATGAAGAAGTGTTACAACCTTTCCATGAAGGGATTCCAATCTTCCCCATCGATGAATTGTTGGAAGTTGCTGAGATTCGATATGTTGTGCGTGGAATTCGTAATCTCGTCGCCAGTTATTGTGTATGTAGGCACTCTGTTAATGACTCCACGAGGCAGGGGTATGGCACGTGAACTGTACAGACTGTAGTCCTTTATTGCAGCTCCTAGAGTGAGGACACTAAGAAGTGAGCTCCCTTTTATACTGGGTTACCTGCAGTGTACAGATGACCCTTAGGTCTCCAGCAGCAGCACCCTCTGGTGTACAGGTAAGGTATATACAGGGTGAAGGTACTTTCAGGTCGAGTGTTGCAGTACATCAGTACATCATTGGCATGCAGACATAACAGGTGTAGTTGACATGGAGCTTGTTGCTGCAGGCTCCTCCAACCCCTCACTGTCGTCAGTGGAGAGGACACCCTGCAGCTCAATGGGTGAGATTCAGGGCTCCTCACCACCAGAAGGACGATCCACCGCTGACGCTGACGCCGGATCCGCACCTTGCCTCGGTGATGTTGCCTGTGACTGCGCTCTTGGCTGAGCTACAAAACATAAATGAGGTTATTAGAGGAGAAGGGGATATGAGGGTCACAGGGTGATTCAAACGCTACGCACAGCATATGCACGAGAACAGCATTATCGCTATCAAAATAAGCACAGTCATCACATTTAATGAACATAACCAAATTCTGCGTTACAATGATTTTCAAGAGCCCATCATTACACTTTCATCAATCATCTATCATATATTGTTCGGATATGAATGGCATCTATTGATTTTACATCACGCAATGGTGTATGATTTATTCACGTGTCATAACATCTGGTTCTGCTGCTGCATGCGTGGCCAACCGGGGGGTGGCTCCCCACGAGTGCCAGCGCCCGCTCCTAAAGGTCAGACAGCTCACACATCACTGGTGGGCCGCCAACCGTGCGCCACTGCTCGGCCCTATTCTTCAAAAGCTTCTTCTGCAAAAGGTAACAACAGCACGACATGGCATAAGATCATTGCATTAGATCATTGCTAGGTACAGAGACTGATACTACACATAACCGACTGATGTTATTATTATTATTATCATTATTAACCGAAACACATACACCATAAACGTAGGATTTGAGTAAACCATTCCCGGTCTAACTGCAACCAGATCTGAATGTATTTACTCATTACACTTACAATTCCAATTATATAAATATATAAGTAAATGTAAATAAGTTTAATACTTACTCTGCAAGGTAGACAAGGTAGTTCCAGTGCTTATGGCACTGGTTGCCCTCACGCACCTCATGCGTCATCGACGAGACCACCTCAGCGATCTCGACCCAAATTTTCTGGTAAACCTTAGGGGTGGGCGTCCCACGTCTACCCCGGGTCAATTGACCCTAACGTGACTCCACTTCCTGCAGGAGGGCAGCATTTGCCTCGTTGGAGAATCTCCTCGCTCGTTTTTGTCCTCCCAACTCCAATTCCTCTCCAATCTCACTGCCCTCACCAGCCTCCTCCCCCTCCACATCGTGTTCTCTTGCCTCCTCCATGCCTTCTATGTTATTTTTCTGGCCCAATATTTCTGTGTCAACAAACTAAATACTGCTCTAATTTATTAATACTCCTCACAAAAACCATTCCACACTCCCACAACAGACAAACAAACCACAAAGAGCCAGACAACAAACCCACACATGCTTTCTCTTCCTCTCTGCTCTCTCTCTCTCTCCTCTTCTGCGCATATATTGCTGACCCCTGACCTCCTGAAACGCGGGACAAGATCAGTGCTATGGCGTTGCTATGGACAGTGACATTTTACGACAGAAGAAAAAAAACACTGCTAACGCCCATTTCACATCGCGTCCACTAACGCCCATTTTATAAAGAGGGGATTTGAAAATGGGCGATAATCCGGCGATCTCAAAACATATAATAAACGGCAACGCTGGAAATAACGCCCATTTTTGGGCGATCTGCACAATAATGGAAAGTCTAGCCCATAGACTGAGGAGGGAGAGAGTGACTAGGGGGAGAAAGTGAGATAGATTGGGGAGAGAGAGAGAAAGAGAGAGATAGACTGGGGGAGTGAGAGAAAGGGAAACCGCAGAGAGAGAAAGGGAGAGATAGAGAGCGACTGGGGAGTGAGAGAGAGAGAGACTGGGTGGAGAGAGAGAGACTGGTGGGGGTGGAGGGGAGAGAGAGGGAGAGACTGGACACAGCGAGAGAGACTTGGGGAACAGAGTGAGAGAGTGGTGGGAGAGAGGCAAAGAGAGACTGAGGTGAGAGAGAGAGAGGGAGAGAAAGACTGGGGGAGGAGAGAGTGAGAGAGAGAGACGGGTAAGAGAGAGAGAGAGTGAAAGTGGGAGACTGGGGAGAGAGCGATGGAGACTGGGGAGAGAGCGAGGGAGACTGGGGAAAGAGTGAGATATACTGGGGGGGGAGACAGAGATTGGGGGAGAGAGAAAGAAAGAGAGGGAGACAGGGCGAGAGAGAGAGAGAGAGAGAGAGAGAAAGGCTGGGGGAGAGAGAGAGAGAGAAAGCGAGAAAGACTGCGGAGCGTGAGAAAGAGAGAGGCTGGGGAAAGAGTGAGAGAGATGCTGGGGAGAGTGAGCGAGGGAGATTGGGGGGAGAGTGAGAGAGGTTGGGGGGGAGAGAGTGAGAGATTGGGGGAGGAGAGAGTGAGGGAGAGATGGGGGAAGAGAGGAAAAGAGTGAAAGAGACTGGGGGTTGAAAGAGAGGCTGGAGGGAGAGAGACTGGGTGGGTGGGAGTGAGTGAGAGAGACCGGTGGGGGGTGGGTGGGGGAAGAGTGAGAGAGACTGGGGAGAGTGTGAGATACACTGGGCAGGGGAGGGAGAGAGAGAGAGATAGACTGGGGGAGAGACAGCGGGAAAGAGAAAGAGAGTGAGGCTGGGGAGAGAGAGAAAGACAGAGAGAGACTGCGGAGTGAGCGAGCCTGGGTGGAGAGAGAGATTGAGGGGAGAGAGTGAGAGAGACTGGGAGGGGTGTGCGGAAGAGATTGAGAGCGAGACGGTGGAAGAGAGGGAGATCGCCTGAGTTGAAGTCCTGGCATGGGTGAGTCGGTCGGATCATTGCTGCACTGCGGTGTGGCTGGTCTGATCGGACTGTCGGGCATGGTGGGTTCATCCTCGTGGTTGATCACGAGGTCGATTGCTGGTTGGGTGTGTGTAGGTGGATCATTGATGGTAATGTCCTCTTCAAACTATTCTTGATTGTCTGAACCGCAGTTTGGTCTGATCCAAGTGCTTTGTGCACGTTAGTCCATTCAAAAGTTTGACAACAAACACTCTATTCCCCTCCCCGCCAGGAAAACACACTTGCAGCATTTCAACTTGAGTCCCACTCTGTCCAGTCGCTTGAGAACTTCTTCCAGGTTGTGCAAGTGTTCGGTGGTGTTGCGGCCAGTGATCAAGATGTCATCTTGGAACACCACGGTGCGCAGAACCAATTTCAGCAAACTCTCCATGTTCCTCTGGAAGATGGCCGCCGCTGAACGAATCCCAATGGAGCATCTGTGGTATATGAACAGTCCTCTGTGTGAGTTGATGAACATCAATTTTTTCGAAGGTTCAGCCAGCTCCTGTGTCATGTAAGCAGCATCCAGCTTGGTGAACGACTTCCCCCTGCTAGCATTGCAAATAAGTCATCCGCTTTGGGTAGTGGATACTGGTCCTGTAACGAGACTCATTTGACCGTTACCTTGTAGTCCTCGCAGATTCTGACCGTCTCTCTCTTCAACACCGGAACAATTGGACTGGCCCACTCGTTGAACTCGACTGGCGATATGATCCCCTCTCGTTGAAGTCTGTCCAGCTCGATCTCGACTTTCTCTCGCATCATGTATGGAACCGCTTGGTCCTTGTGATAAATAGGTCAGGGACTAGATGGATCTGCACTTTGGTGCCTGTGAAGTTGCCGATGTCTGGCTCGAATAACGACGGGAATTTATTTAGCACTTGGGCGCACGAGGCGTCATCCACCAAAGACAGCGCTTTGATGTCGTCCCAGTTCCATCGGATCTTTCCTAGCCAGCTTCTGCCGAACAGTGTTGGGCCATTGCCTGGTGCAATCCATAGTGGTAAATTATTCACAACTCCATCGTATGATACCTTCATTGCCATACTGCTAACGACTGGTATGAGCTCTTTGGTGTAAGTGCGCAGCTTGTTATGGATCGGACTTAGTTTTGGCCTTTGTGCCTTGTTGCCCCACAGTTTCTCAGAAGCCTTCTGGCTCATAATTGACTGACTCGCCCCCGTGTCCAATTCCATGGAAACTGGAATGCCGTTTAATTTTACTTTTAACATTATCGGAGGGCTCTTGGTGGTGAAGGTGTGTACCCCATACACTTTCTCTTCAGCCTCGGGTTGAGTTGCCTCTCTTACTTGTTCAGCGTGATCCTAGCCGGATTGGGCATCTCCTGCCGACTCTGCCACATGGTTGGAGGTGCCCCATTGTTCCACAGCCCTTGCACACGTAGTGCTTGAATCGACATTGATGATCTCGATGATTACCCCCGCAGCGCCAACATGGTGCTAATGGATTTGCATTCACGCCCCACGGCGGACTCTGAGTCATCCTAGGTCTGGTCTCTGCAGGCATGTAGGCCCTTCTATGTACAGTTCTGCCTGCTGAAGGCGTTATTTTATGCACAGTACTTGCCGGCGAGTTCCGATGCTGCAATGATATCTGTTTAGTGTTCTCGTTCATGGACATAAAAGCCTGGGCTATCGTGATGGCCTTGCTCAGATCTAGGGATTCGGCAGACAGCAGTTTGCGAAGAATGACTTCGTGGCCGATTCCAAGCACAAAAAAGTCCTGCAACATTTTCCCCAAAAAATCAGCAAATACGCACGGTCCTGCAAGGCATCTTAGGTCGGCGACATAGCTCGCCCCGTCCTGGCCCTCGGAGCGATGGTGCATATAAAAGCGATACCTGGCCATCAAGATGCTCTCCTTCGGCTTGAGGTGTTCCCGAACCAGCGTGCAGGTGACCCTGGGTCTCCCACAGGTGCACCCCCTGGTGGCAAGTCTTATACATTGGTAATGTTTTCATACATAACAGCTGGGTAGAGAGTGAGAGATACTGGTGGGGGTGGGGAGAAGAGAGAGACTGGACAGAGAGGAGAGAGGGAGAGAGAGAGACTGGCAGAGAGAGTGTGAAAGACTGGGGGGAAGAGAGTGGGAGAGACTGGGGGAAAGAGAGTGAGAGAGACTGGGGGGGGATGGACGAGAGTGAGAGAGAGATGGGGGAAGAGAGGGAGTGAGTGAAAGAGACTGGGGGGGATGAGAGAGAGAGGGAGAATAGGAAGAGAGAGAGGGAGACTGGGGAGAGAGAGAGACTAGGGTGTGTGGGAGGAAGAGTGAGAGAGACCGGTGAGGGGGGGGGGGAAGAGCGACAGAGACCCGGGGGGAGGGGGGGTGGAGAGCGAGAGAGAGAGAGAGAGAGAGAAAGACTGGGTAGAGAGAGCGTGACGGGGGGGGGAGAGAGTGAGATATACTGGTGTGAGAGAGAGGGAGAGAGATAGACTGGGGGAGAAAGAGAGAGAGAGCGAGAGAGAGAGAGGAGAGAGTGTTAGACTGGGGGAGCGAGAGACTGGGGGAGAGAGAGAGAGATACAGAGAGACTGGCGAGTGAGAGAGAGACTGGGTGGAGAGAAAGAGATACAGAGAGACTGGGGTGTGAGAAAGAGAGAGACTGGGTGGAGAGAGAGAGAGAGAGAGAGAGAGAAAGACTGGGGACCCAGAGAGAAAGAGGCTGGGGAGAGAGAGTAAGAGAGGCTGGGGATAGGGTGTGAGAGAAACTGGTGGGGGAGGGGAGAGAGAGAGAGACTGGTAGAGAGAGTGAGACAGTGAGGGGAGAGAGGCAAGGAGAGATGGGGGTGGGGGGTTGGAAGAGAGAGAGGGAGGGAGAGAGCCTGAGGGGAGAGAGTGAGAGAGACTGAGGTGAGAGAGTGAGAGAGACTGGGGTGAAAGAGGGAGAGAGAGACAGGGGGAAGAGAAATAGAGAGAGTGACTGGGGGAGAGACAGATAGATGGGATGAGAGAGAGATAAACTTGGGGAGAGAGAGAGAGATACAGAGAGACTGGGTAGTGAGAGATAGAGAAAGACTGTAGAGAGAGATACTGTGGAGGGAGAGAGAGAGAGAGAGACTGGACAGAGTGAGAGATTGAGAGAGACAAGGGGAGAGAGAGTTAGAGACTGAGGGAGAGAGAATGAGAGAGACTGAGGGAGAGAGAGTGAGAGAGATGAGGGGGAGAGAGTGAGAGAGACTGGGGGGGAGAGAGTGAGAGAGATTGGGGGGGAAGAGAGTAAGAGTGATTGGGAGGGGAAGAGAGTCAGAGAGATTGGGGGGAAAGAGAGTGAGAGAGATTGGGGGGAGAGGGAAAGAAAGACGGGGGAAGTGAGTGAAAGAGAGAGAGAGAGAGAGAGCGAGCGACTGTGGGGGGAGGGTGGAAGGAAGAGAGAAAGAGAGAGAGAGAAAGACAGACAGACACAGACTGGGGGGTTGGGGTAGGGGAAGAGAGAGAGAGAAAGACTGGGGAGAGAGAGGGAGAGACTGGGGAGTGAGAGTGAGAGAGACCGGAGGTGGGGGCAAGAGAGACTGGGCAGAGAGTGAGAGAGAGAGAGCGATACACAGAGAGACTGGGGAGTGAGCGCGCGAGAGAGAGAGAGAGACTGGGGGGGGAGAGAGAAAGAGAGACTGGGGGGAGAGAGAGACTGGGGGGAGAGAGGGAGAGACCGGGGAGAGAGAGGGAGAGAGAGAGAGGGAGAGAGAGAGAGAAAGAGAGAGAGAGAGAGAGAGAGAGAGAGAAAGGGAGTGACTGGGGGATGCTGGAATCTGAAATAAAAACAGAAAATGTTGGAAATCTCAGCGGGTCAGGCAGCATCTGTGGAGAGAGAAACCGAGTTAATGTTTTGGGTCAACGACCTTTCATCAGATCTGGCAAATGTTCGAAAAGAACACATTCTTAAGAAGCACTGAAAGGGGGATGGGAAGAACAAAAGGGAAGGTCTGTGATAGGGTGGAAGGCAGGAGAGATTTGAGAGACAAAAGGATGGGTCGAATTGAAATGAGCTCGTAGCGTGGGGAAATGTTGCCAAAGATGGACAGAGGTTATGCTCTGAAATTGCTGAACTCGATGCTGAATCCATAATCTCTGCCCATCTTTGCACCCCACAACCCCACCCCCCCGCCCCGCCATTATCATTTCAATTTGCTGCCTGAATGCATTGAAACCAGGAGACACGAGATCACCTCTCACAGATGGTGTCACGTTGGTTGGTCTTTACACTGGGTGCAGTTCAACTCCAGTCCAATGTGGAGTACATGTTTGTAAGTATCCAGGCAGTCCGTCTGGAAGCTTTTTAAATACGGTATGGAATCTTCCTAATGTTATGAGAAAAATAATGCTGTCAACTGCACTCTCATAACTGAAAAAGAATCCGTGAAGGGTGGCGCTCTGTGCAGGTTGGTCACTGCTGGCTGCACACTCTACAGGTACAGGTACTACGAGACCAATATTAGTAGTACAACACTTTATGACTATCGGCTTGCACTTATTTATTGACTATTTCAGTGGCTGTGTAGTTACATCCCAGATGTATATTCCCTCACTTCTTAGAACCAGTGGTAAGGAGCTATCCATCAGGATTCAGGAAAGGGCTGGATTCATGTCAGTGAACTACTGACCATTTCCTAATTATCCCACATCTTTGGTTTGGGTTATTGGCAATGGGGAAAAGAGAGATGTTGGACTAATCTTTTCTATTGTTTAAAAAAAACCCTCTGATTCTTGGGTCTCTCCTAATGTTCGTAGATCATAGAATGATACAACACAGAAGGAGACCATTCGGCCCTTTGTGCCTGTGCCGGCTCTTTGAAAGAGCTATATAATTAGTCCCATTCCCTCATCAGTCATTTCAGTCTAGATTTATGTCCTCAGTGGAACAGAGTTCCAGCAAACAGACTAAAGCTTCCCTTTGAAGCAAAAATGTTTTAGAGTGAAATAGAATTGCCCTAAGCTTGCAGGCAGAACTATAACCTTCTATTCTCTGGTGTCAGACAGAGAGGGAAAAAGATCAGTAGAAAAATTACTCAATGGATATTTTAATTTACGCAGATTACTATCAAGGGCAAATACAATTATTGGGCAGAAGTGGTATTGCCAGCAGAAAAATCAATGATAAGCCCACTACAACCCGTGAAGGGTGGCCACTGTAGACCCGAATTGTGCATTCTAAATATATTGGGCTCTTCTCTTAGATGTCCTACAATGGGGTTTGGAATAAGTGTTCCGTTATGGGTCGCTCCGACATCCCATTTGTAGGCCTGTTGTTATGGACTGATTAAATTGAAACAGTGATTACAATATTTTGTTGCTGAGAAAGGGACCAAGAGAATATTGATTGGATGTATTAGAATGCTGTCTTCCACTTCCTGGACCATTTTATTCCCTGTTTCTTTTCATTCCAAGTATCACATGCAGAAGATGTGGATATAAAGACTGATCCACTGCAAATACTTAACAAAGATCTCATGCTGTGAACAGCTGCTGGGTTGTGTCTGAACCATATGTAAAATATTACATCCTGTTATAAAATACAAACACACAGTCAGATCTATATGCACACATTAATGTGTGACATAAGCATTTTTAATTAATTTGTAATCCGATTCTGATTTAGGCAGCATTTGTATAAGCTGTTCCTGTTAAATATCTGATTATTAGCCACATTTTACTTCATCTTGACTTATTCCATGCAATAGGATTTCATTGTGTACACATCTGCTAGGAACATATGAAGAGCTTGAATAAGTTCCAGCAAAATGCAACGCTGCCATCGTCAGACTGATTTGAGTAGTTCAGCTTTTAATATGTATTTTTTTGGTATGGTATGATGACAAATGAGTTCATACAGGCTTCTGACAGACTCAAGAACATTCTGTACGAGCTTTGCTAAAGCAGAATCTGAACTCTTTCAAACTGATGCAGTACTGACATAGACTTCTCAATGCAGAACTAGTTGATTGATGAGTGAGTGAGTAAAACAGTTTTAAAAGAGCAATGCCTGACATTTATAAGATTGTGGGCATTGTTCTACTTTATTAAGGATGTAATATACCTCCAGAATATATAAAACATATAGAATTTCCATGAAACACAATGAAAATATATTTGTCACTGTCTCCTCCAGTCACCTGATGCAGTGCTGCTGTGAATGTTGACATATTAACAAGTCCCTAACACAACCTTCGGGCCCAGAGGTCTTTCTATACCTTTCTTTCGTCGCTTTTGTAGCTCATGGCATTACTTGAACTATGTTATACGCTGTAGCATTTCGTGCAAAATTGCGATGGGGTCTGTGGCTTCTTTTCTGACAGACCAGGGATAACGAAAAAGTTGTGCTCTTCCGGGATATTATAAACTACAGTAGATCTTACACATTGTTATCACACTGTCATTACAGCACAAAAGGAGAAATGTATCAAACTATCTGCTCATTTGGCATCTCTTAGTAGTCTTTCCAGAAATGTTACTCATATGCTAAGCACGTGTTTTGATATAAAAGTAGATGGAAACAAAAAATGTGTATTTATATAATGCCTTATCATATCTCTCAGAAACATTTCAAATCGCTCTATGTACAATTAATTACTTTTAAGTGCAGTGACTATTATTTTTAAAAATATAGCAATAATTCTATGCACAGCAAAATCCCACAGCAGCAATGAGGTGAATAACAACTTCCTTGGTCTCTTTTTGGGAGGGGTGGTGGATATTGGTTCAGAACAATTGCTGCTCCTCTACAAATAGCACCGGGCCCTGGAACATCATGGGCCGCCCTGACCTGTGTGAGAACACCGCTGCAGGTCGGGGCTATAAATAGAGCTGGAGCGCCGTGCCCTGGAACATCATGGCGAAGGCGCGGCGAATGAGGGTACGGGGCCCAAAAGAGCCAAGGGCCCTGAGGCAGCATGAGCCTGCCTACACTGCGGGTTAGGTCCGTGCAGCAGAGCAGGTCTCCAGTCGTCCTGATTAACCCTTGCCACTGGATAAAGGCCGAGCTCTGTCGAGCCCATGTGGTGGCTGATGTCCAACGGTCACCACACGTTAAAAAAATCCACGCACAGGCATCTTCCACCCCTTTAATTGGAGCTCAGGACTAGAACATCAGGTGTTTCATTGAAACATCTTGTGAACTCTCGTGGAAGCAAGTCATCCTCGTTCGAGAGACCGCCTATGATGATGATGATGTGCCATGGGATCTTTACTGTCCACGATATTTAATGGGTAGACTTCAGTTAGAGAGTTAGGAGGAAGTTTCAGAAAAATTATCTTTTTGCAAAGAGTTGTTGGCGCATGAGATGTTTTGGCAGAGGAAGGAATTGAGTCAGAAACCATTGCATCTTACAAGGAAATGTATATAATCATTTGAAGCCAAGGAAGATAAAGGTTTATGGGAGGAACACTTGGGATTACTCGAGCAAAGAGCAGGCACAGACACGATGAGCTAAGCTGTAAACATCTATGGTTCTGTGGCGCTGGATCACCATTACTTACTTGCGTGCTTGTGGCGAATCCTGATGAGAAAACAGCTGCATGCAAAAATATACTGAGGCTTCCTGAGCTTTGGCATTTCCAGAAAATCATTTGTTTTAAAACTCTTATTTCAGCTCAGGCATTTTGGGTTGGATTTTCCAGTCCTTTGCACTCCGGGTTTCGCCCCGGAGCGGCGTGAAAGGCGGCGTTCATGTCTGCTGCGCCCCATCACGATCCTCCGGTCCGTTTTTGAGGCGGCGCTGAGTAGCACCGCCGGGAAGAGCTGCGCCGAGTGTGCAGCGCCTCTCATTGTGACGCCAGCAGTTCTTTGGACTTTTGCCCGATCTGTCTGCCCGGAAGTACGCCCGCAATGAGCGCCTGGGAAATCAGTACGGTCCAGCCACCCCGGCGGCAGTGAGCAAGGTAAAGTACCCTGAAGGTAATTGTGAGTGTTTGGCTCTTTTAATTTTTTTTTTAGCGATTTGTGTTGTGGTGGCGTGGGCAATGTTTTTGTGTTTTTTTTTTATTAAGGTGTCCCACCCCCAAGATTCTCTCAGAGCGCACACGGCCCGGCAGTTTAGTTAGCGAGTTTCCCATCCTTGCACCACGAAAAGTGTACAATGCCTCCCTTCGCGCTGCGCCCCCGATGTAGGGCCCAGATACCGAAACTTCTTTACCAAAGCGCAAACTATTCGCATACCTTTCCGCCCACCCTGCCTCCTTTTCGCTCCGAAAATAGAAAAGCCTAAAATCCAGCGCATACAGTGTCCATTAGTTTCTGGGAACATAAGGGAGTTGAAGTCTTCCTTCTTCCCTATTTCATTGTAGCATCTGCCTGTCCTTAAATTCTGTTCCCGATCCATTCTGTTTTCATATATTCTGCTCCTCTGATTGTTCCATTTCGATGAGTCTTCTCCACCTCCTTTCATATTGGTGTTTTTTTAAACCCATAGGAAGATCTGTTTCTGATCTTTGTATTGAAAATCAAAGTAATAGTGGTTGGGATTGTTCTTCTTACTCAAGGTGAGTCAGAGGTTAGAGAGTTGCAAAGTCAGGTGATCTGATTTCAATGAGAAAACTATCTGAGCGGAGGGGTTGGGGGGGTGGTGGGGGGGGAGGACTTGAATGGCAAATCAGAAAATTAAGATGCATTTTTAGTGTGTTTTTACTGTCCATGGCTGTTCTGTTGTCTGAATATGAGATTCAAGCCAATCAAGTGCAAATGTAACACTTATTTTTCACATCAAATATGATGGAGACAGGACACAGATTAACCTTCCGTAAATACTAGGCGGCCGAGGGTCTAGTGAGGAGGAACTGAAGGAAATCCTTATTAGGCGGGAGATTGTGTTAGGGAAATTGATGGGATTGAAGGCCGATAAATCCCCAGGGTCTGATAGGCTGCATCCCAGAGTACTTAAGGAAGTGGCCCTAGAAATAGTGGATGCATTGGTGATCATTATTCAACATTAAATTGACTCTGGATCAGTTCCTATGGACTGGAGGGAACACCACCTTTTAAAAAAGGAGGGAGAGAGAAAACGGGGAATTATAGACCGGTTAGCCTGACATCGGTGGTGGGGAAAATGTTGGAATCAATTATTAAAGATGAAATAGCAGCGCATTTGGAAAGCAGTGACAGGATCGGTCCAAGTCAGCATGGATTTATGAAAGGGAAATCATGCTTGACAAATCTTCTGGAATTTTTTGAGGATGTAACTAGTAGAGTGGACAAGGGAGAACCAGTGGATGTGGTGTATTTGGACTTTCAAAAGGCTTTTGACAAGGTCCCACACAAGAGATTAGTGTACAAAATTAAAGCACATGGTATTGGGGGTAATGTATTGACGTGGATAGAGAACTGGTTGGCAGACAGGAAGCAGAGAGTCGGAATAAACGGATCCTTTTCAGAATGGCAGGCAGTGACCAGTGGGGTGCTGCAGGGTTCAGTGCTGGGACCCCAGCTATTTACAATATACATCAATGATTTAGATGAAGGAATTGAATGTAATATCTCCAAGTTTGCAGATGACACTAAGCTGGGTGATGATGTGAGCTGTGAGGAGGATGCTAAGAGACTGCAGGATAACTTGGACAGGTTAGGTGAGTGGGCAAATGCATGGCAGATGCAGTATAATGTGGATAAATGTGAGATTATCCACTTTGGTGGCAAAAACAGGAAGACAGAATATTATCTGAATGATGACAGATTAGGAAAAGGGGAGGTGCAATGAGACCTTGGTGTCATGGTACTTCAGTCATTGAAGTTTGGCATGCAGGTACAGCAGGCGCTGAATAAGGCAAATGGCATGTTGGCCTTCATAGCGAGAGGATTTGAGTATAGGAGCAGGGAGGTCTTATGCAGTTGTACTTGGTGAGGCCACACCTGGAATATTGTGTTCAGTTTTGGTCCCCTAATCTGAGGAAGGACGTTCTTGCTATTGAGGGAATACAGTGAAGGCTCACTAGATTGATTCCCGGGATGGCAGGACTGACATATGAGGAGAGACTGGATCAACTGGGCTTGTATCTACTGGAGTTTAGAAGAATGAGAGGGGATCTCATAGAAACATATAAAATTCTGACAGGTTAGAGGCAGGAAGAACTTTCCCGTTGCTGGGAGTTCCAGAACCAGGGGTCACAGTCTAAGAATAAGGGGTAAGCCATTTAAGACTGAGATGAGGAGAAACTTCTTCACTCAGAGAGCGGTTAACCTGTGGAATTCTCTACCGCAGAAAGTTGTTGAGGCCAGTTTGTTAGATATATTCAAAAGGGAGTTAGATATGGCCCTTACGGCCAAAGGGATCAAGGGGTATGGAGAGAAAGCAGGAAAGGTGTATTGAGGTTGAATGATCAGCCATGATCTTATTGAATGGCGGTGCAGGCTCGAAGGGCCGAATGTCCTGCTCCTGCACCTAATTTCTATGTTTCCATGTTTCTAAATGCAAGCTAAGTGCTCAGAATAGCATACGCTGGAAACCAGTAAAGGAGTGGCACACAAATTGAAAATGGAACAATGTTAATGTAGAATTAAGTTCTGGAACTTTTTCAGGTACACTTCTGGGTTAAGATGTAGAAGTTAAATAAGACTCAGCTGTTGACAAAAGCTTTACATACAAAATATCTGGATGTTTCAGATCATTTTCTTTCATGTATTGAAGCAGAAACTAAAGCACAATGTATTCTCCATATCCCATTATTTGATCTGACAACATAACAAAGCATCTTACTCTAAGTGTTTACCTTATAATACTACATTCATCCTTAACAACTTAGCATTAATATTTTATACCAGAAAATGTAAACAATATACTTACATAATGCTAGCTCAACAACACAGATAACTTCACAATTGCATTGATTTTGGCTGACTAGAAGGCATTATTCCAACAGCAAATACCAATCAGCTAGGTGCCTTGATGTATCCGAACAGCACAAAGCCCCATAGAAAGTCACACAATGAGGTTTCTATTTTGTTCTGATTTTTGCTGCTCTGTAATCAGTTGCATATTGAGTGCACCTGGGTGTTTTTTATGCAATGCCATATTGAGTGCACCTTACATGAAAGAGACTGAAAACAGGGAGAGGGAGGGAAGGGGATAAAGGTCATGGATAAAAAGAAAACATTGAAAACAAATTACTTTATTTACAAAAAAACCCCATATTGTCATCCTTCAAAATTGTGTAACAGTTAAAGCATCTTCAATGTCGAAAAATATAAAATTGCACTTATTTGGATTAGTGCAGATCACTTCAAACACTGGCAGATGTCTGTCCTGCTTATATCATATCCAGTTGTTACTGTATGTTTTTTTTAAAGTTTATATTTCTGACAGGGAATCCTGAATCTTTAGAAAGTTTAAAGGGGTGAAAAGTTAGATGCACTAAAGGTCTTTTACCAATAGGTGAACCTAAAACAACAACTTGTGTTTATACAGTGCCTTTAAAGTAGTAAAATGTCCCAAAGTGGGACGGACACGGTCGAGGACCATGTCAACCACAGTCGAGGGAATCCTCGGTTGAGGAAAAAGGAAGACATATCGAAAGCACTAGAATGGAAGGTGGCATCGTCAGAACAGATGCGACGGAACATGGAGAAACTGGGAGAATGGAATGGAGACCTTACAGGAAGCGGATTGGGAGGAAATGGAAGCTTTAAGAAATGTCTTAAAGGAGGAGAGAGAGGTAGAGCGGTGGAGAAGTTTAGGGAGGGAACTCCAGAGCAAAATAAGACTATACTCATTTTCACATTTCTCATTTCACTGTTAAAATTACCCATAGAAAATCAAATCTGATGATCGAGTGAGTAGTCCTTTGCAACTGACCCAGTCCCAGGAAATTCAAGCCGTCAAAGTGCATTCACAATTTGACAAACAATGGTTATTTTCTGCCACCTAGTGGTGCATTTATATCTAAAGTCAGATCATACAAAGCACAGAGCTTCAAATTTATTTTTTTAACAGATTTGAACTTCTACAAAATAAAAAGAGTAAAACATTTATTTTGGTACAATTGCAGAAGCCAATCTAACTGAGATATCTGTAAGCATTTGCCAATGATAGTCTATTGCAGCCATAGTTAATTTATACAAAATAATGATAAATTTTACTTTAACTTTTAATGGAAAACTAGATGTGCTTTTTAAAAAATGTATTAATTATCTAATTAACATTATTCCAACTTTTTTATCCCAAATATTTCCCTCAATTTGTGCTCCTTATTAGTATTGATGTCTGGGTTTGTAGCAGTCATTTATGATTGGTGAGTTCAAACATCTTAGTGCCAGTGCATTTCTACTGCACAGACAGCGTCTTAACTTCTTTCAAAGTTGTTCCTCATCTGCATGCACCAGATCTCATTCCACCTCTTTACTTTTCTTAGCTAGCCTTCCCCCATGCTAGTACTATTTGACAGAGATCTCTGTTGTACAGAATGTAAACAATTTCAGGTGGGATTATCCTGAGTGCAACATTTTATTTTTGCATTATGCATTGTTGGCTGGCGGGAGTGGCAGGCATGGTAAAATGCTCTTTGATCATTGTTACTGCTGTTACATTTTGCACTATAAATTAATCATAAGGCATAACCTTTGGAAGCAGCTTGATTCCTGAAATGAAGGGTTTGTCATATGCAGAAAGGTTGGGCCTATACTCATTTGAGTTTAGAAGTCTAAGAGGTGATCTTATTGAAACATATAAGATTCTTAGGAGGCTTGACAGAGTAGATGCAGAGAGGATGTTTCCTCTTGTGGGGAGTCTAGAACTAAGGGGCATAATCTCAGAATAGGGAGGTTGCCCATTTAAAACGGAAATGAGGAAAATTTCTTCTCTCAGAGAGTTGTGAATCTTTGGAATTCTCTACCCCAGAAAGCAGTGGAGGCTGGGCTATTGAATATATTTAATTTGGAGATAGACAGATTTTTGAAAGATAAAGGGTTATGGGGAGCGGGCAGGGGAGTGGAGTTGAGGCCAGGATCAAATCAGCCATGATCTTATTGAATGGAGGAGCAGGCTCGCTGGGCCAGATGGCCTACTCCTGCTCCTATTTCTTATGTTCTTAGGCAATCCCCCAGAATCGAGGATGACTTACTTCCACACTTAAATGAGTTCTAAGGTGAGAGATGCGACCAATGCGGAATCTACAGTCTCTGTCACAGGTGGGGCAGACGGTGGCTGGAGAGACGGGTGGGTGGGGTGCTTGATTTGTCGTAAGCTCCTTCCGCTGTTTGCGCTTGGTTTCTGCATGCTCCCAACGAAGAGACTTGAAGTGTTCGGCCCCCTTTCGGATGCTTCTCCTCCACTTTGAGCGATCTTGGGCAAGGGTCGGTGGGAATTAACATTTATTCAAGGAGGCTTTGAGGGTGTCCTTGTAGCGTTTTCTCTGCCCTCCTGGGACTCGCTTGCTGTGACGGAGCTCTGAGTAGAGCGCTTGTTTCTGGAGTCTAGTATTGGGCATGCGGACAATGTGGCCCGTCCATTGGAGCTGATCGAGCGTGGTCAATTCCTCGATGCTGGGGATGTTGGTCTGAGCGAGAACACCGACATTGGTGCGCCTATCCTTCCAAGGAATTTGGAGGATTTTGCAGAGTATGGCTCAGAGATGTGGACCATATACAGTAGACAACGTCAAATCACTGGAGAAATACCACCAACGATGTCTCCGCAAGATCTTGCAAATCGCCCGGAGGACAGACGCACCAACGTTAGTGTCCTCGATCAGGCCAGCACCCCAGCATCGAAGCACTGACCACTTGACCAGCTTCGTTGGGCGGGCCACATTGTTCGTATGCCTGACACAAGACTCCCAAAGCAATCGCTCTACTCGGAACTCCTACACAGCAAGCGAGTCCAAGGTGGGCAGAGGAAACGTTTCAAGGACACCCTCAAAGCCTCCTTGATAAAATGCAACATCCCCACCAACACCTGAGAGTCCCTAGCCAAAGACCGCTCTAAGTGGAGGAAGAACATCTGGGAGGGCACTGAGCACCTGAGAGCATACAGAAACCAAGCGCAGGCAGCGAAAGGAGCATGCAGCAAAACAGTCCCACCCACCCTTTCCTTCAACGACTGTCTGCTCCACATGTGACAATGACTGTAATTCCCTTATTCGACTGTTCAGTCACTTAAGAACTCACGTTTAGAGTGGAAGCAAGTCTTCCTTGATTTCATTGGTGCTACATATATTCTGCTGCAAATGAAATTGCTGATTTATTATATATATTACTTCATTAGCAGTGACTCTAGTGCATCACATATCAGTTTAAAGAATTATAAACAATGCATGCTCTTTATGAACTACTTACAATTACTAAAGTATAATGGAATAGCATATATAAGGAGCAACACAATACACATAAAGGAAAAGGAACTCCAACCATTTTGCTGAAATATCTGTCAGAAAGTGCAGGAAGGTGTTGTCGACAGTGCTATCAAATGGCACTTACTCACCAAAAACCTGCTCACCGATACCCAGTTTGGGTTCCACCAGACCTCATTACAGCCTTGGTCCAAACAGGGACAAAAGAGCTGAATTGCAGAGGTGAAGTGAGAATGATTGCCCACGACATTAAGACAGCATTTGACTGAGTGTGGCATCAAGAAGCCCTCGTAAAAATTGAAGTTAATGGGAATTGGGGGGAAAACTCTCCACTGGCTGGAGTTATACCCAGCACAACGGAAAATGGTTGTGGTTGTTGGAGGTCAATCATCCCAGCCTCAGGACATTACTGCAGGCGTTCCTCAGGGCAGTGTCCCTGGGCCAACCATCTTCAGCTGCTTCATCAATGACCTTCCTTGCATATAGAGTCAGAAGTGTGGATATTTGCTGATGATTGCACAATGTTCTGTTCCATTCGCAACTCATCAGATAATGAAGCTGGACGGCATTTAGGCTTGGGCTGATGTGTGATGCGAATGTTACTTTTCACTTAAGTGCCAGGCAATGACTATATCCAACAAGAAAGAATCTAACCACTGCCCCATGACATTCAACAGCATTACCATCACCGAATCTTCCACCATCAACAGCCTGAGCGAGGAGGGGGGGTGACCATTGATCAGAAAGTTAACAGGACCAGCCACATACTGTGGCTACAAGTGGGTCAGAGGCTGGGTATTCAGCAGAGCGGGTCTCCAGTCGTCCTGGTAAACCCTTGCCACTGGATAAAGGCCTAGCTCTGTCAAGCCTGTGTGGTGGTTGATGTGCAACGGTCACCACACATTAAAAAAATCCATGCACAGGCATCTTCCACCCCCTCAATTGGAATTCAGGACTGGAACATCAGATCCTTCATTGAAACATCTGTGAACTCATGTGGAAGCAAGACATCCTTGTTCGAGGGACTGCCTATGATTCTGCAGTGATTGGCTCACCTCCTGACTCCCCAAAGCCTTTCCACCATCTACAAGGCACAAGTCAGGAGTGTGATGGAATACTCTCCACTTGCCTGGATGAGTGCAGCTCCAGCAACACTCAAGAAGCTCGACACCACCCAGGACAAAGCAGGCTCCTTGATCTGCACCCCATCCACCACCTTCAACATTCACTCCCTCCACCACCTGCGCACCATGGCTGCAGTGTACACCATCTACAAGATACACTGCAACAACTTGACAGCACCTAACAAACTCGCAACCCCTACCACCTAGAAGGACAAGGGCAGCAAGTTCCTCTCCAAGTCACACTGTATTGTGACTTGGGAAATATATTGCCGTTCCTTCACCATCACCGAGTCAAAATCCTGGAATTCTTTCCCCAACAGCACTGTGGGAGTACTTTCACCTTTCGAATGCAGTGGTTCAAGAAGGCGGCTCACTACCACCTTCTCAAGGGCAATTAGGGATGGGTAATAAATGCTGGCCTTGCCAGAGATGCCCACATCCCAAGAATGAATTTTAAATAAAGACGTTACTTTTCACATGAATAGGTTAAGGAAATAAAGACTATGAGGATGAAAGAGCAACAGATTGCTAGCGCACTCCAGGAAGTGAAAGTAAAGGAAGTAGTCATATTTTGCAGGACTATCTTCATGCTTTTGTTTCAATTTGAAATTTGAAAAGACAATCCATTTTCTGGCATCAAGGAAACAGATGCAGATGTAGAAGCAATAAACAATGACTTTCTATAATTTTATGTCATTATCAAAGCTGCTCTTACACAGCACCAAATGTACAATTTTGGGTCGTTAAAAAACCTAGCAGTTAGCCACAACTAGTATTTGTTAAAAATAACAAACTTTTGAATGAGCTATCAGCACAAGCACCTTTGATTGGATCAGTCTCTTGTGGCACACTCAAGGCTAATCCAACTAACGAACAGAAAACAGAGAGTCGGGATAAATGGTTCATTCTCGGGTTGGTAATCAGTAACCAGTGGGGTGCCGCAGGGATCAGTGTTGGGACCCCAACTGTTTACAATCTATATTAACGACTTGGAGGAAGGGACTGAGTGTAACGTAGCCAAGTTTGCTGATGATACAAAGATGGGAGGAAAAGCAATGTGTGAGGAGGACTCAAAAAATCTGCAAAAGGACAGACAGGCTAAGTGAGTGGGCAAAAATTTGGCAGATGGAGTATAATGTTGGAAAGTGTGAGGTCATGCATGCACTTTGGCAGAAAAAAAATTGAAGAACAAGTTATTATTTAAATGGAGAAGATTGCAAAGTGCTAAAGTACAGCAGGACCTGGGGGTACTTGTGCATGAAACACAAAAGGTTAGTATGCAGGTACAGCAAATGATCAGGAAGGCCAATGGAATCTTGGCCTTTATTGCAAAGGGGATGGAGTATAAAAGTAGGGAAGTCTTGCTACAATTGTACAGGATATTGGTGAGGTCACATCTGGAATACTGCGTGCAGTTTTGGTTTCCATATTTATGAAAGGATATACTTGCTTTGGAGGCAGTTCAGAGAAGGTTCACAAGGTTGATTCCAGAGATGAGGGGGTTGACTTATGAGGAAAGGTTGAGTAGGTTGGGCCTCTACTCATTGGAGTTCAGACAAATGAGAGGTGATCTTATCGCAATGTATAAGATTATGAGGGGGCTTGACAAGGTGGATGCAGAGAGGATGTTTTCGCTGATAGGGGAGACTAGAACTAGAGGGCATAATCTTAGAATAAGGGGCCGCCCATTTAAAACTGAGATGAGGAGAATTTTCTTCTCTGAGGGTTGTGGATCTGTGGAATTTGCTGCCTCAGAGAGCTGTGAAAGCTGGACATTGAATAAATTTAAGACAGAAATAGACAGTTTCTCATAGGGAATAAGGGATTATGGAGAGCGGGCAGGAAAGTGGACCTGAGTCCATGATCAGATCAGCCATGATCGTATTAAATGGCGGAGCAGGCTCGAGGGGCTGTATGGCCTTCTCCTGCTCCTATTTCTTATGTTCTTATGTAATATTTGCAACAGGCTGGCCATCAGAAAGCTTAAAAGGAAGTCCCACTGGATGTCTGGAGGAGATTGGCAGCTGGTGGATTTATGTAGTTAGCAAGTTGATGAGAAGTAAAACAACTTGCATTTATATGGCACCTTTAACATAGAAAAATATCCTAACTGCAAAGAAGCATAATCAGAAAAAAAAACTCTTGGTAAACAATGCCTAGCAAATTTACACACTATTGTGTAAAGTTGTGTTCCTTTAGCTATTTGGGGATGGCAATGGTAACTTTCCCAGGGCAGGCAAATATGGTTTTGGGTATGAAAGTATCATTTATGAATGGTGGACTTTGCAGTGTAAAGATATTTTAAAAGGTTGCATTTTCATTTATATTTTAGTTATGCCAAAATACGGGTATCTTTAAAATGGAAGGCCAGGTTGCATTTCTGATGTTTCCTTTACTGATTTGTCTGGAGAGCCTGTAGGCTAAGTTAATATATAACTCTGTCTGGAGACGTTAGATGTTAATAGCACAGAAATTCTCTCTGGTCTGTGATATTTGATGGCAAGTGATACCTTGCTGATTGATGCACGTTCTACAAATTGGGGATGGGGGCAGGGGGTTGGGTTGGTGAGGGGAGTTATTTTGTTTCTTATATTCTTTCACACCCAGGTGACAAAGAATTAATATTGATTTTTTGAGGCTGTTGAGAAAAGACTTTAGGTTTTCCTTAAAGATATTTGCTAATTGTGAAGAGATTACTTTTCGATGGTCTTGGGCCAGGGACTCCCAGGTGCCGGTGGGGATGTTGCATTTTATTAAGGCGGCTTTGAGAGTGGCCCTGAAACGTTTCAAACGACAATTACAAGAGAAATGCAGGGAACAGCATCAACCCTTGTACATGGCCTTTGACCTTACTAAGGCCTTTCACACCTTCATCCGTGAGGGACTATGGAGTGTCCTCCTGTTTCGGCTGTCCCCAAAAGTTTGTCACCATCCTCCGCCTGCTCCGCGATGACATGCATGACATAATCCTGACCAACGGATCCACCACAGACCCAATCTATGGCTGGACCGGGGTCAAGCAGGGCTGCGTCATCACACCAACGCTTTTCTCGATCTTCCTTGCTGCAATGCTTCATCTCAACAAGTTCCCCGCTGGAGTGGAACTAAACTTACCAACCATTTAGCTCCATTGCACAGTGGTGGGATGGAATTCCGTATATCTAAGAATCCAAGTTGCCACCATCTGAGTTTGATTTAAGTGATTAAGAATTCAAAAGGTTTTATTTTATTATGGTGCCAGAAAGCATACATAGAAAGACAGCAAAGTTACAACATGGAAACAGGCCATTCAGTCCAAGCACATCCCATGTGAGCAAATAGTTCTGATTACATTTATCCACCCTGTATCCATATCCCTTCAACCAGTTTACCTTCATCCAACTATCTAATCTTAAATATTGACATAGGGAGGAATTTATGCCCAACTCAAGTCGGCCCAACCCTGGCCGATTTTACTCTCCATTGACCTCAAAATGGGCAGTGGACCCAAAACCCATGCAGCGGATTAGGTTAAAATTACCCCCATAGTTTCAGCCTCAACCATTAAGCTTGGAAGTGAGTTGCACAACCAAACAGCTGTGTGAAGAAGTTTCTCCTGCCCTTTGTTCTAAATCTTTTATATTTAATTTTGTATCTATGGCCCCTCAACTACAAGAAACAGTCTTCTATCGCCCACATCAGAAGTTGCCCGCCAGGACTAGACCGGCCTCGTGCAACGCCAAGAATAACCGCCAGGGCGTAAGTTTGGGCTCATCTGCCGGCGTCCAGATCACCGAGAGATCCGCCCTGTAAAAACTGCTCTTACAGGGCGGTAAGTGGGGGGACCCTGCAAAGAAAGGTAAGTGAAAGGTAATTTAATTATTTATTTAAAATTTTACCGCGGCAATTAGGCTTAAAACTGCCTTGGGAATGCTTTGTGTGTGTTTTTTTTTTAATATAATGATTTTTTTTCATTAGGTTTCCCCCCTCCATAGGCCCAACCGCAGCTTCAGCCTAAATTTTTGTACTTACCGATCATTCCTGTAATGACTGCCCATTTGGCTAACTTTCTACTTACCCGCCGAGAATGTGTGTGCAACGCCAACTTTTTTTGCCGGGCGATCAGTTCCACACACCTTTACCCTCAAAATGGAAATTCTCGCCCGTTTTTTTCGCCGAGCGTTAGCAATCCTTCTCAGCGGGCAATCGGGCGTTGAGGGCCTTTATGGAAAGTCTGACCCATGGCATCAAATTTAAAAACACATGAAAATATATTGTAGCATCTTACCTCCAATTATTAAACCCCCACCCTGGCCGAAGGGCTTGCCGGTCTGCTCCCCCGCCTGACTGTCTGTCTGTCTGTCTGTCTCTCTCTCCCTCCCATGGCATCTGCTGCACTTACCTGCGCCGATTTCCTTACCTGTGTCAATTTCTTTAACTCTCCAGAAGGTTTTTCTGCAGAGGCCACATATGCTGGCCTAAGCAGAACTGGCTTAACTCTCAGCTGGCCAAACTTCCCTAAATGGCCAGAATTGGCGCGGGTGGCAGGTTACGCCCCCTTTGGCTGAAAAAAAAACTAAAAAATCGTAACTAACTGGAGTTACGCTGGTGCAAATTGATTGGGGAAACTGTTTTTTTTTTAAAAAACTTAAGCCAAAAAAAGCAGCCTGCTCCAAAAAAACAGCACAAGTCACTGGGGAAAATTGAGCCCTATATTGCAAATGAACACCGATCACAACAAAAGGTACATCAACTATAAATCAATTTAAATGTAAAGGTTTATTTGGATAGTGTATATTTATACAATAGTTGCTGTAACATTTACCACTGATGTAAACCCATATTCAGCACATAGTCTCTTTAAAAAATGAGAAAAGGTTTTACTGTTGGACAAATGGATACAATTTTTTTTTAACAAAAAGGATGGAGTGTATATGTGCAAAACTAGAACTTAAAAAGTATTCAGTACTCCCAAACCACAATCCTGGGCCGAATTCCTTATCTAAGGAAGGATATACTTGCCTTGGAGGCGGTTCAACGAAGGCTCACTAGATTGTTTCTTGGGATGAGAGGGCTGTCCTATGATGAGAGATTGCGTAGAATGGGCCTATACTCTCTGGAGTTTAGAAAAATGAAAGGTGATCTCATTGAAACATGCAAAATTCTGAAGGAGATTGACAGGGTAAATGCTGAGAGGTTGTTTCCCCTGGCTGGAGTGTCTAGAACCAGGGATCACAGTCTCAGGATAATGGATGGCCAATTTAAGACCGAGATAAGGAGAAATTTCTGCAGAGAGTTGCGAATCTTTGGAATTCTCTACCCAAAGGGCTGTGGAAGCCAAATTATTGAGTACATTCAAGGCAGAGATAGATAGATTTTTGGACACTTGGGGAATCAAGGGATATGGAGATCAGGCGGGAAAATGGAGTTGAGGACGAAGATCAGCCATGATCCGATTGAATGGTGGAGCAGGCTCGAGGGGCCTTATGGCTTACTTCTGCTCCTATTTATGTTCTTATAAATGTTATACAAGTTATTATTTTCCTGCAAAAACCATACCTCAATATACTAAAACTTTATATCCAGTATGAGTTCACAATCTGGATTTTCCGACAAAATTATAATTATGACAATATTGCAGAATACCTCAAATCATTTTTATGAATCATTTTTCAAAACTATAGCTGATTGTGATCAATTGTATATATGGTAGTTGTTTTCAATTCCAGGGGGAAAAAGACAATAAAAACCAGGTTTCATTTTATACAATAACATTTGCATTTCAATTATGACCTTGCTGATGTGTAGAACAATAAAAAAAACCTCAAAAAGGATCAGTTTCAGAATGATCTATACTAGGATTATCATTACATGTCTCAAGTACAACTACTACACTTTGCTTTCTCAAAACAGAGAGGCTGTACAAAAAAAAAACATAATTACAATTAGTAATCGATCAGTCATGGTCAAAAGTAAATTGGCATTTCCAGTCACATAATCCAAGTTAATAATGTTTAGTAACCTGCCTCTTGTAAGTAGGCAGTGCTTTTAATACCATTCCTTTGACTCACTGTCCCTGAAAACAATACACAAAAAGCAATCTATTTTAAATACAGGTTAGCAAATTCATTGTGGTTATATATAGCAAGCATTTGCATGTCAACATCCACAGACTACTCCACAATTTACATTGTTTAACATGTTGTAACAACCATTTCTACATTCTATGGTAGAATATGATGTGTTTTTGCCAGCTCTGTACATTCTTCCATCTCAATGATTTTCAGTGTGACCTGATACAGGCACTAGCCCGGGGGCTCCATCACCGGGCTGATGTCAACCAGTCATATTCTCAGCTGTCTAGGAAGAGAAACAATGTACAAATTAAGTTTAGTACAGGTTCTCCAATGCATTTACTTGGTGCTAGAAGTGTGGAAACTAAAAAGGTGCAGTATTGCTTTTCTGGGAACTCCTCTTAGCCTATATATTTTTTAAATAGATTTGGTTCCTACCAATGAACCAGAAGCTACCAGAGGTCCCAAATTTAAAAAATAGAATGGTCCCACATTAGTAAATAATTTTCACAACAGACGGAATTCTGTTTAAATGCCAACTCTTATTTGCTTTTGATGATCAAAATCAATTTATTTATAATATTTTCCATCCTTACCATTAAGATTTGTAGTTCTGAGGAGACTCCTCCAATTGGAGAATAAACACAGGCAAGAAATAGAGAAATGAATATTAAAACATTCCCGTTGGATTGGCTCAATAAACATTATTTAAAGATGTCTTATAGCGGTTTTCCCCCTTGTTGGAAATAATATTATAAAGAACTGTAAATAAAATTTAAAATGCACATAATTTTCCCATTAACAGTCCAGGCTCAAGTTTTATATGTTTCTCTGTTTTTTTATATTAAGATCTTTCCTATCAACAACGCCGCCTTTTTAAAAAAAAAACACTGGAACTGCGCATGCGCAAACTACTTCCGGTTCATTGGCAGCAGTCGCGTACATTTTTAAAAGTGCACATATTCTGCATCGGAGTTGGTGTAATGAGCTAACTTCCCTTATTTATAATTTTACAGCAGTAATTCATACCAAAGGCAGATCAGAGATTGGTCAGTAGACACTTCAAAAAAAATGTCTAGTGTACAGCTTGTAAAAGTGAGATAACAAGCTTTATTCATACATTAACATACATGAAACTTTTAGGATAGATATATTAAGTACCCAGACTTAGTCTACACGTGATTCATACAAATTAATTTGCAGAAGCACCTCAGTAAAAAATTACTTTAACCCAAATCAATGTAAATGTAAAATGACTGTACAATGTGAATTCGAAATTTTCTGTGTAAAATAACACTTTTCTTTGAGAGTGTGTTTGTTTTAAATCTTCATTTTTTTCCTCCCCTTATACTAACTTTTCACTGGGCCATTCCATTATTGAAAGGACATTCCAGGCCCCATTTGTGCTTAGTTCTCTCCTCCTGCAGAGGATCTCAGATGCTGGATTTCATCCATGCCCTGTCTCCCATGTTCGATACTCAGGCACCATGTATTTAAATATAATTTGGGTTCAGCCCTATCGAATCAGACACTACTACAATATGTATATTTTAAAAATCAATGTAATCTTTATGACAGACTTCATGTATGCCAATAAAGCATGCCACATGGACCACAGCAGAAGAGGACAAATAATTTACAGCACAGGTGCAGGCCATTTGGCCCAACAGGTCCATGCCAGTGTCAATGTTCCCCTCAATGTTTTTGGGTGTGCGGCCCGTTTAAGGGGCAGAGCGGTTTATTAAGTTGCTGATCGAGGGCTATGCAGGTCTGGCAGAGAGTTGGACGGCTATGCAGCTTAGAGGGAACATTGGCCGGTGTTTATACTCCATACGAGCTTTCTCCCACCCTATTTCAACTAACCCTATTGACATAACTATTCGTTTCTCCCTCATGTGCTTATCTAGCTTCCCCTTAAATGCATCAATGCTAGTCGCCTCAACTACTCCTTGTGGTAGCGAGTTCCATATTTTAATCACTTTCTGGGTAAAGAAGTTTCTCCGGAATTCATCATTCAATTTATTAGTGACTATATTATATTATATTTATGACCTCCACAAATGGAAACATGTTTTCCACGTCTACCCTATCAAACGCCTTAGTTGTGTCTTTTCTAAAGAAAAGAGACCAGCCTGTTCAGTCTTCTCCGATTGTTATAAATTTTCAGTTCTGCTATTATACTAGTAAATCTTTTGTGTTCCTTCTCCATTGCCACTATATCCTTTTGTAATATGGAAACCAGAACTATGCACAGTACTACAAGTGTGGTCGAACCAAGGTTCTATACAAGTTTAACAAAGCTTCTCTGCTTTCGATTCTATTTCTCTAGAATGAACCCCAATGCTGTGTTTGCACTTTTAGGGCCTTGATAAGCGGTTTTGATACTTTTAATTATTTGTGAATCTGTACTCCTAGATCTCTCTCCTCCTCTACTCCATTTAAAGACCCTGATTCTCCAAGGAGTTTGTGGCCTCCTTATTTGTCCTATAAAATGTACCTATTTTAAAATTTATTTGCAATTTACATGCTCATGCCGCATTTTATTAACGTCTTTTATTTTGTCTCAGTCTTCCTCAGTATTAACTATACTCACCCCCAATTTGGTAATCTGCAAATTTTGAAATTGTACTTCCAATTCCCAAGTACAAATCATTTATGTAAATGGTGAACAACAGTGGACCCAGCACCGATCCCTGTGGAACACCACTTCACACCTTCCGCCAGTCTGAGTAAATACTCTTACCCCTACTCTCTTCTGTTTTGTAGGCAGCTTGCTATCCATTCTGCTACTTATTTCAACTCCAGATTCTCTGACCTTCGTCAAGAGTCTACAACACGGTAGCTTACAGCACAGGAGGTCATTCAGCCCTTTGTGTCTTGTGCCTACTCTTTGAAAGAGCTATTCAATTAATTCCATTCCCCTGCTCTTTCCCCATAGCCTTGCAATATTCTCCCTTCAAATATTTATCCAATAACCTTTTGAAAGTTACGATTGAATCTGCTTCCACCACCCTTTCAGGCAGTGCATTCCAGATCATAACTCACTGCATAAAATTAATTCTCCTCAGCTCCCCTCTGGCTCTTTTGCCAATTACCTTAAATCTGTGCACTCTAGTTACCGACCCTTCTGCCAGTGGAAAGTTTTCTTACTTACTTTATCAACCATCTTCTGGTTATTTTAATTCTTAAGAACCCGCCAACTTGCAAGTCTGCATTTCTCAGCCAGTAGTACGATATTTCATTGCAAAGACATACCCTCCTTGTATTTCCAACCTCAACAATCTGCTCACCTTCAACCACAGATTCCATTTCCTTATTCATTCACTCAAAAAACCATCTGTTTAAACCATTTCCTTACACACAACAAAGCAGTAATTAGGCACTGATTAGTTACTTTAAGACATTGTGGCTGAAGGATATCATATTTGGCAAATGTTAAAATTTCCACTTGTGTAAAACAAAGCCTAGCAATGCTAAACTAGCAGATTCTCTCATCAATCAAATCAGCCACATGATTTCTGCTACTTCCCCAATTAATACTTTCCGTACTACTACAGGTTCCATAACTAATATTCATCACGCAAGGATTCTGTTGTGGTGAATTGCTGGTTATACCGCTGTAAAAGACATAGTGCGACACAAGGATGAAAACCAACAGCTCTAAAAGATGGGGTATATAAAGGGCTGAATGGCTTTCTCTGCTGCAAAAGTCTGATTATATGCCAGATTTTACTGCACATCAATTTTTCTTACTTTGAGTGAGTCAGTAGCCTTGCGCAGCTCCTTAATGACTGAAGCCAAGGCCTCGGGATTGATTCCTTGCTCGCAAAGACGGACACAAATTGAGAGAGACTCCATATCAAGACCAGTATTCAGCAATCTCGAAATTTCAAGGAGAACTGAAAGAAACAAATTTAAATTTTGAGCATTTGGTAGCAAGTAAAGGAGAAGACAGTTGCATTGATATAGCGCCTTTCACAACCTCAGGACGTCTCAAAAGCACTTTACAATGAAATATTTTTGAAGCTACACTGTAGAGTAGGAAATGTGGAAGGCATTTTGTGCACAGCAAGGTCCCACAAACAGCAATGTGATAATGACCAGATAATGTTTTAGGGATTAATACTGACCAGGACACTGAGGAGAATGACCCTGCTCTTTTCAAATTAGTGCCATGGGATCTTTTACATCCACTAGACAGCCTCAGTTTAACATCTCATCCGAAAAACAGGATCAGTCTAGATTTTATGCTCAAGTCTCTGGAGTGGGACTTGAGCTCACAACCTCTGACACTGATGCAAGAGTGCCATCACTGAGCCACGGCTGGCATCTGTGCAACACCACTAGCAGTTTATTTTGTTGTAGCACTATGTGCACAAACACCCCAGCCATTTGCATTACAGTCACATTGAAGGCCTTTTACCACACTTCAATTCAAAAATCCACAGGAATATTAACTGTGAATCTTCCCAAATACATAGGTCAAAATTACTTAGCAATGCTCTACTTGAATCCAACTGGCAGACATGTCAGGTTTGAAATTCATGATTAGTAGGGTCATAATTGCAAGAGAGAAAATATCTGCAAGTTGAATTACAGGCCGAAAGGTTGCTTATGCATGTGTGCAATTATGGAAAATTCTCTTTAGGAAGTAATTTAAGAAAAATTTGAAATATTTGTACCTTTGAAACAGCAATTACTTCAATATATATTAGCCAAGCGTGAGAGATTTGTTATTTTGTTAAAGTGAACACTTTTTTCCAATACAAGAATTTATGTTTCAAAATTTCCTAACACACACACACACGTACACACAAGCTTGAAGACTTTCCCCCAACAGCATTCACTAACCCCTCAGGTGATGATGCCACAAGTAGATCTAGTAATAAGTGCATGTTATTTCCCCCTTCGGGTCCATGAAACATCAACGCTCAGAAATATTTAGTTCATGCTTCACCACGCAGGAATGCAAAGAAGACACTCACATGTACCATTTTAAACCAACAATGAATTAACAATTAGCAAGGACTGGAGTCAGAATTTGAGCCAGGTTGCCTCGCTTGAATGTAGAACAATTCATTATCCCACCCCAAGAAAAGGAAAAAAAATACAAGGAAAACACTGCTTCTTACGGGGAGGGTTCAGATGAGCAGAAATTTAAAAAGTCAAAAAGAACAAGGAGAAGGCAACAGAGCAGGGTAGCACTGGGTGAAATAATAACCAGAGTTTGACAGGAAGGGACAGAATGTATAAACAAAAGAGTGCATGAGAAAGTGGGGTCAAAGCAGGGAAAAATGGTAAAAAACAAAATTAAAAGCTCTTTATCTGAATGCATGCAGCATTCGTAGCAAGATAGATGAGTTGACGGCACAAATAGATATAAATGGGTATAATCTGATAGCCATTACAGAGATTGCAAGGTGACCAAGGCTGGAAACTGAATATTCAGGGTTATTTGACAATCCAGAAGGATAGACAAAAAGGAAAAGGAGGTGGGGTAGCTCTGTTAATAAAGGATGAGGTCAGTGCAGTAGTGAGGAATGATATTGGCTCAGAAGATCAAGATGTAAAATCATTTTTGTGGAGGTGTGAATGTTTAAAAATGTATAGAGACATTGAAGTTGAGAACGTGGGAATTGTATAAGGACAGTATAAGCTAACAAACAATTCATGGAGGAATAGCCATGACATTTCAGACTCGAGACTGCGAAATGTTACAACACTAACACATATTGAAACAAAACCCACAGCTTGCAGAAAAACCTCAAGGTCTTATTAAATCATGTTATTAACCTGAAATATTAACAGAAGGTCTTTGTTTAAAATCAGACCATACTTAGGTCGGCTTATGAGTGGACAAAGGGAAAGAGGGACCAAAAGAGATAGGTTGAACTAGGATGTCACTCTAGCCCTATCTTGTTATCTTTTGACCGAGAATGTATAACTGTTGTCGCTTTACGATGTAACTTCACCTATCCGTAGGGAGTGTGTACGCTCTATCCAGAGGGTATATCTTCTGTCTGATAGGTCTTGCCGGCCGGTAAAATAAAGACTGCTTTGTTCAAAGCACAAGAGGTATTCGACTCAGTAATTTTACTGAACCAGATTGAGAGAAAAGAATCTACATTTACAGAGGTAAGAAATAATAAGGGAAGAAGTCTCTGGTGGGCGTAGTCTATAGGCCCCCTAACAGTAGCTACACTGTGCGATGGAGTATAAATCAAGAAATAATGGAGGCTTGTAAAAAAGGAATGGCAATAATCATGGCCGTTTTTAATCTTCATATTGATTGGATAAATGAAATTGCCAAGGTAGCCTTGAGGAAGAGTTCATAGAGTGTATCCGGGATGGTTTCCTTGAACAGTATGTTGCAGAACCAACCAGGGAGCAGGCTAGCATAGATCTGGTACTGTGTAATGCAACAGGATTAAGAAATGATCTCCTAGTAAAGGATTCTCCAGGAAAGAGTAACCATAACATGGTTGAGAAAGTTGGATCTCAAACCAGTGTCCTGAGCTTAAATAAAGGAGATTACAAAGGTATGAAGGCAGAGTTGGCTAAAACGGACTGGGAAAATAGATTAAAGTGTAAGACGGTTGGATAAACAGTGGCAGACATTTGAGGAGATATTTCATAACCCTCAATAAAAATATATTCCAGTGAGAAGGAAAGACTTTAAGAGAAGGGAGAAACATCCGTGGCTAACGAAGGAAGTAAAGGATGGTATCAAATTGAAAACAATGGCATACAATGTGGGCAAGATTAGTGGGAGGCCAGAGTATTGGGAAACTTTTAAAAGCCAGTAAAGAACGACAAAAAAAAGAGATTATGAAAGTAAACTAGTATGAAATATAAAAACAGATAGTAAGAGTTTCTACAGGTACATAAAAAAGGAAAAGAGTGGCTAAAGTAAATGTTGGTCCCTGAGAGGATGAGACTAGGGAATTAATAATGGGGAACAGGGAAATGGCAGAGACTTTGAACAAATATTTTGCATCGGTCTTCACGGTAGAAAACACTAAAAACATCCAGATTATGGATAATCAAGGGACTACAGGGAGGGAGGAAATTAAAACAATCAGTATAAGAACATAAGAAATAGGAACAGGAGTAGGCCATACGGCCCCTCGAGTCTGCTCCGCCATTCAATATCATTTATGATCTGATCAGGACTCAGCTCCACTTCCCTGCCTGCTCCCCATATCCCCTTATCATTTAAGAAACTGTCTATTTCTGTCTTAAATTTATTCAATGTCCCAGCTTCCACAGCCTCTGAGGCAGCAAATTCCACAGATTTACAACCCTCAAAAGAAATTTCTCCTCATCTCAGTTTTAAATGGGCGGCCCCTTTTTCGAAGATCATGCACACTAGTTCTAGCCTCCACCATCAGTGGAAGCAGTCTCTCTGCATCCACTTTGTCAAGCCCCCTCATAATCTTATCAAAACATACAAGATCACCTCTCATTCTTCTGAATTCCAATGAGTAGAGGCCCAACCGACTCAACCTTTCTTCATAAGTCAATCCCCTCATCTCCAGAATCAACCTAGTGAACCTTCTCTGAACTGCCTCCAAAGCAAGTATATCCTTTCGTAAATATGGAAACCAAAACTGCACGCAGTATTCATGGTGTGGCCTCACCAATACCCTGTATAGCTGTAGCAAGACTTCCCTGCTTTTATACTCCATCCCCTTTGCAATAAGGCCAAGATTCCATTGGCCTTCCTGTACCTACATACTATCCTTTTGTGTTTCATGCACAAGTACCCCCAGGTCCCGCTGTACTGCAGCACTTTGCAATCTTTCTCCATTTAAATAATAATTTGCTTTTTGATTTTTTTTTCTGCCAAAGTGCATGACTTCACACTTTCCAACATTATACTCCATCTGCCAAATTTTTGCCCATTCACTTCGCCTGTCTATGTCCTTTTGCAGATTTTTTGTGTCCTCCTCACACATTGCTTTTCCTCCCATTTTTGTATCAGCAAACTTTGCTATGTTACACTCAGTCCCTTCTTCCAAGTCATTAATATCGATTGTAAATAGTTGCGGTCCCAGCACTGATCCCTGCGGCACCCCACTAGTTACTGGTTGCCAACCAGAGAATTAACCACTTTTCCCGACTCTCTGTTTTCTGTTAGTTAGCAAATCCTCTATCCATGCTAATATATTACCCCCAATCCAGTGAACTTTTATCTTGTGCAGTAACCTTTTATGTGGCACCTTGTCAAATGCCTTATGGAAGTCCAAATACACCACGTCCACTGGTTCCAGTTTATCCACCGTTTGTTACATCCTCAAAGAATTCAAGCAAATCACTAAGAAAAACTCGGTAAAGTAATGGGACTAAAGGTGGATTAGTTCCCTGGATCGGATGGCTTGCATCCTAGGGTCTTAAAAGAAGTGGCTGCACTGGTTGTAACCTACCAAAATTCCCTGGATTCTGGAGAGGTCCCAGCGGATTGAAAAACCGCAAATGTAACGCCCCTATTTAAAAAAGGAGGCAGACAGAAAGCAGTAAAGTATAGACCAGTTAGCCCAACATCTGTCGTTGGGAAAATGCTGCAGTCCAGTATTAATGAAACAGTAGCAGAACATTTGGAAAAGCATAATACCGTCAAGCAGAGTCAGCATGGTTTTATGAAGGGGAAATCATGTTTGACAAATTTGCTGGAGTTCTTTGAGGATGTAACGAGTAGGGTGGATAAAGGGGAACCAATGGATGTGGCGTATTTGGATTTCCAGAAGGTATTCGATAAGGTGCCACATAAAAAGGTTACTGCACAAGATAAAAGTTCACGAGGTTGGGGGTAATATATTACCATGGATAGCAGATTGGCTAACTAACAGAAAACAGAGAGTTGGGATAAATGGGTCATTTTTCAGTTGACAAACAGTAACTAGTGGGGTTGGTGCTGGCGCTTCAACTATTTACAATCGATATTAAATGACTTGGATGAAGGGACCGAGTGTAATGTAGCCAAGTTTGCTGATGATACAAAGATGGGTGGGAAAGCAAGTTGTGAGGAGGACACAAAAAAAATCAACGAAGGGATATAGACAGGCTAAGTGAGTGGGCAAAAATTTGGCAGATGGAGTATAATACGGGAAAGTGTGAGGTTATCCACTTTGGCAGGAAAAATAAAAAAGCTAATTATTATTTAAATAGAGAGAAATTACAAAATGCTGCAGTACAGAGGGATCTGGGGATTCTTGTGCATGAAACATAAAAAGTTAGTAAGCAGGTAAAGCAAGTAATCAGGAAGGCAAATGGAATGTTGGCTTTTATTGCAAAGCAAGAGAGTATAAAAGCAGAGAAGTCCTGCTACAACTGTACAGGGTATTGGTGAGGCCACAAGTAGAGTACTGCGTACAGTTTTGGTCTCTTTATTTAAGGAGGAATATACTTGCATTGGAGGCAGTTCAGAGAAGGTTTACTAGGTTGATTCCGGAGATGAAAGGGTTGACTTATGAAGAAAGGTGGAATAGGTTGCGCCTATACCCATTGGAGTTCAGAAGAATGAGAGGTGATCTTATTGAAACATACAAAATAATGCGGGGGGCTCGACAAGGAAGATGCAGAGAGGATGTTTCCCCTCGTGGGGCAATCTAGAACTTGGGGGCATAGTTTCAGAATAAGAGATTGCCCATTTAGAACTGAGATGAGGAGGAATTTCTTCTCTCATAGGGTCGAAAATCTGCGGAAATCTCTGCCCCAGAGAACTGTGGAAGCTGGGTCATTGAATATATTTAAGGTGGAGATACAGATTTTTGAGTGATAAGGGAGTAAAGGGTTCTGGGGAGCGGAGCAGAGACCCAAGATCAGATCAGCCATGATCTTATTGAATGGCGGAACAGGTTCGAGGGGCCAAATGGCCTACGCCTGCTCTTATAACACACATTCTGGGTACTTGCCTTCCATCAACATTTGTTATATTGAAAAGGAACAATAACATATCTACGCCAATAATGACAGCGATGTTAATGGTCAAAGCACATAATAAATCCTCCGATATGCCAGTTTCACATGGTTGACTTGGCACTGTGGGTACTATATACAGAATGTATTATGACACTTCAGGTTAAGTTCAACACTACAAAAACAACTTGACCCTGAAGACTGCTTCCATTCTTACATTTGAGCAGTTACCAAAACGTTTTTTTTTTCACCTCCTGAAAAATTATCTACCTCCACCCCTACTGCTTCCCCACTGCTGATGAAACCCAAATTCACACCCTTATCACTTCTATGTTCAACTTCCCCAGTGTTTTCCCAGCGATTCCCTCCACTTTTTAAAAAAAAAATTACAGCTCATTCAGACTGCAATGACCTGTATCCTCATTGTTCTACCTAACTTCATGAATCTCTTCCAGGCATAGGTTCCCACATGTTCCCAACACACGCTCTCTAGTCCACCATCAACAGCTGTATTTTAACTAGTGCAATATAGTCAAAAGGTGCAAATAAAAATTAGTATCATAATTTTAATTTTGCCCAAGAGCACCTTACTCTAAACCACTTAACACTCTAACAAGTAGTAGTACTACTTCCACCACTCTAGATCAAACACATTGAACTGGCAGAGGACAAGTCCACTTGCTGCTACGTATAACATAAGAAATAGGATCAGGGGTACGCCATACGGCACCTCGAGCCTGCTCTGCCATTTTCTGTAAGATCATGGTTGATCTTAGACCTCAACTCCACTTTCTATTCCTCGATTCCCCTAGAGTCTAAAAATCTATCTATCTCATTCTTGAACATAACAACCAAGCATCCACAGCCCTTTGGGGTAGGGAATTGCAAAGATTCACAACCCTCTGATTCACAAATTTCTCCTCATCTCAGACTTAAATGGCCTATCTCTTATCCTGAGACTATGCCCCCTAGTTCTAGACTCTCCAGCCAGGGTAAGCAACTTTTCAGCATCTACCCTGTCAAACCCCCTCAGAATCTTATACGTTTCAATGAAATCGCCTCTCATTCTTCTAAACGCCAGAGAGTATCCCACCTCCCCATCTCAAACTAACTCCATTTCTCACACAAAGCATGGGACTTTAATGACTGCAATTAACATACATACTATGCCACCAGCCAATCTGGAGAATGGCAATGAAATTAAAATAGAACTACATCAAAAACTTTAAATAACTGAATCCTTCAGATGGATAAGGAAACAAACAAAATTGAAATTTCTAAGCTTACAGTATTTGCGTTATTTTTCCAGAAGATACAGCATTTATAATTTTTTTTAAATCTAAAGGCAAACACTATTTGCTACAATTAATATATTGATCATCCCACCAAACACAAGACCATAGCTAAAATACATTTTAAAGGCACAATTTAAAAATGTAGCAATTTATTAAAACAGTCCTTTAATTCAGATAGTTCTTGGAGGGAACAAGAATATAAACCAGAAGAAATATGGCATGCCGAGGAACATCCTACTTGGAAACTGTATTTGCATCTAGGGGTCCTGACCTTTGCCTTTCTCAACAGCTAAGAAACTCTTACCACTCTTGGTCAGCTGTGGCTCAGTGGGTAGCACCCTCGCCTCGGAGTCAGAGGGTTGTGGGTTCAAGTCCTGCTCCAGAGAGTCTCTCTCTAGAGACAGGAGCACAAAAATTTAGGCTGACACTGCAGTGCAGCACTGCACTGCTCTTTCGGATGAGGCTTTAAACCGAGGCCCCTTCTGCTCTCTCAGGTGGATGTAAATGATCCCGTGGCACTATTTCAAACAGCACAGGAGTTATCCCCGGTGTCCTGGCCAATGGTTAACCCTCAATCAATATCACTAAAACAGATTATCTGGTGATCATCACATTGCTGTTTGTGGGAACTGCCGCGTTTCCCACATTACAATAGTGACTACAGTTCAAAAAGTACTTCATTGTAAAGCGCTTTGACACGTCCGGTGATAGTGAAAGGTGCTATAGAAATGCAAGTCTTTCTTTTTTGCCCCCCTTTAACAGAATCTGTCCAACCAAGTGGGAATTCTTCCTCTGCGAGTATCAGCCTGAATAGGTTGTAATCGAGGACATGCAGCCTCTCTAATGGGGTGAAACTGCACTGTGCAGTTACAGGTAACCATGTTGATGTATTCATATGAATTTCTATTGCCCCATTTTAACAAAGGCATCAACTGGCTCATTTTAACATGTTTGTATGCTAATATTGCAATGCACATTTTTGTTGCACAAAAGCAACCCAGGACTTGCACTCATTGCTTTTGCAATACATAACCCATCTGAGATTCTGAGTTATATTGACTGCTGGAGGCCACCCCATTGGATTTGGGGGACGAATTAGAGATGGATCTTTGTGAACAATATGTTCAACATGTAATGTGGCCGTGCACAGGACGTAACCAGCAGGGCTTGTCAAATGTGGGTTGATAATTTTAGATTCATTAAACTCTACATACATCTAATCCACACTGACAGTTTTATAAGAACTGCTTACAGCAAATAGGAGATCCTGGAGTCATAATGACTCACTGTAAGCCACATTAAATATATTAAAAAATTAAGTGTTATTATTTGTGTGAATCAAGTGCTAGCAGTCCTGAACTAATGCAATTTAAAGTTTGAAGTGATTGGGCAGTGTTTTATGAAACCAGCAGATCTGCCATCACGTTGAGTTGGAGGATATGTTGTATTTTTAATGACAGGACCATTATACCATGCAATACCCAATGTTTTAGACAGGATAAATACAAGGAATACTGATTATAGAATTAATTACACAGATGAATGGATTCCATGGCTTTTTAAAGATGTTTATAAACGCTGTTTTCAGTAAGTCACCATTACTGGATTTATGAAGTTTGTAATAGAAACAAATAAAATAGGTGCAAGAGCAGGCCATTCGGCCCTTCAAGCCTGCACCCTCCATTCAATATGATCATGGCTGATCATTCAACCTCAGTACCCCAACCTTTCTCCATACCTCATGATCGCTTTAGCCGTAAGGGCCACATCTAACTCCCTTTTGAATATGTCCAACGAACTGGACTCAACAACTTTCTGTGGCAGAGAATTCCACAGGTTCACAATTCTCTGGGTGAAAAAGTTTCTCCTCATCTCGGTCCTTGGGAAAAAAAAACAGTAAAAGGGAATATTATTTGAATGGGGAGAAATTACAACATGCTGAGGTGCAGAGGGACCTGGGGGTCCTTGTGCATGAATCCCAAAAAGTTAGTTTGCAGTTGCAGCAGGTAATCAGGAAGGCGAATGGAATGTTGGCCTTCATTGCGAGAGGGATGGGGAGCGGGCTGGTAAGTGGAGCTGAGTCCACGGCCAGATCAGCCATGATCTTTTTGAATGGCGGAGCAGGCTCGAGGGGCTAGATGGCCTACTCCTGTTCCTAATTCTTATGTTCTTATGTACCCCTATTCTTAAGACTGTGACCCCTGGTTCTGGACTTCCCCAACATCAGGAACATTCTTCCTGCATCTAACCTGTCCAGTCCCGTCAGAATTTTATACGTTTCTACGAGGTCCCCTCTCATTCTTCTAAATTCCAGTGAATATAAGCCTAACCGACCCAGTCATCCTCATACGTCAGCCCTGCCATTCCAGGAATCAGTCTGGTGAACCTTCGCTGCACTCCCTCAATAGCAAGCACGTCCTTCCTCAGATTAGGAGACCAAAACTAGACACAATACTCAAGGTATGGTCTCACCAAGGCTCTGTACAATCGCAGCAAGCCTCCCTGCTCCTATACTCAAATCCCCTCGTTATGAAGGCCAGCATGCCATTTAATTTCTTTACTACCTGCTGTACCCGCATGCCTATCTTCAATGACTGATGTACCATGACACCCGGGTCTCATTGCACCTCCCCTTTTACTAATCTGTTACTATTCAGATAATAGTCTACCTTCCTGTTTTTGCCACCAAAGTGGATAACCTCACATTTATCCACATTATACTTCATCTGCCATGCATTTGCCCATTCAGCTAACCTGTCCAAGTCATCCTGCAGCCTCTTAGCATCCTCCTCACAGCTCACACTGCCACCCCGCTTAGTGTTATCTGCAAACTTGGAGATATTACATTCAATTCCTTCGTCTAAAATCATTAACATATATTGTAAATAGCTGTGGTCACAGCACTGAACCCTGCAGCATCCCACTCGTCACTGCCTGCCATTCTGAAAAGGACCCGTTTATTCCCACTCTTTGCTTCCTGTCTGCCAACCATTTCTCTATCCACGTCAATACATTACCCCCAATAACATGTGCCTTAATTTTGCACACTAATCTCTTGTGTGGGACCTTGTCAAAAGCCCTTTGAAAGTCCAAATACACCACATCTACTGGTTCTCCCTTATCCACTCTACTAGTTACATCCTAACTCAAGAAGATTTGTCAAGCATGATTTCCCTTTCATAAATCCATGCTGACTTGGACCGATCCTGTCACTGCTTTCCAAATGCGCTGCTATTGCATCTTTAATAATTAACTCCAGCATTTTCCCCACAAGCGATGTCAGGCTAACTGGTCTATAATTCCCTGTTTTCTCTCTCCCTCCTTTTTTTAAAAAAAAAAGTGGGGTTACATTAGATACCCTCCAATCCATAGGAACTGATCCAGAGTCTATGGGATGTTGGAAAATGACCACCAATGCATCAACTATTTCTAGGACCACTTTCTTAAGTACTCTGGGATGCAGACTTTCAGGCCCTGGGGATTTATCGGTCTTCAGTCCCTTCAATTTCCCTAACACCATTTCCTGACTAATAAGGATTTCCCTCAGTTCCCCCTTCTCGCTAGACCCTCAGTCCCCTAGTATTTTTGGGAGGTTATTCATGTCTTCCTTAGTGAAGACAGAACCAAAGTATTTGTTCAATTGGTCTGCCATTTCTATGTTCCCCGTTATAAATTCACCTGATTCTGACTGTAAGGGACCTACATTAGTCTTCACTAATATTTTTCTCTTCACATATCTATAGAAGCTTTTGCAGTCAGTTTTTATGTTCCCTGCAAGCTTACTCTCGTATCTATTTTCCCCTTCCTAATTAAACCCTTAGTCCTCCTCTGCTGAATTCTAAATTTCTCCCAGTCCTCAGGTTTGCTGCTTTTTCTGGCCAATTTATATGCCTCTTCCTTGGATTTTTCACACTCCCTAATTTCCCTTGTTAGCCATGGTTGAGCCACCTTCCCTTTTTTATTTTTACACCACACAAGGATGTAGAATTGTTGTAGTTCATCCATGTGATCTTTAAATGTCTGCCATTGCCTATCCACCGTCAACCCTTTAAGTATCATTCGCCAGTCTATCCTAGCCATCGAAGTTACCTTTCTTTAAGTTCAGGAATCTAGTCTCTGAATTAACTGTGTCACTCTCCATCTTAATGAAGAATTCTACCATGTGAGTGAGTGAGAGAGAAATACAGAGTGTGAGTGAGTGAGAAAAAAATGCCATGAGTGAGAAAATACTGAGTGAGAGAGAGAGAAAATACCGAGTGAGTGAGAGAGAAAATAGTGGGTGAGAGAGAAAATACTGAGTGAGAGACAGAAAATACCGATTGAGTGAGAAAATACCGTGTGTGAGTGTGTGAGGGAGAGAGAACATACCGAGTGAGTGAGTGTGTGAGAGAGAGAGAAAATACCGAGTGAGTGAGAGAGAGAAAATACCGAGTGAGTGAGAGAGAGAAAATACCGAGTGAGTGAGAGAGAGAAAATACCGAGTGAGTGAGAGAGAGAAAATACCGAGTGAGTGAGAGAGAGAAAATACCGAGTGAGTGAGAGAGAAAATACCGAGTGAGTGAGAAAATACCGTGAGTGAGTGTGTAAGAGAGAGAATATACCGAGTGTGTGAGTGAGAGAGAGAAAATACCGAATGGGTGAGGGAGAGAAAATACCGAGTGAGTGAGTGAGAAAATACTGGGTGAGAGACAGAAAATACTGAATGAGTGAGAAAATACCGTGAGTGAATTCTACCATATTATGGTCACTCTTCCCCAAGGGGCCTTGCACGACCAGATTGCTAATTAATCCTCTCTCGTTACACAAGATGGCCTGCTCTCTCGTTAGTTCCTCGCCATATTGGTCTAGAAAACCATCCCTTATACACTCCAGGAACGTCTCCTCCACAGTATTGCTACCAGTTTGGTTAGCCCAATCAATATGTAGATTAAAGTCACCCATGATAACTGATGTACCCTTATTGTGATCATCCCTAATTTTCTGTTTGACGCCGTCCCAACCTTCCTACTACTGTTTGGTGGTCTGTACACAACTCCCACTAACGTTTTCTGCCCTTTGGTGTTTCCTAGTCCTTTTCTTTTAGAATTATGTGGCCCTTTTTGATTTTTGCCCTTGATTTCTCGGTTCTCCACCCTACCTTTTGCTTCTGCCCTCTTTTTACTTCCCTCTGTCTCCCTGCATTGATTTCATCCCCCTGCCATTTTAGTTTAACTCCTCCCCAACAGCACTAGCAAACACTCCCCCTAGGACATTGGTTCCGGTCCTGCCCAGGTGCAGACCATCCGGTTTGTACTGGTCCCACCTCCCCCAGAACCAGTTCCAATGTCCCAGGAATTTGAATCCCTCCCCCTTGCACCATTCCTCAAGCCACGTATTCATCTGAGCTATGCTGCAATTCCTGCTCTGACTAGCCCGTGACACTGGTAGCAATCCTGAGATTACTATCTTTGAGGTCCAACTTTTTAAATTTAACTCCTAGCTCCTTAAATTCAGCTTGTAGGACCTCTTCCCATTTTTTACCTATATCGTTGGTACCTATATGCACCACGACAGCTGGCTATTCACCCTCTCCCTCCAGAATGCGCTGCAACCGCTCAGAGACATCCTTGACCCTTGCATCAGGGAAGGCAACATACCATCCTGGCGTCTTGTCTGCGGCCGCAGAAATGTCTATCTATTCCCTTTACAATAGAATCCCCTATCACTATAGCTCTATAACAGGACCAATGATGTTTTACTTACAACTGGATGATTAGCTACTTACAATACTAAGTGAAAGCTAGATACTAATACATATATACACGCCAGGACGCTGCTCATCATAGTTTGGAGGTTTTTAAAAAGAACAGGGGCATGATATCAAGCAATATTACCAGTGACACTAATTTATTAGCATTTGGGACAGTCCTAGGATCTGGCAGCACTGAAGGGAGTTTGTGAAATATGATTGTTTAAAAAAATCTTTGAACTCTTATTTTGAGTTTGTATTTGGCAGGCTGAGGGAAATAGACAGCAGATTTTGAGCAAATTGGTTTACCTTCTCCTTTCTAAGAGATTTGTACACAACAAATCAATTAATACATTTGAATTCCAAAAAATAAATATATTTCCATGTAGCCAATCAGGTGACATGTGAACTGATGTGGGACAAATTTGAAAATGAGAGTCTGCTGTAACACTGTGGGGACCGTGCCAGAATGTAACACAGGAAATGTGAACTACATGCTTTGTTTTATAAGGAAGAATCATAGCATGTAAAATATAAAGTATTCTTCTACTAAAGAGTTGGTGTGCTCCTTTAAGGTTATAATTGTTAAGAAAACACTGAGCGAGTTCATTAAAAGATTAATTCCTCTTAAATATATGTAATATTAGTCAAGTTTCAGAAATTCTGCTACCTGTGTCAATTATGGTATTTTTCAACTGTTTGGAGATTTTGTATATTAGAAATGACTTTTTGATCCTTTATACTTTCTTATAAAAGTAGCAGAAATTTTGAGTGTAACCGACAGGTAATGAGTATTAGACATAGTTACAGATAAACAGCAAGTCCAACACGCAATTTTATTGCGCTTCCTGCAACATTTCAGTGCCACACTTTGATGCAAATTTATTATATTGAAATTGGCCGATAATCAATATTTTTTCGTTAATTTATCAAAACTCAACAATTTTGTTCCAGCTGATTGGTTGCGATGCAAATATATTTACCGGCATTCACTCAAGGACGGCTGGTGTGGGAAAGGTGTTAAACTGGTGCAATAAGAAGTGATCGTCTGAGGTTGTGGGGTTAGCCCTATTATTGGGCAGAATAAAAATAACTAATCATCAAGCTGGTACAATTTTTTTTTTTTATTTGCTAAAAATGGGCAACAGTACCTACATTAAAACAGTGACAACACTTCAAAAGTATGTAATTGGCTGGAAAGTGCTTAAGGACGCCCTGAGGTTGTGACAGGCTCTATAGAAATGCAAATATTTCTTTCTTTTATCATCTGGAATTGTGCAAATATGCTGAAATGATCCACATGGTAAATTCTTCATAATAGACCATTTAAAGTATCGGATCTGCACAAAAGCTCCTTCATAAAACAATGTCTCTTTAAGACCCAGATAAAAACCAATTAAATATTGAGTAAAGGTTAGGTGTACTTTCCAGAATGAGCAAAATAAAATCATCAGAAGCCAGGTGTGGAAAAACTCACCGAACACCATTCCCGGTTTTAGAGTCAAATACTTTTCCCTCTTTCTCACCATTGAGGTAAAACAATGTTCCAGAAATGAAGCTATCCAGCATTGATTACATTTAGGAAAGTATTAATCATCCTCAGAGTCGAGGTGACTTGCTTCCACATTAAAAATGAGTTCAGGTGACTGATATGTCCAATGCGGGAGCTACAGTCTCTATCGCAGGTTGGACAGATTAGATGGTGGTTAAAAGTACGTTGGTTGAAGTGCTGGTTTGTTGAAGTGCTTGGGTTCCGCTTGTTCCCGGCAAAGAGACTCAAAGTGTTCGACGCCCTCACGGATTATTCTCTTCCACTTTGAGCGATCTTGCGCCAGTGATTCCCAGGTGTCAGTGTTGAACTTCTTCAAGGAGGTCTTGAGGGCGTCCTTGAAGCATTTCCTCTGTCACCTGGGGCTTGTTTGCCGTGTCGGAGCTCTGAGTAGAGTGCTTGCTTTGGGAGTCTCGTATCGGGCATACGGACAATGTGGCCCTTTCATCGGAACTGATCGAGCGTGGTCAAATCTTCGATGCCAAGGATGTTTGCCTGCGCGAGAACACAGATGTTGATGCGCCTATCCTGCCAATGGATTTGCAGGATATTGCTGAGGCAGCGTTGATGGTACCTCTCCAGTGCTTTGATGTGCCTGCTGTATATAGTCCATGTCTCAGAAACATAGTTGAGGGCAGGTATCACTACTGCTCTGTAAACCATGAGCTTCGTGCCAGTTTTAAAGTTCTCGTCTTCAAACACTCTATTCCTTAGGCGACCAAAGGCTACGCTGGCACACTGAAGGCAGTGTTGGACCTAGTCATCGATGTCTGCCCTGGTTGACAGTAAGCTCCCGAGGTATGGAAAATGGTCCACATTGTCCAAGGCCTCATCATGGATTTTGATAATCAGGGGGCAGTGTTGTGTGGTGGGGACAGGTTGAAGGAGCACCTTTATTATACAGATGTTTTGTGTAAGACCCATGCTCTCGTATACTACGTTGAAACCATGTTGACGATGGTTTGGGGTTTGTCCTTTGAGTGAGCGCAGACGCAAGCATCATCTGCATATTGTAATTCGATGACAGAGGGTGACATGACCTTGGATCGGGTCGGATGGAATTTAAATGGAGAAAAATTGCAATGGTTGCAGTACATAAAAACATAGAAAATAGATGCAGGAGTAGGCCATTCGAGCCTGCACCGCCATTCAATAAGATCATGGCTGATCATTCCCTCAGTATCCCTTTCCTGCTTTCTCTCCATACCCCTTGATCCCCTTAGCCGTAAGGGCCATATCTAACTCCCTCTTGAATAAATCCAATGAACTGGCATCAACAACTCTCTGCGGCAGGGAATTCCACAGGTTAACAACTCTCTGAGCGAAGAAGTTTCTCTTCATCTCAGTCCTAAATGGCCTACCCCTTATCCTAAGACTATGTCGCCTGGTTCTGGACTTCCCCAACATCGGGAACATTCTTCCCACATATAACCTGTCCAGTCCCGTCAGAATCTTATACGTTTCTGAGATCCTCTCACAACCTTCTAAACTCCAGTGAATAAAGGCCCAGTTGATCCAGTTTCTCCTCATATGACAGTCCAGCCATCCCTGGAATCAGTCTGGTGAACCTTCGCTGCCCTCCCTCAATAGAAAGAACGTCCTTCCTCAGATTAGGAGACCAAAACTGAACACAATATTCCAGGTGAGGCCTCACTCAGGCCCTATACAACTACAGTAAGACATCCCTGCTCCTATACTCAAATCCCCTAGCTATGAAGGCCAACATACAATTTGCCTTCACCGCCTGCTGTACCTGCATGCCCACTTTCAGTGACTGATGAACCATGACACCCAGGTCTCATTGCACCTCCCCTTTTCCTAATCTGCCTTCATTCAGATAATATTCTGCCTTCGTGTTTTTGCCCTCAAAATGGATAACCTCACATTTATCCACATTATACTGCATCTGCCATGCATTTGCCCACTCACCTAACCTGTCCAAGTCACCCTGCAGTCTTTTAGCATCCTCCTCAGAGCTCACACCGCCACCCAGTTTAGTGTCATCCGCAAACTTGGAGATATTACACTCAATTCCTTCATCTAAATCGTTAATGTATATTGTAAAGAGCTGGGGTCCCAGCACTGAGCCCTGCGGCACTCCATTTGTCACTGCCTGCCTTTCTGAAAAGGATCTGTTTATCTCGACTCTCTGCTTCCTGTCTGCCAACCAGTTCTCGATCCACAACAGTACATTATCCCCAATACCATGCGCTTTGATTTTGCACACCAATCTCTTGTGCGGGACCTCATCAAAAGCCTTTTGAAAGTCCAAATACACCACATCCACTGGTTCTCCCTTGTCCACTCTGTTAGTTACATCCTCAAAAAATTCCAGATTTGTCAAGCATGATTTCTTTCATAAATTCATGCTGACTTGGTCCGATCCTGTCACTGCTTTCCAAATGCACTGCTATTTCATCCTTAATGATTGAGTACAGAGGGACCTGGGGGGGTGGTCCTTGTGTGTGAAACACAAATGTTAAGTATGCAGGTACAGCAAGTAATCAGGCCTTTATTGCAAGGGGGATAAAGTATAAAAACAGAGAAGTCCTGCTACAACTGTACAGGATATTGGTGAGGCCACACCTGGAGTACTGCAGAGTTTTGATCTCTATATTTAAAGGAAGGATATACTTGCATTGGAGGCAGTTCAGAGAAGATACACTAGGTTGATTCCAGAGATGAGGGGGTTGACTTATGAAGATAGGTTGAGCCTATGCAATTGGAGTTCAGGAGAATGAGAGGTGATCTTATTGAAACATATAAAATAATGAGGGGGCTCGACAAGATGGATGCAGAGAGGATATTTCCACTCATAGGGGAAACTAAGACTAGGGGGCATAGTCTCAGAATAAAGGGCCACCAATTTAAAACTGAGATGAGGGGAAATTTCTTCTCTCAGAGGGTTGTAAATTTGTAGAATTCTCTGTCCCAGAGAGCCATGGAAGCTGGATCATTGAATATATTTAAAGATGGAGATAGACAGATTTGAGTGATAAAGGAATAAAGGGTTATGGGGAGCAGGCAGGGAAGTGGAGCTGAGTCCATGATCAGATCAGCCATGATCTTATTAAATGGTGGAGCAGGCTCGATGGGCCAAATGGTCTATTCCTGTTCCTATTTCTTATGTTCTTATAGCAACGGAGGTTGAACAATTTCAAGTTTGATCTACAGATTATCTCCATCCATTGGGAAGCTTGCTGATGGAGAGATGTAGCATTGCAGCAAGGAAGATCGAGAAGAACGTTGGTGCAATGACACAGCCTTGCTTCACCCCGATTCCTACATGAATTGGGCCTGTGGTGGATCCATTGGTCAGGATCATGGCTTGCATGTTATCATGAAGCAAGCAGAGGACGATGACAAATTTCAAGAGTACACTCCATAATCCCTCACGGTTGACAGTGTCAAAGGCCTTGGTCAGGTCAACGGTCATGTTTGGAGGTTGGTGTTGTTCCCTGCATTTCTCTTGAATTTGTCACACGGTGAAGATCATGTCCATTGTGCCCCTTAGTGGGCGGAATCCACATTGCAACTCTAAAGGAGCTCTTCTGCCACAGGGAGAAAACGGTTGAGGAGAACTCTTGCTATAACGTTCCCTTTGGTAGACAGCAGGGATATTCCTCTGTAGTTACCGCAATTGGACTTATCACCTTTCTTCAAGATGGTCACGATTATGGTGGCTTTGAGATCCCCTGGCATGCTCTCCTCCTTCCAAATAATGGAACTGACCTCATGTATTCACGCCAATCGTGCTTCTCCACCATGTTTTAGTGCTTCTGCAGGTATGCCATCCGCTCTGGAGACCTTGTTGTTCCTCAGTTGTCGAATGGCCTTTTCAACCTCATGTAGGGTTGGGGTTGTACTGAGATGGTGCGCGTGGCATGCTGTAGGATGGAGTCAAGTACTCTCACATCGAAGACAGAGTCTCAGTTAAGGAGATCTTCAAAGTGCTCCTTCTATGAGCACGGACTGCCTCTCTCTCCTTGATTAAAACTTCTCCGTTCTTTGACCGCAATGGGCTAGGACCTTGGGTGCTTGGTCCGTAGGTGGTCTTTATTGCACTGAATAATCCACGCACCTTGTGGCTGGCAGTTAGTTGCTGGATCTCCTGCGCTTTCACTATTCTTTATTTCGCGAGTTTTTTGTTGGACTTCGGCCTTCAGACGTCTGTAGATCTGTTTTCTTGCACTTGATTTGTCTTGCTGTTTCTAATTCAAGAATGCCTTGCGCTTGCAGTTTATTAACTCCTGGTCGTTCGTCGGACCAGTCTTGGTGGTTCCTGGTCAAGTGACCGAGCGTCTCCTCACAGGTCTTAATTATGGAGGCCTTGAGGGCACACCAGGTGCCGTGCGCACCATGCGTCTCTGGATCACTTTGACTCGGCAGGTTGGTAGTGAGGCGTTGGCTGAATAGTGCTTTCTTATCATGGTCTCTGAGGTGCTCCAGTGTTGATTTTCCTGCGGCATTGTTTTTGTCACCGCCGCTGTTTTTGGGCAATATTGATGGACATCACCAAGCGGATTAGGCGGTGGTCTGTCCAGCAGTCGTCAGCTCCTGTCATGCACGGGTGATGTGCACATCCTTGCGGTCCCTCGCTCGGACGATGACATAGCACTGGCATCTGCTAGACTTCGATCGAGGGTGTTGCCATGAAGTGGAGCCTTGATCTGCACCAAACAGATCGGGCTGCCATGGTAACCAGGGACACAATGGGACACAATCCCTCTCTCTGCCTCTCTCCCAGAACCGGACAGCCTTCCTGTGTGTGTGAACTGTGGACTGACTCTCTCTCTCTCTCTCTCTCTCTCTCGCTGTCTGTCATGGGACCAGACTGTGTGTGTGAACCGGGGACGATGAATGGAATCGGACAGCCTTCTTGTGTGTGGGGACCAAGGATGGGGCCGGACAGCCTTCGGGCGGGGTTGGAGGTAAGTTGCTGCTATGTGTTTTTCAATTGTGTATGTGTCCGGGCATCTGCTGCGCCACTTTCCTTAACTCTAGGGAAGGTTTTTCAGGACAGGCCACATACGCTGGTCGAATGAGTAACTCTCAGCTGGCCAAACTTCCTTAAATGGCTAGAAGTGGCGTGGGTGGCTGGTTACGCCCCCTTTGGCTGAAAAAAAAAGACAAAAAATTCATAACTAACTGAGTTATGCTGGTGCAAATTGATTGGGGAAACTGGGGATTTTTAAGTTAAGCCAGAAAAAGCAGCCTGCTCCAAAAAAAAACGGGCAAATACTGGGGAAAATTGAGCCCTATGTTACTGTGGTGCACAAAGAACCCAAGACAGATTCGAGATGCTATTTACAGCCAAAACAAGCATCTCTATTTTGGTTACTTGACCCCCAAATAGTGAGTTTAATGGTTTCTTGTTAGAATACTGTATCACTCACGCAACTCAAAGTATCAATGATAGAAGTCCTGAAAGCAGAGTGTCACCACCAGCCACTCAGCTGCAGGACTCACTGCAGACGTTTTGATGGGGGAAAAAAATCATCAAGCACATACCAGGGAACACCGCCAAGGTTAAGAAGAGTTCAGGAGAGAAGATCAATCAAATCAGGATAGTGATTAGGTGATGTCAATAAACATTTTTGCAGCTCAAAGATACAGCTTCTATTCATAGAGTGCCTCCCATGTAAGCACTTCACTGCTAATGAGTTATTTTCCAAGTGCAGTCACATCTATTATGTTGGCATAAAATTTGCAGCCTACAAGGTCCCACAAACAGCAAATGAGTCGATAAACTTGTGGAGTTAGTTGAAGAGAATTTGAATTTACTTACAACAACTTAATCAAACAGCCCAAGGTGCTTCACTTGAGTATTACAATACAAAAAATTGACACCGAACCACATCAGGGGAAATTAGGGCAGGTGACCAAAAGCTTGGTCAAAGAGGTAGATTTTAAGGAGCATCTTGAAGGGGGAAAGAGAGGTGGAGAGATTAGAGCCGAGCCAACAGAAGGCACGGCCACCAATGCTCAAGAGGGCAGAATTAGAGGAACGTAGATATCTTAGGTGGGTAGGTGGGTGTGGGGGTGGGCAGTTGTGGGGCTGTAGGGCATTACAGAGATAGGAAGAGGCGAGGCCATGGAGGGATTTGAAAATAAGGATGAGAATTTTGAAATCAAGTCGTTGCTTAACCAGGAGCCAATGTAGGTTGGCGAGCATCTTTCGTGTCCTCATGACATCCTGAACAAGAACTTCACAACCTGAGGTCTAGAAGGAAGAATATCAGCCAGAACTCATGTTCTTCTTCAAATAGAAATATCAGTCCAGATTATGCGCTTATATCCTGGAGTGAACATAAGAAATCAGAGCAGGAGTAGGCCATTTGGCCCCTTGACCCTGCTCCACCATTTAAATAAGATCATGGCTGATCTGATCATGGACTCAGCTCCACTTCCCTGCCCGCTCCCCATAACCCTTTACTCCCTTATTGCTCAAAAATCTGTCTATCTCTGACTTAAATATATTCAATGACCCAGCCTCCACAGCTCTCTGGGGCAGAGAATTCCATAGATTTACAACCCTCAGAAGAAATTCTTCCTCATCTCAGTTTTAAATGGGCAGCCCCTTATTGTGAGACTGAGTGGAAATATCCTCTCTGCATCCACCCTGTCGAGCCCCCTCATTATCTTATATGTTTCGATAAGATCACCTCTCATTCTTCTGAACTCCAATGTGTATAGACCCAACCTACTCAACTTATCTTCATAAGTCAACCCCGTCATCTCTGGAATCAACCTAGAGAACCTTCTCTGAACAGCCTCCAATGCAAGTATATCCTTCCTTAAATACGGAGAACAAAACTGTACGCAGTACTCTAGGCCTCACCAATACCCTGTACAGTTGTAGCAGGACTTCTCTGCTTTTATACTCTATCCCCCTTGCAATAAAGGCCAACATTCCATTTGTCTTCTTGATTACTTGCTGTACCAGCATACTAATTTTTTGTGTTTGGTGCACAAGGAACCCCAGGTCCCTCTCTGTACTGCAGCACTTTACAATTTTTCTCCATTTAAATTATAATTTGCTTTTCTATTTTTTCTGCCAAAATGGATAACCTCACATTTTCCCACATTATACTCCACCTGCCAAATTTTTGCCCACTCACTTAGCCTGTCTATATCCCATTGCAGATTTTTTTGTATCCTCCTCTTCCCACCCATCTTTGTATCTGTTAAGTATCGAATAACTCTACGAGGCCACATACAGTGAGCTAGTTCAGACATGACCTTACTCCAATTTATTTATTCTCAAAGGTGAGGATTCAACATGGCTGCCAACATTATATACACGGCTTGCACGTGTCTGCCAGTGACCATCAGGACTCAAGACAGTCGTGCCCTCCGGTGGCAGGTAAAACCCAGTTAACACACATAACATTATCAGCAGCAAACTTGGCTACATTATACTCTGTCCCTTCATCCAAGTTATTAATATAGATTGTAAATAGTTGAGGACCCAGCACCGATCCCTGCGGCACCCCACTAGTCAGTTTGCCAACCGGAAAATTACCCATTCATCCCGACTCTCAGTTTTCTGTTAGTTTCGAGCTACTGTACGCGGACGACGCCTGCGCACACACAGAGGCTGCACTCCAGGACATAGTCGACGTATTTACTGAAAGCATGGGCCTTACGCTAAACATCCGTAAGACAAAGGTCCTCCACCAGCCTGACCTCACCGCACAGCACTGTCCCCCCAGTCATCAAGCTCCATGGCGCGGCCCTGGACACCGTGGACCACTTCCCATATCTCGAGAGCCTCCTATCAACAAGAGCAGGCATCGACGACGAGATCCAACACCGCCTCCAGTGCGCCAGTGCAGCCTTCGGCCGCCTGAGGAAGAGTGTGTTTGAAGACCAGGCCCTCAAAACTGCCACCAAGTTCATGGGATGCAGTAATACCTGCCCTCCTGTATGGCTCAGAGAAATGGATCATTACAGTAGACAACTCAAGTTGCTGGAGAAATATCACCAACGATGTCTCCACAAGATCCTACAAATCCCCTGGGAGGACAGGCACACCAACATCAGCGTCCTCATTCAGGCTAACATCTCCAGCATTGAAGCACTGACCACACTCGATCAGCTCCGCTGGGCAAGCCACATAGTCCGCATGCCAGACACGAGACTCCCAAAGCAAGTGCTCTACTCGGAGTCCTTCACGGCAAACGAGCCAAAGGCGGGCAGAGGAAACATTACAAGGACACCCTCAAAGCCTCCCTGATAAAGTGCGACATCCCCATTGACACCTGGGAGTCCCTGGCCCAATACCGCCCTAAGTGGAGGAAGTGCATCCGAGAGGGCGCTGAGCACCTCGAGTCTCAACGCCAAGAGCATGCAGAAATCAAGTGCAGGCAGCGGAAAGAGCGTGCGGCAAACCAGTGCCACCCACCACTTCCCTTTTTAACAACGATCTGTCCCACCCGTGACAGAGTTTGTGGCTCTCGTATTGGACTGTTCAGCCACCAAAGAACTCACTTCAGGAGTGGAAGCAAGTCTTCCCTCGATTCTGAGGGACTGCCTATGATGATGATGATAATATCCATGCTAATATATTACCCTCAACCCTGTGAACTTTTATCTTGTGCAGCAACCTTTTATGTGGTACCTTATCGAATTCCTTCTGAAAATCCAAATACATTACATCCAGTGGTTCCCCCTTATCCACCCTGCTCGTTATATCCTCAAAGAACTCCAGCAAATTTGTCAAACATGATTTTCCTTTCATAAAACCATGCTGACTCTGCTTGATTGAATTATGCTTTTCCAAGTGCCCCGCTTCTGCTTCCTTAATAATGGACTCGAGCATTTTCCCAATAACAGATGTTAGACTAACTGGTCTATAATTTCCTGCTTTTTGTCTGCCTCCTTTTTTAAAAAAAATAGGGGCGTTACATTTGTGGTTTTTCACTCCGCTGGGACCGCCCCAGAATCCAGGGAATTTTGGTAGATTACAAGCAATGCATCCACTATCTCTGCAGCCACTTCTTTTAAGACCCTAGGATCTGAGACATCAGGTCCAGGGGACTTGTCCGCCTTTAGTCCCATTACTTTGCTGAGTACTACTACATTAGTGATATTATTAAGTTCCTCCCTCCCTATAGCCGCTTGATTATCCACTATTGGGATGTTTTTAGTGTCTTCTACCGTGAAGATTGATACAAAATATTTGTTCAATGTCTCTGCCATTTCCCTGTTCTCCGTTTTTAATTCCCTGGTCTCATCCTCTAGGGGACCAACATTTATTTTAGCCACTCTTTTCCTTTTTATGTACCTGCAGAAACTCTTACTATCTGTTTTTATATTTCACACAAGTTTACTTTCATAATCTATCTTCCCTCTATTATTTTTTTAGTTGTTCTTTGCTGGTTTTTAAAAGTTTCCCAATCTTAGAACAGAAGAACATAAGAATTAGGAACAGGAGTAGGCCATCTAGCCCCTCGAGCCTGCTCCGCCATTCAACAAGATCATGGCTGATCTGGCCGTGGACTCAGCTCCACTTACCCGCCCGCTCCCCGTAACCCTTAATTCCCTTATTGGTTAAAAATCTATCTATCTGTGACTTGAATACATTCAATGAGCTAGCCTCAACTGCCTCCTTGGGCAGAGAATTCCACAGATTCACAACCCTCTGGGAGAAGAAATTCCTTCTCAACTCAGTTTTAAATTGGCTCCACCATATTTTGAGGTTGTGCCCTCTAGTTCTAGTCTCCCCCACCAGTGGAAACAACCTCTCTGCCTCTATCCTGTCTATCCCTTTCATTATTTTAAATGTTTCTATAAGATCCCCCCTCATCCTTCTGAACTCCAATGAGTAAAGACCTAGTCCCTAGTCTACTCAATCTGTCATCATAAGGTAACCCCCTCATCTCCGGAATCAGCCTCGTGAATCGTCTCTGTACCCCCTCCAAAGCTAGTATATCCTTCCTTAAGTAAAGTGACCAAAACTGCACGCAGTACTCCAAGTGCGGCCTCACCAATACCCTAGACAGTTGCAGAAGGACCTCCCTGCTTTTGTACTCCATCCCTCTCACAATGAAGGCCAAGATTCCATTCGCCTTCCTGATTAGCTGCTGCACCTGGGCCAATTGTGGAGCAGTGGAGGCGTGGCCTGAACAGTTGGAGCTGTGAGCAGTGAGAGAAGGAGCTGCTGCTTTTGCTCCTGGCTGGGCCTGTGAATCAGCCCAGGAAGAGAAGGAAGGAAGGAAGGGGCTTCACCACCAACTTTCACCCAGAGGGAGAGGAGGAAAAAGCAGAAAACTTGAACAACTTCACCATTTCTACAAAGAGTTGGAGAGAGGGGGAAAGACCAACAACAACATCCAGTGTGGAAGGAGGGAGACTCTACCTTTCTACAGGTGGGTGTATTGGTGCAGTCCCTAAAAGACTTTGCTGTATCGGTGGGGGGAGGAAAGAAGACCAGTCGGGGGCCGGAACATCGCGGGGGGTGTGTGTGTGTGGAAGTGTATGTGGGGGCCTTGCTTACAACTAGGCCCCACACACCTTTGAAGCACCCCTCCCCCATTGCCTAGCCTGGGATAGCTGGAGCTACCAGGCTGAAGAAACAATTAATCCACCCTAATTAAACATCGTTGGGAGTGTGTGCCTGTGTGGCTCCAGCTGCACCAGGTGAAGACATCTTCTCCCCTCACCCGAAGACCATCCCAAAGACTATTTTTGTTTGCCATCTGGGGATTGCACCCACCCACAGCTGCGAGGGGAGACCTGCCCTCGCAGTTTCCCCCCCTTCCCACCCCCCCTCTCTCTTTCTCTGTTACTCTCTGCATCTCCCCTCTCTCTCTGAGAGCCCTTCCTCCCAAATAGATTAGAAAAAAAATATATAAAACAATTAAGACAACTGAGCAGAGGGAGCAAGGCCCCTCCCCAATTGTCAACTAGGGGAGAGGTGTGCCTTGTTAAGAGCTCCTCTGCTCAGTCTTTTGAACGAGGCCATTTAAAGACCATTAAGGCCTGTGACTTTGGGGTGGGTGTAGCCCTTAAAGGGACCCCGTGATGGCGACCCCATCCACACCGGTGGCAGGGCCAGCTAGGACTTATGCGCAGGCGGCATCCACATCCACGGTACCTCCTGCGCCACCTGCTGCCCTGCCACCATTCAGACTTATAACTAAGAAACACGGGGTCAAGAGCTACACTCACCCCACAATGAGCATCGAGGAATGCGTGCGGGCGATGGCTGGGGTAGTCGGCCCCTCGGCCATTGTCGCAGCCTCTAAGATGTCTGGGAAGGCTGTGTTCTTCCTGGGGCCGGAGCGGGCGGTGTCCCTGGCCCTTGAAAGGAGGCTCACGGTGGGCGGGACGTTCCTGCCGGTGGACCCTCTCGAGGCCACCGCGCAGAGGGTCATCATATCGAACGTCCCGCCCTTTGTTCCCGCTGAGTTCCTCCTCCCTCACCTACACCAACTGGGGGAGGTAAGGTCGGGGATTAACCCCATACCGCTCGGCCTCAGAGAGAGCAGCCTGCGTCACGTGTTCTCCTTCCACCGCCAGCTTTTTGTCCGGCTGGCGCGGGAGGAGACGACGGAAGGGCATTTTAATGTGATGCACGAGGGGGGGGGGGGAGAGAGAGTGTCCGACCGGAAAGAAGGCGCGGAACAAGGCGAAACATCTAGAGGCGGGTCCCATCGGTGCGCCAAACAACTTGTTTACCCCGCGCTCGCCGATGACTGTGTTGGGCCGAGCGCGGGGTGCCCCGAGCCCGTGCCCTTGAACAACACCACAGAGGGGACCGGGCGCGGGCAAGAAAAGGAAAAGGGGGGAGTGGAGCGGGAGGCCTCGGCAGACATGGGGGTCTCCCTGCCTCCACGCACCCCCAGGAAAAAAAGGAGGCGCCGCTCCAATGAGATTGAGGGGGAACAACATCCCTCCGCGGAGGAGTCGGTGCCCGCCGCGTGTCCCGCGTCCCCCACCGGCGCCCCCAAACTGCGCCGTAGGCACGAGGAATCTGTCCCCGGGGAGGGTGAGGCAGCCGAGGCTGCCCAGCCGCTGCCTCCCGGGGATGGCGTGAAAGATCTGCCTGTCGTGGGGGGCGTGGGGCCAGCGGAAGAATACGTAGCCGCCGGGTCGAGCGTCCCGGGGACTGAGGCGGGCGGGGCCGAAAAGGCCGAACCTGAGCCCGCCCAGCCAATACCCAACTTCCCCCGGGATTTGCTCGACTCGGCAGAAACTGACACTGCAAACAATTTTAACATACATCCACACGCTGGGCCGGGGGGTGGCGGCGGGGAGGGGGAAGAACAACCCCCCTCGCCCCTACTTTGGAGCTGAGGGACTTGGTGGACCTGGAGAACTTCCTAAACCGGGTCTCTCCGTGTTCCCCGGCTCCTGGAGCGGAGGAGGAACCCCTTCCGCTGTCGCTTCCCGACCCAGCACCAATTTTAAAAGAGCCCAGTGGGGACTCCTCTGCCGACGATCCTGGGGGTGGGATCGGGGCAGAGCCAGGGCCAGATGGAGCAGCCGGGCCGTTTGCCGTACCTCGTGCGGTCGACGGGCCGGCTGCTAGCGGCGACCTCCCAGAGGGGGACGGGGACTCGGCGGAGGACGCGGGTGAAGATCTCGAGTCCATCGCCAGTGAGGCGGTGGATCTGCTCGCGTCCGCCGCTGAGATCCTCCTCATTCCTGAGAACTCCGGGACTTTTTGGTCCAGTGCCGGGGTCGCCGCGACCAAGCCCGTCTGGCCCTGGAAAGATGATCCGAGCCGGGGCTGCTCGTTGCTTCCGTCCGCGCCGCCGCTAAAACCATGGCCGCGGGCGGGCCCTTATCAAAGGCTCAAGGCCTTGAGCTGCGCCGGCTCAAAAAGTTCCGCACTGGGCTGCTGAAGGAGTGGAGGTCACAAACGACTCCACTCCCCCCGCCACAATAGGTTAGGTAGAGGTTGCACTATGCTCTAGTCATGAAGATAACCATAGCCAGCCTCAACATCAACTGCAGCAGAGAGGCACGTCGTAGATTTAACAATTTTTCGCTCCTGCGGGAGGGGAAATATGCGGTGTGCTTCCTGCAAGAAACCCACACCGTTCCGGGAGACGAAGCCACGTGGCTCCTGGAATGGCAAGGAGAGGTCCGCATGACCCACCTCACCGCCACTTCTAGTGGGGTGGCCATCTTGCTGGGCCCGCATTTTCAGCCGGAGATCTTGGGGGTCGAGGAGCCCATGCCAGGCCGCTTGCTGCACGTAACGGTTCGCCTGGGGGACGTGCCGCTCCATCTCGTGAACGTGTATGCCCCTCAGCCCGGCCCGCAGCAAACGCACTTCTTTGAAGAGGTGTCCGCTCTTCTTGGCTCCGTCGACGTCGGCGACTGCATTGTCCTCGGTGGGGATTTTAACTGCACCCTCGAGGCGAGGGACCGCTCCGGTGCCCCGCAGTGCATGACGGCGATGGAGAAGTTGAGGGACCTGGTCGGGTCCTTCGACTTGGTGGACGTCTGGCGAAATCTCCATCCAGACTCCAGCGCCTTTACTTGGGTGAGGCCTGGAGTAGGATGGTCCAGAGTCGACCGCCTTTACATGTCTCGGGCGTACGTTTCTTGCGTCCCGGCGGCCTCCATGCGGCCGGTGCCGTGTTCGGACCACCACCTGGTGTGGGAGGAGCTCGCTTCGCTCCGCGCGAGGACGGGGTCCGCGTACTGGCATTTTAACAACCGGCTGCTGGAGGACGTGCGGTTCCAGGACTCGTTCCGTCGATTCTCGTCCGACTGGAGAAGGAAGCAGGGGGATTTCCCCTCCTTGAGGCTATGGTGAGACGTGGGCAAGGCTCACGTCCGCGTCTTCTGTCAAGAGTATGCGAGGGGGTCGACCAAGAGGCGGGCGGCCAGGGTCGGGCGCCTAGAAAAAAGAGATGCTCGACCTAGAGTCTCGTCTCGGTCAAGTCGTCCAGGACCCGGCCCTGCGGACGGTGTACGAAGCGAAGAAGGCCGCGCTGAAGGACCTGCAGCTCGTCGGGTCCCGAGGCGCGTTCGTGAGGTCGCGGATCCGGTTCCTGCGGGATCTGGACCGCGGCTCCCCCTTCTTCTACTCGCTGGAAAAAAGACAGGGTGTCCGTAAGCAGCTTTTGACGCTGCTGGCCGACGACGGCTCTCCCGTCTCGGATCCGGAGGGCGTCAACAACAGGGCCCGTGAATATTACGGGGCTCTGTTCTCTCCGGAGCCGTCCAGCGAGGAAGCGCGTAGAGTTTTGTGGGAGGTCCTGCTGAAGGTCAGCCCGGAGGGCGCCGAAAATCTGGAAGCTCCGCTAAGCCTGGCGGAGCTAACCGGCGCCCTCGACCGGCTCTCGAGGGGAAAATCCCCGGGGCTGGACGGGCTGACCGTGGAGTTCCACAGGGCGTTCTGGGACGTCCTGGGGGGCGACTACGCGCGGGTCCTGGGGAAAGTCTGGCGACGGGGGAAATGCCCCTCTCTTGGCGCAGGGCAGTCATCGTCCTGCTGCCTAAGCAGGGCGATCTCCGCCTCCTTAAGAACTGGCGCCCGGTCTCCCTCCTCAGCACGGACTACAAAATCTTCGCCAGGGCGATGTCTGCTCGCCTTGGCGCCGTGCTGGACCACATGATCCACCCCGACCAGTCCTACACGGTCCCGGGCCGGACAATCCACGATAACATCCATCTGGTCCGGGACCTCATCCATTGTTCCCAGGAGGCTGGTCTGTCGGTCGCCTTCCTATCCCTCGACCAAGAGAAGGCGTTCGACAGGGTGGATCACGACTATCTGCTCGGAACTCTGCGCGCTTTCGGGTTCGGGACGCATTTCGTCGCCCGGATCCGACTTTTGTACGCCGCCGCGGAGTGTCTGATTAAGGTTAACGGGTCCTTGACGGCGCCCCTTCGCTTTGGGAGAGGGGTGCGCCAGGGATGCCCCATGTCCGGCCAGTTATACGCCGTCTGCGTGGAGCTTTTCCTGCGCCTCCTGCGGACGAGGTTGACGGGACTGGCTCTGCAAGGGCCGGGCGTGGAGGTCGTCCTCTCGGCTTACGCCGATGACGTGCTCCTCGCGGTAGAGGATCCCGCTGACCTGCGGAGGATGCGTGAGTGCCAGGAGATTTACTCGGCCGCATCCTCCGCCAGAATCAACTGGGAAAAATGTTCCGGACGCCTGGTGGGTCACTGGCGTGTGGACTCCCTGCCGGAGGAGCTGAGGCCTTTTGCCTGGAGCACGACCCATCTCCTCTATCTGGGGGTCTACCTTAGCCCCGACGAGCAAGCCTGGCCGCCGAACTGGCAGGAGCTGGAGGCCAAGGTCGCCGCTCGCCTAGGGCGCTGGACAGGACTGCTCCGAGTGCTGTCCTACAGGGGTCGAGCGCTAGTCATAAATCAGCTGGTGGCCGCCATGTTGTGGTACCGCCTGGTCACTTTGACCCCTCCCCCTGCGTTTGTCGCCAAGATACAGAAGAAGCTGGTGGACTTCTTCTGGAACAACAGGAAGCACTGGGTCTCTGCGGCGGTCTTGAGGCTCCCGCTTGGGGAGGGCGGTCAGTCGTTGGTGTGCGTCAGCGCCCAGCTCGCGACTTTCCGTCTTCAGACCCTGCAGAGATACCTTTACGTTGAGCCCCCTCCTAGGTGGCGTGCTCTGGCGACGTATTTCTTCCGTCAGCAGCACGGCCTCAACTACGACACGCAGCTCCTGTTTGTGAGTGTGGGGGGAGTCAGGACTGCCCTCCGGGAGCTGCCTGTCTTTTACAAGGAACTCATCAGGGTCTGGAACAAAGTCTCCACCAAGCGCAGCTCTCCACCGGCTGGAGTGGCGGCCGTCCTGCAGGAGCCGCTGCTCGGGAATCCGTACCTCCACGACCGGGGTTTTTTGTGGCGGTCGGACGAGAGGGCTGTGGCTAGTGAGATGACCAGGGTCAGGGACCTGCTCGATGGCGGAGGAGCGGGCTGGATGGCGCCAGGCACGCTGGCGCGGCGCCTAAATTCTGCCAACGTCCGCCACGCGGCCGATGCCATCGAGTCGCTAAAAACAGCTCTGGGCCCCGACTCCGTTAGGTGCATCGAGGAGGCTCAAGCACGTGGGGAGATCCCGTCCGAACTGACCCCCGTCCGGACGGAATTCCTCATCGGCGCCAAACCCCGGAACCTCCCTCGGGGGCCGGCGCCTCACAACTTGAGCCGCCTCGAGGAAATCCCCTCCGTGCCCTTCAGTTCTGTGCGGAGGGGTTTCCTGTACGGGCCGCTCCTGCACACTCCCAACTTTGCCATCCTCGCCTGCCGTCCGGACACGCCATGGCGTACCATCTTGCCGTCCGGAGGAGGCGAGGGTCCCCGTTGGAGGGCACTCTACGCGGGAGTCCTCCCAGTATTTATCGGGGACTTGGCCTGGAGGGTGGTGCACGGAGCAGTGCCGTGCAACAAATTTTTAAGCCGGATCACGGACTCCCAGGCCGCCTGCAATTTCTGCGGTCTGGAGGAGTCCGTGTTCCATGTTTTTATTGAGTGCACGAGGTTGCAGCCCCTGTTTCATTATCTAAAGGGGCTGCTCCTGAAATTCTGGCTGCACTTCAGTCCCACTCTCCGGATCTTTGGGCACCTTGTGCGGAGGGGAGCGGGTAGGTCCGAGGGCCTCCTCGTAGGACTGCTCCTGGGCACGGCCAAGGGTGCCATCAGCCGGTCCAGGCAGCGGGCGGTCGAGGGGGTCGTTCAACCTGACTGCCTGCCTCTCTTCCGCTCTTACATCCGGTCCAGGGTGTCCTTGGAGATGGAGCATGCGGTGTCCACCGGTACGCTCGCGGCCTTCCGCGAGAGGTGGGCACCGGAGGGACTGGAGTGCATCGTCACGCCCGGCAACCAAATTTTAATTTGATTTTACGTTTTAAAGTTTAATTTGTTTTAATTGCCGGTGCTTTTAGTGTCCCCCTCCCCTTTTATAGGGGGCACTTGGAGAAAAATTCAATTCTGTGCCCAAAAAAAAAGGCATTGTAAATGTTGGTGTTTCCCCCAGATCGGGGGGCACGTTTTAATGTTTTTTCCGTTAACTCCCTAAAAGAGTTTCATGCACATGCACAAGGACCAATGGTGGAGCAGTGGAGGCGTGGCCTAAACAGTTGGAGCTGTGAGCAGTGAGAGGAGGAGCTGCTGCTTTTGCTCCTGGCTGGGCCTGTGAATCAGCCCAGGAAGAGAAGGAAGGAAGGAAGGGGCTTCACCACCAACTTTCACCCAGAGGGAGAGGAGGAAAAAGCAGAAAACTTGAACAACTTCACCATTTCTACAAAGAGTTGGAGAGAGGGGGAAAGACCAACAACAACATCCAGTGTGGAAGGAGGGAGACTCTACCATTCTACAGGTGGGTGTATTGGTGCAGTCCATAAAAGACTTTGCTGTATCGGTGGGGGGAGGAAAGAAGACCAGTCGGGGGCCGGAACATTGCGGGGGGTGTGTGTGTGTGGAAGTGTATGTGGGGGCCTTGCTTACAACTAGGCCCCACACACCTTTGAAGCACCCCTCCCCCATTGCCGAGCCTGGGATAGCTGGAGCTACCAGGCTGAAGAAACAATTAATCCACCCTAATTAACATCGTTGGGAGTGTGTGCCTGTGTGGCTCCAGCTGCACCAGGTGAAGACATCTTCTCCCCTCACCCGAAGACCACCCCAAAGACTATTTTTGTTTGCCATCTGGGGATTGCACCCACCCACAGCTGCGAGGGGAGACCTGCCCTCGCAGTTTCCCCCCCCTTCCCACCCCCCTCTCTCTTTCTCTGTTACTCTCTGTATCTCCCCTCTCTCTCTGAGAGCCCTTCCTCCCAAATTGATTAGAAAAAAAATATATAAAACAATTAAGACAACTGAGCAGAGAGAGCAAGGCCCCTCCCCAATTGTCAACTAGGGGAGAGGTGTGCCTCGTTAAGAGCTCCTCTGCTCAGTCTTTTGAACGAGGCCATTTAAAGACCATTAAGGCCTGTGACTTTGGGGTGGGTGTAGCCCTTAAAGGGACCCCCGTGATGGCGACCCCATCCACGCCGGTGGCAGGGCCAGCTAGGACTTATGCGCAGGCGGCATCCACATCCACGGTACCTCCTGCGCCACCTGCTGCCCTGCCACCATTCAGACTTATAACTAAGAAACACGGGGTCAAGAGCTACACTCACCCCACAATGAGCATCGAGGAGTGCGTGCGGGCGATGGCTGGGGTAGTCGGCCCCTCGGCCATTGTCGCAGCCTCTAAGATGTCTGGGAAGGCTGTGTTCTTCCTGGGGTCGGAGCGGGCGGTGTCCCTGGCCCTTGAAAGGGGACTCACGGTGGGCGGGACATTCCTGCCGGTGGACCCTCTCGAGGCCACCGCTTAGAGGGTCATCATATCGAACGTCCCGCCCTTTGTTCCCGCTGAGTTCCTCCTCCCTCACCTACACCAACTGGGGAAGGTAAGGTCGGGGATTAACCCCATACCGCTCGGCCTCAGAGAGAACAGCCTGCGCCACGTGTTCTCCTTCCGCCGCCAGCTTTTTGTCCGGCTGGCGCGGGAGGAGACGACGGAAGGGCATTTTAATGTGGTGCACGAGGGGACTGCCTACCGCATCTTCTGGACGTCGGACGGCGTGCGGTGCCATGCCTGTAGGGAGGTGGGGCATGTTCGTAAGAACTGCCCCGCCTCCAAGGCTGCCAAACCACCGAGGGCGGCCAAGGCTGGCGCCGCCGCCACCCCTCCCCCTAGTTGCGTCCGCGTGCCGGGAGCCTTTGTTTTCACGGCCTCCGGCGGGGGGGAGGGAGAGCGTCCGGCCGGAAAGAAGGCGCGGAACAAGGCGAAACATCTAGAGGCGGGTCCCCTCGGTGCGCCAAACAACTTGTTTACCGCGCTCGGCCCAACCCAGTCATCGGCGAGCGCGGGGTGCCCTGAGCCCGTGCCCTTGAACAACACCACAGAGGTGCCCGGGCGCGGACAAGAAAAGGAAAAGGGGGGGGGTGGAGCGGGAGGCCTCGGCAGACATGGGGGTCTCCCTGCCTCCGCGCACCCCCAGGAAAAAAAGGAGGCGCCGCTCCAATGAGGTTGAGGGGGAACAACATCCCTCCGCGGAGGAGTCGGTGACTGCCGCGTGTCCCGCGTCCCCCACCGGCGCCCCCAAACTGCGCCGTAGGCACAAGGAATCTGTCCCCGGGGAGGGTGAGGCAGTCGAGGCTGCCCAGCCGCTGCCTCCCGGGGATGGCGTGAAAGATCTGCCTGTCGTGGGGGGCGTGGGGCCAGCGGAAGAATGCGTAGCCGCCGGGTCGAGCGTCCCGGGGACTGAGGCGGGCGGGGCCGAAAAGGCCGAACCTGAGCCTGCCCAGCCAATATCCAACTTCCCCCGGGATTTGCTCGACTCGGCAGAAATACAAAGTATTAACACTTTTCATGAATCTGTACACGCTGGGCCGGGGGGTGGCGGCGGGGAGGGGGAGGAACACCCACCCTCGCCCCCTACTTTGGAGCTGGAGCGCTTGGAGGGCCTGGGGATTTTCTATGGCCGGGTCTCTCCTTGTTCCCCGGTTCCTGGGGCGGAGGAGGAACCCCTTCCGCTGTCGCTTCCCGACCCAGCACCAATTCTAAAAGAGCCCAGTGGGGACTCCTCTGCCGACGATCCTGGGGGTGGGATCGGGGCAGAGCCAGGGCCGGATGGAGCGGCCGGGCCGTTTGCCGTACCTCGTGCGGTCGACGGGCCGGCTGCTAGCGGCGACCTCCCGGAGGAGGACGGGGACTCGGTGGAGGACGCGGGTGAAGATCTCGAATCCATCGCCAGTGAGGCGGTGGATCTCCTCGTGCCCGCCGCTGAGTCCCCCCTCATTCCCGTAGAGGATCTCCGTGACTTTTTGGTCGACAGCCAGGGTCGCCGCAACCGAGCCCATCTGGCCCGGGAAAGATGGTCCGAGCCGGGGCTGCTCATCGCTTCCGTCCGCGTCGCCGCTAAAACCATGGCCGCGGGCGGGCCCTTATCAAGGGCGTAAGGCCTTGAGCTGCGCCGGCTCAAAAAATTCCTCGCTGGGCTGCTGAAGGAGTGGAGGTCAACAAAAGACTCCGCTCCCTCCCCCGCAATAGGTTAAGGTAGAGGTTGCACTATGCTTTTGCCATGAAGATAACCATAGCCAGCCTCAACATCAACGGCGGCAGAGGGGCACGTGGTAGATTTGACAATTTTTCGCTCCTGCGGGAGGGGAAATATGCGGTGTGCTTCCTGCAAGAAACCCACACCATTCCGGGAGACGAAGCCACGTGTCTCCTGGAATGGCAAGGAGAGGTCCGCATGACCCACCTCACCGCCACTTCTAGTGGGGTGGCCATCTTGCTGGGCCCGCATTTTCAGCCGGAGATCTTGGGGGTCGAGGAGCCTGTGCCAGGCCGCTTGCTGCACGTAACGGTTCGCCTGGGGGACGTGCCGCTCCATCTCGTGAACGTGTACGCCCCTCAGCCCGGCCCGCAGCAGGCGCGCTTCTTCGAAGAAGTGTCCGCTCTTCTTGGCTCCGTCGACGTCGGCGACTGCATTGTCCTCGGGGGGGATTTTAACTGCACCCTCGAGGCGAGGGACCGTTCCGGTGCCCCGCAGAGCATGACGGCGATGGAGAAGTTGAGGGACCTGGTCGGGTCCTTCGACTTGGTGGACGTCTGGCGAAATCTCCACCCAGACTCCAGCGCCTTTACTTGGGCGAGGCCTGGAGTAGGATGGTCCAGAGTCGACCGCCTTTACGTGTCTCGGGCGTACATTTCCTGCGTCCCGGCGGCCTCCATGCGGCAGGTGCCGTGTTCGGACCACCACCTGGTGTGGGCGGAGCTCGCTTCGCTCCGCGCGGGGACGGGGTCCGGGTACTGGCACTTTAACAACCGGCTGCTGGAGGACGAGCAGTTCCAGGACTCGTTCCGTCGATTCTGGGCTGACTGGAGAAGGAAGCAGGGGGGCTTCCCCTCCTTGAGGCTATGGTGGGACGTGGGCAAGGCTCACGTCCGCGTCTTCTGTCAAGAGTACGCGAGGGGGTCGACCAAGAGGCGGGCGGCCGGAGTCGGGCGACTAGAAAAAGAGGTGCTCGACCTGGAATCCCGTCTCGGTCAAGTCGTCGAGGACCCGGCCCTGCGGACAGTGTACGAAGCGAAGAAGGCCGCGCTGAAGGACCTGCAGCTCGTCGGGTCCCGAGGCGCGTTCGTGAGGTCGCGGATCCGGTTCCTGCGGGATCTGGACCGCGGCTCCCCCTTCTTCTACTCGCTGGAAAAAAGGCAGAGTCTCCGTAAGCAGCTCTTGACGCTGCTGGCCGATGACGGCTCTCTCGTCTCGGATCCGGAGGGCGTCAACAACATGGCCCGTGAATATTACGGGGCTCTGTTCTCTCCGGATCCGTCCAGCGAGGAAGCGCGTAGAGTTTTGTGGGAGGACCTGCCGAAAGTCAGCCCGGAGGGCGGTGAAAATTTGGAAACTCCGCTAAGCTTGGCGGAGCTGACCGGTGCCCTCGACCGGCTCTCGAGGGGAAAATCCCCGGGGCTGGACGGGCTGACCGTGGAGTTCCACAGGGCGTTCTGGGACGTCCTGCGGAGCGACTACGCGCGGGTCCTGGGGGAAAGTCTGGCGACCGGGGAGATGCCCCTCTCTTGGCGCAGGGCAGTCATCGTCCTGCTGCCTAAGAAGGGCGATCTCCGCCTCCTTAAGAACTGGCGCCCGGTCTCCCTCCTCAGCACGGACTACAAAATCTTCGCCAGGGCGATGTCTGCTCGCCTTGGCACCGTGCTGGACCACATGATCCACCCCGACCAGTCCTACACGGTCCCGGGCCGGACAATCCATGATAACATCCATCTGGCCCGGGACCTCATCCATCATTCCCCAGGAGGCTGGTCTGTCGGTCGCCTTCCTATCTCTCGACCAAGAGAAGGCGTTCGACAGGGTGGATCACGACTATCTGCTCGGAACTCTGCGCGCTTTCGGGTTCGGGACGCATTTCGTCGCCCGGATCCGACTTTTGTACGCCGCCGCGGAGTGTCTGATTAAGGTTAACGGGTCCTTGACGGCGTCCCTTCGCTTTAGGAGAGGGGTGCGCCAGGGATGCCCCATGTCCGGCCAGTTATATGCCATCTGCGTGGAGCCTTTCCTGCGCCTCCTACGGACGAGGTTGACGGGACTGGCTCTGCAAGGGCCGGGCGTGGAGGTCATCCTCTCGGCTTACGCCGATGACGTGCTCCTCGCGGTAGAGGATCCCGCTGACCTGCGGAGGATGCGTGAGTGCCAGGTGATTTACTCGGCCGCATCCTCCGCCAGAATCAACTGGGAAAAATGTTCCGGACTCCTGGTGGGTCAGTGGCGGGTGGACTCCCTGCCGGAGGAGCTCAGGCCTTTTGCCTGGAGCACGACCCATCTCCTCTATCTGGGAGTCAACCTTAGCCCCGACAAGGAAGCCTGGCTGGCGAACTGGCAGGAGCTGGAGGCCAAGGTCGCCGCTCGCCTAGGGCGCTGGACAGGACTGCTCCGAGTGCTGTCCTACAGGGGTCGAGCGCTAGTCATAAACCAGCTGGTGGCCGCAATGTTGTGGTACCGGCTGGTCACTTTGACCCCTCCCCCTGCGTTTGTCGCCAAGATACAGAAGAAGCTGGTGGACTTTTTCTGGAACAACAGGAAGCACTGGGTCTCTGCCGCGGTCCTGAGTCTCCAGCTTGAGGAAGGCGGTCAGTCGTTGGTGTGCGTCAGCGCCCAGCTCGCGACTTTCCGTCTTCAGACCCTGCAGAGATACCTTTACGTCGAGCCCCCTCCTAGGTGGTGTGCTCTGGCGACGTATTTCTTCCGCCAGCAGCGCGACCTCAATTACGACACGCAGCTCCTGTTTGTGAACTTGGGGGGTGTCAGGACCGCCCTCCAGGAGCTGCCTGTCTTTTACAAGGAACTCATCAGGGTCTGGAACAAAGTCTCCACCAAGCGCAGCTCTCCGCCGGCTGGAGTGGCGGCTGTCCTGCAGGAGCCGCTGCTCGGGAATCCGTACCTCCACGACCGAGGTTTTATGTGGCGGTCTGAAGATAGGGCTGTGGCTGGTGAGGTGACCAGGGTCAGGGACCTGCTCGATGGCGGAGGAGCGGGCTGGATGGCGCCAGGCACGCTGGCGCGGCGCCTAAATTCAGCCAACGTCTGCCACGCGGCCGAATCCATCAAGTCGCTAAAAACAGCTTTGGGCCCTGATTCTGTTAGGTGCATCGAGGAGGCTCAAGCACGTGGGGAGATCCCGTCCGAACTGACCCCCGTCCGGACGGAATTCCTCATCGGCGCCAAACCCCGGAACCTCCCTCGGGAGCCGGCGCCTCACAACTTGAGCCGCCTCGAGGAAATCCCCTCCGTGCCTTTCAGTTCTGCGCGGAGGGGTTTCCTGTACGGGCTGCTCCTGCACACTCTCAACTTTTCCATCCTCGCCGGCCGTCCGGACACGCCATGGCGTACCATCTTGCCGTCCGGAGGAGGCAGGGGTCCCCGACGGAGGGCACTCTATGCGGGAGTCCTCCCATTATTCATCGGGGACTTGGCCTGGAGGGTGGTGCACGGAGCAGTGCCGTGCAACAAATTTTTAAGCCGGTTCACGGACTCCCAGGCCGCCTGCAATTTCTGCAGTCTGGAAGAGTCCGTGTTCCATGTTTTTATGGAATGCACGAGGTTGCAGCCCCTGTTTTATTATTTAAAGGGGCTGCTCCTGAAATTCTGGCTGCAGTTCAGTCCCACTCTCCTGATCTTTGGGCACCCTGTGCAGAGGGTCCGAGGGCCTCCTCGTAGGACTGCTCCTGGGCACGGCCAAGGGTGCCATCAACCGGTCCAGGCAGCGGGCGGTCGAGGGGTCGTTCAACCTGACTGCCTGCCTCTCTTCCGCGCGTACATCCGCGCCAGGGTGTCCTTGGAGATGGAGCACGCGGTGTCCACCGGTACGCTCGCGGCCTTCCGCGAGAGGTGGGCACCGGAGCGACTGGAGTGCATCGTCACGCCCGGCAACCAAATTTTAATTTGATTTTACATTTTAAAGTTTAATTTGTTTTAATTGCCGGTGCTTTTACTGTCCCCCTCCCCTTTTATAGGGGGCACTGGAGGAAAAAATTTGATTTTAGTGCCCAAAAAAAAAAACCCCAAAAAAAAAGAAAAACACAAAAATAAAAACCACGAAAAAGAAAAAAAAGGGCCTTGTAAATGTCTGGTGTGTCATCCAGGGCGGGTGGCACGGTTTGATGTTTATGTTTTTTCAGGTAAACTCCAAAAGAGTTTCATGCACAAGGACCCCCAGGTCCCTCTGCACCGCAGCATGTTGTAATTTCACCCCATTCAAATAATATTCCCTTTTACTGTTTTTTTCCCCCAAGGTGGATGACCTCATACTTTCCGACATTGTATTCCACCTACCAAACCTGAGCCCATTCGCTTAACCTATCTAAATCTCTTTGCAGCCTTTCTGTGTCCTCCACACAACCCGCTTTCCCACTAATCTTTGTGTCATCTGCAAATTTTGTTACACTACACTCTGCCCCCTCTTCCAGATCATCTATGTATATTGTAAACAGTTGTGGTCCCAGCACCGATCCCTATGGCACACCACTAACCACCGATTTCCAACCTGAAAAGGACCCATTTATCCCGATACTCTGCTTTCTGTTCGCCAGCCAATTCTCTATCCATGCTAATACATTTCCTCTGACTCCGTGTACCTCTATCTTCTGCAGTAACCTTTTGTGTGGCACCTTATCGAATGCCATTTGAAAATCTAAATACACCACATCCATCGGTATCCACCATGCTCGTTATATCCTCAAAGAATTCCAGTAAATTAGTTCAACATGATTTCCCCTTCATGAATCCATGCTGCGTCTGTTTGATTGCACTATTCCTATCTAAATGTCCCGCCTTTTCTTCCTTAATGATAGTTTCAAGCATTTTCCCCACTACAGATGTTAAACTAACGGGCCGATAGTTACCTACCTTTTGTCTGCCCCCTTTTTTTAAACAGAGGCGTTACATTAGCTGCTTTCCAATCTGCTGGTACCTCCCCAGAGTCCAGAGACTTTTGGTAGATTATAACGAATGCATCTGCTATAACTTCCGCCATCTCTTTTAATACCCTGGGATGCATTTCATTAGGACCAGGGGACTTGTCTACCTTGAGTCTCATTAGCCTGTCCAGCACTACTCCCCTAGTGATAGTCTCAAGGTCCTCCCTTCCCACATTCCTGTGTACCAGCAATTTTTGGCATGGTTTTTGTGTCTTCCACTGTGAAGACCGAAACAAAATAATTGTTTAAGGTCTTAGCCATTTCCACATTTCCCATTATTAAATCCCCCTTCTCATCTTCTAAGGGACCAACATTTACTTCAGTCACTCTTTTCTGTTTTATATTTCTGTAAAAGCTTTTACTATCCGTTTTTATGTTTTGCGCAAGTTTAACTTCGTAATCTATCTTTCCTTTCTTTATTGCTTTCTTAGTCATTCTTTGCTGTCGTTTAACATTTTCCCAATCTTCTATTTTCCCACTAACCTTGGCCACCTTATACGCATTGGTTTTTAATTTGATACTCTCCTTTATTTCCTTGGTTATCCACGGCTGGTTATCCCTTCTCTTACCGCCCTTCTTTTTCACTGGAATATATTTTTGTTGAGCACTATGAAAGAGCTCCTTAAAACTCCTCCACTGTTCCTCAATTGTGCCACCATTTAGTCTGTGTTTCCAGTCTACTTTAGCCAACTCTGCCCTCATCCCACTGTAGTCCCCTTTGTTTAAGCATAGTACGCTCGTTTGAGACACTACTTCCTCATCCTCAATCTCTATTACAAATTCAACCATACTGTGATCACTCATTCCGAGAGGATCTTTTACTAGGAGATCGTTTATTATTCCTGCCTCATTACACAGGACCAGATCTAAGATAGCTTGCTCCCTTGTTGGTTCTGTAACATACTGTTCTAAGAAACAATCCCGTATGCATTCTATGAATTCCTCCTCCAGGCTACCCCGTGCGATTTGATTTGACCAATCGATATGTAGGTTAAAATCCCCCATGATTACTGCCGTTCCTTTTTCACATGCCTCCATTATTCCCTTGATTATTGCCCTCCCCACCATGAAGTTATTATTTGGGGGCCTATAAACTACACCCACCAGTGACTTTTTCCCCTTACTATCTCTAATCTCCACCCACAATGATTCAACATTTTGTTCATTAGAGCCAATATCATCTCTCACAACTGCCCTGATATCATCCTTTATTAACAGAGCTACCCCACCTCCTTTCCCTTCTTGTCTATCTTTCCGAATTGTCAGATACCCCTGTATGTTTAATTCCCAGTCTTGGCCACCCTGCAACCACGTTTCTGTAATGGCCACCAAATCATACCCATTTGTAATAATTTGTGCTGTCAAGTCATTTACTTTATTTCGAATGCTGCGTGCGTTTCAGTTTTTAAACCACGATTTTTAGTTTTGACCTCTCCTGCAGCCCCTTTATATTCAGTGGCCCTTTTTGTTTTTTGCCTTGGGTTTCTCTGCCCTTCACTTTTACTCATCTCCTTTCTGTCTTTTGCTTTTGTCTCCTTTTTGTTTCCCTCTGTCTCCCTGCATTGGTTCCCATCCCCCTGCCATATTAGTTTAACTCCTCCCCAACAGCACTAGCAAACACTCCCCCTAGGACATTGGTTCCGGTCCTGCCCAGGTGCAGACCGTCCGGTTTGTACTGGTCCCACCTCCCCCAGAACTGGTTCTAATGCCCCAGGAATTTGAATCCCTCCCTGCTGCACCACTGCTCAAGCCACGTATTCATCTGAGCTATCCTGCGATTCCTACTCTGACTAGCACGTGGCACTGGTAGCAATCCCGAGATTACTACTTTTGAGGTCCTACTTTTTAATTTAGCTCCTAGCTCCTTAAATTCGTCTTGTAGGACCTCATCCCTTTTTTTTAAAACCTATATCGTTGGTACCAATGTGCACCACGACAACTGGCTGTTCACCCTCCCTTTTCAGAATGTCTTGCACCCGCTCCAAGACATCCTTGACCCTTGCACCAGGGAGGCAACATACCATACTGGAGTCTCGGTTGCGGCCGCAGAAACACCTATCTATTCCCCTTACAATCGAATCCCCTATCACTATCGCTCTCCCACTCTTTTTCCTGTCCTCCTGTGCAGCAGAGCCAGCCACGGTGCCATGAACTTGGATGCTGCTGCCCTCCCCTGATGAGTCATCCCCCTCAACAGTACTCAAAACGGTGTATCTGTTTTGCAGGGGGATGCCCGCAGGGGACCTCTGCACTACCTTCCTTGCACTGCTCTTCCATTCCCTAGCTGGCTATGGACCCTTCACCTGTGGTAAGACCAGCTCGCTACACGTGCTACTCACGTCATTCTCAGCATCATGGATGCTCCAGAGTGAATCCACCCTCAGCTCCAATTCCGCAACGTGGACCGTCAGGAACTGGAGGCGGACACACTTCCCGCACACGTAGTTGTCAGGGACACCGGAAGTGTCCCCGAGTTCCCACATGGTACAGGAGGAGCATATCACGTGACCGAGCTCTCCTGCCATGACTTAACCCTTAGATACACTTAAATCTTCTGGCCTCCCACTAGTCTTGGCCACATTGTATGCCCTGGTTTTCAATTTGATACCATCCCTTATTTCCTTAGTTGGCCATGGATGGTTATCCCTTCTCTTACAGTCTTTCCTTCTCATTGGGATATATTTTTGTTGTGAGTTATGAAATAGCTCCTTAAATGTGCCATTGCTCATCAACCGTCCCATACTCCCAGTCCATCTTGGCTAACTCTGCCATCATACCATTGTAATCTCCTTTATTTAAGCTTAGGACACTGGTTTGAGAACCAACTTTCTCACTCTTCAACTGAATTTGAAATTCAACCATGTTATGGTCACGCATTCCTAGAGGATCCTTTACTACAAGATAATTTATTAATCCTGTCTCATTACACAGTACCAGATCTAAGATAGCTTGCTCCCTGGTTGGTTCCGCAACATACTGTTCAAGGAAACTATCCCAGATACACTCTATGAACTTTTCCTCAAGGCTACCCTGGCCAATTTGCTATGTCCGATCAATATGAAGGTTAAAAGCGCCCATGATTATTGCTGTTCCTTTATTACAAGCCTCCATTATTTCTTGATTTATACTCCGTCCAACAGTGCAGCTACTGTTAGGGGGCCCATAGATTATGCCCACCAGCGACTTTTTCCCCTTATTATTCCTTATCTCCACTGAAACTGATTCAACTTCTTGATCTTCTGAGCTAATATTGTTTCTCACTAACGCATTATTATCTGTTATTAACAGTGCTGCCCCACCTCCTTTTCCTTTCTGTCTGTTCTTTTGAATTGTCAAATACCCCAGAATATTTAGAGTGGGGATTGAAGCAATAATCTTTTGATTCAGAGGCGAGTTAGTCCATCGTCAATATGTGGAACGGAAAAGAAATGTATCTTCTTGGAAGGAATATTCAGCTCTGGAAGATTCTTGGGAGGTCCATTTGAGATAAGAGAATATACTGAAGCCAAGAGTATTAACACATGAAGGGCACAAGGGTGCAGAGTTTTCGGCTCTATATTTTCTCTATTACAAAGGTAACATATCCCACCTTTGCCACCTCACAACGCGACCACTGAGGCATGGCCGAGGCCTCAAAATTAAATCATGACCACCTGTACCTCAACCCCATTTTACCCGTCTTAGCTCCATATCCCTAGATACACTCCAGGCAGAACGACACTGCACTGGAAACATGATTGAAATTCAGGCAGTTTTTATATGGAAACTATTCTAATTGTATGAAATAGGGCAGCACTGAGGAGCCCAGTGTTACCAAAGAAAGAAATAGCTCTGCAAGTGCCCCCCTGGGGAGGAGGTCACCAGTGGTAAAAAAACACATAGTTCAATTACACTAAAGGATACTAAAAATAAAATACCTCTAAATAATACGCAAGATATGCAGGCAGTCAGTGTGACCTCCCCATGGATCGTACGCATCTTGCATCTATGAATAGCAACTTTAGCCAGGCCAAGATGCAAACCCACGAGAAGGCGCTCCTGAATTCCCTATTAGATTTATTCATGACTATCTTATATTTATTGCCCTCCAGTTTTGATCTCCCCCACAGTGGAAACATTTTTTCTACGTCTACCCTATCAAACCCTTTCATAATTGCAAAGACCTCGAACAGGTCACCCCTCAACCATGTCTTTTCTGGAGAAAGGACCCCCAGCCTGTTCAATCTTTCTGATAGTTATAACTTCTCAGTTCTGGTATCATCTTAAATCTTTTTTGCACTCTCTCCAGTGCCTCTATATTATTTTTATAGTATATAGAGACCAGAATGGAGCACAGTACTGATCATCTTTTATTAAGGATGTCATAGCAGTGCATTTAGAAAGAGGTGACATGATAGGTCCAAGTGAGCATGGATTTGTGAAAGGGAAATCATGCTTGACAAATCTTCTGGAATTTTTTGAGGATGTTTCCAGTAGAGTGGACAAGGGAGAACCAGTTGATGTGGTGTATTTGGACTTTCAGAAGGCTTTCGACAAGGTCCCACACAAGAGATTAGTGTGCAAAGTTAAAGCACATGGGATTAGGGGTTGTGTGCTGATGTGGATTGAGAAGTGGTTGGCAGACAGGAAGCAAAGAGTAGGAGTAAATGGGTACTTTTCAGAATGGAAGGCAGTGACTAGTGGGGTACTACAAGGTTCTGTGCTGGGGCCCCAGCTGTTTATATTGTACATTAATGATTTAGACGAGGGGATTAAATGTAGTATCTCCAACTTTGCGGATGACACTAAGTTGGGTGGCAGTGTGAGCTGCGAAGAGGATGCTATGAGGCTGCAGAGTGACTTGGATAGGTTAGGTGAGTGGGCAAATGCATGGCAGATGAAGTATAAAGTGGATAAATGTGAAGTTATCCACTTTGGTGGTAAAAACAGAGCGACAGACTATTATCTGAATGGTGACAGATTAGGAAAAGGGGAGGTGCAACGAGACCTGGGTGTCATGGTACATCAGTCATTGAAGGTTGGCATGCAGGTACAGCAGGCGGTTAAGAAAGCAAATGGCATGTTGGCCTTCATAGCAAGGGGATTTGAGTACAGGGGCAGGGAGGTGTTACTACAGTTGTACAGGGCCTTGGTGAGGCCACACCTGGAGTATTGTGTACAGTTTTGGTCTCCTAACTTGAGGAAGGACATTCTTGCTATTGAGTGAGTGCAGCGAAGGTTCACCAGACTGATTCCCGGGATGGCGGGACTGACATATCAAGAAAGACTGGATCAACTGGGCTTGTATTCACTGGAGTTCAGAAGAATGAGAGGGGATCTCATAGAAGCGTTTAAAATTCTGATGGGTTTAGACAGGTTAGATGCAGGAAGAATGTTCCCAATGTTGGGGAAGTCCAGAACCAGGGGTCACAGTCTAAGGATAAGGGGTAAGCCATTTAGGACCGAGATGAGGAGAAACTTCTTCACCCAGAGAGTGGTGAACCTGTGGAATTCTCTACCACAGAAAGTTGTTGAGGCCAATTCACTAAATATATTCAAAAAGGAGTTAGATGTAGTCCTTACTACTAGTGGGATCAAGGGCTATGGCGAGAAAGCAGGAAGGGGGTACTGAAGTTGCATGTTCAGCCATTAACTCATTGAATGGCGGTGCAGGCTCGAAGTGCCGAATGGCCTACTCCTGCACCTATTTTCTATGTTTCTATCCTATCAGAGATCAATTACCTTTTCCACCTGGCATTTTGGGGCCATTTACTAAATTCCACTGCCCTACTACATCTCCCTCCATCGTCCAGTATCTTTCTCTGCTTGAAATATTTATCCAATTTTCTCTAAAAGATGCAATAATCTCTGCCTCAACTACACCCTGTAGCAAAACATTCCATGCTCCAACAACCCTGTGTAAATAAATGTCTAACCTCTCTCCTCACTCTCTCAGCAACCATCTTAAATTAATACCCCAACTTGAGGAAATAGTCTTTCCCCATTCACCCAATTAAAAACCATCAATAACTTTAGAAACTGTATCTGCCCTTAGCTTTCTCTGCTTCAGTCCCAGTGTCTCAAAACTCTCCTCAGAACTGGTATCATACTGTCCTTAATTGTGATTGTGCTGCCTTATAATTAACACCTTACTGAAAGACTGATATCAGATTAGCTTAAAACGGATCTTCAACATGAAGCAGACTGAATAAGAACTTTCAAAAGGGAATTGGAGAAAATATGCAGAGCTATGGGAAAAGAGTGGGACTAATTGGATAGCGCTTTCAAAGAGTCAGCACGAGCACAATGGGCTCCTGTGCTGTATGATTCTATGATTCCATGATTCCCGAATATATGCCTTCCATTGGTTCCTCTCACCACCGCCGATGATATGACTAGGTGCGCAGACAGACGTCGAAAGCAACGAAATGGATAATGTGCAGCGAAGACTCAACTTGTTAGGCAGAGACTAGTGAGGGAGGTTTTCAGGGCCTCTTGCCAATGAGCTGTCCAAATGGGGGTGAGATTAAATGGCACTGGTCCACATATTTGAACTTTCTCAACGTACCTCGTGGCGTCAGGGTCAAGTGTGACCATTAGTGTAGATGACTTTGGCAGCAAGCCAGATGTAGATCTACAACATTCAGGCAACTAAAGGCTGAATGGCCAGCCTGCATTCTCGCAACATCCAAGCCTGTTCCGCCACCATCCAGTATCTCCACCACTCTGGTTACCTTTGCAGGCAGGGCTTTCCTCCGCTAATCACATGCCATTGCTGTGGATTCCAGAGAAACGGTTCGAACAAGCCGGGGGGGGGGGGGGGGGCGAGGTAGAGAGCTGGTGCCGACTATGTACCATAGTCTGATCGGTTGCCGATAGAAGACAGTCAGCACCTCCAAAAGTGAACTTATTCCTTGCAGGTTCAAAAAAGGGCTGCCTTTCATAGTTCAGGCCATACATCGGGTGGAATAAAACAAAAGTTGGTAACTCACATCAATTCTATCAGCTTTGGCTTGGTGGATAGCACTGTCTCGTCAGAAGGTTGAGGGTTGAGGGTTCAAGTCCCACTTCAGAGACCGGAGCACAAAAATCCAGGCTGACACTCCAGGGCAGTCAGTACTGAGGGAGTGCTGCCCTGTCGGAGGGGCCGTCTTTCGGATGAGAAGTTAAACTCTCTCGGATGAGATCAGGTGGATGTAAAAGATCCCATGACACTAGTTCGAAAAAGAGTTCTCACTTAGCCAATCTTTATCCCTCAATCAACGTTACTAATACAGATTATCTGGTCATTATCATATCGCTGTTTGTGGGAGCTTGCTGTGCGCAAATGGCTGCGGTGTTTCCTATATTACAACAGTAAAAACTTCAAAAATACTTCTTTGGCTGTACAGCGTTTAGGACGTCCTGAGATCATAAAAGGCGCTATATCAATGCAAGCACACCAAACATAAACCCTGTTTCTCACCCAATTTGCTTACGATTCAATACATTGAAATGACAGCAAGCAGTTTTTGGTTTGAAAGATTGAAACATCCTTTCTGGTATGCAAGTTATTTCTCTGTTAACCTGTGGGAGGAATTGGCAGGCGCAGTGGGAAGAGGGCAGCAAAAAGAACGGATTGAATCGTAAGCAAATTGGGTTGGAAACAACTAACTACACAGGAGTTGTGTTTGGTGCACTTGCATTTCTAGAGCGTCTCTTTCACGACAATGGAAGCGGGAAGCGCACGGACCGAGCGGCCGCTTCATCATCTCGATTACCACCACAAATAAACAATAGAAAGACAGAGTCCGCCACACAAACAAAAATACACTCACTCACTCACCGTCCATCGTCTCCCGCACCGCGTTCAGATTCGCCGCACTCGCCATTCCGCGACCTTTCACCCGGAAGCACAGCCTCCGGGGTTACCGTCCACCCAGTCATTCAAAAACAAAAATCATAACCCTTGCTTAAACAGACAGAATTATCGACCAGGAATGTGAGTATTGAAATGAGAATATTTTCGCTCCCTTCTTCTGCTTCTTTCAATACCGTTTATTGAGAGACAACGGTTTAGAATGCCGGGAAAATTTGAATCTGATTGGCCGGCGGCAGAAGAGGCCGCTGATTGGCTGCGGAGGGACACAGGGATTTTCAACACAACGAACTCAAAGAGAAAGGTACAGCACCGAGTGAGTAAATGCCTAGTGTGTGAGTGAGTGAGAGAGAGAAAATACCGTGAGTAAATCCCGAGTGTGTGAGGGAGAGAGAGAAAATACCGTGAGTAAATCCTGAGTGTGTGAGGGAGAGAGAAAATCCAGAGTGAGTAATTCCGAGCGTGTGTGAGAGAGAAAATACCATGAGTAAATCCTGAGTGTGTGAGGGAGAGAGAAAATACCGTGCGTAAATCCCGAATGTGTGAGGGAGAGAGAAAGTCCAGAGTGAGTAAATCCTGAGTGTGTGTGAGTGAGAGAGAAAATCCAGAGTGTGAGTGAGTGAAAATCCAGAATGAGTAAATCCCGAGTGTGTGTGAGTGAGAGAGAAAATCCAGAGTGTGAGTGAGTGAAAATCCAGAGCGAGTGAGAGAAAATCCAGAGTGAGTGAGAGAGAAAATCCAGAGAGTAAATCCCGAGTGTGTGAGGGAAAGAGAAAATCCAGAGTGAGTAAATCCCGAGTGTGTGAGTGAGAGAAGGGGAAAATCCAGAGTGAGTTAGTGTGTAAGAGAGAGAGGAAATAAAGAGAGGGAAATACCGAGTGAGTGTGTAAATACCGAGTGAGTATGTAAGAGAGAGAGAGAAAATACTTAGTGTGTAAGAGAGAGAAAATACCGAGTGAGTGTGAGTAAATACCGAGTGTGAGAGTGAGAGAGAAAATCCAGAGTGAGCAAATCCCGAGTGTGTGAGAGAGAGAGAAAATCCAGTGAGTGTGTAAGAGAGAGAGAAAATACCAAGTGAGTGAGTATGTGAGATAGAGAAAATACTGAGTGAGTGTGTAAATACCGAGTGAGTATGTAACAGAAAGAGAGAAAATACCGAGTGTGAGTGAGTAAATACTGAGTGCGTGTGTGAGAAAGTGAAAATACCAAGTGAGTAATTACCGAGTGTGTGAGAGAAAATAGTGAGTGAGTAAATACCGAGTGAGTGAGTGTCAGTGAGTAAATACTGAGTGCGTGTGTGAGAGAGAGCAAATACCAAGTGAGTAAATACCGAGTGTGTGTGTAGAGAGAGAAAAAATGTGTGTAAGAGAGAGAGTAAATATCGGTGAGTGAGTAAATACCGAGTGAATGAGTGAGTGAGTGTGTAAGAGAGAGAGAAAATATCGAGTGAGTGAGTAAGTAAATATCGAGTGAGAGTCAGTGAGTAAATACTGAGTGAGTGTGAGAGAGAAAATACCACGTGAGTAAATACCGAGTGTGTGTGAGAGAGAGAAAAAAAACGAGTGATCGAGTGAGTAAATACCGAGTGAATGTGTGTGTGAGAGAGAGAGAGAAAATACTGAATGAGTGTGTAAGAGAGAGAGAAAATAGTGAGTGAGTGTAAGAGAGAGAAAATACTGAGTGAGTGAGTAAATACCGAGTGAGAGTGTGAGAGAGAATACCAAGTGAGTGTGAGAGAAAAAAACGAGTAAGTGTGTAAGAGAGAGAGAGCAAATACCGAGTGAATGAGCATGTGAGAGAGAGAGAAAATACCGAGTGGGTGAGAGAGAGAGCGAGAGAAGGAGAAAATACCGAGCGAGAGAGAGAAAATACCGAGTGAGTGAGAGAGAAAATACCGAGTGGGTGAGTGAGTGAGAAAATACCGAGTGTGAGTGAGTGAGAAAATACCGAGAGTGAGTGGGAAAATACCGAGTGGGTGAGGGTGAAAAAATACAGAATGGGTGAGGGAGAGAAAATACCATGTGGGTGAGGGAGAGAAAATACCATGTGGGTGAGAGAGAGAAAATACCGAGACCAAAACTGTACACAATATTCAAGGTGTGGCCTCACCAAGGCCCTGTAAAACTGCAGTAAGACCTCCCTGCTCCTATACTCAAATCCTCTCGCTATGAAGGCCAACATGCCATTTGCCACCTTCACCGCCTGCTGTGCCTGCATGCCAACTTTCAATGACTGATGTACCATGACGTCCAGGTCTTTTTGCACCTCCCCTTTTCCTAATCTGTCACCATTCAGATAATCTGCCTTCCTGTTTTTGCCACCAAAGTGGATAACCTCACATTTATCTACATTATACTGCATCTTCCATGCATTTGTCCACTCACCTAATCTGTCCAAGTTACTCTACAGCGTCTTAGCATCCTCCTCACAGCTCACACTGCCATCCAGCTTAGTGTCATCTGCAAACTTGGAGATATTACATTCAATTCCTTCGTCTAAATCATTAATGTATATTGTAAATAGCTGGGGTCACAGCACTGAACCTTGTGGTACCCCACTAGTCACTGCCTGCCGGTCTGAAAAGGAACTGTTTATTCCTGCTCTTTGCTTCCTGTCTGCCAACTAGTTCTCTATCCATGTCAATACATTACCCCCAATACCATGTGCTTTAATTTTGCACACTAATCTCTTGTGTGGGACCTTGTCAAAAGCTTTTTGAAAGTCCAAATACACCACATCCACTGGTTCTCCCTTGTCCACTCTACTAGTTACATCTTCAAAAAATTCTAGAAGATTTGTCAAGCATGATTTCCCTTTCATAAATCCATGCTGACTTGGTTTGATCCTGTCACTGCTTTCCAAATGTGCTGCTATTACATCTTTAATAATTGATTCCAACATTTTCCCCACTACTGATGTCAGGCTAACCGGTCTATAATTCCCTGTTTTCTCTCCTTTTTTAAAAAGTGGGGTTACATTAGCTACCCTCCAATCCAAAGTCTATAGAATATTGGAAAATGACCACCAATGTATCCACTATTTCTAGGGCCACTTCCTTAAATACACTGGGATGCAGACTTATCAGGCCCTGGGGATTTATCGGCCTTCAGTCCTATCAATTTCCTTAACATAATTTCCTGACTAATAAGGATTTCCTTCAGTTCCTCTTTCTCGCTGGACCCTCGGTCCCCTAGTATTTCCGGAAGGTTATTTGTGTCTTCCTTATTGAAGACAGAACCAAAGTCTTTGTTCAATTGGTCTGCCATTTCTTTGTTCCCCATTATGAACTCATCTGATTTTTGTCTGCAAGGGACTACATTTCTCTTCACTAATCTTTTTCTCTTCACATATCTATAGAAGCTTTTGCAGTCAGTTTTTATGTTCCCTTACTCTCGTACTCTATTTTCCCCCTCCTAATTAAACCCTTTGTCCTTCTCTGCTGAATTCTAAATTTCTCCCAGTCCTCAGGTTTGCTGCTTTTTCTGGACAACTTCTATGCCTCTTCCTTGGATTTAACACTATCCCTAATTTTCCTTGTTAGCCACGGTTGAGCCACCTTCCCCGTTTTATTTTTACGCCAGACAGGGATGTACAATTGTTGAAGTTCTTCCATGTGATCTTTAAATGTCTGCCATTGTCTATCCACTGTTAACCCTTTAAGTATCATTCGCCAGTCTATCCTAGCCAATTCACGTCTCATACCATCGAAGTTACCTTTCTTTAAGTTCAGGAATCTAGTCTCTGAATTAACTGTGTCACTCTCCATCTTAATGAAGAATTCTACCATGTGAGAGAGAAAATACTGAGTGTGAGTGAGTGAGAGAATACTGAGTGAGTGAGAGCGAGAAAATACCGAGTGAGTGAGAAAATACTGGGTGAGAGAGAAAATACCGAGTGAGAGACAGAAAATACCGATTGAGTGAGAAAATATCGTGTGTGAGTGTGTAAGAGAGAGAACATACCGAGTGAGTGAGTGGGTGAGGGAGAGAGAAAATACCGAGTGAGTGAGTGAGTGAGAGAGAAAATACCGAGTGAGTGAGAGAGAGAGAAAATATCGAGTGAGTGAGAGAGAGAGAAAATACCGAGTGAGTGAGTTAATACTGAGTGAGTGAGAAAATACCGGGTGAGAGAGAGAAAATACCGAGTGAGAGAGAGAAAATACCGTGAGTGAGTGTGTAAGAGAGAGAATATAACGAGTGTGTGAGTGAGAGAAAATACCGAGTGAGTGAGAAAATACCGAGTGAGTGAGATAATACTGGGTGAGAGAGAGAAAATACCGAGTGAGTGAGTGAGATAATACTGGGTGAGAGAGAGAAAATACCGAGTGAGTGAGTGAGATAATACTGGGTGAGAGAGAGAAAATACCGAGTGAGAGACAGAAAATACCAAGTGAGTGAGAAAATACCGTGAGTGAGTGTGAGAGAGAGAACATACCGAGTGAGTGAGTGAGAGAGAGAAAATACCGAGTAAGCGAGAGAGAGAAAATATCGAGCGAGAGAGAGAAAATACCAAGTGAGTGAGAGAGAGAGTAAGAGAGAGAAAATACCGAGTGGGTGAGAGAGAGAGAGAAAATACTGAGTGGGTGAGAGAGAGAGAGAAAATACCGAGTGGGTGAGAGAGAGAGAGAAAATACCGAGTGGGTGAGAGAGAGAGAGAAAATACCGAGTGGGTGAGAGAGAGAGAGAAAATACCGAGTGGGTGAGAGAGAGAGAGAGAAAATACCGAGCGAGTGAGAGAGAAAGAGAAAATACCGAGTGGGTGAGAGAGAGAGAGAAAATACCGAGTGGGTGAGTGAGTGAGAAAATACCGAGTGAGTAAGTAAGAGAGAGAAAATACCGAGTGGGTGAGAGAAAATACCGAGTGAGTGAGTAAGTAAGAGAGAGAAAATACCGAGTGAGTGAGAGAGAGAAAATACCGAGCGAGTGAGAGAAAATATCGAGTGTGAGTGAGTGAGAAAATATCGAGTGTGAGTGAAGGAGAGAGGTAAAATATCGAGTGAGTGTGTGAGATAAAACACCGAATGAGTGAGTGTGAGAGAGAGGTAAAATACTGTGTGTGAGTGAGGGTGAGAGAGAGAGAGAGAGAGAAAAGTGAGTGTGAGGGGTAAAAATACCAAGTGAGTGTGAGGGGTAAAATATTGAGTGAGTGAGGTAAAATACCAAGTGTTTAAGTGAGTGTGTAAGAGAGAGAGAGAGAGAGGGGTGAAATACCGAGTGTGTGTGAGAGGGGTGAAATACCGAGTGTGTGAGTGAGGGGGAGAGGGGTGTAAAATATCGAGTGGGAGAGAGCGAGCGAGCGAAAGAGAGAGAGACGTAAAATATCATAGAAAATAGGTGCAGGAGTAGGCCATTCAGCCCTTCCAGCCTGCACCGCCATTCAATGAGTTCATGGCTGAACATGCAACTTCAGTACCCCCTTCCTGCTTTCTCGCCATACCCCTTGATTCCCCCGAGTAGTAAGGACTTCATCTAACTCCCTTTTGAATATATTTAGTGAATTGGCCTCAACTACTTTCTGTGGTAGAGAATTCCACAGGTTCACCACTCTCTGGGTGAAGAAGTTTCTCCTCATCTCGGTCCTAAATGGCTTACCTCTTATCCTTAGACTGTGACCCCTGGTTCTGGACTTCCCCAACATTGGGAACATTCTTCCTGCATCTAACCTGTCTAAACCCATCAGAATTTTAAACGTTTCTATGAGGTCCCCTCTCATTCTTCTGAACTCCAGTGAATACAAGCCCAGTTGATCCAGTCTTTCTTGATACGTCAGTCTCACCATCCCGGGAATCAGTCTGGTGAATCTTCGCTGCACTCCCTCAATAGCAAGAATGTCCTTCCTCAAGTTAGGAGACCAAAACTTACACAATACTCCAGGTGTGGCCCCACCAAGGCCCTGTACAACTGCAGCAACACCTCCCTGCCCCTGTACTCAAATCCCCTCGCTATGAAGGCCAACATGCCATTTGCTTTCTTAACCGCCTGCTGTACCTGCATGCCAACCTTCAATGACTGATGTACCATGACACCCAGGTCTCGTTGCACCTCCCCTTTTCCTAATCTGTCACCATTCAGATAATAGTCTGTCTCTCTGTTTTTACCACCAAAGTGGATAACCTCACATTTATCCACATTATACTTCATCTGCCATGCATTTGCCCACTCACCTAACCTATCCAAGTCACTCTGCAGCCTCATAGCATCCTCCTCGCAGCTCACACTGCCACCCAACTTAGTGTCATCTGCAAATTTGGAGATACTACATTTAATCTCCTCGTCTAAATCATTAATGTACAATGTAAACAGCTGGGGCCCCAGCACAGAACCTTGCGGTACCCCACTAGTCACTGCCTGCCATTCTGAAAAGTACCCATTTACTCCTACTCTTTGCTTCCTGTCTGACAACCAGTTCTCAATCCACGTCAGCACACTACCCCCAATCCCATGTGCTTTAACTTTGCACATTAATCTCTTGTGTGGGACCTTGTCGAAAGCCTTCTAAAAGTCCAAATATACCACATCAACTGGTTCTCCCTTGTCCACTTTACTGGAAACATCCTCAAAAAATTCCAGAAGGTTTGTCAAGCATGATTTCCCTTTCACAAATCCATGCTGACTTGGACCTATCATGTCACCATTTTCCAAATGCACTGCTATGACATCCTTAATAATTGATTCCATCATTTTACCCACTACTGAGGTCAGGCTGACCGGTCTATAATTCCCTGTTTTCTCTCTCCCTCCTTTTTTAAAAAGTGGGGTTACATTGGCTACCCTCCACTCGATAGGAACTGATCCAGAGTCAATGGAATGTTGGAAAATGACTGTCAATGTATCCACTATTCCCAAGGCCACCTCCTTAAGTACTCTGGGATGCAGTCCCATCAGGCCCTGGGGATTTATCGGCCTTCAATCCCATCAATTTCCCCAACACAATTTCCCGACTAATAAAGATTTCCCTCAGTTCCTCCTCCTTACTAGACCCTCTGACCTCTTTTATATCCGGAAGGTTGTTGGTGTCCTCCTTAGTGAATACCGAACCAAAGTACTTGTTCAATTGGTCTGCCATTTCTTTGTTCCCAGTTATGACTTCCTCTGATTCTGACTGCAGGGGACCTACGTTTGTCTTTACTAACCTTTTTCTCTTTACATACCTAAAGAAACTTTTGCAATCCGCCTTAATGTTCCCTGCAAGCTTCTTCTCGTACTCCATTTTCCCTGCCCTAATCAAACCCTTTGTCCTCCTCTGCTGAGTTCTAAATTTCTCCCAGTCCCCGAGTTCACTGCTATTTCTGGCCAATTTGTATGCCACTTCCTTGGCTTTAATACTATTCCTGATTTCCCTTGGTAGCCACGGTTGAGCCACCTTCCCTTTTTTATTCTCTGAATTAACTGTTTCATTCTCCATCCTAATGCAGAATTCCATCTTATTATGGTCACTCTTCCCCAAGGGGCCTCGCACAATGAGATTGCTAATTAATCCCCTCTCATTACACAACACCCAGTCTAAGATGGCCTCCCCCCTAGTTGGTTCCTCGACATATTGGTCTAGAAAACCATCCCTTATGCACTCCAGGAAATCCTCCTCCACCATATTGCTTCCAGTTTGGCTCGCCCAATCTATGTGCATATTAAAGTCACCCATTATAACTGCTGCACCTTTATTGCATGCACCCCTAATTTCCTGTTTGATACCCTCCCCAACATCACTACGACTGTTTGGAGGTCTGTACACAACTCCCACTAACGTTTTTTGCCCTTTGGTGTTCTGCAGCTCTACCCATATAGATTCCACATCATCCAAGCTAATGTCCTTCCTAACTATTGCATTAATCTCCTCTTTAACCAGCAATGCTACCCCACCTCCTTTTCCTTTTATTCTATCCTTCCTGAATGTTGAATACCCCTGGATGTTGAGTTCCCAGCCCTGATCATCCTGGAGCCACGTCTCCGTAATCCCAATCACATCATATTTATTAACATCTATTTGCACAGTTAATTCATCCAGCTTATTGCGGATACTCCTTGCATTAAGACACAAGGCCTCAGGCTTGTTTTTTTAACACCCTTTGTCCTTTTAGAATTTTGCTGTACAGTGGCCCTTTTTGTTCTTAGCCTTGGGTTTCTCTGCCCTCCACTTTTCCTCATCACCTTTCTGTCTTTTGCTTTTGTCTCCCTCTGTCTCCCTGCATTGGTTCCCATCCCCCTGCAACATTAGTTTAACTCCTCCCCAACAGCACTAGCAAACACTCCCCCTAGGACATTGGTTCCGGTCCTGCCCAGGTGCAGACCGTCCGGTTTGTACTGGTCCCACCTCCCCCAGAACCGGTTCCAGTGCCCCAGGAATTTGAATCCCTCCCTGCTGCACCACTGCTCAAGCCACGTATTCATCTGCGCTATCCTGCGATTCCTACTCTGACTAGCACGTGGCACTGGTAGCAATCCCGAGATTACTACTTTTGAGGTCCTACTTTTTAATTTAGCTCCTAGCTCCTTAAATTCGTTTCGTAGGATCTCATCCCTTTTTTTACCTATGTCGTTGGTACCAATGTGCACCACGACAACTGGCTGTTCTCCCTCCCTTTTCAGAATGTCCTGCACCCGCTCCGAGACATCCTTGACCCTTGCACCAGGGAGGCAACATACCATCCTGGAGTCTCGGTTGCGGCCGCAGAAACTCCTATCTATTCCCCTCACCATTGAATCCCCTATCACTATCGCTCTCCCACTCTTTTTCCTGCCCTTCTGTGCAACAGAGCCAGCCACGGTGCCATGAAATTGGCTGCTGTTGCCCTCCCCTGATGAGTCATCCCCCCCAACAGTACTCAAAGCGGTGAGTGAGAGTGAGAGTGAGACGTAAAATACTGAGAGAGAGGGAGAGGTAAAATATTGAGTCTCGCGTTCCGCTCAGAGTGCGTCGCCTACACCTTTGGGTAAGGCAGCAGAGTGTTTAAGGCAGGGCTTTAAATGTGTGCAGTTAGTCTTGTAGTTAACTGCCAGCTATTCTATTCCTTTTGGAACAGTCAGTAGAGTGAGTAGACATGCCCCAGTCTGGCAACACCCATTTAGCAGTTCGCAACATCTGGGCTCCCAATTTGCTACATGTGGCTATAGCCATATGTTTTAGACATTATTTTAACTTGTTTAGTGTACTTTATTTAACTTGCATCTAAGTCGAGTTGACTAGTGAACATGTGTACAATGCATATTTTATACTATGTCTCTGAAATTACATGAGCAGCTCCCAAGTGGATGTGTGTGCAGCTTCTCATCCTTCAGTATAATATATATTGCACAAAGCAAGTTTGCCCACCTGTTGATACATGAAATATCCAGATCTGCAAGATATGTTGTGTGGGCAATGGGTGCAATAGCTAAATGAATTATACAGAGAACCTCACTTCATGAAGGGGAAATGTAGGGATATGTGTTGTGATGCAGTTGCTGGTGTGTTGCAGTTGGCACAACTTGCTTAGTCTAAGTAGTACTTCAAGGATATTTAGTTAACAAGGAACGATGGGGCAGAATTTCCGATGTCCCGGGCCCGTACGAAGTTTCTACAGACCTGGGAAGGCATCGGAAAAGACGGTTTTCAGCGCGCATGTGTTGAAAACCGGCTTTTCCGATCTGTCAAGCTGGAGCTTGGCAGATTGTAGCCAGATCAGGAGCGAGGACATTTGTTTGGGCAAACATAGAAACATAGAAAATAGGTGCAGGAGCAGGCCATTCAGCCCTTCTAGCCTGCACCGCCATTCAACGAGTTCATGGCTGAACATGAAACTTCAGTACCCACTTCCTGCTTTCACGCCATACCCCTTGATCCCCCGAGTAGTAAGGACTTCATCTAACTCCCTTTTGAATATATTTAGTGAATTGGCCTCAACTACTTCCTGTGGTAGAGAATTCCACAGGTTCACCACTCTCTGGGTGAAGAAGTTTCTCCTTATCTCGGTCCTAAATGGCTTACCCCTTATCCTTAGACTGTGACCCCTGGTTCTGGACTTCCCCAACATTGGGAACATTCTTCCTGCATCCAACCTGTCCAAACCCGTCAGAATTTTAAACGTTTCTATGAGGTCCCCTCTCACTCTTCTGAACTCCAGTGAATACAAGCCCAGTTGATCCAGTCTTTCTTGATAGGTCAGTCCCACCATCCCGGGAATCAGTCTGGTGAATCTTCGCTGCACTCCCTCAATAGCAAGTATGTCCTTCCTCAAGTTAGGAGACTAAAACTGTACACAATACTCCAGGTGTGGCCTCACCAAGGCCCTGTACAACTGTAGCAACACCTCCCTGCCCCTGTACTCAAATCCCCTCGCTATGAAGGCCAACATGCCATTTGCTTTCTTAACCGCCTGCTGTACCTGCATGCCAACCTTCAATGACTGATGTACCATGACACCCAGGTCTCGTTGCACCTTCCCTTTTCCTAATCTGTCACCATTCAGATAATAGTCTGTCTCTCTGTTTTTACCACCAAAGTGGATAACCTCACATTTATCCACATTATACTTCATCTGCCACGCATTTGCCCACTCACCTAACTTATCCAAGTCACTCTGTAGCCTCATAGCATCCTCCTCGCAGCTCACACTGCCACCCAACTTAGTGTCATCCGCAAATTTGGAGATACTACATTTAATCCCCTCGTCTAAATCATTAATGTACAATGTAAACAGCTGGGGCCCCAAGTTTGGGCTATTTACACATATCTTGCCTGGCAAATGTCCTCAAAAATCTTGCGCCTGAAAAAGCAGGCGCATAGCCTACTTTTACAGGCGCAAGTGTTTTAAAACACACACAAAGAATTGTAAAATAAAATTTAAAACACATAGTTTATTGTTAAAAACCCTCCCCTCTAGTTTATTTTTAACCATAATTTTAAAAAACTTTTTTAAAAATCAGGAAAATATTTTATTTTTATAAGACATAATAACTTTAATTTCATTAATTTTAAATATGTGTGGTCTGTTTTTTTATTTTTTGTGTGATTATTTTTGTTCGCATTAATAGCACTGAGAACGTGTAGTTACGCGAGTCTCAGTGCTATTAATGGGAACCTGTGAAATACTTACCTGATTGGCTGAGCAGTCACACATGACTGCATCTTCTGCGTCGGGACCCTCTGCACGGGAGCGCACTTCACAGCGCGAGAGGAGAAGGCCTCCCTATCGGAAATCGGGGCACCTCCTAGACCACCAGGTAAATTCGTAAAAAATATCCAGCAAGGAGGCAATTGCCCACGGGGTAGACCCCCAGAGGGATTTCTGGGCCGATGTATAGAAAAGATTGTTTATATTAAAAAGTCTCAGCCTAAACAGGTGAACAGTAAAGAACTGATCCTCCATACGAGGAGACTTGTTGAAGTAACTATTTCATCCACCTTAACTGGGCAAGGAAAACAATATTTTATCTTTCCAAGAACCAATCAAAACTTCCATGGGATCTCTTAACAAGCTTCTTTCCAAATTGTTTCTGTGAAGATGTGCACCGTTGACCCACATTAAACTTCAGCCCCCTTGTGCAACACTTTCTGGTTGTAATTTCCCAGAGCCTACATGTACTGAAGATTATACATTCAAAAATAGTTGTGAGCTCCATTGAAGAAAATCCTATCTGTCACTAGTTTTAATTCATTGAGAATGAAAGGGCACTAGATTATTGGAGAAGAGATGCTATCAACAATGTGTATTCATATAGTGTTTTTAAAAGTGGCAAAATATCCCAAAGTGCTTCAGAGGCATAATTAAAAATAAAAATTCACGTGACTTTTTAAAGAAGTAATATTGTTTTCTTATTCATGCAGATTCTTTTGTTTCCCAAAAGATAAAGAACTGGAAGTGGAAAGTGTTCTGTTCCATTAAGAAAGAATAATGGGAGATCTGAAGAAAGAGACGAGGTTACATGTAACGCCGGACACACCTGGGCGACCTCCTGTCTCAAACCCTTTTGAGAGTCCCAATGATTATGCCAGACTGCATGAGCCAGTGGTTCCCAGTCCTTCTGTCTTCAGATTAGTGAAAACACCTGACACACAGGTTCGATTGACACTCTTCAAAGGGTGAATCCTTTTCGTGTTGCTCACAAAATATTGTATTTGTAACCAAACTTTTGGCCTTGTACGTAACACTAATTAGCAGTGCTGCATGTTATGTCAGTTTTAGAAGAATGGGTATATACCACATGGAAAACTATATTTGAAAGAGCCAACCCAGTAGCAAATGAAAGTTATTTGCAGATAGTTGGGTAGGAGGGGGACGAAATGCTTAAAAGCAAGGATGACACCAGCTGTCAAATTGACACTAGTTTGGGATGCTCTAAAGTGTTGTCAGTTTGAAAATTGCCAGAAGCAATGCTTATTCTTCACCTCAGCCCAGAGCTTTGAGCACATAATCAAGGCTGGCACTTCAATGCAGTACTGAGGGAGTGCTGTACTGTCTGAGGTGTTGTCTATTGGTCATTTGTTTCATTGCTGTTTTTGGAACCTTACTGTGCGCAAATTGGTTTGCCGCGTTTCCTACATTACAACAGTGACAACACTTCATTGGCTGTAAAGCATTTTGGGATGTCCTGAGGTCATGAAAGGTGTTATATAAATGCTAATTATTTCTTTCTTCTGGTGTATGGCTTAAAAATGTACTACTTTTCTCATTTAGACACCTGGGAAATTCAGATGGTCCATTGGAGAGCTTGCCATCTTGCATCCAATTGAAATTGACCCAGAAGATGTTCACCAGCAATCTGCATACATGAGCTGCACCAGGTTACCAGTTTTATCCTCCTATGAGTTGTGCACAGTGCATTCATTAGATCAATGAGTGTATGTGTGATTTGATGTTCTTTCTCATCTATTTAAATTCCACCTAGTAGAATTTTGTTTGCCATTCAGCAGGGGGAACTTCTGAGGCACTATCACTCTGGAGATGTTTTCTTGTTTTATTTCAATTCAAAATGATTTGATTAACTCCTAGCTTGTTATAGGATCGTGTAGTGGATTAGACTTGCTTTGGCCGATACCAGTATTTAAAATACTGTCTTATTGAGCTTTAAGTTTTATTTGCACATTCTGGTGTACTTCTAACAATGTATTATTTCCGATTTTGTTTTTTGACTCATGAGACAGTTTGAAATGTGGATGTTTTCGATTGTGGCCTACACAAGCAGAAACCACCCAGTCTTAATTGTTCATTATCGACGCCAAAGCTTCTAGCTTCTAATCACAATATTGTTTGATTCTATTTTAAGCCGTCAGCTGCAATAATGAGAAAAACAACAGGGCCGAAATTCAGGCCCACCAGAAAGCTGGCGCACCTACCTTTTTTTTTTTAAAAGTTTTTTCCCGCCGGGAGCGTTGAGACAGTCTTTCCATCGATTTTCGGGACTTTGTACTTTTTTTAACGTTGGACCGAAAGTCAGTCATAGTGGGGGCGGAAGTGCGGAGGTAAGTCAGGCTAAGGGGTGGAAGTGCGGCGGGATCGAGACTCCGCCGCAGTCACCACACTCTCTCCCCTCCGTTAAAGGGGAGAGAATCGGGCATTTTTTAGATTCGGTCACTGGACGATCAGGAAGGGTTTCGGCTGGGCCAGCGGCCTGGCACCCCCAAAAAAATGGTGGCTGCGGCATTCAATTCTCGCTTTTAATGGCCGTCGCACCGCCAGGCCAGAGAGAGAGCAGACAAGGTGCACCGACAGAGAAAGCTCTCTGGAGCATCGTGCGGCGGGGCAGCTATTTTTTAACCTAAATTTAGGGCAGAGTATTCTATAGGTGAGGGAGAGCGGCAGTGCGCGTTTTGATGACGCGCTTGCGGCGGAATTGGGGACGGACGAAAAATCCCCAACGTGAATTTGGGTTGGGAGCGTCCTTGGACTGATGCGGCGACCACTCGATTCCGCCGCATGGCCACCACAAAATGGCACAAACAGGCCTTATGCAGACCCTGAATTTCAGCCCCAATGTCTCATAGTTCAAAAAAGATGTAAAAAATGAGAACAGTTTAAAAACATGCATGGAATTTCTTGCTAAATCACCAGTGGGAAAAGGTTATTTTTCTTTGCATTCTCTGAATTAGGTTCAAAGTCAGCAGGCTTGTGGGGACAGTAATATTTTTTTAATTGTTCTTTTTAGATTGGATAATGATATTGAAGCAAGAAATCAAAAAGCCATTGAAGAGGTCAGTGCTTAGGACAAAATGAGGAAAATGTTTTGGTGTGATATTAGTAACCGTTAAAAGTAAAACCCTGCCAGCAAGTACCACTTAAAAATGGTAAAGTCCTTAAGTGACTGGTTCCTAAACAACTCACAAATGTACAAATCTATATGTGTACAAGTATGCATATATTTTTGTACGTCATGGCACTTGTTTTAAAATACTTCACAATTCATCCATCCATGTACAATTCATCTTGGACATATAGTTTAATTTTTTAAAAGTTCAGGAATGCACACAAAATATAGATATCTGGGAGAAAATTTGCAAGGTTGTGATTCATTTTGGCAGATTTAAATAACCGGAGCACAATTTTTAACATGGAGATATACAGACTTTTGAACGATAAGGGAGTCACAGATTATGGGGAGCGGGCAGGGAAGTGGAGTTGAGGCCAGGATTGAATGGTGGAGCAGGCTCGAGGGGCCAAATGGCCTACTCCGATTATGTTTCGTTTATGTTCTTAATTTGAACTTTCAACATTTTTTTTAACTGATTGAATTATTCAGGAACCTCAACTTTTAAAATTGTTTCAAAAAAATCACACAATGATACAACACAGAAAGAGGTCATTTGGCCCATCGTGCCCATGCTGGCTCTTTGGTACAGCTATCCAACTCCCCCACTGTTTCCCCATAGCCCTACAGATTTGTTCTGCACAAATGCTAGATAGGTACAGTTCTTTTTTTCATGGTTTATTGTCATTCTTAATCAATTGCTTTGAACTCTAGTAAGCCAGTCATGTCACTGAGGGAAATCCCACCGGATTGTGTCTCGGGATAACGCTTGAGAGATGTATGGCTAGTTTCTGCTAACGTTATTTCATACCAATGCACTATAGCCAGTGTAGAGATGGACTCATGAAGACGTCACTATGGATAGACAGACCTCATGCATAAATTGAATCTGAGACACTGGTGCATGGTTCAGTATTATTAGCAGAGTTAGTGAAGTGTTGTGGCTTTTATTAATTTTGTACCTGAGAAAGTGTAAATTAAAAATTCTAAAATCGAGTGTCATATAAACTTTCTGCTACTGTTTAATTTTTTTTAATAAACCTGATTTGAAGTTTATAGCCTTAACTCATATGGTCTCCATGGTAGTCTGCTATCTGATAGAAAATCACAGTAACAATGTTTCTACTTGACCTTGGGCAATACTGCTATATTGGATATTGTATGGATAATATCTCACCTCATTTTGTACGATTAGGGCTTGCTAAGGGAGTGGTTTCTGGCACAGCTCCTGAGAGGAATATCTGGTGAACCCCTAAAATTATAACCATTAGTTCAAGCAGTGATCCTATGCCATGTTGTAATATTACTTGAATCTTCACCTTGGTTTTAAGATTTCAGTATGTACTTTATCCTAATCTGTTTAATCTGACTTTTTATTTTTAGTTTTTCTTGAATAGTGTCATTGTCCCTTCTCCTTGGACTCAAGCTGAGGGGAAACTAATTGCATCCCATCGAGCCAAATGTGAGTTCTTTTGAAATTAGCTGAGTATTACTAATTATTTCAATTTTATATAAAGAACAAATGTTTTCACAAATGGGCCCCTGCTGCAAAACCAGACTATCTATGACAGGTGTTGGTTCATAGATGGGGTTGTGAAGAGAGCAGTTGTATATACCCAAGACCACAGCTTGCACGTCTCCATCAGTTGGTTTTCATGTTTATTATTGGCTCAATATATTGCATTCTGTCAAAATCAATAATTATGTAATAAATTAAAAAATCTCTGCCTGCTAGATTTAAAATGAGATGTTAAACAGAAAGGAGAGGAGTTTGTTTAGTGGGAGCAGTTGTGCTCGGTATGCAAGATTTAAAAATCTTCAGGAAACTAAAATGTAAATGATGATTAGCCCACACTGATTCAGTACAGCAAGTAAGAGCTGTTTAGCAGTATTTACCTCAATACAACTTGAAGATGTCATTTCAAAGTTAGAGTGCTCAAGTTTCGGCTCGAGTCATTCCTATTTTTTTGGAGCAACTAGTTTAGTATGGAGTATCTTAGAAATTGCAATTCTCGGCATTTAGTTTGCCCCAATTCTAGTTAGTTAGAATAGTTTCATTTTAGAAGGGGGCGTTACCAGCCACTTAGGCCTATTTTACAAGTTTAGGTAGTGAAAACTTACTCCAAACTAACTTATAGTGGAGTAAGTGTAGATTTTTGTACGCTCAGAAAAACCTTGACTACACTTTATAAATTAGGCGCAGGCAGCGAGAGATTTAAGTGGGAAGGAAAGTTAGATGGAAGTTGGGGGATTTTACAAAGCATTAAACACTTCACTTTTAACCATAAAGATGCATAGAAACCATCATAATTTTTAAATAACATTAAATCAAGTAATAAAAATTAGAAATCCTATCTTGCCGACTGGAATTGGCGTATTTTGTACCTAGACGCTTATTAATTTAGGTGTTTATTAATTTGGTGCTTCCAGATTGCAAGATTCCACTTTTAGATTTCCAACCCAGTCTGGAATAAAAGCAGGGCATTTCTCCCCCAGTCTAGGCATGCTCCCCACGGATGCGGTCTTGAAGTGTCATCTCCTTACTTTGCCGAAATCTGTAGTTGTCAGAGAATGTACAAAGACGTGGATCCCGAGTCCAGTTCAGAGTTGTCCGTGGCCTGAGCGCCCATCTTCTGAACGGAGCACAGACTGACTCTGAACATGGGCTTGTGTAACTCCCGACCACAGCAAGTGAGTGGGCTCACCCTCCAACTTGCTTCCCATTGGGTGATTTGTTAGTCGGTCTGTCAATTAAACCAGCGATTTCCCTCCCAGACATCTCAGACAGACGTTGCTTTCTGGGCTCCCAGTTAATTGGATCATCCCAGCGACAATGAAACACTAGCACAAAGTTCTTGAATATATGCTCTCCATAAATTGAAAATTCTGAGCTGATGTTATTTCTAGATAGAGTGTTAAAATGTTGGGTATGGGTGTTTCTAGGAAGCCCGAGTCCCGATAACTCAGCACATCTTCAATGCCCGGGGAGCCCATTCGGCCAGGACTAGGGACAACGTGCTTTGGGCCCCTACCACGCAGTGTCGCAGAGATTCGGGCTGCGAGGAGCTACTGCACATGCGCGCACACTCTAGCGCGCGTGTGCAGAGGACCCGGCATTGTTTTCAGCGCTGGGACCTGGCTCCACCCCCCCACCCCTTGTGCTGACCTACGCCGAGGCCGTAGACGTCCTGAAGAGCTCGGAGAATTATAAAGTAACTTTTCAGCGCCCTTTTTATTCTAGAAAGTTGGTGCGCCGTTTTTACAGGGGGCAGAAACTTGGGCCCAGATAAACTAAAAACTTCCATTGCAACAGCAGAAACTTTATTTTATATATTTTAATATCAATTATTTGGACTTCAACTCAGTTTTCCAACATAACACTTGCCTATGAATTGGAGCAAAGTTTGCTGAGTCAGCTGCTATTTCATCTGATAATTCCTGAGGAACTCTCCCGATAGCTGAGTGGATTATCGTACAGAAAATCCCAGGTTTGCTAAATTTCCAAAGGCTAGGAAATAGAGGCAAACATACCCACAGTTCCCATTCCTAATCACTATACAGTGACCCCTTTGTGTCAGGCTCACCGTTGCTTTCTTTGTGTGTTTGTCAGGGTTAGGGCAGACTCCCCATGTCTTTGTGTATGCCCGAGTACCCCCAGTTTACGTGTATATGTGTTTCTGTTTTCCCATCGGTTGCTAACTTCCCCATTCCTGCTGGTGTTGTTTCTCATTTGTGTATTCTGATGCAGTCAGCATCTTTAGCTGAGATTTCCCTTTTAAAAGTAAAGGGAAAAGAATGAGATTATGTTTGGAGCCTTTAACAGAATGTAGCCAGATTTATATCGTGCATCGAAAGCAATGACATTTCTTTATTTGTCCTTTCTTTCAGGTTCATCATGGGATAGGGATTCTTCAGTTATGTCAAATGAATCTGTTGTATTGCCTGGGAAGCATAATGGTTAGTAGTTGTCATGTACTACCTGCATGGAGTTCTGCCATTCTATTGATTACAGTTTAGTGAATTACTTGTTTTATTTGTGTTCAGAACAAGAGTCCGCCTGAACTAAAAATTTATTTGTTCTTTGGATTTAAAATCAATTTAAATCGCATGCCAGACGATTTACTTTACAGAACCTCATAACTATAAGACACCGTATTCCAAAATACTTGTCCCCTATGTCTCATAGCTTTACTTTCTCACAAATTTTAATGTAAGGATCAATTAAGTGGCAGCTTCACACTGGCATACATTTTGCAAGTAAGGGCAACACACATATAAATATCTATATGGGAATAATGGAGGTTACCATATTTTGTTTCAATAGGAAAATTGAATTCTGTAATTCAGTGCTAGCTACTACTTGTACAGTTGAAATTGTAACACAACAAACCCACCTCTTCATCTTTGTATTTCATATTCTTTTGGACCACACTGTATCTTTACTATGTCCTTGCTGATATTTCCCTGGAAAAAATTGACAATTTAGCTGTAATACTGCATACATTTGCTTAATCTTGATCTCATATTATTTGAGCCAATTAATCACAATTCCATGCTCCAACAGCTCTCTACATAAAACACATTTCTCCCAACTCTGTCCTCATTCTCTTGGTGACCATTTTAAATCGATAGCCTCTCATTACTGACTCTCCAATTCAAACAATTAATAAGAATATTGTTTGTTCAAATTAATGTGTATTAATCATAAATTGCCCTGTGGTAAATATTGTTAATACTTGTACCCAAATGGTGGTACTTCATGCACACATAATGGGCCCAAGTTTCCACAAGAAAAAAAACGGGCGCCCCTCCGAGCTGGGCGCCCGTTTTTGGAGCCTAAAACGGCGCCTAAAAAAAATCCTCGGTATTCTCCACCGACTTACAGGTCCTGTGGCACTCGGCGCAGCCAGCACGAGCTGTGGGGGGGGGGGGCGGAGCCAGGTCCCGGCGCTGAAAAAAGTGCCGGGACCTCTGCACATGCGCGCTACAGTCGGCACGCAAGTGCAGTAGCTCCAGGTGCCGAACTATGTGGGAGGGACCCGAAGCACGCAGCCCCTAGCCCTGGCCCAATGGCCTCACTGGGGCTGCGTGAATGAGGCTCCTCCCACGGCCAGCTCCTGTTCCCTGACCCGACACGACACCCGCTCTCTTTTCCCCCCCCCCCCCGCCCCGACCGAGACCCGACACCTGCTCTCTCCCCCCCCCCCCCCCCCCCCCCCCCCGAGACCCGCTTCCCCCCCCCCCCGACCCGACCTGACCCGAGACCCGACCCGACACCTGCTCCCCCCGACCCGACACCCGCTCCCCCCGACCCGACACCCGCTCCCCCCCCGACACCCGCTCCTGTTCTCCGACCCCCCCCTCTCTTCCCCCCCCTCTTTCCCCCCCCCTCTTTCCCCCCCCCTCTCTTTCCCCCCCCCTCTCTTCCCCCCCTCTCTTTCCCCCCCCTCTCTTTCCCCCCCCCTCTCTTTCCCCCCCCCTCTCTTTCCCCCCCCTCTCTTCCCCCCCCTCTCTTTCCCCCCCCCTCTCTTTCCCCCCCCCTCTCTTTCCCCCCCCCTCTCTTTCCCCCCCCCTCTCTTCCCCCCCCCTCTCTTTCCCCCCCCCCTCTCTCTTCCCCTCCCCTCCCTCTCCTCCCCTCCCTCTCCTCCCCTCCCTCTCCTCCCCTCCCTCTCCTCTCCTCCCCTCCCTCTCCTCCCCTCCCTCTCCTACTCCCCCCCTCCTCCTCCCCCCCTCCCTCTCTCCCTCTCCCTCTCCCTCCCTCCCTCTCGCTCAGCGGCACGAACAGCTGCAGAATTCTCCCTGGCTGAAGCACTTTCACACAGGTAGGAAGATGGTTTATTTAATCTTTTCTTGGCTTATAAATGTTTATTCAGGTTGGATTTATTTGTATAATATTTGTAGAAGTATAAATAAGGATTTATTGTCGAATTTAATGAGTTCCCTTCACCCCCACCTCGTTCTGGACGCCTAATTTGTAACCTGCGCCTGATTTTTTAATGTGTAGAACAGGTTTTTTCAGTTCTACAAAAATCTTCACTGGCGCCATTCTACTTTAGTTTGGAGTACATTTTCACTGTGGAAACTTTCAAATCGGGCGTCAGTGGCCGGACACGCCCCCTTTTGAAGAAAAAATTCTGTTCTAAACTAGAACTGTTCTACCTGACTAGAACTGCAGAAAAAAAATGTGGAGAATTGCGATTTCTAAAATAGTCCATTCTCCACCAGTTGCTCCTAAAAATCAGGCACGAATCATGTGGAAACTTGGGCCCAATAAAACACTTAATGAACATGGAATTGAATTATTAGAAGTACAGGTCTTGTGCATTTGATATCCAAACTTTTACCTGAACTGAAATCACATGGGATCCTTGAAAGTTACAGCATGGAAATAGATCATTTTTAGTATTTATTCCACAGGAGCCACATAGTCTAATCTAACTTCTCCTACTTGCTTTCTTTGATATTTCACTTTTTCAAGCAACTATCTAATTCCCTTTTAAAAGAGTTTCTTAGACTCGATTTCAACTATGGTTTGTGCTGGAAAATTCAACATTCTAACCACCCTTTCTAAGGATTATTTTTTAATGTCCCCATTAATTCTCTGTTCCGTAATAATGCTATCCCTGGTTGATTTTCTCCTGGAGACCAATCTAGTATACTCTCCAAGCATGTTATTAAACAACCATCCAAATATGTCACCTTTTGCTTGTGAATATGCAAATTTGGGGGTAATCTATATTTTTTATTAAAATATGTAAAGTTTAACCCCAGAAAATGTGCTTTTACGATAGATTGTTAGAATTTTGTCTGCAATTTTCTGATGTACATTCGTGACATACGAGGTACCTTGCCACAGGGGAAGACTTAAAAAATCTTTAATTTTCTGCGATATAACTTGCCATCATTTGGTTTTGTAGGATAATCCACACACCTTTAACTAGTCTTAAATAAATTAATCCATCTACGTTAATACCCATTTAGACTATCTCTGCAGCAAAATCATGAATGTTACAACTGTTTACAGCACAGAAGGAGGCCATTGTGTTTATGCCCATTGGAACAATCCATTGCTGGAAATAGTTAAAACTAATCCCACTTTTTTCCCCCAAACCCCGTATATTTGTTCACTTTTCCCTTAAAAGCTGGTAATGGTCTCTGCCTCAATTACTTCCTGTGACAAAGCATTCCATGCTCCAACAGCTCTCTACATAAAATACATTTCTCCTAAACCTCTCCCTCATTCTTTCGGTGACCATTTAAAAATAATAATCCCTCATCACTAACTCAAAGCAGAGGAAATAGTCTTTCTCTCTTCAACCTACCCTTCATATTTTTAAATCTCCTCTGCCTTTTTCTGTCCCATTGGAAATAGTCCCAGTATCTCTCATCTCTCATAATTATAGTTTCTGATCCCTCATATGTCCTGATGAATCTATGGCTTTGATGCCCTTTATAATGGACTGCCCAAAACGGAAAATCAGTTGTGGACTTAGCATTGCCTTGTATAAATTAATTATTACCTCCTTTTTCTTCAACTGTAATTCTCTATTTCTCAAACCAAAAATGTTGTTGCCTTTTTAATGCCTTTATCTATCTGCACTTTCAATGATGCATTTGCACCCCTAGTTCTCTGTTTATCCACAGCCTTCAATGTTCTTCCATTGAGTATATAATCCCATTCCTCATTTTTCTTCCTAAAATGCATTACCTAAATACTTTCCTGCATTAAATTGCATCTGTCTGCTATCTGGTCATTCTACTAATCTGTTCCTTTCCAAAGCCCTATTTTTCTGATGTCCTCAAATTTTGATAATGTGCTCGCTATACTCAAATCAAAATCATCTAGCTATATATAATGAGAACCAAATTGGACCGGACATTGACCCTGGGGTACACCACTTCCAACTGTTCTCCAACCCGACCAACATGGGCACCAACTCTTTGTCTCCTGTCCATTTAACCAATTTTCTATGCATGGTGCTAAATTTCCTCTTTATATCATATACCTGAATGTATTGAGCCTGTTATGAGACACTTTGTCTGCTGTTTTTTGAAAATCTTAAGTGCACAATACATGCAACATTCCTTTTAGCATGCAGTCAGTCACTTCTTCAAAAATCTTTGTTAAATTTACCAAACATGACTTGATTTTAAATAAATCTCTCAATTATCCTCACTAATTTGATCTCGAATTATGGATGCTAAGAATATGCCCACAAATTATGTTAAATATGAATAATTAGTTTAGAGATTTGTTCAATAATTTAAATTGTTTTTTGTGCAGCAGCTTGTCAGACCTTGTTGTCATTGCCTGTGGACTTTGATCTAGAAAAAATGATAGGTAATGTATAAAGCATTAACGTGTTGTCCGATAATGTGATAATTGAAACATGAAATATTGAGCATGTGTTGTACAATACTTTGGGTTTAGAAGTGGTTTGTGCCGGTTTCGTCTTTTTAAAAAAAAATCTGGTTTAGTTATTCCCTGTCTGGGTGGGAGATCAGACAGTCTGGAAAAGAAACTGGCATTCAGCCTGTCTGGGTCACCTTGTCATTTAGATCCATTTACAGCAGGGGTCTCAACCTGTGGTCCCAAAGCTAAAAGCAGCTGCCGAGGCCAGGCACTCTGGCTCTTGAAGCCCAGGCAGCTCAGTCCTACTTATAATGTGATTTTTTTCTTGGTATTACCTGTTTGAAATTTGTGGGCTGGAGATTTGGAAAAGGCTTTTTTTAACACACTTGTTTGATTGGACAAGTCAGTATTTGCAAATTAATGGGAACATAGATTTAAATGTTATGTTGCTCTGAGGCTTCATGGTATAAAGTCATGGGACCCACAAAGGCAAATATTTGGACATCCTCATACAGAACTGACTTTGACCCGTTTAATTTCATTCCGTCTTGAGACTAAGCTATACTCTTGTTACCTGAGTACCCCGTACTCATTTTTAGTGTGGAAGTAAGTCATCCTCGACCCCAAGGGATGGCCTATGATGATGATGATGATGATTATGTTAATTTCTGCAATTGTCCATTTATTCTCCTCACTTTTAATGAATCAATAAGGGTTTTAATTTTGGTCAGTGCATGTTTGTCATATAGAAAAACCCTTCATTATGTTCTTGAGCCTCCAAACCAAGCTGCTGAGAAACCCAGACAAGTAGAGTTTCTGCTTGCCCGATTATGGAGTGTGAACACTCTTCATATAGGGGTACTTAGTACCTTTGTCCAGAGATCCTAGATGCTGGTTGGTAAGGAACAAGACTTATTGATCCCCAAGTATGAAAGCAAGATTTGGATTTATATAGCACCTTTCATGACCACCAGCCAATTAAATACTTTTGGACTGTAGTCACTGTTTAAAGTAGAAAAGTATGTGCAAGAGCATTGCTGGAGTTGAACCAGCTAAATAAAGAATACTAGCACAGAGCACTGGTAAACTGTCAGCTGTTTGTCTGGTCTGGGCCATTGGGTTGAAGAGCATCCTGGAGCTAAGTGTTAAGATTCCCAGCTCCAGTGACCGTTTAACTTCTCTAGGATCCATTTATGGGGGAGACTAGCTGGTCAATTGTCAACAGTTCTTTTGAATAGTCCTCGACTTGCTTGGTTCAGGTATTGGATTACTAAGCCTGCCACAGCTTGACTTTGTTCAAGGCTTGCATTATTAGGTATGGCATCTTGAAGCCATCTAACTCCCAAAGACCATCCCTTTCCCCAGGAAGATAGACACTAGTTGGTCATTGGACAATTGACGAGCGCTCACTAGTCAAACAGCGGTTACTAGGAGCTCCTCACACATTTGCAGTTTCTTCTATTAGTAAACAATTTATACTTGTACCTTAACTTAAAATTGGTGTGTCCATTTCTCTTCTCTTAATTGGGACAATCCATTACGTCACATTCATATTACCAGTTTAATTTACAACTTAAAGAACGTATTCTCTGCTCTGTTGGTTCCCTCATGAACAGATGAATCTTTCTTGGCGTCTTTGACTTTTTAAAGATTTTTAACAAGAGAAATTAGGGATAGTGTTAAATCCAAGGAAGAGACATATAAATTGGCCAGAAAAAGCAGCAAACCTGAGGACTGGGAGAAATTTAGAATTCAGCAGAGGAGGACAAAGGGTTTAATTAGGAGGGGGAAAATAGAGTATGAGAGTAAGCTTGCAGAGAACATAAAAACTGACTGGAAAAGCTTCTATAGATATGTGAAGAGAAAAAGATTAGTGAAGACTAATGTAGGTTCCTTGCAGTCAGAATCAGGTTAATTCATAATGGGGAACAAGGAAATGGCAGACCAATTGAACAAATATTTTGGTTCTGTCTTCACTAAGGAAGACACGAATAACCTCCCGAAAATACGAGGGGACTGAGGGTCTAGCGAGAAGGAGGAACTGAGGGAAATCCTTATTAGTCAGGAAATGGTGTTGAGGAAATTGATGGGATTGAAGGCCGATAAATCCCCAGGGCCTGACAGTCTGCATCCCAGCGTACTTAAGGAAGTGGCCCTAGAAATAGTAGATGCATTTTTGGTCATTTTCCAACATGCCATGGACTCTGGATCAGTTCCTATGGATTGGAGGGTAGCTAATGTAACCCCACTTTTAAATAGATGGGAGAGAGAAAACACGGAATTATGGACCGGTTGGCCTGACATCGGTAGTGGGGAAAATGCTGGAATCAATTATGAAAGATGTAATAGCAGCGCATTTGGAAAGCCGTGACAGGATCAGTCCAAGTCAGCATGGATTTATGAAAGGGAAATCATGCTTGACAAATCTAGAATTTTTTGAGGATGTAACTAGTAGAGTGGATAAGGGAGAACTAGTGGATGTGGTGTATTTGGACTTTCAAAAGACTTTTGACAAAGTCCCACACAAGAGCTTAGTGTGCAAAATTAAAGCACATGGGATTGGGGGTAATGTATTGACGTGGATAGAGAACTGGTTGGTAGACAGGATTCAAAGAGTGGGAATAAACGGGTTCTTTTCAGAATGGCAGGCAGTGATTAGTGAGGTACAGCAAGTTTCACTGCTGGGACCCCAGCTATTTACAATATATATTAATGATTTAGACAACAGAATTGAATGTAATTTCTCCAAGTTTGCAGATGACACTAAGCTGGGTGGCAGTGTGAGCTGTGAGGAGGATGCTAAGAGGCTGCAGGGTGACTTGGACAGGTTAGTTGAGTGGGCAAATGCATGGCAGATGCAGTATAATGTGGATAAGTGTGAGATTATCCACTTTGGCAAAAACAGAAAGGCAGATTATTATCTGAATGGTGACAGATTAGTAAAAGGAGAGGTGCAACAAAACCTGGGTGTCATGGTACAACAGTCATTGAAAGTTGGCATGCAATTACAGCAGGCAGTAAAGAAAGCAAATGGCATGTTGGCCTTCATAGCGAGAGAATTTGAGTATAGGAGCAGGGAGGTCTTGCTGCAGTTGTACAGGGCCTTGGCGAGACCACACCTTGAGTATTGTGTGCAGTTTTGGTCTCCTAATCTGAGGAAGGACATTCTTGCTATTGAGGGATTGCAGCGAAGGTTCACCAGATTGATTCCCGGGATGGCAGGACTGACATATGACTGGATCGACTAGGCTTATATTCACTGGAATTTAGAAGAATGAGAGGGGATCTCATAGAAGCATATAAAATTCTGACGAGATTGGACAGGTTAGATGCAGGAAGAATGTTCCCGATATTGGGGAAGTCCAGAACCAGGGGTCACAGTCTCAGGATAAGGGGTAAGCCATAGAGGACCGAGATGAGGAGAAACTTTTTCACCCAGAGAATTGTGAACCTGTGGAATTCTGTACCACAGAAAGTTGTTGAGTCCCGTTCGTTAGATATATTCAAAAGGGAGTTAGATGTGGCCCTTATGGTTAAAGGGATCAGGGGGTATGGAGGGAAGGCAGGAGTGGGGTATTGAAGTTGCATGATCAGCCATGATCATATTGAATGGTGGTGCAGGCTCCAAGGGCCGAATGGCCTGCTCCTGCACCTACTTTCTATGTTTCTAAGATACTAACAATTTATTGCCGTTTAAAATTTTTACAATGCTTATGACTCATTGTAAGCAGAGTAACCAAAATTGGGCACAATGATCCCCAGTGCTTTGTAGTTTCAGTATTATGTCCTTGTAATAGTACCTTTTATGGATCTACTTGTGCATCATAATCGTATCCTATTTCTCTTGATGAGTGCTGTCACTTGCTGGATTCATTGTGTATTGAACTGTTATACCCAAATCTTTTGCTGCACTGTACAAGTTGTGGAATTCTCGGGAAATATTTGCTGCTAGCACCGATGTGCATTTCCTTGCTTTATTTTAATGAAAGGCACTTGTTACTCATCTGTCATAATATTAAATACCTAGTTCATGGAATGCACAGCTCCTGAACAACCTTGGGCTCGAAATTCGTGTTTTAGCGATTTTGCCTGTTTTTGGGCGATAATCGCGCCGGATTTTTTTTTACCGCCTGGGTACAGTTATCGCCGGGCCGAGCAAACTTCGGCAAACGGTGACTAGCGATAAATCCAACGTTGCGCAACTGAATTTGTGCGCTGGAGCCGAAATTTGTGATCGGACCTTCTGCGCATGCGCGAATTTTTCACTTTTTCTAGTTTTTTTATTTTTATTGCCATTTTTTTTTATTCACGCGTTTTTGGTCAGCTGTCAGAGAGTGCATGCGCAGTACACCCAGGACTGAATCAGCAATTGACAGATAGCAGGTACTATGGAAGAAGGAGAGGGGAGCAGGCAGGCAGAGAGAGAGAGAGAGAGAGAGAGGAAGTTCAGTAATGGGGTGAATGGGCCCTTATCGCAGCTGTGGAGAAGAGATGGGGGAGAATTAAATAGGAGGGGTGCCAAGTAAACGCCTCCCAGCGGGCATCTTTGGAACAGCCTATCTGAGGAGGTGTCTTTTGTGGACAACATCAGAAGGACCCACACCCAATGACCATTGCAGGATCGTCAGAGTAAGTAATATTTTTATTGATGCATTCCTTCATTAAATTATAAATCTGTGTTGCACCTTATTTGCCATGGATGATCATTAGACATTATTAAGACTGCTTACTGATATCTTAAAATCTCCACGGGCCAGGTGGCATCTGTGGAGGGAGGGGCAGGGTTGACGTTTCAGGTCGACGACCCTTCGTCAGAACTGTTCCGACGAGGAGTCGGCGACCCAGGGCGTCGACTCTGTTTTTCTCTCCACAGATGCTGCCTGGCCCACTGAGATTTCCAGAATTCTCTGTAGATAGGCTAAGTAAGTGGGCAAAAATTTGGCAGACGGAGTATAATGTGGGAAACTGTGAGGTTATCCACTTTGGTAGGAGAAATAAAAAAGCAAATTATTATTTAAATGGAGAGAGATTATAAAATGCTGTGGTACAAAGGAATCTGGGGGGGCCTTGCACATGAAACACAAAGTTAGCATGTAGGTTCAGCAAGTAATTAGGAAGGCAAATGGAATGTTGGCCTTTATTGTAAGGGGGAATGGAGTATAAAAGTAGGGATTCTTGCTACAACTGTACAGGGTGTTGGAGAGACCTCGAGTACTGTGTACACTTTTAGTCTCCTTATTTAGGGAGGGATATACTTGCTTTGGCGGCAGTTCACTTGGTTGATTCCTGAGGCAAAGTGGTTGTTTTATGAAGAAAGGTTGGGCCTATACTCATTGGAGTTTAGAAGAATGAGAGGTGATCTTATTGAAACGTATAAGATTCTGAGGGGGCTTGACAGGGTAGCTGCATAGAGGATATTTCTCCTCATGAAAGAATCTAGAATTAGGGGGCATAATTTCAGAAAAGGGGGTCTCCCATTTAAAATGGAAATGAGGAGGAATTTCTTTCACAGGGTCATGAATCTTTGGAATTCTCTACCCCAGAGAGCTGTGGAGGCTGGGTCACAATATATTTAAGATGGAAATAGACAGATTTTTGAATGATAAGGGAGTCAAGGGTTATGGGGAGCGGGCAGGGAAGTAGAGTTGAGGCCAAGATCAGATCAGCCATGATTTTATTGAATGGAGGAGCAGGCTCGAGGGGCCAAAAGACTACTCCTGCTCCTACTCTATGTTTCTGCACTTTGATGTCTTCCTCATGAACCACGTTCAACTTCCAGGGTTATTAAATAGAGGACTGTATTCAATGCACACAGTATGGTATAAGTGCTTTGATGGCTATCTGTATGTGCCACAAGAGCAGAGGGGCCCTCTGGTAACCATTCCCATTGTCGTCTTTGCAGGGAAAGATGCCCCACAACTGCTGGGAGCAGCGATGGACAGGCAGCGGTCCACCCAGAACAATGATGTAGTGTCTGTGAACTAGGGTTGGGGCAATGTCATGCAGTAGCGCCAGTCCTTCAAATGAGCCTGTGCTATATGATCTTACTCATGTCACCCTGCCCCCTCTCCTGCTGCTAACCACTCGTCTGTTGTTTTCTATTTCCAGATGAGGAGTCGCGTGCACCACATTCTCGAATGGAAGCCTCCACCTCAGTCTGTCTTGTGGGGGTGGATGAAGGCGACGCCGACGACTAGGAACTTCCATGCGAGGACCAAACTGAGCAACCTATTCCGGGCGTGGGTGGGGGGCCCGATGCAATCTACACACTTTTTTGTTGCGGCCACTAGCTCGTCGAGCTTTGAGCCATCAGAGTCCCCGGATACAAGTGTCGTGCAGCAACACACCACTGGGGTTGAATTCCGTATGCCGTCTCTCTGGAGGGTTTCGGCAAAGACGGTTGGCTGACAGACAGACAGGCAGACGCACACCTGACATGGTGCGACTGTCGAGGGAGAGCATCCAGCTCACCCGACAGCTCCTGGAGGTCTTTGGTAGTATTCCCACGAGCATTGTGGCACTATCTGCAGACATGAGGGAGGGCATGTCGCAGATTGTCGGTGCGAGCCACGAAACCACCGAGGCTGTCGATGCCCACGTGCAATTGATGGTCTCGATCTTTGACACTACAGTCCCCAGTGTCAGATCCAGACCCACATCACCTGTGAGTATCGAGGCCGAGCAAGAGCCTTGCCACTCAGAAGACGGGCCTTCCATACCCCGAGCTTCTCCAGGGGATCCACACATGGCATCTCCATTGTCTAGCCCCCTTTTACAGCAGGACTCTGGCCACCTTGCTGCACGATGTCTTGGTACCACCTTGGGTAGGGTCATGACGCGAGAGAGGAGGGTTAGGATGAGGCGGGGTGGGGGAGCGAGGAGGAGGGGCTGGAGCTAAAAGACGTTCGGTGCAGGAGTTGTTCTTTTGCTCTTGATATTTTACAAAAGTTTGCCAATTCACAAGAATGTTTAATAAATTTTGTTCCACTTTTGAGATGTTTTAAGTTTTATTCGTTAAATCATATTCAAGTTACTGTATGTTTAATATTCTTTTGTTCACCTTAACCATTCCTGTGCAGTGTCTCATTTGCAGAATAAGAGAGGGAATAGTCAACATGGTGGGATAGAGTGGGCAGGCAACGGTCAAACGTGCCGATCACTCTTCGAGCAAAGCATTGAATTATGAGCTGCTGACGTAAGGCTTTTGTGGTGGCGAAAGTTCCACGAGGCCTCCTTTGTGGTGGTGGCATGAGTTAATCGCCAGGCTCCTCGCCCTCGCCCTCGTCCTCCTCCCCCCCTCTCTCCTGAGGTGGTCCTGCAGCTCCCATTGGCAAATCCTGTTCCCTCATGATGGCTAAGTTGTGTAGCATGCAGCACACCACAATGAACTGGGAGACCCGCTGATGGGAGTATTGAAGGGAAGCCTCCAGAGTGATCCAGGCATCGGAAGTGCTGCCTGAGCACTCCAATTATCTTTTTGATGATGCGTGTGGCTATATGGCTATCATTGTAGCAATGCTTGGCTTCTGTCTGAAGGTTCCGAAGGGGGGGTTATGAACCAGGTTGCGAGGCCGTAAGCTATGTCCCCCAGCATCCAGCTCTGGCCTTGTGGTTGACGCTCGAACAGGCATGAGACACTGTTTCACGCAAGATGAAAGCGCATCATGGATGCTTCCTGGAAATTGGGCATTTACTGCCATGATGCGCTGAGTATGATCGCAGATGATCTGTACGTTCAGGGAGTGGAATCCCTTTTGGTTTCGGTAAACCTCTGGATTGGGGAAAGGAGTTCGCAGGGCGATGTGTGTACAGTCAATGGTAGCCTGAACCTTGGGGAAGCTAGCAATTCGTCCAAAACCTATAGCCCTTTCATTCTGTGCCTCCTTGGTCATTGGGAACTTTATAAAGTCCATCCTGGGTGCGTACAGTGCAGTAGTCACCTGGTGAATGCAGCGATATGTAGCGTACTGTGAGATGGAGCAGATGTCTCCTGTCGATGCCTGAAAGGAGCTGGAGGCGTAGAAGGCAAGTGCCGCAGTCACCTTCACCTCGACGGGCATTGCATTCCTGTTGCTGCTGGTCAGCTGTAGGTCTGCCTTTATGAACTGGCACATAGCTCTGTGACCACCTCTTTTCGGAAGTGCAGCCTTCTAATGCACTGTGCCTCAGAGAGCTGCAGGTATGAACACTGTTCCCTGTAAACTCGTAGGGGTAAGGCCTCCTCCCCATACATCTGCGAGCTCTTTGATTACGCTCAAAATGCTTGTTAATAAGCCGCCTTTTAGCTCGACGCTGCATACAAAAAGCAGCCAGGAATAATGGCCGACATAGTATAGCCCCCTTTTTTAAATATGTCCTTTAAAACGAACTTAACTCACATAAAACTTCACTGTATAAAACGCAGCCTTCTCCAAATTCTTTTCTGCACTGAACTTGTGCTCTGTTTTCAAGATGGCACTGTTAGCGGCGGCTGCCCCCTGGGTCCAACTTTTTTTTGGCGCAGATGATAAAACTGGCGATATGGCCGAATTTACCACCCGGGGTGATAGTGCAGAGTTGCACGCCGATTGACATAAAAACGCTTTAAAAATCGGGCAGGCGATAACTTATAGCGCAGGCACAAAATCACTGCCAAATTTTCCGCCAGGGTGCAAAATGTTGTGCAGCTTGTTTATTGCCAAAAAAATATATATCACCTTGCCCCGGCGGAAAAACGGATGCAAACCTGTCGCATTTGTAGCCTTTGTGTTACAACACCTTTCAAGATATTTGAAGTGGAACTTCTGTTATTAATAATGGAATTTGGGGCAGAATTTACGTAGTAATTTTGTCAAATGGTACTGGAGATACTAAGTATACTTATCACTAATAAAAATGATTTTCATTGTCCAAATTTTAAACGGCTAGTTTAATAATGGAAAATTCCTATCCTGGGCCACAACAGCTAGAATCAACTGAAACTAGTTTTTACAGTCCAAAGACTGCAATATGATTGAGCTCTGAAACAGATAAATTAGTACTCCACGTGTGAGACGCCTCAATGGGAGGGCAGGCCAGAAGTCGGTGTACCCAATCATTGAAATGAATAACTGAAAATTTAGGTTTGTGAATGGGAAGCGCTCACTTTTGCACCTGATTGTCTGATTTGCCCTTCTAATAATTACTTAGACGTAGAAAGTATTGGGCGAGTGATTTGTGTAGCTTGGATTTTGTTTTTTTAAGCAACAAAGCTTTGATGCCATGGTGACCACAAGTAAGGTCTCCTCTTCTATGTTGGTCCATTTCAAAGGACAGAAGCTGCTTCTGAGCTTGCCAACCAGGAAACTTGGTTGAGATGCAAATTCCCATCCTGTAATACAAAAGAAAAATACTGCGGATGCTGGAATCTAAAATAAAAACAGAAAATGCTGGAAATCTCCGCGGGTCAGGCAGCAGCAAGCAGTTAACCTTTCAGGTCGATGACCCTTCGTCAGAACTGGCGAATGTTCAAAAAGAACATTTTTAATGGGCACTGAAAGGGGGAGGGGAAGAAAAACCAAGGGAAGGTCTGTGATAGGGTGGAAGGCAGGAGAGATTAGAGAGACAAAAGGGATGATGGGCCAAATTGAAATGGTAATGGCAGAAGTTAGAAAAAGATTAGTCCAGATTGGGTATTGGGTGTGAATGGCGGAATAATAACCAGCTGCCATTGGAGACAGAGGGGAAAAAGATTGGGGGGGAAAGGGAGCCAAAGGTGGGCAGAGATTATGCTCTGAAATTGTTGAACTCGATGTTGAGTCCAGAAAGCTGTAAAGTGTTTAACCTTTGCTCATCTTTGGCTCCCTTTCCTGCCCCTCTATCTTATTGTTTTTTTTTCTTTGTCTTCACTGGCAGCTGGTCATTATTCCGCCATTCACACCCAACCCGGACTAACCTTTTTCTAACTTCTGCCATTACCATTTCAGTTCAGCCCATCATCCCTTTTGTCTCTAATCTCTCCTGCCTTCCACCCTATCACAGATCTTCCCCTTTGTTTTTTCTTCCCCTCCCCCTTTCAGTACATCTAAAGAATGTTCTTTTCGAACATTCGCCAGTTCTGATGAAGGGTCATCGACCTGAAACATTAACTCTGTTTTTCTCCACAGATGCTGCCTGACCCGCTGAGATTTCCAGCATCTTCTGTTTTTATCCCATCCTGTAATGTTTCCCAGGGTTTAGCTGCTCTAGAGTAATTCCCAGTCCAGTCTGAAATTGTAGCCATGGTGTTTGCAATGGAGCTGCTGAGGGATGCACATGGATGCTTCCAGTACTTGATATCACTGGAGCAGCTGAGGAGCAAGGGAAATCCTATTTTAGTGTCTCCATGGTGGCGCAAAGTATGACCTCTGCCACAAGCACTTTTCTTTCCCTTTTAACGGTGCTGTAAATTTTAGTAATGTCATTTCTGTGTTCAGGTGAACATTATAAATTGGAAGACCCTGCTGACCAGTCCCATGAAAGCTTGAGTGCATCTTCACTTCGAAGGAAACTATTTATAGATGGTGAAAGAAGTTGCTCGGATAGCTCCTCCCTTCCTTCTCCAGAGCAAAGTCCATGTGCTGACCCTATCCAATGCCATGGAAATCTATGTTCATTGGAATCTTCTCCAGTTTGGTGCAAGAGCCCCACAAAAACTCCTAGTTCTGTAAGTACTGTATAAAGCTTCTAATGTCATTTTTGGGATCCATATGGAAGATTGTAAGGGCAAAGAGATTGTAGAATGTGGGGTTCCAATGTGCTGTGCTGCAGATTGGCAAGATGTGGCTTTATGCCACCAGTCCTCCACACAATGTTCCTGACCTTGGCCTCTGTCCATTGACTTCCAATAACACAGCTAAGGGCTTCACCACAAGGAAGAAGTGAAATAGGCTATTTGCAAAAGTTCCCTCTTACCAGCCAGTTGTAGAGCAGCATTGACAACATGTTGCCTGCCTCCCCTGTCACTCGGGGACACTGCATGGTGAATGATTTGTTTGGCAGAGGTGTAAAAATGAGAAATTCTGATTTATGAATTTACTGTAAATGCGGCTGTCATTAACTAGCTTTATTGCATATATTGTATTCTGTAGTCAGCTGAAGGATGTTCCTAAATTCATATTTTAAAATAAAAGTCCACCTATGGACGTTTTTTTTTGCAATTCACCTTGTGGGAAAAAAAGTTGCACTGTACCGTTGTCACAGTATTGACGAATGGTGGTAGAAAAATGTGTTTTTTTTTAGAAAAAGCCAATTTTAAAAAAAAACACACTCAATTTGGTGCCAAGATGGTAAAACTAAATTCAGTTTCATGATTTTGAAAGCAGAGCTTCACTCTCTTTTCACCAACTTCAGTCTCTTGATTTGATTTAGTGAATTATTATATACTTCCATCTATTTGGTATCTTTTATTCTAGCAAGATATGCCTGGAATAGCTTTTTTGGAGTCGAGGGTGGAAGGTAAGCCTCTGGGAAAACTGGTGGAAGATGTTTTATACAATGAAAAGTTAGCAATTTATATATTTTTCAACTATAATGTGTTTAGTTAAAAACAAATTCACACTGCTATATTACTCTGCACTGTAAAGCACTTCTGGATTGAAGACAGGATTCAACTAAATTGAATGTTTAATATTTTTAAATTTAATTGAGTTTTTACAGCCTGGTCCATTTAGAACCGTGACCTGAGCAAGAGACCCATAATTTTGTTTCACTGCTCTGGTATTCCTAAGAAAAGACACTACCAAGAAATGTTTGCATGCCACTCAATACAATGCAGTAATGTAAATCCACTCTTGTCGATTTTAGGGGCAATTTTCATCAAGTCCCATCCAGGGTGCCGGAAGAGCATGCAGTTTAGGGAGCGTACCAAGCCCCATGTTTCCAGAGAAGTCGTCTTCTAATCTTGCATCACCACCTTTGTCTCCGATTGGTTTTCAGTTTGACCCAGTACCAGTTTCAGGTTTGAGCTTGATCTTGTTTAGAACTTAAAAATGGTACTCACTCTTTAATACAAGCAAACATTCTGAATGGAGTCATTCAAAATTTGCTCCAGAATACTATGACTTCTCCCACACAAAAATAAACAAGTACCTGAGGTGTTCCTTCCCTAAAACCATTCTTGCAGATAAGTGACTTTTTATAGGATGCGTTTATTTTAACTGTAAAAATGGCCACTTCTTGTCCCTGATTGGTCCCCTTGGAGGATAAGCCACATCCTGAAGTTTCTCTCGAATGTGTAACTGGAACCGTCCAGCCCAAGTCCTCACTGACTTCGCAAATTGTAACTCTATCCGCTTTGACTTCCAGAAGCCACAGAGGATAGATCTCCCCAGAAGCTACCAATTGCTAACAAAGTCCCTTACCCCAGGACCTCAGCTGGGCCCTCACCCAGCCAAAGTCCCATACCCCAGCGCAAGTGCTGCCTCCCCAGCCGAAGTTCCTTGCCCCAGCACAAGTGCATGACCCCCCCCCCCCCCCCTTCCCCCGCCATAGATGGGGCATTGTGTGCGGATTGTTAACAGATTTATTGGGTATGAAGTGAATACAGTATCGTGATTTCTGGATTGGAAGAACATCTCTCCCCTGCGATCCCCACCCCGTCTCCCTTCTTCTGTTCTCCCACCCCCCCCCCCCTCCAAACACTCTCCCCTACAGATTCTCTCTCCACCCTCTCCCACAGGCTCGCACTCCCTCTCCCCCCTGCTCCCCCTCCAAAGCTCACTAATTTTCTCTCCCTGCCCCCATTCGCGCGCTCTATCTCTTTCCCCCCTCCCAAGCTCTCTCCTCTCCAAACTTTCTCTCCCCTAGATTCTCTGTCTCTCTCCCCACCCTCCCCCACAGGCTCACCCTTCCTCTCTTCTCTCTGCTCCCCAAAGCGCGCACTCTCTCTCTCTCTCTCTCTCTCCCCCCTCCCCTCCCCTCCAGACTCCCCGCAGTGGCTTGCAGCTCAGCTCTCCTCTGCACCCCCTCCCGCTTCTCTCCCCTCCCCTCCTTTCATGACTCCACTCCCAGTCCATGAGAGCACAGATTGGAGAATCTGGTTTGGAGGTTTGTCTACAATACAAAATTTAAGATGTGCAGCTAACTACATTCTTTAAACATCAACCACTTTGAATTTGCTGCAGCTCAGTAATTCTCTTATACTTTGAGAAACACTTATATTCCAATTAGCTTCTCTTTATAGCAAGAGTCGAGTCTCATTTTCCTCCCAATATTCACTGACCATTCATTCTAATAACTTTTATTTGGAAAGGTCTATTCTTTGCGTAATCTGCAATTTTTTCTTTATGCAGATGAAAAGGACTTTACTTTCATGTCTCCTGTTGCTCCTTCTGCAGCAGTCTTGGATGGGATTTTTGACCGCTGTACAGAATCTCCTTTTATAGAAGGTTGTTCGCCTATTAAAATATACCCACCTGTGAATCCCAGACTTCAAAGTGTCCTTTGTCACACTTCTCCTCGTAAGTTAACTCTTCCGCATGAACACAAAAATGAGCAGAGAATCCCTTCTCCAGAACAAGCTAACGTGTACCCTGAAATGGATGCAGAAGTGTTCTCTCTATATCTGGGAGCAGATAGTAAAACAAATTGCATTATGTCGCTCAATCCCTTGGAAGTCAATGAAAACATGATGGTGCTTCAAGATGAGAATGAGGATCATACTGTTGATATGGCAGACCTAGGAACAACTGAAGGGGATGATAGCACGTGGGTGAAGGAAAGAGTAACCAGTATTGGTATTCCACTGACTAGCTCGATGACTGGAATTACATTTAATGTGGATAGCCCTCGGCTGTATATGTCGCCTCTAGCAGAAAGCAGTGCTATTCCTTCTGAGAGCATTAGTATGCAGGTATGGATAATGTTTTTGAGCTTATGTTATAACTGCTATCAACTCCTAATGATTCTGAAGAACAGTCAATAAAATTAGCAATGGTTTTGTGATTTTGACTGAATAAAATCACATCCTATTATGTATGATGTAGAATAATAGTTAGGTGTGCATTATAAATGTGTGCATTTTATTGAATTATCAGTGTTAATGTATATGTATTGATCTTTTTAATTAATAGACTGATAGTGGATATAATACACAAACCACTTCTGTGAGTAGCATAATGGATCCAATTGGAACAGATAGCCAACTTGATAAAGAGCATTTGGAACTGCAGACACTAGTTGGAACCTTACCTCCAAATAAGCTTGATCTGAAATCTAAGGTAATGTTGCTGTATCTATTTCTAATGCACGTGATCAAATAAAATGCTCACACGTTGGTTAAAGATGGAATTGGAATTGATGTATAGACATAGTACTACAACAGTTATGTATGTCAAAATATATTAACTTTTTTTTCATTAGGAAGGTAAAATACTGGTAATGAACTTGTGAAGGTATTTACAGTTCTGTACTTTGTGATTTTAGAGAGTAAAGTGATCATAAAGTTTGAATTCCAGTCTCAAATTTGTTGCCTGCACTTGTGCTTCTCCCTTTTTATTTTTGAGAAGAATTATTGCGAGACTGTTTGGTAATTTAAAATGCGTCATTGGACAGAGGAGGGACAGTATTTAATGACAGCCAGCGTTACAGCGCATTAGGTACACTTTATTTTGTTTGACATTCTAACCTAGTGGTCATAGAATCATACTGCATAGAAGGCCATTTGGCCCATCGAGTGCGCCAGCTTTCGAAGGGAAATCCAGTTAGTTCCATTCGTCTGCTCTTTCCCCATATCCCTGCAATTTTTTTCTCCAATTATTTATCCAGTTAGCTTTTGAAGGCTACTATTGAATCTGTATCCACCTCCCTATCAGGTAGCGCATTCCAAATCCTAACCACTTGTTACATAAAAATGTTTTTTCCTTGTGTCACCTCTAGTTCTTTTGCCAATCATCTTAAGGCTGTCCCCTCTCGTTATCGACCCTTCAGCCATTGCAAACAGTTTCTCTTTTTATTTAAATCTTTTGGACTGGTAGGTCAGTTTTGTCAGCCACCTCATCAGCCAGAATTGGACCATTTAATTATTGTATTGGCACCTGCAGAACTCTGGTATTGTACACAGGTATTAACAATTTTTCAAATCCCCAACAGTTTCCTATTGTGAAAAAACTCAATGATAAACCAGTATCCAAACAGAATAGTTAAATGGGTAAGTGCATCTCAGAGTCACCAATTATTGGCTAGGGAGCTCAAAGAGCAAAGTCTAAATCATTTCACCCGCTTTACACCTGCTTCCTGAACATTGCTCAGTCGGGTGCAGATTGACAGCATTTTGCAGGGCTATCACATGAAGCAACTCTCACTTTTTTCGAAACATTCATCGGGTCAGTGATGGCGTAGGATGTTTGGCAGAGCTGACCTGGTGGATGATATATTCCAGCGGTCTTCCGCCTAAATTGTATTACAATGGCATGCTCCTATATGTGTTGAGAATATGGAATGGAATTTAGATTACTTATCTTGCCTGTAACTTCGAATGAAAACATTCTCTGATCACAATCAACCCCCATTCCTGTAGACCCTGCTGAATGTTAAATCATCTAGGATGCAAGGAATATCAAGTATTTGGTTGCTGAAGTTTGTGTCAAAATGTAGGCATGGCACATGACTTATACTGAAGGGGAAAAGCGAATCCTGTCGGATAATGTTGTGGCTAAGCATTGGTTCCTAAGGCGTACATAAAAGCCTCTTGTGGTGTGTAAAAGTTTTGTTTGAAAAATGAAGCCAACCCTACCAAGGTAGTTAATTTAATATGTTTATGTATCTCAAGGAGCCTATTTCTTTGGACTATACATATGCATAAACAATTTAGACTCTGGAATCAGAGGTACAATTTCAAAATTTGCAGATGGCACCAAATTGGGGGGTGTAGTTAATACTGAGGAGGACTGCAACATTAATAAGCTTCCAGAATGCTTGTGTAATTGGCAAATTAACTTTAATATAGATAGGTGTGATGTGGTACACTTTGATAGGTAGAATAAGGAGGCCACATACTTCCTGGAAATAAGTGCCTAATTGAGGTAGAGGAATGGGGATTTGGGAGTACAGATCATTAAAAGTAGCAAAACAGATTAATGAGGTAATTTTTTAAAAAAGCAAACAAAGCATTGGAGTTCATTTTTAGAGGGATAGAATTGAAAAGCAGAAGTTATGTTACACCTGCAGAGAACCTTGGTTAGACCACACTTGGATTTCTGGTCTCCATTTTTATTAAAAAGGATTTAGAGACACTGGAGAAGGTGTAAAAAAAGGAGTGAACAGAATGATACTAGAACTGAGAGGTTCTACCTATCAAGAAAGATTGAATAGGCTAGGGCTCTTTTCTCTAGAAAAAAACTTAGGATGGAGGTCTTCATGGGCGACTTTAATCGACATATAGATTGGGCTAACCAAACTGGTAGCAATACGGTGGAGGAGGATTTCCTGGAGTGTATTAGGGATGGTTTTCTAGACCAATATGTCAACTAGAAGGCTGGCCATCCTAGACTGGGTGATGTGTAATGAGAAAGGACTAATTAGCAATCTTGTTGTGCGAGGCCCCTTGGGGAAGAATGACCATAATATGGTAGAATTCTTTATTGAGATGATTTAGAGATGAGGGTCCTGAACTTAAGGAAAGGTAACTTCGATAGTATGAGATGTGAATTGGCTAGAATAGACTGGCGAAAATTATACTTAAAGGGTTGACGGTGTATAGGCAATGGCAAACATTTAAAGATAATATGGATGAACTTCAACAATTGTACATCCCTGTCTGGAGTAAAAATAAAACGGGGAAGGTGGCTCAACCGTGGCTAACAAAGAAAATCAATGACAGTGTTAAATCCAAGGAAGAGGCATAGAAATTGGCCAGAAAAAGCAGCAAAGCTGAGGACTGGGAGAAATTTAGAATTCAGCAGAGGAGGACAAAGGTTTTAATTAGGAGGGGGAAAAATAGAGTATGAGACGAAGCTTGCTGGGAATATAAAAACTGACTGCAAAAGCTTCTATAGATACGTGAAGAGAAAAAGGTTAGTGAAGACAAACGTAGGTCCCTTGCAGTCAGAATCAGATGAATTTAGAATGGGGAACAAAGAAATGGCAGACCAATTGAACAAACACTTTGGTTCTGTCTTCACGAAGGAAGATGCAAATAACTTTCCGGAAATACTACGGGACCAAGGGTCTAGTGAGAAGGAGGAACTGAAGGAAATACTTATTAGTCAGGAAATTGTGTTAGGGAAATTGATGGGATTGAAGGCCGATAAATCCTCAGGGCCTGATAGTCTGCATCCCAGAGTACTTAAGGAAGTGGCCCTAGAAATAGTGGATGCATTGGTGATCATTTTCCAACAGTATTGACTCTGGATCAGTTCCTATAGACTGGAGGGTAGCTAATGTAACACCACTTTTTAAAAAAGGAGGGAGAGAGAAAACAGGTAATTATAGACAGGTTAGCGTGTCATCAGTAGTAGGGAAATTGTTGGAATCAATTATTAAAGATGAAATAGCAGCGAATTTGGAAAGCAGTGACAGGATCGGTCCAAGTCAGCATGGATTTATGAAAGGGAAATCATGCTTGACAAATCTTCTAGAATTTTTTGAGGATGTAACTAGTAGAGTGGACAAGGGAGAACCAGTGGATGTGGTGTATTTGGACTTTCAAAAGACTTTTGACAAGGTCCCACACAAGAGATTGGTGTGCAAAATTAAAGCACATGGTATTGGGGGTAATGTACTGACATGGTTGGAGAACTGGTTGGCAGACAGGAAGCAGAGAGTCGGGATAAACGGGTCCTTTTCAGACTGGCAGGCAGTGACTAGTGGGGTGCCGCAAAGCTCAGTGCTGGGACCCCAGCTACTTACAATATACATGAATGATTTAGATGAAGGAATTGAGAGTAATATCTCCAAGTTTGCAGATGACACTAAGCTGGGTGGCGGTGTGAGTTGTGAGGAGGACGCTAAGAGGCTGCAGAGTGACTTGGACAGGTTAGGTGAGTGGGCAAATGCATGGCAGATGCAGTATAATGTGGATAAATGTGAGGTTATCCACCTGGTGGCAAAAGCACGAAGGCAGATTATTATCTGAATGGCGGCAGATTAGGAAAAGGGGAGGTGCAACGAGACCTGGGTGTCATGGTACATCAGTCGTTGAAAGTTGGCATGCAGGTGCAGCAGGCGGTGAAGGCGGAAAATGGTATGTTGGCTTTCATAGCTAGGGGTTTTGAGTGTAGGAGCAGGGAGGTCTTACTGCAGTTGTACAGGGCCTTGGTGAGGCCACACCTTGAATATTGTTTTCAGTTTTGGTCTCCTAATCTGAGGAAGGATGTTCTTGCTATTAAGGGAGTGCAGTGAAGGTTCACCAGACTCCCGGGATGGCAGGACTGACATATGAGGAGAGACTCGATCGACTGGGCCTGTATTCACTGGAGTTTAGATGGATGAGAGGGAATCTCATCGAAACATATAAAATTCTGACGGGACTGGACAGGTTAGATGCAGGAAGCATGTTCCCGATGCTGGGGAAGTCCAGAACCAGGGGACACAGTCTAAGGATAAGGGGTAAGCCATTTAGGACTGAGGTGAGGAGAAACTTCTTCACTGAGAGTTGTTAACCTGTGGAATGCTCTACCGCAGAGAGTTGTTGATGTCAGTTCATTGGATATATTCAAGAGGGAGTTAGATATGGTCCTTGCGGCTAAAGGGATCAAGGGGTACGGAGAGAAAGCAGGAAAGGGGTACTGAGGTGAACGATAAGCCATGATCTCATTGAATGGTGGTGCAGGCTCGAAGGGCCGATTGGCCTGCTCCTGCACCTATTTTCCATGTTTCAAGATTTATGAAGGGTTTGATAGGGTAGACATAGATTAGACGTTTCCGCTTGTGGACTAGACCAGAGCTGGAGGCCATAAATATAAGATAGTCACTAATAAATTCAATAGGGAATTCAGGAGGAACTTCTTTACCCAGAGAGTGGTTAGAATGTGGAACTTGCTACCACAAGGAGTAATTGGGGCAACGAGCATTGATGCATTCAAGGGGAGGCTAGATAAATAAGGAGGAGAAAGGAATAGAAGGATATGTTGATGGAATTAGATGAAGAAGTGTGGGTGGAGGCTCGTGTGGAGAGCATACTGTTGAGTCGAATAGCCTGTTTTTGTGCTGTAAATATGTAATACGTGAAGGCCTATGTATTGTGTGTGAATCAATTTATCTATCTTGTTATCAAAAGAACTTTAGTTTCTAATCAGAATACTTTTTTTTGAAAAATAATGTGCATTTCTCTAATTTCAGGATTTCCTTTGTTCGGAGTGTAAGGAGAACAAAGAAGTATTGGGAATGAATTTGCCTGCTAATTTAAATAAGCCTTTTCATATCAATAGACTACGTTCAACACACGATGTGGCACTAAGCCAAAACATCTATCTGAATTCTTGGAAAAATCCCTGTGAACAAACACTGAATAGAATATTTAAAAAGAATGGTATGGAGGCCACCTTGATATCTTTTTCCTGTTGCGAGAATGTGAGAGAATAGTTATTAATGACCTGTCCATGCAGGCTGTTATTTCCCAACTAGGGAGATTGTACACTCGGGCTTACATTCTGGAAAGTTCTGCTTCCTGTCACCCAAGCAAAACACTGATTATTATTGTTCTGGAATTGGCTTCAATGCAAATGGCCATGTCACTCCTATACATGAGAACTCAGTTTATGATCTCAAAATCTGGAATTGCCTGCTACTGGCTGAGATGCAGTGTGAAGTATAGAACTTTGTTCTTTATAAACTTTGTTTAGTTATGCAGATTTTTTGTCATGATATTAGATTCAGGAGAGAAATAGTCTTGATTTGCCCATCATTATGCAGTTACCTACCAGCATGCCTTTAAGGGATAAATATGTTTGAATCATAAAAATTTCAACACAGAAGGCTGCCATTTGGTCCATCATGTCTGCTGATGCTAACTCCATGTTAATACTACCCACTCTAACCATATTTCTATACTCTTTCTCCAGATTGTTAACATTACTTTTCATGTTTATCTAATTCTCTCTCATACTGTGATGGACTTGGCTTCAATAGCCACTTGTGGTAAAGCATTTAATACACTAATGACCCTTTGTTTGGGAAATATTCTTTTAACTTCTGTGCTTCTAATACTAATCGTAAGTTTATACCAAGTCACCAACAAGTGCTTCCTGATCTTTGACCAACCTTTGCTGGAAGTGCAATATTATGGGGAGGGGAGAATGAAGTGAGTGATTCAATATCCAGTTCTCTCAATTCATTTTCATATACCACCTCTGGATGTAAATTGTTACAAAACCAATTGCCATTAAGGCTGTATTGTTGATATACATGTTTGCATTATGCGAGAGGCTTTTTTTTTTTAAACCTAATTTTACCAATGATGCATTGTGTGAAGTATAGAAGTGACATTATTAAGTGGTATAAATTGGACCAAAATTACTTTATCTATACATGGTAATTGATCAACACACACTGAATAATTATAAGCAAATCCACTAGAATGTCTGTCTTTTTTGCTATCAGCAAATGTGCGGGTCAAATACGTGAAACATTTGTCCCTGTCAATGTTGCATCCAACAGTACTGTAGTAATACTTAACATCCAATGAAAACAAATAATTTCACTGCCAATCCTATCTTGTATATAGTGGGGACTAGTTTTTCTTCAAAAAGTAGCATTTATATAGTGCATTTAGAATAGGACAAAAACTCCTGAGGTGTAATCAGATAAAAATTGACTGAGCCAAAGAGAGATATTAGGAGAAGGATGTGTATAATATTCTGGAGTGTAGAGCCAGAAGAGCATCAGGATAATCAAATCAAGGTGACAAAAGTCATGGATGAAGGTTTCAGTATTAGCTGAGTTGAGGCAGGTAATGTTACGGAGGTGGAAGTAGGCAGAATTTGTGATGGGAGTATAAATGAGGTTGGAACGTCAGCTTGGGGCCAAATATGATGCCATGGTTACGAGTAATCTAGCTGAGCCTGAGAAAGTGGCCAGGGAGGGGAATAGAATCGGTAGCACAGTTAGAATGTGTGATTGAGGCAATAGTTGATGGCTTCAGTTCTCCTGATATTTAACTGGTGGAAATTGTAGCATAGATGCAACACTGGATGTCAGACAAGCAATCCAACAGCACAGAGGCAGGGCTAAGAGAGATATGTGGAAGGGAAGAGGCCAAGGTTAGATCCTTGGTGGACTCCAAAGGTAATGGTGCTAGAGATGGGAAGAGGAGCCATTGATTCAGATGCTCTGGCTATGAATGGATAGATAAGAATGATGCCAAGTGAGGACAGATATGCTGAGTTGGTGTTAGAGAAGGATTGTGTTAACAGTTCGGCTTGGTGGGCAAGGGGAAGGGGTAAAAACAGCAGAGGTGATCGATGGTCTCACTCTTAGTGACAAAGTAATCCTCAGGAAGTCTCTATTTGAACATACAGACCAGGAAGATTTGCTTCCAGGTTGTTAATGTTAGCTGGTCTGAATTGGGATGGCAGTAAGAGTTCTAGACTTGGCAGCAGTGACCCTCTATTAAATATTGTAGTGTCCCCTGCTGAAAGTGCACGTGTGGATCGCAGATCAGGACAGGATCAGGTTTAGCTGTGATGTACCGTCGAGGCTCACTCGTGAATAATGGCCACTTGAGATACTGGAAGGTGATTATAGAACCAAACCCCAGACAAGGAGTTGATGCTTGGATAAGGGAGCAAGTTGGGAAGGGTAATTGCTTGCTTTGAAACTGAAAGGTTAATGTAGGTTTGGGGTAGTGCAAACCAGTTTCTTCTAACTCTTTGTTCTTTACTTGCAGTAAGATATTCTCCACCTCGTCTGCATGATAAGTCGTTGTGTTTTATAACCTCTTGAAATGACTGTGGAGGAACCTGAGCCCATTGGTGATAACTCTGGTTTGTTTTAATTGAGTCCAAGTGGCAGAAAAATCCAGTCTTAAAGCCTAGAATTTTTGTTAGTTGATTATGAATGGATGTAAAATCTACCTGTAAATGTCACAATTGGCTTGGGACATTAGTAACCTAAAGAGCCACTAGGATGAGTGGCAAAAAATCTTGATCAGCATTTCTAAAAACATTAATTGCATGTAGTTAAGGAAAAGCTATTTATAAAGTTCTTGAATTTACTGATCAGTTGCTATGTTACTGATAAATCATGCATAAAAAGCAGCAGCTCCTGTTTTTTTCAATCAAATTGATGCATTAGTAAATATCTTCACTTTGTCAACAATGTTCTTATGGCCTGGCATGTATTGTACTTGAACCTAATAATTTTCATTATTTAAGTATATAAATGGAATTAATTTAAGAACTTTTTAAACAAAATCTAAAATCAGTGGCAGCTTACCATCTTTTCAATGAGTTGCCACCTGGCTCTTTTGGGAAACATCTAAATCAGGACCTTGGCACTCCAAAAATTGTCAAATGATCTTCGATGCACAGAAAAGCTGGTACAATCAAGTTTAAATTTGAAATTAAAAATATGCTCTTAAAATATTCTGGTTTAAATTTTGCTTCTGATTTCAGTCGTAAATACATTTAAAAATAGCAACAAAAAAAATCTAATGTTTACATTTCAGACCTAAAGGTCTAGTTTCAATGATCTAGCAGCAATATTTTATACTTAAATGGAACTATGTGTGCATTTATAAATCAAGATATTTAATAAAGTTTCTAAATCCTGTGTTTTTAAACTTTTTCATCATTGCACTGGAATATATAATTATTTTTGCACACTGCAACATAGGTACATTTCAAAATTTGTTACATTAATGCAGATATAGGATAGTTTTAATAATGGCTTATTAATGCCTATACCACTGCTGAAATTTGTAGTTTACAGAAAGAAACACAATGTTTAAAGAGCTACTGCAAACTAGTACAGGTTGAACTTCTCTTATCCAGAACCATTCCCAGGTGGCGCATGCGCAAAACTCCGACATGAATAAATTGAAGTCCTTCCTCGCTGCCAACTCCCGCAGTCGCTGGCCTGACACCCCCCCCCCCCCCCCCCCACCCTATGATCTCTCTGCCACACTCCCAGCCACAAGTCAGCCAACCCCGATATCCTCTTGCTCAGTAACTGTACCATCAAATTTAATGCAACCACCCCTCATCCAGAAAAATTCCTTATCCAGACCAGGCCAGGTCCCGAACGTTCTGGATAAGGGAGGTTCAATCTGTAGTTCCCAGAAGTTTTGTAAGATAAGAAATTCTAATCTAAGAATGAAGCTGTTTGCCATGTGAACACATTAGATCTTATCTTTCCCTGTTTTCGATTAGTAGCTTGCCTCTGGTGATAATGCTGTTTAAGGACAGGAGTGTAATTTTGTTTAATCCACAATTTTACTGCTCTGCTGCTCAGTTAAAGCTGTGTCTCTAAAGCATTTAAACATTGGGTGAAGATCAGAGTTTAATTCTTTCGATTGTTGGTCAGAACCCCAACTTTGTCAGTCAGCAATTAGGTATCCTGGTTCTTGTCAATTGAGGCATTTTCAATTACTGCGAGACTTGGCTCAGCTCATGTCTACGTTGTATCTTTTATATTTGTCAGGATGAGCCATAACATCAGAAAAATCAAAGTCATTATTTTCAGCCCACCACCACAAACACTGTTCCCTTGCAAACAATGTTGTATCCTTCTCCTGCCACTCCATTAGGCTGAACATAGTGGTGCAGAATCTTGGTATAATGTTTGACCGTGAACTGTTCTATCCATTTACTTCCACCTCAACACCAGAGTATCTATTGACAATGCTATCAATGAGTTGGGGTTGGAGGTGGGGCGGAACAGAGAGCAAGACTCGCAGCAGTCGATTTAAATAGCGCACTACAGCAAATAGTTTACATGGTCTATTTAAAAAGAACCTCTACAGACTAGACGAAACAGAACTCGTGACTCAAATGGCAGAATTTCTCCGAATTAAAAGCATGGGGATTTCTCCAGCAAAATGCAATGAGTGGAGGATAGTTACGTTCGTTACAAACTCTGTGCCTAAAATGAATACAGCAGACATGATTAACAGGGGAATTACCTACTCATCTCCATTCTGGCCAGGAATAGTGATGTCATTATATGCAGCTTCACAACATCATCATCATAGACAGTCCCTCAAAATCGAGGAAGACTTGCTTCCACTCTAAAAATGAGTTCTCAGGTGACTGCACAGTCCAATACAGGAATTACAGTCTCTGTCACAGGTGGGGCAGACAGTGTTGGAGAAAAATGGGGAGTCTGGTTTGCCGTACGCTCCTTTCGCTGCCTGCGCTTGTCCACCGCATGCTCTCGCGACGAGACTGTGCTCGGTGCCCTCCCGGATGCTCTTTCTCCACTTAAGACAGTCTTTGGCCAGGGATTCCCAGGTGTCGGTGGGGATGTTGCACTTTATCAAGGAGGCTTTGAGGGTGTCCTTGAAACGTTTCCTCTGCCCTCTGATAAAGCTTCCCTTCCAGCGAAAGCAGTGTTAACTTCACTTTCTCCTCGCTGCAGTTATTTATACCCCCTCTCTGCTCTATATTGGCAAAATGAACGGAGGCATCTCCTCCTTGCTTTAACTTTACTACACCCGTCAGCTGAAGCGGCGTGTATGGGATCACACAGTCACTTTGTAATTGTCCTGGACCACCATTTGGTGGGGGTGGGCCGAATTTCTGCTGTCTCAAGGGATATCGGTTTCGGGGGTCCTGGTGCCTTGGGAGAGCCGGCTGATGCTATACTCGGGCCCATCGTCTGACTCTTTCCCCTCTGGATCCCAACCTTCCTCGCCTGTTCCGGGTGCCATGAGACAAACCATCCCTTTGGCCCTGTCTAACTCTGCCGTTAGCTGGCGGATCTTTTCCTTACAAGGTCAGTGATCTGCCCTCTCGTAACCTGTTTCTGCACTACCTGATAGGCCATCTTGATTTTTCTGAGCTGTTCTTCTGCCTCTTTCTAAGTGCCTTTCACTTTGTTCGTTGTAGGTTTGCTGCTGTTTTTTGCACTCTGTCATCTGGCACTACAAATACTCAAGTGATTCCGCGCCGTTTCTTCCCTCATACCTCGGTCCTGCCTTTCTTTCTCGAAACTGCCTATCTCGCCTTTTAACTTCTTATTCTCCTCCTCCAGCTGTCCTACCTTTTCTCTTAATAGTTGCGTCTGCTTTTGCAGGCACATGAGCCAAATCGCCTTCTCTTTTGACCCTTTGTGGTTACTACTGTCTACTCTGCCACGGATTCCCAGAGTGCAGCATTTCTCATCCCCATGGCTCTGAAATGTCCAGTTTGTTGCATATACATGCAGCTACCTTAGCCCCTTAGCCTCCATGGACTTCCTATGACTGCTCTTAGCCGTGGGCTCTACCGCGTTTTGCTGCGGTGAGTCCATTTCCAGTGACTCTAGCTGAGAAATTTCCCGACTCCTTTGGTCTCCCCCGAGACCACCTCGCAGCGACCTACGGTTACTGTTACGCAGGCTTCTCTCTGGCTACCCTAGACGATCCAAGACGACTATTGCCTGTCTGAGACTGTTTCTCCCCTCGTCCCCTAGTCACCCTTGAGATTACCCATCGCCTCCCTGAGACCTCTTCGCAGACTACCTATGCCGACTTCTGGCTTTTCTCTGTGAGTACCTCAGCCAACCGAGATTACTCCAGCCTATCCGAGACTGTTTCTCTCCTCTGGCTGCCCTGGCCGTCCATGAGATTACCCCTGGCCTCCCCGAGACCCCTTCGCAGACTACCCACGACCACTACTCCTGGTGGCTACCCTAGTCAGCCGGAGCTCTTCAGCTACCCTAGTTGCCCTTGAGAGTACATTGGTCTCCTGGAGACCTCTTCGCAGACTACCTGCGACTTTCTTAGTGGCTACCCTAGTCAACCCGGGATTACTCCAGCCTACCCAAAACTGTTTCCTTCCTCTGCTGGTTGCCCTAGCTGCCGTTGAGATACCTTTTGTCTTCCTGAGACCCCTTCGCAGACTACCTGCGACTCCTTTTTCTCGGTGGCTACCCTAGTCGACACGAGACTACCCTTGCCTGTCCGAGACTGTTTCTCTCCTGGTCGCCCTAGCCGCCCTTGAGAAATACTACAACTACCTTAGCCGACCTGAGATTTAATCAAGCCTCCCTAGAGTTCTTGCCCTGCTTTTGTGTCTGTAATCCTATTCCAAACGCTGAGGTCCTGCCACGGTCGTCAATTTCTGTAGGGTGTTTGTTTTTACACTCTGCCTTGATTCGTAGACCTCGGGAATTATAGAAAAAGGACAACACGTGGCACAAAATTTAGGCTTAACCCAGTGTCAGTTTTATTAAGCAAAAACTAACTAAAAACTACAGAACTAGACTAATGAGAGAATTGACTGAAGACACAATCACCCGCCCAGTTCGTAGCTGTAATCGTGGATTGTAGGTTCGTGGTCGTTGGTTCCTTGACCGGTTGTTTCCTTTTCAGTTCTGTTCCTTCCATGTTCGTTCCGTACTTCGCTTCACTTCTGTACCACACACTTTTGAGCTGCTTCTAGCTTGCATATTTATATCCACGTTATGAATAATCCCCCACTCTGCTGTGGTTTCCGATAATGTGTTTGGATCAATACGTTGGTTGTGGTGATCTTGTTTGACTGACTGCAATGATGGACCTGGATGTCCCCAATTTGCACAGAGTCCACAAGGCAAAAGATAACTCTTCATAAAGTACTTCGTTGGTGGGGTCCCTTTGTTGTTATTCTTTGCAGACTTGGAGTCTCCGGAGAGATTTGTTTTTCCCCCTCTGGCCAATCAGTTTAGGGCCTCTTGAGTTAGTCCATGAAATGTAACAACCCCATTGTTGTTATGCATAAACCCAGTCTGGTTTCTCGACTGCAGAGATTGTCCTTAATTGGTGGTGAGTCACCACCTGCCCCAGGCTGGTGCCCTTTTTCTCCCTTTGTCCAATCCCTCCCAAAAGCTTGTGTTAAATCGGTTTAATCAATTTTTAGTTTGTGACCTCTGTGCCTTCTGGAAAAGGTGTAACCTTACACTGGGGCTCGCTTGCCATGTAGGAGTTCTGAATAGAGCGCTTGCTTTGGGAGTCTTGTGTCGGGCATGCGGACGATGTGGCCCGCCCAACGGAGCTGGTCGAGTGTGGTCAGTGCTTCGATGCTAGCCTGATTGAGAACACTTGACGGTGCGTCTATCCTCCCAATGGATTTGCAGGATCTTGCGGATGCAGCATTGGTGATATTTCTCCAGCGCTTTGAGGTGCTGTATATGGTCCACGTCTGAGCCATATAGGAGGCGGATATCACTACAGCCCTGTAGACCATAAGCTTGGTACCAGATTTGAGGTCCTGGTCTTCGAATACTCTCTTCCTCAGGCGACTGAAGGCTGCACTGGCGCACTGGAGGCGGTGCTGGATCTCGTTGTCAATGTCTGCCCTTGCTGATAGTAAGCTCCCGAGGTATGGAAAATGGTCCACGTTGTCTAGGGCCGTGCCATGGATTTTGATGACAAAATACCGCCACCCCAGTCCTAGGATCTTACTTGTACTGAATAGTTTATAAAAGAATCAACCTCCTGGTTAAGCTCGCCAATGACAGCTTACTCACAGGCTTTTAAGCATAAAAAGGGTTACATGTTATATATAATTCAGGTTACCATTGCACACAGTTGATGAATTCAGACTTTTATATTTCATTCTTACACACAATTATAAATCTATTACTGTTTATAAGCTACTAATAAAATAGTAAAGCAAGTATTCTTAAAGAAAACTAATCCATGATAATGTTGCATACCGTAGCCGCACTGCTGCTGAAAACCTTAACACTTTTGTGGCTTCCAAACTAGATTACTCAAATGTCTTTTGCTGGCCTTCCATCCTCCAGAAATTTCAACTTGTCCTAAACTCGGTTAATTATTCCTCAGCAGTGAAGAGAACCCTTTACCATGTCTGCCCATTGGTGTTCTTGCCCTCTCCCCATCCTTCACAATAACAGTCCTCATCGTCCATCAAGTCTCCACATTCTCTCGGTCATTGCCTACTGCTCTGCCACCTACAAAATAATCCTAAAACTAAGAATATTTTTCTATTCCCTCCACTCATTGCCTCTTGGAGGGACCGGTCCCTCTATCCTACCCTTATCTATTCTTCCATCACTTCTGCTTCCATCAGTCATTCATGTGCAACACCTGTCCACTGTCTAGCACCTCCTATAACCTCTTGTATTCTATTCACTGCTCAAAATGGGATCTCCTATACATTGGGGTGACAGCTTCACTGAGTGTCTGCTGTCTGGAAGTGTGACCCTGACCACCTTGTGGCTTACCTCATTAATTTTACCGTGTGATGTCTTTTTGGTTTTGGTTAGACCACACCTGGCGTAGTGAGCAGTTCTGGGCACCATACCTCAGGAAGGATATATTGGCCTTCGAGGGAGTGCAGCGTAGGTTACTAGAATGATACCCGGACTCCCAGGGAATTCAGCATCTTTCTTTTTGCTGGGAAACTGCAGCCTTCTGGTCTTCACATGACTTTAGTAAATTCAGACCTTTGCTACCTTCTACATTTTTTTCACAGGAATATGATGAGGGCCTTTTAGTGTGCAGGGTTAGGGGAAGTGGGTTAATATTTGGGTTGGCAACTCTGAGGGAGAATTTTGCTGAGTTTCCCTGTTCTGTAATTTCAGCAGGAAACCTGGAGCAATCACCATTTTTTGAGTCATTTGTGTACGGTATTCTGGTGCTGGGAGAACACCCATGGAAATTCCAGGTGTCTATGTCTAACTAGAATGCTCCATTCTCTTGGGATGGGGCCTCATTGAAAAGTGACTAGAAATCACTCGTGTCCCAACCATCAAGTGAATTGCTTATGACAACAACATCTTGTATTTATATATCGCCTTTAACATAGTAGTGCTTCATTGGACTATTATAAGACAAAAACAATTTGACACCGAGCCACATAAGGAGAAATTAGGGCAGATGACCAAAAGCTTGGTCAAAGATGTAGGTTTTAAGGAGCGTCTTAAAGCACAAAATCTTAATCCCAGTGTTCAAGAATCCAACCCCAAATGCAAAAAGGACAAGTCAGTTTAAAAAAAAATCTACTCCCATCACACACGCAACTCTGAACCTCGCTTATATATTTGCTCTTCCTGGCCTGCTCCAGTCCCCTGCATTGTTCTACGCCCGAACCTGGTCCACTACTGACTGCTCCCTACAGTTCATAAGATGGAAGTGCTTTTTCAATTTCCTAGGGTTGGAAGCTGCTGCTCTTGGATACAGAAGCTGCAGCCGATTAGGAAACAAATCCTGCAGTAGCCATTATTGTTTTGGAAACTTTATTGAAAATTAAATGATCAACATTTTTTTTTAAAAACCCAGTAAATACCATTCTTCTTCCTACTGCGAAACTTTAAAAACACCGTGCACTGCCATGCCCCATTTATTGCCCATCCCTATTTACAATGTGCATTAAAAATCAACCATGTAATGTGGAACTGGAGTCACATGTCGGCCAGACCAGGTAGGGGTGGCTGATTTACTTCCCTGAAGGACATCAGTGAACCAATTATGACAATTGGGTAATAATCATGGTTATTTTATCTGGTGCTGGCCTCCAATTGTCAGCTTTAATAAATCAGTTTCCAAACTTGCCATGATGGAATGTGAACTGACAACCTGGATTGCTGGTCAAGTACTACAGTATAGCCACTAGGCTTACCATGCCTGGTCAACAGAAGTGAAGATTGCTTTCAGTCACATTACTAAATATCAATGATCGGAGGTAGGTTTGAAGGAGGGGAAGTAGGTAAGAGAGGGTAGCTAGGCAGAAGGAATGGGGAACTGTATTCTGGTGTGGGTCCTAAATGGCTTTGCTAATAAAAGCTGGCGGGGAAGGATGCAGAGGTCAGGATTGGAAGAGGCAGAAGACATGCACTGACAAGCTGGAGGAGATCGCAAGTTTGAGAGGGTGCAGGTTGCAGAAGGATTTATAAATAAAGATCAGGATTTTGTATTCAATACATTGGCAGATGAGGAGCAACTGATACTGGTGAGGGTAGAGGTGATAACGTAGCAGGACAGGATGGGAGTGGTTGATTCTTTTGCCATATATATTTTGGAGAATTGAAGTCAGCAGACCAGTGAAGAGTTGAAGTTGAGCCTGTGGGTGAAAAAGGCACAAAGGGTTTAGTGGCAGTGTGGGTGCAGTAAAAGGTGGATCTGGGAGTCATTGGTGCTGGATACGATGTGTGGTTTGAAGGTGAGACAGGACAACAAGATTGCACATCATCAGATAGGAGTTCAAAAGTCAGCAGTTGATATCCAGGGGTCAGTTTCTGAAGACCTGAAGGTAAGGAACTTGTAGAAAATTGGCACCTGCTGTGCTTTACAGCCAAGACAGGAATATCACACTTAATGTTTGTGTTGGGAAGGGCAGGGTTATCCGGCACGCAAATTAAAATTCCCCAACCTTCCGGAGGATTATCCAGATAAGTAAACAGACACAGATTAAAGTGAGTAATCTGCATTGTTCCAGGGCCATAGAGATGGTTCCACCTGAGATTTTATTCCTAGTACACAAAATAATCAGGTTTTATCCAGCACTTACATACCCAAATCTCCAGAAGACGACTGTACAAGACAGACCTTAAGACCACCTACTTTCAAGGTGGCAGTTCATACAATCCTTTAATTTAAGCATTCCCCCCCCCCTCTTCTAAACTGCCACAAAAGTTTAGAACACTATTTTTCAGATTGTTTACGGTATACTATCTAAAACATGTTTTAATTATACTAAACTACTAAAAAAAAACTAAGATACTGGCATGTTATATTAAAGTCAGGTTTCAGTGCCATTTATAATATTTTTTAAAAAGGAGAAAAATCAATGGAAAAATGGGATTTGACCTTGCATCTATTGCTGTGCTTAAATTATTGGAGATTGGGCAGAAAAGCAATGCCTTGGACTGTGACCAGAGTTAGCCTTTAATTCATGATCTTATTTTCAAGGAATTATCAGTGTGGTAACTGTCAATGCACTGCTCTCTTTGCTGCAGTATAAAAAACAATTCTCACACCCCATGATTATCCAAAACCCCTTAAAAGAAACCCAGCAACCATTGTTCTTTTCTTGCTAAAAATCCGATCCAAAAATGCCTGCACATCATGTGACATGGGCACAGCACACACAAGCTGTGTTAGTGATGTAATGCACATGCATTTCCAAACATTTTTGGTGAGAAAACAATGGAGAAATCGCATAGGGTTTTCACCAATTCGCCACTTGAACAAAAAGTCTGTGAATTTATTTGTGGAAATTGATAAAAGCTGATTTTAATGGCTCGTAGTCCTGTTCTGAAATCAGCAGAATTAAAGGTGAGAAATGTCTGACTGGAACAACTCAATAGATTGCACCATATCCTCGTCCAGGAATGTGATTTTTTATTATTATTCGTTTTGGGATGTGGGCATCGATGGCAAAACCAGCAGTTATTGCCCATCCCTAATTGCCCTCGAGAAGGTGGTAAGCTGCCTTCTTGAACCGCTGCAGTCTTTGTGGTGAAGGTACTCCACAGTGTTGTTAGCGAGGGAGTTTCAGGATTTTGACAGTGAAGATGAAAGAATGGCGATATATTTCCAAGTGGGGATGGTGTGTGACTTGGAGGTGATCGTGCTCCCATTCACCTGCTGTTTTTGTCCTTTTAAGTGGTAGAGGTCACGGGTTTGGGAGGTGCTGTTGAAGAAGCCTTGGTGAGTTTCTGCAGTGCATCTTGCAGGTGGTACGCACTGCAGCCACAGTACACCGGTGGTGCAGGTAGTGAATGTTTAAGGGGTGGATAGCGTGCCAATCAAGCAGGCTGCTTTGTGGTATCGAGCCTCTTGAGTGTTGTTGGAGCTGCAATCATCCAGGCAGGTGGAGAATATTCCATCACACTCCAGAGTTGTGCTTGTAGATGGTAGAAAGGCTTTAGGGCGTCAGGAGGTGACACACTTGCTGTAGAATACCCAGCCTCGGACCCTCTCTTGTGGCCACAGTATTTATGTGGCTGCTCTAGTTAAGTTTCTGGTCAATGGTGACCCCCAGGATGTTGATAATGGGGGATTAATTGGTTTGATTTTCTGATTCAGGCATATGTTTATGGTTTCTCGACCAATATAACAGTTCTAAAGGTAATTTTTCCACATTGTGTAACCATCCATTTAAAATTAAGTTAGTTCTGTTTTACTCATTGATACAATGTTCTGGAGACACCTTCTGTATTCAGATCATCCCTTGCAACACGAGTTCTGACTTCAGATATCACAAAATCGATGCTTTGCACCAGAAACCTGTTCTCAGCTTCGATCACAACGAATAGTAAGTTACAATATACTCATAAGAAATAGAAGCGGGAGTACGCCATACGATCCCTCGAACTTGCTCCGCCATTTAATACGATCATGGCTGATCCGATCATGGACTCCGGTCCATTTTCCTGCCCGCTCCCCATAACCCCTTATTCCCTTAGCGGTTAAGAAACTATCTATATCTGTCTTAAATTTATTCAATGACCCAGCTGCCACAGATCTCTGAGGCAGCAAATTCCACAGATTTACAACCCTCTGAGGAAATTCCTCCTCATCTCAGTTTTAAATAGGTGGCCCTTTATTCTAAGATCATGGCCCCTCGTTCTCGTCTTCCCATCAGTGGAAACATCCTCTCTGCATCCACCTTGGCAAGCCCCCTCATAATCTTATACATTTCAATAAGATCACCTCTCATTCTTCTGAATTCCAATGAGTAGAGGCTCAACCCCCTCACCTCCAGAATCAACCTAGTGAACCTTCTCTGAACTGCCTCTAAAGCAAGTATATCCTTTCGTAAATTATGGAAACCAAAATTGTACGTAGTATTCTAGGTGTGGCCTCACCAATACCCTGTATAACTGTAGCAAGACTTCCCTGTTTTTATACTCCATCCCCTTTGCAATAAAGGCCAAGATCCCACTGGCCTTCCTAATCACTTGTTGTACCTGCATACTAACATTTTGTGTTTCCTGCACAAGGACCCCCAAGTCCTACTGTACTGCAGCACTATGCAATTTTTCTCCATTTAAATAATAACTTGCTCTTGATTTTTTTTTCTGCCAAAGTGCATAACCTCACACTTTCCAACATTATGGGCCCAAGTTTCCACACGCGCCTAGAACGGCGCAGTCCCGACCTGGACGCCTGTTTTTTGCGCCACAAAGTGCGCCTAAAAAAAACCTCGGTATTCTCCACCTCCCTGCAGGTCCTCTGGCTCTAGGCGCAGCCAGCACGAGCCAGGTCCCTGCGCCGAAAACGGGGCCGGGACCTCTGCACATGTGCGCTACAGTGGGCACGCAAGTGCAGTAGCTCCAAGCGCCGAACTGTGTGGGAGGGGCCCGAAGCACGCAGCCCCTAGCCCTGGCCGAATGGCCTCACTGGGGCTGCGTGAATAAGGCTCCTCCCACGCCCAGCTCCTGCTTCCCCCCCCCCCCCCCCCCCCCCCGACCAGACCCGACACCCGCTCCCCCCCCACCCCCGACTGGACCCGACCCGCGCTCCTGTTCCCGCTCCACCCTCCCCCACAAATGGACCCGCGCTCCTGTTCCCGCTCCCCGTCTGCACCCGACCCGACCTGCGCTCCTGTTCCCGCTCCGCCCCCCCCCCTCGACTGACCCGACCCTACCCGCGCTCCTGTTCCCCCCGTCTGCACCCGACCCTACCCGCGCTCCTGTTCCCGCTCCCCCAACTCGACCCGACCCGCGCTCCTGTTCCCGCTCCGCCCTCCCCCACAAATGGACCCGCGCTCCTGTTCCCGCTCCCCGCCTGCACCCGACCCGACCTGCGCTCCTGTTCCCGCTCCGCCCCCCCCCCCCCCTCGACTGACCCGACCCTACCCGTGCTCCTGTTCCCGCTCCCCCAACTCGACCCGACCTGCGCTCCTGTTCCCGCTCCCCGCCCCCCCACCTCGACTGGACCGCTCCCGCCCCC